>NC_092412.1:191700543-193093876 GCF_040894005.1 Engystomops pustulosus | reverse complement strand
GGTAAAAACAGGCTACATGTAGTGGAAGACAAAGAAAGCTATTTTTTAATGAATGACAGGATGCATATAATACATGATGATCTTTTAGAATCTTTAAGTATATAAGAAAATGTATTGCTACATATGAAGAACTGTCATTCAAAAATGATATGGAATTCCACACAACCGTATTGTATTCTCGCCAAGGTGTACACCACCAAAATTAATGAACAATAAAAGATGGGAAAGGATTAGTCAGAAAAGTGTTGAGGTTAAAACATAACTTTTAGTAATGCTTTTAACTGCTTAACAACATAATACTGTCAGGGTCAAAGGTAGTGGACCAATTTTGGAACCTCATAACATGACGTATTGTAATATCTTTACTGCTTTACCTTGTACTTATGCACGGTTCAAATTGACTTCCATTGCTATATTAAGTTTCTAAGCTTTGTTTGTTATAAAATGAAAACTTCAATAAAAAATATTGAAATAAAAGATAGTGGACCAACAGAACCACCTCGAGCTATGACATAAGCCAATACCTGGAAGGGTAGTCTAAGTGGCACCCGGTATTCACCAGAGCCTGCGGCTGCAGCGGGATACCGCCAGGTCGCTCCACAGCCGCGACTTTGCTCGTGGTTATGGCCAAGGCGAGGTACAGAATCAGCAGGCAGAATCTGAGTCATGGTCAGGCAGAAGGTCAGGACAGGTGGCACAGGATCGGAGTCAGGGACGTAGCAAAAGTTCAAGACAGGTGGCAAAGCGGGGTGAGAAACAGATTCAAAGGTCACAACGGAAAATCACAGAAGTCGCAAAATCAAACTTTCTCTCAAATTATGAGGCACAAAGATCCGGCAGGGGTTACAGAAAGAGGCTGACTACATATCAGATCAGCAGCCGGCCAGCGCTAATTAGCGGCGTGCTGGCCCCAGGAGGTGGGGACGTGCGTGCCGGAACACAGGAGCCTCCGCTGGAGCGTGGAGTGGTGAGTGAGGCTGTGGCTGCTGTTTGGAGGTGCATGGTGGTACATAGTTGTGCCTGCGACCTGGGACATAGGTCGCAGGAGCACCTGTGACAAACACAATATTGTTTGTCCTCATTAGCGGGCCATTGACACATAAGGACGAACTATATCATTTTTGGATTGTGCTGGCACTGTCAATGTGCCAACGCGATCCGTAGCAGGAGACCAGCTGTTACATACAGCCTAGTCCCCGCTTTGTTGCCCGACATGAAGATCACTCCATGCCGGATAATTAAACTCCTTAACTGCTGCAATTGAGTATGAGCGCGGCAGCTAAGACACGGTTCCCTCTGTCTCTCCTCCGGACCACTGCAGCGTGGTGGAGCCGAGGGATGACAAAGACCTCTGTGACTGCCACGTACCGTGGCCTATGAGGCCCAGTTCAAGACTGCATCTCATAGGCAAAATGTCAGAAAATCACTGACAGATACAATACATTGCAGTACAGAAGTACTGCAATGTATTGTAAAAGGGACAGTAAAAAAAAAGTTAAAGAAAAAAAAATTAAATTAATAATTCTTAAGCTCTTAAGCTCTCAGAATATGGTGACACTTGGGCAAATGTGGTTTCCTTAAAAAAAAAAGAGATTTTATTTGATAAAAAATAGTAAAACCTGTACATGTTTGATATCTTCTTAATTGTACTTACCTTTAGCATTATATCACGTGCGAGTGGAGCTGGCGTCCCGTTTTGTATACTGTTTTATGCGCATTTTAAACATACTCTTGTGAGTATAACTTTTAAGATTAAAATCCAAGGTTTTAAGAACGTACTATGCGATTTGGTGCCTACTTTCTCTTTTAGTTTTTGCTACCACACGGTTGAGTGAGTTTAAGGAGAAAACTGCACCTTAAGGACGTTCTGAATAGTGACCTACATCTTGTTGCCAAACTTTCCTCATCGGTAGAATATAATTGAAGATCTTTGAAGGAATTTTGAACAACAGCCGTATTGGAATCATTGGGAGCTCCGGTCAGGGTTTTTTATACTCTATACAATACCAATCCTTTTGTTCTAAGGAAAGATAAGGCCTTGTAAAAGAAATTTTGGCTGTGACTTATTGGCTGTGGAAATTACTTGATATGTCTAAAGCCAGGGCCACACACAGGGACATTACAATGCAAAGGTTGAAATCTGTAGGGTTAGAACAATAAGCCCCATTTTGTTTTTTTGTACACACCCCTGTGACCCCAGCCTTAGCTGCCTTTTGTTGTCATGTTTTTAGGAGATCTGAAATAAAAAGCCAAGTGCCTCCCAGATTTTGCCTCACAAGTTGTCCTTCTCAAGGCAGAAAAGTAATATGATAGAATGAATGATGTACTACTATTCCAAATAGTATAAAATTATCTGGACCCCACTAGTGTTTCATTGTAGGTCTGTCTGTTTTTTAGTGCAACATTAAAAAGTAATCCCCAACCCACTTCCAGAAGAAAGAAATTATGCTTACATAAAATGTACAAATGCAGGTACAGCCCCAAGTGAATATTTCCAGATTTTAGGGTATGCTGCAGATTGTACATACCTATTGGTCTATGTTAGATTTTTTCAGCCACAACTTTCCGTTTTTTAATATAGACAATTTTACAATGTGTTTTGCACATTTTACCCGTTTAATTACAGCCTCACAGTATATCTGAATTTAGATGCACGTGGAGTATTGTCAGCCTAAACAATAAAAATAGGAGATAAAGAAGACAGACCCACCCACAAAATTTCACCAATTCATTTAGGTAGTTCATGAGACATGTTGAATAAAAGTATTTGCAAGTTGTCCTACATCATAACAGTGACAAATCCACAATGATGTATTCCTATATTCCACATAGTTTCAGCATAGTTTTTAGCATAAGCTAAAAAAAAAGCCATGCTAGGATGTCCGCTCCTGGCATAATTGATGTCCCATGGTCCACGTATAATTATATCATCGGGTTGTGGACTGGTGAAGGTTGCATATGATGATGTTTTTGTCTATGGGATTTTTTTCAACTTGAAAGGGGTTAGGGAAGAAAAAAGCTTCTCTGTTTCCTTGATTCCTTACAGAGGATTAGTGTTCAATTTCATTTTTTCCCTATAATTTTTAATTCTCCAGAATATAAAAGGATACACCTGCAGCTTTTGCAGAAAGGTGTGCCGTCTCCAGCTATAATCCCCTGCCTATCCACGTAGGGCAAGTAGGAGCAATAGAAACACCAGGAGTAGGAGAAATAGTAACACAATTTTATTACTCTGTAATGTCTTATTTTCTTTGTATATGTACCCAAAGAGCTATAAAGCACTGCAGAATATGATGGCTTTATAAAGATTTACTTATGTGCTAGAACTTTTAACCAGCCTCTTAATAATCTAGCTCAGTGATGGTGCACCTTTTAGAGGCTGCTTACCAAAACAACACTTATTTATCAAAGTTCTGACACAATGGGGCCCATTTACTAAGGGTTGCAGATTGCACTTTCATCGGACTAAAAGTGCGGGATTTAACTTTCAAGTTGTGTCGAAATCCAAAGCACTTACATTACATGCACCACTTAAAAGATGGTGAACTCCATCGAACCTGAGCGGGGAAGCGACACATGCACGATATCGGGCTCACGATCTTGAATCGCGGCAGAATGCATTATTGTCAGACAATGAATGCACATTCGGTGAACTCCGTCGGACAGGTAAGTAAATGTGCCCCGATTTCTTTAGAAACTTTTGCTCCCTGCTCTGCCACAGCTTGCAATTGTATTGGCCACTTGAGGACACCAATAAAGTTGAACAAAGAATGGGAAATTTACATTATCATTTAGCTTCCCTCCAGGGTCCCCTTGAGCAGTAAGAGTCACGAGGCAGGAGCTCCAATAATAATTAAACCCTGTCCACACCTCCTTGCTTCTCCTGCAGTCCCACAAAGTGTTGCTTTAAAATAGCACTGAGCACAGAACATCCTGGGCTACCGAGGACTTCAGGAGGATGCATTGAGTCACTCAACATGACTGGTAAACTCTGGAGTGCTGGCCCAAGTGCCCACAGAGAGGGTCCTGAGGCCCGTTTGCATGTTTGCCATAGCTAATATTGGTGCATTGGCATAATGTATAGTAAATTAAGCTTGCTCATTTTTGCTTGTTATTCAAGTGGCTTGTGATTTAAGTGGCGTTCAAACAAGTAGATTTTGTGTGTGCTAAGAGTGACTCTGTGTTTTGGGTAATTGTGTACATAGGTTCTACCTATGCAATCCCTGTGCAGATTAAGTCAAATCCAAGTGACACAATTTAAATAGCTTTTTTCTTTCTTTGCTTGGTCTGCTAATTAGGAGTTGGAATTAGTGTGCACATGGGATAAATTAATTTTAGTTTGCTCCTTTTGCTTGTTAACTATTTCACTAATAGTATACAGTTTTTGTAGCTAGGATATGGCTAGCAGGATTGGTGGTATATCCAGGTAGGTAGCTGGGTTACTGTAGCTAGAGGGGTTACAAAGGGGCAAAGAAAAGGAAGGCCACTCCTGCTTCTGAACACCCTTCAGAAATGGCAGCCCTAGCATTTCCTGCTCTCTCTTACATCAGGGGAGCAGCCCAGCTAGTAGCAGGGAGGATGGTAGTGCAGATAAGCCCAGACAGCTAGTGGTTGTAGGGGACTCTATAACCATTAAGATGGATAGAATAATTTGTCGCCAAGACCACATCAGCCGAATGGTTTGCTGTCTCCCTGGTGCCAGGCTTTGGCAAGTGGTGGAAAGGGTGGTTAAATTACTGGGAGGGGCTAGGGATGACCCAGCTGTTGTGGTCCATGTTGGAACCAATGGTAGGAGCCTTAATAGTAATTTTAAAAAACTAGGTTCAAGGCTTAATGGAAGGACCTCCAAGTTAGTATTCTCTGGAATACTACCTGTGTCATGCACTTCACAGAGAATACAGCAGGAGCTTATGGAGTTAAATGCATGGCTCAGATCTTGATGTAGAACAGAGGGATTTGGGTTCCTGGAGACTGACTTTTCATTGGGGAACAAGTTATTTTCCACAGATAACTTGTACTTGAATAAAAAGGGTCTGCTGTGCTGGGGGGGGGGGAGATCCTAGCAGGGGTGGTGGAGTATTTAAACTTGTATTAGGGGAGGAGGACAAGGAACAAACTAAAAGGGTATATAGGTCAGAGAGGGGGCAGCCATTGTTGGAGGGTGGAGAAGTGTACGGTGAAGAGGGGAGTAAGGCAGTAGATAGGGAGATCCCCACACTACAAACCTATACTGAGGACATATGTGTCCATAAAATTACTATGAATCAAATAAAAACAAAATGAATGTGGAAAATTAAAGTGTATGCTCACAAATTCCCGAAGTATTGCAGACAAAACAGGTGAGCTTGAGGCACGGTATTAGAGGAACAATTAGTTGGTGTAGCTGAGACATTGTTGGATGCATCACATGATTAGATCACATGTTAGTATTCAAGAAATAGGTAGTATATGTCTAGAGACTTGAAGAAACTTGAAAGCATGCGTTAATGAGACTGCGGTCAATGATGAATGTGAGGAGGCTGATACTTTGTGGGTCGAGATTCCAAACCAAGAGAGCTTTGAGAAAATGATTTTTGGTGTAATATTGAGAGGAAATAGAGGGTCTCCCAGAGTTCTTAAAGAATTCAGTTCTGTTATTGCTTTGCCGCTGTTTGAAATCTTTAAAGATTCCCTACGGTGCCAAGTGACTGTGAATGGTGAACACAGTGCCAATATTTAAAAAGGGCTCTATTTCTATGCCATGCATTTATAGACCTGTAAGCTTAACTTCCATTGGTGGCGCATGGCTGGATACGAACTGGTGAGCTCCCGGGGACCCTAACCTAATCCCATCTCCCAGGCAGCCATCGCCGTGACAATTCACCCATACCGGCTCTGGAAACCCTCTGCTGCAACCCTGCAGAATATCAAGGCGGCCACTGGTTGCGCTGGTGCCTCTCTGCTCGCCGGTTGAACCAGGCTCCCCTCCGTTATCGCGGCAAAGGGGGATTGTGTCGGAGGGTGCTGTGATAACCCTGCCCCAGCCTGCCTTGTCCCCGGCCGGCCAGCACCATCTTGGACCGTGGACCTGTCGTTTTCTCCTGCTGCTGCACCCACTAAGTGGGATTAATTGTTGCCTGCCCAGATCATCCTCAGGGGAGGAGGTAGGATACATACATACATCTCCCCTTGGACGAGACCTCTGCACCCTACATATTACTTAGCCTACCGTGGACCCAGTGACTCTCCTTTCTGCGTCCTGTCATATATTAACCCCTTCAGACTTTATAGTGCAGCTTCTGTTGTACACAACCCTGGGCTATCCCAAGTGCCTATTACTGCAATTACCCACTGGCAAATGGTTTCCCAGTCTTACTGCCCACTAGTGCTATCTAAATATTACTATGGGTAACAGGAGGAAGATTTATAATTTCCAAAATGGTGTCCAGCGCTTCTGCGCCACCTTCAGACGATGATTCTATTCCAGAGAACCCTCCGTTCCATTCATTAGAACCACTGGAAACGCAGGCGTGCTCTACCTCCCAAGTGGTCCAGGAGAAAATTCAAACAAATGCTGCCAAAAAACTAGGGAACTTTTTCCGTACACAACATTGCTCTCCCTCGAGGTTCATCTCCCTCGTTTTTTGAGGGTTTGCAGAGCCCACCACAGCTCGAACATCCAGAAGCTGCACTTGACCTCTTGGACCCAGCTACAATGCTGGATCGCAAGTTTGCAGAGGTGTTGGCGGCCATTAACCTGTGTCAATCCAAAATGGTCACCAAAGTGGATGAATTGCAACAGGACTTACTGAGACATGATGTACATAAGGCTAAGGAGAGAATTACTGAAACTGAGCATAGAGAATCTGAGATTAAAGACATCCAAAGGCCGATGCCTGCACAAATTAGAAATCTCCAGCATCAGTTGTCAGCTTCGATTGACAAAGCAAATGATCTTGAGAACCGGCTAAGGAGAAACAATGTCTGGGTGGTCGGGCTCTCTGAAAAAGTGGAAGGACTTTACCCTGTATCCTTCTTTGAAACCTGGCTTAAAAATCTGCTCCCAGCAGAGAGACCTTCTCTACTTTTTTCACTGTTGAAAGGGCCCATCAACTCCCATCACCTCCTGGCCCTCCAGGGGGTAATTCTAGACCCTTCCTGGCAAATATGCTACACGTCTGGGACAGAGCCTCCATTCTCAGGACAGTCCGGGCTAAAGGGGAAATTCTCTATGCCAACAACAAAGTCTCCTTTTACCCTGATTTCTCAGTATCGGTGAGAAAGCAACGTTCACAATTTACTGAAGCCTGCTCCCCTCTTCGAGAAAAGGGATACAAGTATTCCATGATCTTCCCGGCGAAACTGCGCATTGTGGATGGCCAGAAGTCTTGGCTCTTCACTGGGTGGATGCTGCCCATCGAGCAGCCCGTGCATCCGAAGGGTCCCCCCCTCCTGAATGAAAAGGACTGTCTGCCATTCTTGGTCCACGTTTCCTGTTACTGTGCATAGGCTGTCTAATTTGACCTAAGGGCTTATGTTTCTTTCTCCTCTAACTCTAATGTTGAATTGCCTCCTTACAGGATGACTTGGTTTGCTGGGCATTATACAGACCCTCCTCCATCCCCGACCTATTCTCCCCAACCCAACCATTTCACCCCTTATATGGCTATATGATATGGCTGCCAATGATCTACTGAAAACATATATGCAAAATTGGGTTAGGGTCACGGGATGAACACTGTGGGTTTGTCTTAAGTTAGGGACCACTTCTCCATTGCTTAGTTTGTTTGTGGGTGAAGGTCTTCACTACTACTGTTAGAAGTGCTAGATAGGGGGTTCTATTGTTCTTCCTAGGGTAGTTTAATCTTTTCTGGTTTTATTTGTAATGCTTGTCAATGGTTGTTCGTCTCCCTCTGCATCGTTTGAAACCATGAATGTTTGGTTGTCCATGTCTCTCTCCTCTTACTCAAACTTGATGGACATATCAACTATGAAATTCTGGAAAACATGACGTTTCTGACCCCTGAGGGGTACGCAAGGTCAGTTAATTATCCTTTTATAGACACTCCTAGAACGCACTGGCTCTGAGAGGCGCAGGAAGTGATTTAGAGTTGTCCACACAACCTCTGGATATGGCACAACAATAAATCACAACCTTTATTATCAAACAAATAAGCTGCCACCAGTTCTCCTTTAATATAAGGCCGGTCCGTAACGGGATTATATAGGGGGAGGAACCAACCCGGTAGCATGTATTTAACCAATACATGGACCTGGGGAATCATGGATTGAGATAAAAGTCATGGATCAAGATAAAAGTCACTAGTTGCATGCCATTAACATCAGTTCTCTGGCATGCAATTAATGCTAAATCATCTCAGTGTATTTTAAATTTAACTTACTTTTGAGACCAATGGAAACATTCAGATCACAGCTCACTGGGTTATTTCTCTGCATGGCCTACTGTAACAATTTTAGAGAAAAATGGCAAAACATTTTGCAAATCATCCTCTGGATGCATATACACCTATCTCAAGGTGTCAGTCCCTATCCCATGGCTGCATTAAAGGGAATTAGATGTCCATGTTTAGCTCTTCATATTCATTTGTACACTCTAATTCCAGAAACAGCCAAGAGGGCAGCCTCAGCTATTTTTGATCTACTGTAACTAGTAAATACATAAAGACATGTGCAACCATCTCTGAGTTATTTTTGCAATGTAATGTCTTATTTTATTTGTATATGTCCTCCATGATTTGTAAAGAACTACATAAATAAAGATTATTATCAATGGCTAGGAGTAACATAACCTGTGAATATGGCATAAATGCATAAGCAGGGAAGTCTTTCAAGAATGATCTTGTAAGTCAGGATGACAACAGATTTGCATCTGTTTAAAATTTATATTGTGCACACTGTTGCCCATACATTGTGGAAAGATAGATAGACATACAGACAGATGCATAATAGATATATTTTAGTTACATTGACCAACAAATAATGCATATGAAATAGAGGGATATGAGATGTAGATGTCAGTTTCTTCTCTCTACTTAAGAGGATCCTGGTGTCATAAAATTGTGTTAATATGTGTAATACTGAGCGGATGGGGACACAAGGTGGAACAAATGGCACTTATCTTCGTATAGTGTTTATGCATGTAGGCAGTGATATCTAAGGGCCCTGAGAATGTTTACACACAACTCATCTACTGTTGCTTAACTATGTGAAACGTTCTGGAAATAGAGAGTTCCAATTAGATAAATGAACTGCAGCCCATTTGTTTTAATTACCATCATTAATATGCAACACAATATGCATCATATTTAACCCCGTATTGTTTGTCTTTCAGTGTGTTCAAGCTCAGAAGTCATTCCGAACACCAAGGAATGTTTTGCTACTAGGAACATCTTCAATAATCAGATGACCTGCTAATGAATTCTTCTAGCCTCCCACTGGTTGGCTGTTTCATTTCCCTTTATTAGATTATCCCTAAGGGATATTGAAAGCAGTTGAAGTTACGGTTATGATGTTTTTAGAAGGAGCAAAGTTGCAGTCACATGTCCCAGGAGGATGGGAGTTATTTCAAGGAATGCAGGCAGATGGAGTTAAATAGAAGGATGTCATAAGCATTAAATAAAACAAGGTTAAATAAGATGAATAGAGGATGGAGTGCATGTGGGGGGTCTTCAGTAATAATAAATGAGTCAGCACTGATTCACATACAAATTTTCCTATAAAAGGAGTTGTCCAGGAATTTGTATTGATGGCTTATCCTCAGGATAGGTCATCAATTTTTAATGGTCAGTGTACAATAGCTGGCTCTCACACTAATCAGGTGTTCAAGGCAGCATTACACAGAGGAATGGCTCTGTGGTCTGTGCAGAGTTAGGCTATATTCACACTGCCGTTGCCCGCCCGTACCGTACCGTAGCGGGCAACGGCAGTGTACGGGGAGAGGAGGAGGAGGTGAGCGCAGCTCACCCCCCCCCCTCTCCATAGGAATTAATGGCGCACGGCCCCGTATTACGGGAAAAGATAGGACAGGTCC
This sequence comes from Engystomops pustulosus, assembly GCF_040894005.1. Lineage (NCBI taxonomy): Eukaryota > Metazoa > Chordata > Amphibia > Anura > Leptodactylidae > Engystomops > Engystomops pustulosus. Next base: position 193,083,846 of record NC_092412.1, on the reverse strand, counting down.
TATCTTTTTCCCGGGTACGGAACGGTACGGTGCCGCACGTGTGCTGCACCGTACCGCTCCCGTAAGGTGCCGTGCGCCCATAGGAGTGTATGGGGGACGTATATCGGCCGTATATACGTCGGCCGTATATACGTCCCCCATACGTTCGTGTGAATGTAGCCTTATACTGTATAACTATAGGTGACACTCTTATTGACGGTTGATGCCACTAACTTCTTTTTGTATTTTGTTCTGTTATACCCAACGGGACATACAGCAATAAAATATTGCTGGCCAACCCTGAGCATCACTGGGCAACAATTAAAAAAACTAGCACTCTCCTTAGTTACCACATTGATATAGCTACATTAAAACTGACCAAATAAATTCTAAAATGTCTACTCTGTCCTTAACACTGCAGATCTTTTCCATATTTGCATTTGCATTTTTTGCGTTTTTAATTCCCCCTACTTCAAAATGCCAAAACTGTAGGACAAATTGTAGTAATTTCTAGTAACAAGTTAATAAACCCTCCAATGTACTAAAAAGCACGGAAAGAAATCCAATTGCGGTGAAATTAATAGTAAAATGCTTTGCTTGTATGGATTTTAATGTGCAGTGCAAAAACACATCCCATTTATTCCTTTGGGTCAGTATGGAACACCACATTTTAATTATTTTTTAATATCTAAAAAAATACTTAAACACCCAGAAATCTTTAGAATTCAGTGCATGGAATTGTATAAGATGCATTTTTTTGCAAGACAAGCTGAATGTTTTCATTTACGCCGGTTCTGGAAAAATTGTAAGTTTTGATCACTTTTAATTCCAATTTTTAAGATTGACAAAGGTTGATAAAAATGTTTTGTTTCATTGATTATTTTATATTTTGATCAATTGGGGCATTTTTGTATGGGTGGAGGTTTCTTATATGTTTATAATTATGTTGTTTTTATTTGCGTTAGATGAAATGTTACATTAGCATGAATTTGACATTTTTTGAATATTTTTTTTAAGCATTTGCGAATGAATTTCAGACAGATGTTTCCTGAATGACCAGTGTCTCGTGGTTGTTATATAAGGTTTTTATATTTCAAAAGAATACCTAATTGCCCACCATATCCCCTTTTCTCTTAGACTCCATATGATGACAAGAAAGTCCGAAAGGGTTTCCAGAATGCCCTAAATGAATGATATGCATGCTCCATTTATTTTTATGGGACTTCTGGAATATATAGATAGATTCCATAGGAGGCAAAGAAACCTGTCCTGTAGATACCGGATTGGGGATCATCTGTAAAATGTAAAACACATTGGGTGAGATTTATCAGGGCTTGTACGCCGTCATATGATGCATGCCCCCCATAATGTTTTGTAGCAGAACAGTCTTAAGTGAATGAGATTAAACGGCAATATATTTCTCTGTTGTAAGCCATATAGCCAATGTAAATGATAAAAAGAGAGAGCTCAGAAAAATTCCAAGGCCCTTTCAAGCAGGTCACTAGCAGGTAGGAAAAATTGGACCCCATTTATCTTAAATTGCTGGCCTATTCTAATGTTGGCCCATCAAAATATGACTGTTAGAAAACTTCCTTTAAATTAATAGTTGGCATAAATTAAACAAAATTGTTTTATTAATGAACTATAAATTGCCCACCCATCTAGGCAACTCAGAGGGGTTATGAAGATTAGCACGTTTCAATCTTTCATATATTAAAAACAAGTAACACACTTATTATGGTTCACAGATTATTTCATGGGGGTTCCCATGTCAAGTAGTGGTTCACTTCTGTTTAGTGTAAATGACAATGATACATTAAAGATCAATGTTCATTTGACATCAGCTATCTCTATAAGGGAAAACAAAAGGATAGTCTAAATAAATATATGTACAAACATTGTGAGGAAGGAAATTCCTTGCTAGACAAATAATTAGCAAATAGTTTAGAAAAATACTTAACTAGTCAGTGAGGCATCTCTATTCCAGTGTCGCCATAAAGCAAACAGGGGACATTGCCTATAGAGATTTTGAGTTTTTCAGGGTGCAGTAGACATAGGCTTATTGTGACTGACCTAGAGCCCATGTATATTTAAAGGGAACCTGTCACCACACTAAACCCAACCCACAAGCCTACAAACAGTACCTTCTTCTGTAATATGTTTGTGCCCTTGAGGTCTTTTTAGCATATTTCTAGGTTGCAGCAGTCAAGTAACCCTCCTCCTGCAGTCAGGTAACCCCGCCTTCTGCAGTCAGTTTGCTCTTCCCACTTTATGAACCTGGCATCCCAGCCCTGCCTCCTAATTGTGATGTCATTCTGTGGCGATCTGGAGATATCTTAGGCAGGGCTGGGATGCAAGTAGCAAGCAAACTTTCTGAAAGAGGTGGGGTTACCTGACTGAAGGGGGTGGGGTTACCTGACTGTCTGACTGCATCCTACAAAAGAATAAAATATGATTTTTCATTCATGTTGTAACCTAGAAATATGCTAAAAAGACCTCCAGGGGATGTGCATATTACAGAAGAAGTTACTGTTTGTTTAGATTTTGAGCCCCATGGGGACAGGGAACAATTTGACATGCTTTGTGCAGAGCTGCGTAATCTGTGTGCGCTATATAAAGAATTATTATTATTATTTTCATTATTACTGTTTGTGGGCCTTGGGGGGGGATTAGTATAGTGACATGTTCCCTTTAAAGCTTGCCTTGATGTCTATAGTGTATTAAAATAAAGGGAAAAATAATTAAGGGGGATGTGTGTAATTTCTAAGGAAGAGATCATTATTGTCATAAGTGTCAAATTTTTTTACTAAAGCAAGTTGAGAAGACATCACAGTGACAGCAATTATCATTGTCTTACAGCCCATAATGCTTGGCCTATTCACCAGACTGATTGGGTAGGTTACTCAGAAAGTTCCAGCTCAGCAGGGGAGCATACTCATCCTTCATCCTAATGTTTAGTGGTTCTAAATATGGAACCTGTTTCTACTAGAATGTCTTTAAACTACCACATTTGAAAAGTATTAAGTGTTATACATAAACCTGACCCATGTATTGCAGGATGAGGCCCCCAGAAGAAGCAAGACAAAACATGTGTTGGGGTGTCTACGATTGTTTTTATCCATTAATATGCACCATTAACGGTTGCATTAAATTACTTTGAACATGTTGAAGTCATTTTTTGTAGGGGGCATAGAAAGTACATTATTGAGGTCTATTACAGATAAATGGTTTAGTGGAAAACCACATTTATTGAATGTAGCCAACTGATGCAATGAATTCATAATATGATTCTATTGTTTCTACATGATAACAACAAAAAATGACTAATTTAAAAAAGGGAATTAATAGAAAGTAATTATTCCTTCAATCCTTAAAGGGGTTTCTCAGAAATCCTGGTAAACCTGGTATTCCCACAGCATAGGTAACAACCATTAATTATAAGTAAGCTTGAACTTAGCAATTGTGGCAGTAAAAAAAAATGTAAACAAAAAAGTTATCTTTTCTATGATGATTATGTATCCAATGATAAGCTACTGGATGTTTATGCAGGTTGTTTGGGGTTTTCAAGTAAAGAGACAAACTATAGGATTGGAGTTATTACACCTTTATCACTCCCAGGAAAAGATTTGCAGACACCACTGCATGAAAAATAAAAAGTGAGTTAAAGTATTTATAGTGATGTCTGCAATTACTTGAATTTACCAAACTTTTGGATCTACCCTTTAAATCTTAGGGAAATTGTCCATGTGTCCATGTGTTATCCACCAATATCCTTAAAGAGGTTATCCTTGATTTAAAAATATGTATTTGTGAGGGGCTATAAAACAATAAACCCCTCAGTAAACCTGGTATTCCCACAGCATAGGTAACAACCATTAATTATAAGTAAGCTTGAACTTAGCAATTGTGGCAGTAAAAAAAAATGTAAACAAAAAAGTTATCTTTTCTATGATGATTATGTATCCAATGATAAGCTACTGGATGTTTATGCAGGTTGTTTGGGGTTTTCAAGTAAAGAGACAAACTATAGGATTGGAGTTATTACACCTTTATCACTCCCAGGAAAAGATTTGCAGACACCACTGCATGAAAAATAAAAAGTGAGTTAAAGTATTTATAGTGATGTCTGCAATTACTTGAATTTACCAAACTTTTGGATCTACCCTTTAAATCTTAGGGAAATTGTCCATGTGTCCATGTGTTATCCACCAATATCCTTAAAGAGGTTATCCTTGATTTAAAAATATGTATTTGTGAGGGGCTATAAAACAATAAATCAATAAAACTCACCTCATCCCATTCATCCACGGGGCCACCTATCACTGCCAGGTCCCTGCATGTTTAGAGAGGCAAGGAGTTTAGTCCCTACTCTTGTCTTGCGCCTGCTAGAGCCTGAAACTCATGCTGTAGAAGAAGATTTGGGGAAGTGGTTGTAAGCAAAACAGAAACCAAGCAGTGGCTGCAGGAGGTGAGTATAAGTGGTGTATTGTTTTTATAGTCCCCCTAGCCATTTATAATATTTTTAAAATCCCTTCCAATCTCTATTACAAAATCAGCATGTTTTCTATCTTACAAAGGAAACCTACCACTTCGGATAGGGCTTATAAGCAGGACATGCCGTGCACCAGCTCAGGGTGAGTTGGTGCCGCCGCTTATCTTCGCTATGTTTTTAAACTGTTTTAAAGCATTTAATCACTTTATTAATGTTTATATCGGAACTAGCTTCCCCGCACCGAGGTCCGCGTTCAGTGCATGACCATGTGCGACTGAATAGGAAGTGGCAAAGCGCATGGTGCGCCGAGCGTGGACCTCGGTGCGGGGAAGCTAGTTCCGATATATACATTAATAAAGCCCTATCCAAAGTGGTAGATTTCCTTTAAGTATTTGCAAAGGTTGCAATCCACTATGAAATTCTGCTTTTCTGCATGTTATTAATAAAAGTCTTGATAAATGTGTATATTAATTGTAGTGAATGCACACTATGCACATTCTTAAATCCTAATTTGTGCCACTTTTTACAGTTCGCTCTCCAAAAAGCTGTTTAGATAGTTAACAAAAGACAAATGAGTTACTTGGAGGTATTAAATATAATTGATTGAAATAATCATGCTGTTACATTATGTTTTACCAGAAGCACATTCTGTGCTGTGGGTCTGTATCAGCACACAGATAAGGGGAGCAGTCTGCCAAGATCTTCAGAAGCTACAATCTAGTGGAAATTTTAAAAAAGCAGAATACAGATTCACCAGTATAATATTTAGAGACAAAGGGGATTTTTTACCACACGCCAGCCACTCGTGCATTGCTCCTCCTACGCAGCCCGAAACATTAAGAGGCTTGGGGCTTTTGATGTATTGGGTAGCCAACTGTGCACTGACTACTTCTATGCCAGGTCCTACCGCAGCAAGCAAACTTTCACTGAAAGTTTGCCCGCAGCAGCTTGTATGCAGGCTCAAGGCAGGACTACTCTACTGTCATATAGGACATTAGATTGAACTACAGGCAGTCCCCTACTTAAGAACACTCGACTTACATACGACCCCTAGTTACATACGGACCTCTGGATATTGGTAACTTATTCTACTCTAGTCCTAGGCTACAATGATCAGCTGTAACAGTTATCAATGGTGGCTACAATGAAGCTTTATTGTTAATCCTGATTCTTATGACAACCCAACATTTTTGAAATCCAATTGTCACAGAGACCAAAAAAGTTCTGGCTGGGATTACATTGATAAAATATACAGTTCCGACTTACATACAAATTCAACTTAAGAACAAACCTACAGACCCTATCTTGTATGTAACCCGGGGACTGCCTGTACTATCTTTTCTTTCTAACTCTGCTCCTACCTAGTCCTTTTATCCCCTCCTCTCAATAGAATGTTACAGTATTAATTATATATAGCCTGCCCTGTAATGTCACAGCCAAAGCAAGGAAACTTGATTTTAAACAGTTTGTATTGGTAGTAGCAACTAATGCCTTAAGTGGTTAAAACGCATCAATCTTTTATGTGCTCATGATTTTTGTATGCCTGTATTGATGAAGATTTAAGAAGGTAATAAAGTTTACTTTTTATCCACACTGGGAGTTTCTGGACATTCGTTTTGTGCTTGGAATTGTGGAGGGGGTGAGTGTTGAGCCGGTACACAGTTTTTTCTAGTTTGTGATTATGGTATAAGATTTAATACATTTATTATATTCACTTAATGTTCAATTGATGTGTATCCTTTGACTGAACTCATAGTAACCACCTACAGTATGTTTAGGACCTCTATGTGGTGCCTCCATGAGGTTCTACTTCTTTTTAGTGACGAAGGCGTTCAACAGTCTGATTTGGGATTTTATGTTCTGGCCCTACACCACTTCAGGTTTCGAGAGCCATTTATTCAAGTTTTAAGGGGATTGTATGCTTCCCCGTGGCAAAAGGCCAACTCCCTTAAGCTCACTCATCTTCTTTAAACATAAGAAATAGTACGTGTCATTGGTGCCCCCTTTCTCCCTTATTATGTGTGCTTAGCATAGAATCTCTAGCGGCCCACATCAGACATCCTGACATTACAGATATTTCTGTTATAGACCAGCCTTTCAAATTTTATCTTTTTTGCTTATGACGTCCTCCTCGCCCTTACTGATTCTCCTTGCCTCTTTGCCCAAATTACACTGCCTATTAGAATGAGCCCTCAGATACTGACTTCCCTCAAAGTCTTTTCCTCCAGTTCTTCCCTTAAATACATATGGGTGTCGGACGATCCGACTGATTTGGACTGAGTGCAGGATTTAAGATTCAAATTGTGTCACAAAACAATGCACTTACATACACCAGGAAAAAGAAGGTGAACTCCGGCGGACCTGAGCGGGGAAGCAACAGATGCAGGATATCGGGGGCACGATCTTTGTTCCGATCGGACAATGCACTTTCGGGAATCGTGCAGGATGGGTAAAGTAAATGTTGCCCAATATGTTAATGAGACTGAAGGGCTCCAGGATCCATTAACACTTATGAAGCCTGAAGCCCCTCAGGCTAATTTGCATACAGTCCTTCCTCCTGGTGGTAGATGCCCTTTTAGGAATACTTCCCCCGTTCGGTGCAGGAAGTAAGCTGGAATATAGGCACCCTTTATTCATATCTTTGTTAGGAAGGATTGCCTTTGATGATACTCCACATATCTCTCTACCTTTTTGAAAATCTCCCAGCATGTGTTCCTGTAGCCACTTTATGCATGATACAGTCTATGTTCCTAGATTTCAAATAGATATCCAGGAGACACAGGATACCTAAATTGATTCTGTCAACTGTGATTTTAACCTAGCATCCTGTAATTCTCCCCTAAACCCCTTTTTGTACACTTCCAGAAGCACTTCCTCTGCTTTTGTTTAGTTTCTGGTACATGCTAGGAATCCTCCACATGAAAGCCCACCCCTCCACCATACATGTCCTGACTGTAGACCACTTGTGATCAGTCTCTGAGAATTTTGTCCCAGCAGTTTCCATGTACCCTGAAATATATAGATTCTGTGAAGCAAAAATCATAAACATGTTAGGTATCCCCAAGCTAAACAGCTTTGGAATCAGTACTTTACTACTTCCAGTTGGAATCCAATGAAATTATTTCCTGATAAAGTTCATATTGCTAGAATCTGCAAACTTGGACTAGAACTGCTTTTCAGAACAGAAGACCAAAATGGAATGCTCAAATCCCTTTGGCAATAGACTTAATCTGGTTTTACACATACAACAAGTTAATGTGGTTCATCACTCCTCCAGGGATCATAAACAGATCCTCCAGAACCAGAAGAGACTGAACAGCTGATCAAGTAGTCAGGAAAACATTTGATACAAATTGTGTCTTGTGCCAAATTCTTCCAGTAATGCTGTTCACATTTACTTCCGCTTTTCCAGCGCCAAAATGTATTAATAGTTTAAATTTCTGAAATTGAAAAACCATCAATATACCATAAAAACTACTAAAAGTAATTGACAGTCAGGATTAGCTGTTAACACAATGGGGCAGATTTATCAAGCTGTCTGAAAGTCAGAATATTTCTACTTGCCCATGGCAACCAATCACAGCTCCCCTTTAAAATATTCACGAGCTCTGGTAAAATGAAAGCTGAGCTGTGATTGGTTGTCATGGGCATGTAGAAATATTCTGACTTTCAGACAGCTTGAAAAATCTGCCCCAATATCTGTTAATCAAAAATCAATAGAGGCAAAGTTCAGAAGCAATGTCAGAAAGTAATCTTTGTTGTAATCTTATTGAAAGAGTAGCAGATTCCAGATTTGTTTTGGGAAATCTTAAGAAGGTGAATTAAAACATGCATGGAAAATAATTAAAAAAGGATAAAAAAATAAATTATACATAACTATAACCTATATAAGTTTAAATTTTTGTATATGTTGTATATAATTATAAGAAATTAATAAAAACATTTCCATTTTTTGTCTATGCTCTAACATAAACTGTAATAGAGTAATACTCTAAAGGGTGAATGTTGTCAATGTACTGCAGACATTTCTACTGCTAAAATCGTACACACGTAAAATCTTATAAACCTGCTAGTTTAACAACCCTTTACTTGCCATTTTTACTTTTATTTATTAAAATGTGTTAGATGAAGCATAAGGCTAAGTTCACACTACTGTCAGGATTTCCATTTATTAACCTCCATTACAAAAAGATAATGTATAGTAAATAAACGGTAATACAATTGAACATAATTGATGACCGTGTCTGTTACAGTAACACTGTACTTTCACTTTCAATACAATTATCTATAGCAGTGGTGGCGGACCTATGGCACGGTTGTCAGAGGTGGCACTCAGAGCCCTCTCTGTGGTCACTCAGGCCATCACCAAAGAGAACACAAGGTATCTTCATGGCTTCCCAGACAGCCCAGGGCTTTCTGCGCTCCATGCTATCTTAAAGTGGCAGTGCTGCCTGTGACTACAGGAGAAATTGGAAGGTGTGGGTAGATCTGGATTATCATTGTAGCTTCGGCTCCAGGCCTGAAAATTCTTCCTATTCAGAGGAACCTCAATTTGTCACCCTTTCTTTCTACTGTATTGGTGTTCTTAGGATTCTGATACGTTTGAAAGCTATGACAGAGAAGGGAGCAAGAAGTTACTGCTTAAATTGCACTTAAATGTTGGCACTTTGGGATAAATAAGTGGGTTTTGGTTGTAGTGTGGGCACTCAGTTTCTAAAAGGTTCGCCATCACTGGTGTATGCCTTCTATGTCTGTATATTTATTTATATATCCATCCCTCATCTGCCTACCTAACTTTTTCTCTATACCTCACATTTATCTATAATCTATCCATCCTCTATCCTTCTATCTATATATTAACTGTTACTGTCTATCTACATCTATCTATTTCTTCTTAAAAAAACTGTAAAAACCGACACTTACTATTCATCCCCATTGAATTCAATGTAAAAGATAACTTAATGTCATCCATTATGGTCAGTTAGGCACCATCTGTTATGAATCTTTTTTTTTCAAATGGAAAAAAAGTACTTGAGCTCCATCATATTTTCTGTCCAGAAAACAGAAGAACAATGGATAACTGTCTAACGGATGACAACAGATAACATTAAAAATTGCATTGATTTCAATGGAATTTATAATGGATCCGTTCAATTTACATTTTTTTTCTTTTTTTTAGTGGAAGCTAGAAAAGGAAAGCTGAACAGTAGTGTGAACTTCTATACAAATAGAAATAGTCCGGTTGAAATCTAGATTTTAAGTACTTTATGATTAAATAGCTGGTTTTTATTATTTTATGAGAATTATAACTGTAGACAATTGTATTTGGTGTAATGTAAATCCCTGCCACACAATAGAAAAAAGCTTTTGGATGTTGGCAACCTCTATAAATCTATACCACTCAAACAGGCATTTAACCTAAACATTACATTTTACAAGAACTTTGCACTTATTTACAGTTCCTGCAAAGCAAAACGAGGGAGTATGGGAGGCAGTGTGGAAAAGTGATGGATTTATTGGCATCATCTTATCTTTAACAGCAAATATTTGTTTGAAAAATAAGTTAGTGAATCACAGCACCGTTATCTTACTGATCAGTTCGGCAAGCTAAGTCCAAAGTCTACATTTTTGGAATGGAATTTTTGAAATAGGAGGAATCATCCATGGGTTTCAGGGTCTACTTCCGTCTACTATGATGTTGTATAGTCATCCTATGTTTATTTTATGATGTATATGTATAATTGATACATGATAAGAGATGAGAAGCTTGTAAATCAGTGATTGTCAGATCTATAAACAAGCACAATAGACAATGTAGGATAAAAATATCTCATGCACCTAATCACATATGTTGCAGGTAGCAGGTTTTTTTGCCGTTTTAATGCTTTGTTTGTAAGAATCAAATGATTTTATCATAAAAACCAAATGAGTGTGTACGATCGCGGCAGGGATCACCTATGTAGACGGTGTTATTGGAACATGTAGACCGAAATTTGCCTGTTGCAGGAGAAATATACAGTTGGCCAAGGTTTGCTCCTAATAATAACAACAGGTTACCAGAATTTCAAAAGCATAGGTATACACAGATCATACATGTCATATTTGTGGCTTCTTAGACAAACCCTCTCCATAATGAGAGGTGCACTTGGCACTTCTAAAGATTAATTCTGGAATTCTCTGTTATTATTTATAATATATATAACATATTATATATTATATGTTATATAATATATATAACATATTATTTATTATATATATAACACTCATTAAGTTTAATTACAATTCTTTAAGGGTGGTAAACCTTATGGGGCACATTTACCAAGGGCTTAGCACCAGTTTTCTGTCAGACTTTGCACGTTCTTTCTAGTGTAAACTGCTTGCACATATATTTAAGAAGTGTCTGTACCACAATTGTGTTGCACTAGGCACTAGGCATCATGCAACACAAAAGGAGGTGTTCCGGTGCTCAGTCGGACCTTGCGCCAGATTTATGGAAGGCCCATTTGTGGGGGTTTTGTAAGACTACTAGGCACCAGACCATGTCATAACATTTTTTAATTATAAGTAAGTGTAGCTGTATGAAGACTTTTGTTTTTGCAAGATTAATTAAAGTTTTTTAATGAAACTGTTTTGAAGTATGTATCTCATTGATTAACATTTATTATTTGTTAAATAAAATCATAACCTTTTTCTATGGGTCACTTTTTCTCTGGATCACCAGCAGCTTGCCTGAGATTTTTGATATGAGCAACAACTTGGTGTCAAGAACCTGCCAGAACATGACCAGCGCAACCTCAACCAGACTTGGTGCAAGCTGTGAGACTAGTTAAGAGGTGGCAAACTCATCCTGTGAAGTTCCTGCGGGCTGTGGATAAAACGCCTTGATAAGGAAGAAACCACTATCAGGAACCTGCTAATAGACCCTGAGAGACCCTACAAGATGAGGTGGAGCAGCTGCTAGATGGAGGAGCAGACAGGTAACATGAAGTCAGAGACATACAGTTATTCACACAAGGATACAGAAATATGTTAAGGAAATAACCAAACATAATTATGAGTCAGGGAAAGCAGGGTTACACCAGGAGAGACAAGACACAGAGGCACAAACAACAGACAATAGACAGTCAAAACCAGGTAAAATCCAAGATAGCACAGAATTGACTAGAAAGAGAATGGTCAAATAAAAGTAGCAGACATCAGAAGCACAGGATAGTAAAGATAACAACAACAATAGATACAGACAAAGTATTAAATGACTGTAATAACCAGCAACCTACAATCAGAACTTGGCAGATATATAAGGAGGTTCTGGATGCTGCCCCCAGCAGCGAAATGTTTCAGCCATCCAGCACTTAAAGGAAACCTACCACTTGTAGTGGCAGGTTTCCGATGGCAATACCGGGCACCAGCTCAGGGTGAGCTGGTGCCGGAGCTTATTTTAGTTAGTGTTTTAAACCGCTGTATCGCGGTTTAAAACACTTTTTAAACTTTATAGCCGGCGCAGGCAGGTACGCGCTCGGCGCTTACCGCGCACGTGGCTACATAGGAAGTGAATGAGAGCCGCGTGCACGGTAAGCGCTGAGCGCGTACCTGCCTGTGCCGGCTATAACGTTTAAAAAGTGTTTTAAACCGCGATACCGCGGTTTAAAACACTAACTAAAATAAGCTCCGGCACCAGCTCACCCTGAGCTGGTGCCCGGTATTGCCATCGGAAACCTGCCACTACAAGTGGTAGGTTTCCTTTAAGTCACAGCTGATACTAACACACAGGTTCAGATAACATCACCCAGCTTTCCAGAGGAATGCATACAGTAGTCAAAGGGGGTCCTTTGTGCAGAAAAACTGGGGATTGGGGAGAGGAGAGAAACAATGGGAGAAGCCTTGTAGTTACGAGGTCAGAGATAAAATTGTGTTAGCAAAAAGGTGAAGATATGATATAAGAGGTTTAATCTAGTTAATCAGGATAGGGATCTCTATATGTTGGTTTTACAAAACTGCTGCATGACGATCATCTGCTACAGAATGTGATCAGGCTATGAGAAGTTATAGCAGTCAGTTTCTGTCGTCAATTTAGCTGGTCAACTTTGGTTGGTTTAAGATGGACAGTGGTTCTCTACAATGGATATATGATTTGTTTTGCAATAGAGAAAAAGTGTGCCAAAAATGTGGACAGAGTTGCCTGTATGTTGTGGGAGGTTAAGAAATATGTGTTTTGGTTGGAGGATGATCCATGTATTGAAAATATAGGATTTAGTGGTCATCAAGTACAAAAGTGTTGGAGGTCTGGACAGTGGCACCAGATGAATGTCTATTTCCCATTCTACTTGTGGCAGCTTAAACATGACTCCAATATTGTGAGGTTCAATTAGTGTGAGTTTGGTAGTGATTAGAGATGAGCGAGCATTAAAATGCTCGAGTGCTCGTTACTCGGGTCAAACTTTTCCCGATGCTTGAGTGCTCGTATCGAATAACGAACCCCATTGAAGTCAATGGGAGACTCGAGCATTTTTCCCTGAAAGAACACAATGAAAGAACACTAAAGAAGAACACATTGCAGATGTTTGCAGATGTTTTCACTGAAAGAACACATTGAAAGAACACATTGCAGATGTTCCGTACATCTGATAACTTATCCGAAGACACGCGTGCCGAACGGTGTTCTTAACAATAGTATGTGAAGAACAATATGTGTGAAGAACACATTGCAGTTGTTTCCACACATTTGCAATGTGTTCTTCCCACATATTGGGGCAGATTTATCAAGTGTCTGAAAGTCAGAATATTTCTAGTTGCCCATGGCAACCAATCACAGCTTCCCTTTAAAATATTCATGGGCACTGGTAAAATGAAAGCTGAGCTGTGATTGGTTGTCATGGGCAACTAGAAATATTCTAACTTTCAGACAGCTTGATAAATCTGCCCCATTGTTCTTTACATACTATTGTGAAGAACACCATTCGGCACGTGTGTCTTCGGATAAGTTAGCAGATGTACGGAACATCTGAAATGTGTTCTTCACTGTGTTTTTCAGTGTGTTCTTCACTTAAATGATCCTGTGTTCACTGTTTTCATTGTACTTAAATGTACCAGATATCATCCCATTTATGATGACTGAATTGGCCCTCCCATATCACAGGGAAAGGGATATATTCTATAATGTTTGTATCAAAATATTGCTTAACAGCCAGGACAATGCAGTTTTTAATCTGGTCACGGGTAAATGAGGTCCTGTGATTGAACCTTAAGCTGTGGAAACGTTAATGTCAACAGAGAAAGAGAGGAACGAAAGAGAGGATCTTTAATTGAGGAGTCCTACAGTGGGTCTAAAGTATTGATAGGGTCCCCTCCAGGTATTGTAGGAAAGAAAGACATCACCTGGTCTTAGAGACTTCACAATCTAGAAACAGAACGAAAAGCTAGAATAAAAGGTTCCCCATCGCTCTTCTAAGGAATGTGCCAACTCTACTCTTTGCTCAGAGTATTTACAAACTTGCTTAATTGAATTATAATTAATAGCTGTCCAAACATTTATCCTAAGTGATATTTTAGCAATGCAGTTTAGTGTAACATAAGATACTTTTAATAAGAACTTGCTAACAAGATGAATTCTATTCATGGCTGGATATGTTCCAACAGGGAGACTAATTTGTTGAGTCATACTCACCTAATTGAAAAAAGAAACACACACACAAGTAACAAGGTGTGCATACAACTTCTATGCTTCCATTTTAGTTGCTTTTCAATATTTCTGAGTGGGAACTATTGTTAGTAAGGTTCTTTCTACACACTCTAATGGGGAATAATGAGGATCCTCTTCTATGAAACAATAAGGTTAACAATATTATATTAACTATTAAATATTAACTGTTTATTAATTATATAATTTGTTAGGTTGCATGCTAAAAAATATGGTTTATAGCAGTAGCTCCGTTGTCAGCAAATAAAATTGGAATGGAGTCACAAGTGCAACTTTGTACAATGTGCTGTGATCAAGCCACACTGAACTCCCATTTATTTTCCAACAAACTGTGCAGTGCAGTAACCCGGCTCGGCCACGTACTGTTGTACGGATCTGTCTGCTTCCAGCTACAAACACTGGGGGTGGATTTATTATGACTTAGCGTGTTGTGCACCAGTCATAATTCCCCCCGCCGTAGCATGATGCACCATATGTAGATTCTCCAGTACCTCAGTTTATCTGGCGCATGAATGAATTATATGCCAGATCATAGAATTGCGCTATAATCTGGACCAGGTATCTTGGCATGAGGTTGGCGTAGGAGGCGCAAAATTGGCATAATAAAATGCTTCCAATATTTTTTTTGCTACCACTATGTAATTCCACGTGTCTACATTCTTCACACAAAGCCACAATAGACACTTTTTTTCCATAGCATTTCTTCTAGAAATAGAATGAAGCACTTCATGGTGGAAACTTCCAGTGGCACAAGGAATGCCTGTGAATTTGTAATCTCTGTTCACACGTCTAACAAAGGTAAATTTATACTCCCATTTTACTGCCACAAATCCTTAAATAATTGTGATCACCTTGGTCAACTACATCATAGATCCTATGTCAAAGGTCCCATATCATGCTTCGGTTTAATTGGTCTTACAGGATTTTCTCACTGTTTAAATCTTATTCAGTTCTAATGCTAATAGAGGATAACTAAGTAAAAGCAAATGCATATTGCGCAGCTGTTCAGCTTACTCAAGTATCATACCATTTATGCCATACATTGATTCTATGATGAATAAAAATGATCTTACATGATTTTACTTACAACATATTCAGACTATGCAGTATAATCCATTTCTATACATAACTGGACATATGTTACCCCACCCACTCACATTCTTGTTGTAGGAGATATTCATTTTTTTAAATTAAGAACTGAGAGTTCCTATACCAAAGTTAGAATTGCTAAACACTATCAAACTGACCACTGCTCTGCATTTCACATACAACCACATCCAACTGCTAAATTCAGATATAAAGACTTTATTCGGATCAACATGTCCATTTACAGTTGCTACACATGCTAATTGAAATAAATATATAGGGAAATGATAAAGGTCCTCTAGCACACAGGTAAAAAAACACACTTCCGGGATGACCCAAAACTCATAAATGTTAAATGTCATTACCATGTCTGGCTGTCTACCAGATAAAGTGCAAAGTGCTTTGAACTAATAATAAAGACAGCCACAATATTTAAAGATACATTAAAAATTACATTAAAAGGTAAACCCATATTAAACAGAATACATCATAAACTTGACAGTTTGTGGAAGTTTACTTTCTTCCCTACACTTATGCTATTAAAACCTGCATTTTGTTTTCATACAGATGACAATCTGTATGCATCCTCAGATCCAGAGCCATCTACAGCTGTATACAGAAAGTCCCTCTGTTTTCAAAAGTATGTGTTAAAAACCAGCAGAAAAGTTGATGATCTTACCTTAACTTATGCCTTAAAATATACTACAAAAACTCTTCAAACCATTCATGCTGTGCAATAGAAAGTAGACTTCATTTGTAAACACACACTGATATCAGTAAGACAACAGCAGTGTTTTTTTTTCAGACAACAGCAGTTTTAACAAAATTGATGAACTCTCAAAGGATAATTATCTGTATGATATATTTTTCCCATTTCTCATAACAATTAGATTTTTCAGAACGTCTGCCAATAATGCAGGACTAATACCATACCTCCCAACCATCCCGGATCCAGCGGGACAGTCACGATTTTCAGGCTCTGTCCCGCAGGTGATGACAGGTGATGACATGTAATAATGTCATCTCTGCCTACTGGCCTCACTGCTACATGCAGGGAAAGGTTAGAATCTGTTTAATATTTTACTGTGGGGGCACAATAAGAGGGGAGTTGTTGGGGGCAAAATTAGATGGGGGAGCATCTGGGAGGGCACAATAAGAGGGATTTTTAATATGAGGGGGAGCTGGGGGCACAATATAAGAGGGGAAGATGAAGGGCACTACGGGGGAAATTATGTCAGGGGCTAAGTTAGGGCTTACCAAAAGGCATGGTTGGGGCTAATTTTGGGGCATGCTAATACCTATAATAGGGGTAATAAATATTACTTACTATAGAGCTAGCCCCCCCTCTTTAAAATGTTTTGCACATAAAATGCAGTAAAACAAGAAAAATGGTTGTTTTTAAAATGTTCCTTTTTTATCCGCTTGCCACACCATAAACTTCTCCAACATCATGGTGTGTCAGCAGTTTGCTGGTGGCAGACTATTATAGGTCAATAAGAAAGCCCCCATATACTACAATACAGTATACTTCTTACTACTACTATACTACAATCAGACCCCCTAAGGTTCATGTACCCAAGAAAATTGAAAAACATAAATAAATGTAAAAAATAAACATTTATAATAAAAAGATCAAAATCAAAACCTAAAAGCTCAAATCATTCCCCTTTGTACTGACCAAAAATATAAAGAGCAGATATCATTTGGAGTGCAAAGTGAAAACTGTAAAAAGAAGGCTCAGAAATGGTGCATCTATTTAACTGTATTTAGATTTTCTTCCCCCTTCCCAGTATGAAATATTAAATACCATCACTAGGAAGTATAATTAGTTACACAGAAAACAAGCCCTCATACAGCTATGTACACTGAAAAATAGAGAAGTTATGGATTTTTGAAAGTGGGGAGTGGAAAATGGAAACTCTAAAATGAAAAAGGGTTGAGTCCTTAAGGGGTTTATACTGGTATTTTTTTTATTGTAAGGTACATTTCCCATTGTTGCATAGCATATACATTACTAAATTCTTGATCCTGAATGAAATGTATCATATTTTATACACTAGGCCCGGTTAAAAAAAAAAACATTCACAATAAATCCTCCTTCTTACAGTCCTCTTCCATTTGGGATGAGATTACTCTCATTTTCCTGTATTAACATATTTGAGGGGCTTTGAATAATGCATCTTAATAATGGCAGCTTGGTAATTACAATAAACATTCTTCCATCATCTTAAACAGCCTGTTTATATGTGAAGTAGCACAATATCATGAAAATAATTTAAAAATGACAAGTATAAGCCAAAACAAAACTGTTTATATATACTTAGTCTATTGTCATTTATCATATGCAGCAATATCATTTGCAATGGCCTATAAACTAGATTGATGTTATTTGCTAATCTTTGGAATTGAATAAATTGTCAAATGCTCTAAAAACTGCACATTCATAAAACATGCACGGAGAGAACCTACAGGAATGAAATATGTAGAAAACAAATTAAATCATACGCATCATTCTGCTGTTGTGACGACAATAATCTTTATATTGACAATCCTGTAGGATGATTTTCATTCAGTTCTTGTTCAATTATGAAAAAAAGTATATATATAGGTGAAATACACAAGTCAATTTCAGATTTAACATTCTTGCCAGGATTCCCATAATCTGTTCCTTCATTGTATAGGATTGTGCTATCAAACCTTATTGTCAAGTAAGTGAAATATTCTAAAAAGGGTTGGCATTAAAAGTGTAGATCCCCTGATAAGTTTTATTTATTATAGCCTGAAATTATTTATTATTATTATTTATTATTATAGGTACTAAAATTATGCATATATTTCATCTGCCTATACTATACTTCATGAAATAATAAAACTTACTGCATGTATTGTATCTAAATCAACAAGGTAACATCATTACCTTTTACACATCCAGTAAACATTTTTGGACTGAGATTGATATTGATATGAAAGGTCATAGGCTTCTTCTGAGCCACCAGAACCATATAACTGATTAAAGGTGATGTGACATCTCTGACCATGCACACTAACTATATGCATAAATGGACTGGTGCACATATTACACATATGACTACAGACCCTCTGTACTTTTTGTGACAATGTTCTCTCCATATGTCAGCATAAACCGAAAGATATGGAGGATATATAATTTTAGTAGTCAAACCTAAAAGTCATCTAAGAATACATTGGACATTAAAGAGGTTGTCCAGGAATATATAAATGCTGTATATGGCTGGGCGAGGGGCTATTAAAACAATAAACCACTTAGATCCAGCTCCCATGACGCTCCAGTTCACATACTGGTCTCTGTTTTTTATACGAAGGCCGGCAGAGCCATCCCGACCATCCAGTGCCTTCTACAGCCTCTGTTTACAGAAAAAGGCCAAATGTGACGGGTGGCACCGTCAGTGGGGGTGGGTATAAGTGTTTTATTGTTTTTATAGCCCCCTCAGACAACCCCTTTAAAGGTAATCTGTCAGTTCCTGGTCACATATAGGGCCCAGTTTATATATATGTTAGAGGTTTCCATTATGCACTCCCATTATAGAAGAGCATAACAGAAACTAGTACTGAAGGTGAATGGAAGCTTCCACATAGGATTACATTTATGGAAAGGAAGCTTATGTTATTTATAGTAGAAAATAATGATGCTGGCTGAAGCACAATTTTTAGCACGCAATTGTTGAAATGAACGAAGCAAGTAATTGATGTTTGCGGCATCCTACACCTGCATTTTTCTGTCCTAAAAACAGAAAAAAAATCTTCCCTTATATGCAAATTAGCATTGTGTTTCATGACGGATGTGGCTGTGATGTCACTTTTATCCTAGATTCACCCCCAGATTTGGGCATAGCAAGGTATTGTCAAACAAGGTTGAGTGACTCAACTGGGATAGAAGTCCTCAAAGTCCCTCTCATGGTTGCCTGAAATACTCATTGACCTATAAATAGACCTGAATATTGCTCTCCATTCACAGATTACCTCAGGAAAAGGAAAAGCACTGGGTAGCTTAATGAATCCCTTCACAGAATGTAGTGACAGAGAACCTGATCTTTTGTTGGTGCACAAGAATTCAAGCCATGACTGTATATTTTCTGCACCCGAGTCAAGTTTACGCATACAATGCTGAGTCTTCCATATTTATGATCAAAGGGTTTTCCTGGACAATGGCATACAGTAGAGTTAGAAGAAGTAGGCTTTATCTGTATGTATTAAAATATCAACATCATTTTAATTATTGTTTTGTAATGAGAAGACAACGTCGGACTTAAGGAAGGAGATTGCATCAAAAATTGTGAAGAATCACTTCACTTTCTTAACTGTAAAGGTATGAAGGATGTTCCAACAGGATGTCATAATAGCAGAATGTTTGGATTTGTAAGAATACCATGGAGGGGGTGTTGGTAATTGGTAGATAGTAGAGATGAGCGAACATGCTCGTCCGAGCTTGATGCTCGGTCGAGCATTAGGGTACTCGAAACTGCTCGTTACTCGGACGAATACTTCGCCCGCTCGAGAAAATGGCAGCTCCCGCCGTTTTGCTTTTTGGCGGCCAGAAACAGAGCCAATCACAAGCCAGGAGACTCTGCACTCCACCCAGCATGACGTGGTACCCTTACACGTCGATAGCAGTGGTTGGCTGGCCAGATCAGGTGACCCTGGGATAGACTAGCCGCTGGCCGCGCTGCTCGGATCATTCTGTCTCTGGATGCCGCTAGGGAGAGAGCTGCTGCTGCTCAGGGAAAGCGTTAGGGTGTTCTATTAGCTTACTGTTAGGCAGGAGTGATTCTCAAAGAACCCAACAGCCCTTCTTAGGGCTACAATAACGTTCTACTTTTTTTATTTTAATTTGCATCTTTTACCATTTTGTGAGGAATTAGCAGGGGGACTTGCTACCGTTGTGTTTAGCTCTTAGTGGCACACATATCCATAGCAAAGACCGAAGTGGGAAAATTCAGTAGGGGTTGGATTTCTATTAGGCAATAACTCAGTGTCATCTCATCTGGCATAGTACTGTGCTTCCTTTGATACTTGGCTAGAAAATAGCCATAGGAGAATACAAACAGCTTCTTGAAGCCTACAGTAGCGTTCTATATATTTGATTTCTGGTTGATCTGCTGGTGGCTGTAGTTTCTGCAGTGCATGTACTTGCCAATTCTGAGCAATTTGTAGTGAGACTTGCGACCGCTGTGTTCTGCGCTTAGTGGCGCACATATCCATAGCAAAGGCTGAAGTGGCAAAATTCAGTAGGGGTTGGATTTCTATTAGGCAATAACTCAGTGTCATCTCATCTGGCATAGTACTGTGCTTCCTTTGATACTTGGCTAGAAAATAGCCATAGGAGAATACAAACAGCTTCTTGAAGCCTACAGTAGCGTTCTATATATTTGATTTCTGGTTGATCTGCTGGTGGCTGTAGTTTCTGCAGTGCATGTACTTGCCAATTCTGAGCAATTTGTAGTGAGACTTGCGACCGCTGTGTTCTGCGCTTAGTGGCGCACATATCCATAGCAAAGGCTGAAGTGGCAAAATTAAGTAGGGGTTGGATTTCTATTAGGCAATAACTCAGTGTCATCTCATCTGGCATAGTACTGTGCTTCCTTTGATACTTGGCTAGAAAATAGCCATAGGAGAATACAAACAGCTTCTTGAAGCCTACAGTAGCGTTCTATATATTTGATTTCTGGTTGATCTGCTGGTGGCTGTAGTTTCTGCAGTGCATGTACTTGCCAATTCTGAGCAATTTGTAGTGAGACTTGCGACCGCTGTGTTCTGCGCTTAGTGGCGCACATATCCATAGCAAAGGCCGAAGTGGCAAAATTCAGTAGGGGTTGGATTTCTATTAGGCAATAACTCAGTGTCATCTCATCTGGCATAGTACTGTGCTTCCTTTGATACTTGGCTAGAAAATAGCCATAGGAGAATACAAACAGCTTCTTGAAGCCTACAGTAGCGTTCTATATATTTGATTTCTGGTTGATCTGCTGGTGGCTGTAGTTTCTGCAGTGCATGTACTTGCCAATTCTGAGCAATTTGTAGTGAGACTTGCGACCGCTGTGTTCTGCGCTTAGTGGCGCACATATCCATAGCAAAGGCCGAAGTGGCAAAATTCAGTAGGGGTTGGATTTCTATTAGGCAATAACTCAGTGTCATCTCATCCGGCATAGTACTGTGCTTCCTTTGATACTTGGCTAGAAAATAGCCATAGGAGAATACAAACAGCTTCTTGATCTTGAAGCCTACAGTAGCGTTCTATATATTTGATTTCTGGTTGATCTGCTGGTGGCTGTAGTTTCTGCAGTGCATGTACTTGCCAATTCTGAGCAATTTGTAGTGGGACTTGCGACCGCTGTGTTCTGCGCTTAGTGGCGCACATATCCATAGCAAAGGCCGAAGTGGCAAAATTCAGTAGGGGTTGGATTTCTATTAGGCAATAACTCAGTGTCATCTCATCCGGCATAGTACTGTGCTTCCTTTGATACTTGGCTAGAAAATAGCCATAGGAGAATACAAACAGCTTCTTGATCTTGAAGCCTACAGTAGCGTTCTATATATTTGATTTCTGGTTGATCTGCTGGTGGCTGTAGTTTCTGCAGTGCATGTACTTGCCAATTCTGAGCAATTTGTAGTGGGACTTGCGACCGCTGTGTTCTGCGCTTAGTGGCGCACATATCCATAGCAAAGGCCGAAGTGGCAAAATTCAGTAGGGGTTGGATTTCTATTAGGCAATAACTCAGTGTCATCTCATCCGGCATAGTACTGTGCTTCCTTTGATACTTGGCTAGAAAATAGCCATAGGAGAATACAAACAGCTTCTTGATCTTGAAGCCTACAGTAGCGTTCTATATATTTGATTTCTGGTTGATCTGCTGGTGGCTGTAGTTTCTGCAGTGCATGTACTTGCCAATTCTGAGCAATTTGTAGTGGGACTTGCGACCGCTGTGTTCTGCGCTTAGTGGCGCACATATCCATAGCAAAGGCCGAAGTGGCAAAATTCAGTAGGGGTTGGATTTCTATTAGGCAATAACTCAGTGTCATCTCATCTGGCATAGTACTGTGCTTCCTTTGATACTTGGCTAGAAAATAGCCATAGCAATAGGATAGCATTGTTTGGTTTTAAAAACTCAAAAAAAAACAAAAAACACAAAAAAAAAAAAAAACACAAAAAAAAACAAAAAAAAGTAAAAAAAAAAATAAAGTTATAACTCTCATTTTAAAAATGTTTAACCCGAGGGCTAGGGGTAGAGGACGAGGGCGGGGACGTGGGCGTCCAACTACTGCAGGGGTCAGAGGCCGTGGTCCTGGGCGGGGTGAGACACCACCTGCTGATGAGGGAGCAGGGGAACGCCGCAGAGCTACACTCCCTAGGTTCATGTCTGAAGTTACTGGGACTCGTGGTAGAGCACTGTTGAGGCCAGAACAGTGCGAACAGGTGATGTCGTGGATTGCTGACAATGCTTCGAGCAATTTGTCCACCACCAGTCAGTCTTCCACGCAGTCCACCCATGTCACCGAAATCGCCACTCCTCCAGCTCCTGCACCTCAGCCTCCTCCCCCCCAGTCTGCCCCCTCCCAGGAAAATTTGGCATTTGAACCGGCATACTCTGAGGAACTGTTTTCTGGACCCTTCCCACAGTCACAAACCACTTGTCCGGTTGCTGCTGAGCAATTTTCCGAGTCCCAGGTTTTCCACCAGTCACAGTCTGTGGGTGATGATGACCTTCTTGACGTAGTGGAAGTGTGTAAAGAGGTGTCCGACGATGAGGAGACACGGTTGTCAGACAGTGGGGAAGTTGTTGTCAGGGCAGGAAGTCAGAGGGGGGAGCAGACTGAGGGATCGGAGGATGATGAGGTGACAGACCCAAGCTGGGTTGAGAGGCCGGGTGAACACAGTGCTTCTGAGACGGAGGAGAGTCCTCGACCTGAACAGGTTGGAAGAGGCAGTGGTGGGGCCAGACGGAGAGGCAGGGCCAGAGCTGGTGCATCAGCGCCACTGTCAACTAGTGAAGCTCCCGTGGTGAGGGCTCTTGCGGCGAGGGCTAGATCTTCAGAAGTGTGGAGGTTCTTTAAGGAAACACCGGATGACCGACGGACTGTGGTGTGCAACATTTGCCAAACCAGGCTCAGCAGGGGTTCCACCACTACTAGCTTAAGTATGCGCAGGCATATGAATGCTAAGCACCCCACTCAGTGGCAACAAGCCCGTTCACCTCCGGCCGTGCACACCACTGCTCCTTCCCCTGTGTCAGCTGCTAGTCAGCCCCCTGCCCAGGACCCTGCCACAAAAACCCCATCGTCGCCTCCACGATCCTCCACAGCATCCACCAGCGTTCAGCTCTCCATACCCCAGACGCTGGAGCGGAAACGCAAATATAGTGCAACCCACCCGCACGCCCAAGCCCTTAATGTGCACATCTCCAGATTGCTTAGCCTGGAGATGCTGCCCTATAGGCTAGTAGAGACCGAGGCCTTTCGCAACCTCATGGCGGCGGCCGCCCCTCGGTATTCGGTCCCCAGCCGCCACTACTTTTCCCGATGTGCCGTCCCAGCCCTGCACCAGCACGTGTCAGACAACATCATCCGTGCCCTGACCAACGCCGTTTCTGACAAGGTCCACCTGACCACGGACACGTGGACGAGTGCTGCCGGGCAGGGCCACTATATATCGCTGACGGCACATTGGGTTAACTTGGTGGAGGCTGGGACCGAGTCTGACCCTGGGGCTGCTCATATACTGCCGACGCCGAGGATTGCGGGGCCTACCTCGGTCCAGGTGTTTCAGGCCTACTATGCCTCCTCCTCCTCCCACCCCTCCTCCACCTCCTCCTCCGAACTACCATCCGTGGGCACGGCGCCATCAGTCGGTAGCTCTAGGCACAGCAGCAGTGCCGTCGCTAAGCGACAGCAGGCGGTGCTCAAACTGCTGAGCCTAGGCGACAAAAGGCACACCGCCCAAGAGCTATTACAGGGCATCACGGCGCAGACTGATCTGTGGCTGGCACCGCTGAACCTCAAGCCGGGAATGGTTGTGTGTGACAACGGCCGTAACCTGGTGGCGGCTCTGCAACTCGGCAGACTGACACATGTGCCATGCCTGGCCCATGTGTTAAATCTGATAGTGCAGCGTTTCCTCAAGACATACCCCAATCTGTCTGATTTGCTCACGAAGGTGCGCCGCATCTGTGCGCATTTCAGGAAGTCCAGCCCAGATGCTGCCACTCTCAGGGCAGCGCAGCGCCGCCTCCAACTGCCCGCTCACCGACTGTTGTGCGACGTGCCCACGAGGTGGAATTCAACACTGACCATGTTATCCAGAGTTTACCAGCAGCGCAGAGCGATTGTAGACTGCCAGATGTCAACTTCCACCAGAACTGGTAGTCAGGTCAGTCAGCTTCCTCAAGTCTACAATGAGGAGTGGACGTGGATGTCTGATATCTGTCAGGTGCTGAGTAACTTTGAGGAGTCAACACAGATGGTCAGTGGCGATGCCGCCATCATCAGCCTCACCATCCCGCTGCTTGGCCTGTTGAAAAACTCTCTGGTCAGCATGAAGTCGGAAGCTTTGCGCTCGTCACAAGAGACGGGGGAAGAATATTCCCTTGTTGATAGCCAAAGCACCCTGAGGTCTGTTTCTCAGCGCATATCGGAGGAGGTGGAGGTGGAGGAGGATGAGGAGGAAGAGGAGGAGAATGTTGGCGAGACACAAGAGGGGACCATTGTTGAGTCCTTCACTGTTCAGCGTGTATGGGCAGAAGAAGAGGAGTTGGAGGAGTTGGAGGAGGAGGAAATGGACAGTCAGGCCAGTGAGGGGAGTGAATTCTTACGCGTTGGTACTCTGGCGCATATGGCAGATTTCATGCTAGGCTGCCTATCCCGTGACCCTCGCGTTCAAAGAATTTATTCCAGCACCGATTACTGGGTGTTCACTCTCCTGGACCCACGGTACAAGCAAAATCTTCCCACTCTCATCCCTGGAGAGGAAAGGAGTGTGAGAATGCATGAATACCAGCAGGCCCTGGTGCACAAGCTGAAACAGTATTTCCCTTCTGACAGCGCTAGCGGCAGAGTGCGTAGTTCTGCGGGACAAGTAGCGAGGGAGAGTAGGCGAGCAGGCAGCTTGTCCAGCACTGGCAAGGGTACGCTTTACAAGGCTTTTGCCAGCTTTATGTCACCCCAGCAAGACACTGTCACCTGTCCCCAGTCTCGGCAGAGTAGGGCTGATCTTTACAGAAAGATGGTGAGGGAGTACGTAGCTGACCATACCATCGTCCTAAATGATCACACAGCTCCCTACAACTACTGGGTTTCAAAGCTGGACATGTGGCACGAACTGGCGCTCTACGCCTTGGAGGTTCTTGCCTGCCCTGCCGCTAGCGTCTTGTCCGAGCGGGTTTTCAGTGCAGCTGGTGGCATCATCACCGATAAGCGTACACGCCTGTCGACTGACAGCGCTGACAGGCTGACGCTTATCAAGATGAATAAAGCATGGATTTCTCCTAATTTCCAATCTCCAGCAGGTGAAGGAAGCTCAACCTGAATAATTTATCCACTCCTCCTCCTCCTCCTGCTCTTTGTACAGTAAAGCAGAGGAAACTGGCTATTTTTTGACAGGGCCCACTGGCTCTACCTATAGTACTTTATGCATTTAATTTTTCTGGAGGGCCACCTACCCGGTCCTCTGTTTGAAACAATTTTTGTGAGTGCCACATACAGGCACTCAATCTATTCCATTTTTCTGGAGGGCCACCTACCCGGTCCTCTGTTTTAAAAAATTTTTGGGACTGCCACATACAGGCACTCAATCTATTCCATTTTACTGCAGGGCCACCTACCTGCTCCTCTGGTTTGAACAATTTTTGGGACTGCCACATACAGGCACTCAATCTATTCCATTTTACTGGAGGGCCACCTACCTGCTCCTCTGGTTTGAAACATTTTTGGGACTGCCACATACAGGCACTCAATCTATTCCATTTTACTGCAGGGCCACCTACCTGCTCCTCTGGTTTGAACAATTTTTGGGACTGCCACATACAGGCACTCAATCTATTCCATTTTACTGCAGGGCCACCTACCTGCTCCTCTGGTTTGAACAATTTTTGGGACTGCCACATACAGGCACTCAATCTATTCCATTTTACTGGAGGGCCACCTACCTGCTCCTCTGGTTTGAAACATTTTTGGGACTGCCACATACAGGCACTCAATCTATTCCATTTTACTGCAGGGCCACCTACCTGCTCCTCTGGTTTGAACAATTTTTGGGACTGCCACATACAGGCACTCAATCTATTCCATTTTACTGGAGGGCCACCTACCTGCTCCTCTGGTTTGAAACATTTTTGGGACTGCCACATACAGGCACTCAATCTATTCCATTTTACTGCAGGGCCACCTACCTGCTCCTCTGGTTTGAACAATTTTTGGGACTGCCACATACAGGCACTCAATCTATTCCATTTTACTGCAGGGCCACCTACCTGCTCCTCTGGTTTGAACAATTTTTGGGACTGCCACATACAGGCACTCAATCTATTCCATTTTACTGCAGGGCCACCTACCTGCTCCTCTGGTTTGAACAATTTTTGGGACTGCCACATACAGGCACTCAATCTATTCCATTTTACTGCAGGGCCACCTACCTGCTCCTCTGGTTTGAACAATTTTTGGGACTGCCACATACAGGCACTCAATCTATTCCATTTTACTGCAGGGCCACCTACCTGCTCCTCTGGTTTGAACAATTTTTGGGACTGCCACATACAGGCACTCAATCTATTCCATTTTACTGGAGGGCCACCTACCTGCTCCTCTGGTTTGAAACATTTTTGGGACTGCCACATACAGGCACTCAATCTATTCCATTTTACTGCAGGGCCACCTACCTGCTCCTCTGGTTTGAACAATTTTTGGGACTGCCACATACAGGCACTCAATCTATTCCATTTTACTGCAGGGCCACCTACCTGCTCCTCTGGTTTGAACAATTTTTGGGACTGCCACATACAGGCACTCAATCTATTCCATTTTACTGCAGGGCCACCTACCTGCTCCTCTGGTTTGAACAATTTTTGGGACTGCCACATACAGGCACTCAATCTATTCCATTTTACTGGAGGGCCACCTACCTGCTCCTCTGGTTTGAAACATTTTTGGGACTGCCACATACAGGCACTCAATCTATCCCATTTTACTGGAGGGCCACCTACCTGCTCCTCTGGTTTGAAAAATGTTTGGGACTGCCACATACAGGCACTATCCAAATTAAATTGTCTCCATAGCAGCCTCCACACGTTGTCTCCATTGCTACCTCCAAAAGTCGTCCATATAGCTGCCTCCATACATCGTCCCTTTATCAAACGAGGTGTGTCAGGCAGAAATTTGGGTTGTTTTCATGGATTCCACATCAAAGTTGTTAACTTTGTCGCCACCCTGCTGTGTAATCCCCAAAATATACTGGCAAACTTTTACCATTTAGGGATATTATTTCAGCGCTTCTTGCGCATCTGTTTACATTCCCCTCACCCGGCATATCCTAAACTTATAAGAACGCTACTATACTTGATCTTATACAAAAGGTTCTTAGAAGTGCTGTTTGGGGAGTAGCCTAGAGACAGGGGCTTGGATTGGCGAAAGCTCGCCTGGCAGCGGAACGCCAGCTCCATGCGCATCATGCGCTTCTTGCGCATCTGTTTACATTCCCCTCACCCGCCATATCCCAAACTTATAAGAACGCTACTACACTTAACTTGGTGCAGGCTGGGACCGAGTCTGACCCTGGGGCTGGTCATATACTGCCGACGCAGAGAATTGCGGGGCCTACCTCGGTCCAGGTCTCAAAGGCCTACTATACCTCCTCCCACCCCTCCTCCACCTCCTCCTCCTCCGAATTACCATCCGTGGGCATGGCGCCATCAGTCGGTAGCTCTAGGCACAGCAGCAGTGCCGTCGCTAAGCGACAGCAGGCGGTGCTGAAACTGCTGAGCCTAGGCGATAAAAGGCACACCGCCCAAGAGCTATTACAGGGCATTCCACATCAAAGTTGTTAACTTTGTCGCCACCCTGCTGTGTAATCCCCAAAATATACTTGCAAACTTTTACCATTTAGGGATATTATTTCAGCGCTTCTTGCGCATCTGTTTACATTCCCCTCACCCGGCATATCCTAAACTTATAAGAACGCTACTACACTTGATCTTATACAAAAGGTTCTTAGAAGTGCTGTTTGGGGAGTAGCCTAGAGACAGGGGCTTGGATTGGCGAAAGCTCGCCTGGCAGCGGAGCGCCAGCTCCATGCCAAGATCCAACTAACATAGTTTTAACTGCAGCACCTTTAATCTACTACTAGTTCACTGCCTCCATACATCGTCCCCTTATCAAACGAGCTGTGTCAGGCAGAATTTTGGGTTGTTTTCATGGCTTCCATGTTAACTTTGTCGCCACCCTGCTGTGTAATCCACAAAATATACTGGCAAACTTTTATCATGTACCGATATTATTTGAGCGCTTCTTGCTCACCTCCTTTGGTTCCTCTCTGCCACCCATTGGTTTGAAGCCTGAGTCCATTTAGGGTATGTCGCCATGACACTCTCTAGCCTGCTGCCGCTGCCTCTGCATGCCGTCCCCTATAGTGTCAGGGTCAATTATTGGATGTTTTAGATGCTATCTAGCTTCATTCTGTCACTCTGTCATGGCCATGCTGTTGCCCATAATTTTGGCATAATGGTGCGATTATGCAGCCTCAGAGGCATCCATGCATGCTGCCCCTGCTGTTTCCTGTCCATTTCCGTGGTGTTTCCATCCTTTTCTGAGGTTCCCAGGTGTTTGGCCAAGCTTCCCTGTGCAGAGCCTTGGTCCCC
The DNA here is from genome assembly GCF_040894005.1 of Engystomops pustulosus. Lineage (NCBI taxonomy): Eukaryota > Metazoa > Chordata > Amphibia > Anura > Leptodactylidae > Engystomops > Engystomops pustulosus. The sequence goes on along the minus strand of NC_092412.1, from coordinate 193,054,715 downwards.
TTGAAAAATGCTCGAGTCTCCCATTGACTTCAATGGGGTTCGTTATTCGAGACGAGCACTCGAGCATCGGGAAAAGTTCGTCTCGAATAACGAGTACCCGAGCATTTTAGTGTTCGCTCATCTCTAGTAGATAGTAATTTCAATAATTAATAATAATTAATTCTTAGTATAATCTTTTGGAAAACTAGGTCTGGCAAATAAGAGACCATGTGTCTCAGGGGGGTTGCATGCATCTTCTCTTCCACTCACTCCTTCACAACTTCAGAAGTGGGCTGTCAAAATCTGCCTTCTTTGGCTTTGGCTCCTTGCAACCAGCCTGTTGCTTCACCATTAGAACCTCATCTCTGGTCTCTGTTTCAGCACAAGGGCCTTTTTGCTTCTCTAGTCTGGCTTGACCAAGCATGTCTCTGGCACTAACGTATCACTGCTAGCTAACACACAGGGCCCATTGTCAGCACATTATGTGGCCACTGCACCCTGTTTTGGTGGAACTCCAACTTTTCAATCAGGTACTCTACGGCCCCCTCACCACTGAGCCACGAGACTTAATCAACACTACACAGGTGACAGGACCATGTTTTGCTTTATGTGTCCCTGTACCTATGTCTGGTCCTTTAATCCTGTCAATAATTGTTTAAATACTTTTTATTGAAGCTTAAAACCCTTTAAGGTTACATGTTGTTGTTAAAATGTTAATATAATGTGTTTCTTGTATCTGGCAATAACAGTATGTTATCCATGGACAGGCCTGGTCACCATGGACAGCACACACTTTCACTGACTTTAAAAACAGCATTCTACAGTGAGTGAAAGAAACACTGTTTGGTTGGTTTAATGGATAAATGATGGATATATGAAAATCAGGGACAGCACACAAATGTTATCCATGCGCTGTCAGAACATATCCATCAGCCCACATAAGAATAGGGGCCTAGCCTGCACTGCTTCTTGTATCACTATTCCCCTGAACTGGAAAACAAATACTAATTATCCTAAAACTTTTTATTAATTATTATAAACAGAATATATTTTATAATTATCTATTTTCAAGAACCAAAAAACAAACACTCACACTTAGTACAATTGTCTGACAAGCACAATAGCTGTGTCTTTTGCATTGATGGTCCTTGGCAGGATGTCAAGTTTCTGGACCTTACTATATTACATATAATACATTCCAACAACAGTCAAATATTAGGATTGGTTTGAAACATATATATGCTACTTATTTTAAACTATAACTTTTTGCTGTAATAAATTTATTGTGTGGCTTAAAGTAATGTCTAAGCATATCTGACTTTTCTCACTATTTGTTAAATGCAAGCTGTGATTGCTCTTCCTTGACAGTAAATATGCCAGTCTACTAATCCCCCTATTACTGAACACAATTTATTTGAGTTCCTTCAAGTTGGAACAAAGTCTTCCAAACATATTTAATGTGGAGTACATAATGGTTCACAAATTGAATCTGGGGGAAAGGGTGGGGGGGGGTCAACACACATCATTTTTTTGGAAATTTGTATGTAATTTTTTTTTAATGTGGTTTTTGAGCCAAAGCCAGAAGTGGATCTGGCAGGAAAGAGAATCAAATATCATTTGCTAACATTTCCTATATATTTTAAATGTTCTCCTACATTTGGATTTAAATAAACAAAAAAATTGTCATAAAAACAATGTTGTTTGCAACTGCCTAAAAGCTAGATTCACACTTTTGGTAAAACTGTTATCCCCCCCTCTCTTTCACATCCCTCCTTTGTTTGTCTTAAAAACTACAACAAAAACCACAAGTTTGATTCAACACTAATCCATTTCAGTTTATATTCATAAAATACATTCCAAATACAACTATTGAACATGTATTCTAAACATATTCATAATGGAAATTTACTAGGGAAATTTTATTAGATTATTAGATTAGATATACTTTACATGGCGACAATAAATTTTGGATTTGGATGATTATTAAATATTTTATTGTGTGGTAGAAATACAGACACATAATTTGTACACAACTTGTCTTCTACACACTATAACATCCAATTACATCCAAGCTCAAATCAAAACTTTGTGCTGATTGGTTACTGTGGGTCTGTATATAGTTACTACTATAATGTTAGGGAAGTAATTTGAGGTTTTTACATAAATTAACAAATAACCTGTGCCATAGAGTGAATATGTAAAATACAGTAAAATATTACTTAGGCAAATTGCGCATATACATATTTATATATATATATTTATATATAATATCATTAAAATGTAATGCTTACTCTCTGCAACAAAATTGGTTCAATATCAGAAAAAAAACTAAACTAAATTAAAACCCACACATTTTTTACCTATTCAATTAAAATAAAAAATAAGAAGAAAGTAAATTGTAATAGTTATATGTAGCTTTGGAGTTGCTAGAGAGCACAGTACTTACATACAGCTTGGATGAACCCTGGTATCTCCAGATGTAGGCACCACTGCAAATTTGGAAGTCTAATTAAGCCTGATGTCTTTCTCGTGGCTATTTATCAGTCTCTGTGCATATACTCAGGCTCCAGACGCTCTGCAGAGCCCACAGCTTCATCAGCCCTCTCTATAATCTCACACACCAACTTCCCACACAGCCCTCCCTCAGGGTCACTCCAAGGGCAGCGAAACAGACATAAATCAAATAATAAGTGGATGGTTGGGGACAGAGGCTACAGGGACCCAAGCGTCACACATTCCCATAGTCCCTTTGCTAAGAATGAAGAAATAGTTATGCTCTTTTACCCAATTGTTGCAAAACTTCAACCCACATGTTAAAATATTGAATGTTTTGTGAGAAGGGATAGTAGTTAAAGTGTGGCTATGGGTTTGGTCAACTAAATAACTAGGTTTTTGTAGTGATATATATATACAGCTAAATTGTATATGTCTATATTTAATATAGACTATATAGCTTGTATTTTATAACATCAATAATGAACATCACGTTTGGCCTTTATTCAAAGGATGGCGATTTTTTCTTTTTGACACATTTTTATTTTAGAGGCTTAACTATAGCCGTAGAACCCGCAAGGTCCAGGGGCCCTTGGTGCCCATGTCATGGGTGAATCATTTATCATGTGCTGTGGAGCAATTTCATTAGAGGGCCTGTCGGAGTGTAGGAGGAAGTGGTTATTAATTTTTTTTCTGACCGACACCCCTTGCCCCCCCCCCGCCCCCCCGTGCATCCGCCGACCACTGTGGTATGGTGTATTTCTGCCACAGTGACCCCATCCTCCCTGGCCTCTGCCCACCTTGTTCATCCACCATCTGATCACATGACCTTACCTGATGGTCCAACAACTTCAACCAGTGGAGCGTGGGGGAGACAAAGAGTGTCGCCAACACAGGATACAGCTTCTGGTAAGTATGCAGCTGTGAATATATATACAAATACCTGTGTGTGTGTGTTATGGTATGTATAAACTGTATGTGTGAATATACACTCACCGGCCACTTTATTAGGTACACCTGTCCAACTGCTCGTTAACACTTAATTTCTAATCAGCCAATCACATGGCGGCAACTCAGGGCATTTAGGCATGTAGACATGGTCAAGACAATCTCCTGCAGTTCAAACCGAGCATCAGTATGGGGAAGAAAGGTGATTTGAGTGCCTTTGAACGTGGCCTGGTTGTTGGTGCCAGAAGGGCTGGTCTGAGTATTTCAGAAACTGCTGATCTACTGGGATTTTCACGCACAACCATCTCTAGGGTTTACAGAGAATGGTCCGAAAATGAAAAAACATCCAGTGAGCGGCAGTTCTGTGGGAGTAAATGCCTTGTTGATGCCAGAGGTCAGAGGAGAATGGGCAGACTGGTTCGAGCTGATAGAAAGGCAACAGTGACTCAAATCCCCACCCGTTACAACCAAGGTAGGCAGAAGAGCATCTCTGAACGCACAGTACATCGAACTTTGAGGCAGATGGGCTAGAGCAGCAGAAGACCACACCGGGTGCCACTCCTTTCAGCTAAGAACAGGAAACTGAGGCTACAATTTGTACAAGCTCATCGAAATTGGACAGTAGAAGATTGGAAAAACGTTGCCTGGTCTGATGAGTCTCGATTTCTGCTGCGACATTCGGATGGTAGGGTCAGAATTTGGTGTCAACAACATGAAAGCATGGATCCATCCTGCCTTGTATCAACGGTTCAGGCTGGTGGTGGTGGTGTCAAGGTGTGGGGAATATTTTCTTGGCACTCTTTGGGCCCATTGGTACCAATTGAGCATCGTTGCAACGCCACAGCCTACCTGGGTATTGTTGCTGACCATGTCCATCCCTTTATGACCACAATGTACCCAACATCTGATGGCTACTTTCAGCAGGATAATGCGCCATGTCATAAAGCTGGAATCATCTCAGACTGGTTTCTTGAACATGACAATGAGTTCACTGTACTCAAATGGCCTCCACAGTCACCAGATCTCAATCCAATAGAGCATCTTTGGGATGTGGTGGAACGGGAGATTCGCATCATGGATGTGCAGCCGAAAAATCTGCGGCAACTGTGTGATGCCATCATGTCAATATGGACCAAAATCTCTGAGGAATGCTTCCAGCACCTTGTTGAATCTATGCCACGAAGAATTGAGGCAGTTCTGAAGGCAAAAGGGGGTCCAACCCGTTACCAGCATGGTGTACCTAATAAAGTGGCCGGTGAGTGTATACATGTATGGATGTGTACATACTGTCTGTATACTATGTATATACTTTATGGGAGGGGGAATTATCATAGCCCCACCGCCCCTCCGGGCTCAGGCCTCTTGATATATCCTGCTTTTGGCTGGATATTTTTTTAGGTGTGAAAAGTCGTGGCTGCAGCAAGTATCCTGGTGCAGGGACAGGAACTCCATGTACCGGACCAATCTCATGCCATTCACACCCCCTTCAAGCCCCTCTAGTGGCGGAAAGGGGAAAATAGTCGCAAGTGCTAGCAAAACGCTAGCATTTGCGATTATATCAGGGCTTCTACGCTAGTGTTCTGGTGCAGAAACACTGCTAAATAAGCCCCTATGAGTTTGTATATAATGTATATACGAGTGTGTAATTATATACATGAGTACATAAATGTGTGCATATAAGTTTATACATGTATGTATGTGTGTAAGAGTGTATTAATGGGTGTATGCATGTAGAACTTTATGTGCATAAATGTGTGTGATTTTAGAAATATTTATATTTTTTTTAAGGGGAAGTTACGCCCCTGTAGAGAGCTAAAACCTCTCATAGACTGAAAGCTCTTGTGAGCAGGGCCCTCACTCCTATTGTTCTATATGAATGTTTGTACTCTGTAATTTAGGATTATATTTCTATATGTCCCCTATGATTTGTAAAGTGCTACGGAATTTGATGTCTCTATGTAAATGAAGATTATTATTCTTATTATTGCATACCTTTTAGCATAGGAGCATTGCATGAACTTTAAGACCTAGGCATCATGCACATGATGCTGTGAATTGTCTGCTTAAACTGCGGTCAGCAATGTGACAGATCAAGTTGGCTGTGGGCTCCTGGCTCCCTATAGATGGTACAGCAGTGAGGAAAACTCTCCCTTGCCATCTCCAACCGGCCGTAAACTTTCCCAGTTTCAACCCGGGTGCAGCACATAGCCTTATACTTTTATGCACTATCCCCCTCCAAGAAGTAGAACTACCTCCAGATACACCTATGCATGTCTACACATTGACATGTTTGGACGCAATATAGGATTTTGATGGTGGAGTACAATGAGGATATTATAGACTGTAAAGGGGTTGCATAAAAATTGAAAAAAACTGTCCTATAACAAGGAATGTCATAAAATGTAGAAAAAAATATACACTCACCTACTCAGCTGTTAGTTGCAAATCCATGTTGATCAGTGAGAAGCAGCGCTAGCTGTTCATTTAGGAATAACCAAGCATGGTCCATTTTTAAGTGTATAAGAAAATGCTGTGATCATGTAAAATATTAATCTTAATTCAGTAAGGGAGATACATATATATATATAAAGTGTGATTAGAATAGTGCACAGTCAGACTCCACAATCTTATTCTGCACCAGATAAATCATGCTTGGTGATGTATCTGGAGTAGTATAGAACTGTGGAGTCCTACTTTAGAACAGCTATTAGTTTGTATACTTTACGTCAGCATTTTCTGATGCTCAGTCTGAATTTTTGGGTGCCCATTTTAGGAAAAACGCCCACAAAAAAAGGCCTTAAACTCTCAATAATTGTGGCTCACGGCCACAGGTCCTCTTAGACTGCTATTATATTACAATCCACTATGTAAGAATTGCAGCTTTCAACCTGCCCCAGCAGAGATTATGACTATCGCCTAGTGTACCATAGGTCCTGGGCGGTTCACACAACATGTGTCCCCACATGCTAAGCCAACTAACATTAGCATTGCAGATAGCATGTTCAACTCCCCTTACCCAGAAATAAATTACACCAATTTGCATTGTGTATATATTAACTACTCAGGGTTGGAAGTTCCCAACATCTCATGATGACACACCACCATTAGAACAATGGCAACTAAGGCATCTACACTTAGAGCTCATTAATTACTGAAAAAAGCCTTCATAGTAATAATTTACAGAAATCTATTTACAGATATTAATGTTACCAGCATACAATTAAATTCTCTGACTTAAAAGTCATGCTCTTTTACAGTATATTTTTTGCAAAACGTCTTTGTCTCCTTGTTTTTTATCATCCTCCCTAACTTTTCTCCCTGCACTGACACAATAATGGCCACCAACATATTTCTAACCCTGCAGAAAAAGTATGTCCCCCCAATGCCTCCTAGAAAACCTTGTGACCCCTTATAATGGTATTGCCCCATGTTCCATTTAATAACTACTGACCATTATAAATTGACTAATCATGCCATTCTTATACTTATAGTGACCTCCTCATAATTTTATTACTCATTGACAGCAGTGACCAGGTTCTATAGATATTGGAAAGGAAGGGAAACTCTGCAGTGCACCTACATCTGATGACCAGGTCCATATCTGACCCCTTAAAGGGGTTTGCCCAAGAAAGAAAATTAAAAATTTCAATCCCCTAGTGATATTTACACAATAAAGATCATTTTAACCCCTTACTTTAAATTTGTACTCAGTTTTATTGAAGTTTTTTATTGCACAGTTTAGGCGGGACTCTCTAAACAGAAACATTATCCCTGTAGTGCTGTGAGATACAGTGTGCTGAAAATGTGCTTATATAATCAGGGTACAAGGTTTATAAACACTTTTATTTACCTTCTGAACATTGTACTGGTATCTGACACATAGAAAGAGAGTAGAGACAGATCAGAGATAAGAAATGATGAGATCCATAAGAAGCATATTACACAATTACACAATGATACACAATTACACAGTCAGTCCTAATACATCTCTGCTCTGTCATAACTCACTGTCAGATCTGATGTGCCCCCCTTCCCCATCCCCGGATAAGGAACTTATCTGTCTATAGCTTGTAGCTCTCCTCACAACGTGATGTGTTGTTTGCTGGCAGGAAGTGAGCAGGTGTGAGATTGTCCTGGAATGCAGGGGAGGGGGCAGCTCATCTCCGCAGCATTAGACAAGATGTCTGCCCACCTTAAAGTCAGAAGATCCAGGGTCAGAAATCAGGGGCAACTGAAATTGTGCACATCAGGTTGGTATTATATCTGTGAAATTCTGTATTTTTGTTAATAACAGTGAATTAGAGAATGTGTTGTTTTGTTATCCTTAGTATATTTAAGAAACTTGTCTTCATGGGAATACCCCTTTAACATTATGCCATCATCTTGTACTTAAAGGGAATTTGTCACCAGGAATGTGATTTTTAGCTAGTGATATGTTTCAATGGCCTATGCTATGCTGATTTTAAAAATGCCTTTGTCAGCATTCAGAATAGTTTCAGTATTTTATAATTGTTTGATTTACACTATATGGCTCCATGCCAGCACCACATGGTGAGTCCCGGTGTTGGGGGTGGTGCATAGGTTATTAGAACCTGTCATCAGCTAAACATGACATACCTGGTGATATGCTTTGCTTTAGCTTTCACTCATTTCTTAATTGCCCCCTTTGCCCTTTGTAATACATATCCACTGATTATTAAAGTTTCCACCTGCTGCTTTTAATACACTCTCCATATCTTCACCTGACCCTTGGACAAGTCATGCAGTGTGATGCCATGTCTTTACATGCTATAGTGATACATATTATAGTGATACATTTGATATATTTCAACGTGCTCCTGGTCCACATACCACCTCATCTTGGTTTGTGGGTGGCCAAATCCTGAAAATAATTGTCCAGTGTAAACATTGCTTTACTTTTCTTCGACCAAGTATAATATATCTATCAATAAGAAAATACTAAAGTGAACCTGTTAGCTTTGTAACCAAAGGAGACTTGATTTGATGGTTAGTGTATTTTATTTCACTCCCTGCAGGCTTTATGTCAGGGTTCTGGGTCTGTGGAACCTCTGGACCAGTGCAGGAGTTGGTACTAGCCGACACCTGGGACCGGAGTCTAAGTGGCACCTGGTCTTCACCAGAGGCCACCGCAAACGGGATGGTCTTGATGCGGCGGAGTACCACCAGGTCGTTCCACAGGTGCCACTAGCCCGTGGTGGCAGCCAAGGTAGTAGTGCAGAACACAGTCCAATCCCGGGATGACAGCGGGAGAACAACGCAGGAAGTAACCCTGGAACACACAGCAGGAACACAGGAGAAGGAACATAGAACAGGAACACGGAACAGGAACGCTGGAGCACAGGAACATGGGAACTGAAATGCTGGAGATCAGGAACACAGGAATCACACAGGGGAGCTTTCGCTAAGGCTGTTGGCTCAAAGATCCGGCGGGGAATGATGGTAGCTGCCGGAATTTATGGAAACCCGGAAGGACCTCTGTTGGAAAATATGTAGCCGAGGAATGGAAGACTGCGTTGGTGAAACTGACATTTTTCCAGCTTAGCTTAGAGACAGCACTAAAACACAGTTATTCGTGGTGCACAGTTTGCCCCTTAAGGAGCTACTCACGGTATAAGACCGGTCCACACAGTCTTTGAAAAAGTCCACAAAAATAGCGAAAAGTATTTTCACTATGACCGGAGCTCCAAGGATTCTTCTTCTCCCTCTTATTTTATCTTAAAACTTCGATGAACAGCACCAATCTTCAATTTCTCCTGCTGAAAGTATGTCACCATTCAGACTAGCACCATCGCACTCTCATTCTCCTCTTTTAATTGTATTGTAACTGGAAGAAAATATGCAGGCAGATGGTGTGGTACGTTCCAACAAGGTTAAAATTTATTCCAATTCATCATACTCACAAAAATCCATTAAAAATGCGCATATCACAAATTCACATAACGGGACGCTAGCTTTCTGGGCAGATAGAAAGCTAGCGTCCCGTTATGTGAATTTGTGATAGGAGGACTTGGGTATGAAACCTCTTTGCAGGTTCTCCTTGATGTACTCGATATAGAAGTAGAGTGGAGAGACAAGGAGAGACAGAGAGCGCTCCTATGACGTATTACCCTTGATAGATGAAATATCGATATTGTGGTATTCCACTCACCTTTAGGGGTTGTGCAACAAGGGCACAACTCCTTTTTGAAACCTGTAATGGTATTCAAAGCCGCTGCCAGATCCCACTGTTCGCTCTCCTGTGGACAGTGTACAGTATTCAAGAGCATCCGATCGGGGTGCGTTGATCCTCTCCTCCAATTTTGGGATGTGAAAAAGGCGCTGGCTTACTCAGAACTGTTTTCTTAAAAAACTTATAGCCATGAAGTGGCATTAAAACAATAAAAGGTTCTAAAAATACAAACTGGAATGACGCCTTTCGGACTAGAACTTAGCTAAGTTCTGGCATTGTTTTAATGCCACTTCATGGGGAGCCCAGGAACTGTCAGGTGTGGAGCTTCTCCCAGAGCTGTAAGTTGGACTCTGATTTTGGAAAACCGGAGCCAAGTGAGGCAGACATGGAAGCCGGACTTGTGGTTGCTCGTGACACAACTCTTTAGCACGGTCCAGGCAGTGGCCAGGGTGATGGGACCACTCAGAGTAGCTGGCAGGTTACGGGCGGCCAGTGCATCTTTGACCTGTGAAGGGCCTTTTTAAACATTGTTGACAAGGCCGCATCATTCCAGGAGAGCTCGGAAACCGGGTTGCGGAACTTGACAGCATATTAGCCCACAGACGAGTCTGCTTGGCGCAGGTTCAGCAGCGCCATTTCAGCAGAGGAGGCTCAACCTTGAAGTATCTACAGTTACTTTTTTGTTTTTTATTTCTGTATTTTGGTACAGTATTTTTTTATTTTTCCATCAACAAGGCTGCATAAGGGATGTACATTTTTTTAAAACACCATTTTAGATTACATATAATACACTGAATAACTGTGTTTTAGTTGGGGGAATGATAAAAACACTGATGATTTTTATTTCATTTGTACATCTGTGACATTCAATGTGCAGTATAAATATAGGTGGCACCTGGTCTTCACCAGAACCAGCCAGAAAGCGAGATAGTCTTGCTGCGGCGTGGTGCAACCAGGTTGTTCCACAGGTGCGACTAGCCCACCATGGCAGCCAAAGTAGTAGTCCAAGCCCGGGGTGACAGTTGGAGAACAACGCATGAAGGAACACTGGAACACACAGCAGAACATGGGAGCAGGAACACGGAACAGGAACGCTGGAGCACAGGAACATGGGAACTGGAACGCTGGGGAACAGGAACACAGGAATCACGCAGGGGAACTTTCTCGAAGGCTGTTGGCTCAAAGATCCGATGGGGAATGATGGGAGTCGCCAGAATTTTATGGAAACCTGGAAGTGTCCAGCGCGGGAGCAGGCTCGTGGGAAGGTAAATGAGGGTCGGGGGAAGCTGCACCACCACAGAGAGGGGCACGGGTGTGCCCGCGATCCGTGACATGGAACATGAGGCACCCGTGACACTTTATAATTTATGATATTTTCAGGCAACCTTGAAGTATCTACAGTTACTTTTTTGTTTTTTTATTTCTGTATTTTGGTACAGTATTTTTTTATTTTTCCATCAACAAGGCTGCATAAGGGATGTACATTTTTTTAAAACACAATTTTAGATTACATATAATACACTGAATAACTGTGGTTTAGTTGGGGGAATGATAAAAACACTAATGATTTTTATTTCATTTGTACATCTGTGACATTCAATGTGCAGTATAAATAACATCTTAATGTTAAAATATAGTAATAATAATAATTTATCTCCAAGGGGAAATTTGTTTGTCGCTACCAAACAAACATTAAAACAAATATACACAGTATAATTACAGATATAAAAACAACAAAACATGCTAAAAGCATATAACAAAAGAATGGGGCACATTAACTTACCCGGTCCTGTTGCGATCCCCGAGGTGCATTGTCCGACGAGGTTGAAGATAGTGCGCCCGATATCCTGCATGTGTCGCTTCCCCAGTGAGGTTCGCCCGAGTTCACATTCTTCTTCCCGATGTATGTGAGCACATGTCTTGCGACAGAATTTGAATTTTAAATCCAACGCTTAGTCTGAATCAGTCGGGTTGTTGTCCCCCCCCCCCCCCCCGATTTATGTTGCACGAAAGTCGGCACGATTGCACCAAAATCCGATCGTGTGTGCCAAAAACCCCTCTTTGAATGCGCCACAAAAAATGAAATAGTCGGTAAACCCGACGAAAAATCAGTGTGGGGACCCTTAGTAAATGTGCCCCAATGTGTCTGAGCAGTCAATATTATTTCAATGTTTCCCTTGTTGGTCCTGTTGGTCCTTGCAAGTTCTGATTTTACAAGTTTAACCACACTCCGCACAGAATCTACTGACTTCTAAATGTACTCTGCAGTACCAAAAATAGATGAATATAGAGTGTGGTCAACATTGGCACAAATATTATTTAGCTTCCTCAATATAAGCTGATGCAAAATTACCTCCTAACCCTCAAGCCTCGCCCCAATTATTGAACTTGCCTCTGCTGGTTACAGCAATACAAAATTTTTATCAATGCCCAAATATCCCATTGAAATAAATGACAGGGGAAAATATGTGCTGTGTCAGGACTGTGTTTTTCCATAAATGTCGCAAATGTGTTTTTTTTATTTTTACAATTATGCTAATGAGACAGACAGGCTTTGGCAGATTAAGTGTTCCATGGGCACTTGGCTGTTTACACGACTATCCCCCCCCCCCCCAGGGTCCAAACCAACTTCATTCCCCGAGGCCTTATCTCAACACCATCGCATCCCGTACTGGCTCCCCTCTAATGAAATTATCACGGCAGAACCCCCCTTAAATAAAATGTTCACAGCAGAGCCCCCTTTTACAGAAATGTCCACAGCATAGCCCCCCTTTATAGAAATGTCCACAGCAGAGCCTCCCTTTAATGAAATGTCCATAGTAAAGGCCCGCTTTAATGAAATGGCCACTACAGTTCCCTTTCTACAGAAACGGCCACAGCAGAGCCCCCTTTAATGAAATGTTAAAACACCATTTTAGATAACATATAGTAAACTGAAAAAAACTGTATTTTAGTTGGAGGCAATTATAAAAATATAGCTTCATAGAAGAGCCCCTCCCTTTACAGAAATGTCCACAGTAGATTATATAGGATTATTTTGTAAATATCGCAAATCATAAATCTGGCTTTGCACAGTGTTGCACTAGCAGCGGTTCTATGTTAAAGTGGCAGTGGTTCTATTTCTGAGTGACGGGAAAAGGCCCTTGCAATTTTTTGTTACTTTTTTACACCAAAAGTCAGTGGTAAATCTCCCCCACTGTACCTATACCTATACCTATGATTAAGCGCCAAAATTTGGCATAATATACAAATTAAATTCCCCAATAAATTTCAGTTTATTTAACAGCTTTCCCTTAAGGTCTTCTGTCTCAAAATGCCTCCTTGAAATCTGTAGCAGAAAGCTTAGCCACAAATCCTACGTGAGCCTACCCTAAAGGTTTAACCCCTTAAAGCATCGCTTCATATGGTTATAACTTTTGCACACTGTTACTTATCTAAACAATTCTAAGATTGTTTTTTCCTCACATGTTGTACTTTATTTTATTGGTAAATTGTGGCTGAGTTTATTTACAAAATTTTTTTTTTGCCATTTTAGAAATTTGAAATGATTGCGTTTTCAGGCAGATAGATTTACCACCTAAATAAGTGGCTAAATAACATTTCCCATATGTCTCTGCATTACATTTTCATAATTTTTGAAATGTCTGGATAATTGATTTTGATGTCACGTGGCTTACCAATCGAATATCAATTTTCTGTATTTTCAGAATTTACTATTTTGGGGAGAAATACTGTTTTGAATTAAATTTTACATATTTAACATCTAAACCCCCTACATAATCAACCCATTTTTAAATCTGTACCCCTCAAACTATCAGAAACAGCTTTTAGGAAGATTGTTATCCCCTTGAGATCTTCATAGTAATTGAATCAAAATGGAGGTGAAATTTAGAATGGTCAAATTGTGTTGGTTATACGTTCAGTTAGCGCTAAAATTTACACATTTCCAAAAGATAAAAAGAGAAAGAGAGGTATTAGTTCGTTGGAGCATTTGGGTGAGAACGGGGATTTGCCCGCGTTCGAATTTTGGGTAGACTCTGGTATCTTAAGGGGTAGGGATCGATTTAGGTATTTGCAATTGTTGCACGTGTATAGAAGGGAAAAAAATACGGTAGGGTTGAAGATAGATGCGAGTAAGAACTTCACAATTATTTTAGAATTAGGTGTGCTCCCAAAAAACTTAGCGAGATTATGTTGTTTTTTACGGAATCACATTGATAAGGATATTGGGCACATTAGTCAAAGTAAATGGATAAAGCAGGTTGGGGAGATCATAATTGAACAATGTGGTTAGGAGCACAATTAATTTAAATCATAGATGTATACAACTGAATATTTTATATAGAACGTATTTTTCCCCACATTTAATGTTTAAGATTGGGATAAGAGATAATTCTATGTGTTTTTTGTGTTAATTGAGGTCCGGGCCTGCTGCTTCCTCCCCTTATATAGAATGTATTTTTCCCCACATTTAATGTTTAAGATTGGGATAAGAGATAATTCTATGTGTTTTTTGAGTCAATTGAGGTCCGGGCCTGCTGCTTCCTCCCCCGTATAGTCACTTTAGGTTTATTGGGTTTAATCCCACTTAAGATAGGAATGAGATCTAAACGTGGCCTGATTCTGAAGGTACTGCTTCTAGCAAGGGTGGTATTGATTAAAGGGCTTATCGGGGCTTAAATTTTTTTTATGGCCGGGCTGGGGAGGGCTAGTTAAACATAATAAACATGGACTTACCCCCTCCGGCGCCGCCGATGTCCCGCGCCGCGGTCACTTCGATCCATGCCCCTGTAAACAAACAGGGGCACGGAAGCCGCGCACAGGGAGCTTCCGGTCCGCGATGTGGACGGCTCCTCCCATGCGTCCCTATCTCTCAGCGTTGTAAGCGCTGGGAGATGGTGCGCATGGGAGCTTCCGGCCGGCCGGAAGCTCCCTGTGCGCCGGTGTAATGAAACCGGCGCACGGAGAAGACAGGCCGCGGTGCGGGACATCGGCAGCACCGGAGGAGGTGAGTAGATGTTTATTATGTTTAAATAGCCCTCGCCAGCCCGGACATAAAAAATTTTTTAAACCCGGATAACCCCTTTAAACACTGGAAAGAAGTTAAAGCTCCACCAGTAAAGGAACGGTACAACACAGTAGATCGTGTTAGAACTTATGAATGTGCATATGAAAAACGTTATAGAGGAGGAAGGAGACTGAACGATATATGGGATATTTGGCAGACATAATGGGTTACTTTTTTTTTTTCTCATTTCCAGCAGAGGGAGGGACTCGGGTAGGAGGGAGGGGTGAGGGTTATATGTCTTAAGATATTATGTTGTCTGGATTATTCATGATTAATGTAATTTTTTATATGAAGATAATTGTTGATAGATGTTGTCTATGATGTTTAGTACCATGTCTTCATTTTTTATTATTGTAAAGCATAATTGTTGAATAAAGATTTACATGTTGAAAAAAAAAAAAAAAAAAGAAAAGCATCAATTCTGTACTGGATGTTTTACTTTTTTTTTCACGCTCACCGTATAGCCTAATAATCATGTTATCTTTATTCAATGGGTCAATACGATTACGGGGTTACCATACATGAATATTTTCTTACGTTTTACTAAATTTGCCAAATAAAACCCTAATGAGAGGACATGTACTTTGCAACGGTATCATTCTGGAATATGTCTTTTCATCACATTTTATTGCATTTTTTGTGGGATTCAATAGGTAAAAATTATAATTTTTTTTATGCCGTTCATCTTGCGGGTTCAATAATGATTAACTTGTATTGTACGGGTTGTTACGGACGCGTTAATAATATATATGTGGGGTTTGTGTTATGATGTAAACTTTTTTGCGTTATATGTCTCTTTATATGTTATGGGGCTTATGGGCATTTTTATTGATTTATTGCTTTATTTTTTTTTAATAAGATTTTTTTTTAAGGTTTTTTACTGTTTCCACTATGGGACATGAACAAGCAATCATCTGAGGTGCTTCACTGGGGTTTCGGCTGTATCCTGATGCCAGTTCGGCTCTGATCCAGAGTTGAGCCTGCATCAGCTCAGCGGTGGATATATTTGCCACTGAGCGCTATGTCACTGCGAAGGAAGAGGTTATTGGGTCTTTTTGAGATGAGTAAATTCAAATATTTAAAATTTTTTCTATGAGGCCCAATTATTTACAGTTACTGTTGGAATAAAGACCAGACAGTAAATTTTATTCTTAGGAACATTCATAAAGGATTCCTAATGCCGCAGATGCAGAATTATTTCCTAATGACAATTTCATTTTATTGCCTATAATCTTACTCCCTAATTGTGAATGTCTTATTGAACTGTGCAGACTGTTTCATGAATTAATGTCAAAACTCCAAATACTACATTGATGACATCCAGGAAAGATGAAGAAAAACACATGTACTGAAAAGGGGTTGTCAGATGATAAAATATTGCATTCTTTGTTGGATCAAACTATTTTTCATGTGCAATCACTTACAGAAAATTCCTATATATTGCCTGTTATGGAATCTCCTAACTTGCTGATAATCTAGTTGCCCAGTCTCACTTTCTGTATGTAGGAAGTAGAAAGATTTAATTCATTGGACACTTTGGGGGATTTATCTGAAAATAATATGTAATAGAAAATAAAGGGACAACCCCTTAGATATAGTAATGCAGATATATGGAATGCAGACTACCATATATGAGTATAAGGGATCGTAACGTCAGCCGCACACTGTCATATGGCATCGGCACACACTATGATGTCAGGGAGACCTCTTGGTGCCTGCGACGGACTGCGTGTGAACACGGAGTCGATGCCGGGGCCATAATGTATAGAAGAGAACCTGCCGCGGGGGGTCGGAAGGTGAGTACACTTTTTGTTTTTCTCCTACAGGCATTATATTGGGGGCAGGGGCTTGCAGCCTATACACTACTGGGGGCCGGTAGGCTATGTACTGGGGGGGCATGGGCTGGCAGGCTATATACTGGGGGGCAGGGGCTGGCAGGCTATATACCACAGGGGTCTAGCTAGCTATATACTACAGGGGGCTGGCAGGCTATATACTAAGGGGGGCTGGCAGGCTATATACTACATGGGCTGGCTGTTTACTACAGGGGGCTGGCAGGCTATATACTAGAGGGGCTGGCAGGCTATATACTGGGGGCAGGGGCTGGCAAGCAATATACTACCGGGGGCTGGCTATATACTACAGGGGGCTGGCAGGCTATATACTACAGGGGGCTGATTGGCTATATATTACAGTGGCTGGCAGGATATATTCTACATTGGCTGGCTGGCTGTATACTACATGGGGCTGGCAGGTTATATACTACAGGGGCTCCTGATCTCCTCTCCTGCAGCAAAGTTTTAGTGTTATGGAATAAAGTTTGGTTTGATTTAATCAGGGGTGAGTGCCAGCTCTTTTCTTCTTTCTTTACAGATTGGAAGAAGTTTGCTCTATGTCATTGAAGCAACTGAAGTCACTTTGGAATGGAAGCTAAGGCTCATTGACCATTCCTGACCACTACAGGCAGGGTCGGACTGACCCACAGATGGCCTGGTGAATCCAATGTTGGGCCCAGATACCTGGTGCTATGGCAAGCGCCTCTGTGCCCATAGGAACAGTGATAGTTCTGCATTGAGTACTATTATGGAAGTAACAGCCTTCAATGGCATATGTGTTATTAAGACGCTGATATCATTGACACTGCAACTGTAACGCATCCAGAGGTTTTCTCAGCGAGACATTGCACTCTGACCCAGGATGCATGGCTGCATGATGATGTCATCCCACTGTCACACATCTTCCTATATCCTACCTGTAGCATTAACAAGAGAGGACATGGGATAATTTTCAGAGGTGAGTACATGATTTTTTTTTACTAGCCATAGGGGGTATATTAAAATATTAATATAATATAAAATTACTATATGTAAATACATAGGGGACCGTTACATGTAAATAAATAATTGAGGGGGCCACAATATGTAAATAGGTAATTTTTGAAGCCATTACATGTAAATAAATAATTTGGAGGTCAAAGATAAAGAAGATTGTAGAAACATTGCACATGTTTGGTGAATAAAGGAATAAGTGGTACAATATATAATTTAATTTATTAGGGGAACAGTATTATGTATGCAGTATTGTCAGGATCAGTGGATCCTCTGGACCACCGCGGGAGATGGAACTAGCCGACACCTGGGATCGGAGGCCAATCGGTACATGGTTTCCACCAGAGCCCGCCACAAAGTGGGTTGGACTTGCTGCGGCAGGATACCACCAGGTCGTTCCACAGGTGCGACCATCCCGCGGTGGCAGCCGA
Organism: Engystomops pustulosus; assembly: GCF_040894005.1. NCBI lineage: Eukaryota > Metazoa > Chordata > Amphibia > Anura > Leptodactylidae > Engystomops > Engystomops pustulosus. Next base: position 193,036,778 of record NC_092412.1, on the reverse strand, counting down.
GGTCGAGGTACCTTAGCGGATGACAGTCTCGTAGTCAGGTCCAGGCACAGGGTCAGGGCAGGCGGCAGAGATGCAACGTCAAGTCCAAGTCCGAGGTCAGCAACGGGAGGTCCAGGCAGGTGGGAACGGGAACACAGCCATACAGAACACAGCAACACGGAGGAACTCGGGTAACACGGCAACACAGGACAGGAGCATGAACACACAGGAATACACAGGAACGCAGGAATACACAGGAACGCAGGAATACACAGGAACGCAGGAATGATTGCTTGGAAGCTTTCTCTTAGGCTATGAGGCACAAAGATCCGGCAAGGGTTACAGGAAGAGGCAGGCTTATGTAGAATTGGGCAATATGGCCAGCGCCAATCAATGGCGCGCTGGCCCTTTAAATTTGGAGAAGGTGCCGCGCGCGTGCCCTAGCAGTCGGGGACGCACGCGCACAGTGGAGGGGAGCGAGCCAGGAGCCGGGACGGGTGAGATGCGCTGGCGGCGCGCTGGCGAGGGCACGGCAGCACGGGTGAGCCGGCGACCCACGATGTGGGTCGCGGGACCACCCATGACATGTATGATTATAAAAGCAGTATGATTTTGTTGTGGGGATATATTTGATATACAGTTAGTGGGGAACACGGAAAAGTTAGTGGTTTTGTTAGGGGTTTATATGATATATGTGTGAAAAACAGCATCACAGTGTCACAGATCCTATATATTGTTTTTTTCCAGTGTAAGTGAGACAAGTCTATCTTCTGTGATGCGGGAACCACAGGGTTAGGGGTTGATATTGCTATGAGTTATAATTAATATTGTCAGCATTGTGTAAGTGTATGTGTTAGGTGCTGAGTGTCAACACATCACTAACCTAAGCTCAACACAGCAGCCGGGAAACCAGTGGTAATCCTGTAGAAATATAAATCATGGACATGGTTTGACATAATAGGGCTCATTAACTAAGGGTTCGCGGAACGCACTATCGTCGGATTATCCTACGATTTCCAATGTGCGCCGCATTTAGAAGGGCTTTTTGTCGCACACGATTGGATTTTGGCGCAGCGGCTTCAGCTTTCACGCGACACAAGTGGGGCGGCGGGCCTTTGGATTATCCGACGGATTCGGACAACACACGGGATTTAACATCTCAAATTGTGTCGCGAGACATGCACTCACATACACTGGGAAGAAGAAGGTGAACTCCGGCAGACCTTAGCGGGGAAGCGCCTCATGCAGGATCTCGGGTGCACGATCTTGGTGAATAGCGCCAGACTTCATCCTCGTCAGACAGTCCGGACCGGGTAAGTAGATGTGCCGCAATGTAAAAACTTTACAGAAGGAAGGGTGAGGAGCTACACTCCCCCTCCCTTCTCCATCGGCCATTTGCTACGCTCGAGTTACGGCGCAAGTGAGCACATCGTCTTGTAGATGAGGCCTAAAAACTGCTTGGCCACAAACTTACTAATGCACATTATAGAGATTTTATTGTTTATAGATATATGAACAGAAGTTGGAGATTTAGACCTCTCTAAAGATATACAGTATTATGACAAACACAGTAATCCATTCATATATATTTACATATGCCTTATAGATTTTGGTGGAAAGTACCACTAGATATATAAAACTTATATAATGCACAAAAAAATTCTGCATACATATTATATGGTATTCCAAACAGATGGATTTTTATCAGCTCCAATGCCAGCTCTCATTGTACTACAAAGCATATCATTTATTCATTCACTTATGGGATAAAGTTGTCCATTATTTGTTTTCCTTAGTGAATATGTGCATAAACAGTGACAGCTTATAAATATTTCAAAAACCTGTTGATTTTGTATAGTGTCCAGTTGTCTGTTTGGATCCCATTTAGATGAATAGGAGATAAATTGCACAAATGCAGAGCTCACCAATGTGAGAAGAAAAAAGAAACGCAATCCAGCTCTGCGAAAAATCACCACCCCCACCTTTTCCGCCTTTATGCGCAAGATTCCCGGTCGAAACTCGTAGATCTGCGTTTGTCATGCTGAATACTTTTAACTCTCAATAAAGAATATTACTCCCATCCTCCAGGAACTTGTGACTAGTGCTGGATGCAATATTTCCTTTCCTTTTCAGGTACAGAGCCATCTGCTTCCAGCTCTATACATCGCTGATATTATTGGCCACCTCTCCATTCATGCTGTATTCTCGCTGTGGTAACTAATGGTTTGTGTTGCAGAAAATTCCCATTAATCACAGTTGTGGAACTATCTAGTGGCAATCTACGGTATACGGGGTCTGACAGACCAAGATCCTATAATCAGAAGAAACACAAGACTTTTTCTATCCAGCCATATTTTTGACTGCAAATAAGTATGACTGGCACCTACCCATTTTGCCCATTTTAAACTGACAAAGAAGAAACAATATGTTAAAGCAGTGGTGGCGAACCTATGGCACAGGTGCCAGAGGTAGCACTCAGAGCCCTCTTTATGGGCACCCAAGCCATCACCCAGCACAAAGGTCACCATTCAGGACTCAAACACACTCCGTGAGGAAGAGATGGCGAAAAGTACATTGGGGTGCTGTGGTGGTTGTCAGCTACTGTTTTACAATATTGGAGTCACTGTTTATGGTTGATAATAACTTATTCCTATTTACTTGTATTGGTATTCCATGTTGTGGATGGTATTAGGATACGGTAAAAGTGGGTATTCTTATTGGTATTAACCATTCAGGACGCAAGACCTCCTCCTGCAGTCACAGGCAGGAAGTACCACTTTCAGCACTATACTAAAGGGACTTGATGTGCAGGAGGAGCAAGGAGGTGTGAACATAGCTGAATTATCATTGAAGTACCTTCTCCAGACCTGTAGTTCATCCTGTTAAGGGGACCTCAGAGGGAAACTATAATAATAATCAATTTCTCCTTCTTTTTACTGTATTGGTGTTCTCAGGACACCAATACGTTTGAAATCTGTGAGTTTATAAATTGACATTTGGCACTTTGTGAAAAAAATGTGGCTGTTGCTTGCAGTTTCAGCACTCGGTCCCTAAAAGGTTCGCCATCACTGTGTTAGAGCATATAGATGTCTGGAACTTCAGTCAGCTAAAGGTTTTTCAATTTGAGGACTGATGTCCTCAAATGAAGTCAAGTTACTATTAATTTCCTACTACAGGCTTATTCTTTATTTCACCTTTATAAAGAAAGAAATCATTTTCTAATGCATTAGAATCCAACATTATCATCTTTATTTCATTGTGCAATGTTTTGATCACACAGCTGAAAATGTACTCAAAGTGACATTTTATGTTAGGCACAAGAGAAATGAGACAATCTCCACAAAAGCCCAAAACCCGTGGGTGTGTTTTCTCTTGATGGTAGTGTTTCCTGAGCTTTCTTGAAGGGTCAAAGGGCTAAAAGGAATTTTGGTTTTTGAACAGTTAAAGGAAATCATTTTAAAGACAGCTGCTTTACATCTGAAGAACTGTCCCATCTCTGTGTTATCCTTGCTCCGCTTTGTTTACTCCATCTCAGTAATTAGCTCTTATCATGTCTCATTAAGGAAACATAAACTGCCGCTTGTACTCATCATGAAGATCTTCTGGCAAGTACACATGGAGTATAGTACAGAAAGCTACCTGGCATACCCCAGGAGCCAAGTAATAAAGGCACCTAGATATTTGCTGCTGACCCAACTCCTAGACAAATTTATTAAAAATGATAGTATCTGATAGAAATAGAAATATGATAGAAAGTTGATGAACTCTGTGGAAGTTGTAGAATCCAAGCCCACAAGAAAATGGCTACACAGAGCATGCCAAATCAGTCCCTGTCCACATGGGACTCACAATATAATCAACCTACTAGTATGTTTTAAATGGAAAAATAAAAAGGTTATAGATTTTTGAAGATGGGAAGTAAAAAATGGAAACACAAAAACGAAAAAAGGGCCTTGGCGTTAAGGGGTTAATTAACTTTTTTATATCTAAATGAGATTCACTTCATTTAATAGCTCATATATAGACATATACAGCTCATAAATCCAAAAGTGTAGTGTTAACTGCATAGATTCAGAAGGTATAAGACATACAATAGAACCAAGTTAAATATATAAATACTGCGTCAGAGCCAAACTCATACCATATATACAGAAAGATAAATACATAAATACAGCACCGGAACCTAGTTCAGTTAATAAATATGGAACCAGAACCCAGCTAAGTACATAAAAATTTAACCTAGTAAAACTATTGAGTGCAGAATTGTGAGCTCAAGTGTAATACCAACTCTTACCATAAATCCAGTGACTCACAGTATTTTATAGGAGGAGACTCCTTCATCTTCCTCTTCTACCTGGCTGCCATTTCAGATTCTTTCAGCCACAACTCCTTAGCAAAACATTAAAATTAGGTTACGTATTTCATCATCATCTTCTTATCACAAACTTAATACTGTCCCCACAGTAGCTAATATGATAACATTTCCCTCACAGTGACCAATATAGTAATTTTGGTATGTAGCCAACATAGTCACAGTGCCCCCACACACTAGCCAGTAGTCACATTGCCCCCATACAGTAGCCAACAGTCAAAGCTACAGCCCCACAGTAGCCAACAGTTACAGTGCCTGCTCCCAGTAGCCAGTAGTCACTTTGCCTGCCCCAGTAGCCAGTAGTCCCAGCGCCTGCCCTTAGTAACCAATAGTCCCAGTGCCTGCCCCCAGTAGCCACAGTGCTTACCCCTGTAGTCCCATTGCCTTCCCAAGTAGCCCCATTGACTGCCTCCAGCAGCCATTAGTCCCAGTGCATGCCTCAGTAGTCCCAGTGATGCCCCCCCATAGTCACAGGGAGGCCCCCAATAGTCCAAGTGCAGCCCCAGTATCCATTATTCACAGTGCTGCCCCAGTAGCCAGTAGTCATAGTGATGCTTCCAGTTGTCACATTGATGCCCCTAGTAGTAAGTACTTACAGTAGTACTTACCACTAATAAGCCCCCATTAGTCATAGTGATAACCCTAATAGTCAGTAGTCACACTGATGTCTCCAGTAGCCACAGTGATTACCCCAGTAGCCTGTAGTCACAGTGATGCCCTCAGTAGTCACAATAATGACCCCTTTGGCCTGCAGTCACAGTGATGCCCTCTGTTGTCATAGTGATACCCCGAGTAACAAGTAACCACAGTAATGGCCTCAGTAGTCATAGTGATGCCCTCAGCAGCCTGTAGTCCCAGTGATGCCCACCTGTAGTCATAGTGATTCCCTTGGTAATCATAGTGATGCCCTTAGGAGCCGGTAGGAACTGTGATGCCCCCAGTAGTTATAGTGATGCCCCAGTATTCAGTAGTCACAGTGATGCTGCTAGATGCCAATAGTAATAGTGAGTCTCGTAGCCAGTAGCTTTAGTGCAGCCCCCAGTAGTCACCGTGATTCCCCAGTAGTTATAGTGATGCCCCAGTAGCTAGTAGTCACAGTGAGGCCCCCAGTAGTCATTTTGATGTCCCCAGTAATTTGTAGTCACAGTGATGCCTCCAGTAATCATAGCGACGCCCTTAGTAGTCTGAAATGTTAAAAGGGAAATTAACACATTTATTGCCAGTGCGTAACTGAAAATTATAAAAGGCTTAAATATTATTTTTTAGGTCAGTCAATACAAGTAATAAACTATGTGAACTTCTATGGCTTATTCACACATATATCAGTTGAGTTTCAGCACAGCATGACCAGATCATTTTCTGCACGGACAGATAGTTATCACCAGCTGGCAAATTTTCAGCATATTTCACTGGAATCGCATCTCATGATTCAACAAAAAACTTGAAGAAAGCTTTGTTCATCTCATAAGAAAGCATGCAGGCCTCTTCTAAGACTTCTTGTATTCATAAATTAGCAGAAGCATTTAAATCTTCACAAGCAGATGATGTTTAGTATCAGCGGTTAGTTTTATGGGGAAGAATCTGTACAAGTAGCACTATCAGTGATGAATCTACAAGAACAACATCCAGCTGCTGCTATTGACCCATGGCTTTTATTGGTCATATGTCTTAGTGATGGGCAATGCTGCATTATTTCACTTTTATTTTATATTGTCCTTGTCACTGTTATAGCTACAAGAAAACCAAGTAAGAATTCTGTTAAAGGAAATCTGCCACCATTTTTACTGGTGGTAGACAATCCCCACTGACATGCTTAGAGGGTAATGGGCACCTTTTTTTTCCTTTTCAAGCTCTGTTTTGCAGATAAATACATTTTGGATAGAAGCCGCTGCTGGCGTGAGGGGGCACAGGAGTGGGAGCACCCGTGACAGTACCCTCCTCCTTTGGCCTCCCCCTCTTCTTGGTCTGAAGGAACCTTTGCAGAAAGGCACAGTCAGGAATGTTGTCCTCAGGCTCCCAAGACCTCTCCTTCGGGCCAAACCTCTTCCAATCGACAAGAAAGAACCTTTTTCCTCTGAACGACTTCATATCCCAGACCTCTTTTACCTCATCGGTGGCATCAGCTTCAGCAGCAGGAGGAGAAGTGGTTCAGGATGACAGGCTTCAGGAGAGAGACATGGACAGAGTTTGGGATGCACATGATGGGAGGAAGATGAAGCTTATACGCCACGGGTTTAATGTGCTTCTGCACATCAAATGGACCCAAGAAACGAGGATGAAGTCTGTAGCTGGGAATCTTCAGCAGAATGTACCTAGAAGACAGCCACACTTTATCACCTAGAGAGAAGACTGGAGTAGATCTGCGTTTCTTGTCAGCCTGTCAGATTGACGCGTTTGCTCCCAGGACTTGAGATCTTGAATTAATTCTTCCATAGCAGGAACATTAGAAGAAACTGAAAGAGAAAGAGGTGGAAGTGGGTTTTGTCCATAGATGATGAAGAAAGGAGCACAGCCAGCAGATTCAGAGTCCAAGGAAGTGTAGGAAAATTCTGCCCATGGCAGCAGTGTGGACCAGTCATCCTGTTGGGCAGAAACAAAATGGCAGAGCTAGCAGCCCAGAGTCTGATTAACTCTCTTCACTTGTCCATTAGACTACGAATGGTACGCAGAGGAGAAATCCAGCTTAACTTGAAGTTAGCTGCACAGGGAACGCCAGAATCGGGAAACAAACTGGACCCCTCGATCCGAGACGATGTGCAGAGGGAGTCCATGTAGCCGGAAGATGTGGAAGAAGAACAGGCTGTCAAGACGAGGAGATGACAGCAGACCAGGCAGATGACGGTATTACCAGAAGATGGTGGAAGATCCGTAAAAAAGTCCATGGCTATGTGAGTCTAGGGGCAAATGGGTATTGGCAAAGGCAGAAGCAGACCTGCTGGCTTGAAACGTGATAACTTGTTACAGCACAGGAAGTGCAGGAACTCACAAAATCTAAGGGGCATCTAAAAATCTGGGGTCCTTTAGTAGGGGACTGTCTGTAAAGGGCAGTCCTGGAGGAAAATCTGGTATAGGGTACATTCACATAGCCGTATGCTCGCCCGGCCACAGGCGGGCAGGCATGCCACTGTGTGCTGGAGAGGAGGAGGAGGTGACCCCTCCATAGAGAAAAGTGCGGACACACGGGGAAAGGTGCAAAACGGTGCCACACAAATTTGCGGACGCATATACATCCCCCAGACGGCCGTGTGAATGTACCCATAGGCTGCAAAAATGTGACTGAAGCATCTCTTCAACCTGTACAGGTCACCGACTTAAGGACAGCAGACTTGCAGATGACCTATTTTGAAGGCCATAATAGACAATAATAGATTTCCCTTAAAGGGGTTATCCGGGTTTAAAAAATTTCTTCTGGCCGGGCTGGGGAGGGCTAACATAATAAACATGTACTTACCTCCTACGGCGCTGCCGATGTCCCGCGCCGCGGGCGGTCTTCTCGGTGCGCCGGTTTCATTACACCGGCGCACAGGGAGCTTCCGGCCGGCCGGAAGCTCCCATGCGCACCATCTCCCAGCGCTTACAACGCTGAGAGATAGGGACGCATGGGAGGAGCCGTCCACATCGCGGACCGGAAGCTCCCTGTGCGCGGCTTCCGTGCCCCTGTAAACAAACAGGGGCACGGATCGAAGGGACCGCAGCGTGGGACATCGGCGGCGCCAGAGGAGGTAAGTCCATGTTTATTATGTTTAACTAGCCCTCCCCAGCCCGGCCATAAGAAATTTTTTAAACCCGGATAACCCCTTTAATAATATAAATGGGTTTACCCAATTGTGTTATTTAACATGTCAGTAAGGTATTCCCATAACTACTGAATGAAATTGGGCCACATGGCCTAATTCTGCTTCTGAGGATAGGTGGATTTCAAACACACAGACAGGTATACAGTATATATTTGAAAACAGTAATTGAAAACAACACGCGCTCTCCATAGTCTTAGAGCAGTGATGGCGAACCTTTTAGAGACCGGGTGCCCAAACTACAACCAAAACACACTTATTTATTGCAAAGTGCCAGCACGGCAATTTAGGCAGTAATTTATTGCTACAGGTTATACCACAACTTTCAATCATTTTGGCCTCTTGGGAACAACAAAACTGTTGAAAGACATTTGACTAATGTTAGTCGCTAGGGTCCCCTGTACAGGAAGAAATTGGGGCCTAGAGGAGCTCTAAAGATAATCTTCCATTTTCTTCCTGCAGCTCAAAGCAATCAATAATGTGTTGCTTTAAAATAGCACTGAAAGCAACATTTCTCGAGTCTCCTGGGATTGCAGGTTGATTCTTTGAGTTCTCTTTGTCGAGTGCTATGTTGATTGCTTGGGTGCCCAAAAAACTTTTTTGCTGTGTTTAAATACTTTTGATTCCAAATTTACAAGGTCAAATGTAAGACAGAACTTCAATTTCTTGATGCGAATGTGGGTTTGAAGGATGGATGTCTTACCATGCATGTTAAACCAACGGACAAAAATAACTTGCTTCGATATGAAAGTGGTCACCCTAGATCTATGATTTGAGTACTTAAAATTTACCCTATAGTCAATTCTTGTGAGTAAAAAGTATTACAAGTGAGATGACAGAAAAAGAAAAGGGTTTTGACATGATGATAAGGAAATTCCGTGATCCACAAAAAGTTATTATGAAAAATAAAATTAGAGCCGAATCGATCACAAGACAAGAATCTCTATCTAAGTCTACTAGGTCTATGGACCTATTAACATTATGCAGGTTTGTCCCCTGTTGCTGAGAATCTGGAGTGTAGCGGGGAGGGGTGTCCATTATGTATGGATCACTACCCGCTTACCTACCAGGGGCAGGATGATTGTCTTTCGAGGTTGGATGGACATCACTTTCCTTTAGCCAGGTTGATACTTATCTCATTTATAACTATAGAATGTTGTACTTTGTATCGGAGCATTATCTTGTCCTTATTCAAAATGGCCTGACTGTTGACTTGATATAGCTTCATACTGTGTGTGGTTATTTGCCCCTTTATAACATGGGACTTGATGTGGTTCTGGGCACAAGTGTGCCTGTGTGACACATTTAGTCCTTGTAGCTTGATAGTGGGAGCTTGCGCTGTCAGTTGGTATACAAACCACCTTTGGCGGCATCGGATCGGAAATACGCCTACCCATTCACTCGTAATGTTTTTAATTTGCGCCTGCACTTTGTATACACTGAGGTATTTTATAGTTTTTTTTGTATTTCTATATGAACACACTAGATAGAATTATGAATTAATGGGTACGCAAAGTACACTAGATTAATGTATTATGTATTTTGATATGAGATACGTCTATGCACTGCACTTTCAAAGAATGTGTTTTATGATGAATTTTTATGATAATTGTTTGTATATGACATATTACACAGATATGGTATATATGTATTCATTTGCACTTGTAACCTCACTTGAGGAAGGCTCAGGGATTGTAAGAGCCGAAACGTCATCAGTTATGGATTAAAAACCACTGTTTTTTAACTTTACTTTTTGTGTGCTGCCTTTTCATCAAGTTATTTGGAGAATCCTTTTTGCCTGGATTCAGTTGTGGCTTGGCACATGTTACTTGCTTGCTGATATGGATGTTTGCTGTGCTGCTTTGGATTTCTCTTAAACTAATATATGATGGGGTTTTTTTTCATTTTTGTGTACAACATAACTTTGGTGTGTCAGAATCTCTGCCATCCTGATTATCAGTAAAAGTAAACATTTGTGACCATGAAATCAATATTAGTACTTAAAGATAATCCGTACATGTTGCTTTTGGGGTTACAACACAGATTCTGGTTTCTGATGCAGTTTTGAAGCAAAAACAAGATGTGGTTCATGGGGGAGAAAAACCTATAGGGTCCCCATCATACTTTGCTATTTAGTGCTGTTATAAACTCATTAAAATGTTATCATATTTTTCATCACTATATGAATTCCCTGCTACTTAGCTCTATGTTCAGTTTTAAAGGAAATCTGCCATGAAAATGAAACATAAACCAGAGACACTCACTCAGAGATTCAGACACCATGAGGCTTATTTACTAAGGGCCGATCCGACGGATTTAACATTCAAATTTGTTTTGCAAGCCAGGCACTTACAATCACCTGGAGGAAGATGGTGAACTACGGTGTACCTGAGCGGGGAGCGACACATGCAGGGTATCCGGCGCAGGATCTACGTGGATAGCGTCAGATGTGCATTTCGGCGGACATTCCGGATTGGGGAACGCGACTCGGACGGGTAAGTAAATGTGCCCCCATGTCTGTGGTAATCTTCATATATCTGTTATCCATAGCCTCCTTCAGTGGCGTAACTCGGAGAGACAGGGCCCCTTAGCAGGCTACTGCATGGGTCCCCCCTTCCCACTTAAAAAATATACATATTAGTATACTTACACATGCAAGTTACAATCACATATAAATATACTCATGTGCACACACAGCATATACACACACATACAGTGCCATATGCAACATACTCCTATACAGTGTATACAGACAACATATACATATCACAGATACCGCATATATGCATCACAGTATACGTATACATATTATGATGGACAATGTGCAGTACAATATAGATATAATGGTGCACATCTTCCATTCTTGATTGTGTCAGGTCGGATGACAGGGCCCCCTGACACTGTGGGCCACAGAGCAGCTGCTATGGCTTCTACCGCAGTAGTTACACCCCTGGCCTCCTTCCTTCTAAAATCACAACTCACAACATTATACTCAACTTACAACATTATACTAATGTGTCTGAAGACCTCCTGGGGATTTCATCAGAGCCCCTCCATGCTGCAGATCCGCAGGTTATTACACTGTCTCCCCCTCCCCACTGCTCTCTCAGCACTTCCTCCCTCTGCCTGCTGTAATCTCACTGCAGCAGAGTTTCAGCACACAGTGGCTCTGGTAAAAAAAAACAAAAAAAAAACAGGTTTATTAGCATAATTAGAACATTTGAATTTAGAAGAAAGGAGGTCATAGACAACAAATATAAGAAGATCCCCACAGTCAATGTGCCTGGTGACTGATCTGTTAGTAAGTCTCCCTGGTTTATCATACTTGATTTTGATGGTAGATTTAATTTAAAAGTATATAAAAGTCAACCTGGCTCCCTGCCAGCAAATCAGATGTAGTTATGGGGTGCCTGAGCAAGGCTGTGAGTCCCTGTGTCATCACTGCTCTCCTAACTCTACCAGCTCTTCCTATCCCTCCTTCCCTTCCCTCACGCAGATGTTAGCTCATTTTTGAATTAGGAAGAGGTAGTAGTGGACTAAAATTAAGGCATTAATGAATTAATTAACTAATTAACATGTCCTTAGGTAGGGGAATAACTGAGAGAGGCTGGGCCCCATAGCAGATTTTTGCTCCTCCCCTCCTGGGAGCCCGAGGATAACATCTTGGACTGTACTCTCCTACAAAGGTTCCTTCAGACCAAGAAGAGGGGGAGATCGAAGGGGTGGACTCAGGAGCATTGCGAGGGTGGTAAAAGATCCGGGGCACGGGCCCCAATGCATATGTATCACACTTTTATTAATGCCTACCCCTGTACACAACCTATACACAACACATACAGAAAACACAAGACCTACCTGTTACATCCAGTGTCAGGAGGTGAAGTATAGTTGTCCTCTATCTTCTCTGTTAAGGCCAGCATCACCATGTCTCCTCTTCAGCCACGAGTCCTCCCTTTGAAGTTCACCACACGCACATCTTATGTTCTTTATTGTTCCCATCATCTTGGTCTCCTAACAGTGTTATCCTGCTGCAACCCTTAACACTCTGCCTCCTCTACTATAAGGCCCCTCTCGTAGGCCAGGACTGCTTGACTGCTGGGGAGGTGGAAGGGTGACAGCTCTTCAACCCCCCTTCATAAGAAGCCCTGCAACTGGGCCGTTCATATGGAATAAGATATTTTTTCCGTGTGGCAGGGTGACACACGACTGTGCTTACCATACCCTATGCTAGCCGCTGTTTGTACAGATAGCATATGGCCACCATATACGATCATGTGAAAGGGACCCTAATAAAGATACACAGAAAGTCCTCCTGAAAATACCGTTAACACAAAAATAATAAATGCTTCCTAATATAACATGTTAAAAAAGCGATAAAACCTATATAACCTATAAATCATATATAAACACATATATATACACATACTCTACATACAATCTGGTTTACACAAAGTACATGGTCCCCATTGTGGGGACACTTTATAATAAAGCCCCATAATCTACATTACACCCCCTCACCTAATAATGTTCCATAATCGTGACCTAACAAGTAAGAATGCAATCTACACTTAATAACTGTGGCACCCCACTAATTAGCTCTCAATGTGACCCTAAACTAAATAATGCCAAGCCTAATCGTGCCCACATAAAGAATCCCCTCATCTAATACCTACACTAAGTAATGTCCACACAGCCCCCAATAAGATGTTCCCCAGAGCTCCCTCCAATGTCTTATATAGAAAGGAAAAGGCCACAGCATCCAATATAATGAAAAAAGTGATAAACCTTTATTCACACAGGCAAGAAAAAGCTGCAACGTTTCGATTTGCCATGAATCTTTTTCAAGCATGCAAACAATTTTGCACATGCACATATAAATACACCCACTACCCGGTGACATCGTTTTCTTTTTAAACATTAGGTAAAAAATCTCTTTATCAAATTTACATAATGTATAGCAATATACCTCATTACATACATATTCATATCATATAGTGGAAAACATACAAATGTAAATAATCACCACAATTCTACAAGAGAAAATAGTCCATCCTTAACCCCTTAAGAACCAGGCCCTTTTTCGTTTTTGCGTTTTTATTTTTCACTCCCAACCTTCAAAAATCTAGAACTTTTTTATTTTTCCATGTACAGAGCTGTGTGATGTCTTATTTTCTGCGTAACAAATTGCACTTCGTAGTGATGGTATTAAATATTCCATGCCGTGTACTGGGAAGCGGGAAAAAAATTCTAAATGCAGTGAAAATGATGAAAAAAACACATTTGCGCCATTTCTTGTGGGCTTGGTTTTTACAGCTTTCACTGTGCACCCCAAATGACAGGTCTACTTCATTCATTGGGTCAATACGATCACAGGGATACCAAATTTGTATAGGTTTTATAATGTTTAAAACCTCCTGTACAGAAAAAAAATTCTTCATTTTACAGTGTTCGTGCGCTAATAACTTTTTCATACTTTAGTGTACAGAGCTGTGGGTGGTGTCACTTTTTGCGACTTCTGATGATGTTTTCAACGCTTTTATTTGTAGGACTGTGCGACCTTTTGATCACTTTTTATAGAATTTTTTCTATTTTTCAAAATGGCTAAAAAATGCAATTTGCGACTTTGGGCGCTATTTACCGCTACGGGGTAAAACGCAGTGAAAAACGGTTATTATATTTTGATAGACAGGGCATTTTCAGACGCGGCGATACCTAATGTGTTTAGGATTTTTACTGTTTATTTATATTTATATCAGTTCTAGGGAAAGGGGGGTGAATTTTCATGTTTTTTTAATATAATTTTTTTTTTTTACTTTTTTTTATTTATTTTTTTTACTATTTTTCAGACTCCCTAGGGTACTTTAACCCTAGGTTGTCTGATTGATCCTATCATATACTGCCATACTACAGTATGGCAGTATATGGGGATTTTGCATTCCATCTATTACAATGTGAAGATCGCACACTGTAATAGATAGCCTAGATCATGATAGCCTCGGATCTTTGTGTGATCCGAGGCTGTCATGACAACGGATCGCCAGTGACGTCACGGGGAGTGACGATCGGAGCCAAGATGGCGGCGCCCTAAATACATGTATGGAATTTGATAATGGGGCACATAAAAAAAAAATAAATTAAAGATGGAGCTATAGCAAAGCTCCCCTGAGGCAGAACAGGTATAAAAAATAAGAAAAAGTATTTTATTTAATAAATATATTAGGACTTATTAGGAGAACAAAGCAAAAATATCATGCATACAAGGCCTCCATTAGTGCTTAGAGAAAATGGATAAAACACATCCCATATCAAAAAATGACCGGGGTGGTTGTTCCCATATTCGCACTACATTTGCACTACATTTGGGCCAACCAACTGAACGTGCTCAGTAACCAATTGTTTCTTACAGTTACGTCCCAGCATGGACACTCTGTTACACAAAGGATGGTTACACATATTTGTTGGAAATTAAGTCGATTCTTACCTCTATGCATTATTGCAAGGCAATCCATATTATATGGCAGTGTCAATCCTCAGACAATCACCCCTGTAGTCCAAAAATTAGAAAATGAAGTACCTGTCAGTCCAGAACTGTCACAAATGGAGCAATGCTTCAGATAATTATGTCAAGTAGAGAAGAACACCAACGTGATATAAGTGATAAATGTGAGTTGTTCTGTGAAGATAAAATGATATTATTAGAATCACAGTAATATTGCAATTACTGGGTAGAAAGCGTAATGTCCAATGTCTTCACAGCCCCCTGTAATGTCCTCCACAGCACACCCCCAATGTCTTTACTGCTCCCAGTAATGTGCCCAAAGCCCCCTGTAATATTCCCCACAGTCCCCAGTAATGTTGCCCAACCCCTATAATGTCTCCACAGTCCCCTGTAATATCGAACAAATCCTCCTGTAATGTAATGTTTCCCATAGCCATCAGTAATGACAAGTCCCCTCAATGTGCCCCTTCCCCTTGCATAATTAAAAAAAACACTTATACTCACCTCAGTCTCTCTTCCGGCTTCTCACCTTTCACTGCAGAGCTGAGGCACGGTGATGTCATCATCCGGCGTCTCCTGCTCAACGGCAGCTGTAGTGAGCTGCTTGAAGCAGAAGACGCTGTGTAATTGCGTCTCCTGCTCCCTGTAGTGGAGAACAGCCGGCGGCTCCTCCACCACTACAGTGTTCATCAGTGCCGTTGGCTCCGTTTATCTGCTCTTCAGTGCTCATCGCTATCTACGTCCTGAGGACATAGATAGCGATGAGAGTGAGGAAAATTGCCCGGAACATTCGGGGCACAGGTCTAAAGATCCGGGGCACGCTCCTGCGACCCTCTTCTGGGTTGAAGGCACATCTGTGTGCTTCCCTGTGCCCCCTGTTCCCGGCAGCAGCCTCACTCACCTGTCTGCGTGCCCTGGAGAAAGCTTTACCCTCATGCCTAGTGCTTGTCTTGAGAATTCCTGTTGAAATTCATTGATGAATATATAGCACAGTTGCACCCTGAAAAAATCCCCATCTGTATATTGTTGTGGGTCAGGAGTAATTCTGGTATTCTATTGTAATTCACTTTTTTCTGCAGATTAGTACTGCTACCCCTATCATGTATAAATAGGCACAGCATAGTAATACTACCAGTGTCGGACTGGAGTACCTTGGGCCCACCAGAGAAAAAAATTTTTTTTGGGGGGGGGGTCCACCATTCATGTAATAAAAAGACTACCAGACTACTCCTAATTGAAGTGTTAAACACGTTCTGGCAGATGTATTAGAATCATCTAACAATAGATACAGGGCCAAGAACAAAATGTATAAAAAATGTCCACAGCAGCAAATACTGGGGCACATTTACTTACCTGTCCGAGGAGTTCACCCAAAGTGCATTGTTCCATGATTCACTAAAATCGTGCGCTCGATATCCTGCATGTGTCGTCTCCCCGATCAAGTTCACCTTCTTCTTCCCGGTGCATGTAAGTGCTTGATCTTGCAACACAATTTGAATGTTAAATCCCACATTTAGTCCAAATATTCGTCCGAATACCCGCCCCCTCATTTCTGTCTCATGAAAGCCAGCACAGCCGCGCCACACTCCGATCATGTGTGACACAATACACAGTTAAATACCTGTCCCAGCATCACAAATCCTAAAATTGCCAGAAAACCCGACGAAAGTGTGGCCGCAGGACCTTAGTAAAAGGGCCCCACTATGTCTACAAAGGGGCTCAGCAGAGTATTATCACACTAACGACTATATTGGTTCATAAAGCACTGTGCAGCAATAGTCACAGGACGATCACTCCTGACAATTCTGTCTGATTATGTCAGTTCATGCATTGCTGTGTACAGTGGCTGTAGCTCTTTAACCCCTTCCTGACGTGCACCGTAACAGTACAGCGTGCTTCAAGACTGGGAGGACAGAGAGGAAATGCTTGCAATGACACCACACACACCAAAGTATGAAAAAGTCATTAGCGCCAGACAGCAAAATAACCCCTAGGCGCACCAGGACGTTATAGTACGTCCCTGCGGCTAGATGCTAAGCGCACGGGGACGTGCTATAACGTCCCCCTTCTGGCACCGGCTCACAAACGAAGCCTGCACCAGAAGCAGCAGCTGTCAGCTGTCTATCACAGCTGACACCGTGTGCTAACACCTGCGATCGGAGCTAACTGTGCCACTTACCGGGGGATCCAATCCACTTCTGGGCAGCCCCGAGGTCTGCCGAGTGCCCCGAGACTGCCAGATGTTCTGGTTAGAGAAAGTTGTAATGACTAACTACATATACTAGCATCAAAGTGGTCACACCCACATTGGGAGCCAAATTAGGAGCACTCTAAATTAAGCCCACTAAAAAGAACAACTCTTCTTGCAAAAAATAAGCCCCTAACCAGATTTGTCAACTGAAAAATAAAAAAGATGGTGATGCTAAAATGAACAAGATTTTCTCCAAATTAGTTTTTGCTCGGTACAATTGAATAAAATAGACAAAACCCTCACATATTTGGTATCGCTGCATCCATATCCATCTGTATAATAAAACAGAAACGTTATTAGATCCGCAAAGTGAACCCCGCAAAAAAAAACCCAAAAAACGCTAAAAAAAAAGATAATTTTTAATTAATACCTTCTCGCAAAAAATAAGCCCTTAAACAGATTTGTGAGGTGAAAAATAGTTATGCATATGAAAGACGGTGATGCTAAAAGTAACAATATTTTCGCCAAATTTCTTTTTATTCAGTAAAAATTGTAAAAAAATAAAAAATCTATATAAATGAGGTATTTTCGTAATCGTTGCTACCCAAAGAATGAAAATAATATACTATTTTTATGGTATTTTATGGTATTTTGATGATTTTCATTTCTTCCACCAACAAAGAGTTAATAAAATCTCACCAATTAGCTATAGATGCCACAAAATTACGTACCAGAAAAATGCATCTCATGTGGCAAAAGAAATAACCCCCTATAGGTCCACATTAAAAATTATAACCTGTACAATTTAACAATGCAAATCTGCTCAGGATGACGCCTCCTTCTCTTCTATGCCCGGCGTGCGCCCATACAGCAGGTTATTAACACATATGGGATATCAGTGTACTCGGGAGAAATTGGGTATCAAACTCTGTGGAGCCTTTTTCATTTAATCCATTGTAAATGTTTAATTTTCCACCCAAAATGAGTGTATTGTGAAAAAATATTGCAATTTGTAGACTGCACCTCCATTTTGTTTTACCCCTATAAAACACCAAAAGGGTTAACAAACTTCTTAAAAGTGGTTTTTCATACATTGAGCAGTGTAGTTTCCATAATGATGTAATTTACAAGTCTAGCTATTATTTAGGCCTCTCAGTGTCAATTAGAAGTTGAGCAGGTCCATCTAAATACGGGCTTTGGTGATTTTACAAAAAATGTGAAAAATGATACCTAATATCTGAGCCTCATAACATTCTAGTAAAATATGTGGAATCTTAAAAAAACCATCCAACATAAAACAGACATTTGGGAAATGTAAATTATGAATTTAGAACATTGAAATGTTTTGCCAAATTTAGTTTTTTTTCATAACTAAACACAAAAGATGTCATCCAAATTTGTAAACTAATTTGAAGTACAATGTGTCACGAGAAAACAATCTCAAAATCCCTTGGATATCTCATAGCGTTCCAAAACTATAACCACTTATAGTGACACAGGGCAGATTTGAAAAATAGGGCCACGTCCTAAAGGCCAAAATATGCTGAGTCCCATAGGGGTTAATATCATAGAAACTTATACACATTTGGTATCCCTGTGATCGTGCCGACCTAAAGAATGTAGTAGACATGACATTTGTGGTACACAATGAAAGCCTAAATTTTACGGAAAATTCCAAGCTCACAAGAAAAAGGTGCAAATGGATTTTTTCACCAATAACACTGCATTTGGAATTTTTTTCCCGATTCCCAGTACACGGTATTGAATATTAAATACCGTCACTATGAAGTGCGACGTGTTATGCAGAAAACAAGTCCTCAAACAGCTCTTTATATGGAAAAATAAAGAATTTATACTGTAGATCTTTGAAGGTGGGGAGCAAAAAACTGAGACAAAAAAACCAAAAAGAGCCAGTCGTTAAGGGGTCAAGTAAAAAGTCTTATTTTCTCCTCATAGGAGTCACAGCACATGAAAGATCCTGAGGCATTGTGAGTTTAGGGGCAATACCAGGACTTACTCTAAACCATACTTTCATCTTCTTCTATGACCTAGCCCTCCATGGCAGCCTCATAAAGCCACCAGGCCTTTTTTCTGATTTTAGGCTCCTCACTTCATAAACAATATAACAGTGTCCCAAAGTAGGCAATTTTATAATGAAGACTCCTCTGTAGCCAGTATCCTTATCATGTGCAGTACAGTCACAGGGCCTCCCGCAGGTAAGCTGTACAGTCACAGGGCCTCCCCTCAGTATAGTCACAGGGCCCCCCAGTTTATTCAAGGGCCACCCTCCAGTATAGTCACAGGCCCTCCCCTCAGTATAGTAACTGGGCCTCCCCCCCCAGTATAGTCACAGGGCCTTCCCCCCAGTATAGTCACAGGGCCTCCCCCCAGTATAGTCACAGGGCCTCCCCCCAGTATAGTCACAGGGCCTTCCAGTCCCCGGTGTAGTCACAGGTCCACCCTGCAGTAAAGTGACAGGCCCTACCCCCTAGTATAGTCATACTGCCTCCCCCAGTATTGTCACAGCACCTCCCCCCCCAGTATAGTCACAGCACCTCCCCCCCAGCAAAATCACAGGGCTTCCCTGCCGTATAGTCACAGGGCCTCCCCCCAGTTTAGTCACAGGCCTCCCCTCCAGTATAGTCATAGGACCTCCCCCAGTATTGTCACAGAGCCTCCCCCCAGTATAGTCACAGCACTTCCCCCCCAGTATAGTCACAGGACCTCCCCCCTGTATAGTCACAGGACCTCCCCCCCCCCCCAGCAAAGTCACAAGGCCTCCCCCCAGTATAGTTACAGGACCTCCCCCACAAGAATAGTCACAGGGCCTCCACCAGTATAGTCACAGGGCCTCCCCCCAGTATAGTCACAGGGCCTCCCCCCTCAATATAGTCACAGCACCAAATCACAAGCCCTTACCCTAGTATAGTTTCTGGGAAAAGAAAAAAATATATACTACCATGTGCAGCAGCTGCGGGCCGGGAATCTGAATGCAGCGACTCAATGAAGCGCAGGCCTCACTGCATGTCGGCACAATGATGTCACCGTGCAGGGAATCAATAACCAAGGCCGGGCGCCGCCATGGAGAGGTATTTCATGCTCTGGCGCAGGCGTACTCTATTTCCTCTCGCACTGGAGTGCAGGGTGTCGGGGGCCCCCAAGCAGATCGGGCATGGCGGGCTTAAAGAGCAGAGCAGGCATCGCGGAGCAGGCAATGAGGAGTGGAGGGGAAATTGCGGATATAGGCACCACTCAGTACTACTACCCTTATGCTCTATATCTGGGCACAGCACAGTACTACTACCTCTATCCTGTATATCTGGGCACAGATCAGTACTACTATCCCTATCCTGTATGTATGGGCACAGCTCAGTACTACTATCCCTATTCTGTATATATAGGCAAGGCTTAGTACTACTACTCCTATCCTGTATATATGGGCACTCCTTAGTACTACTATCCCTATCTTGTATAGATGCTGAGGTGTATAATGAGAAGGTGCGTCCAAACTTTTGGTCTGTAGTGTATATATGATCACAGATCAGTGCTGCTACTCCTATCCTGTATATATGGGCACAGCTCAGTACTAGTAATGAAAAGCCAAGTTCATGGATATAAATTTAAGATTTGGACTGCTCTGTAACATGAAATTGACGGCTTTTACCAAATATCTCGTCATAAACTTAAAGGGAACCTGCCAGGTGGATTTGGGACACTAAAGCACCCACAAGTCCTTATGGAATGGCTCTTTAGTGTTCCTAATTGCCCTGTATAATTACGGTTCGTGACCGCAATTAAAAAAAGTAACAGCCAGAACCTGGCTGGTTCTCTTTAACCAATCCAAGATGGTGCTGGTAGAAGAGACAGGAAATGGGGCAGATTTATCAAGCTGTCTGAAAGTCAGAATATTTCTAGTTGCCCATGGCAACCAATCACAGCTGTGATCGGTTGGCATGGGCAACTAGAAATATTCTGACTTTCAGACAGCTTGATAAATCTGCCCCATTGGGCAGAAATGTCTCCTGTAAGTCACTACATGATGTCCTGTGATTATTAATAAGGTGGGCTGAGGAGAACCAGTACCTACAACTATATGGTCACTGTTAAGAAGAATATTGGGACACCTGGGTTGGGGGCCCTTTTGGGTGGGTTTTAACCCCCCCCCCCCCCATCCATGCTGAACCCCTAGCTGTGCCTCTGCTTAATTCTCTTTGCTAGCAGGGAGCAAAGTGTACTTTTATACTTAAGGGTACTAGGAAGATTAATAGTAGTAAACAACCTATAAGAACCACAGTTAGCCCCCCATTGTTTAGGCTTTAATTCACTATCCTGTGATTAGGGGATAAAAATAATACTTGGTACGAACCGTTTAAGTGAATAGTGGACGAATTATACAGCTGAATTTGGAGATAACAGTGATGATGCACCTAAGTTACTTTACCAGAGGAGTCAGATGCCTCAGCCCTGCCATAGCTACACAAGCAAAACCCAAAACAATGATTCCAAAAGTCCTTATATCCCACAAAATACATCAATATAAATTAAAATTAAAAGATAATAAATACATGTGACACACATAAACTATAACTGTAATATTTTACAACAAAAATTACAAAAAATAAGAAAATTAATCCCTATGGAACACTGCTACTGCTACTCAGCTACCACCATTCACATTTTGGTCACAAAGACCTTTTTCAAGGCTGATATAAATATATATTTTTTTAATGAATCAAATAAAGTTTAGTTTAGTGATTCAGTTTAATTTGTCTTCAGCATTGATTAATTTTTTGAAGGTTTAGGTTTCCCTATGTTAGTAATACTTTATGTATTAATAGGGCAAATTTTTATATATGTCATGTAAAATAGTTCCATAATAGGCTCTAATACAACTATGATGACAGAAAAATATGAGTCTTAGAATCTGTTAATAAAAATGATAAAGAAAACCATCAAATTATAAAATTGTTATAGTCTGTTGTAGAGACTGTTTTTGTAGTCACTTGTTAATTACATTTCTTGGATTTACTGCTTAACAACCTCAACTAAATGAACCCCTTTCTGCTATAAAGCTACCGTATATACTCGAGTATAAGCCGACCCGAGTATAAGCCGAGACCCCTCATTTTACCACCAAAAACTGGGGAAAAACCTATTGACTCGAGTATAAGCCGAGGGTGTAGTATATAGCCAGTCTCCGTGTAGTATACAGCCAGTCCCAATGTAGTATACAGCCTGCCCCCATAGAGTATACAGCCTGCCCCCATAGAGTATACAGCCTGCCCCCATAGAGTATACCGCCTGCCCCCATAGAGTATACAGCCTGCCCCCATAGAGTATACAGCCTGCCCCCATAGAGTATACAGCCTGCCCCCAAAGAGTATACAGCCTGCCCCCATAGAGTATACAGCCTGCCCCCATAGAGTATACAGCCTGCCCCCATAGAGTATACAGCCTGCCCCCATAGAATGTACAGCCTGCCCCCATAGAGTATACAGCCTGCCCCCATAGAGTATACAGCCTGCCCCCAAAGGGTATACAGCCTGCCCCCATAGAGTATACAGCCTGCCCCCATAGAGTATACAGCCTGCCCCCTGCCAAGCGAATAAAAAAAATAAAAAACGTAATACTCACCATCCGGTGTCCCGATCTTCAGCGCGAGGCTCCCGTTCCTCGGCGCGGTACCAGGCGGCGACAGTGGCTCCTCTTCTCTTCTGTAGCCGGCAGATCACGTCCATGTGATCTCCCGACGGGCGCACACTAGGATACCGCGGTGTCGCGGCTGATGACGTCATCAGCCGCGACACCGCTGCATCTTATTGTGCGCCCGCCGGCAGATCACATGGACGCGATCTGCCGGCTACAGAAGAGAGAAGAGGAGCCGCCGCCGCCTGGTACCGCGCCGAGGATCGGGAACCTCGCGGTGAAGATCGGGACCCGCGCTGAAGATCGGGACACCGGATGGTGAGTATTACTGTTTTTATTTTTTTTCTTGACTCGTGTATAAGCCGAAGTGAAGTTTTTCAGCACATTTTTTGTGCTGAAAAACTCGGCTTATACACGAGTATATACGGTACTTAAAATAGATAATAAGAACCAAGCTTGGTACAGAAACACAGCACCAGAACCCATTTCATTACATAAAGACAGCATCAAACCCAAGCTCAGTACTTAAATACAGTTTCAAAACCAAGGACAATACATAAATATAAGACCAAAACCAAGTTCAGTCCATAAACACATCACTTAAATCAAGTGCAGTGGCTAAATAAACTAACAGAACCAAGTTTAGTAGATAAATGCAACACCAAGCTCAGTACAGGAGCTACCGAGATGGCAATGTAGCAGGTGGCTGCCTGTACCACTGCTCCGGCCTTTTCCCCCTTTTCCCCTTTGTCTTTCCCCCCCTTCCCCCTGTACCTACTTGGCTGTTCTCATCCACGAACACGGAGCCAGCACATCAGGCAGAGGCACGTGCCTGGACCCAACTAGGCCTGCACCATCGCAGGGGCTGAGGCCTGTACCGTGCCCCAGTACCTGGGCCTGCATCATTGCTGAGACCTGCACCACCACTGGACCTCCACCGGAGCTGGCTTTCACCACCACCGGGTCCGAGTCACCCAGCCACCAAAGCCTGCATCGCCGCAGGGCTCGAGGCCCGCACCACTGCCTGACCCAAGGCCTGCTCCGTCGGCCCCTGCAGCAGCCTCCTCTCAATATTGCAGCGGCTGCCAGGGGCTGTGGAGAGTGCACCAGAGGCCTAGGCACCCTCGACAGTGGACAGCCCCACGTGGTCCACCACCATCCCCATTGGTATGGGCCCACCTGGCCCCTGCGGCCCCCGTGGCCATAGTCTTTGCAGGCAATGTGTGTATGACCTGCAGCCTCTCTCTAGACCCCCCACAGACCTTCCCTGTGACATCCCCTTCATCAGCAACAAGCGGATCATTGGCAGCAGGGCTCCATGGCACAGGACTGAGTGCAACAGAGCACCAGAACCAGATCCTGGCTGCCAAGAGCAAGGGACAGAATCATTGGTGCACCTGAAATGTAAGTGATTGCATTCAGTACCTTACTGCTTGTCAGGAGGAACAAGTACCAAGGCTTCAGCGGTAGCCAGCACCAGGCGGCATAAGGGCTGGTACCTGGTGGAAGCGGAGCAAGGGGCCATTCTGTCCATTCTGCAAAAAGCTAACTACAAGATATGACTGTTTCACCAGAACACTGTTATTGCTACACAGGAAAGAAAATACTGAAGCAGCACTCCGTAAATGTGAGTTTATTCCACCTTCATGATGCGACGTTTCGTCTATTCAATCAAGACATTCTCAAGCATGTGTAATGCACAGCAGACAGCTCAGTGTAACAGAAATCAATCCCCATCTCTTTATGAACATACCAAGCAGTGGTGGTTCACAGTACTTCCATGTCTTGTACTCTGCCCTGCCACGTCTAGGCAGAGGGTGTGTAATGCAAATAATGGATAAAAGGGGGATTCTTTTTTTTTTCTAAGCATTTGCATTACAGTATAATTGTGTGTTATAACTTACCTTGCACCCTGACAAAATCCTGGGGTAGTCACAGGGGTTGGGCTTTGGTTTAAATGCATTTCAAAAAAACAACATTGTCTGAGTTACTCACTCCTCAGATCTTAGCCCCCATCGTTGTGCTCCTGTACAGCTTCACCTCCTGCTTCTTCTCAGAGGTCACAGCCTGGTGAGATGACAGCATGCTTGAGAATGTCTTGATTGAATAGACGAAACGTCGCATCATGAAGGTGGAATAAACTCACATTTACGGAGTGCTGCTTCAGTATTTTCTTTCCTGGATACGAGGGCACCTAGTGGACCCTGCTGTGAAGACCTGCACACGAGTTTTTCTCTCCCCAATGCAGTGCTGCTCCTTATTTTTCTTTTTTTGAGTTATTGCTACACATGTACCACTGTATTGTATTTCGTACCTAATCTTTGCCCCTGTGTGCAATGCAATGTGGTTATGTCAGGTATTGTGCTGTATCGTATTTGTATGTTTGCATGAAACTAAGAAATAGTAACCAAGGAACGCGCAACATGCAAGAAAGAGGCGCCTCTTGTAGTGTTTGTATGTAAATGTAACGTTAAAATTATCCTTAATTATTTGTATCAATTGCCAGTACACTATGTACAAAATAATTTCCCTGTAGGGGATTAATAACGTACTACGGTATCTTATATTATCTTATAAATAAAGTAACAGAACCAATCTCAGTGTATAAGTACAGAACATGAATTGAAAATAACTCCTAATGTGTCTATTTTATGAAATACATGTATTTTCTGTCAAATAGCAACTCTAAATCCTCTAAATCCAGTTATTCTTCTGTATATGTATGAATTAATTGACAAACTGTCAGTTTGAAGAGTGAATCAAACTTGCCAAACTGGGACTTGATCCAATCCTCAGGAAAATTTTATTTATCATAAATCCAAATTCCCTGGTGATTCGTTGAAAGATGAAGGAGATAACCTTGTAACCAGAGCATGAAGTGAATTCAGCAGCAAGCCATCCCCTGCCATGTCACAGCCACTTTAATAAGCCTGATCCCGCCACATTTTGGCCATTTCCTTGTTGCATTAAACTAGGGACAGACAGTGAGTGGTTTGAGAAGGAAAAGAGCAGTCTCTAGGAAGATTGCAGAACTAGCAGTCTGCAGCTTTTAGTACCTGGTTGATTTAGGGGGTCACCATCCCTATGTTTTGTTTAACCCCTTAGTGACCAAACAAAAAAAGGGGTAAAAAGTGTTCACTCTAAATATAGTCGACACATCTAATAAAGTCTACAAAATATGGAAAAAAAAAGCAGATGTGTATATGGACGAAAAATCTTTATTAACAAAAACGGGCACAAATTAAAAGCACTTAAAAACCCCAATCCGGGTATACAATCAAAGAGTCTCCCCAAGTCCTGACATTGTATTGATGAAAAGTGATGGCAATGTATCAGGTTGGTCAGGCAAACACATGACCAATAAGTGTACACATAAACCAATGTGGTAGGTATAGAGGAAATGGTCAGTACTGCCGCCCAACGTGCTAAAATACGGATTCAGTAGAAAGAGTTACATTACTGTGATAGAAGACCAGGGGAGAGAGAGTGGCCCCACACGTATCGCCCGTCTCGCGGGCTTCGTCAGGGGATGCAAATGTATTGCACAAGGTGCCCTTAAATACCCTAAGGCCGCTCTGATGCGACACAGTCAAACCGAATGCACGCCTCCAAACCAGTGCGTCATTTCCGGTACCAACCAGAAGTGTGTCAAAGTCCGCACAAGAACGAAATGCTTTCGTTCCAGGGGGCAGGAGGAGCTTGCGTTCCAAGCAAGACACACCTCCGCCACCCGAGGACCAGCCGGAGAGGTAAGAGAAGCATATGCACGAGATCCCAATATACAGTGATGATCGTGCAAACATGTTGTATGCAGCTAAGTAAAGTAAACCATTATATATTGTTCCAAATCAAACCAACACTATAATGATTAGGAGAAAAAGTGCAATATGTCTCAATGCGGGACGGACACACCAAGCAATGAGAACTGGATGTAAAAAAATATATATACATACCCATAGTGCAAAGAAAAATGATGAAATAAAAAAATGGTCACTAAAGGGCCTTAGGCTAGGCCAACGGGTTTCTCCGTCAGCCTAACCTAAGGTCTACCCTGTGCAGGGAAGAGCAGTAATCCGGCTGTTATCCTGTCTGATCCCGCAGTCACTGTGTACCTGCAGAGGGAGGGGGCTCCCTCTCTTTCCTCCTGAAACCCTCCTGGAACATGATCGCGATGTTGCAGACACAGTGTGCCGTCTTCTCTGTCAGAGGCTCACACTTCTAATACACTGCAATGCATGGTTATTGCAGTGGATTCGTATAAACTAGTGATCACATGATCACTAGTTCATATGATAGTAATGTGAAAATAAAAAAATAAGCCCTCATACAGCAAGGGGTTAATATGCCCCTTATTCCACATGATAAAAAGTTTACAAATTCTCTGGGATAAAAGTTTGTGGTACCTGAGGCCACGTTCACATGCGGCATTTTGGTAACGTTTGGAAACACAAACCAAAGGCTCCACTTGTGAAAACATATTTTGGTAACATTGGGGCAGATTTACTTACCCGGCCCATTCGCGATCCAGCGGCGTGTTCTCTGCACAGGATTCGGGTCCGGCCGGGATCTTTGAAGGTAGTTCCTCCGCCGTCCACCAGGTGGCGCTGCTGCGCTGAAAATCATCTCAACGCGCCGGAATGCACCACCTCGGACCAGGTGAAGGTAAGTGCTTCCCAAGCGACACTTTTTCGGTTTTTAAATGCGGCGGTTTTTCCGAATATGTCGGGTTTTCGTTCGGCCACGCCCCCCGATTTCCGTCATGTGCAAGCTGGCGCCGATGCGCCACAATCCAATCCCGTGCGCCAAAATCCCGGGGCAATTCAGGTACAATCGGCGCAAATCGGAAATATTCGGGTAACACGTCGGGAAAACGCGAATTGGGCCCTTAGTATATGACCCCCATTGTGTTTCCAACGCATCAACGGGACATGAAGTAATTGCAATCTTATCTCAACGTGCGATTGCAGGTGGAACCTTTGGATTTTGTTTCAAAACACAACCAAAATGCCACGTTGGCTCTACAAACACGTCATGGCTTCTGCCGTCAAAAGCTTATTGGCGCTCCTTCCCTTTCGCGCATTGCCATTTGCCCTGACAGTGCGTTTCATCCACATAAGGGGTGTCCTCTTACTCGAAAAAAGACGCAGAATATATTCTTAGATGCATTTTCTACTTTCATTCAATTTATGTGAGTAAATGTTGGGGCTAAATGAATGTATTAATGATAAATATTAGTGAATTCCAAATCAAACCTTTATTTTGTTTGAATTTCTGTAAAATACATAAAGGGTTAACAAGCTTCCTACCTGCTGTTTTGAATAGTTTGAGGGCTGAAGGTAATAGAACGGGGGTGATATTAACCCCTTCCCGCTCCGCTCAGCTCTGGATCGGAGCCGAACCGGCATTGGGATACACGGGGTGCCGGCTGTAATTAATAGCCGACAACCCAGTGTTACACCCGCGGTCGGAGTGGTCTCAGCGCGACCGCAGCATTTAACCTGCCTTCCGGGGGTCGTTCCCCCACCCCTCTGTGCCGTCTTTGGGGGGCATGGATCTTTGCTATGGCATCCCTGGGGTGGCAGTGCCTGAAAGATGGCATCGATGATGTCATCTTAAAGGCACAGTGTCAGCCTATGCACTTGCATAGGTTGACACTGCTAATACCCTGCAATACATCAGTATTGCAGGATATTATCATGAACAAGCAATCAGATGATTGAAGTTGATAATTGAAGTTTGAAATTAGCTAATATTTTCAAAATGTTTACCAAATTCACCTTTTTTCATAAATAAATAAATTTTGTAAATAAATGTTACATGCATCAACCAAATTTACTGTTTTGAAGTACAACATGTAACGGAAAAACAAGCTCAAAAACACTTGGGTAAGTTAAAGCCTTCTAAAATTATAACTGGATAAAGTAACACATGCTGGTTTTGAAAAATAGGCCTTGGTCCTGTTTATAATTCCTAGTGAATATATGAAAGTTGCCTAATTTGTTACTTAGATTCCGGTCCCAGGTGACGGCTAGTACCACCTCCCGCGGTGGTCCAGCGGATCCACTCATCCCGACAGAAAGATCCCGCCGAGGTTCCGCTTCCTGGTCAGCCTGATCTTGCCACTATCGTGGTCCAGTAATCCCAGCAGATTGTCGCACAATGTGAATAAGTTGCAGCAAGTCACCGCCATGCTGCAACACCTGCTAGCCACTCAGCAGCAGCAACAGGTTCCTGGGGCTTCTTGTCTTAAACCTTTTCTCTCGCAGAGAGGAATTACTCTATAGGGGATAAAGAACTTTTGGCCATCAAACTTGCCCTGGAAGAATGGCGATACCTTTTAAGGGAGCTCGCCATCCAGTCTGCGTATACACAGACCATAAAAACCTCTCTTACCTCCAGACAGCTCAACTCTTAATCCAGGAAAGCCCGTTTCTCACTCTTCTTCTCCCGCTTTAACCTGATGATCCATTTTCGACCTGCGGATAAAAATGTCAAGGCGGATGCCCTTTCCAGTGCCTTAGACGTCATTGGAGAAGAACTGATTCCTCAGCATATTATCTCTCCGGAATGGTTGGTTGCACCCGCTCCAGTGGATCTATGGCAGCTTCCCACTGGCAAGACGAATCTTCGACATGCTCTACGTAAGAAGATTTTGTTTTGGGGACATTCTTCGTATCTGGCTGGGCACCAGCCGTCGCCCTCATCTCCCACTACTACTGGTGGCCTGACTTGGTCAAGGATGTTCGGGGCTTTGTGGGATCCTGCATCTCCTGTGCCCGTAATAAGCCATCTGAAACCAGCTGGTCTCTTGCTTCCGTTGCCGATACTAAGTCGCCCGTGGTCACACGTGGCTATGGACTTGGTCACTGACCTTCCATCTTCCTCGGGCAATACCTTCATCTGGGTTTTTGAAGATGTCCCATTTTGTCGCTCTTCCAGGTCTTCCGTCATATCTTCATATCTTGCCAGCCTCTTCTTTCAACATATATTTCCGGCTACATGGTCTCCCTCAACACATCGTCTCTAATCGGGGAGTTCAGTTTGTTTCCCGCTTCTGGCGTTCTTTCTGCAGCCAACTGCAGGTAAAGTTGGATTTCTCCTCAGCTTACCACCCTCAGTCCAATGGATAAGTGGAGAGGGTTAACCAGACTTTAGGATGCCACCTCCGTCATTTTGTTTCTGCCTATCAATGCGACTGGTCCACTCTGTTGTCGTGGGCGGAGTTCTCTTATAATTCCCGCTCCTTTCTTTATTGTCTATGGACAGCATCTACGCCCCCCTGTTCTATTGCCTGTGTCCTCGGATGTCCCTGCTGTCGAGGAGTTGGTATGAGATCTGAAGTCCATCTGGAAACAGACTCGCCTTTTGCTGTTACAGGCTTCTGCCCATACCAAGCTCCAGGCTGACAAGAGACGCAGGTCTCCTCCTGTCCTCTCTCCTGGTGACAAGGTCTGGTAATCCTCTTGGTACATCCGGCTGAAAATTCCCGGGTATAAGCTTGGTCGACAATTCTGGTGTCCTACAAGATGCGCCTTCCTCCCACCATGCATATCCCGAACTCCTTCCATGTCTCCCTACTCAAGCCTGTCATCCTGAACCGCTTCTCCCGGCAAGTAACTCCTCTGACATCTATGAAGTAAAGGAGATCCGCGATATAAAGACGGTGAAGGGTAAGCGGTTCTTCTTGGTTGACTGGAAGGGGTTCAGGCGGAGGAGAGATCTTGGGAGCCCGAGGACAACATCCTGGACCATGTTCTCCTGCAAAGATTTCTCCAGCCCAAGAGGAGGGGGAGGCCAAAGGGGGTGGGTACTGTCATGGGTGTTCCCGCGACCCATATTGCGGGTTGTGGGCTCACCCGTGCCCTTCGCTGCCCAAGGGTGCAGTGCCAGCATCACTCACCTTTCTCTGTTCCTGATATCAGTCCTCACTCCGTGCGCGGGTCCCCGCCTCCTAGGGCGTGCACACGCCGGCTTCAGGAAATTTAAAGGGCCAGTGCACCAAAATTGGACATTTTCCCACAAGGCTATCTCTGCCGCACACTATAGAAGGATCTGTATTACAGTACAGTTCAGTTTCTCTCTGCTTCTTTGTACTACCTGCAATTTTAACCATAGAGAATGGTAGAGAACAGACTGGATCTCACCTCTGTCGAAACAGAACAAAAATAAACAAATTAAGACACAACACATATTAAGAATTAAAAATATTACAAATTGTAGTTCCTAGGTCACACAAATTTTTTTTTCACCAACCCCAGTTTTAGAAGCCTTGCTCTTTTTCTGGGATCCAGCCAAATATAAAGAAGATATTTATCACCAATTCACTGCTGCTCTTGCTGGGTATTGCTGTATTAGTAGAAATAGACCTTGGTTTCAAACATACAAGATTAGTGCATGCACAATTTATCAAATGCTAATAGTGGTTAGTAATATTGAGGCAAAACTACTCATGCATTTCCAAAATGCCTGTATGGAAATGAATCTGAATGATACACAATCCTTTCTCTCACACTCTCTGGCCTTTGTCCAGTGGAAGTTTATGTAAGGAGCAGAATATATTGCCCAGATGCATAAACAGAAATTGTGTGGTGTCATTGGCGTATCTTCCTAGTTTGTCAAATCTGGTTAATTAGGATGATAGATGAATAACTGCATTAAGCTTCCCATTACTCTTCCTTTTTTACTCATTATTGAACATTTACTATAATTGTGGAAGATTTATTTTTGAAGAAGCAAAAGAACCTTGTGTAATAATAATAATGATCAATCTTCATTTATACAACACCATCATATTTCACAGCGATTAACAGATCATAGGGAGCAAATACAAACAAGATATTGTGCCAATTTACAAAATAAAAGGTCATCTTTGCTTGTCAAGTTATAGTTACAAAAACTTTAGAAAATGTAGGTATAATAAAGTGAATCTTATATTTTAACCCCTTCAGGATCAGTTTTTTTCAGTTTTTGTTCTGGCTTTCACTGTCTGATCCAAATGACACCTCTATTCTTTGGGTTGGTACTATCATGGATCATACTGGTAAAAAAAAGTCTTGTGCATCATCAAATTATAACACCTGTACCTATAATTCTATACTCCCAGATACGGAGCTGTGTAAGGGGCCATATTTTGCAGGACAAGCTGTTGGTTTTATTGAAACCATTTGGTAAATGTATGACCTTCTGATAAATTTTAATTCCGCTATTTTAATCGATCAGGCATTTTTAAGAATGGGGATACTTAGGGCTTAGGGCTTATTTAGACAGGTGTGTCAGTTGTGTGTCCACAAAAATAGTTGACGTGTGATATCCCTTCTCAGTCTGTATTATATCTGCATCTTTTACATCTGTATGTAATCCATTTTTGACACATCCGCAAAAAAAACCATAGGTTTTTCTAATGTATTTTTTGGCCAACCCAGCAGGTTGCTTAGCAACATTTTAGAAAAAACGGACTGTATACGGGTGTCATCCGGTTCTTTTGTGGATATATTGGCTTCTATGGATCTCCGTGGTTTCCATGTGAGAAAAATGTGAAAGACATTTGAACAGACTCATAGAAATCAATAGGTCAGTATGCTATCTGCAAAAAAATCGATAGCATACAGATGTCAAAAACACCTGTCTGAATAAGCCCTTAATATGTTTTTTATTTTTATGTGTTCTAATAAAAGGGGAGGGGGTCATTTTTAATTGAGCGTACAATACACTGCAATACTGTGGTGTTATACCACAAAATGTATTTTTAATCTCTCTAAAACGAAAATGTGATCTTATTGCAACTAACAATTCATATATGATTCAGGAAAATAATTTAAAAAAATCTATATTTGGCTTTGGGACCGCTGGTATTCACCCTTTAATCCATTCCCATTGCAGTTTCAAATCTGACATGTGTCAATGTATGTTAAAAAATGTTGGAAAGCTTTAACTTGCCCAGTAAAGGTCAGCATTATTGTTATGTTGTTCTTCCAAGATAGAGATGGTTAATTAGCTTAAAATTGCACATAGGCATATAATGGATTTAATAGAGTTATTCCTCAAGTCCACATAGATGCCAGCTAATCCTGAGAAATCATCTGAAAGGTTTGATATGCTTTGACCTTAAATGATCTCAAGTGTGTTATGCTTAAAGAGAAGGGGTTTACCGTATATACTCGAGTATAAGCCGACCCGAGTATAAGCCGAGGCCCCTAATTTTACCACCAAAAACTGGGAAAACCTATTGACTCGAGTATAAGCTGAGGGTGGGAAATGCATTGGTCACAGGCCCCACCAGTATATAGCCAACCAGCCCCCTATAGTATACAGCCTGCCCCCAGTAGTATACAGCACAGCCCATCTTGCCCCCAGTAGTATACAGCCAGCCCATCTTGCCCCCAGTAGTGTACAGCCCAGCTTGCTCCCAGTAGTATACAGCCAGCCCAGATTGCCCCCAGTAGTATACAGCCTGCCCCCAGTAGTATACAGCCTGCCCCCAGTAGTATACAGCCAGCCTGTCCCCATGTAGTATACAGCCAGCCCCATGTAGTATACAGCTTGCCCCCAGTAGTATACAGCTTGCCCCCAGTAGTATATAGCCTGCCCCCAGTAGTATATAGCTTGCCCCCAGTAGTATACAGCTTGCCCCCAGTAGTATACAGAACCCCAGCCTTCCCAGTGTAGTATACAGCCCACCCCAGCCTGCCCCCAGTAGTATACAGCCTGCCCCGTGTAGTATACAGCCACCCCAGCATAAAAAAAAATAAACTTATATACTCACCCTCCGGTCGCCCCGATGCACAGCGCTGCTCCCCCGATGTCCGCGCGGCTCCTCTTCTGGCTTCTGTGCCCGTCTTCCTTCTTCTGCGGGGAGCCACCATTGCTCTCTCCCGGGCCGACGCTGCTGACGTCATGCTAGGCGCCGCCCGGGAGAAAAACAATGGCGGCGCCAAGCAGAAGAAAGAAGACGGGCACAAGCCTGAAGACGAGCCGCGCGGACATCAGGGGAGCAGTGCTGCGCATCGGGGCCACCGGAGGGTGAGTATATAAGTTTATTTAATTTTTTTAAGTAATTTTTATTGACTGACTGCTGTATTGACTAGTGTGTAAGCCGAGGGGACGTTTTTCAGCACATTTTTTGTGCTGAAAAACTCGACTTATACACGAGTATATACGGTAAGTATTTTTTGCTGACATTGCAGCAGTGTCATCATTTTATGTGCATTATCATTTCAGTGCATTCATCACTATATCAACAGTATAGTATTTTATGGCTAAGTATTGTGTTATGGAGTGTAGGTTAAATTATGTCATCTGTGAAAACAAGAACATTTTATATAAAATGTATAGGTAACATATTCTAAACAGTTAACAACAATACCTGAGTAGCAGACCACATGGTATGTGGTATGGTATGTTCATAAAAATGACTTGTTTTATATATGAAACTACATCTCCAATTTTCTTTGACATGTTATAGGAACATAATTCATTTCCTATGGACAACAGGCTTTCCTCCCACTCACAACAGTGGTTTGGTATTAAAAGCATTAGAACATTAACCCTTAGTGACCCCATTTTTTACCCTGTACATTAGACTTCTGTAAGTGGATTTAATCTGAGAGATACACAATGGCTGTGTCTAGTGGCAAAGGTTGGTGAAGCAATTGTCATGAGGATTGAGTAAAGTATGTGAAGTAGAGATAACATGCAACATTTAACGTGTTGTTTCCCTTGTTACACAAGGATCTTGTAGCATTCTTCTCAGTTCAAATGACTGGTTCTGAATACCAGGCATTGGTCAGTCTTCAACCATCACAAATAATCAGTTAAATGGTGCACATGACATGAGCGTACTGTATATCATAGACTGAGATAGGAAATGATTCCTATTCATAGTGGACCACGACTTCAATAGTTGCAGTCGGGAACCGCCTGTACTAGAAACTTAAATTCTCCAACTATAAACTATGACTTCCTGGGCTATCACTGCTATATTTTAGGACACAATTTGGCAGAAGTTTTGCAAAGGATGAAATATTTTTTTTTTTTAAATTCCTTCTCCTAAGGAAGTTCCCACTGTAACTAGAAGCCCTAGACACAAGCCCTAAATTCCTTACGGACAAATATCGCCCTGGATGTATGGTCACTCTTCCTCTTGATTGCTAGGGTCATAGTGGTCAAACCTCCTGCAGACTGTAAATTAAGAATTAAGGTGCAAAGCTTAGTCAACCTTTTTAACAAATATTTTTGTGGAATTAAAATATACTAAAACAGCTAAGCTTGTGGATGTCGGAATTTAACATGAACACAGTGGGGCATATTTATCAGGACCTCTGCGCACACCGCCAGTGGCGCAGAGGCCCTGAAATAATTGAAAATGCTAGCTTTTGCGATTATTTTCCCCAATCCGCCACCTTCACGCCAGTAGGGCGTGAAGGGGTGTGAAGGGGGGGGGCGCGGCCGGCCCGGGGGGGGGGGCGGCGGTCGGACGGGAGTGGGCCGGCGCGGGGCATTACTGCGCACTCGCTGCTGCCGGCAACTTTTCATACGTGAAAAAGCCTCTTGATGTATCGGGCTGCGAATTTGCAGCGCACGAGCGCCAGCGTATGATAAATATCCCCCAGTACCTGGGTTCTGATGTTGTCCTTGTTCCTGCTAATATTTTTTTTGTGTCTAACACACACTGGAAGGCCTGGTAGATGCCATCTCAGCCAATCACTACCTAAAGAGGGTCACCGACAGCCCCACTTACTGGCTGAGCAGGCATCTCTAGGCTTTTCCAATGTACTGATAGGTATCAAAAAAGGGAAGAGCAACTTCCAAAGTTATTTTATTTGAGCCCCGGTGCTAAGCTGTCTTAACTATATTTAAATTACCGCCAAAAATTCCAACTCCATATATGTTTCTTAATGTCATATTTCATAAAATAAGATGTGGCAACAGACTGATGGGCTCCTAACAGCTGGGACTATTGTCACACTGGGGAATAATGGGAATTCTGTGTTCCTAGAAGAAGTGGAAGCACTTGCTTCGCTCCTCTGCATTGAAATGAACATGTATTCTAGAATAGATCTAATTGATTCCCATGTATGACACTTTATACAGTAGGTGTCAATCTATTTAGTCAGAATGGGAACAAGAATTCCTTAGTTTATAACACACAAGCTACAATCCCCACAGTTTATCCAACACTTATTGGGGGGAATTGATTAATGTGTCTCCAGTTCCGATAGTACAGAGATCTTCAACACAAGTTGCTGCAACCGATTCATCATTATGATGATCAATTTGTCACAGTTTAAGACTGTTGAGTTCTACATTTGGACCCACTTTACACTGGTCAGTTAGGAGGTGAGGTTACTTGAGTGTATGCTGGACCCCCCTTTCCTCCATGACTGGATCTTTAGTAACATAAGGCATCAATAAAAGTCTTTTTTTAGAAGAATGGTGGCTGTAATCCGATAGATATAGGCAGGGCTGGATTAAAGGAGGGGCTACCGGGGCTCAAGCCCCAGGGCCCCCACCACTTTCACTTTTAAAGAGGCCCCCACCTCAGCTCAGCGACTCAGCTGGCTATATACTATAGGGATGGCAGCTATATTCTACAGTGGACTGCTGGCTATATTCTACAGGGGAATGGCAGGCTATATACTACAGGGGAATGGCAGGCTATATACTACAGGGAGCTGGCGGCTATATACTACAGGGGGCAGGCAGGCTATATTCTACAGGGGGCTGGCAGGCTATATACTACAGGGGGCAGGCAGGCTATATTCTACAGGGAGCTGGCAGCTATATACTACAGGGAGCTAGCGGCTATATACTACAGGGGGCTGGCAGGCTATATACTACGGGAGCTTACAGGCTATATACAGAGGCTGGCAGGCTATATACTACAGAGGCTGGCTGCCTATATACTTTCAAAACCATTGTTGGAAGGGCCCCCACCAGTTTGTGCCCAGGGGCCCCCACCACCCTTAATCCGGCCCTGGATATAGGCATCATTGGAACATCTAAAAGGTGCCAGGTTCCCTTTCAACATTTTAATATCTTCCCACATATCATTAACACATGATGGGCCAATGTCAATGCATAGAACACTACTGACAAACTCTCATATAATGCATTTTGCAAATGCTGTCCCATTTATCACAGTTTATTAATACATCTCTGTTTCTCCAGATGTTTCTCCAGAGTTCTTATCTTACTGACACCCCAAATATATTATTGACTGCTATATCCCTCTAGTTTATATGAATTATTAGTTTATTATAAATTTAATTTTTTTTTTAATTGGCATCTATCTTCTGCTGGTAAACTCCTGATATAACATCAGCATGTGGGGCTTCGTGTACATTCTTGGAAAGGTGGATGAGTTTGTTTGATTTACTTGCTTTGCTAGTTTGCTGAACAAATTACTAAGGTAGAAAAGGGAGTCAGGTCTACACAGCTTAAGTGGAGGATGTTTACTGTAAAATAGACAAACTGCAGATAAGGCAACAGATCTACAAATCCCTTCCAAAACTTATCAAGAGGGGCATTTGCTTAGATAAGACAAGATCACCTAAGGTCAAGGATGAACCATGAGCAAATACTGGACAAGCTGCCACTGATGGGCTACTGGTCAACATACCAAGTGACAGCCAGAAAACTCTCCAGAGTGTCGTCTTTTCAATTTTGTAGTAATCTACATTTAGAATTGTCTGTAAAAACAGTGTAATATGTGATGATTTAATATGTCATGATTTAAAAAAATATTCTTATAGATCAAAGTTTCAGTATATAAAACTAACAGAATACATGATGTAGTCAAAAATTTGTTTGTGTTCTGCTGACAGATGCTCTTTCTGTTCAAAGAAGTAATTAAAAGTATTTCTATAACATTTGATCATGTGGTGTCAAGAATGATGTCACAGCTGAAAACTGTGGGGGTCATGGCAGCAAGTGTATATTTATAGGGAACAAAGTGGTAAAAAATCCTGTTTTTCTTGATTATGCTCCACTTATACACCTCTTAAGACTGTCCTCCAAATATATCCTAATGCAGTTATCTTCTTATAAATCTGCTTCCCTTTTCCTAGGACCATTCAAGATTCAAAAACAGATTAATCCAGTTTCTTACAAACTCCATCTGACTCCAACTTTAACCCCTTCTCAATGATGCCCTTTACGGTTGTGCGTTTCCAATTTTTGCTCCTCTCTTTAATATCCATAACTTTTAAAAAATTTTAATGCACTAAGCTTTATCGGACTTGTTTTTTGCGTAACAAAGTTTGTTTTGCAGTGACGTAATTTAATATTCTGTGTTGTATACTTGGAAACTTGGAAGCGGGAAAAAGATACCAATTGCAGTGAAATTTTTGTAAAAACACATTTGTGACATTTTCTTATTGGCACAATATTTATTTGACTTTTACTGGGCACTCCAAATGACACGTCTCCACAGTGTTTCATACATTTTGGTAGTATTTTCCGTTATGGGGTTCAACACCAGGAATATCTGCTTTTATATTTTGATAGAGTGGTACTTTTGGTACGCGGTGATACCTAACATGTTTATGATTTTATTTGTTTATTTTTCTATCAGTTGTAGGGAAAATAGCATGATTTATACTCTTTTTTAAACTATTTTTTAGACCCCCTAATGTGTTGTAGTATATGGAGAATTTGCTATACATCGGTTAAAGTGTGCCACTGGCACAGATCTGCAGCAATGACAGGTCCTGGAGTCTTATAAAGACTTCAGGCTGTCATGGCAACTGATCAAAGCCAATATGGTCGGGGGGCACAGTATGAAGGGGAGCTGCTGGTGGGCACAAGATGTAGGGGAGCTGCTGGTGGGCACAGTATGAAGGGGAGCTGCTGTGGGGTGACGACAATATGGGGGGGGGGCTGCAAGGGGACCACAATATGAGAGGAAGCATCTGGCTGGCACAATATCAGGAGGGTCTGAATATATGGGGGCCACAGTATGAAGGGGAGATGGGAGCACTAAGGAGGGAATTATACTATTTGGGGCTGAAGTTAGGGTTGGGGCAAAAGGCATGGTTAAGACAAAAGAAAGTCCACATAATTTTTTTATCCCTCTTTCGGTGTTCCAGAAGTTGGGAGGTATACCTCTGGTAACAAGCAGTGAGCTGCCATCTATGAGATTGCTCTTGGAGAAAACAGCCTGATGTCCTCATTTTAGCAAATTCCAGATTCCTGTAAAAGAGTGAAAAATTATGAGATTGCTCAGATTCTTGACCTGGACA
Organism: Engystomops pustulosus; assembly: GCF_040894005.1. Lineage (NCBI taxonomy): Eukaryota > Metazoa > Chordata > Amphibia > Anura > Leptodactylidae > Engystomops > Engystomops pustulosus. The sequence continues at coordinate 192,998,059 of NC_092412.1, read as the reverse complement.
TAAGATTTCAGCTAAACAGGGTAGGTGGCACAGTGGGTCTTCACCTGTTGCATTTGAATGCAGATCCCATGTCAATAAGCTCATTTCTATGGCCAGATTACCAGTTCAGGCCTGCATCTGAAGGAGTGTGATGAATATAGAAGTACATAGCAGGAAGGGGGTACATGTCAGGTCTTTTCATGTACATTAGTGCATTACACATGTCACAACTATCCCCCACCTCCCCCAGCCGTATCCTTAATACAAGCTCTTTAGGTTAACTCCATGGTAGTGCAAATAATTTCACACTTTGAGCAGACTCATTGGTACCAAGAATTACCTCCAGAACTACAAAAGGTTATATGGCCAATAACTTCACATGCCAGTTATTGATTTATGCCCCCCAACCAAATGCAAAATCCTTTTCTGGGATCGGAGAAGCGGGGCAAATGGCCACCTGGTTCTCAGTCTATTGGGGTTTTATAAAGGTACTTCTGAAACTGGTGCTTAGCTGTGTTATCACAGCCTAGCACTGGCACTAACACCCAGGATGGGAAAAGCTGAGATCCTTGATGTCATACACAGACCACAGTGTCACTTTCAATTGCGATCAGCACCCCACAGTTTTTAAATGTTATACAGTTCCCAAAATGATATTAATCAAAACTTTTTGCCCATCAAAAAATGGCACCTTACCCAGCTCTTTACACCAAAGGGGTTTCTGAATATGGTGATTCAGGAATTTCTAAAATTCTCTTTTGGATCCATAGGCCTTGAGTTACACCTTAAAGGTAAGAGTTTGTGTGGGCCATTTGCACTTTGAGGAGGTACTATACATATATATATACTTGTGTTTTTGTGGTCTATTAGATCATTTATCTCCTAGTTGGATCAATGGTCTCTTTGACTTATCTTCCAGGTCCCTACTTACCATAAATGCTTGGTTGATCACTGGCAGCGCCACATCTTAAGGTTTTTCACTTGAGAACAGGGCATATTTCCTCCCTGAACTTTCCCCACCCCTTTACTCTTCCTCTCAATCTCCTCCCTGTCGGGATTCGTGATGAGTGGATCCTCTGAACTACCTCAGGGGGTGGTACTAGCCAACACATGGGACCGGAATCTAAGTGGCACCTGTTCTTCACCAAAGCTCGCCACAAAGCAGGATGGTCTTGCTGCAGCAGGCAGGGTACCACCAGGTCGTTCCACAGGTGCAATTAGCCCGCAGGGGCAGCCGAGGTTGAGGTGCCTTAGCAGGAGACAGTCTCGTGGTCAGGTTCAGGCATAGGGTCAGGGCAGGCAGCAGAGATGCAAGGTCAAGTCCAATCCAGGATCAGCAATGGGAGATCCAGGCAGATGGAAACGGGAACACAGGCACATGGGACACAGGAACACAGGACATGGGAACTAAGGAGCAGGAACACACAGGAATGCAGGAACACAGAACTCAGGAGCTGGAACACACAGGAACGCAGGAATATCGCAAGGAAGCTTTCATAATGGCGTAGGCTCAAAGATCCGGCAGGGTGTGATGGAAGAGGCAGGTTTAAATAGCCTTTTGGGAAAATGGTCAGGGCCAATAAATGGTGCGCTGACCCTTTAAATTTCCTGAAACCGATGCGTTCCCTAGGAGACAGGGACGTGCGCACATGGACCGCGGACAGGGATCTGGAATGAACTTCTGGACAAACTCGCTGCCACTCTTCGACGGATGATTGCCTCCCAGCAGCAGGCTCCCGTGATTCCTCCTGTTGCTCCAGTCACCCCGCCATGTTTTCCAGTAGTAGAGTCTGGAGCCAAATTTTTTAAGCCAAACAAATTTGATGGCAATCCCAATTTTTGCAGGAGCTTTGTTGGTCAGTGCTCGCTGCATATTAAACTGATGTCCTCCCAGTTCACCACCGAATACACTAAGCTGGCATTTGTTTTCTCTTTGCTCTCTGGAGAGGCCCTGGCCTGGGCTACCCCTTTGTGGGATAGTGGTGATCCGGACATGGTTACCTATACCACGTTTCTGGAAAAAATCCGGTCCAGGTTCGAACAACATCAAGTCTAGCTTCCATGCCTGCCCGGTTTTTCCCCGGTGTTTCCAGAGGCCACTCCAGAGTCTCCTCTGGCCTTCCCAGAGGCGGCTCCAGAGTCTCCTCCGGTGTTCCCAGAGACCTCTCCTGAGTCTCCTCCGGCCTTCCCAGAGGCCGCTCCAGAGTCTCCTCCGGCCTTCCCAGAGGCCGTTCCAGGGTCTCCTCCGGCCTTCCCAGAAGCCGCTCCAGAATCTCCTCCGGCCTTCCCAGAGGCCGCTCCAGTGTGCCAAGAGCCACTCCAGCCTCTGCAGCTTCCCAGTGCTGCTCCAATGGCTCCGCAGCTTCCCAATGCTGCCCCAGTGGTGCCCCAGGCTCTGCAGCTTCCCAGTGCTGCCCTAGCAGCGCCTCAGCCTCTGCAGCTTCCCAGTGCTGCTCCATAGGCGCCCCAGCCTCCGCAGCTTCCCAGTGCTGCTCCAGCAGCTCCCCAAGAGTCCCCCCAGCCTCCGCAGCTTCGCAGTGCTGCTGCAGTGGCTCTGCAGCTTCCCAGTGCTGCTCCAGCAGGTTATTGGAAGCACAAGAGTTACAGGAACCCACAAAATCCTGAACGTCCTTGACCAAGTCTGGCCACCAATAGAATCGGGAAATGAGGGCCAAAGAGCGCTGTTCCCCAGGGTGCCCAGCCACATGAGAAGAATGTCCCCAGGTCAGGATCCTCTTTCGAAGACACATAAGTCCTGCCGGAAGGTAGTTCGTCGGAGGTCCACCGGCGCTGCTAGAACAAGCCTTTCTGAAGGGATGATATGCCTCGGAGCAGATTCCTCCCCAATAACATCGGAAGCACGGGACAAGGCATGTTTTTCTCGGCAGGAAGAAAATAGGTCTGAAAATCAAAGCGGTAAAAGAAGAGGGATCACTGGGCTTGACGCGGGTTCAATCGCTGAGCCGTTTGAAGATACTGAAAGTTCTTAATTTCGTGAAGGCCTCCTCTGCTGCTGGAGGAAAGACACGAGAATTGACACCTTTCCTCGTAAGCGCCACAATCAGAGTTACCAGAGACAAGAAATCTGGGATAAATTGTCTATAATAATTTGCAAAGCTCAGAAATCTATGAAAAGCACGTAGTCCCACTGGGCATGGCCACTGAAAAACCTCAGATAACTTGGCAGGATTCATCTGCAAGCTTTTATCAGAGATTATGTAGCCGAAGAATGGAAGACTCTTCTGGCGACTGGAAAGCGTCCAAAAGGCATAACTAGATATTCAAAATGTCTATCACAAGTGGTAAAGGCGTTCTTCCCCCCTTCCTGATGCAGATGAGATTGTAGGCCCCACAAAGATCCAATTTGGAAAAGACTCTCGCACACCGTAGACGGTCAAACGGCTCCGTGATCAGCGGCAGAGGATTCTTAACGGTGAGCCTTTCCAGACACCTCAGTGTTTTCTGTGCGTTTCCAGATGCCTCTGTGTTTCCCGTGTTCCTGTGGTATTCCAGAGTCTCCTCCGGCCTTCCCAGAGGCCGCTCCAGAGTCTAATCCGCCTTTCCCAGAGGCCGCTCCAGAGTCTCCTCCGGAGTTCCCAGTGACCGCTCCTGAGTCTCCTCCGGCCTTCCCAGAGGACGCTCCAGAGTCTCCTCCGGCCTTCCCAGAGGCGCTTCAGAGTCTCCTCCGGCCTTCCCAGAGGCCGCTCTGGTGTGCCACGAAGAGGGACCACCGGTATTGACGCGGGTTCAATCGCTGAGCCATTTGAAGATACTTGGGGTCATTTACTAAGGGCCCGATTCGCGGTTTCCTGACATGTTACTCGAATATTTCCAATTTGCGCCGATTTTCCCCGGGATTTTAGCGCACGCAATCGGATTTTGGCGCATTGGCGCCGGCATGCATGCGACGGAAATCGGGGGGCGTGGCCGAGCGAAAACCCGAGGGATTCGGAAAAACGGCCCCATTTAAAAAAAAAGAGTGACGCGGGACTCGCGCTTACCTTCACCAGGAATAGGCCGGTGAATTTCAGGGCATTCCGCCGGGCCTCGAGGAACTTCACTACCTTAGTGAATCCCGGCTGGACCCGAATCCACTGCAGAGAACGTGCCGCTGGATCGTGAATGGGCCGGGTAAGTAAATCTGCCCCACTGAATGTTCTTGTGGTCCGTGTAAATGCTGACTGGAAATCGGGCTCCCTCCAGCAGATGGCACCATTCCTCCAAGGCAAGCTTGATAGCCAGAAGCTCACAATCTCCAATAGAATAATTTCTCTCTGCGGAGGAGAAAGTTTTGGAGAAGAAGCCGCAGGACAGAGTTTGGCCTTAGGCCCTTTCTGGGTAACAACCACCCCAGCTCCCACAGAGGAGGTATCAACTTCCACAAGGAAAGGCTTTTTGTTTTTTTGGAAAATCACCAAAACCTGTATTTAGAGGGACCTGCGCAACTTTCAATTGACTGTGAGAGGCCTAAATAATAGCAAGAGTCGTAAATTACTCCATTATGGAAACTACACCCCTCAATGTATGAAGTTTGTTAACCCTTTAGGTGTTTCATAGGGGTTAAAACAAAATGGAGGTGCGGTCTACAAATTGTAATATTTTTTGACAATACATTCATTTTGGGTGAAAAATTCAACATTTGAAATAGATTAAATGAAAAGAGGCTCCACAAAGTTTGATACCCAATTCCTCCCGAGTGTACTGATGCCCCATGTGTGGTGGTATCCTGCTGTATGGACTCATGCAAGGAGCACCATTCAGAGCATTTCAAATAGTACATACAGGCTATAATTTTTTTTAATGTGGACCTATAGGGGGTTATTTTTTTTTTTGCCACGTGAGATGCACTTTTCTGATTTTATTAACTCTTTGTTGGTGGAGGAAATGAAAATCCAAAATTTTTAGGAAGATTTTTGGGGGTTTTTTATCTTGGCGCTTACCATACCATAAAAATAGTATATTATTTTTATTTGATAGGTTGCCATAGGTATTTGAGGTTATGTAAATACCTCATTGATACAGATTTTTTTCCCCAATATTACTAAATAAAAAGTAATTCGGCAAAAATGTTTTTTTTTTAAAAATCTGATTATTTTTTTGCAAGAAGCGCTCTTTTTAGTGTTCTTATTTTAGAGTGTGTAACATTTTTTAAATCACTTTTTAGAGCATTTTTTTAAAGGGTATTAATTAAAAATTATCTTTTTTCTGAGCGTTTTTTGGTATTGTTTTTCCAGAGTTCACTTTGCTGGTCCAATAATGATTCTGTTTTATTATAAAGATTTCACGGAGGCATTGATAACAAATATGTGGGAATTTTGTGTACTTTATTCAATTTTACTGAATAAAAACTAATTTGGAGAAAATCTTGTTCATTTTAGCTTCACCATCTTTTCATATGCATAACTTTTTTATTTTTCATCTGAGGGCTTATTTTTTGGCAAGAAGAGTTGTTCTTCCTAGTGGTCTTATTTTAGAGTGCATAACTTTTTTTAAAGGTATTTATTAAAAATTATCTTTTTTCAGAAAGTTTTTTTTCCCCGGGGTTTACCGTGCATGTCCAGTAACGATTTTACTATACAGATTGTTACAGACACAGCAATACCAAATACAGGCAGTCCCCGGGTTACATACAAGATAGGGTCTGGAGGTTTGTTCTTAAGTTGAATTTGTATGTAAGTCGGAACTGTATATTTTATCATTGAAATCCCAGCCAGAATTTTTTTGGTCTCTGTGACAATTGGATTTTAAAAATGTTGGGTTGTCATAAGAATCAATATTAACAATAAATCTTCATTACAGACACTTGTGATAACTGTTACAGCTGTTTATTGTAGCCTTGGACTAAACTACAGTAAATTACCAACATTCAATGGGCCGTTTGTAACTAGGGGTCGTATGTAAGTCGAGTGTTCTTAAGTAGGGGACCGCCTGTATGTGGATATTTTGTGTATTTTTGTTTTCTACGGGAAAGTGACATTTTACGAACTTTACTGTTTTTAACTTTTACTTATACAACTTGAGGCATGCGCAGATAGTTTACAGTCAGACCTGGAAGGGGTCAGACTGCCGAGAAGAACAGGCAGCCCTGGGGCACTTGACAGACCTCGGTGCAGACCAGAAGTGGATCGGATCCCCCGGTAAGCTGCACGGGGGATCCGATCCATAGAAGGAAAACCCTTACACGCTGCAGTCATTTTTGACTGCGGCATGTAAGTGGTTAACACTAGCGATATGATATAATATACAGCTGACAGCCACTGCTTCTGGTCTCGACTGTTTGTGAGCCGGTTCCAGAAGCAGGATGTTACAAAACGTATAGAAAGTATCTTCCCACAGGGACGTACTATAATGCCCAGGTGCACTTAGGGGTTAAATACCTGTGCAAGCAGTTTACACCCAAAAGAATATGCAAAGTCTGACAGAAAACTGGCTCAAATCCCTTAGTAAATGTGCCCCAGTAAATACAAATAGGAGACTGCATTCTATATGCTGTCCACTAGAGGGCATATTACGAGACTTTCTGGACAACTATTGATGGTGTATGACTTATCTGATAAACAGTAATAAAACAAGAGAGGCAGAATTCAGACGGAACTCTAGCTTCGTCCTCGGTACAGGATTCCAGGTTAAACGTTAAAACATAGTCAGAAAGTAAACTGGAAAGTGCCAGGATATGACATGGCTGCCCGAGTGGCGTACATGACGCAAGGGAAATGCCACCAATCAGCGCGCGGGGCTGTAACTTCCGGTGAGTGGAGGCGGAAGTGGTTGAGGCTGTGAGGCGCCGGGCAGGTGTGACAGGTACGGGCGCTGCTCTGTGGTTTGTTATGGGCAGCGCTGAGTGTGTGCGCGGCTTCTCCGCCTCCATTGGTTATGGTATATGTGATGTGGCCGTTAGCCGTCACAGTTAGGGCTTCTATCGAGTCCTAGTAGATGAGTCGCAGTGGTGGCTTCCGGGTCCTAGTTTCCATGGGTTTCATTAGGTGATTTGTTAGGGGACCCCCTGGCGGTCTGTTTATATCTCCTGTGATGGTACAGGGCAGCTGTGCTGGTGCCATGGGATGGATGTGGCTACAGCAGGTAGATCCACACTGTCTCCTATCCATATATACTCCTCATCAGGAGAACGCGGGACAGTATGTGTCTCGTAGTGAATGATCCTCCACCTGCACCTTCTATGGGATATAGCAGTCCTAGGAGCGCCAGATAAGTAAGTCAAGCACGTAAACCTGCGATCCACTCCCTTCAGGGGATGATAATAATAATTCTTTATATAGCGCATACTCATTACGCAGTGCTGCACATAGCATGTCAAATTGGTCCCTGTCCCCATGGGGCTCACAATCTAAATAACCTACCAGTATGTTTTGGAGTGTGGGAGGAAACCGGAGGACACGGAGGAAACCCATGCAAACACATAGAGAACATACAAACTCTTTGCAGATGTTCACCTGGGTGGGATTCGAATCCAGGACCCCAGTGTGCAAGGCAGAAGTGCCACCGTGCCGCCCAAATTGTCATAGAGTGGGGTCACCTCTGTCTCTAAGGCCTCATGCACACTAACGTGTGCTAACCGTGTTCTCAGCGACCAGCATCTGTCTCCATTTACTTACGACTTTATGAGCTGACTGTCCTTGCCTTTTTCTATTGCCATTGGTACCATTGTCTGCTGTCCAAGGATCTGCACATGTGTGCAGGAAGACAAAACATAGGAGCATTGACTATTTTCAAAGACTTTGGCTGACCATAAATTGCCCCGCCACTCTTGTAACCGAATGACGGCCATGGAATACTACGTTTCACAAATGACGGGCTGCTGAAAGCTTTTTGTGGAACAATGATGTGCTGTCCATATCAGGAAACCCTTGAATAAGTCTGAGCTCCCTGCTCGATGATGTTTTTGAAAAAAACATGGATGTTTTTTTAAAATGAAAACTGAGCTCTGATTGGTTGTCACGAAAAACCCTAATAGTTTGATCTTCTGATAAATATCCCCATTATAATCCTGAATTATTATTATTCACATGACGTTAGCACGCTACACACATCCGCTACTTATACAGTTATTACTGTATACGTTTTTGTGGCTAGTTCAGGTCCCTGTATATCACTATGAGCTCATACACACAGCTCTGGTTTCGTCAGCATTATATCTCGGGCCCTCCCCTGATCGGGAATCCCCTGTAATTCGGTCTCTGGGTGCTGATAGTTTGCTATGGCATTGTATATCTGCAATAGTATTTCTATTAGGATCAGAGCAATAGTTCCTGTCTTGGAGAATGTGTATCGGGTTAGGATTTTGTGTGTCCCTCATAAATGACTGGTGACCTGGAAGAATTATAATAAGAAAACACTGGCAGTATTTTCCCTTTTTGCCACAGCTGCAGTCCGGTTGCTTGTAGGTAAATCATTCTCTACAGCAATCATGCCCTTAATGGATGGTAATATATTCTGTAGTGGAATTTCACATTACAGTTTTTGGCTAAATTTGAACCCTGGGGAGAGAGATGATTGACAGTGGTTTGTATATAGTGTCTACAGAACGTGCAGCTATGTGATGCACAGTCAGCTTGTTACTTTGTGTTATAAACAGGCCTGAGGTTTTCCAGGGCTGGTTGACGCTATGTCTACAAATCTGTATATTGTTAGGTTGCTAAGGAGTCTTCTATTTTCTTCTTGTTATGATTTTATAGTCGTTTCCTACATCTTGAAGTTCATGTATTAAACATTGCACCGTCCACATAAGTAATGGATTATTGCGGCATATGTATAACTATAGACTGTCTTATTTCACAGGTACAGCCATGACGTGTACCATCGACAAGATCTTACAGGACGCCAAGACATTGTTAGAGAGGCTTAAAGACCACGACAATGCTGCCGAATCCCTAATCGAACAGTCTAGCTCTCTTCATAAGCATGTTGAAGCAATGAAGGAGGTTGGGACAAGTCTGCCAGAAAAGGTAGGTGCAATCTTCTTATGTCCCCAGGTTGAATATGCTCTTAAAAAAAAAAAATTGTATTGCGTTCTGAAGTGGCATTCCCCCAGAGAACTGGCCTTGTTAACGTGAAGAGTGGGTTCCTCTGCAGGGGTTAAAACATAGCAAAAGTTATTTAAATTAGTTTTTTCTGTGATCCTTCTAATCCAAAGAATAAAGGTAATGGGTCATTTTGGTCCTACTGCAGTGATGGCGAACCTATGGCACGCGTGCCAGAGAGGGCATGGGCACCATCTCCATTGCCGTCTCTATAGAACTGGCCAGGCAGGAAAAGCTGCCGATCGCCGAGAGCTCCAGCGATCTCTTTTACTGTGGGCTGCATCAGACCTGCTCTGTGCTCAACAGTGCTGCCTAGAGACACAGCAGCAGGTCAGTGCCAGCCCCTCCACTCCCTCCCCCTTCCCCCTAAGCCCGGGAACACAAAGAGAGTGAGAGAGAACTGCCCGAGCTTACAGAACGCCCAGTGAGTACAGAGAAGTGCAGCAGGAGGCAGGAGCTGCTCTGTGTGTATGTCACAGGCAGCAGGCAGGCAGCTTTGGGACACTAAACATCTATAGTTGCTTATTGTTTAGTGTCCCAAACTGCCCTGTATGACAGATGTCTGTGGCCACATATATACTGCCATTGGCACAGATCTCTTGTCACTGTGCTATGCTGCCAGTGACCCTGGGGTGCACTACACTGCCCTCACTGACAGCATGGCACAGGTGCCCAGAGTTCTGGACCAAGGGAAGTGTATGTATGTATGTATATATGTGGCCACACACATGTCATATGTGGTGATTTGATGGTAAATTCACCTGCCTGATTCCATGTAGATTTGCTGTTCAGTGCTTCCACCCTACAACATACACATTACCCTACACACCCCCTGCCGAATTCAACAATCCTTCATATTGCCCCTGTATTGGGCGAGTGCTCCCCGCCGGATGGGGCGAGTGCTCCCCGCCGGATGGGGCGAGTGCTCCCCGCCGGATGGGGCGAGTGCTCCCCGCCGGATGGGGCGAGTGCTCCGCGCTGTATTTGCTCCTGCTTTGTGATATAATTAGTGATGTTGGACTTTCTTTAGTGGTCTGTTTATTATCAGTATGGTGGTATTTATCTTGTTGTACTGGTAATGGTCATCATGTAGCAGTATTATATGTCCCTTATAGAGTGGTATGGTGTGATTTTAGGCTATTTAGTGTTGGCACTTGATGATTACATGGACTTTGGTTTGGAGTTTGGGCACTTGGTCTCTAAAAGGTTCGCCATCACTGTCCTACTGTTTGGAAGCACACAGATCCCTACAACATGTTGTATTTATTGTAATTTTGGTGTTTATCACATTTTTTATTTTAAGCATTGCCTTATTGGTTTTTCAGTATCAAGAAGATTTGGCAGAAATAAAGGACAACTCAAAATACAAGCCACATGTGCTTTTATGTCAAGAAAACACTCAAATTAGAGACCTTCAGCAAGAGAATAAAGGTGATTATGAGCTGCTTCTCAAGCTGCTAAATTCTATGCACTTTCCTGAAGGATTCTTGCAGCTTTTTGAGAAATAGTGCTTTCATTTAGTAGAATTTTGTAGAAATGTTAACTCGTGTATTTTAGTTGTCACTGTCTTTGAGATAACGATTTGATTGCTCATTTAACAGTTGGGACCAGTAGATGGTCTGTCTGTATACTCTCTCTTCTGGATGGCAGTCCCCTGGTATCCGGGCATTAGATCAAAGATTATAGCAGCTACTTCCCATCCACCAGCTCAGGCCATGCATGATATTTGAGGGTTTTATACCATTTTTAGACCATATTGTAACTAGTCCGAAAAAGAGTCGAGACCTATTTCAGCTACCAAAAGATTCAGTCATAAATTAGACCAACTGATAGTTGGCCACTTTACCTCATGTTTTTTGTAGTGTGTGTGTAAGTCTGGGGCAAGATATTAGGTAATTTACCAATATACATCTATTGTACATTTTGCTCTGCTTTCTTGATATGTAAAGTGAAGCCTCCTGTCTCTTACCTCATCAGCCAGACATTCCTGTCTATAAAATGGCAGCAGGTGGAGGGTCATGTGACCTCTAGCTGGTGATTGTTCATCGACTCTTAGGGATCACATGACCCTCCATCTGAAGTCATTTTATAGACGGGAACCTCTGGCTGACGAGGTAAGAGACAGGAGGCCTCACTTTACATATCAAGAAAGGCTACCAGCGGAGACTGTGTAAGTTTAAAGGGTTTTATATACAGTAGAACAGTACACACAAAATATTGTCAGATAAAAGATAGTTGAAAGAAATATACATGCGGTACATACATTAAGGCTAAATTCACACACACACACGTGTGCCGTAGCATGGCGTGAACATGTCGGCGCCCAGGAGAGGAGGAGGGGGTGAGTGCTGCTCGGCCCCGGCCCTCTCCATACAAATACACGTCGCCGTATTCCGCCGGAAGATAGGACATACATAGGACATAATATATACATTCCCCATACGTTTGTGTGAATATAGCCTAACAGTTACAAAAAATAAAAAGGGGATAAAAATGATTGCATAGACTCGTAATTTATAAGTCTGTGGGTTTCCCTTCCACTCCCCAGCTTGTGATGTCATATGCTATTAGAAAATACACCGCCGCCTCAGTGAGTGACATTTTTACGTATAGAGAAAAAGTGAATGGACAAACTTGCTGTAAATACAGGATTTCCTTGAGTATTTTGAACTTCAGGCCTCCCCAGATGGTAAGCTGGCACCAGCCCAGATCTATTCCTGACTCCTAAAGTGTGATTTTAATATGCAAATGAGACTTTGTACTACGGTGAGTTTATGGCTGGCCTTGATTATGAATGTAAATGTAATTATCAGAGAAAGGAAGACTGGAAACAATAAGTTATGGCTATGCTTCATACTTTTACCACAACTTGCATCAATTCATTTTCTTCCACCTTTCTCAGAGCTGTGGTTGTCTTTGGAGGAACATCAGTATGCACTTGAACTGATAATGAGCAAGTACAGGAGGCAAATGCTGCAACTAATAGCCAATAAAAAGCCTGTACCCACAGAGCCGGTAGTGGAAGCACATGAAGGCTACTCTTCTGTAAGTAATACGTGTGTAAACTTCATGCTCTAAAATCACATTTCATCTTCAGGTTGTAAGACTCTGACTTTTTTTTAATGTTTCTTGTATTTTTCAGATAATTTAGTTATGATTTTTATTAAAAATTGTGTATGTATAACATAATTTTGCTTGTTGATTTTGTTAATTTTGTTAGATAAAACATTTTACTATTTGTAAAACATTTTAGTTGTGACTATCTTTTAGGAAGTAGAGAGTTATATTGACCGAATATGTTCCATGGGAGATGTGATGAGGAAAGCCATTCAGGTAGATGAAGAACAGGCCTATAGTGTTCACGAAAGACTTGCACAACTAGAGGTAAGATGTACTTATATTATTCTATCTTTGTTATGATGGCATCAAGTTACAGTTTACTTCTAGAATGTCTTTAAATTAATGCAAAGCCGCTAGTTAGTCTCTAGGATGAAGAGGCTGATCATTTTTTATATGAACTGTGCATCTTCTGACCAAATACAGTTTGAAGAACTTGGGCCCGACCCATGTAACTTTTCTTAGTCCACTTTTATATACAGCAGGTGTGAGGCTGTGTGAACCCTTTCATGGCCAGGCCCTTTTTTATTTCTTTGTCAGTTAATGATAGACCTCCATACACCTGGTTGACGTATCATTACATTGACTAGGGTTGAATTGCTTCCTCTGCAATGATTGACAAGAAAGCATCATCTGATATTAGTAACACTGTTCTTGAGAAATGTACAACAGTATAAAAAGAAAGAAGCTTCTATACATAAGGGCAAATTTTAACCCATTCACAACTATCTTATCAGAGGATAATACCTTTATCGCTAATTATTGGTCCTCTTCTGTCTGGTAAACTGTTTACTAGTCATATCCTTCCTAGATCAAGAACACAAAAAATTGTTAGTCGTCTTCATCTCATGCTTGGACTACTGCAATATTCTTCGCTGTGCTCTCCCAGCTAACTCTCTAATGCCCCTCTAATTTATCCTAAACTCTTCTGCCTGGCTAATTCATCTGTTTCCTCGTTTTTTCCTCTGCCTCTCCACTGGTTAGCCATTGCACAGCCAATGCAGTTTAACCCCTTAACGCTGAAGCCACTTTTCACCTTCCTGACACGGCCCATTTTTTAAAATCTGACATGTGTCTATTTAAGTGGTTATAACTTTGGAACGCTTTAACATATCCAGTTGATTTTGAGATTGTTTTTTCGTGACACATTGTACTTCATGTTGGTAGAGAAATTTAATCAATATGTTTAGTATTTATTTATGAAATAAATGGAAATTTGCCAAAAATTTTGAAAAAAACAATGTTTTCAAAATTCAAAATTTTCTACTTTTTGGAAAGTTGGTCATATCACTAAAATAACTTGATAACTAATATTTTCCATATGTCTGCTTTAACTTGGCATCATTTTTCAAACATCTTTTCCTTTTTTTAGGATGTTAGGAGGCTTATAACTTTAGGTGCAATTTTTCAGATTTTCACGAAAATCATCAAAACCTACTTTTGGAGGGTTAGTTTAGTTAGAAGTGACTTTATAAGGCCTACATGACAGAAACCCCCCACAAATGACACCATTTTAGAAACTACACCCCTCAAAATATTCAAAACAACCTTTGGGAATTTTGTTAACCCTTTGAGCGTTTCATGAGGGTGAAAGATAAATGAAAGTGAAATTACAGAAATGTAATTTTATCTTACAATAGATTCATTGAACACTAAAATTTGCACCTTCACAATGGGTTAAAAAGGAAAATGCATTTTACCATGTTTAGGGCAATTCCTCCTGAGCATGCCAATGCCCATTTTGTCACTGTACCCTGCTGTACGGGCACAGGGGGGCACTTGGAATGGAAAGAGCGTTGTTTCGTTTTTGCAGGGCAAATATGGATGAAAAGTTTTCATGTGACAGGATGCATTTGGAGAGCCATAATGGTACCAAAACAGAGGAAAGCCCCAACAAGAGACACCATTCTGGAAAGTACACCCCTTGGAGAGTTTAGCAACGTGTAATTTGTGTATTTGCCCAAACAGGTGTTTGATTCAATTAGGCCCCAAAAGGGAAAAAAGGTGAAAATGTTCTCAAAAAAGTCACTTTTACCCCAAATTTTTGTAAGCCACAAGGGATAAAAGATGAAACAACTCCCATAAATGTGTAAAACTATTTCTCCTAAGCACAGAACTGCACCACTTTTGCATATAAAGTGTTGTATGGGTACACAGTAGGGCTCAGAAGGGAAGGAGGGGCTTTGGCCTTTTAGAAGCCAGATTTGACAATCATCCATTACATGTGTCAGGATGCATTTGGAGAGCCCTAGTGGTACCAAAACAGAGGGGAACCCCAACAAATGTCACCATTTTGGAAAGTGCACCCTTTGGAGAATTTAGCTAGGTGTAATATGTGTATTTTCCCTCACAGGTGTTTGCTTCAATTAGGTCCCTAAAAGGAAAAAGATGAACATTTTCCCAAAAAAGTCACTTTTACGGCTAATTTTTGTATCCCATAAGGCATTAAAGATGAAACAACCCCAAAAAATGTGTACTAGCATTTCTCCCGAGTATAAAATTGCCCCACACATGCAAATAAAATGTTGTATGGGTACGCAGTGAAGCTCAGAAGGGAAAGAGGGGCGTTGGCCTTTTAGAAGCCAAATTTGACAAACATCCTTTACATGTGTCAGGATGCATTTAGAGAGCCGTAGCGGTACCAAAACAGAGGGGAAACCCAACAAGTGTCACCATTTTGGAAAGCACACCCCTTAGAGAATTTAGTAAGGTGTAATATGAGTATTTGTCCATATAGGTGTTTGATTTAATTTTGGCTTAAATAGGACAAAGGTGAACATTTTCTTATAAAGGTCATTGTACCCCTAATTTTTTATAGCCACAAGGGATAAAAAAAATGTAATAACCCCCCAAAATGTGTAAACCTATTTCTCTCGAGTGTAGAAGTACCTCACATGTGTATATAAAATGTTGTATGGGCGCACAGTAAAAGGGAAGGGGGATGTTTGCCTTTTAGAAGCCAAATTTGACAGAAATGTTTGACATGCATTTGGAGAACCCTAGTGGTATAAAACAGATAAGAATCCGAAAAGTGACCCTAATTTTTGAACACACACCCCTTAGAGAATTTTGCAATGTGTAATATATGTATTTGACCCTACAGGTGAATGATCCAATTAGGCCCTAAACATTAAAAAGGTGAAAATTTTCCTATAAATGTCACTTTACTCCTAATTTCTGTAAGCCACAAGGGATAATATATTAAATAACCCCGAAAAAGGTGTAAAACTATTTCTCCCGAGTGTAGAAGTACCCCACATGTGCATATAAAATGCTTTATGGTCGCACAGTAGAGGAAAAGAGGGGTGTTTGTCTTTTAGAGGCCAAATTTGCAAGAAATCCTTCACATGTGTCAGGATACATTTGGAGAGCCGTAGTGGTACCAAAGCAGAGGAAAACCCAAAAAGTGACCCTAATTGTTGAATGTACACCCCTTGGGGAATTTAGCAAGGTGTAATATGTGGTGTAGTGTAATACACGTCGTGAAATGAGCATTTGAACATACAGGTGGTTTCCAAATACGATGTGCGATGGAGTCCAAGATGGAAATTGCAATTATTTCTGGAACGTTCAGTGCCCGTTATGTGGCGCCCCTTATGAAATAATGTGGAGGGGTATAGGGAGCAACATGACCTACCAGTTGTTACAATTATTCATTTTACTGAATTCACAACAGGTTGGGCGTGAATTGTGAATGTGTTGCGTATAAGGAGGTAGAATAGACCAGGGGACCATCTAAACTTTTGTCACACTTGGAGTTGTCGCAGGTCTCTTAGTAGTATATAGTGTCCATCCTTAGTATATAGTGTCCATCCTTAGTATATAGTGTCCATCCTTAGTATATAGTGTCCATCCTAACTCCTCTTTTGGAACAAACTCTTTTCTGAGTCCTTCCTTTAGAAGCAGCAGAATTTACCGTGAAAATGCTGCCCTGACAAAATACATCTAAACCAGAGGTACAGGAGCCCCGTCCTTCTTGTCCCAATATTAGTTTCCTAATATCTTCCTCTTGAAAACGGAGAAATGATACGGCAGGACCTGCATATTGGAACAGCTCGTAAGAGTTGTACAGCGTAATCTGTACAATGTACATGGCCAGCGCTTTTGTACCATATCTTCGTTTTTCGTAGGGAAATTATCGCCAAGTGTTGCTCTTATTCACTCTAGCGATGCCCATTGTGACGAATATTGCTGCTTTTAGCTGGACCAAATCGACCAGCCAATAGCGGCAAACATGGACAGAGGGGGGCAACAAAACCCCTCTGAACCACAAGGCAAAATTGGTGGCTGTCAGGAACAGCCGCCACCCTGCCCCGATCACCGTGTCTACAGACATGGTGATCGGTATTACTGACGTCATAAGTAAATTCCCTGCTATCGGCTCGTCTGAATTGATGAGCCAGTAGCAGCGATAATAAACTGGGGGTGTGTGGGGGGGACGTAACCCTTCTGGTCCATGGGGCAGGATGGATGGCTGTCAGGAACAGCCGCCGTCTTACCCCGATCACTGTGTCTGACCGGTGTTGGCAAGTCACTACCCGCCGCACCGTTCTATTACAACGCGCGTTGGGAATAGGCTATACAATCTTTATTTTTTAAGCAATTTAGACAAATAAGGGCTTATTTTTTGCGAGACGCGATGCACTGTAAAAAAAACTTTATTTTAGAGGGTGTTTAGCTTATCGAAGCAATTTTATTAACTTTTTTCGTGTGGAGGAAAATAAAATCATCAATTCTTGTTTTGGATTTTTAGCATTTTTTGGGGGGGGTGTTCGCTGTAGCATAACAATAATATATTATTTTTATTCTACGGATCACTACGATTACGGTGATACCTCATTTATATAGTTTTATTTTTATTTGTCCAATTTTATTGAAGGAAAACTAGAATAGAAAAAATTGCATTTGTTTTAGTATTGCCATATTTATAGCGGCATAACTATAGTATTTTTTGGTTGACGGAGCTGGTTGTGAGCTTATTTTTTGCGTGACAAGTTGTTCTTTTCAGTGGTATCATTTTGGCGCTTGTAACTTTTTCGGATCACTTTTTAGAACATTTTTTGTAAAGCATTTTGATAAAAAGTTTTAATTTTTGGCAAGTTTTTGGGTTTTTTTTTTTACCACGTTCACCTAGAGGGTCCAATTATGATTAGGATTTATTGTACAGATTGTTACGGACGCGGCGATACCAAATAAGTGGGGTTTTTTTGTGATTTAGTGTATTTTATACTTTATTACATGTGTAAAGGGAAATGTGGTGTTTGGGGGGACTTTCACTTTCTATTATTATTTATTTTTATTTTAAAAAACCTTTATTTATTTATTTTTACTTTTTTTCCAGTTACTGACATCTAAGCTTGAACAAGTGATCTTCTGATCACTTGTTCAAGCTATTTTACAGGTTACACAGTGCAATACAGATGTATTGCACTGTGTAATGTAAGACACTGAGCATGCTGCGCATGCCCAGTGTCTTACAGCCGGGTCCTGCCAGAAGGCAGGACCCGGCTTCCGGATGAAGATCTCGCAGCCCCGGGCACCGGCAGTCCCGGGGCTGCGATCGGAGCAGCGGACCCCCCCGGTAAGCGCCGCGGGGGGGTCCGATTCCCCGCAGATAACATTTAAATGCCTCTGACACGCCGCGGTCAGCGCGACCGCGGCGTGTTAGGGGTTAACACCCGCGATCGGAGAAATCTCCGATCGCGGGTGTTAGAGGCAGGTGTCGGCTATAATATATAGCCGACACCCGCAGCTTCTGGCGCCGGCTCCGTTCAGGAGCCGGCGCCAGAAGCTTGACGTAATAATACTGCATTTTGCGGGAACGCACCTCCCGCCATGCAGTACTATTACGTCAAATGTCGGGAAGGGGTTAAAAACCAACATGACTTAAAAAGCCTTCCACAACCTGCACCCTCCATATATCTCTGAACTAATTAGCCAATACCATCCCACACTTAATCTCAGAGGACTCTTTGCTTCACTATTAAAAAAATTATATTCAAATCACCCCCTATCCCTAGAACTGATATACACATAAATAAGCAGTAAAAATCATAAACACAAAATATATCTATCAAAATATAATAACGTTTTTCACTGCATTTAACCCTGTAACGGAAAATAGCGCCCAAATTGGCACTTTTTTGCCATTTTGAAAAATATTAAAAAATCAATAAAAATTATCAAAAGATCATACAGTCCTAAAAAAGACCAAATTATGAAAAAGTTATAGGCACCAGAAGATGGCAAAATCCCAAAAAAAAGTTTGTACAGGAGGTTTTAATTTTTGTAAATGTATGAAAACATTTTAAAAAGAGCTCTGTGACTGCATAACAAATTGCACTTCATAGTGATGGTATTGGAAAGTGGGGAAAAAAATTCCAAATGCACTGAAAATGGTGGAAAAAAACGCACTTGCGTAGTTTTCTTGTGGGCTTGGATTTTACAGATTTCACTGTGCGCTCCACCGACCCCGTGGGTCGGTGCGATCACGGGGTTAACAAATTTGTATAGGTTTTATAATGGTTTGCCAGATTCTGGCGCTAATAACTTTTTCATACTTTGGTGTACGGAGGTGTGGGTGGGGATTTGTGTGACTTTTGATGACATTTTTAATACTTCCATTTTTAGGACTGTATGACCTTTTGATCACTTTTAATTGAATCTTTTTATATTTTTCAAAATGGCAAAAAATTTTCGACTTTGGGCGCTATTTTCCGTTACAGGGTTAAACGCGGATGAAAACCCTTTATTATATTTTGATAGGGCATTTTTGACGCGGCGATATCTAATGTGTTAATGATTTTTACTGTTTATTTATATTTACATCAGTTCTAGGGAAAGGGGGATGATTTGAAATTTATTATAATTTTTTTTTTACTTTCACTATTTTTCAGACCCTCTAGGGTACTTAAACCTTTGGTTGTCTGATCAATCCTATCATATACTGCCCTACTACCGTGGGGATTTTCCACCTCATTCATTAAAATGTGCAAATCGCACATTGTAATGAATGGGTTAAAACGAGACCGCCTCGGGTCTGTCATGGCAACCAATCGCTGCTATCCAATAACGTCATGGGGACCGACGATCCCCACCTAGATGGCAGCAATCCGCGATCGGTTCTAGCAATATGCAGCAAAGACTTACCGCCTATGGAGAGGGCTCAGCATGTAAGCCCTCTCCATGTAAGCACACCCGGTGCGGGTCAGGAATGGGCTAAACATAGGGTATTACCTGATCCACCGGATAAAGAATAAAGTTGATTTATAGTCAAAATTGGATACCTGTAAAATGTAATATTCTCTGCATACATTAATATTCTCTACATAAATACTGCAGTTCCTAAAATTCTTTTCCTTTCTCTTGAATATTGTTAGCTGGAAAACAAGGAGCTTCGAGCTATTTTGTCTGTAAGCAAGGAGTCCTCACAATCTGGAAAAAATGAATCTGAGTGGAATTCTTTAGAGAAATCCCAGTGACCTTCATCAAATTGCAAGATAATCGTCATCTTCTGGACCTTCATCAGTGATTTGTGACCCACTGCCTTGTTATGTTGGAGAATGCGCTGAATGATGAAGAACGCTGCCTATCTATGTGAAACTTATAAACGTTCCTCAAGGGGTAAAGACCACAATTCTTGTGTAGAGACACAGTGGACTTCTAGCACAGTTACCATGAAATTAATAGATGTTTTATTTAAATATATATATATATAGAGAGAGAGAGAGATACGTTTAGGTATAAATAATAAAAAAAAAAAAAAAAAAAGCAAAATAATTGTGTTGTATTACTAATAAGTGACCAAATTTATCCCAATACAGTTTTTCCTCCTACCCTCCCTTACATGTATGCATCACTCGACCAAGCATCCAGCGTTCTAGAAGAGGATTATCTACCCTGGAGAACAAATTGCCCATTTATGGTTTCAGATAATTTTCAAGGCTCTTATCTTTTAGCTGAATTTGAGCTAAAATTCCCAATCTCCGTAGAGATTAATGGAGCAGGTCATGCGCGGCCACGTGCTCCGACGGAGTGGCAAGGGGTCCGATGGATCCCTCATTTTTGCGACCTGTGGGGGGTCTTGGCGTGGAGACCGCCACTGATCAACCAGTTAGGCCCTATCCTAGGGAATTTGTGGGAAAACCCCTTTAAGTACAGTATAATACTCTTAATTTTACAATATTGTATTATGATCATGTTGCTGTAGCTTCCGTTCTCATGGAAACCATAATTTCTTGCTGGATCTGTTATGTAATGGATTAAATCCCTCTTAGTCTTTTTACATTCTTATGTTTTTAGTTTTGGTAGAAAACATTGAGTCATATTTTTCATCATTTTGACAATAATTACAGCTACTTTTGTTATTAAAGCCAGTAGACTGAATGGAGCATGTAACCACCATGGGAATAGAGCCTTTGCTTTTTATCCCAATACGTTCTATTATTTCTTTTCCCCTAGTGAATTCATGTAGCAAGAGAAATTTCTGTTGCAGTGCGTTGCAACAGAATAATCGTTTTAAGAAACAAGCTTTTCAATATCATAGCATTTGGCAAATCCCAAGACAATGTGAATAATTAACCCCTGCACATTTTTTTACGTTCAATTTGCACTTCCCGGCTTTAAAAATCTATAACTTTTTTTATTTTCTCGTGCACAGAGCTGCGTGAGGGCTTAGTTTCTGGATATCAAATTGTATTTCTCAGTGACGTAATTTATTATTCCATCCCGTGAACCCTGAAGCTGGAAAAATTCCGAATGTGGTGAAATTGACAAAAAAAAAAACACAACTAACTTTCTTGTGGGCTCAGTTTTTATGACTTTCACTGTGCACTCTTACATCTACTTTATGCTTTGGTTCGGTACAATCACGGTGATACCATACTTATATAGGTTTTATTGTGTTTTAATACATTTTCAAAAATTGAATGTGTAAAAAAAAAAAAAATAGTTTCCCATCTTAACGCTCGTAACTTTTTTATACTTTGCAGTATGGATGAGCTGATGACGTGATTGCTACCATTTTGAGGACCGTGCAACCTTTTTATAACTTTTTATTAAACTTTTACTGTGATTGTAATAGTAGCATTATGGACATTTGGGCGCTATTTTTTTTTATGGGATTCACCGCCAAGAATAACCGGTTTTTTAATATTTTGATCAGGCATTTTGGTACGTGGTGATGCCTAACAGGTTTGGGATTTTTACTGTTTATTTAGTTTTATATAAGTTCTAGGGAAAGGGGGGTGATTTATTTGTTACTACTTTAAATTTTTACTATTTTTTTTTTTTTTTTTTTTTTTTTTTTTTTTTTTTTAGACCCTCTAGATCAGTGGTGGCGAACCTATGGCACGGGTGCCAGAGGTGGCACTTGGAGCCATTTTTGTGGGCACTCAGGCCATTGATCCCAAGACAGAGGTCACTAAACAGGACCAAATTCACCAAATCTTCCTGCAAACCCAGGCAATTTAACAGATGCTTCAATCAGCGCTGTTTTAAAACTGCGGTAAAAGTAAGAAAGTGTTGATAGAACTGCAGTATCTTTGTAGGTCATCCTACTGGACCCTACATTCTTACTGTACAGAGAGACCCTGGTGAATAGCTACAATGACGTCTGAATGTGCCCTCCTTTTTTCAACTGTATTAGTGGCCTCAAGGGGCCGATATGATTGATAGATGTTGAAGAGCAGGTAGCAATAAGTTACTGCTTAAGATGCTATGTTGGTACTATGTTGGCACTTTGCGGTAAATAAGTGGATTTTGGTTATAGTTTGGGCACTCGGTCTCTTAAAAGTTTGCCACCACTGCTCTAGATGGTCTAATCAGTTCTACCATATATTACTATACTACTGTATTGCAGTAAATGGGGTTGCTATATAGGATTTGTTACAATGTGCCTAAGGCACATTGTAACGAATCTGCAGAAGCTTCTTCATGTTTGTGTGGGTTTCCACCCACATTCCAAAACATACTGGTAGGTTGATTAGATTGTGAGCCCCATGGGGACAGGGACTGATTTGGCAAGCTCTGTGCAACGCTGCGGAATTTATTGGCGCTATATAAATAAAGGAATTATTATAATTATTATTATACAGAAGCCGATCAACGCTCCTTGATGTCATGGGAAGTGGCAATCTCAACAAAGATGGCGTCGCCATCTAGCACCAATCAAGTGTATTAGCGGTGGGTGTTTACTGCAATATGCAGCATATCCCACCTCTGTAGGAAGAGGGCTCACCCTGTGAGCTCTCGTTATACACTGCTAGCAGCTCTGCACCATATATGTAAGAGGTTAATTCAGCCAGATGATACAAATGTATAGCAGAGACCAAATGGTCTCTAAAACAGTCTGTTTAGTTACACACACACACACACACACACACACACACACACACTTTTCTGTATTTTCATGACTATAAAAATTGTAGATTTACACTGAAGGCATCAAAACTATGAATTAACACATGTGAAATTATATACTTTACAAGAAAGTGTGAAACAACTCCGAATGTCTTTTATTCTAGGTTCTTCAGAGTAGCCAGCTTTTGCTTTTGATTACTGTGTAGCACACTCACTAAAATGATCTTCCAACAGTCTTGAAGGAGTTCCCAGAGATGGCCCTTTTGCCTTCACTTTGGGTGCAGCTCATCCCAAACCATCTCGATTGGGTTCAGGTCTCATATTTGGTACTTTTGTGCTTGTAACCATTACCATTCTCTGAAGATTATACTTATTTAACCCTCATAGTAAACGCTGTAACAACTGCATAACTTGGCACCTAGTTTGCATAGTCATAAAAAGTGATCAGAAAGTTGCACATACCCTTCAATCATACCAATATAACTTATAAACTTTATGTATATGACTATAAGATACGCTTAGAATTGGAATTAAAAAAAAAAGTATCCTTTTTTTCCTGCACTGCTTTCTACAGCTCCTTATTTTCTCTGTATTAAGACTCCCCTTTCCTGCACAGCTTCTCATCCCCTCAGTATAATCGGCTTCCGTTCCTCTTGCACAACTCCTCATCCCCTCTGTATAATCTGCCTTCCTTTCTCCTTCTCAGCTCCTTAACCCCTCTGTATGATTTGCCTCCCTTCCTCTAGCTCATATCATCATCCCCTCTGTATAATCTGCCTCCCCTTCTCCTGAGCATCTCCTCAACTCCTCTTTATAATTTGCCTCCCCTCCTCCAGCACAGCTTTCCATCCCCTCTGTATAATCAGCTTCCCTTCCACCTGCACAGCTCCTCATCCCCTGTGTATAAGTTGCCTCCCTTCCTCCTCATCCCCTCGGTATAATCAGCCTTCCTTCCTTCCTCCTGCACAGCTCCCCCCATCCCCTCTGAATAATCAGCTTCCCCTTCTCCTGCACAGCTCCTCATCCCCTCTCTATAATCAGCCTCCCCTCCTCCTGCACAGCTCCTCATTCCCTCTGAATAATTGGCTTCCCTTTCTTCTGCACAGCTCATCATAACCTCTATATAATAAGCTTTCCCTCCCCCTGCACAGCTCCTCATCCCCTCTGTATAATCCGCTTACTTTCCTCCTGCACAGCTCCTCATCCCCTCTGAATAACCAGCCTCCCCTGCTCCTGCACAGCTCCTCATCCCCTCTGAATAATCAGCTTCCGTTCCCTCTGCACAGCTCCTCATCCCCTCTGTATAATCAGCCTCCCCTGCTCCTGCACAGCTCCTCATCCCCTCTGAATAATCAGCCTCCCCTGCTCCTGCACAGCTCCCCATCCCCTCTGTATAATCAGCTTCCGTTCCTCCTGCACAGCTCCTCATCCCCTCTGTATAATCAGCCTCCCCTCCTCCTGAGCAGCTCCCCTTCCCCACTGTATAATTGTTCTTAACTTCGCCTGCACAGCTACCTCCAGCTATTCATCCTCTCGTAATGACTAATATCCACTTCTCCTGCACAGCTCATGAGCCTTAATTTTGCAGCAGAGCATATAGTCAGTCTAGGCTTTCATTTCATGTGACCAGATGATGTCACTCTAGGTCCTGCACAGGTTTGTTTTACAATGGTATTGGAGAGGGAAGGAGCACTGCAGAGACAGTTTTCTGAGGGAACAGAAGTGCTCTGTCAGTGCTTGACCCAATTCCTGGACAGTCAGGATGGTCTGCCAGTTCTAGATCCCCCAGACTTTGGACCATAAGATACAGACACTTTTAAGCAAGACTTTCTCTTGCTACAAAGTGTGTTTTATAGTCTGAACAATATGGTGAATATACATAGGTATCATCTGAATCATACTGTCCTGCAGACTAAAGGTCTACTAAAGGTAAGTTATTTATGCCTTAAGGTAAACTACACAATTTTAAAAACATAAGTGCCTAAATTAGTGAGTTTTTTTCCCCAGCCTTTCCAGTTAAGAGATAATAAAATCCTATCATTAACCTACAGCAACCATAAACTATGGCAAGATGGAAACAACCAAAAAAAACAAGCTGTTAACGGAAATCTACCATCAAAAGCAAGAATAACAAACTAGGGACATTGGCACTCCAGGCACTGTGATTGTGGTAATCGTCTTATATTTGTTATCCATGGCCTCTCTCACTCTGTGGGCAACATTCCAGAGCCCTTCATTAGCATATTGTTTTAAGTTCATTTTAAAAGGAAGGAGGCCACAGATGCGAAAAAAGGGGCTGCACTCTGAAGGTCAACAAAGTTATTGTTTTCACTCACCAACAGCAAGTAGATTATGAAAATCATGAGAAATACAACAAAAACTGTATTACACGTTGGTTCATTATCTGAATTATCTTCTGTATGGCTTCAGCACTGCCTTTCAGATATCAAATCTTGAAGTTTTAAAGACTGCTGTATACGGATGTTACCCATGTCTTGTAGCGACAGATTAGACAGGATTTTTTTTTTCATTAAAATCCAACATTGCATTCTTTGGGCCTGAAATGTATTGATTCTTCATGTTTATTTTGTTCTGTATTGTACACAGCAGTGTGATAGCACAGGGTGTAATAGTCACAGGACTGCTGGGCTACTTTTAGACCCGCTTCACATGACAGTGTTTACCATGAGAAAAGCCTGGACAGTTGTCTATGTTTAGAGAGTTACTAGGAAACACTGACTGTCATTTTTATTAGTGTAAATGAAATCTTCCTGAAGAGACTTGACTTGTTAGCTCTATGGTTTAGTTGTATCCCCGCGTCCACAACTTGGTTTGCAGTTATTTACCTTCTAAAAACTTTATATTAGCAATTTGTTTAGGAAGGTCTGCCATGGAGAAGCATTCATAAAATGTAGCTAATGGGGGTGCTATTGCTCTCCATGGCTGCAATAAAGAAACTGAAATTGAAGTTCTTTTATATGTATTGCACATCTATAGAGACGGTTCTAAATAGTTGTGTAAAACTGCAATTGCCACAGAAGCATGGCAAAATACACTTGTATTAAAGTGGTTTTCTGAAATCATAAACAATTTAAAGGGAACCTGTCACCAGGAGACCCATTTTTAGCACTCCCCCAGTCCCCACAGAGCATAGTACATAGTACACTGCCAAAGTGTTTTTGTATTAAAAATAGGTTTTACAGAAAAAAAGATATGTTATATTGTACCTTTCATTAGCATCTGCTGTGTGACTAGGCAGTTGCCAAATGGGAGGGGCTGGAAAGGAACAGTTCCCCCCACACTTGAGGAACAGCTTCTCCATGTGACCTTTTCAAATATATGAAAACACCCATCACTTGGCTTAGCTACGCCCCCTGCTCCTCTACAGCCAATCCCGAGTGTAGGGAGTTATTCATATATTTGAAAAGGTCACATGTTTCCCAAGGGTGGGGGGGAAACTGCTTCTTTCCAGCCACTCCCATTGGGCAACTGCCTAGTCACACAGCAAATGCTAATGAAAGGTACAATATAACATATCTTTTTTTCTGTAAAACCTATTTATTATACAAAAACACTTAGGCAGTGTATGTACTATGCTCTGTGGGGACTGGGGGAGTGCTAAAATGGGTCTCCTGGTGCCAGGTTCCCTTTTAAATGATCAATTGTTCACCTAAAGAATCAAACAATGTACCTGCAGTGCGGTGCTCACCACCAACTTTATTTACTGTACAGTAATAATCATGACCCATCTGCCAATGTCACTGCAAGAAAATATTACTGCCAGAAGCAACAATACGAGAAACCAGGAAGTGATTTTAATCTGACATGAGGGCTCATATCTACAGACTGAACACAGCGTTGTCACTTCTGGAGGAACTGCAGTTGGTCTTGTTTGCAGGAAACTGGCAAGTGCCTCCCTCTGGATTAGTCTGTTATTAGTGGCTAACCCAAACAGGTAACAGGTAAGAAACCCTAGTGCGAAAGAGACTGGGAGGATTATTAAGTCAGTTTTTCAGCACAATTTTTGTGCTGAAAATTCCCCACTCGGCTTGTACTCGGGTATATAAAAAATAAAATAAACTGAGTACTCACTATTCCGACGGCCTGGGCAGCTCCTCTTCTATCTCCATGTTCACGGCGGGTGCACTCTGCGATGTCAGCAGCGGCTGACATCAAAGTTGTGCACCGGCTAGGCCGTGCGCACTGAGCCGTCGCGGCCTAGTGCCGGCCTCCAGAAAGAACATGGAGATAGAAGAGGAGCTGCCTGGGCCGTGGGAATGGTGATTACGAAGTTTTTTTTTTTTTTACGGGCTGACTATATACTACTGGCAGGCTGTATACTGGGGCTGTGACCAATGCATTTCCCATCCTCGGCTTATACTCGAGTCAATAGGTTTTTCCAGTTTTTTGTGTTAAAATTAGGGGTCTTGGTTTATACTTGGGTTGGTTTATACTTGAGTATATACGGTAAGTCTGAAAATAGCCTGACATACTTTACGTAGAACTGTACAGTCATGGCCATAAGTTTTGAGAATGACACAAATATTATATTTTCACGTGATCTGTTGCCCTCCGGTTTTATTGCGTGTTTGTCAGATGTTTTTAACACATACAAAAATACAAGTGCAATCATATTATGAGTCACAAAAGCTTTTATTGACAGTTAGAATGAGTTAATGCAGCAAGTCAATATTTGCAGTGTTGGCCCTTCTTCTTCAGGACCTCTGCAATTCTCCCTGGCAGCTCTCAATCAACTTCTGGACCAAATCTTGATTGATAGCAATCCATTCTTGCACAATCAATGCTTGCATTTTGTCACAATTTGTTTGTTTTTGTTTGTCCACCCGTCTCTTGATGATTGACCACAAGTTCTCAATGGGATTAAGATCTGGGGAGTTTCCAGGCCATGGACCCCAAATCTCTATAATTTAGTTATCACATTTGCTTTATGGCAAGGTGCTCCATCATTGTTGATCACCAAACTTCTCTTGGACGGTTGGGAGAAGTTGCTCTTGGAGGACATTCTGGTACCATTCTGGTACATTCTGGCTGTGCCTCACATGATGTGGAGGTGGCGTAGTCACAATTTCCCCCACCAGGGCCGTACTGGAGGGTATCCCCCATCTCCTGGGGTAGGAAACTTGAACCGAAGGAAGCCTTTATCAAGTCCCTCCTCCCGGGATATCTCCGTTTTAGTTTCCTGTCCCCAGAGGACGCAGCGATTGTGGTGCCTCTGGTACGGCGGGCCGCTCTGCATATCACCACGCCGCCTGCACTAACCTCCCCACGACAGAGTACAGCGTGAGGAGCCGGGGGTTCCTGGCAGCCAATGCCTTTCCCCAGCTCTATGCAAAAGCCTATGCATAAGACCCAGAGGAGAGGTGGCCCCGGACCTCACCCTGCTGACGCGCGTGGTTGTAGGATTTCGTGCATTTTGCCCTTAATGGGTTTCCTAGGGCCAAGGAACCCCTCCTCTTCCCTTGATGAAGGTAAGGGAGAGGTGGGGCAGGTTGTCTTACATCGCTGCAACGTGATTCGCTTGGTGAGTGCTGGAGGCGGGGCTTTGTCAGAACTGTAAATCTTGGCGCCAAATTTGAAATTTAAAGCGCTCAGCTTGTGCAGTTGTTCCCTATATGCACTGCAGGCTGCTTGGTTGGTGATTATATCTGCTGCTTCTGATACCCCAAATCCTGCTGTGGCCCCCAGTCCAGTCAGTCCATACTTTGGTTTTCACTAATATATTCTGCCTTATGTTACTTATGGCTATTAATGTTGTACATTTTTATTATCAGACAGGCAAGTTGTCCTCTAAAAGTGTTTTAGCTACTGTATGTGGCATCTGTAAGAAAATGCTTTCCTCATCCTACTAGAACCCGTTGTGCAAGAAATGCACAGAGAGGATTCTTACGGATGAATCCCCCTCCTAACTGTCAAGTCTGCAAAATATCATTGAGAATTAAGTGTTTTTCGTTCTAGATCAGCGTCTAGACCCTCAACCTCTAGATTCTGTGCTCCAGTTATCATAGCGCCTGAGATTGTGGAGCAAGAAGAAGGCGAAGGAGAAGACTCAGAGGATAATTCAGGAAGTCCATGTTGCTTTCCAGTGGAGACGGACTGCCTTCTTAAAGGGGTTATCCGATTATAAAGAGTTGCTTATGGTCGGGCTGGGGTTTGTTTACAGGGACACAGAAGCCTCGCACCGGGAGCTTCCTGCTGGCGATGTGGCCGGCTCCTCCCATCTGTCCCTACTCTCAGCGTTGTAAGCTGTGCACCCTTGTAAAGAAACCGGCGCACTGATCAGACGGACCGCAGCACGACATCAGCAGCGCCGGAGGAGGCAAGTACACGTTTATTATTTTTAAATAGCCCATCCCAGCCCGGCCCTAAGTAAATGTTTACACCCGGATAACTCCTTTTTAGTTTTAAGGCAATGGGCCTGGAGGATGTTAAAGGGGTTTGCCCATGAAAAAAAAAATCAAATTTCAATCCCCAAGTGATGTTTCCACAATAAAGATAATTTTTATCCCCTCGCTTTACAATTTTATTAAGTTTTATTGCTTTTCTAGCTCCTAACGATCAGTGACGGTCAGTGTAAGATTCCAGAGTTAGATTATCAGGGTACAGGTTTATGTACACTTTCATTTAGCTTCTGAAAATTCACTAGTATCTGACACATAGATCAGAGATGATGACATCAATGAGATATATTTTACATATCAGTCTCCACTCTACTATTACAGGCATAACATACACAGCTCTGCTATGTCTCACCTATAACACATACTGTCAGATCTGCTGTGCCACCTCCTCCCCCAGATAGAGCTCTTATCTGTCTGTAGAGAATAGCTCAGTGCAGTGACAGACAGATGAGCAAGATGTCTGCCGATCCTAAACTCCGTTGTAGTCAGGTTGGCTCCAGGGGCAACCAAAATTGTGTACGCTAGGACTGATAGAGACAGGTTAGAATTATATCTGTGAAATGTTGTATTTTTGTTAAAAACATTGAATTAGAGAATGTATCATTTTGTTATCATGAGTACATTTAAGAAATTTGTGTTTGTGGGAATATCCATTTAAGGAGTCTTTGTCCGTACATGATCACATGTTCCAGGGTCTGAGAGAAAATTACAGTATTTCCTGTGCATAAGAAAGTGGAAGCCCTAATAAAGAAAGAGTAGAGAGACCTGAAAAAAGAAGTAACATCTCTAAAACCTTCAGGCGCCAATACACTTTTGTGGAAGAGGATTCTGTAGCATGGGATAACATACCGAAGGTGGATGCTCCGATCGAGAAAATCTCATAGAAAACATCTTTCCCCTTTGAGGATATGGAGTTGTTGCATGGCCCAATGGATAAAAAGGCTGATGGTCTGCTCAAGACAGACCAGTCAGCCCTGGAGAACAATATCCTATTTCTCCTGGAGAAGGAAGTTTTGGTTCCAGTATCTTCTCTCCAGAGAGGGAAGGGATTCTACTCAACAATGTTCCTAATTCGAAAACTGAATGGAACATTCCGTGCAATCTTCAATTTACGAGACCTGAATTGCTTCTTACAATAAAAAAGGTTCAAGATGGAGACCATCTGTACTACGGTCAGTATCCTGGAGGAGAAATGTTTCATGGCATCTCAGCGATGCCTATTGACTACACAAAAGGAGAGCAGGCACCGCCACAATGTAAGCAAATAATGTATCCACGCATCCCAATAATTGATGCAACAATCAGAACAAGAAAAAAGTTGGATGCGTACAGGAAATCACATTACCAAAAAATCCATTTATTGATACAAACAGTAATAATAACAAGACAACAAATATAAAAACACTTAAAACATACACCCAGTGGGTGTATAAAGCTTCCAAGGGTAGTAGTCCCTTACACTCCCCATCCACAATCATTAATTCGCACAGATAGACAATTATTTATAGGTAAATTACCATAGTCGGTCCTAGAAAAACCTCTAGATGGCGGCAATGCAGTAAAGTGCTCTGTGCAAAACAATAAAGTGTGGAGTAAAACCTAGAGGTTTTTCTAGGACCGACTATGGTAATTTACCTATAAATAATTGTCTGTGCGAATTAATGATTGTGGATGGGGAGTGTAAGGGACTACTACCCTTGGAAGCTTTATACACCCACTGGGTGTATGTTTTAAGTGTTTTTATATTTGTTCGAAAACAAAAATGGAACTCCAGCACACTTCCACCTTATTGTATCTCACATACGGAGCCGGCAACGGACCCACCTCGTTTGGAAAGGTAACGTAGCAAATGAAAGTAATCCAATGGTCCAGCCAGGCTCCAAAGTGTGTTCAAATTTTATTCAATAAAAGTATCAAAAAACATCCACAGTGTAGATTCCAACCACCAACGCGTTTCCGACGGTTAAGCTTCTGAACTGGGAAAAGTCCGGTACCAAGCCAACAGAGGATTTTCTAAGGAATCCTCCTGAACTCTGTCCAGATGGCTTCTTTTCTCCCACAGGAATAGAACTCCTCGAGCTTCGGTTAGGTGGCTTAATTTCTACAAAGGTCAAGAGTGTCGATTTGAGACATAATGAAGCTGCTGGGGGGATTTACATCAACTATTTCAGTGGTTCAATGGGCTCAAACACACACCAGACCCCAGAAAGAACTCCTTCTATCAACGTGGGACAGATCAAATCAGTGTCTGAATATGAAGTATCTCTTCCCCATCCAGGGAGACTTTTCCTTTATTGATGACACACCAATCTCCAAGAAGGGTGGACATGATGGACATCAGCAAGGTCGATGGACAAACATCAGCAAGGTCGATGGACACCAGCAAGTCGAGCTGGTGGGCCCACTTAGGCAATATAGTGGTTCAGGGTCCCTGGAGGTTGGTTTTCTTAATAAGAGATAAACATGTGAGGATACTATCCAACAGCATAGTTTCAGTAATGGACCTCAACCAGCAGGGAGGAACTAGATGCCAAGATTCAAGCCTCATCACTGCAGAGATTTTTCAGTGGACAGAAATGAATCTGGCCTCCCTCTCTGCACTGTACCTAAAAGGCTCAGAAAAGCAGGTAGCAGTCTACCTGAGTCGCAAGACTTTAAGGCAGAAAGAATGGTGCTGAAAGAAATCAGTTTTTTAGCAGTTCTAGGAAAGATGGGGATGTCCCTGTATAGATCAGTTCACAATTCGAAGAACCCCTTTTTAAAGTAGATACCTTGTGTCAGTCATGGCCAAATGGGCTTTTGTATGTTTTTCCCCTTTTCTTTTTACTTCTTAGGTTAATCAGGAAGGTAAAGGAGATGCGGGTCCAAGTGGTCCTGGTTGCTCCTTACTGGCCAAAAACATGCTGGTTTCCTCTACTGTTGCAGATGTCAGGAGGAGATTTCTTCCATCTTTCGCTGCTCCCCGATTTCTTGTTTCAGGTTCCAGTACATCATCTGGCGGTTCATCAACTCCAACTGACAGCCTGGAGGTTGAACCTTCTCTCCTGAAGAACAAGGGACTATCCGGCAATCTCCACCCTTCTTATGAGTCATAAAAAGATTACCACAAATATCTACCAGAGAATTTTGAGGACTTCCTAGAGGATGTTTGGGACTTAACTTCCTCCCCAAGTGTCAAAGGGGTTTTCCCACGAATTCAAGTTAGGCCCTATCCACAAGCTAGGGTCTAACTTGCTGTTCGGTGGGGGTCTCATTGATGTGACCCCCACAGGTCACAAAAACGAGAGGTCCGATGGTGTCCCATGTACCTCAGTCGGAACCCTCGTTGCTCCATAAGAGAAATGGAGCAGACGGACACACATGACCGTTCTGCCCCATACATCTCAATGGAAACGATGGAAATTGACAAGCGCCAAGCTCCATCTATCCAAGTTTTTTTGAGTTGCACAGTGCACTCTTTTCCCACCAAAAAACTGATGATTTGGCCACCCCTGACTTTTCCAGCTCTCTGATGGATTCTATCTTTTTTTTCAACCTATTAAATGAGTCCATTTAATAGCTGTAGAGATACATGTGGACAAAAATATTGGTTTAATGAAAGAAAAACTCACAATGGTCACAGAAATAACTTGAATCTTACAAAAGGAAAAAAAATCCTATGAAAATGAAAAAATTAAAGACAGACATTGCTTTTCAACCATGCGTCAACAGAATAAAAAAATAAATGAATAAATAAAACTCATGAAACTGGCTTTGACAGAAATGATGGTACCCTTAACTTAATATTTTGTTGCACAACCTTTTGAGGCAATCACTGCAATCAAACAATTTCTGTAACTGTCAATGAGACTTCTGCACCTTTCAACAAGTATTTTGGTCCAATTCTCATGAGAAAACTGCTCCAGTTGTCTGGGTTATGAAGGGTGTCTTTTCCAGACATCATGGGGCTCATTTACTAAGGGTCGCACTGCTCACTTTGTCGTCAGACATAGAGCTGATGATGGTTATTTATCAAAAGCCGGTGCAACTGGAAACATCAAGAGGTTCTGGCCTGAAATAAATGTAAAAAGTCAAAAGTTAAAACATTTTTATAATAAAAAAGAAAGAAAGAATAGTCCCAAATACACATTCACATATAAAAATGAAATAAAAAAAAATTAAAAAAAATCACTACATATTTGCTATCACCGCCAACATTCTATATAATAAATCTAAAGTAATATAAGCCAGCGAATGGTGTAAAAAAAAGCTATAAAAACTTCCCTTAATACAGGCAGTCCCCAGGTTACATACAAGATAGGGTCCGGAGGTTTGTTCTTAAGTTGAATTTGTATGTAAGTCGAAACTGTATATTTTATAATTGTAGATCCAGAAAAAAATTTTTTTTGCCCCAGTGACAATTGGAGTTTAAACATTTTTTGCTGTAATGGGACCAAGGATTATCAATAAAGCTTCAATACAGACACCTTACAGCTGGTTATTGCAATCTAGGATTATAGTAAAGCATTCAGAAAGCTTCACCAGAGGTCAGAGGGGTCTGTCTGTAACTATGAGTTGTCTGTAAGTCAGATGTCCTTAAGTAGGGGACCGCCTGTATATGATTTTTTAAAAATATACCCACACAACAAATGTTCAAAAAGGTGATCAAAAAAATGTACATGCCCCAAAATGATAGCAACTCTTTTTGGAAAAAGTAAGCCCTCAGGCAGGTCTATCAACAGAAAAATACAGAAGTTATGCCTCTGAAAAGTTATGGATACCAAAACAAATACGACTTTTTCCAATTGTTCAAAGCAAAATTGTTCAAAGACAAAAAAAACTATATAGATGACAGGTATCGCCTTATTCGTAGTGAACCAGCGAATATACATAACATATTATTTTTATGGTACATTGAGCAGCTAAAAAAAAGTGCTAAAATTCAAAAGCAAAAATTGATGATTTTCTTTGTGTCCCCCTTAAAATAGTTAAGAAGCAATAGACCCCCTAAATAAAGATTTTGTACATTGTATCTTCTGTCCTTTTATTTCAGCA
This sequence comes from Engystomops pustulosus, assembly GCF_040894005.1. Lineage (NCBI taxonomy): Eukaryota > Metazoa > Chordata > Amphibia > Anura > Leptodactylidae > Engystomops > Engystomops pustulosus. The sequence goes on along the minus strand of NC_092412.1, from coordinate 192,964,113 downwards.
TTACCAAAATAAGTACATTTTTTATAGCCTGTACAATGTAACTAAACAAATCTGTTTTAAATGTCGCTGCTTTCATTCAATGCCCGGCCGTGTGCACAGCAGTTTACCAGCACATATGGGGTATTGTTATACCTGGAAGAAATTGGTTATCAAACCATAACATTTTATCAGGTAATCCATTGTGAATGTGTACATTTTTGGCCTAAATGAATGAATTTTCCAATAATATTCCAATTTGTAAATCGCACTATTCTGCTTTAACCAATGTGAAGCACTTAAAAGGGTTTATCCACAAAAGAAAATTCTCAAATTTCAATCCCCTAATGATGTTCACACAATAAAGATCATTTTTAACCCCTTACTTTACAATTTTACTCAAATTTATTACTATTTTAGCTCCTATCACGCAGCGATGGTCAGTATGGGCGAGGACTTTCTAAGACACTTCATGATCCCTGTATTGCTTTGAGATAGAGTGTGCTGAAAATGTGATTAGATTGTCAGGGTCCACAGTTTATATACACTTTCATTTACATTCAACATTGTACTAGTATCTGACACATAGAAAGAGAGATCAGACATATCAGGGTTGAAATGATGAGATCCATGAGATGCTTACAACACACAATGACACAGTCAGCTTTGCTACATCTCTAATCTCACACTCAGATCTGATGTGCCTCCCTCCCACTCCCCCCGGATAAAGACCTTATAGTAATATAATTTCTATAATGGGGTATTTTATAGGGTTTGTAATTATTTTGCCTCTCAAATTCTCAAACTTGAATGCTGGGTTGTCCCTTGAATCATGAGTTTTGGCGATTTTCACGAACATAAGAATAATTGTTCACAAAGATCTAAGCCTCATAATTTCCTAGAAAAATGAGAGGGCACTTACAACTCCATGCCAACATAAACATAAACATAAACATAAACATAAAGAAAGTCCGGAAATGTTAGTTATAAAGTTGTTTTGGTGGAGGCGGGGCTAGCCGATGCCGAGAGCGGTCGCAAGCTAGAGGAGCTCCGGTACCCGCATCTGATTACTGGGACAAGCAGAGCGCAGTCATGGGCCCACGCAAACCGGGGAACCGGCGCCTGAACATTAGGGAAGTGGTCCGCGGCTCCATCATCCAGTTCTTGGACACTCCGCAGGATCCCGGGCCGTCCGCGGAGACATCCAAGATGGCGCCGGAGCAGGAAGCGCAGGCCGCCTCACCCAGCAAGCTGGAGCAGAGCACAGCGCTCGCAGCTCGTACCGGAGGAACAACACCGCGGGCAGCCGACACCTCACAGGCAGCGGGCGACAAAGAGATATGCCTCTCCCTCCCTGAGGAACCCCCTGAATTATCCCCAGCCCACATCTTTGAAGGGGAAGAAGATTTCCTGCCATTGCAGGCCCCCGTAACACAGGGCAAAAACACATCTGCCGCAATGACGGCGCAGTCAGACCTGGCCCACCAGCATGAATCGTTGCCTAAACCACGCAAGGCCTCAGCCGCCTTCTCAGGGGGACACTCATCTTCCCCACATCTTAGTGCCTCCCCCCGCCTAACCTTCAGTCCAGAAGGGTCACATTGCTCCTCACCAGCCTGGTCAGCGCCCTCTCCATCCCCACCACATGTACCGCTGGCAACCTCAAACATCCTGACTCAGGAACCTGAATGGGACTGGCAAGTGCACCTGCGTTCTATTCCCACTAAAGGCGACTTGGAGACCCTCTTAGCCAAACTGGAGACCTCACACAAACGGGATATGGATATCCTGCGACAAGATTTACACCATGTGGGCAACAGAGTGGTTGACATAGAAGAGTCACAAGAGCACACTGTTAAGCTCCTAGTGGACCACCATCAAGTAATCCAGGCTCACTCTAACCAAATCTCTGACATTCTGACACACATTGATGACATTGAGAATCGCCATAGGCGAAATAATATTCGCATAAGGGGCCTAAGTGAAGATGTGGAACCCTCTCAACTAGAAAAGCGGGCCAAAGGCTTCTCTGCATCTATCCTTCCTGACACCAAAGAACGCCCGATTGAAATTGATCGCATACACAGAGCACTAGGCCCCAAACCTACAGATGGATCGAGACACTGAGACATTATTTGTCGCATCCACTTCTTCAAAGATAAAGATGCCATTTTGCGGGCTGCCAGAGCGGCAGAACCACTATCCTACAAAGGCCGCCCCTTAGTGGTACTTCCTGACCTGGCAAGGCGCACACTGCAATTACTGAAGGGGCTGAAACCCTTGCTGACCCTTCTCCGCGAGAAAGACATTACTTACAGATGGGGATACCCTTTTCAGCTCATTGCACGTCATGGTGGAAAGTCTGCTATCTTCCGCTCCCTAGGTGACCTCCCACAATTCTTGGGGACTCTAGAGCTTCCAATGGTCAATCTACCTGACTGGCCCACTGTACCCAGCCTACCCCCTGTTCCGCCGAGCATGACTTGGCAGAAGGTGCAACCTAAACCCAAGAGGGAACCGAAGAAACAAAGAAGTACACAAGCGGATAACATCCATGAATGATAAATGTTAATTTCATTTTCTGTTCTTGCATTATTAACATGCACAGTTTTTCTTTCTCTTTGCTGCCTGTTTATAGTTACTCCCTCAGCGATCAGTGTAACAGGTGTGGAGCTGCCTGGTAGACCCACAGGTCACGGCTTCCCTTTCCTCCACAAAGGGATAGTAGCTTTTGAGGCTACACATAAAAACTTAGGTTTCTCTATAGTTTCTGGGTATTGAGAAACCCTTGTTTGTTGTGTCACGTGTATACCCTCCCTATTGTAATTTCCCTAGCGCCTCCTCCCCTCTACACCCCTTTCCCCACAACATAAGAGACAGATTGCACCATGTCCCTAAATGCTCCAAATAAAAGAGGTCAGATTCTATACCGCCTACACCGCAAGGGAATAATGATTGCCATGTTACAGGAGACACACTTTTGTGCACTCCACATGCCCAAATGTCCCACCACTTATTACTCCACCTGGCTCCATAGCCCTCATCCAGAACACAAAGCAGGAGGTGTCTCAATAGGGATACACAAATCCCTACAACACACCATCTTAGCATCATCCACGGACCCTGATGGCAGATATCTGTTTTTAAAACTATCATATGCTAACAAAATATATACCTTTGCTAATGTCTATTTCCCCAATCAGGGACTAGTCCAGTTCGGCATCTCCACATTGCAGAAGTTGGCAGAGTTCGCAGATGGCTCCCAGATCATCCTGGGTGGGGATCTCAACCTCTCCTTCGATCCTTCACTAGACTCTACAACGGGTAAGTCCGCCATTTCACTAGGCCAATTGAATAGACTGAGGAGATTGCTGAGGGAATTGCATTTGATTGACGTGTGGAGAATCCTACATCCACATACCAAAGACTACACATACCATTCTCTAGCACATTCCTTGCGGATCACACTATCCAAGACTCCAATGCCCCCTTGTTGTGGGAAACATTAAAGGGCAACATAAGGGGCGTTCTGATGTCCCACGGCGCACGCCTCAAAAAGGCCCGCGTACAAGAGCTCAAAACGTTGCTGACTGATCTGGATCGGCTTGAGTCTAATAATAAATCAGCCCCTTCAGACATCATCAAGGCAGAAATATCTACTGTTAGACAAAAGATACTAGCAATCCTAGACCAGAAGACTCAATGCGCACAGGATCGTTTACGGAAAAGTTTTTACGAATATAGGGACAAATGCGGCTCGCGAGGGCGTTACACCCAAGGACACCTCGCACACATGTCTTCTCCATTAACTCTACGGACAAAGGCATAGTTCATTCACCACAGGGCATAGTCGATGAATTCCGCGACTTTTACAACCGCCTTTATAATCTGAACTATAATATACAGCAATTACCGCGACCCAAATCTGCGAAAATAGATGAATACTTATCAAGACATGGTGTGGAGGCACTGGAACAGGACTTCTCAGAACACGAGGTTAAAAGGGTCATCAAGGACCTAAAGTCTGGAAAAAGTCCTGATCCAGACGGCTTCACGGCACGTTTTTTTTAAATGTTTGGAGAGGATGTCACACCCATACTCGTATTTAATGCGGCAGCAAATGGCATTACCTTCCTGACCCAATCCCTACAAGCCACTATCACAGTCCTACCTAAACCGGGGAAATCTATGTCTACCTGTGGGGATTTTAGACCCATATCCCTGTTGAATGTGGACATAAAACTGTTTGCTAAAATGATGGCCTTCCGCCTTCAGTCCCAAGTCCTCCCTCCCACTCCCCCCGGATAAAGACCTTATAGTAATATAATTTCTATAATGGGGTATTTTATAGGGTTTGTAATTATTTTGCCTCTCAAATTCTCAAACTTGAATGCTGGGTTGTCCCTTGAATCATGAGTTTTGGCGATTTTCACGAACATAAGAATAATTGTTCACAAAGATCTAAGCCTCATAATTTCCTAGAAAAATGAGAGGGCACTTACAACTCCATGCCAACATAAACCAGAAAGTCCGGAAATGTTAGTTATAAAGTTGTTTTGGTGGAGGCGGGGCTAGCCGATGCCGAGAGCGGTCGCTCTCCGGTACCCGCATCTGATTACTGGGACAAGCAGAGCGCAGTCATGGGCCCACGCAAACCGGGGAACCGGCGCCTGAACATTAGGGAAGTGGTCCGCGGCTCCATCATCCAGTTCTTGGACACTCCGCAGGATCCCGGGCCGTCCGCGGAGACATCCAAGATGGCGCCGGAGCAGGAAGCGCAGGCCGCCTCACCCAGCAAGCTGGAGCAGAGCACAGCGCTCGCAGCTCGTACCGGAGGAACAACACCGCGGGCAGCCGACACCTCACAGGCAGCGGGCGACAAAGAGATATGCCTCTCCCTCCCTGAGGAACCCCCTGAATTATCCCCAGCCCACATCTTTGAAGGGGAAGAAGATTTCCTGCCATTGCAGGCCCCCGTAACACAGGGCAAAAACACATCTGCCGCAATGACGGCGCAGTCAGACCTGGCCCACCAGCATGAATTGTTGCCTAAACCACGCAAGGCCTCAGCCGCCTTCTCAGGGGGACACTCATCTTCCCCACATCTTAGTGCCTCCCCCCGCCTAACCTTCAGTCCAGAAGGGTCACATTGCTCCTCACCAGCCTGGTCAGCGCCCTCTCCATCCCCACCACATGTACCGCTGGCAACCTCAAACATCCTGACTCAGGAACCTGAATGGGACTGGCAAGTGCACCTGCGTTCTATTCCCACTAAAGGCGACTTGGAGACCCTCTTAGCCAAACTGGAGACCTCACACAAACGGGATATGGATATCCTGCGACAAGATTTACACCATGTGGGCAACAGAGTGGTTGACATAGAAGAGTCACAAGAGCACACTGTTAAGCTCCTAGTGGACCACCATCAAGTAATCCAGGCTCACTCTAACCAAATCTCTGACATTCTGACACACATTGATGACATTGAGAATCGCCATAGGCGAAATAATATTCGCATAAGGGGCCTAAGTGAAGATGTGGAACCCTCTCAACTAGAAAAGCGGGCCAAAGGCTTCTCTGCATCTATCCTTCCTGACACCAAAGAACGCCCGATTGAAATTGATCGCATACACAGAGCACTAGGCCCCAAACCTACAGATGGATCGAGACACTGAGACATTATTTGTCGCATCCACTTCTTCAAAGATAAAGATGCCATTTTGCGGGCTGCCAGAGCGGCAGAACCACTATCCTACAAAGGCCGCCCCTTAGTGGTACTTCCTGACCTGGCAAGGCGCACGCTGCAATTACTGAAGGGGCTGAAACCCTTGCTGACCCTTCTCCGCGAGAAAGACATTACTTACAGATGGGGATACCCTTTTCAGCTCATTGCACGTCATGGTGGAAAGTCTGCTATCTTCCGCTCCCTAGGTGACCTCCCACAATTCTTGGGGACTCTAGAGCTTCCAATGGTCAATCTACCTGACTGGCCCACTGTACCCAGCCTACCCCCTGTTCCGCCGAGCATGACTTGGCAGAAGGTGCAACCTAAACCCAAGAGGGAACCAAAGAAACAAAGAAGTACACAAGCGGATAACATCCATGAATGATAAATGTTAATTTCATTTTCTGTTCTTGCATTATTAACATGCACAGTTTTTCTTTCTCTTTGCTGCCTGTTTATAGTTACTCCCTCAGCGATCAGTGTAACAGGTGTGGAGCTGCCTGGTAGACCCACAGGTCACGGCTTCCCTTTCCTCCACAAAGGGATAGTAGCTTTTGAGGCTACACATAAAAACTTAGGTTTCTCTATAGTTTCTGGGTATTGAGAAACCCTTGTTTGTTGTGTCACGTGTATACCCTCCCTATTGTAATTTCCCTAGCGCCTCCTCCCCTCTACACCCCTTTCCCCACAACATAAGAGACAGATTGCACCATGTCCCTAAATGCTCCAAATAAAAGAGGTCAGATTCTATACCGCCTACACCGCAAGGGAATAATGATTGCCATGTTACAGGAGACACACTTTTGTGCACTCCACATGCCCAAATGTCCCACCACTTATTACTCCACCTGGCTCCATAGCCCTCATCCAGAACACAAAGCAGGAGGTGTCTCAATAGGGATACACAAATCCCTACAACACACCATCTTAGCATCATCCACGGACCCTGATGGCAGATATCTGTTTTTAAAACTATCATATGCTAACAAAATATATACCTTTGCTAATGTCTATTTCCCCAATCAGGGACAAGTCCAGTTCGGCATCTCCACATTGCAGAAGTTGGCAGAGTTCGCAGATGGCTCCCAGATCATCCTGGGTGGGGATCTCAACCTCTCCTTCGATCCTTCACTAGACTCTACAACGGGTAAGTCCGCCATTTCACTAGGCCAATTGAATAGACTGAGGAGATTGCTGAGGGAATTGCATTTGATTGACGTGTGGAGAATCCTACATCCACATACCAAAGACTACACATACCATTCTCTAGCACATAATAGCTATCACAGGCTAGACCACATTTTTCTCTCACATAACCTTATCGATCTAATGCCTAAATGTTCTATAGACAACTTTCTATGGTCGGATCACGCTCCGGTAATGGGATCCATAACAACCTCTGCCCCTGTACAACGTGTTAATACTTGGAGACTTAATGAGAATCTATTAAAAGACTCCCTTTGTGTTACAGACGTTAAAAGCACCATCCAGACATTCCTTGCGGATCACACTATCCAAGACTCCAATGCCCCCTTGTTGTGGGAAACATTAAAGGGCAACATAAGGGGCGTTCTGATGTCCCACGGCGCACGCCTCAAAAAGGCCCGTGTACAAGAGCTCAAAACGTTGCTGACTGATCTGGATCGGCTTGAGTCTAATAATAAATCAGCCCCTTCAGACATCATCAAGGCAGAAATATCTACTGTTAGACAAAAGATACTAGCAATCCTAGACCAGAAGACTCAATGCGCACAGGATCGTTTACGGAAAAGTTTTTACGAATATGGGGACAAATGCGGCTCGTGGCTCGCGAGGGCGTTACACCCAAGGACACCTCGCACACATGTCTTCTCCATTAACTCTACGGACAAAGGCATAGTTCATTCACCACAGGGCATAGTCGACGAATTCCGCGACTTTTACAACCGCCTTTATAATCTGAACTATAATATACAGCAATTACCGCGACCCAAATCTGCGAAAATAGATGAATACTTATCAAGACATGGTGTGGAGGCACTGGAACAGGACTTCTCAGAACACGAGGTTAAAAGGGTCATCAAGGACCTAAAGTCTGGAAAAAGTCCTGATCCAGACGGCTTCACGGCACGTTTTTTTTAAATGTTTGGAGAGGATGTCACACCCATACTCGTATTTAATGCGGCAGCAAATGGCATTCCCTTCCTGACCCAATCCCTACAAGCCACTATCACAGTCCTACCTAAACCGGGGAAATCTATGTCTACCTGTGGGGATTTTAGACCCATATCCCTGTTGAATGTGGACATAAAACTGTTTGCTAAAATGATGGCCTTCCGCCTTCAGTCCCAAATTCCAGAGCTTATACACCGAGATCAAGTGGGTTTTGTACCAGGAAGGGAGGCCAAAGACAATACGGTGAAAACCATGTCCCTCATGGCTAAAGCATGCGCAAACGGAAACAAACTATGCCTCCTCACAGTAGATGCAGAGAAGGCTTTTGATAGGCTGAGCTGGGAGTTCTTGGGCGCAGTACTTCGGAAAATCGGCTTGGGCCCCAAATTCCTACAGGCTATAATAGCACTTTATCGCGACCCGACAGCCTTAGTCAGAGTTAATGGCACGCTATCCAACCCGCTCCGTATCACAAATGGGACTCGTCAGGGATGCCCTCTATCGCCCTTTCTTTACTTACTGGCAATGGAGCCCCTGGCGAATGCCCTGAGATCGAACCCTGATGTTCGTGGCGAAAAGCATTGTAAATTGTCCCTATTTGCGGATGACTTGCTGTTATATATCACATCTACCAAAACATCCCTACCCGCCATATTAAAAGAATTTAACATATATGGTGGGGTAAGTAATTTTAAAGTAAACACACATAAATCGGAGCTTTTTAACGTTACCCTACCTGCAATTGAGCAGGCATGGCTACAAGCAACTTTTCCTTTTAAATGAGCAACTGATTCCATAAAATACTTAGGAACGCAAATCTCACCAGAACCCACCTCACTCTTTGATCTCAATTACAAGCCTATGCGTCGGACTATCGAGGGGTCCTGGAGAAATGGGAAAAACTTCCTCCGTCGTGGTTCGGGAGGATCAATGTCCTCAAAATGGACGTACTCCCACGTCTCTTATATCTCTTTCAGACCATCCCTATTCCCCTTCCCAGGTCGTACTTCGATAGACTCCGGCGCATGACCCAGAACTTTGTTTGGCGTGGCTCTCAGCCATGGATTAGACATGCGACCTTAACGTTGCATAAGCACGATGGTGGAACTGGGCTACCTGACTTTTATAGTTACTATAAAGCAACAATTGCCACATATGTTTTGGACATCCTTCATAAACGTTCATCAAAGCTTTGGGTTGAGATGGAACTAGATCATAACCCCTCTCAGGCATTGGGAGCGTTCGGGTGGCTAGCTCCATACACTAATGTGAATCTTTCACCACTTCTAACAATGCTTCTTACCTCGTGGCGTAAATTTGCTAGCTCCTCGGGGCTAATAAACATCCCGGGCCCACTTACCCCATTAGTAGGTAACCCAGCCATACAGGGACTCTGCACAACACCAAACACGAGTTCTCCCCACCTACCCAGATTAAGGGATATCTTAACAGACACAGGAATCCGCCCACAGATTGAAGTAACAACAGTATTGGGCATTCCATCAACCAGATGGCTCTCTTATTTTCAAATGCGCAATTATATATCCTCGCTGGGAAAGGTAGAGCGTCTATTGACTACCTCTTCCTTCGAAGACCTTTGCCTCTCCACTTCTGCACCACCACACGCGATCTCCTTGGTTTATTCTTTGTTGACAAGGGTGGACTTGGCGGACTCCCGCTCCAAATGTGCAGGTGTCTGGGAGGAGGAACTCAATAAATCATTCACCCCTGCACAGTGGCAAAAGGCTTTGATTATGACGCATAAGTCGTCCGTCTCGTGCCGCATGCAGGAATTGAATTACAAAATACTGACCCAGTGGTAAAGGACTCCAGTAAAGCTGCACAAAATGTTTCCCTCCGTCCCGGACACTTGCTGGCGCTGTGGCGATGAAATAGGCTCTATGCTCCACATTTTGTGGGAATGTAAACCCATACAGGAGCTTTGGCAAGCTATCTTTGAACTCTTCAACACAGTCCACAGGAAAAATATGACACCAACTCCGGAACTGGCGCTTCTGTCCATGTTCTCTGGAACCATTGCAAAATTCAAAAAAAGTCCATTGCGCCACTTTCTTATATGGAAGAAGCGAGCGATGAGGGAAGATATGAACAATTTCATCATATATGGTCCTCTTGGATAGATTTTAGGTCCACGTCCGTGGTCCGTGATTGGTTGTCCGCAGGCGGCGACTTTCATGTACCTTGAGTACAGACACGGCATAAGTTGCACACGGTATATTACTCATCCCCTATAATTCCTTAACCTTCCTCCCTCCCTTCCTAGCCCCGTTACCCTATTGTATATTGTCTTGTCTTTTATATGTAACACTCCCTCCAGTTTTTCAACAACCCCCAGTTGATATGTTAATTTGTTATTGTTGAAAGTTAACCTATTGTTTTGATGTAATGTATACCTTGCTTGAAGAATGCCTCTCTCATTCCTTTAAGAGTATACCTATACTTAATTGTTGCATATTCTATAACGTACTGCTAACTCTTGTACCACCAATAAGCAACAACCAATAAAGCTTGATGTTGAACCATAAAGTTGTTTTGGTGGTCTGCCTGGAAAGCAGGACATTTCCAACTTTGAAAATGGAGAATTTTTTCAGACTTTTTGCCAAATTTCCATTTCTTCAGAACAAAATGCAAAACAAATCAGTAATTTTTTTTTTTAACTAACATGAAGTACAACCTGTATATGTTAAAGTGTTAAACGTGGGGTCTGGTCAAAAAGGTGGCAAGGGGATAAGATCTCCAAAGACATTTGATGAAAATTTTCCCTGTTGCTTTTAAGAGGTACAATAAAGTAACCTCCTTGAGATTGTGCTACCTGTGCAAAGATCCCTTCAATGAACAGAGAAGTGATGCAAAAAAAAAAAAGGAAACCAAAAGACAATAGGAATAACAAAAATAACGAATGTTTTCTCCGCTTCTACGTCCTTCTGAACTTCACTTATCAAATACAGCAAGATAATCAAAAGAGACTATCCTAGTAAAACAGTACCTTCCCACTATGTCTCTGGACACAAAAGTAGGGGTAAATTCCTATTGCCTGTTACTCTTCCTGGGATAGTGCGAAAGGTACTGTTTTACTTGGATAGTCTCTTTTGATTATCTTGTCATATTTTATAAGTGAAGTTCAGAAGGACGTAGATGCAAAGAAAACATTCGTTATTTTTGGACTCTTTGGTGTTCTGGACTTTTTTCCTATTTTTTTCCCCCCTTGGCCGTCTCTTCTGCTCTGGTTTTATTGTATTGATAATTGTTTAGTAATTTGTAGGTGGTTGGGTCTCAATAAGCTTTTCTCTCCAATAACAAAGTTGAGGCAACAGGTCCTTAATTCAATTACTTGGAAATGTGAATATATTATTGCTTCCAAGTTAATGACGCCATTATCTCAGGATAACATTTGTTAGATGTTGTAGTGAGTCATGAATCCCTTTGATAAGTTGAGTCCTGTGTGGAGGTTGTCAAAGAGGGTAATATATTTGTATTCCCAAATTAGCCTCTCATTTTGTGACCAAAAATTGCCCTTTAATACTAGAACCTTCATATCCATGGTATGATTGCCAGGATGACAGGAGTGTTTGGCCACAGGTAGATCTGTCAGCTCATGTTTTATTGTGTGGCGATGAGACCTCATCCAGGCTACACGTTTTCGTCATGTCTCTCCAAAATAAACTCCTCCCAGAGGACATTACGTGCACAAAATCAAGTAGACCAAATTAGAAATGGAATGTGGCGGGATGTCATAGTCCTGCTGTGTATTGGGGATCTGTATCTTGTCTGTGGTCAAAATCAGAGGACAGGTTTTGCAGCTCCTGACATTACAGGGGAATGTCCTTTTTGTATGTTTGGTGGTAGGTAGCCCCTGATCACAATATTCCTCAGATTTAGGGGTTGTCTGTAGCACAAAATGAGAACATATTCTCACTTGACCCCTCTGCCTGTGTAGCTCTCTGCCTGTGCAGCAATTGTCCTAATCTGCAGAATTTAGTGACTTTCTGCCAGTCCTTACACTCCAGTTTCTATAGCACAAAAAATTCGGTTTAACCCCTTCATGACTGCCATGTGGTAGTATATATGTCGTATTTGTACACACCCTGTGCAGATAGCACATTTATAGACATAAGGACAGTGGCCAACTTTAAACAGTTTTATGTTCTTGACTGTGGCACATAGAAACACATTTCTGGTATCATATTAAAAAGGAGATACTCCTCTTTTAAAGGACACAGAAGTGTGCCACGGTTCAAGAGATATAAGTATTTGAAGTGAGCCAGACTGTCAGCTGAAGGCAGAATGTAGAAGGAGCTGTGGAAGACATTTTGAAAAGTACATGCACCCTCTGCCTCTGTCCCTGAACCTGGGACAGGGTGACGGATTGAAGCTGTACATATTTATAACATATTTCAGTAAAGGTTTATACAATTTTGTCGCTTATTAAAAAAAGAAACTTTGATGGAAAAAAAATATAAAAAAGCCTATTCACATTTTTTGTTATTTGTCTGCAAATTCTATAAACAAAAACATGTTATTAATTAAATAATTCTATGAATTTAAAGAAAATCCACTATCAAAATCAACCAGGCACACTTAGCATAAATTCAAACACGTGACTGTGGTAATCTTATTATACTTGTAATCCATGGCCTCCTTCCTTCTAAAATTATGCGAGTGAGCTGTTACCAGAGCCCCTCAGTTCTGCAGATACAGAGGCTGTAACAATGAGAACAATGAGAATCTGCAGCATTGAAGGGCACTGCTAATGCCCTTTGGTCCATTAGCATAATTATAAATATTTATTTTATTGTGGAGACCACAGAGCAAACAAATATTGGAAACCCCTGAGAAGACTCCAGAGCAGACAAATACTGGAGACCCCAGAGAAGACTAACAATACTAGAGACCCCCAGAGCAGAAAAATACTAATGCTGAAGATGCCCAGAGAAGACAATAACACTGGAGACCACATAGCAGACAATAATACTATAGAGCCCAGAGCAAACAAATAAATTAATCTCTCCTTTCCAGGCTCCTCTTCTTTCCTCCATGTGGCCTACACTGGCTGTATGCTTCAGCATTCAGATCCTAAACAGAGTTGTGCCAGAAACAGGAGAGAACTCAAGGGCAGTACAAGTACTTACCCCTCTGAGTCCTCTCCTGCTCCTGGAGCTGTTCTTCTTAGTAAAAGCTGGTAGCACATAGGACTGGTAAGATAAAAATTGATAAGTGCCACTATAAAGATTTTATTACTGTTCTTCTCAGTGTTCTTAACCCGTTGCATGCTATCAGTGTCAGGAGCGGACCTGGACCCGGTCCGGGGATTGGTAAGGACACAGAGTGGAGCGGCAGGAGAAGAGCTAGGAGCAGTGAGAACTTCTAAGCTGCACTCACCGCTACCCAGCTTTCTGCACAAAAGAACACTTCAATCAGTGATGGAAGTAGTGCTCATAAGACCCTGACTGTCAGCAGGGTGCAGACCGCAACACATGGTGTTGGCATGGGTGCACCAGTATTCTAGGATTATTTATCTCAACAATGCTAGTTACCAGGAAAAAAGGGCTCTGTTTCCAGTGCCTATTTTGGTGGGAATGGAGGTGGAGTTGAAGTAAGGCTGCATTTACATGAATGTAAGCATACGTCTGGCGCGCTGGAGAGGAGGGGTGACCACTACCCTTTCTATAGAAACGCATGGCGTACGGCCATGTACACAGAAAAAATAGGACATGTTCTATCTTTTCCCGTGTGCAGAGGTACGGTGCCGCACGGTATTGCTACCTGCTGCCATTGACAGCTATGGGGGGGGGGGGGGAACCTGTGTACTGCTTCAATGAATAATGTCCAAACAAATGACCATAACATAAATGAATTTTCTTCACTTTACTTCATTTTTTTTCTTAGGCAAATCCATTATTCATAAAGGTATAGCAATATTTAGAAATTAAAACATGGTAGTATAGCTTGCAAGGTATTTAGACCATAGACACCGTAAGTGAATTTTTGAACTGTCCATTTATTTTATCACTATATAAGCCTAATTAACAAGTGGAAAAATAAACTCACGTGTCTTAATATCAGGCAGAGACTTCTACTCCTATAGGCGCCACACAATAGTGATGTGAACCTCATGTTTGTGTGACAGTCCGAAAATCAAGTTCACTCACGGTGTCTATGCATAGCTCCCAACCGTCCCGATTTTGACGGGACTTTCCCGTTTTTCGTACCCCTGCCCCGCGTCACGGGCAGCTATGAGATTGTCACGGATTCTCCCCCCAGGTCCCGCTGTGTCCCGGCGCTGTGTCCGCATAGTAAATACTTTGAAAGTCTGAACTCACAGTACAGAATGGCTTGTACAGACATCGGGAGGGAATCCTTTTCAGAGAAGTGTCGGGCTTTGTGGAGAGCAGGGACCACGTCATCAGGTCAGATCAGCATCTGTCCATATATGGTGACTGCATCTCCTAGGGTTTCCCAGAGCAGACATCGGGCAGGGAATCCTTTTCAGAGAAGTGTCGGGCTTAGCGCAGAGCAGGGACCACGTCATCAGCTTCATATCAGCATCTGTCCATATATGGTCACTGCATCTCCTAGGGTTCCCCAGAGCAGACATCGGCAGGGAATCCTTTTCAGAGAAGTGTTGGGCTTAGGAGAGAGCAGGGACCACGTCATCAGGTCAGATCAGCATCTGTCCATATATGGTCTCCAGGGCTTCCCCAGACACAGGCTTTTTATATAATTAAATTACATAAAGTTTTGGCCAGGCTGAGATTCGAACCTGGGACTTTGAGCACCATAGACAGGACCTTAACTAACTGAGCTATAAGCCCAGTGATACAGAGCTGAGGATTTCTGGTAACTAAGAAGTGTTATCTGCCATTTACACTGTGACACAGACTAATGCACTGATATATAGAGAGGGATCTTCTCAGAGATTATTGTAATTATTGAGACTATTATTATTATTATTATAAATTTTATTATTTTTATTATTATGGAGATGATTATTAATAATAGAAAAAATAATAATAATCATCTCAATAATAATAATAATAATAATCATCTCCATAATAATAATAATAATAGTCTCAATAATTACAATAATCTGAGAAGATCCCTCCCTATATACGAAGGCAGTATATAGTCATAGTTCTTAGTTACCAAAATTCTCCAACTTGTTAATCACAGGGGTTATAGCTCAGTGGGTTGAGGTGCTGTGTTATTATTGTACATGGACACTGCAGGTTCTGGGTTCAAATCCCAATAAGGATAATTTTTTTTTTTTTTGTTATTGAGATGATTTTTATTATTTTAATATGGCTAAAATTTGGGGCGTGGCCAGGGAGTGATTGGGGGTGTGGCTTAGGGGGATCGCCGCGGCACGCGGCTACGCGTGCCGCCATTTTGTCCCTCTTTCCTTTTCACAAATGTTGGGAGGTATGTCTATGGTCTAAATATTGCTATATCTTTATGAATAATGGATTTGCCTGAGGTTAAAAAGGAAGCAAAGTGGTTGATTTGGACCTATGTACAGCCGCAAGCTTGCGGCCATATATAGCCACACCCCCATATATTAGTGTAAATCCAGCCTTAGGTATATAAAGGTTTATAAAGGATGGAAAGCTATGGAAATGGGACAAAAAGTAAAGTGGGAGTTTCTTTCACAAATCTGAAATTTTAGAAGTAATCATTTACTGACTGAAGCAGTTCCCATCATCTGTACCGCTCATCCATTTCTCTTCCATGAGGTGTGGAGGTCACAAACACTGCGTCCACGCCTAGTCAATGACATCACCCAAGCACGCCTGGAAATTGCTTACAGCGCATGCGCGGGTCTCCAGCCAGCGCCGCATTCTATCCTTGAGACTGCGCATGTGCGCCTCTTCCGCCTCCTCCCGTGGGAATAGAAGTTCTCGCGAGAGGGCAGTGTTTTATTCCTACGTAATGTGCCGTGCTGCTTATGGCGGCGCTGGTGATAGTGCTGTGAGCTGTTGGGGTGAGTTTGCGTTTATTTCAGGGTTTTCAGACCGGGAATGGCTTGGTTATGCTCGGGATGGTGAGGGCGGTTGATAGACGTTGTTGGGAGCGGGGCACGTTGCGTTATAACGGGGGCTTTTGTGCGGTAAGAGCTGCTTTGTCACGTCTTCCCCGTCAGCTGTGCAGCACGGGACTGGCCTCGTTTCTGAGCCGTCACGAGGGGCACACAGATACATTTTGGGTGCGTCTCGTTACCAGCGGCCCCGCACCACCCGCTGTGCTACATCACCCAAGTCTGGGGCAGCGCCCGTACGTCTCCAGCAATGATGCATGTAGCGGGTGGACAAAGAGGCTCACGATGCGGGGTGGGGGCGGGGATCGGGTGTTTGTGCGTCCAATCAGGCGGCGGGTGGAGCGGCTAGTCCGCAGCTGGCAGGCAGGGTGCGAGCTGACTGTCTCCTGGTGATCGGCGTGGGGGGAGATGGGAGCTGTAGTCCTGCACCGGGCCCTGCCTTTCATAGACCGCGCCTTGGCACTACGTGTCCCAGAATGCCTAGCGCCTGCTATCAGGAACGTGGTTTGTGAAATGCAGTGTGCTTGTTTTCACTCAGCTGAGTGTCGCAATACAATGGCCTGGAGGAATCCCTGATGGGGCTGTGTACAAGGGCGAGATGAACCTGAGCAGCATGACCTGATCGCCGGGGTTAATCCACTTCCTGCAGTCTCCAGTTTATTATGGGAGCTGGATCTCTTGAGCGTATTGGGTTTCCAGCAATCCAACTCATGACCCATCAACACTCCTGACAAATACTTCCATAGAATAGTCACTTCCTCCTTCACTTATTTATTGAAATTGTAAGAGTTATCTCACAAGTTTTTTTCCTATTCAAAAAAAATCAATCAAAAATGGAAACAAATAGAAAAGGGTTAAGTATTTACATGTCCTCTGTTTTGGTGGCAGGGTCCTCAATCATGTGACTGGCCTCTGTACACAATTGTGTCTGCTGAGGTGGATCATCATGGACCAGAGCTTTAGTATGGGAATCTGTTTAGTCTACCAATCCCTGAAATACAGGATTAATAAATAATAATAATTTATATAGCGGTCCCTGTCCCCTATGGGGATCACAATCTAATCACCCTACCATTATGTTTTGGAGTGTGGGAGTAAACCCACGGAGAGAACATACATGTATTTTTATACATGCAAAGTGGACTTGGTACCAATTGAAAGGCTGTGTCAACAGGGAGGGTTTGGACTGATTGCCAAATATGTGGGATTGGGAGTGAGCACCAAATGTATTGCATATCAAGGGCTTTCTAATCCTCACCCAAAGTTTAACTGACAAATGGTCATAACTATTAATAAAAAATTGCTGTAGCTTGAAGTGAGGATCAGCAAATCTAGTACCTCTAATTCACATGTACCACAAAGCGTTTCT
The DNA here is from genome assembly GCF_040894005.1 of Engystomops pustulosus. Taxonomy (NCBI): domain Eukaryota; kingdom Metazoa; phylum Chordata; class Amphibia; order Anura; family Leptodactylidae; genus Engystomops; species Engystomops pustulosus. The sequence goes on along the minus strand of NC_092412.1, from coordinate 192,946,836 downwards.
CCTTCTGGCTTGTGTCTGGTTTCAGGTGGCACACAATAGTTATACTGGAAAAGTAGGAGATATTCAGTAGGACAAATGTGTGTGCTCTCCAAAAGTCAAGAGGTGCTGCTCTGGAAGGGTGTAGAAGAGAGCTTTAAATTTATCTTCTTTAGGTTTCCTGATTTCTGGTTTACTGTTCCTCAAAGTACACACATTCTTAGACAATTGGGTATTTCCTTGCTCATTGCTTTTGTTGTCAATATGAAGGGTTGATGCTCAGTCAAATTTTTCAGAGCTCCATACTGTAGTTGCCAATTGTCTTAGAGCTTGTTTAGATTATATTCCCACCTAAATTCACAGTTACACTTGATCTGTTTTATTATAAGATGCATGGGGGAATAGGGTTGGAGATCAAAGAATTCAGCATAAAGTATCTTAACATGGCTTGTCCTCCTCTGTTTTTGCCAGGCTAGGGACCAACTAGAATGTGGATTATGATGGAAAAAATGTGTTGTATAATTAAGCCACATGAGTGGTCTCATAGACCTACTTAAAGGGGTATTCCTATCTCATAATTGACATTTCATTTAACCTCCCAAATATATTTCAACTGCATGTTATTAACTAAAAGTACCTGTGTTGACATAATTTCCCCTAAATGTATGTTTGCTCCCTTAGAAGAGAGAGCTGTGATTGGAAATGACCAGCACTACTGGAGTGATGGCACAAAGATTTAAATAGGTTTTGCATATGAAGTTGCCAGGAATTGTTTCATGTCCCATAGCTTTTCTGTGGTGATGATGCTGAAGTTGGGTAGTAACACATCACTCAATTATGTATATCTAGCCACTGCTGGAAGAGTGCGCTGGTGGTTATATCCAAGGATAACCATCTGGGTGCTTTTATTAACATGCATTTGAATATGTGTGTGCGTATCAGATAAATGATATGAAATGTGAATGCACAGTTGGGAATATCCCTTTAAGAAACTAATTTTTTTTTATGGCTTGTACACTTTGTTACTGCACTACTGACCATTTGGTGCTTTGAGTTGACAGCTACTATTGTTTGCTATACAGTAATGGCCTGTTAGTTTTTTTTTTTTTTCTTGTATCACACAAGAAGTGCTAAGTATTGTCTCCCATTCTTAAGTGACAAAAACCTACACCAAACTGTCTGCCCTTTTACTGCTAGTAGCTTTCCTCTTTCTGCTCACCCTGCTATAAAATTCATGCAGTATCTGTGATTTAATTCTCTCTTCTCCTTGATCAGTCTAGATCATTGATGGCTAACCTGTGGCACGGGTGCCAGAGGTGGCACTCGGAGCCCTTTCTGTGGGCACCCAAGCCATCACCAGAGAGGACTCCAGGTATCTTCCTGCAGTCCCAGACAGCCCAGGACTTGCTGTGCACAGAGCTATTTTAAAGTGACAGCTCTACCTGGGACTACTGGAGGAGTGGGACGGTGTGGACAGATCTGTATTATCATTGTAGCTCTGGCCCTGACAATTCTTCCTGTTTATGGGACCTTGAAGGGAAACTACAATGATCATCCAAATTTCAATTTTCTGCTTTATTGGTGTCCTCAGAGTGCTGATATGAATGAAAGCTGTGACAGAGCAGGGAGTATAAAACACAAATTAAATTTCTATGTTGGCACTTTGCGATAAATAAGTGGGTCTTGATTGTAGTTTGGGCACTCGGCCTCTAAAAGGTTCGCCATCGCTGGTCTAGATTCTCTACTTTAGAAGGCTTGTATAATGTGTTTGCTTCACTGTTTATCTGCTGTGAACCTACGGTAAATATTATGTACTTGGACATAAATTATATATTTGGGTAATTGTAGTACTTGCATAAAGTTTGAGGCAAGGAAAATTAGCACATGATGGGACAAGCTCGTATGCTTTGACTTGGCTGCCTGTATTGTAGTGACTCAGTGCTTTCATCGCCAGACAGGCTGTGAATGTACATGACATGTTGTGAAACTTTTTACAGGGCATTCCTAGGTACTTGGTTATGGGGCTGGTGCCTTTCTCTCCATCTGTCTGTTGCCTTTTTTCTGAGTAGTGGTTTGGTTTAAGTGTTTGCTTAGTCTCCTTTTGGCAAATATTCAGCCATCACATTAGGGACCAGTTCATTTTATGGGCCACAAAATTTGTACATCACCTCTCCATGATCTACCTTCTGTTGTAATGCTTTAAACAATCCACTCCATTAATGATAATTGATCATAGAATTGCTTTAATTCTCACTTTTATGTCAACCCTTCCATTTAAACAGATTTCTCTGCAAGATTGTTGCCTCGTGTATGTGTTTTGCTGTCTACCATGTTCCCAGAATAAAGTGGCTTGGGCACACAGCTGCTACACACAATACTCCGAATTAGTGACCTATTAATAGTTACTGGATGGGACATCCAGAACAACTGCATATAAATTCTTTCAGATGGGACAACTGTTAGACATGAGGCATTGATCGCTAGTGGACCATCATCTTGTTTTGGTTCACTCTTTTATGTTTGACTAGATTTTTCTTTAGTGCACAGTATTGCTATATATAGTTGACCGTCATAAAACCTGGGCTATTCTGGCATTGTATAATAAAATATGCGAAGTTGCCATGCCCTGTAGGCTTTATTTCTTCTGGTTATTGTGAAAGACCTGTTTTACCACCAGTATCTTAATGATGAATATTCATTGGTATCTTTCAGTAGCAGTTGTGAAGCATTGCGGGATGCCTATTGATATTCTGGCAAGTGCCCACTCTGTATCGGACTGTCCATACAAAAGACCATATTCCAAATACAGACACCCAAACTATAATCCATCACCTAGAGATCTTCTGTCAGCTGGTGGTTTACAAAGTTAAAATGACTGAAAACATCTGTCTGACTTTGTTTTTGGTAGAAAATGGAGTGTAATTGTGCCAACACTGGTGCTGTGCATAGCATTGTAGTTCTGCTGGATTTTCTGTTCCTGTTCATCTGTTTCTAGTAGATTTTGTACCAGATCACCATAAATGAATTTCTATAGTTCCTAGACTGCTCCTGATGAGGGATTGGCTATGGGAGAATAAAGAATCCAGTGTGTGGCGATCCATTTATAACAAGTCTCTCCCCTTCTCAATACAAATTTCATTCTGAAATAAGTCTACCTTGTACAGTCACCATCTGGAATGGTGTATTACACTTGGAATAGAATTCTAGTCATGTGGTCTGCACTCCACGCAGGACAACTTTATGGTTCAACATCAAACTTTGATTGTTGCATAACATAAAAGTATAGGGTAATTTGTTATCTCTTTTGCAACATTCATATATGCATATACATTTTACAATATCAGCATGTGTGTACATATGAAGTGGTATACATCACGCAGGACAGCTTTAAAGGAAACCTACCATTTAGAATGGTAGGTGTAAGCTGTAAGTACCAAGCACCAGCTCAGGGTGAGCTGGTGCCGGTACTTACTTTCGTTAGTGTTATAAACCGCGGTATCGCGGTTTTAACACTTTTTAAACTTTAGAGCAGAAGACGCTTCAGCGCGCGCCTACTTAGGAAATAGGGGAGATGTTGCGCGCGCAGCGCCGTAGCCCCTTCTGCTCTAAAGTTTAAAAAGTGTTAAAACCGCAATACCACGGTTTATAACGCTAACGAAAATGCTCGGTACTTACAGCTTACCCCTACCATTCTAAGTGGTAGGTTTCCTTTAAATACCTTATATATACTCGAGTAAAAGCCGACCCAAGTATAAGCCGAGGCCTCTAATTTTACCACAAAAACCTGGTAAAATATATTTTTTACTCGAGTATAAGCCGAGTTTGGGTTTTCAGTACATTTTTTTTGTGCTGAAAAACTAGGCTTATACTCGAGTATATATGGTAAATTGCTAAATCAAAATGTTTCATGTTCCAAAAGGCAATAAGCCTTCATAAAGCTGTAAAGTTATGAGTCTTCAAGTGGAGCATTTCAGAAACTTTTTAAGAACTATATAAAGGTTGAATTGATGCATCACCGAATTTATTTCATGTTTATGCCCTTTAATCTTTCTCTTTTTTTTTTAGCCTTGTTGTGGCTAAAGTTTCAGGTTTTTACTCTTAATTCAATAGCTGCTTGCTTTTTGTTTTCTAGTATGAAGTGTAACAGAACAGAAACTACCACCTGAAACTGCTGCTTCAAGTTCAGATCAGTCAAGGAACATCCGCCACAATAGTAACCTACAAGACCAAAGAAGAGAACTTGCGCTGAAGACACAACACTTGATCTGAAACAAGAAGTTTGTGCCTACTCAACAGCTACACACGAGCACTTCCCAACGCTGCTATTAGTCTTTGTTTTATTCTCAGCGCTGCACTCTGCATTAGCATTGTGTAGCGGGAGTCGTCTTTCTTAGCTCAGTAGATCATTTTCTCACTATCTCTTTTTAAGCTAGCAACCGACAACCTTCTGTACCATCTGCTGTCTATACAAATAGGTATATACTACTGAGTGCAATACCCGAATATCTCAGCAAGGTGGGTACTTTATTAAATGGTGTCCATTTCCTTGCAACCTATGGTTAAAATTTTAACTATTTCTAGGAATCCTTTAGTATAGGTAACTAAGTGCATTGTTGTGATGGCAGGGACCACAGGACCTGTTTGGACAATCTGTAACCTCAGTGGCAATCGGTTCTATGAGCCCAAGGACATTGCCACAATGCAATTGCTGCTGTGATTCACATAAACCCCTAAAGGGCTGCTTAGTCTTTTCTGTAGCTGGGTCGCCAAATTTGAGTTTTTAATTTTTGTTTGCTTGTTTTCTCCCTCCTCCATACAAAAAAACTACTGATTATTTTGATAGTAAGTAGAAAGCTTGAAAGTAAGTGGACTGCATTAAAAGGTAGCCAAAAAAAGGCAAGGTTTTCCTTATCCCATCCTAGAAAGCATATTTCTCAGAATGTCCTAGTCAAGCCTTGATGGCTGCATGGTGGGCTCAATTGGCCTCGAGTCTCCTTTAGAAGAAGCCTTATAAGGCTGCATTCACACAACCGCACTTCCTGCTCATACTAGATTACACAGGCAGTGGGAGGGGACAGAAGAGGGAGAGAGAGACGTGTTCTGCTCATTGTAACAGCCTGTGACGCTTTAGCACTGCGTGGCTTTGGAAACGGCCAGCAGAGCTTCTCAGGCTCATTAGCATAATAAGTTTTTTTTTTTTGTTTTTTTTTTAGAAGGAAGGAGGCTACGGATAACAAATATAAGATTACTACAGTCACTACCTGGATCTAAGCTAGTGTCCCTGGTTTATCATTCTTGATTTTGATGGTAGATTTACTTTTTAAGAAGTTATTTAGCTGGAGTTTCTCAGTGGCATCGTAGCCAATCCACATTCAGAAACGTGAAGTGAATGCTGGCAGCCAGGTCCGCGAGCAAAAGGGTTATCTGTAATAAGCACCCTATCTGAAGTCCAGAGATTGTTTTGTATATTTCACTTTAATTGCCTGGAGGTGTGTCTAATGCCATGCACAAGGCAAGCATAAATTAAGTAGTGGAGGCGCCATGAGGCGCTCAGGTGATGTGACCCTGAGCGCCTCGGGCGAATTTGCATATTTTTATAACCTTCTTTTCTGGCTAACACAGAGACTTGAGATCTAGCTGAATGTGGGTCAATCATACCCTAGAGGTAACGAGAGTGCATTATAGATAAACTGGTGGTAGATGTACTTTAAGGAATTGCCCAGGAATTTGGGAAATGAGCAAAAATGTTTTCTAGGATGGGACCAGGAAAACATTGGCTACCTTGTAGGGCAGCCCACTTAACATGAAGCATGACTTTCAAGAAGCCTAATGACTTGATGCAGGATTAAAGCCAAACCGCTATATTTTCCAAATGGATCATCGGGTTCCTTACTCTAGACAGCGCTGGTTCCATGTTTTTGCATCTTGTTAGTGGCGTGAATGGAACTGGTTTAGCTGAGTGAGAGGCTTTTTACTTTGGTTTGTGAAGCAAGAGTTCTCTTTATGGAGATTCGTAACTTCCAGAATTCCCCAGTGTAGCAGCAAAGTCTTGTTAAGGAGAACAATTACTTCATGACCCTAGTGGAAAGCCTCATCTAAACCAGTTCTCTACACTGTACTGATGAAATGCAAAAATATTGAAACGCTGTGTGGAGTTGGGGAATCTGTTCCTTTTAGAAAGCTTGATGGTAAGTGGACTGCATTACAAGGTAGCCAAGAGGCAATGTTTTCCTTATCCCATCCTAGAAAGCATATTTCTCAGAATATCCTAATAGTGGCCTTTATTAGCCCTGAGTCTCTGTTAGAAGAACCCTTATAATTCTGATTTAGAATTGTGATACAGTAACCAAAAGAAGCTGTCCTCAGGTCTTAAGCACAGTAATCGGCACTTTTTTTGTTCTTCTGACTACCAAACTGAATCTGCGGAAAACACCATTAAACAATTTAACTGGTGTGCTATTTTGTAGCTTATTGGGCTAATCCACATGCTTTCTTGTGTGGTAATGGCCCTCTAGAAATCCTGCTGCAAAATGCAGTGCCGTAAGATATTTTGTTTAAATCTGCTTTTCGTTGCTTAGTAAATTTCCATGTACATGAGTTTGCATTCTTGTAAGGTACCTATAAACCCCAATTCTTCACGTCATCTAGTCCTTCTTCCACTGATTCTAGCCCAGTTACAAATATTTCTGTAGCCTTCAACCTTTCACTGTGCAATTGAGGTCAATTTTTTCAGTCTGTTGGATGAGCCATTGCACAGAAAAAAATCTTTTATCCAGTGTTTAACCTTCACCACAAACTTCACTGGCTGTTGAATATTGTATACCTCCAAATGTCTTTTCAAGCTAGATCTTTATGCTGTGGTGGTAGACCTGAGTGTGCGCCATGTTATATAGTAATTGTAAACTGTTCTGGAGTTTGCGAATCATTCTTCTATATGGGTGCAGCGGGGCTGTCTACTCCAGCCCAAAAATGCCCATCCTGGTGTTAGACTTCAGAAAATAGGGTGGAGGTTGCGCTGGAAATGGTGGACTGATTATTTAGACTTCATTAACAAAATGCTTTGATGTGGCAAACCTTTATTTTGTATTTCATGTTATGGACATGTCTACTTTACTTGATATATGCAGTAATGTGTAAGTACTGCTAGTCTCTATGCTGAGCCCCTCACCAATGTTCTTTCGGCTGCCCAAACCCACATTCCCAGGCATGTAAACCTGACCTATGAACACACTTCCACTTATTTTTAATTACTAATAGACTTTCTAAAGATGCATATTGTATTGCCCCTAAATCACTCCGGCTAGTTGGCTTTAAAGAAAATTGTGTTTTCTACTTAAACACAAATGAGCAATTGAACGTAAATGAGCTGCTTTGTGCATTAGGGGGATGGCTGTCAGCTAGTGCATCAATTCTTTTTATTTGAAATATCATTCATTATGTATAGGGGTTGTGCTGGGCAGGGTTGAAGATTGCTAACCATGGCCATAGCACACACAAATGTGCCCAGTCTGCCAACTCTCATTGCCCAGCCTTCCAAGGCTTCACAATCTATAATTCTGTATTTGACTACAACTCTAGAATTACTAAATTCTAATAAATGTAAATGGGAAGAATGGTAAACACTCAATTCATAAATTGCTTCTAAATACAGCCATGCCCTTTACTTTACTGAAAGAGGGCATGTCACCAAGAAATTCAGCACTAGGAGCTGCTAACTAAAGTAAGCAGCTCCTAGTGCTAAAACAAACGCCGCAGTGTTAGATGGCGTTATCTGAGGTTTCTGATACTCCTATCGCTCTAACACTGCGGTGGAGTAAAATGTAAATGCCGGACCGCTCTCAAAGCGGTCCGATGTGTTCGTGAGGGGGCAGTCTGAGGCATTGCACTCCGATAACGCTATCATTCTAACACTGCGGCGTTTGTTTTAGCACTAGGAGTTGCTTACTTTATTAAGCAACTCCTAGCGCCGAATTTCTGGGTAACAGGTCCTCTTTAAGCAAATCCATTATAGCTTAACGGTGGATTGGGTCCTTGTACACACTGACATGCGTAGTGTTTTTCTAAAATTGGCTTTATGAGCACTGCTCATATCCCAAGGGCAGATGGGCCGCAAACGGCACATGTTCGTGTGTATGTGGCCTAAGACTGTCAAATACTACTGTGTGAACTAGCCACTGGAGTTTTTGGCCAGATGCTTTCTTGGTAAACCCCCTTCTCAAATGTTATCCCTTCTTATGCCCACATAAATTACTTCAGACCTGTAAATGCAGGGAGAAAAACTTGTTTTAAGCAATTTATGAAATTTTGTTTTGAAATTTGAACTCTCAAACTCTCCCAGTTTTGTAGTTACATGTGTTGAGCTAGCGTTTGCACCACAATCGTGGCACGAGGTGAGCAATCTACTGTGCAAGAGGTACCTGAAAAATGGTTCTTTGGAGAGGGTTCTTGGACTTCTCTCTAACTTTGCCTTACATATTTTATATATTTCACGTACATATCTGGCAAGTTGTGTGGGCAACTTCCAGGTGTATTTTAGAATGAATGACATTGGATTGAACCTCGGATGACCATATGGTGCATTCCTCAATGTACCCTCTCGTCCTTGCATAGTGTGTCTGATCTATGGGAGTTGATCTCTTAAGAATCTGTAACTTTCTTTCTTTGTTTTGCAGTAAAGCTGCACCCACCTGTAACAAAATGAAATGATTTTCCAATAATTGCTGTTGATCATAGTCTAGACCGCTAACCTGTTTTCACCTCCTAGAGCTGGTATCTAGCAATGAGCATTTTCCCCATTTACAGCCATATTGGAATTGATAAGGTTGTCTTGTTTTGATTTTGTTATATGCAGCATTGTAAAATTAAGTTGAAACAGGAGTAGGAATATGGCAAGCACCTGGAAAGAATTTGTTGAATTTTCCATGCCGTCTTCTCCCCCTACTGCATACGTTAGTGCCAACCTGGGCAATGCATCTCCAGTCGGACTGACTTTATCACCTTATGGCCGCTCAGTAAGTTGTTTAACCATACCAATTCTAATGATTAACCACTCACTAGCCCATATGTAGTTGGGGCACATGCCCTAAACAATGGCTTTTTATTTTACCTCCCCCCTATCATTTCATTCATTTCATCATTTTATCTTTTTGTTTTGCATTCTGCTTAAGTTCATCCATTTCCCCTCAACCCAGTTTTTGTGCAAAACAACTTTATATAGAAATTCTTATTTTCCATTTTAATTCATTACATTTTTTTTTCTACAAAAGAGTAGTCTTGGTGCCTTGGTCCAAAAGGCTCTATAAAGCTCTAAAGATAACATCACAAGTTTGTTTTACCTACTACTGCAAATATGCAGTGTAACACTGTTGTGGTGTATGGGATTGATGACTTTGCTGCAAATACACAATCGCCTTTATTCCTGCATATGCCAGTGCCGACTCTTAAATGGGTTTACCCGTGGTCGGTGATCTCCGTCAACTCCATAAAGATTAATGGAGCAGAACGGTCATGTGCAGCCATTTGCTCGGTTGGTCTGAGGACCGCTGAGGGGTCGGTCAGACCCCTCGTTTCGCGATCTGTGGCGGTCTCGGCACTCAGATCCTCCCACTGATCATTGGATAGGGCCTAACTTAATGATCAGTGGGAGGATCCCAATGGATGGGGCCTAAATAGGAAAGCCTTTGTAGGAAAGCCCCTTTAAGATTTGTCCCACCTTAATGTCATGTTCTTTTATATAACACCTAGGCAGCAGCTTTCCTTATTTAATGGTTTTCAATGGACTTCTATATAATAGAACTAGTGGTTGGTTAAACAGGTTTTGTGGGAGGGTGATGTAATCTCATTCTAGGATTCTGTATGGAGCTACGGCCTCAAATGACCCTAATCATCTTTGATGCCACAGTCGCACATTACAAATCATGTGGAATATTAAAGGAAAACTACCACTTGGAATCGTGCTTCTAAGCCACAAATACCGTGCACCAGCTCAGGGTGAGCTGGTGCCGGTGCTTATCTTCCTTATGTTCTTAAACAGATGTAAAGTTTTTAAAGAGAACCCGTCATGCAAAATAACCCCCCTAAACTAAATATATTTTCATAAACTGCCATTAGAGAGCATTGCATCTATCCCTTCATTATCCCTCTACATGCCTGTAAACCTAAGAAATGAGGTCCTAAAGCTGTATGCAAATGACCTGTGAAATGTCCAATGAAGCATTAGCATATTCAAGCTGTCCACCTTATTCATGAGTGGGAGGCACAGCCACACCCCCAGTGCATGACTGACAGCCTGTATAATGGTGTGAGGCTGTATAATGATGTGCTTGCTGGTGGCCACGCCCCCTGCAGCCTGTGTGTGTGTGTGTTTAGGAGAGATACAGCAGCTCCAGGCAGCCATGTTACAGCAGAACATGTCAGATTCATGTGTAGCTGATGTCTGTGTCTCTCACATGTGTATTAGGAGGATGCAGCATGTCAGCAGATGCAGCACACACACTAGCCATGCTTTACTATACATTACACACAGACATGAGCAGGGGGAGGAGAGGGGAGGGGTAACAGGCACTCTGCCCATGTGACCAGCCTCATTTACATGATAAAGAATAGATGATTTTACAATTAATAATGTATGAAATAACTAGATAAAGGCTGGGATGGGATCCTTGTGAGCTGCTCCAACAGGTAGAGGTGACAGGACTAGTGGCACAGACCTGATGACAGGTGTCCTTTAAACGCTTTATCAATCTTTATATAGAAAGTAGCTTCACCGCATCGTGGACCATGCAGAGCGCGGACCATGGTGCGGTTAAGCTACTTCCTATGTAAAGATTAATAAAGCGTTTAAACATTTTACATCTGTTTAAGAACATAAGGAAGATAAGCACCGGCACCAGCTCGCCCTGAGCTGGTGCACGGTATTTGCTGCTTAGAAGCCCGATTCCAAGTGGTAGATTTCCTTTAAACATGTGCTTTGTAGTCAGTCCTGTTTGTATAATGACTTTGTCTTCCACAATGTACACAGTTTAGAAATCTGATTCATTTACCCTTTTTGCCACGGCCCTTTTTAGTCTTTGGGTTTTATTTGTTTTTTGGTCTTTCGTGTGTAAAAAAAAAAAAATTATGCTTCGTAATAGCATTTAGTTATTATTTCATGACATGTAATGGGTAGCAGGGAAAAAAAAAACTCCAGATGCTGTGTAAAGAAACACATTTGCACCAATTTGGCTTGGCTGTTTTTATGGCTCACTGTGCGCTGCAAATGACACCTCTGTTTCTTTGGGTCTGTACAATCAGGAGAGGTACCAGACTTGTATAGTTTGAAAATTAAAACCTTCTGTACAAAAATAATTTTTTTGACATGGAGGCTAGTTATTATGGAACGTTCACCTGTGTAAAATCCCGTTCCACAGGAAGATCTAGGAAATAATGCAAAAGTGATATTGTTACAGGTTTTTCCAATGCATACTATTTGCTGAAAACGGACAACCCCTTTTAAAAGAGGTCTACAATCAAAATTGCGCTAATGAGTCATGTAGACTCTGATGGTGTTACCAGAGCTCAGTGCTCCAGCTTCACAGGCTTGCTCACCCTGCATAAGCGCCCTCGGGCTCATTAGCATAATTTTACATTTTGATTTGTCATCAGTTACGGTGTCTGGTTTTGAGTAAGTGTGCTTGGTTTTGGTGATGGCTGGTGGAGCGTTTTCCAGGCTGACATTGCGATCTCTGCTCTTAAAGGTTGCAGGTTGTGGATCTACTGAATGGGCCTCATTGGCAGTTTATGCTCTGTCTAGTGCCCCAGCAGGCACCAGGAGATGTTATCCCTCACTGGAGTGCCACAGGGTATCACATGGAGTCCCCTTTATGTAGTATACTTGGGGTGTTCAGTCTGAAAATGCCATTGACAGTGTGGTTTTGGTTTGGGAGCAAATTGGAGTAAAGCTACAGCCTAACGAAAAATAGAAGACCTTTATTAAAGGAAACCTACCACTTGAAGTGGCAGGTTTCAGATGGAAATACCGAGCACCAGCTCATGGTGAGCTGGTGCCGGAGCTTATTTTTGTTAGTGTTTTAAACCGCTTACCATGCGCGTGGCTCTCCTTCACTTCCTATGTAGCCGCGCGCATGGTAAGCGCCGAGCGCGTACCTCCCTGCGCCGGCTATAAAGCTTAAAAAGTGTTTTAAACCGCGGTTTAAAACACTAACAAAAATAAGCTCCGGCACCAGCTCACCCTGAGCTGGTGCCCGGTATTTCCATCTGAAACCTGCCACTTCAAGTGGTAGGTTTCCTTTAAGTAAATTGTTCTTGGCCCAGAACTTGCTTTTTTTTTTTTTTTTTTTTTTTTTGATAAATTGGTTTCTTCTGACTTGTACATTTAACTGTTTATCTCAGCTGTATGTGATGGAGAATCTATATACTGTATCAGAGTCCCTTCCACCATCTACTGCACTCTCTATAAGTCCTACCTCCACCTCATGTGGTGCTAAAAAGCAGAAGAGGACCCCTTTGTATCAAAGATCTGTAAGTGAGGGAGTTTGTCCCCACCGCATGAGCATTTACAAGGCCTCTTCACTGGTTTTAACTTACTAAACAATACCCAGGCTTCTCTAAAAAGTGTCAAAAGGTTGGACCTATTTTGGGGGTGTTGTGTTTGGTTTAGAGGTTGGATATTGCATGAATGGCTTTTTGTGCCTATACTGGAATCCATTCTCTTTAGTTATTTTGTGCTATAATCTGAGGCTGCTTTAGTTGGACCCATAGAGAACTAAAACTGTAAATAATTTAAATATTCTAACTTTTGATGGAGAACCCTGTCTTTACTACAGCCCCCTCATTCACTCCATGGTTTTTCATGTTTTTGTTTTAATGTTGCTTTTTGATTTGCATAATTTTATTTTATTCTTGTAGAATTTGTTCTTGTTTTCTGGATGAGTTTTGTTGCATAACTTATGATTGTGAATCGATTAACAGCATCTTCAATGTATTTATTTAAAAGGGAGACTGAAACTAATACTGTCTTATGTTTTGTCAGATGAGTTTTGACCCAAACCTCCTCCACAACAATGGGCACAATGGGTACCCCAATGGTACTTCAGCACTGCGTGAAACCGGAGTCATTGAGAAACTGCTAACATCTTATGGATTTATACAGTGTTCAGAACGCCAAGCTAGACTATTTTTCCACTGCTCACAATACAACGGAAACTTGCAGGAGCTTAAAGTAGGAGGTAACTTGGAGTTCTATTTATTTGCATTTTTCAAATGCAGGGACATGAAGCTCCACCTTACTTATTAGGCTCACAACGTGGCCAGTCACTGAACAGAATATTGTAAACTCTGCAGGATCATGTATTAGGCTACATTCACATGACCGTAGGGGATAGTATGTATGGCTGCAAGCTTGCTACCGTACATACGCCCCCCCCCCCCCCCAATAGGCCAGCAATGGGCACAAGGAGCGACACAGACATGTCCTGTCTTCCCCCATGTTATGACGTAGTGCATTGCTATGGAGAGGGGAGGGGTCACCACTCCTCCTCTCCATGGCACCGGACTTATGCCTGCCCGTCGGGTTTACATTTGTGTAAATATGGCCTTACACTGTACATGTAGTGTAATGTTCGCAGATTTTGGAACGGCTGTATTTCTGCTGCTGTTCCATAAGTATCAGAAGCCAGCAGAGATTGTCTAACCTCTGCCAATGTATGTATATGTAGTAGTAAATTGTGTTGAATAGATTACATTTTTGTGTCTATAGATGATGTTGAGTTTGAAGTATCATCAGACCGACGCACTGGTAAACCAATTGCTGTTAAATTGGTGAAGATCAAAACTGAAATTATGCCAGAAGAGAGAATCAATGGACAGGTGGGTTTTATGGTGAATGGGGACTCAAGTTTTCTACTACAAATTTCCTTTTGCGTTAATGTTTTTAAGTAATCTTGGTCTGATCGGTAAGCTTCTATTCTGTCCTTTTTATAGGTTGTCTGTGCTGTGCCTCATAATTTGGAAAGCAAGTCCCCGGCTGCCCCAGGCCAGAGCCCCTCAGGGAGTGTGTGCTATGAACGTAATGGAGTAAGTCCTATGGCAACTTTAGCCACTAAAGATGGTGGAGTCACGATGCTCTTATCGCAGCTTGTAAATTGCTGACACTGCAATACCATTACAGAAAATGTTGGTTTCATTTGTGTCAAAATTCCTTTGTATTACTTTTGACTGACATGTTTTGCAGCCAAAGATCAAGAACCCTCAATGTATTTAGAGTAGTCTTAGCTTGTTAGTGTGTTTTTTTTTTTTTTTTTTTTTTTTTCTTAAAATTAAATGAAATCCTCTTGCACCACCACAATGATAACCTCATATAATGCATGGATGACTAAAGGAAACTGCAGGTAGTTGTCAGTGGTGACCAGGAGTGCAACATCTGAGCACCTTAAATGTTGTGCATGACGGTTGTGCCAGTGTGACAGCTGGATATGTGGGTGGGGGCTATTAAAGGGGTTGTCCGAGTTTTTGAAAAAAAGCTAAAAGTGGCCGGGACAGGGCTGCTTAAAAAAAAATAAAGATATACTTACCTCCCGGTGCCCTCCCGTATCCAGCGCTGCTGTCACTCCGGTCCGGGCGCCATGTAAACAAACATGGCCGCCGGAGCAGCGCTGGATTCAGCTTGTGGCCGGGCACGCCTATCCGTCCCTATACACAGCATTGTGTATGGGGGCCGGAAGGTTGTCGGGTCCGGCCGGAACAGAGTCCAGCGCTGCTCCGGCGGCCATGTTTGTTTACATGGCGCCTGGACCGGAGTGACAGCAGCGCTGGATACGGGAGGGCACCGGGAGGTAAGTACATCTTTATTTTTTTTTAAGCAGCCCTGTCCCGGCCACTTTTAGCTTTTTTTCAAAAACTCGGACAACCCCTTTAACTGAAGGGGTTTGTTGCACTGTAATTGGTTAAACATCTCCAGCTTACTTGAAATGTTACAGGATCACTTTTTTTCTCTACAGGAGGTGTTTTATTTAACCTATACCCCAGAAGATGTAGATGGAAATGTTCAGCTTGAGACTGGAGACAAAATAAATTTTATTATAGAAACTAATAAACAGTGAGTATAAAAGCGTGTGTGGGTTTCTTTAATTTACTCCTATGTAGCATAGCTACTATGAGCCAGATAACTATTGCTTGAAAGGGTTAATTTGGCCAGGCCAATGTCAATAAAATATCCCCTGCGGAGAACTGCAATTAACAAGGGAAAAAAATTGTATTCCCATGCCATCCATTAAAACTACAAATTGCCTAGGAAACATTAGCCTGGCAAATGGCTCAGCTAGTTGGTGGTGGCCATTAGCCCAAAATGAAATGCCTTTGGTAACATATCTTTGGTAACAATGATTTCTTTGACACAAATTTTTTTTTTTTTTTTTTACCCAGCACTGGTGCAGTAAGTGCTCGTAACATCATGTTGCTTATGAAAAGAAAGCAAATGCGTTGTCAGGGTGTGGTGTGTGCCATGAAGGTAGGTTGCAAAGCTTTTATGTATAAAATTCCTAAATTACTGAAATGCAGTAATGCTGTCACTAGGAAGTGCAACTTGTTTGTAGCTTTTTGTAGCAGAAAAAAGTTATGACGTTTGTAAGAAGGGGTGTGGAAAAAAATGCAGAAACAGGCCAGGTAGTTAAGGGGTTGAAAATAGAACTTGTATGATTATTATTTTTTTTTTTCCCTCTCCACTAACAGGAAGCCTTTGGATTCATTGAAAGAGGAGATGTTGTAAAAGAGATATTCTTTCACTACAGTGAATTTAAGGGGGACCTTGAAACCTTACAACCTGGAGATGATGTAGAATTTACAATCAAGGATCGTAATGTACATAGTGGTTTTTTGGTTTTTTTTTCTTCCTCTTGTGTACTCTTGGTTTTGGTGCTTTGTTTTATTTTGGTGTCCCCATACCCAGTCTTTCAATAAGAGTTTACTTTGCAGGGTAAAGAGGTTGCAACTGATGTGAGGCTTCTACCTCAAGGAACTGTTATTTTTGAAGACATCAGCATAGAACACTTTGAAGGAGTAGTTACCAAAGTTATCCCTAAAGTACCCAACAAAAACCAGGTAGGCTTAGGATCAATGACAAACCTTATATGTTTGAAAATTCATTCTTGGAAATCTGCACATTTTGTCTTTGTGCTTTTGATCCTATTTGAGTGAACTTTTTCCCACCTCCAGAATGATCCTTTACCTGGACGTATAAAAGTTGATTTTGTGATCCCTAAAGAGCTTCCTTTTGGAGATAAAGATACAAAATCAAAGGTGACCCTTTTGGAAGGCGATCATGTGCGATTCAACATTTCAACAGATCGTCGGGACAAATTGGAACGTGCCACAAACATTGAGGTTCTTCCAGATACCTTCCAGTTTACTGATGAGTCACGAGAAATGGTTTGTATTAGTTCTGACAATGTAAAATGTTAGTATTGCTGTTTTTAAAAAAAAAAAACTGTTGCAAATGTTTAGGATGCAATTATTTGGTTAAGAGGTGGGGCTTTTTTGGGTGTGTATACTATGTATAGTGTCAATGCAGTTCGGGTATCTTCATCGTAACTTGCCAGCAGAGAAGTTTTGTAGTCTGATCCTGCATTCGTAACTCCATCCTTTTTTTTACATTTTTTTTTTTTTAAACCATTTTTCATTTACAAGTGCCTATGATTGTCAAGGCCGTGCCAAATGAAAGGCTGTTGACTCTGACTTGCATTGATTCAGCCGTTTCCCTTTCACAGGGTGTGATTGCGGCAATGAGGGATGGGTTTGGTTTTATAAAATGCGTTGATCGGGACGCCAGAATGTTCTTTCACTTCAGTGAAGTCCTGGATGGAAACCAGCTTCATATTTCAGATGAAGTGGAGTTTACTGTTGTCCCTGTAAGTAGTGTTTCCCCCTGCTGTTGGGAATTTTGTGTTCATCCTTTTGAGTGCTGCACAGTGTGCGCAGTAATTTTTTTGTTTCCTAAAACCGCGTGGAGGCTTTTGTGTTAGAAAATAAAAACCTTTTGATGAAAATGTTGCAGGTTATAACACGATAAACTGTTTATTACAGGACATGCTTTCTGCCCAGAGAAATCATGCAATCAGAATTAAAAAGCTCCCCAAAGGTACAGTGTCATTCCACACCCAGTCCGATCATCGTTTTGTGGGCATTGTCGAAAAAGAAGCAACTGCTGCCCCAAAGTCCAGCAGCCCAAACAAAGGAAAGGAAAAGGTAATGGAATGTTAAACTTTGGGAAAATGATTCCACACAATCTGTAAGATGAAATGGAGTACCAATATGACACTTTGTGTATGTGACCTGTTATTAACTTGTTTGTTGACCCCTTTCACGCATCAGTGTATGTAAACCAAATCTGCATGGCTTTTGTGGTTTGGATAGTGGTTGTCTTGCATACAGATGCGTGAAAGTAGCCATTTGTAGAAAGTTGTCAATTTATGAACAGAATTTAAAGGGGTTTTTTTTTTTGTGCATCCTTACTTAACTTACTATTTTAAGCAATTTTTTTTTTTATGTCCTATAGAAAAAAGAGAAGGTAAGTTGATCAGCATGGTGTGATTGGTGTTCAGATGCATTTGTGAAGTTCCCTAACCTAGACCTGTAGTGAGCCTCTAGAAACCCTACAAGTAAAAGAAATGCTGCATAAATGGTTTTCATCATCCAATATAGGCTTGCCACGTGTTATTTTTAAATGCCTCTTTATACTTGGTCATTTTTAAATATATTCATGGTATGTTTACTCAAGCATGCGGAATTGAGCCTTTAATTACCAAATATTTAAATGATCCCCACAGAACCTGTCTTCGGCTATTGGCCTAACAAACCACTACCAGTACTGTCAAACTGCATAATACATTCTAGTTTTTTTCTCATGGTTCAGTGTGATGGCATTGGCTAGAAAATAAACTTTGAAGTGAGATTGTGTGTATAAAGTCAAGGAGGGAGGAGAGTTTAACACTAAAGTCAAATTGGGGAGCCCTGTGATTGACCTCATGCATTGGACTTCAGGAGATCTGGTTAGTGATATCTCTGAATGCAGGGCCATCATTCATAGGGAAGAGGCTTTCTGAAGACGAGAGAGATTAACTTCAGTGTTAGAATCTCTGCCTCCTTGAATTTATATACCCAGTTTACATCTTACTTCAAAGTTGAGTTTTCTGGATGATGCCACTGCACTGGGTCATGAAAGAAACAAGATCTGGAAGGTGTTCAGCTGTTAGTGGTTTATTAGGTCAATTTCTGCTGATGGGTTCCCTTTAAGGCAGCATTATTGTACTGTAGAGACTTGCTTGTTATCTCAACACTTTTTGATTCTCACAGTTTTAAAAGTGATTGAATAACTTAATCAAATCTGTTTTTGACATTTTTAGAATGAAGTTCAAGTTTTTGAGACTTAAAATTTAACAAGTTTAAAATCTAACGCTACGGTAGAGCGGTCAGCTTTCCACAACGTTCCTTTATAACTTCCCCCTGAGCTGCACCAACTATCACTCACCAACTGCATGAAACTTCCTCCTTACTAACCTATGTCCTCTCATATCTGTTAGCCATCAAGCTCCAGGCTTTGCAGTGGTTTTTTTTTTTTTTTTTGTTTTTTTTTTTTTTCCCTCCCACCTTGTAAACAAGATTGTTGCTGATGGCTGGTCTAAGCAGCAGAATTTTATTACCTTCGAAAAAATGGCTGGACCATTATACAAGCTCTTATAGCTGTCACCCCTCATCCTCAGACGAGTGAGTGAGGGTCCTTCTTGTAGGAGCTTATAGTCTCGATGAAGTCTTCAGACAACAGGTATAAGAGCTTGTATAATGTACAAGCCATATTTATAATGGAATGGTCCTCTATGATTTCTAAAGCTCTACGGAATATGGTGCCGCTATAAAAATTTTTTTTATTGCTGTATGTCTGGTGTGGAAACCCCATGGATGGCCCACTTGACGGATCCACTGGCACTGCAGCAGTCTACTAGTCTACCTATTGCCAAGCAGGTCCTCTAAAGTTTTTGTTGTTTGCAGACATGTGTTTATGCCATGAAGCGATGTTTAAAAGAAACTGACAAAATACATTATGACATAGAGGTTAAATATTCAGGCTATACAATCTTGGAGCTGTGCAGTTATCAGGATGAACCTGTGGAAGTTGTAAAAACTGCACTGCTCAGTTTTTCCATAAGACTGAATAATCAGAGCTGTGTCACTACTTCATTCACAGCACCCATAGGACCGTGCCTAGGATCCCAGTTATGCAGGGATGCAGTTCATGCTAAATCAGAACTATATTCATGAAAATTGCCATCATTCGCAATGTCACACTGCAGTACTGAGGCTGTTACAACTATGCCACGATGGGGATCTCTGGAATAATGGCTTTTAACCATGACTGTTAAACTTCAGTCCTGTTCCTATAACTTTCTTTTATGAAAGAACTGCGGTCAATAATATAACTTGTTAACCCCTACGTGCACCTGGACGTTATAGTATGTCCCTGCAGGTAGATATTTCCTGCTCACGAACGGAGCTGAATTACCCCGATCGCGGGTGTTACAAGTCTAGCTATTATTTGGGCCTCTCGCAGTCAATTAAGAGTTAAGCAGCTCTATCAAAATATGGGTTTCGCTTATTTTCCTAAAATTTTAAAAATGGCACCCAAACATTCAAGTAAAATATGTTGAATCTTAAAATACCATGCCAGCATAAAGTAGAATTTTCCAGATTTTTGCCAAATTTTGTTTTTTCCATAACTAAACACTAGATATCATCCATATTTTTAAACTAATTTTAAGTAAAATTTCAAAATCTGCTGGATATCCTATAGCGTTCCAAAGCTATAGGCACTAGGTGACCCGGGCCGGATTTGAATCCCGTAGGGGTTAAAACATTCTGCCTTATTTCAAGTGTCTGGAATTAATCTTGGTTGCTTGCTATGTAAATAGTGTGAATTGGGCAGCATTTTGATTTTGAGGGCATTTATTTTTCCCCCTCTTTTCTCTGCCTTTTAACGTTCATGTTGTGTTTTTTGCATTAAACTTCATATTGTATGTGTAATCTTCCTAGGAAGGTGAAGAAGGAATCATCTCCTATGAGGACTGTGGCATCAGGCTTACTGTGTCTTATCTCTTAAAAGATCTGGAAGGATCACCTGCCCCTCAACCCGGAGACAAGGCAAGCTTCTTGATTTCTATTGCTTAATACTCACACATAATAACAGACTGCAGCTTGTGTGATGCTTTCTGAAAACCCAATGGGACGTATTTCACTATACAGCTCACTGAATTATCTTTTTGGTTCACAGGGTTACCTTCACCCTTGTTTTATGCTGTGAATGCAAACTAGTTTTACATCTGATGATCTTGCTTCTTTAGGTAGAATTCAGCATATGTGAGGCCAAAAGAACTGGCCAGCAGAGTGCCATTAACTTTAAAGTTCTTGGGCGGAATTCCAACAGTAAAAGGTTCCATGGTTTTGTGGCCACCCTGAAAGATAACTTTGGATTTATTGAAACGTCTAATCACGACAAAGAGATCTTCTTTCATTACAGGTAAGTTTCACACTGAAGTTTAAAGGTTGATGAAGTAACAATTGTAATGTAAAAATGTTTTGCATTTTTGTAAAATTTTTCCTTTCCAATATAGTGAGTATTCTGGAGATGTGGATAAACTTGATCTGGGGGATATGGTGGAGTACTGCTTATCCAAAGGAAAAGGAAACAAAGTTAGTGCTGAAAGGGTCTCTAAAGTTCATCATGGTAAGGATTTGTAGAATCTACATCCTGAATAGCTTTCTGCTGTCATAAATCTATAGATCATAATTATTTGAGATAATAACACAAAGATGAACGGCTTCATCAAGACTAAGATTTTTATTTAATTTTTTTTATCTTCCCCCTCTGTGCTTTTCTACCATAAGCAAATGGATCCACTGATGAAGTTAATCCAACAGTTTACTGGGGTAAAGTAGTCCGACCCTTAAGGAGTGTAGACCCAACGCAGACTGAATACCAGGGTATGATCGAACTTATAGAAGAGGGTAAGTGCCTTTTTACGTGTAAATTTTTTTATTTTTATTTTTTTTTGCTTAAAACAAAATTTACCTACCTTTCCTAAAATGCATAAAAAATAAATAAATAAATAATTGGAGTGATCTCAAGGTTACACATCTAACATTTCGGGAAAGATGAAAATGTATTGAAACAAATATAGGTGTTCGGAAAATTGCAATTTGAAGGTGGTGGGGTTTTTTTAGGTTTTATTTTAGCCTCTTAACGACTTGACCTTTTCAGTTTTTTTGCTCCCACCTTCAAAAATCCATAATCTTATTTTTCCATGTAGATGGCGGTGTAACATGCACGTGTACTGGGAAGCAGGGGAAAAAATTTGTGGGCTCTATTTACGCCTGGGACTTTTTTTTCCCAAATGACACCAACTGTTTTTTGGGTTGGTACAATCCCAGGGATACCAAATGTACCGTATATACTTGTGTATAAGCTGAGTTTTTTAGTCGTCTCTGCCGGCTACTAGAGCATAGAGAACAGAGGAGCCGTGTGGAGCATTGTGGTGTCGGAGGGAGAGTATGTAAGTAGAAAATAAAAATGAAAGCCTTTTCTATTATAACTTGATGCCTAAGAAAAATTTAGTGTTTTACAAAGGTGGGATTAGATGAGGATAACTGCAGAAAACAGACTGCGCAACACTATTTGTTGTTTGTAAATGCAGAAGACAGAATGCACAACACTGAGTGAATTATAAACAACAATTAATCTTTCATTTTGATATATTCTATACTGTAAACTGTGTGTTCTGGGGTACATGGTGCATTTTAGACTCTTTAATTCTTCCCAATAGTTGTGGACAAGCAGAAGATAGCTGAAGAGACTCCCGAACAAGCTGAGGAAGCAGAAGCTGAAGCTAGCACTGAAACCGATAAGCAAGGTCAGTGTTGTGTCTTTTGCAGATTTGTATACAGGCGGTCCCCTACTTAAGAACACTCGACTTACATACGACCCCTAG
Source organism: Engystomops pustulosus (assembly GCF_040894005.1). NCBI lineage: Eukaryota > Metazoa > Chordata > Amphibia > Anura > Leptodactylidae > Engystomops > Engystomops pustulosus. The sequence goes on along the minus strand of NC_092412.1, from coordinate 192,924,832 downwards.
TTACAAACGGACCTCTGGATATTGGTAATTTATTGTACTTTAGTCCTAGGATACAATAATCAGCTGTAACAGTTATCACAGGCGTCTGTAATGAAGCTTTAGTGTTAATATTGATTCTTATGACAACCCAACATTTTTAAAATCCAATTGTCACAGAGACCAAAAAAGTTCTGTCTGGGATTACAATGATAAAATATACAGTTCCGACTTACATACAAATTCAACTTAAGAACAAACCTACAGACCCTATCTTGTATGTAACCCGGGGACTGGCTGTATAGAACAACCGGACACCTAAAATTACTTTAACGTTGGCTTCTCGATACTCGACTTTTGTGATTGTTTCATTGCAACTTATACGCTCTTAAAAACTGTTTTAGGTAGCAAGAAAGGACGCCTTTTCCCCTTTGGCATCGTGGGAATGGTAAATAAAGCAGATTGTCTGCAGAAAGGAGAAACCGTCAAGTTCCAACTATGTGTTCTAAGCCAGAATGGGCAGACGATGGCCTGCAACATTGAGCCCCTCCGCAGGGGAACTGTTGAGTGTGTGAAAGATCAGGTGAGTTGCTTTTGAGAAGTTAGTTTCTGTATTTGATTGGCCTTAAAGGACATCTACCACCTGGATGAATGACTGTATGCAAATGAGCCTGAGAGGCTCCATTAATGTTCCTTAGGCGCTAATGGACCCTGGAGCCCCTCATGCTCATTCACATAGTCATCTATCCTTGTGGTAGTTGCCCTTTAAAAACCTCTATATTAACCCCTTAACACGCTAGATATGCATGTACTTCATAATGCCGTTAAGCATGTATAAAAAGGCTCATGGGCTGAGCCATCTTCATACCTGGTGCATTATGCAGCAAATACCCACTGCTGGCTCCTATCATGGTTAACCATTTATTTGTTAGCCATTTATCTTGTCTTGGATAGTCTGTCCCCTGATGTCATTGTGGAGCGATGATCTGTTCTCATGATAGCCTGGTATCTTTATACTTCATGACTTTTTGATTCAGGGAGATCTATAACCGTGTGCTGGAAGCACATATTGCCATATATGGTAGGAGCAATAACCCACACTAGGGTGGCTTATAAGTAAATGGCTAAAAATTCAAATAACCCACCTTTCCCTAGAATTGATAAACAAATAAAATTATAAACGTGGTTATTGCTCCGTCCTGATCTTTCAATTAATCTATCGTCATTTCTCACAAAAATTGACACCCTCATATTGTTACATAAACAAGTATAAAATGGGACCATATAAGCCATAGGCACAGTTCACTGTATAGCAACAATGCAGGATTGCTGTAGTTCTCCATTTTACTTGCATGCTATTAGAGCTGCACATTGGGCTCTTAACACCTCCTGAGACCAGCCATCGGTGTCAGTATGGAAATAGATTTTGGGCCCTGGATGCCCTTTTTAAGACGAGACCCATGTGTGCATTTGGGGAAGGCGTGGAGAGTTATTTCCTTGTTGTTTTATACCTGAAATAAAAGTAGACTGAAAGAAATGCACATTTTACTTTCCTAATTTTTGGATGAAGCAAAAGTGTTGACAATGAGGTTTTATATTTTTTATCTTAGTTTGGATTCATTAACTATGAAATTGGTGATAGCAAGAAACTCTTCTTCCATGTGAAAGAAATCCAAGATGGAGTTGAGCTGCAGGCTGGGGATGAAGTTGAATTCTCAGTTATTCTTAATCAACGGACTGGGAAGTGCAGCGGCTGTAATGTTACACTTATAAGGTAATGAATTTCTTCTTTGTCCCATATTTGATTATACTGGGATTGGCCTATGTTCCTATCATTCAACCTAGCCCTGCAGTTAGTTACTAAACCTTTTTGAAGCTATTTTAGTTTATTTAATAAATTAATAGTGCCGGTGATAAGCGAAGCAGTTTCCCTGTGCCTTTTTCCCCTCTTCCTCATGCAGAGAATAGTGTATCCGAAATCCTTCAGACATGTGTTTCCATTGATGTTTAATCTGTTGAACTACTCGCGAACTGTAAGGAGTGTTCATTCATCAGGTTCCTTCATTTCTGAGCTGTCATTGGTCTTGTAGGACAGGGAACTGATTTACATAAATATTACAAAGTTTACAATCATCTGCACTATTTGAGATGTCTATATCAAATTTATGATATATTTATTTTTTTTCCCACTACTCTGTTTATGCAAATGTTTTCTGTAGTTGGCTAAGGGGATACATGCTGGGTGGCATTTAGAAGTAGTTCATATGACTGGTGTTTTGATTCCAACTCCTGTATGAATCTTACAACTTCGATTACTTTGAACTTTTATAATTTACAGTGGAGTTTTTAGATCCTAGTTTTTTTATAATGTAAATACATTTTTAATAAAAATATATATATACTTTTTGTTCTTTTGCAGTAAAGGCCCTGAAATGGTGGCAGCCCCACGCCCTGATAGATTAGTGAGTCGATTGAAGAGTATAACGTTGGATGATGCTAGTGCACCCCGTCTCATGGTTGTGCGTCAGCCTAGGGGCCCAGATAACACAAAGGTAAGCTTGTCATTTTAATTCTGTTCTTGGGCACATGCTGAAAGCAGGTGGGATTTACTCAAGTGGTAATCCCACATGCATCGGGATCCATTATAAATATGTTGCCTAGAATGCCTCAACTTTGCCATCTCCGGAGGTAGAGCTCAACCATTTCCACTTCTATAAGCAGTGCTGATCCCTATTCCCGCAAAGTCTGAATGGGATTATCAGCTATTTTATATACTACAAGGCTACTGTATTTTGCTGCAGATAATGTAATGTATGTTGTGTGCCGTTGCCTTTTACTCTTATTTAGAAGTGGCATTTTTGGGAAATTTATACACAGTAATTGGAGATCAACACTCCATAGTGTGTAATGTCACATCGCTTCACACTTCGCTCTCTTTTCCATGTAGACTACTTTAAGTACGTGTAATCTGATTTGAATTAGTTGACAATTTTGTTTTAGATTAAAACTACTAGTAAAATAGGGGGTGAACTTTTAATAGATGTGTATTGGTAAATTACCCAAGTTTGTTAATATATCAAGTGACCTGGCAGATGGCAGGTTGTCTGATCTTTAACAATTGCCCTGCCTTGATCTTGTATTCACGAATACCATCATAAGGTCCTGGCAGGGCAAATGTTCATGGAAAGATAGAGATGACATAACTTTCCATCTGCAACCATTTTATAGTCTGGAATGTCTGGCTTCAATTTACAAAGCCAAGCAGAACTTTATTAGACAATTTACCTATATAATATCCTGTTCCCCACAATTGCACAAATTACAAAAAAAGTGTAGTGGACAACTCCTTTAAAGGGCACCTACCACCACGAATCTACCTATAAAGGTAGATCGGGTGGTAGGTGGATGTATGGGACGTGAGGATTAGCCCTTTTTAGAGCTAATCCTCACGTCCCCGCTAGCGTAGCATAAACTTTATTGCCCTAATATGTAAATTTAATTAAGCGGCTACTGGGGCGTGGAGTAGCCGGACACGAGGCTACACGGCGCGGCTACTCCACGCCCCAGTAGCCGCTTTCCCCGCCTACCCTGTGATCTTCGTCCGAGCGCAGGCCCGAGGATGCGCGATCTCGGGAACGAGGCCGGAGTTACTGCGCATGCGCAGAACTCCGGCTTCTCGGACGAGGGCAGCTGCGCGCCGAGGATCACAGGGTAGGCGGGAAAAGCGGCTACTGGGGCGTGGAGTAGCCGCGCCGTGTAGCCTCGTGTCCGGCTACTCCACGCCCCAGTAGCCGCTTAATTAAATTTACATATTAGGGCAATAAAGTTTATGCTACGCTAGCGGGGACGTGAGGATTAGCTTTAAAAAGGGCTATCCTCACGTCCCATACATCCACCTACCACCCGATCTACCTTTTATAGGTAGATTCGTGGTGGTAGGTTCCCTTTAATTCTCTCTCCCCATCTGACCTAATTGCTCTCCTTCTTACCTTCACAGGGATTTGGCATAGAGCGAAAGATCCGTCAAGCTGGTGTCATCGACTAATTCACTTTATTTTGCTTTGATTTTTGTTTGTTTTTTCCATCCGGTAAAGCACATTACCTAATCAAGTATGATCAAACCAAGAGATATTATGAAGAGCGACATCTCTTTGCAGCCCAAAAATAAAATATTCTTTAACAGTTTTTTTTTTTTTTTTTAAATTTCCATCTTGCACTCAAGTCAGGGAAATCCTGAACAAGAAATATCTTTTAAATTATGCACATTTTCAAGTGAGGAGTTAAGTTGGCGCTTTTTCTTTCTCCTTATGAGGCTTGATTTGAGTTTTGCATCTCTAAGCAAAAACTTTACTTTTTTTTTTTCCTTTCCCCCTTTATGTCCAGTATGATAACCTGTGACTTTACAACTCTGCACTTGATACTGTGTAGTATATATTCTACCTCCGATAGTTGCAAACTTGATTTTAATTTCCCCCCTTCCCATCTATCAGAGGACCACATAGTAACGGTGGAATATATTCTATTCAGCCACTCTTTTTCTTCATCCAACGACAGCCAAATGTTTGCTTTTTTTATATATATATCAGATTTGAATATTTTATTAATTCAAATGTATGAACGGAAGCTGTTAGGTTCTAAAAACATTTTATTTGCTTTAAAAAAAAAAAAATAATAATTTTTTTGTAAGCAAGTGACTTGAGATGCAGATATCCACAGAGGTGCCATGTGCCATCAGTGTGAAGTTTAAAAATATTTAAAAACGCACAGTTTTTGTTTGTTCTTGCTGCTAAGTTACAGCAGCTTTGAAATGTAGAAACTGAAGAAAATGTGCCTGAACTGTGTGGTTATTTTCTATTTCACTTCTTTTTCTCCTCCTTGTTCCTCCAAGTTTACAGGAACTACCCATCATACTGTTAGCTGCATTGCTGTATGCTTTAAGGTAAAGAAACATGTGATACCTTTTTTACCTGCCACTACCTGAAGCAGGCTGCTCCCTCAACCATGGGTGGTCAGTTTCTTTTTCTTTTTTTTTTTTTTTTTTTTTTTCCACCCCCTCTCACATACTGTTAGAAAGTAATTTATTTCCCAAGTGTTTTAAGCCAGGAAGATTAAGAACTTTTTTTTCTGGGTTCATGAACATTACTAGTGTGTTCTTCCACACTTTATTACATTTTTTTTTTTTCTGGAAACTTTTGTTGAAGACTTCTTACATTTGTAAAGACAAAAACTTGGCTCTGATTTTTTTTTTTTCTGTTTAAAGGCAAAAAAATGAAAAATAGAATAAAGTTTTACCAATTAATTTTGAAGTCTTGTCTGTCTTTTGATAACACCATCTAAAGCTACTACCTGTTTTTTTTTATATATTCTGTCTAATGTTGAAGACCTCTTTTGAAACACTTCGAATAACTTTATAAATGGCAATTAATTTGCCGTTGTCCATTGGCTTCAATTAGGTGCATGTGTCAGCGGTTTTTCAATGTTTCAAGGGGCATTTCCACAAAGACATTCTACAATATACTCAGGATAACAAAATAACACATTCTCTAATTCACTGTTATATCTGTGAAATGCTGTATCATTGGTAATAATTCCAACCTGTAGCAGTCCTGACATATACAATTTTGGTTTCCATGGTATCCAAACGTAAATCTTATGACTTTGGGTTGTGCAGGACCGCCTTTCCTGCCTCACACTTCAGTGTCTTGGCATTTGTACCTCCCTTCTGTATTCCAAGACGAGCTATCACACAGACTCTTAGGCCGGCGACACACTTGGCATTTTTTAAAAACGCATCCGTTTTTGACCCGGTTTAAGATAATTGGAAAAACCAGTCAAAAACAGATGGGTTTTCAAAAACCGCAAGCGTTCAAACGGTTGTTTAACGGACTGGTTAAAAATGGCCCATAATTTTCTTTGGTTTTCCCCAATTGGGGTATTGTTGGCACTGTACTGTTTGATCTTTATTTATTTTTACATTTTAAGGCAATCTGATTAAAAAAAAAATGGCCCATAAACTGGTTCAACACACCACATGTGCCGTCGGCCTTAGGGTGGTGGCACACGTGGCCTTTGAACCCGTTTTTAGGTCGTTTTTAAGCAGTACGCTTAAAAATGGCACGAGTCTTAAAAAACATGTTTTAAACGCTTGCGTTTTTGAAACCGCATCCGTTTTTTTTTTTTTTTTTCACATCCGTTTTTGACGTTTGCCACCACCCTTGCACTTCCTGCCACCAAACAGCAGCGTGAGGAGAGAAAATCTGCAAGATATCTTGGATCTTTACATCAAGGGAAGGAAGAATGTAGCAGAGCGACTGTGTGAGAGAGAGCTGCTATATACAGCAACTATAGAGTTGCTGGAGAGTCATTGTGTTTTAATATGCATCCCATGGATCTGATCTCTGGTCACTTGAGCTGTGAAGTCAGCGGTGCGCACACTAGAACGTCAGTGAGCCGCTGATGTCACAGCTCGAGCACCGCACAGAGAGGGAGCCGGGGCATCAAAGGACAGAAGAGGACTCCGGGAGGGAGCGGAAGGCGTATACATTAAAATATATTTTTTTTTTATAGACGTGAGTAGAAGTTAGGGATTTTCAGCACAATTTTTGTGCTGAAAAACTCAGCTTGCACTTGAGTATATACAGTAAATAAACATGTAGATAAACCTGTACCCTGAGGGTGTGGTCACATGTTGCAGTTACAACTGTATCGCAATCTGCTTTGAGGTGGTGTTTTAGGTGCAGTTTTGTCAATTTAACAGGTGAAAGACCTTTTGTGGAGCAGGTTTCTCCTTCAAAATAAAATTCACTCGTTCAGTTCATGTCTTTCACCTGTTAAATTGACAAAACTGCACCTAAAGCCACCTCAAAGCTGATTGTGATGCAGTCGTAACTGCAATGTGTGACCGCACCCTGATAATGTAACCACCGCACACAGGGGTCTTAAATTGTCTACCCCTTGGCAAACCCCTTTTTTTTTTTAAAAAGGATCTGTCTGACAGTTTGGAGCCATAAACCACAAGTGGGTTTTCAGAGTTGAGAAAATGGATCTTTGGGACCCTAAACCTTACCTATGTAAAGGCATTCTGGATATTTGGTGGTCCTAAACAGCTTTTTTTTTTTTTTGATGGCTTTTTTTTTTTTTTCAATTGGCCTATAGATGAGTCATAAGTAGCTTTATGGACAGTGGCCATAACAGGAGGCAAAGAAGCAAAAGTTCTAGACATCGGTCTCTGGAGGAGAGAGAAGCTTGGATGTATATTAGAGGAAATTATAATTCTGATAGTGGATTTTATGTGGGGCAGGGAATTTCTGCTTAACATATTGGTGGCCTTAAGCAGAAAATGATAGAATGGTGGTTATTAAACCACAAAGTTAAAATATATTATGTTGGGGTGTGTGTGTGTATATATAATATATTCTCTTCTCCTTTTTTAAGGTGTCATATTCTATTCGAATTTTACTATTAAAGGAGATATTGGCTTAGTAACACCACCTGTTGAACAGGCTCTCTGCTATCAGGCTGCAGGAATAACGAATACACATTTTCCTTCTAACACAGTGGGCTCTATAAGGGGTACTAATCATTAAAGGGGTTTGCCCATGGAAGAGTTTAGACCGATCAGAGATGAGATGCATATAAAACATCCTCTCTGCTATCGCAGCCTTTATACTGTCAGATCTGCTGTGTCTCCCTCCCGCTCCCCTGGATAAAAATTTCTGCCTGTAGCTTTACTCTCCTCCTGACGCTCATGTTTGCTGACCGGAAGTGTGTGTGTTCGTTCGTCCTGGGATGGGGATGAGAGGAAGAAAGCAGCTCAGTGCAGTGTCAGAAAAAACAATGTCTGCTGACCCTAAAGTCAAGATCCAGGGTCGGGTTCAGTAGCAACCAAAATTGTGTACACCAGGACTGATAATATCAACCTGTCTTTCTATGAAATGCTGCATTTTTGTTAACCTTGAAATTTGTTATCCTGAGGTGGGGTTTGCTGCATATTGCATATAGCAGGTATTAACCCCTCCGATTCCGCTGGCGGCATTTAAATGAAAGTGGTTCGTGGGCACTGCCACCTTTGTTTCAATCATCGCTCCCCGAGACGTCATTGGGGAGTGGCGATTGGTTGTCATGACAGTTTTGCCAGTGATTTATTGTAATACTGTGTAAAAATGCCATTTACTGCAATACAGTAGTATTGCAGCATATAGTAGGAACAATCAGACCATCTAGGGTTAAACCACCCTAGAGGGTCTAAAAAATATAGTTAGATAAATAAATTCATATCAAACCCTTTTTCCTAGAACTGATAAAATGTAAAATGGTAAAAATCAAACATGTTGGGTATTGCCACTTCTCAAAATATAAAAACTGTTGCCGGCAGTGAACACCAAATGGCGCCCAGATGTCCGAAACGCTACTTTTACATCCGTTTTTTTAATTACAATTTTATGTGATGTAAAATCGCACCGTCCTCAAAATGGTAGCAATGAAAACATCAGCTCATGTCGTACAAAAATTACACTGCATAAAGCGCCATACACCAAAGTATGAAAAAGTTATCAGTGTCAGAAGATGAACAAAATTAGTTTTTGTTTAATTTTTGAAAATGAAAACAACCTATATAAATCCCTGTGATGGTACCAAAACAAAGAATAAAGTAAATGTCATTTGGAGCTCACAGTTAGGCTTCTTCCACACTTGCGTTGCAGATCACGTCAGTTTGTTCAGGGTGCGAGCGGGGTTTGGTCAGTGAAAAACCGACATTTTTTATCAGCGTTCAATCAGTTTGTTCAGTGTCTCAGTTTTTCATGCACATTTTCAATGCGTGAAAGGACTCCGGATTGAGCTCTATCTTTTCAATGGCAATTGATGCGTGAAAAATGCATTGCATTTGCGTTGGACTTGCATGTGTCTCAGAGTGCAATGCGTTTTGGATGCGTCTCCATAGACTTGTATGGTGCATTTTTCATGCGCATGACTTGCAAAAGTAGAGCATGCTGAGATTTAAACGTGCGTTTAAAAAATCGCGTGTGTGCGTGGAAAAAAATGCGAGTCTGAAAAGACCCATTAATTACAATGGGTCAGAGTGCAATGCAAGTTCTGCATGTCAAAAGCACGTGCAGAAAACGCGCGTGAAAAACGCAAGTTTGAAAGGGGCCTTAGTCTTAAAAACAGCCCACAAGAAAGATTTTGTCTATTTTGCCACATTTGGACTTTTTTCCAGGTTCCCCCGTACATTCCATGAAATAATAAATAATTTCACTAAGTAAAATTTGTTACACAGAATAAGCCCTCACACTGCTCTATACATGGGTCTTCGTGGGTATAACCCTCGAAGTAGCTCAAAAAAAACTTAAAAAAAAAAAAAAATCTTGCTGCTTTTTAGCAGCCTTCCCCCTCATATAATTCTCTGTTGTGCCTCAGATGGCTGTTGCTAGGCACTTTTGGTCCATGCTGGGCTGAATACCGAGTGAACGTGTACATGCGCGACACACCCCCTCTCCCTGCACTTTCCTCATGGCTGCATTTATGTGCTGCCAGGAGCTCAAACTAATTTAATAAATATCTCCCCTTGAACACCCTCAGCTTTCCCTACACTTGTATATAAACAAATAGTCTCCCCCTTTACCTCCTGGTAGCAGGAAATTGACAGGAGAATGAGTGCCTAGGCAAGTCTCCAATCTGTAAGATAGATCTACTGGTAGATGATGTGATGGATGAAGGGGTAGGGTGGGGTGTTTTCATTATTTCACCAAAATGTAAAAAGCATAAAACAACACTTTTATTAGATCAATTAAAACAAATCCATATAAAAGACTTTAAAAATAAAGCCCACCAATGGTCAAATGACTAAATATAAATAATAGATCACGGTAACGGGTATAGAAGGTCTTGTTTTCAGAACAAGTCAAGGTATTTACATCAAACAAGTATTGTGCATTACCCAGAGGACAAGGGACACATAGACCTGTTATTTCTCTGGGTAATAGTTGATTGTCGGAAAATGCCCTGACTGGTTCTGAGGACTAGACCTTCTATACCTCTATACAGGTTACTGCAATCTATCAAGTAAATTTAGTTATGTGACCATTGGTGAACTTTTTATGTATGTTTTCTTTTTAAATGGATTTGTTTTAATTGATGTAATAAAGTGTTATTTTATGCCTGCTACATTTAGTTTTTTGTTTCCTTTTTTTTTTTTTTTTTTTTTTTTTTTGGTGTTTTCATTTTGGGAACAATCTTTATTTAGTCTAGTGGGGGTATATTGTTTTTAAAATATTTGGTTTTTTTCCATTTTATAATGCGGTAATGGACGTAAGGATAGCTCTTTTTAGAACTAATCCTCACGTCCGCTATCTTTTTAAAACTTTTTTCTCTTCCTACCTGGGGCATGGAGTAGCCGGGACGTGTAGCAACATGTCCGGCTACTCCACGCCACAGTAGGCGCTTAAGAAAATTTACATATTAGGCTATTAAAGTTTTAAAAAGATAGCGGGGACGTGAGGATTAGCTCTAAAAAGGGCTATCCTCACGTCCCATACATCCAGCTACCACCCGTTCTACTCTTTTAGGTAGAATTGTGGTAGTAGGTTCCCTTTAAAATAAATACATTGTCTAGTGGGCGTATATTGTGTCTGTGCCCCCATTACTTGTGTCGGTGTTCACTTTTCTCTAGTTGCAAAAGTTATAATACTGAAACTCCTTGTCATTGAATAAACCTTTACCTTTTCACTTATGTATATTATTCGCCTGTGTGGGTGTGTCTAACATGCACAAGCTATGGTCTCATTGGTCTGCAGCACGTGCTTGTGATTATGTCACAGGAGGCAGGTACCGCCCCTCCATCCTCTGATTGCAGTTATTTTCAAAGCTGGAAACCTTGGTTGCTATGGGCCAATAAAGGTACTAAATAGGGAGAGGAAAAATAATTTAAGGAATGATTCCCAGGGACCCCTGGAGGAAAATTATGTTTTTTTTTGTTTTCTCAGAATGACGGTTACACTTTAATGTTCGTGTAACCACATGGCCTCAATCTGCACAGTAGCTCAGTTAGATGGCTTCTGTCCCTTTTTTTTTTTTTTTTTTTTTTTTTTTTTTTGTCCAAAGCCACATGGGGCAAAGTGCTAACTTGCTTCAGGATACACCCTGTCATCTCCTTCCAAAAGCATCCCTTCATGTTTCCATTGCTTTTGTTATTTTTTGTGTTTAATCTGAGCAGCAGGAGCTACAACTGGTTTTCAGACCTTGCCCCTCTTGGCATCTTAGTCCCAGACCAAACAAACCACCTCAGCAAAAAGCGTAGCTCTCATCCAATCCTTGGCACATGCAAGATGGCCATCATTTTTGGGTCACAAGGGTTCTTGACCAGGTGTCAAGATCAAGTCTTTTCATGAAATATTTGTAGTAAGACCTCACAAAGTCTCTTTCCAGACAATAGTCTCTTCCCTTCTGCATGTAATCATTTTGTTCTTCCTTCTCTGGAGAAGCAGAATGTCCATCCGTGGTGGACATCTCGACCCCCTGTAGTGGACTGCATCCATAATCCAGAACAAGAATGGCAATTGGATAACCCTGGACTCATTTGGGTAGAGTATCCCTAATTCCTGTATTTGCCCCCTGAAGGCTGGTGTACTTCTAAAAGCTTATTTGTCCCTTCCCTGGAATGTACTCTGTCACGGCGAGGACGCCACCGCATCACGTGACTTGGGGTGCAACTGTACGGGTTAATTTAGCCTACTCAAACTTGCGCTCACCTTTCACTCAGGACACTCCTCCAGCACCCCCAGCCCCGCTGCCACCACTTACTGCATTTATACTGGGACCAATAAGTATCCCACTCTACATCAACTCTTGCTACTCAAGCAGTCACCTTGTGACACCACTAGACATGCACACTCGGCACACAGCTAACCACACCTCACAAGGCTATGAGTTCGCAGAGCATACAGGGACCAAAATTAAAGTGAAAAGCTTTAATTACAAAAAGTTGGTCAGTGCATAAAAAAAGATTAAAAACAAAAGAGTTACAAAATCAAATGACACACAACACGGCAAAACAGTTATAAAATAAAAAGGGAGAAAAACAACAAACTTAAAACTTAAAGTAAATCCTGATTCCCTGTGGGAGAAATAAGGAACACACTCAGCTTGTCAAGCAGCCCCCAAAATGTGAACACGGTTTCCTGTATTTCATATTGTTTCATATCTTCTCAGTTTGGTTCAGGTTTCACAACCTCCCATTCATTAATTAGTCCAGAGGGTCATTCAGGATTGGACAATGTGTTAATTAGGGGGGAGAGTCCAGGAATATTTAAACAGTTTCTTTGTTTCCAAATCCCTAGATGCAGGCAGGCCCGGCTCCAGCACCCGGCATACCTGGGCAAGTGCCGGGGCCCAGAGAGCTGCCGGGGGCCCACACACGCTGTGAACATCTTCACTTCCTGTTTTGACTGAGGAAGTGTCCTGTGCCCTGCACTGTTCCTCCCTCACTCGGACAAGGCAGAGTTAGAGGCTGCTGAGCAGCCTGTGAGATACAGCACATAATAGGTTAACCCACACTTCCCCCATCTCTTCTTCACACGGAGCTGCAGTATAGCAGAGATCTGGCAGCTTAGAGATCGGGACGAAGAGATGGAGGAGGAGGAGGAGGAGAAGCCTGAAGACTCCTCTGTGTGATGCCAGGGCTGCTGCAGACACCATGGGGTGTAATGGTATGTGACATGTATGGCTGTGTATGACTGATCCATATGGTGAGTGTATGGTATGTGTGATGATGTGTTTGCCTCCATGCTTGTCTGTATGTATCTGTCTGTATGTAGCTATACTTGCTGCATGTGTGACTGCCTGTATATGTCTTGCTGCATGTGTGACTACCTCTATATGTCTTGCTGCATGTGTGACTGCCTCTATATGTCTTGCTGCATGTGTGACTGCCTCTATATGTCTTGCTGCATGTGTGACTGCCTCTATATGTCTTGCTGCATGTGTGACTGCCTCTATATGTCTTGCTGCATGTGTGACTGCCTCTATATGTCTTGCTGCATGTGTGACTGCCTCTATATGTCTTGCTGCATGTGTGACTGCCTGTTGGTTTGTATGTACATGAGAAGGAGAGAGGCTTCTGTTTCAGCAGTGATGTGTATTAGGAGGTTCTGCAGCAGCTGAACTGTTATTGTGATGTATTGAAGCAGCTGAAGTGTGTATTATGATGTTAGGCAGCAGCAGTGATCTGTATTATGAGGTTCCGCAGCAGCTGAGGGGTGTATTATGAGGTTCCGCAGCAGCTGAGGGGTGTATTATGAGGTTCCGCAGCAGCTGAGTAGAAGCTTCAGTTTTATTACTTGGCAGAGGGGCACAAAGTTTTAGGCTTGTCCTGTTGGTTGACCTCAAAACTGCCCTTTCCGTGATACGGCTGTTTGGGATGATAAATTAGGGAATATTTTAGGGAACAGGAGACTGTTTTAGTTTCTGAATTTTAAATGCTGCCACGTGAGTTCACTGCAAATGGGCCCCCTGAGGTTCTGTCGCCCAGGGGCCCACTGAAACCTGGAGCCGGCCCTGGATGCAGGGATGGGGTAGGTGCAGAGAAGAGGTGACCAAATGGCTTTTGAGGTCACCGCAGAACATTCTGCAGGTCAGAGTTTATCAGGATCTCCAGGATGTTGTAAAGGAGGCTTGGACGCTTCAATAGATGCCACATATTTCAACAAAGTTTGTAATTGCCCTGTAGTTAAACAAATCTTATACATTCACAATTAATATCTCCTTGACATACTCCATACCCCGATTCTTGTATAAAAATCCTGAGTACCATAGTCTCCTCCATAGATGCTGCTCCAGATCACACTGGCCATTTTGGCTTGTTAGGTTGAGGGCGCGTTCGCACGTTGCGTTTTGGTTGCGTTTTAAATGCATATACAACAGCTGATGTGAGGTAATTTGCCTAATTACATTACCGTGTACGTTTGTAAACGCAATGTTAACAGTGATGTAATTAGGCAAATCACCTCTCCTCAGCTGCTGTATATGCGTTTCAAACGCAATGAAAACGCAGGTCAAAACGCAACGTGTGAATGCGCCCTTAAGTATTTAGTCTATGGACTTGTCCAATATTCCTTCTGCAGTCAGTCATAAATTGGAAATCAATCCCTGCGTGCAAAATTTGTGTGATCTTTTGTGCTAACGTTTTCTGTCCATTAAAAAAAAAAAAACTTTACTCAGGCTTCAGGTCCAAAGAAAAGGCTTGCATTTATTTGCACAAAAATAAAATGAACAGAACATAGCAAGAACAAAATGGCAGATAATTCAGGGGTTAGGTTGGACAAGCAGCTCCCCTGTGGTCAGATCAGACACTCTGACCTAGAGATTATCCATGCACACACTGGTGTCATTAAATAGCCAAGAGTCTTAAAAGGATACACCCCTTGGTTGCACCTTTAACAACAAACATTACAAGATACATTTCTTACATAAATAATATATGTAAACATCACAATACTGTATAATACACAATATAGAAATAAAGGGGAGTTTACAATATACACAAAGTAACCAAAGTAAGAAATGCAAATACATCTCATGGCTTCAGCTCTGCATCACCTGGCAGTAATCAGGTACAGGCTAAATAACCCCAGCTCACCCTCTGCGCAGGTTTTGCACACACACAGGTAAGATCAGGTAATGCTGAGTGGTGACTGCTGAACTCGTTTGTCTGATGAGGCCGCGGTCACACGTACCGCTAGACGTCCGTTCATAACTCGATGCTAGTGCACAGGGGGAGGTCCTCGGCCCGAACGCAAATGCGTTTCCAGAGAAACGCATGCGATCGGCTTAACAATCGCATGCGTTTCCCTGGAAACGCATGTGCGTTCGGGCCGAGGACCTCCCCCTGTGCGCTAGCGTCACGTTATGACGGACGCCTAGCAGTACGTGTGACCGCGGCCTGAAACAATAGTGGAAAGGATTGCTGGCCAGCAGGAGGAGAAAAAGAAGAAAAAGTACAAACACACGGCAGGACCCGCTGACCGTGCAGCCAGGAGAACAAGGCTGGGATGCCCTCTCCCAGCCACAGGTACAGAATAGCCAGCAGCCCCTGCCAATACCCTCCTCAGGGGAACCCATGGCCTTGACCCCTGTGCACACCAATGTCCCTTTGGGTTTGGCCTCCTCATCACAGGCCTCCACACTGGGGGGAAATGTGTCTCATGTGTCCGTGGACTTTGAAAACCCAGGGATTAACCCCCTGCAGGCAGAATTTCAACTACTGAAGGAGCTGATACAAGCCCTCCCCACCAGGCAAGACCTGGACTCTGCGGTTCAAAGGCTTGAGCTTTCACACAACCAGGCATTAGAGGAGGTCAAAGAGGGGCTTGAGGAGGTCTCTGTGCGTACCACGAATGTTGAAAATACGGCCTCTGCGCTGAATGCTCGTGTCACTGCCCTTGAGACAATCAGTCTAGAGCACATATCCAGCACTTGACCCTCTTGTTAGATGATCAAGAAAATCGCGGGAGACGAAATAACATACATATAAAGGGCCTGCCCGAGCTTCAAGCAGCAGATAATTTATCTGAGAGAGTAACGCAAATCTTTAATGACATCATGGGCCGCCCTGTGGACTCGGTTCTTCTGTTTTACAGGATCCACAGAGTCTCCAGAATGTCTGCTGCAGATCATGGGATCCCTAGGGATGTATTATGCCATCTACACTACTTCACGGATAAAGAGAAAATAATGCGCGCAGCCTGGGGCAGAGAAAATGTGCAAGTGGATGGTTCGGATATACGTATCTACCCTGATGTATCGGCTCGTACCCTGAGCATGAGACGCTTACTGCAACCTCTCCTACACAGTATAAAAGAAGCTGGCGCCTCTTACAGATGGGGCCACCCTTTTCACCTCATTGTGCGACATAATGGGACCCCGTTTTTCCTAAGGAGCCCTGAAGACCTCCCCGATCTTTTTTGTTTCCTGAATATACCTCCAATTTCCATCCCTAATTGGCTCGGAACGGATATACCCTTCACTGCAATCTCGACGAAGGAGTGTGTCAAGACGGGGGAGACGCCCCTCAATAGAGGACACCATACCGCCACTTCTATCTTCACAACCTTCTGGAGCTATAATACCGCCGCTTTTATCTTCCTATCCTGCTGGAGCTGCCTCAATGGGTCCGGACTTATCCGCGGGCCTACCACTGGAAGCCTGAAGTTCCGAACTTCCTTCATACATAGTTCTCAGGTATTGGCACTCGGTGCCACGCACTGGATTTATGTTCAAATGTAACTTATGTTTGTTTCATTTTTCTGCTATGCTTTTGTAGATTGAGACGTACTCTAAGTTTTGCCTAAATATATTCACACTTCAATTTTCCTTAAGGTCTAATAGACACTATCACTGGGTCACTTGAATGTACCATTTTATTTTTTTGTTTTTTGTTTTGTTTTTATGCCAATACAAGATCTAGCCGTTGCTGGACTATGCCGCCATGTAGTGGCATATATTCTTAATTACTTATATAGTCATATGATTAGCTATAACTTGCCCCAGAAGTCAATTATTGATTACAGACTAAATGATGTCAACTTGCGTATATTGTGTTGTGAATTTTGTCCACCCTGGGAAGTTACCTGTTAAAATTCAGCATACAACACCATCTGTAAAAGTGTATTGTTTATGCCTTCCCACCGTTGCGACTCTATCTGTATGGATCCACTTGGGGTACCTTATAGGTAGAAGTAATCATTATGGCCCGAGATTTGGGCAAAATACCTCCCAGTGTGTACAAAATCTAAACTTCTCTGTTGCACTAAAGATAGTAGGTGTTATAGTTATTATTCAGAAATTAAGCACTGAGCCTCTCCCACCGGCCTTTGGATCTAATATTGCACCTAAAGGCGGGTGAGAGAAGTCGATCGCTCTAAGATTGCAATTGTTCATTTATGCCTGTTGGTAATGGAGCCATGCGCTATTGCCTTCTACGTTCCCCACTCTTTCTCCTCCTGGTAGGGGGAGTTGTTTTCCTGGCTTTATTTTCCAGGGACCTAGGGTTTGACCCTTTTTTGCTTCTTTCCTGTATCCTAATCCATCCCTTTACCCCCTTCTGAACCTTGGGATCGCAGGTCGCTCCTACTTTTCCCACCTTACCTCCCCATATTCCTATTGTCTTTATTCCTCTCTTCTTTTCCTTCATTTTACCCCTGCTATCCTAATATCTCCCCTTCTTTCCACTATGGCGGCGTCTAGGCCGGAGGACAGACGAGACAAACTAACACTTGGCTCCCTCAATGTAAAGGGACTGCACAGTCCCGAAAAGAGGTCTATCTTGTTCAATATGTTGAAAGAAAGGAAAATCCAGGTTGCCTTTATACAAGAAACCCATCTTAGTGAGGCTAGACCGTACAATTTCACAGACAAGAGATACCTAAATGCCTATCATAGTTATAATTCTGACCCAAGAGCGAGAGGCACCTCAATTTTCATAGAGGCTTCAGTGCAGTGGTCATTTGTGGACTCATGCTGTGACTCGGAAGGGAGGGTGATTATGGTTGAGGGCAAAATTGTGGACAGCATGTACACGTTTGTCTCCCTGTATCTTCCAAACACAGGACAAGCCCAAGCAATGACTTCCTTTTTGGACCTCATAGAGGATTTTGCTGAGGGGCACCTGGTAGTGGGTGGAGATTTCAATGTTGCTCTAGATCCCAGCATTGATACTTCCTCGGGCTCCTCTTCCTTGTCGCAGCATAGTCTACGCAGACTGAGAGGTTTATTACATGACCATCAATTGATTGATACCTGGAGACTAATGCACCCGAGAGACAAAGACTACACGTTTTACTCTCCAGTGCATAACGTGTATTCCCGACTGGATTACTTCCTAATTCACCATAGCGATTTGGGCCTCATCCATAAAGCGGAAATTGACAATATCACCTTTTAGGATCATGCATTGGTCTCTACGGTACTTAACCTTCCGGACACATCTGACATCCAATGGCAGTGGAAATTGAATACATCCCTCTTAGATGACAGTGTCATCGCAGACGAACTCCGAGACTCCCTACAGACGCATTTTATCAGGACCACAGAAGAGGGGATTGACCCATATATTGCTTGGGAAGGCCATAAACATAACATCCGCAGCTTACTCATTACACACGGTGCCCGGCGAAAACGGTAAAGGGCTAAAGAGATAACTACCCTGTTAGACAAAATTAAGGCACTAGAGACGTCACACAAGCGTACGCCCACCGACGATCTTCGAACTTCCCTGTTTGAGGCACGTGACTCTCTTAAAACACTGTTAGTCGGTAAAGCAAAGGGAGTCCTGGCGAAGTGTCGCCGACACTTCTATGAGTATAGCGACAAATGCGGCAGATCCCTAGCCAGAGCACTACGTATTCACCGATCGCGTGCGTACATTCCAAAAATCATGACACCATCGGGACTCCCTAAACATTTAAATTCGGATATTGCGGCAACCTTCCGTGACTATTATCAATCCCTATATAATCTTGACCAACCTCACACAACTTCAGCTCGAAATGCATTACGAGATAGGATTCAGACTTACCTATCTGCCTCTTCTCTACCATCTCTTTCTGAGGAGGAGGCAGAAGCCCTAGAAGCCCCCATTACGGACTTAGAGTTCCAACTGGCCCTTAAAGAGACTCAATCGGGCAAAGCCCCGGGGCCTGACGGCTTCTCCTTACCGTATTATAAGAAGTTTTCAGGCCTCCTTGAACCACACTGGACAAAGGCTTTCAATGAGTTAGCTTCGGGAGCATCCCTTCCTAGAGACGCGCTAAGAGCAACCATAGCTGTCATACCTAAACCAGGAAAAGACGCTACCCAATGTTCAAATTACCGACCAATCTCGCTGTTGAACCAGGATCTCAAACTGTTTGCGAAAGTAATAGCAATGAGACTCGCTCCCCTACTTCTGAGCTCCATTCACTCGGATCAAGCTGGCTTCCTTTTGGGAAGGGAAGCGAGGGATAATACCACAAAAACCATTAATTTGATATACAAGGCCCAAATGGAACAAATCCCACTTATGCTCCTATCTACGTATGCAGAAAAGGCCTTTGATAGAGTAAACTGGTCTTACATGTCCGAGGTTCTTCGGGCGTTCGGTATCCGAACCAAAATGTACCGCTGGATCATGTCGCTCTACTCCAGCCCCTCAGCCTCCATCCGCGTGAATGGCACCCTCTCTGACAGCTTTGAGATACGAAATGGTACCAGACAGGGATGCCCGTTGTCCCCATTACTCTTTGTCCTCTCGTTGGAACCTTTCCTCCGACTCATAAGAGCTAATCAAGATATTTCCGGATTAGAGACCCAAGGGATTAAATATAAAATAGCGGCTTACGCCGACGATCTGCTTTTCTTCATAACTAACCCACAGGTTTCCCTCCCTAACCTAATGAAGGAAATACAAGTATTTGCCCAATTGTCTAATTTCCGCATTAACTGGTCCAAATCTGAGGCCCTCAATGTCTCCCTCCCAGAGGCCCTGGTTGAGACACTGCGAGGGTCCTTTAATTTTAGGTGGGCTTTGCAAAGCATTACTTACCTGGGGACTCAATTGTCAGCTGATTTATCTAATCTCTACATGCTTAACTTTCTACCCATTCTTAAGAAAATACAAGAGGACTGCTCCAGGTGGACCAAAGGCATTTTTTCATGGTTTGGCAGATGTGCCATACTTAAAATGAACATACTCCCGCGTCTTCTTTATTTATTTCAAGCACTACCCATCAAATTGCCAAAGGCCTACTTTCGTTCCCTGAATGCCATTCAACATAAATTCATTTGGGCGGGTAAGCCCGCTAGGATTCAGCGTACCACTTTATATCGCCCAACGATAGTGGGGGGGATTGGGTTGCCAGACTTCAAGGGTTATCATTCGGCCGCTCATATGGCCAGAGTCCTTGATTGGTGTTGTAATGCAGACCTGAAACCTTGGGTGCGGCTGGAGCAGTCCTACACGACAATCCCACTACAGGTGATACCTTGGCTGTCTTTAGAAAGGAACGCAGCTCTAAAATCACACCCAACGATTGGCCCTACTCTCTCTCATTGCCAGTTAGAGATTGTCCGGGAAAGACTACTGCCCAAACACTCCCCACTGACACCAGTGTTGGGCCACCCTGATTTTAGCCCGGGTTGTGACTACCCCGTATTTAACCAATGGAGACGGGCGGGTAAGTTTAGGGCTAAGCACGTCAGCAGAGACTCAGCCTGGTTAACAGCTCAGCAGCTCATGGAAATCACAGACCCATGCCCTCTGGAGGCATGGAGGGCTCAGCAATTACGACACTATTTAATTTCTCTTCCTCCTTGCTCTCAATTTTCTAAAAATCAAACCTCATTCGAAAGCCTTTGTTCCAGCATTGGGACTGTAAGACATACGCTCTCCTCCTCCTATTCATGTCTTGTAGCTGTACCGGATGACCCTGGCCCTCAGTTTTTAAGGCAATGGGTAACAGACTTACATGTCACACTTACACCTGAGCAGAAGGAGCGCATCTTCGAACTTTGCCATTGCGCCTCAATCAGTTCGAGATACCAGGAAGCTGGGTATAAACTCATGGCTAGGTGGTATAGGGTACCTACTCGACTGCACACGATCTTCCCGCTGGTGCCCTCCACATGCTGGAGATGTGGAGAAGAGGAAGGATCCTTCCTCCATGTGTTCTGGTCTTGTCGGGTCCTTGCCCCATTTTGGCAAAGCTTGCAACACTACATTTCCTTGATCTGTGGAGACTCTGTGGGACTGGACCCACCCCTCCTACTTCTCCATCATTGTGATGTTTCAGCGCAAACATACAAGAAATCAATATTACGCTTCCTAATAATGGCTGCCCGTTCTTGCATCCCAGCACTATGGAAGCAAACCAATCCTCCAACACTGACTATGTGGGTTAACAAAGTAAATGACATCACGCGTATGGAAGACCTTAAGTCTTCCTTGCACGACACCCATGCGAAATTTAGCAAAACCTGGCAACCATGGATCCTCTTTCAGCAATCGACTGAGTACAGACAACTCTTATAAAGATCCGAGGTGATCCCACTTTCCGGACTGCTTTGGTTGTCCTCCTGCCACCCGGCCTGGGCGCCTCCTTCTATCCTCTTGCTCGCCTACTTGACTACCCCTTTAACCCTATCCAGTTCCCTTACTCCCCTTATCCTATTACTCTCTATTACTCCCCTCCCTATGTCTCTTTAGGGAGTTCCTTATGGGCACTTAATTGGGTCTAAGGTCTCCCTAGTGGTTTTTGTTATTGTTTTCTAAAATTACATAAAAATGGTGAGAGTGTGGAGGGAGCTGGGGCGTATACATGAAGTACACCAAGAGTTGCATACTGGTATATTTTGTCATTTATTACGGTTTATGTCTGAATGTATGTACTAAATGTTACAAGGACTGCACTCCTGCTCTTTATTTGAACTCTTACTGCCAATAAAAACAAATTTAAAAAAAAAGTACAAACACACGGACAGACAAACGGTTTACTATTCACCCCTCAACACATCCAAATTCAAACTTGCTTTTGAAAAGTGACGTTTAAAATCAAATAGCGTTCCACTGCAATGGTTATCATAGATTTTGGATTAATTGAATGAGAGTCTATAAAATGTAGACGGCTGTTGGGATGCCGGAACAGACCCCACATTAGGATGTCTTCTTCCTGTCCTCCTGGCACCCAATTCCGACTGCAGATTTTGGTGCCAGAAATATATCTGCACAGGACCACAATATTAAAGGAAACTTACCACCTTGGATCTACCTATTAAGGTAGATGGGGTGGTAGGTGCCTCTATTGTACGTGAGGATATCACTTTTAAGGGCGAAGATATCTGGTAAGAGGTCAAAGAGTCTACTGGGGCGTGGAGAAGCTGCGCAATGTAGCCTCAGCTCCGGCTACTCCACACCCCAGTAGCCTCTTTAGAAAATTGGCATATTAGGGGGATGAAAGTTATAAAAAGATACAGGGGACGTGAGGATTAGCCTTAAAAGGGCTATCCTCATGTGCAATAGAGGCACCTACCACCCAATCTACCTTAACAGGATGATCCGTGGTGGTAGATTTCCTTTAAATATCTCCATACCGAAAGCAAATTGGTCACCAAGCCAAGTGCAGACACAGACACTTTATGTTAACCCCTGAACGCTGAAGCCACTTTTCACCTTCCTGACACGGCCCATTTTTTCAAATCTGCCCTGTGTCACTATAACTAGTTATAACTTTGGAACACTTTAACATATCCAAGTGATATTGAAATTGTATTCTCGTGACACATTGTACTTCATGTTAGTTACAAAATTTTGGTAGTATGTTTTGCATTTATTTATGAGAAAATCAGATATTTGGTGAAAATTTGGAAAAATTCGCAATTTTTGAAATTCAAAATGTTCTACTTTTTCCACACATGAGTCATAACACCAGAAAACGTAATAACTAACATTCATTTTTATATATACTATCATTTTTGTAATCTGTTATGGGGCTTTTTTCACATTTTCATAAAAAAAAGCAAAATCCTGCTATTGAGGGACCCTCTCAGGTTTGAAGTCACTTTGAGAGGCCTAAATAAAAGTAAAACCTCATAAATTACCCCATTATAGAAACTACACCCCTCAATGTTCCTAAAACAACTTTTATGAAGTTTGTTAACCCTTTAATTGGTTTACAGGGGTTAAAACAAAATTGGATGCAATTTTGAAAAACAAATTTTTTAATGTGTTTTTCATAAAATATACAAATTCTCAGTGGATAAAATACCAAAATGCTCCACAAAATTTGATACCCAATTTCTCCCGTGTATAATAATACCTCATATGTGGTGGTAACCTGCTGTATGGGCACACGCCAGGGCATCAAAGGGAAGCTGCGCCATTCAGAGCAGATTATGCATTGTCACATTTTATTGGCTATACAATCTTTATTTCTTTGGCAATTTGGACATATAAGGGCTTATTTTTTGCGACATGAGATGCACTTTACAAATACATCATTTTAGTGGGTCTGTAGCTTTTTGATGAGATTTTATTAACTCTTTAATGTATGGAGGAAAAGAAAATTGTCAATTTTGGTTTCTTTTTTTTGTATATTTTGGGGGTCGTACACCATACACTAAAAATACTATAATATTTTTATTCTATAGATCACTACGATTACGGTGATATCTCATTTATATAGTTTTTTTTTATATAGTTTTTTTTATATATTTTACAATTTTACAGGAAAAAAAACCAATATAAAGAAAATCTCATTTGTTTTTGCATCGCCATCTTTTCGGAGATATTACTTTAATATTTTTTGGTTGACAGTGCTAGTTTAGTTTTGTTGTCCTTTTCAGTGGTACCATTTTGGTGCACATAACTTTTTTTTGATCACTTCTTGGAACATTTTTGTGAAGGGATTTTATGAAAATTTAAATTTTCGCATTTTTTGTTTTTACGGCGTTCACCGTACGGGTCCAATAATGTTTCTGACTTATTGTACAGATTGTTACGGACGCGGCGATACCAAATATGTGGGGCATTTTGGTGATTTTTTTGATGTTTGTGTTTAGGGGACTTTAATAACTTTATTTAATTAATTCTTTTTATTCAAAAGTGTGTTTATTTAAAGTGTAATACAGATGTATTACACTGTATTATATGACACACTGAGCATGCTGAGCAGAATTCAGGACCCGGCTCCCCGGAAGCAGATCGTGCAGCCCCAGGCACTGGCAGTCCCGGGGCTGCGATCGGAGCAGCGGACCCCCCCCCCCCCCCCGGTCTGATTCCAGCTAAATGCCCCTGACACGCCGTCAGCGCGACCGCGGCGTGTTAGGGGTTAACACCCGCGATCGGAGAAATCTCCGATTGCAGGTGTCGGCTATAACATGTAGCCGACAACTGCAGCTTCTGGCCCCGGCTCCATTCAGAAAGCCGGCGCCAGAAGCTTGACGTACTATTACTGCATTTCGCGGGAACGCACATCCCGCCATGCAGTAATAGTACGTCAAATGTCGGGAAGGGGTTAATGTCCCCCCAAAGTCTTCTCTCCTCTCTCTCAAGTATCTATCAGTAAAAAGTTACTGCAGATATCAGTTCAGGCGGTCCCTTACTTAAGAACATCTGACTTACAGACGACCCCTAGTTAAAAACTGACCTCGGGTAATTGGTAATCTACTGTACTTTGGTCCCAGGCTACAATAAACAGCTATGACAGTTATAAAAGGCGTCTGCAATGAAGCTTTATTGATAATCCTGGTTCTTATGAAAATCCAACATTTTTAAAATCCAATTGTCACAGAGACAGAAAAAAAATTTGTCTGGAGCTACAATTATACAATATACAGTTTCAACGCAAACTTACAGAACCTATCTTGTACGTAACCCGGGAACTGCCTGTACACTAGTTCCTCCAGTGTATCCTAAAATCCCTAGATGGATTTTTCTTTTTCATGACCTCTTGGTTGACCACTTAAATCCAAGCTTCTTTTATAGTTCGTGAATTTCATTTATTTTCTTCTTTTTTGCTTTCAATTCCATGAAACACTTCATAATATAATAATAATAATAATAATCTTTATAGAGTACAAGCATTCATATGAATATGACCATTTACAGATAACACCAGTTGTAAAAGGATTTGCGCTGATAATGTTCTCCACTTCTTGTTCTGCATACTATATGGAGCCTGTAATGGATGACACACAGAACTCATAGATTAATGAAATTGAAAAAGAAAAGGTGAGACTGAGTTATGGAATACACAGAAGACTTTTGTGTAAGGTGTCCCTCTAAAGGACATCTTCCAACAGGACCAAGGATTGTAAACCAAGCACACTGACATACTGGTGTGTGCCCCCTCTGCCAGGATTTGCTATTCATTTAGCTTCTTATGCCCTGGTAAAAAAGGCTTTAAAAATTATGCAAATGAGCCTGAGGGGCTCCAGAAGCCATTAGGAGGCACACACCAGTATGTCAGTGGCTCGTTTTACAATCCTTCATCCTGGTTGTAGATGCTCTTTATGAAAGAACTATCTTATACACTCACCGGCCACTTTATTAGGTACACCATGCTAGTAACGGGTTGGACCCCCTTTTGCCTTCAGAACTGCCTCAATTCTTCATGGCATAGATTCAACAAGGTGCTGGAAGCATTCCTCAGAGATTTTGGTCCATATTGACATGATGGCATCACACAGTTGCTGCAGATTTTTCGGCTGCACATCCATGATGCGAATCTCCCGTTTCACCACATCCCAAAGATACTCTATTGGATTGAGATCTGGTGACTGTGGAGGCCATTTGAGTACAGTGAACTCATTGTCATGTTCAAGAAACCAGTCTGAGATGATTCCAGCTTTATGACATGGCGCATTATCCTGCTGAAAGTAGCCATCAGATGTTGGGTACATTGTGGTCATAAAGGGATGGACATGGTCAGCAACAATACTCAGGTAGGCTGTGGCGTTGCAACGATGCTCAATTGGTCCATGCTTTCATGTTGTTGATGCCAAATTCTGACCCTACCATCCGAATGTCGCATCAGAAATCGAGACTCATCAGACCAGGCAACGTTTTTTCAATCTTCTACTGTCCAATTTCGATGAGCTTGTGCAAATTGTAGCCCCAGTTTCCTGTTCTTAGCTGAAAGGAGTGGCACCCGGTGTGGCTTCTGCTGCTGTAGCCCATCTGCCTCAAAGTTCGACGTACTGTGCGTTCAGAGATGCTCTTCTGCCTACCTTGGTTGTAACGGGTGGCGATTTGAGTCACTGTTGCCTTTCTATCAGCTCGAACCAGTCTGCCCATTCTCCTCTGACCTCTGGCAATAACAAGGCATTTCCGCCCACAGAACTGCCGCTCACTGGATGTTTTTTCTTTTTCGGACCATTCTCTGTAAACCCTAGAGATGGTTGTGCGTGAAAATCCCAGTAGATCAGCAGTTTCTGAAATACTCAGACCAGCCCTTTTGGCACCAACAACCATGCCACGTTCAAAGGCACTCAAATCACCTTTCTTCCCCATACTGATGCTCGGTTTGAACTGCAGGAGATTGTCTTGACCATGTCTACATGCCTAAATGCACTGAGTTGCCGCCATGTGATTGGCTGATTAGAAATTAAGTGTTAACGAGCAGTTGGACAGGTGTACCTAATAAAGTGGCCGGTGAGTGTAGATTGAAGCCTTAAATTTCCTGAAGCCTGGTCACACATTTGGAGTTCTTGTGGCAAATTTAAAGCAGTTTTTATTTCACCTTGGCCAGGCATGAATTTAAAATGGAATGAAATATATTTCTCCTTCCTGCTAAATCCACACAATAAACCTACACAGTAAAATCTACAAAAAAAACCGCATTAAAGTGGTGGGCTTTTTAAAAAAATAAAAAATAAACGTGTACTCTCCTCTCCTCAGCCGCCACTGATGATGTCCTGCGCCGTGTTTACAGGGGCACAGAAGCCACAGACAGGGAGCTTTCCGGACGGCCAATGTCCGCCCCTATCTCTCAGCATTGTAAGGGGGTGCATGATGTTGGGAGAATTGCCGGAAGCTCCGTGTAAACATAATAGGGCACAGTTCAGACGGACCATGGAGCAGGACATCAGCAGTGCTGGAGGAGGTGAGTACATGTTTATTTTTTAAAAAGCCCACCCCAGCCTGTCCCTAAGTTATTTATTAATCCCGAATAACACCTTTAAGCAGTTTTCTTGCCACTAACCTTTTGTACAAAAGATTTGTTGTAGTGGCTTAGGGCTCTTTCACATTGGCAGTGGTGCTCAGCTGTTTTATTTTGACTCCGTTTTTTTGAGGTTTTGTCTCCGTGTCGGCAAAAAACGTGTAGGTTTAACATTGCTTTTAAAAACATCACACCTGCTTTTTCAGCCTAGGGGGCATTTACTAAAGGCCCGAATCGCGTTTTTCCGGCGGGTTACCCGAATTTTTTCGATTTGCGCCGATTTTCCCTGAATTTCCCCGGGTTTTTGGCGCACACGATTGGATTGTGGCGCATCCGCGCCGGCGTGCATGCGGCAGAAATCGGGGGACGTGGTCGCACGAAAACCTGACGGATTCGGAAAAACCACCGCATTTAAAAAAAAAAAAAAAAAAGGGTCGCTTGATGGACTTCAGCGCAGCAGCGACACATAGTGGACATCGGGGGAACTACCTTAGTGAATCGCCAGAAGACTCCAATCCTCCACACAGAATGCGCCGCTGGATCGCGAATGGACCGGGTAAGTCAATCTGCCCCATAGACTTCTATTGCCTTCCGTGATCCACAAAAGAAAAAGGTTTAATTGTTTTTTTCCACAGACATCAGATCTGTGAAAATACAAGCCAATGTGAAAACATGCTTTGAAAACAATGGCATCGAAAAGCATCCATGTAAATCACTGAACCATGGACATATAAAACAATGCTAATGTGAAAGAGCCCTCAGGGCACGTTCACACACTGCTTTGTGTTGTGCTTTTTTATGTGTTTTTGATGCATTCCAAAGGCTTCAGCCTTAATCAAGTGCTAAGGTTACATTGCGTTTCCACTGCATATGCTAAAACGGAATACGCTGAAGCCTTTAGAACGTGTCAAAAGCGCATAAAAAACGCAACGCATTGTGTGAAAGTGTCCTGAGGCATTTTGACGCATTCCACTGGCTTCATCCTTGATTACATGCTGAGGTTACATTGCATTTTAGTAGATGCAGTGGAGACGCAATATAACCTTGAGGCCGCGGTCACACGATCCGCTAGGCATCCGTTCATAACGCGACGCTAGCGCACAGGGGGCGGTCCTCGGCCCGAACGCACATGCGTTAACAGGGAAACGCATGCGATCGGCTTATCAATCGCATGCGTTTCCCTGTTAACGCATGTGCGGTCGGGCCAAGGACCACCCCCTGTGCGCTAGCGTCGCGTTATGAACGGACGCCTAGCGGATCGTGTGACCGCGGCCTAACATGAAATCAAGGCTGAAGCCAGTGGAATGCGTCAAAAACGCAACGCACAATGCGATACAACGCAGAGTGTGAATGCGCTCTGAAACTGCCTGATACATCTGGCATATAAGTTATAATGTCCTCATTGGATTGTGACTTGACTGTGTTCCAGCTATTGTCTTTCTTGTGACATTTCTCGTGTCCCTCTCCCTACATGGGGCTGGAGTGCTGTGGGCTGGACACGTTTTGGTTGGTTATTAGTATTTGATAAGCGATGATACAGATATATGCAGCGTCTGGATGGGACGAGGAGTTTGGCGGGTGAGGAAGTCAGGGGGCGGAGATCTCGCGAGCGCTGCGGCTGGGGACGCGGAAGCGGCTGCAGGGGGAGGAGGGCTGCAGGGTGCGCCCGGACAAGAGTGCTCGCTCCGGGTACAGAGCCGGGAAGGATCGGACCCAGGGGGCGAAGTGACCGCTGCATGGCCCGGGAGCAGAGCGGCGTTACGCGGTGCGGAGGGTGAGTAGCCCCGGCGCCTGTGCTGCACACGTGTGACTGAGCCGCTGCTGGAGCCATACTGCCATGTCCGGGGTGTGTGCGCTGCTGGAGGAGTGATGAGGGCTCTCAGAGTGCCCGCAAAGGATTAGGGGGTCCCTCACAGTATAGCGGTTACTGCAGAGACAACACGGAGGGGGCTGACAGAAAAAGGCACGAAGTGTTCCCAATGTTCAATAGTAAGATTGTGGCTCTCTGCTGACTGCACCCCCTGCTGCATATGCCCGGCGCTGAGCCTCTCCTTACTCCCTTGACAACGCCTAGCCTGTTAAATTACATGGGCTGGGCCTAAATGAGTTAAAGAGGACCGGTCATCCTAGGCAGCTCCCTAGCCTAGCCCCAGTTTTAGCAGTGTTAAACTGCTAGCTTTATCAGAACCGTCCAATAGAGCTAGGAAACGCTGCAGTGCCATACCCTCAGGGCGCCTTTCCACATGGCGTTTTAGTCCCTTTTTTAAATGCATCCAAAACGAAAGTGGGAGGGAGTTTGGCCAAAACGCATATACGTTTGCAATGAAATGCATGCGTTTAAAAACGTGACGAAAAAGCCACGTGGGAAGGTGCCCTCAGAACGCCAGACCGAACTTACAGCGCTCCGCCGTATTCATGAGGAGGTGCGGACTGCCGCATGAAGCCTGGTAGTCACCGCTGGCTCATGGTGTGGGAGCGCCCCCTTATGAATACGCCCGACTGCTGTAAGCTTGGTCCGGCGTTCCCAGGCTATAGCAGTGCTGGATTTATCGGAAGGTTTCCATAAAGCCATCAGTTTAGCACTGCTATTACTGGGGCAGGGCTTTAAGTTGCTTACTTTAGTAAGCAGCTCCTAGAGTGTGGTTTTTGTTTTTTTTTTGTTTTGTTTTTTTGGGTGACTGGTCCTCTTTAAATCCAGGTTTTGTGGTCAATTCAGATAAGCAAAATTATGTTGGCAAAATTTTCTGTCTGGCAGTGTCACTTTCCACTCCTGTAGCTGGACTTAAAGGGGTTGTCCAAGACTTTAAAAAAACAAAGGTGTCTGGGAGGCGCAGGACACTCCGTGGGCGCCAGGAGGTAAGTACATGTTTATTTTGTAAAGCAGCCCCCAACCTGCCACCTTTGTTTTGTTTGTTTTTTCAAAGACTCGGACAACCTCTTTACTTGTTGCACCGTAGTGATTTGATACAAGTTAGAACCTGACCCCTTTGGGTTAGGCTCCTTTCACGTGTCGTTTGCTTGTCCGGGCAAGCGTGCTGGAAAGTTGTACGGGTGAGCGCTGCCTTTCCATAGGAACGACACAGTTGGCAATACATCCATCAAAATGGATGGACAATCACCCATTGAGAGACATGGGAATGTATGCAAGCCGCGCCGTTGTGGTACGTTTTTTTTTACATGTTCGTGTGAAAACTGCTTAGTTTGTTAAACCACTTAAAGCAGAGAGCTAGGAAATGCAACTCACACAAACTGTGTTTACCAAGCCGATCAGCACTGTGTGAATTGCCCTTAGGCATTTCTAGGACAGCTGGAATTTTCTCTAGCCCCACCTTTTCTGAGTAAACCATGTAATATAATATTTTTTGGACCTTGAGGGTGCTGTCACACGTTGCGTTTACTGCATGCGTTTAAAAACGCTTTGCTACAGCTGAAGGGATATTTCCCTAATTAAACAGCTGTTAACGTTTGCGTTTACAAACGCATGCGTTAACTGCGATGTTAACACAAGCGTTAACAATGTGTTAACGCTTGCGTTTTGCAAACGCAGACAAAGTCGCGCCCACCAGGGCGGGCCTCGGCTAATTTAACGTTAAATTAACGCGAAACACCGGCGGCTCGTTCCCGATCGCAGGCATTTCCATAGAACCGCCGATGCGATCGGGCCGAGGCCCGCCCCGGTGGGCGCGACTTTGTTTGCGTTTGCAAGCGCAGACAAAAGCGCCACCTGTGGCGCCGGCCTTAGGGTGCAGACACACATGGCGTTTTTGGGCCGTTTTTACTAAGTGCGTTTTCAGATAGTTAAAAACGCATCCGTTTTTAAAAACGATCTGAAAACGCACTTAGTAAAAACGGCCCAAAAACGCTATGTGTGTCTTCACCCTCGTTTTTACTAAGTGCGTTTTCAGATCGTTTTTGAAAACGCATGCGTTTTTGTCCGTTTTTCATTGCGCAATTTCGGAATTTTTAAAAAACGGATGCGTTTTTTAACGATCTGAAAACGCACTTAGTAAAAACGGCCCAAAAACGCTATGTGTGTCTTCACCCTCGTTTTTACTAAGTGCGTTTTCAGATCGTTAAAAAACGCATCAGTTTTTTAAAAATTCCGAAATTGCGCAATGAAAAACGGACAAAAACGCATGCGTTTTTAACGATCTGAAAACGCACTTAGTAAAAACGCCCCAAAAACGCCATGTGTGTCTTCACCCTTAGGCCGGCAGCACACGTGGCGTTTTGAACCTGTATTTGTAATTGGGAAAAAAAACCTAAAAATTCACATCGCCCCCCTTTCGCTAGAACTTAATTACATATAAATAAACAGTAAAAATCACAAAAACATTAGGTATCGCCGCTTCCGAAAAGCGCCCAAAGTCAAAAATGGCACTTTTTTGGCATTTTGAAAAATATAAAAAACCTATAAAAAGTGATCAAAAGGTCATACAGTACTAAAAATGTTCGCATTGAAAACGTCATCAAAAGTCGAAAAAAAAGGTACCAGCTACAGCTCCGTACACAAAAGTATAAAAAAGTTATAAGCGCCAGAAGATGGCAAAATAAAAAAACAATTTCTACATGAGTTTTAATTATTGTAAATGTATGAAAACATTAAAACCTATATAAATTTGGTATCCCTGTGATCGTGCCGACCCAAAGAATAATGTAGACATGTCACTTGGGGTGCACAGTGAAAGCTGTAAATTCCAAGCTCACAAGAAAACGTCGTAAATGCTTTTTTTTTTTTCACCAATTTCAGTGCATTTGGAAATTTTTTCTTGCTTCAGAGTACACAGCATGGAATATTCAATACTATCACTATGAAGTGAAATTTGTTATGCAGAAAACAAGCCATCACAAAGCTCTTTACGTGCAAAAAAAAAAAAAAGTTATAGATTTTTGATTGTGGGGAGTGACAAATGAAAAAACTAAAAAGGATGCGGTCCTTAAAGGGTTAAGCAAGTGAATGTTATTGTTTGTATTATAAAGTTATACAATTTTCAAATATACTTTCTGTATAAATTCCTCAGTTTTCTGGAACTCTGCTTGCTGTCTATAGGAAGCATCTGTTTACATCCAGTGGACAGAAATCTGACCATGGTCACAAAGACGCACGGCTCGTCCCTGTCATGGAGAGTAATCGGAGTTGTGTGATATAGCTGGCTGTGCACCTGTGTGACCGTGGTCAGCTTTCTGTCCACTGTAAGTAAATATAGAAGCTTTCTATAGAATGACAGCAAGCGGAGATATAAAACTGTGAGGAATTGATACAGAAAGTGTATTGAAAATTTGTGTAACTTTTTATAATACCAACAATAAGATTCAGTTACTGAAATGGGAAAACCTCTTACCGACACGCGCTCTAATAGTACAGAGCGCTTTGAGTTCCAGTGCATGGAGAGAGCTCAAAGGTGAGCCCTCTCCACAGCCGGTAAGTCTTTGCTGCATATTGGGTTACACCCACGATCGGTGCCGTGTTTTCCCACCGATCACCATCGACAATGCCCATGTGCCGCCATCTTGCCAAGGATCGTCGCTCCCTGTGACGTCATCAGGGAGCGGCGATCCCTTTCCACGTCAGCCTCGGGTCTTTTGAAGACATCAGCACATTTTTCAGTGAGGAGGAAAATCCCCATATACTATTATACTGTAATATATGTTAGGATCAATCAGACAATCTAGGGAAAGTACCCTAGGGAGTAAAATGGTAAAAATTAAAAAAATTAAAAATAAAATTATAATAAAACATAATTCAAATCACCCCTCTTTCCCTAGAACTGATATAAATATTAATAAACGGTAAAAATAATAAATACATTGGGTATTGCCGCTTCCGAAAATGCCCAATCAAAATATGTTTTTCGGAAAATAGCGCCCAAATTAAAAAAGTAATATAAAAAAAAAAAATCAATAAAAAGTGATCAAAGGTAGCACAGTCCTAAAAATGATAGCAATGAAAACGTCATCAAAAGTTGCAAAAAATGACACCACCCACAGCTCCATACACCGAAGTATGAAATAGTTAAAGGGCACCTACCACCACGAATCTACCTATAAAGGTAGATCGGGTGGTAGGTGGATGTATGGGACGTGAGGATAGCCCTTTTTAGAGCTAATCCTCACGTCCGCATGCGCAGAACTCCGGCTTCTCGGACGAGGGCGCGCAGCTGCCAGGAGCTGCGCGCCGAAGATCACAGGGTAGGCGGGGAAAGCGGCTACTGGGGCGTGGAGTAGCCGCGCCGTGTAGCCTCGTGTACGGCTACTCCACGCCCCAGTAGCCGCTTAATTACATTTACATATTAGGGCAATAAAGTTTATGCTACACTAGCGGGGACGTGAGGATTAGCTCTAAAAAGGGCTATCCTCACGTCCCATACATCCACCTACCACCCGATCTACCTTTATAGGTAGATTCGTGGTGGTAGGTTCCCTTTAATGGGCGCCAGAAGATGGCAAAATTAAAAAAAAAAATTTGTGCAGGAGGTTTTAATTTTTGTAAATGTATGAAAACAATATACAAATTTGGTATCCCTGTAATCGTACCTACCCAAAGAATAGAGTAGACATGTCATTTGTGGCAAACAGTCAAAGCTGTAAAATCCAAGCCCACAAGAAAATGGCGCAAATGGTTTCTTTCCACCGCATTTGGAATTTTTTTTCCCGCTTCCCAGTATACGGCACGGAACGAGGTTGAAGGTGGTAAAATGTCCTCTTAAAATGAAAAGCTGCTGCAAAAGTTGACAGCACGTGTCCTTTGTTTTACTTTGCATGTTGATAGGATTTATTACAACTGTAGATCACTTTGTTTACCCGTATGTATCATATGTATGGGTACTTTCAGAGGGCGCATTAACGACTGTACAAGCATAAACAATTCTACTCCTTGAAAAAAGTCTTGTGCATATTTATACACTTGACTTTCCTCTGTTTTGGGGTCGCTGACTAGTGATAATTCATGTCCCTCTGGTAGGTCATGTGACCAGAGCACAGGTTTCCCATACAGGTTTCTGATGCTCTGTTCATCCTGTGTGAGCGGGAGCCGTACAACTCCTGGAATTCCGTATTTAAACTTTTACATATTAAATACATGAATGTATCGGTGCCCATTGTGAATGAGAGCTGTAGTTTATTTGCTTTCAGAATCTCTTTTCGTGATGTAACATTTCCCATCATGCATACATGTCCAGTGTCACAAAAAAGACAATGTTGTGTCCTTCTGCTGTGACACCTGTACAATATAACAAAGGATAGACCAATATGGCTGACTTATGTGACTGGGGATTGAAAGAATTGCTTTGTTCTTCCTTTTTGTAGACAATTTTGTGTAGATAAATTTCCATCTATATATCATTGTGTGTCAGTTTGGGGGTGCAGAGAGTTAAGGTTGTTAAAGGGGTTATCACGCGATTGTCGATCAGTACAGTGGCCCCATTCTCAATAATGGCTGGTGCGTCCTGCTGCTCCGTGCAATTATAAGTGCTATAAGGGGCAATCTCCATATAGAGGGAATCATGGGAATCCTATCTGGATTTGCTTCAGTGATGGGAGTAGATGAAGCTGTAATAAACGGTTATCAGCACTAGGAGAACTTCATGGAGGAGAGAGATGAGAGGGAACATTGTATAAACAAGACAATGGGCACTCATTGCACATACCTACACCTACATGGGCACTGGCCACTCAACACACACACATCTACGCTGTGGACAGAAAGAGTTCTTGGGAATTGTGGTAAAAATCTATTCGCTGCAACTCGTGTTAATCCTTATTGACTATGATGGGAAAGCAAGTAATAACTTCCCAAGCTGTTGCCAATGAAATTTTAAAGGTTTGTTTGTTTTTAAAGCCCTCCCCAGCTCGCCTTCAGAATCTGACAACCCCTTAAGGCCTTCCCCATGTGAAAAAACCTGTAGTCTGCAAATCTCAGTTAATTCCTTCTAATTCTTGTGTGCTGGTTTCCCTGACCAGTTATACTAGTTTATCTTGTGTGGTGTGATTGTGCTTCTGTAGATCTGCCGGATGAATATTGTGGAGGTTTCTTTTGAAACTTTTAACGATGGCTTGAGAAAAACACAAGAAACGTCAAATGTTCCTCCTGTGACTATGGAGAGGGCACTAGAACAGCTCCAGGAATCCCCCTTTATGTGCCACTTGAGAAGTTCATGTGCGTGTCAAACGGAAAAGGAAGCCTGCAGACATAATCATCATTTCTGTGGTTTTATTCTACTGGTTGTTACATTTTCTCCATGACTACAATCTTGTTTTTCTAAACGGATAGATGGACACCGAATAGGAACTGACTTGGCACGGCTTCTATAGTTTTGTTGAATATCTGATGCGAAAGGACATTCTCTGGGCTCTGGGAGACAGATCTCTACACAAGAGTTGTGAACAGAGGCTATTTTATTGTCTGCAAAGGCAATTATTTTCCATCCTGATCTGTCCCATCTCCATAGATGTAGGTTTAATCTAAAATAGCATTCCAAATAGTTTTGCATGGTGGACCCCTTCCACTATTTTCTTGGTTATTTTACTTTAAAACTGCAGTACATGGTACAATGCTGGTGTGCCCAGAACTAAAGGGAACCTGTCATCAGAAATTGCCCTAATAAACCTTTACCAGTATGTTGTCAAGCAGGTAAGCTGCTTCTAGATCATGCTTTTTTCATGGCCCGCTTGGCGGCATCGTAAAGAAAATCAACTTTGAAGTGAGCTGTAAATTGGTTGTATAAAATCAGGGAGGTGCAGAGTTTTGCTTGGAGGAAGGCTGTTTATGCATGAGATTTTTTTTAGCGATGCTTCTTCAATTAAATAATAATTTATTGTCCCGAGGGAAAAGTTTGTCACATTCGAATAAAACACAATGTATATAAAAAAAATACAATATATAAAACATGAATAATAAAATGTATAGAAGACACACAATATATTACCTTTACAACACTTCTGCTATACCCCGATTATTCATCAAGTGAAGAGTGATCGGCTCAAAAGATTTTTTTTTTTTTTTGTACCTGTTGGTGGAAGGATACAGTCTGTAGTCTTGATGATTTTTCAGCCAATCTAGAGTCTAAAAAAAAAGGCTGATGGCTGCTACTTGTACTTTAAGGGTGCTGGGCTTCAGACCTTCTTTTAGACCTGATTGTAGAAAATCCAATGTTGCAGCTGTACTGGCCTGTTCTAAAGGTCTGTTAATTGTAAGGAAAAAAAAATAAATTCTTTCCAGATCCTCATCTAGATTTTGGAGGCAAGTTCTTTCTCCCTTCTAAGAAGGGTAAAAAAAAAATACTGGTTCAGAGAATCCTACTTTTCTAAAAATGTCTCCTTCAGGTGCAAGGCCTTATTAGTGCAAATGGTGGAAACACATAAAGTAACCACTGAGGCCATGTATGAGAGAATGCGTCCACCCCCAAGAAGGCCGTCTTTGGGATGTAGGGAAAAGGAAGTTTTCCACCTGCCTATTTTTTGTCTGGTTGCAAAGAGGTCCACTAACTGTTGGAAAAAATTTGAGATTCTGCATCCATTTACCTTGTTTTAACTGGACTCTGCTTTAAATATCTGCCTTCTGATTCCATTCCCCTTTGAGCTATAACACTGTTAAGGACAGGATATTCCTCTCTGCCGATTCAAAAATTTGGCCAGGCACTCTGCTCAGGGTTAAACTTTTTGTGCCTCCCTGTTTAAGCACTTGACACTCAGTGCATAATCCATGCCGAAATAGTAAGGTGTGGAGCCAATGCCAGCTTAGCTTTGCAGCAGAGCTCAGCCGGCATCAGGAATTGCAAAAAAAACCCTCTCATCCAGCTATATAGACCATTAAGAGTTAAGCCAGGGTGATGCAAAAATGATAGACCCCACCCCCCACATTAAGTTTTATTGTACAAAACATTGTATTGTACATGAGCATAATATGGAAATTAGATATCACTGCAATCTTATTGACCCATTGAATAAATCTAATATATTACTTGGAGTATATGGTGAACACCAAAAAAAAAATTCTAATAAATTACAGAATTGATGTTTTTTCTGCAACACCAACCCCCTCCACCCCCCCCCCCCCCCGACACACACATGTTAACAAATTTTCAGCAATACTGCATGGCCACACTAAAATGGTACCACTGCAAAATGCTTCACATTCCCACAAATAAGCCCTTGCATGAGGAAAAACTAATATTTTATAGCTTGCAAAAGTGTGCCATGAACCAACGATAAAACCACAAAATTTTATAAGGCAATAACTGGCTGATGCATGACCTTCCTTACCTTCTGTGCCTTGCTGTACGCCCCTACAACAAGTAATGTCCACATGTGGGGTGTCTCCTTACTTGGGAGGAATTGCATAACAAATTTTAAGATTGGTTTTCTCTATCTCTTGTGAATGTGTAAATTTTGGGGCTAAAATAACATATTACTGACAAAATTGAACCATTCTTAATTTTACCTACATTTTGATCTAATTACTATGAAGATATCAAAGGGTTAACAATCTTCCTAAAAGCTGTTTAATAGTTTGATGGTTGCAGATTTGTAAGTGGGTTAATATATAGGAGATTTCTAATACTATATTTTTCAAA
Organism: Engystomops pustulosus; assembly: GCF_040894005.1. NCBI lineage: Eukaryota > Metazoa > Chordata > Amphibia > Anura > Leptodactylidae > Engystomops > Engystomops pustulosus. Next base: position 192,887,601 of record NC_092412.1, on the reverse strand, counting down.
CTTCATTAAAAAATTATCCCCAAAAAAGTATATTCTGAAATCTCCTTGAAAATACCGAAAACAGATGTTCATTTTGTAAACCGCGTGACATCAAAATAAATTATCTAGACATTTTCAAAAATTATGGAACCGAAAAGCAGACATTTGGGAAATGTTATTTAGCAACTAATTTTAGAATTTTTTTTTTCCAGCCTGAAAACGAGAATTACTGACTTCATAAGTAAAATGCTGCTATTGGTCAGGCTGCACTGGAGCAACGACGAAACCCCTCTCGTCCACGGGACTGGGTAGATGGCCATAAGTACAGCTGCCATCTTGCCCCGATCACTGTCTGAACCGTGTTGGCAAGTCTCTTCCGGGCGCGCTGTAATAGAACGATGCGGCGGGAAGGAGTTTATAGGCTATACAATCTTTTATTTTTTGGGAAATTTGAACAAATAAGGGCTTATTTTTTGCGAGATGAGATGTACTGTAAAAAAAAAAAAAAATTTAGTGGGTTTTTAAGCTTATTGAAAATAAAATCAATTTTTAGCACTGTAGCTTAAAATATACTTATTCTATGATTACAGTGATACCTCATTTATGTAGCTTTATATACAGGCAGTCCCCGGGTTACGTACAAGATAGGGTTCGGAGGTTTGTTCTTAAGTTGAATTTGTATGCAAGTCGAAACTGTATATTTTATAATTGTAGACCCAGACCAAAAAAATTTGGGCCCCAGTGACAATTGGAGTTTAAACATTTTTTGCTATAATATGACCAAGGATTATCAATAAAGCTTCATTACCGACACCTTACAGCTTATCATTACAGTCTGGAACTATAGTACAGCATTCAGAAAGCTTCAATAGAGGTCATAGGGGTCTGTCTGTAACTATGGGTTGTCTGTAAGTCGGGTGTCCTTAAGTAGGGGACTGCCTGTATATTTGTCCAATTTTATTGAAGAAAAACTAGAATAAAAACTATTGCTTACTGCGGTTAATATATCTCCTAAACACTTATCCCTATATATTTTGTTTAGTTACCCACATTTATTTATTACAAGGCTGTAGTCTTTACATTACATAAATATACAAAAAATTATCTTTTACTATGTTTAGCTAGCCTCCTATAACGGAATTATGTTAACATCTCATATATAGGGTTAATACCGATTGTTGATATAGAGTCAGTGTATATTATACGCGCTAATCTGACTAGCTTCCCTTTTTTCCCCTTACCGGACACACAAAATATGATTATAGTAGTTTTATATCCAGCACCTTTCCGGTGCTCTCCGTTCTGTTTGTGTCCGTCCGCATTGAACCATCCACTATGTTGGTGACTACATATTATGTATAACATCCTATTTTTTCATTATTGTTTTTAAATGTTGATATAACAGTTTTTTTAGAATGAAATTAAACAATGTTTTATTATACCAAACAACATACCTGAGAGAGGCGTTCCTAAACAACCCTGACGTCATGGATTAAGGCGGACCGTGTGTCCCCCTCCCTCTGACGTCCCTTCCTGTTTGTAATTTAACGGTGCTCCCTCTCAGATATGTGTGAGCCTTGACAAAGAGCGTGTGCATATTGTAGTCCACTACTTGGACGCAGTGCTTGGGTTTATGTGATTTCAATACCTTTCTATGGGTACTAAATAAAAAGCCTGAAGTATTTTTTCCAAACACAAGTGCTGGACCATTTCTTCATATTGTCTGTTTGTTTTAGTATCGCCATTTTTGCAGCAACATAACTTTGGTATTTTTTGGTTGACGTAGCTTGTTGTGGGCTTATTTTTTGCGTGACAAGTGGTTCTTTTCAGTGGTACTATTTTGATGTTGTGTTTTTTTTTTTTTTTTTTTTTTTGTTTACCGCGTTCACAGTTCGGTTCCAATTATGATTTATTGTACAGATTGTTACAGACACGGCGATATCAATTAAGTGTGTGTGTGGTTTTTTTTTGTTTTTGTATTTTTTTTTTTTTTGTTTTTTGTACTTGTGTATAGGGAATTGTGGTGTTTGGAGGACTTCCACTTCCTTTTATTATTTAATTATATTTAAAAAAAACTTTTTGTTTAAACATTTTTTTTTTTTCCTGTTGACTTGAATAAGTAATCTTCTGATCACTTGTTCCAGCTCTTATACATCTAACACAGTGCAGCAATAGAGATTACACAGTATTGCACTGTGCAATGTAAGACTATGTTAGTGTATTACAGCTGCGTCCTGCTAGGAGGCGGGCTCCCAGACATGGGATCCACATAAAAAGCCTCTTGCATACAGCGGCGTGTAAGGGGTTAACACTCGGGATTGAAGGAACCTCCGGTCACGGTTGTTTTAGACGGGTGTCAGCTGGGATATGCAACAGACACCCGTTCTGTATGGGACCAGCTCTGAACGCGAGCCAGTACCTACCACGCGCCGTAATAGTACAGAGAGCTATTTTAAGTCACTTCCCGCTACGCTGTACTATTATTGTGTGTGTCGGGAAGGGGTTAAAGTGAAACCCCTTGTTTAGAGATGTCTTTTACTTCATTATTTCAGACAATCCTCTCCATAAAATGGCTGGGTGTGGGGGAGCAGAAGATTTTCTTATTTTGCATTCTTATTCTTTCTCTTTAAAATACTGAAGCCACAAGAGTCTGCGTCCATACTCCATGTGTTGTCAGAGCTGTCAGGACATGCATTATCATCAGAGCGCAAAGCGGAGCTCTAATTAAATCTGAAAATATCATCCATTTCTTTCATGCCAAGTCCTTTTATGTATGCATTTTTTTTTGTTTTCTACAGGGAGTAACTCTACAGAAATGACGGAATATAAACTGGTCGTGGTCGGAGCTGGAGGTGTTGGAAAAAGTGCCTTAACTATACAGCTTATCCAGAACCATTTTGTGGATGAATATGATCCCACTATTGAGGTACGGTGTTCAAGCTGCTTTATAAGCAACAGTGGGTACGAAAAGTATTCAGACTTTTACTCCAATTTGTACCCCATTGTAACAGAAAACAAATGTAGTTATTTTTGCTCATTTATTTAAACAAGAAAAATTCTAATATTATATGGTCATAAATATTCAGACCCTTGCTCTGACACACATATTTTACTTGCATGCTGCCTTCTGATCCTACTTGAGGTGGTTATATTCCTGCATTGGAGTTTAGCTTTTCTTAATTGGACTGATTGTCCTTGATTAGGAAAGGCACGCACCTGTCTATATAAGACCTTACAGCTCACTGTGCATGTTGGCTCACTTGAGAATCATGAGGTTTAAGGTACTGCCCAAAGGGCTCAGAGAAAGAATCCCAGACAAAAAAAGGCTGGTTCATATTGTACAGACATGGCTACTGCTGTTTTTCAGTCTCATCTTGTGGTGATTTTCATAGATGTGGCACATAATTACTGTGGCAATTTATTGCTTTAAGGCAGTGAAAACCACTGGCAGTGTAACCCCCTAAATTCCACAATGGGCTCTAATTATTTCTCTGTTATTATTCATGTTATGATTCTACTTTATTTTATCACGTTACATAGCATTTTCTTCTCTGCAACTTTAAAGGACATCTACCACCAGGATGAAGAACTGTATTAATACCAATAGAGCCTTGCATACAGTCCTTCATCCTGGTGGTAGATGCCCTTTAAAAGAAGATCTCAAACTCTCCTCTAAACTGATCCATTTTATTTGTTCTTACAATTATATTTTTTTGTCTTCTACTGTTCTGCGATTACCAACCTTCGCATTAATTCCTGTTCCAAGTGCAGCTTAAAGTCTATGTCCCCTACCTCCTTTACATATGTACAAACTACAGTCGGCTTTTTTGTTGCATTTGCAAGTTGATACCCACACAAACATAGCCGTGCCATTTATACTGTACTGAACACTATATATACAATAAAGAGATGCAGCCACCTTGAAACAGTGGTGTCTACAGTTGGGAACCAGTTTCGGAGTTGGCAAAAAGAGTCATCGCTTTCCTTGCCCCATCCTGTAAAAACTATTTGCTTATTTCCCACAAACATAGGGAAAACATAAAATTCATTGAAGGTTTTGACTTGACAGATGCATGTGTCCATCTTGGGTGTAGACAGAATATTAGAAGTAAAAAGATAAACGGAGACCCTCTATTGGTTGGAGAAAGTTATAGCTGGTCACATGACACATCTGAGGACAAGAAGGCAAATGATCTCTCCCCCCAAATTGAGCAAATTGTATTCTTCCTGCTAGTGTCTAAATTTCTAATGGGGTAGAGGAAGAAAAAACTGCTCAGGAGTGCAGATAACCGTATAGGACCACCAGGATTAAGGTTTGTAGCCCAAATACACTTACATTCTCTTCTAACAGCATCTGCTCTTTTAGCTGCTTAAGCTATTGTTTTTACGAGAAAAAAATCTGCAAATGAACCTAAGGGGCTCCATTGAAATCAATTGAGCCTGGAGCCTCATTTGCATAATTGTTTACCCTTTTTTGTCAAAACAAGGGCATAGGTAGCTAAAAGCAGATCCTGACAGAGGGAGCACACACCGGCATGTAAGTATTCATGGTTTACAAACCCTTATCCTGCTATTAATGTCCTTTTTTTTTTCTGCTTTTCTACCTCTTGTAGGACTCTTACCGGAAGCAGGTGGTGATTGATGGGGAGACGTGCTTGCTGGATATCTTGGATACTGCGGGTCAAGAAGAGTATAGCGCAATGCGTGACCAGTATATGCGCACGGGGGAAGGCTTTCTTTGTGTGTTTGCAATCAACAATAGCAAATCATTTGCTGATATAAATTCCTATAGGTAAGGCAACAAGTGTTATACATAACCAGACTTGCTGAGTACAATGCATTATTCAGCTTGCATGTGAAGAATACGAATAATGGTATCTGAAAAAAGTTCACTCTTAAAATAGTTACTTTTCTTTATTTTTTTTTTCTCTTCTTGAAATCCAACGCAATCGCCACGTATGAACACCGCCTCAGGGTATTGTTGTTTAACAATAAGTTTGGTGGTTGTCCTCAGGGCCGATTGTAATGGTAATTCTGTATAAATTACTATTATACAGTAATAATTATATTCCACCCTTTTAGGGTAACCCTGCTCTAGATGTATCCGTTGTGATGAGGGAGGCATGGCCACTATTGTACACTGGCGTATGTTACATAAACTCTGTTTTCGTAGATGGCTTCTAATTGTAAGCAGTTGTAGAGACCTTTTATGAAACAGATTTCAGTTTTCAGATTAATGCCACGGTATTGTTTTAAATGCCCTTGTCCCCCATTTATAAAGGACAACTTTCCGACCAGTACAAAGTCTGCCAGAATTGTGGGTACATGTATCATCATTTTGTACAGAGTTTTCTGGTGAATGAAGACCAACTAATAGGAGTGCAAAGAACGGATAGACTGTGTTATACTTCTACAGATTAATCATCCAGCATCAGACAGTCTTGTGCTGTCCATATTTATTCAACACTTGCTAAATCATCCTAGATGTCTTTGAAAACCTTTCCCAGATCAAGTGGCTTGATTTGAAGAGTCCTTTGTATCCACGTATCCTATACACCCATCATTACAGCTTTATGTTGTGTATTTACCCCACCGGATTTCGTAGTTCATAAAGTCCGCACCTGGTGTGTGAGCATTTTGGTAAACTTGTACTTGTAAAATGTACATGTTGATTCTATATAAATGTTATAACTACCCTTTATCCCATTTTAGGGAACAGATTAAAAGAGTAAAGGACTCTGATGATGTTCCTATGGTACTTGTCGGTAACAAATGTGATCTGCCAACAAGGACTGTGGACACCAAGCAAGCCCAAGAACTAGCCAAGAGTTATGGAATCCCATTCGTTGAGACCTCGGCAAAAACAAGACAGGTATGAGTGTAACGTGTTTATCATTCATGTCAATCTTGGAAAGTGCAACAGATACATTTGTTATGCAGTCTGTCACAAATGTTTTCCTTAAAATATCTCTTCAGGGTGTTGAAGATGCTTTTTATACTCTGGTCCGTGAAATCCATCAGTACAGGATGAAAAAACTAGATAGCAACGAAGATAGTAGCCAGGGCTGCATTAGATTGCCTTGCACCCTCTTGTAATTCGGTAAGTGATGAGTAATGATGTATAAGATTACTGTGGTGAAAGTAAAGATGGTTTTGTAATTTTTCTTTTTTGTTCTAGTCTCGTTGGCCAAAGCACTGGAATTCTTGGAAGACCGGAGGCCAATAACTCACATGGCACCTGCACAAGACTGTTCTATCAAACTCAACTTGACAAATCTGTTACCTCGTTCATGGATGGTCTCATCACTGTGTCCTTTACCACACAGCTGCTGCCATGTGGACCAACTCCAACCAACTCCAACTCCTGTGAAGCTCTAACCCAAAGGAAATGGCCTTGATGTTTGTACTTCAAGTGGTTATGCAAAGAGTATGATGTGAAGATGTTTGCGCTGCGTTCTTCATCTCAAGGATTTATGTTGTGTAGTGACCATCCGTTTAAATAACTTTGGGTTTATACCACTATATTTCAGTATATTATGTCTGAGTAGCAGGGGCTATGTCCCTTTACATTGAACTGACATTTTACCCAATGTGCTGTTTTCAGCCTTATGTTCCGACCTTGATAATCACTTTAAAATGTTTGACTTCTTCAGAGAACAATTCCCTTCACCTTGAGGGTTAAGGAAGAATGACTTGATGGCCTTTTCAACACATCATGGCCCGGTCGCATGTCCTGTTCTTTATTGCTTTTATTCAAATGTGCATAATGGTTTTAGGACCAAAAGAGAAGATTTTGTGTTGAAGACGATCTGTAGACCATTTGCCTTACTCTGGTCAAGCACAAAAGTGTCATTATTAATAGCACAGTACAGAATGTGACGGCCTACAAAGAAGGCTCCACACTGGGTTATGTTAAATGACATTTTTCAATCAGTATTTTACAATCGTGAAAATTAAAATGTATTGTATGTATTTGTACATATCTGTATGAAGTGTTTTCTTTCTCAAAAGAAAAATATTTCAACCATAAGTTCAAATCTAGGTTTATGTAAAGACAAGATGCATGAAGTGCCAAACGTTATGCATTTGTAGTTAAAGGGGTCCTCCAGTGACATACAAGTAAGCCCCTACCCTGTGGATGGGAACTAACTTGGTGATGAAACCCCCATGGATCACATGAACAGGGATCGGTCCACTACGTAAACAATCTTAATAGATCTACGTGTACATTGATCTGGAGGAAATGATCCTGATATTTTCTTGTACGCGATAACATAAAGATATAATTGCATCCACATTCAGACTGGATAAAAACATTAGAGCTCTTTTACATGGATTTTCTAATGTGAATTAACCCCTTAACAACCTGGCCCTTTTTTGTTTTTATATTTCCATTTTTCACACCCCACCTTTAAAAAAAAAGTTTTTTTTTTGTTTTTTTTTTTTTTTTACAAGAGCTCTGTGACAGCTTGTTTTCTGCGTAACAAATTGCACTTCATACTGGTAGTATTGAATATTCTATGCTGTGTACTGGGAAGCAGGAAAAAATTTTTAAGTGCAGTTAAAATGGTGAAAAAAAACGCATTCGCGTCATTTTCTTTTGGGCTTGGATTTTACGGCTTTCAGTGTGCGCCCCAAATGTCTACTTTTATTCTTTGGGTCGGTACGATCACGGGGATACCAAATTTATGGTTTTTGTATCAGTTGTAGGGAAAGGGGGATGATTTGAAAACATTTTTTATTATTTTTTTTATTTTTGCTATTTTTTTCAGACTTCCTAGGGTACTTTAACCCTAGGTTGTCTGATCGATCCTATCATATACTGCCATACTTACAGTATGGCACTATATGGGGATTTTCCTCCTCATTCATTACAATGTAATATGCAGCAAAGACTTACTAGCTATGGATAGGGTTCAGCCAGTGAGCCCTTTCCATGCAGCGTGTGTGTAAGGGGTTAAAGGACTTCTACCATGAGATTTACTGATGGTGGATGTCATCACCGAAATACTCGTTACCTTGTCTATGGGATGAATTTTTTCTTTAACAATATTTTATTTGCGACATAAGCAACATATGTAAGGAAAAAATAAATTTTTCAGCTCACCCTGCTTCTTTCAGCCACGCATTGGGATACCGGTGCACGGACAAACTGAGCCGGATCAGTACACAGCACTATAGAAGAGAAAACTGAATCCAGCAGCCAGGCAGGTATAAAGACATATAACAAACGGTGCTGCACCTTCTCTCCCACGAGCTGCACACTGTTCCTAGATGGATCCAGCAATCATCCAACAATTAATAATCCAGAAAAACTTCAAGAATGACCGGAGATGAAAACGTAGCGGGTTTGTGTCCGAATGGTGACTTATTCCCTAAAGTGATCTCTCGGTTTGGAGTTGTGTGCAAACAAAGAGGAACTGTGCATTGTTCAACAAAAGATTGATGCTTTGAATATGAGCTCCGGTTGTTCTTGAAGTTTTTCTGGGTATAAAGACAAGTGTAGATAAAAAGTTTATTTCATCCTTTAAAAGTAATTAAAAAGGATCCATAGTGAAAAAACTGATGCGTTTCGAACAAAGTTAGTTCTTAATCATAGTCTGATAAGCAACATACACAGATTACATTGTTCTCGAAGACAAACTATTACTAAATGCATCTTGTGCCCACAGCCCAAAATTTTTTTTATATTTATTCGCTTAAGTCCTGCTGTAATAGTAACGTACCATCACAGCATATCAAAACTGAAAAAGAAAAGTAAAAAATGACATCGGAACATACAGATCACTGATGTGGAAACAAAAAGCCAGTGGGAAACTACTACATATGAGTTTGGGCCGAGGCTTAGAAGACCAAATGTGGGCTGTGTATGCTGCTAGGGCCAATGACCTCCTGTCAAATTCTTTTCACATTAACCCCTTAACGCTGAAGCCACTTTTCACCTTCCTGACACGGCCCATTTTTTCAAATCTGCCCTGTGTCACTATAAGTGGTTATAACTTTGAAACGCTTTAACATATCCAAGTGATTTTAAAATTGTTTTCTCGTGACACATTGTACTTCATGTTAAGTGAAAAATTTTGGTGGTATGTTTAGCATTTATTAGAAAATCAGATATTTGGTGAAAATTTTGAAAGATTTTTGAACTTTAAAATGTTCTACTTTTTCCACATATAGTTATAACAGCAAAAAAAACGTTATCACTAACATCCACTGAATGTCTACTTTATGTGGACATGGTTTTTTATGCATACTCTTGTAGGATGTTATGGGGCTTTGAACGTTAGGTGGGATTTTTCACATTTTCATAAAAAATGCAAAATCCTGCTTTTGAGGGACCTGCTCAAGTCACTTGGAGAGGCCTAAATAAAAGTAAAACCCCATTATAGAAACTACACCCCTCAACGTACATAAAACAACTTTTATGAAGTTTGTTAACCCTTTAATTGTTTTACAGGGGTTAAAACAAAATCGTATACTATTTTGAAAGTACTTTTTTTTTTTTTTGGCTAAATTAATGTGTTTTTCAAAAAATGTACAAATTCTCAGTGGATAAAATACCAACTCTCCACAAAATTTGATACCCAATCCCTCCCGCATATAACAATACCCCATATGTGGTGGTAACCTGCTGTATGTGTACAGGCCAGAGCGTTGAAGGGAAGCTGCGCCATTCAGAGCAGATTATGCATTGTCACTTTTTATTGGCTATGCAATCTTTATTTTTTTGGACATATTATTGCAATTTGGACATATAAGGGCTTATTTTTTGCGACATGAGATGCACTTTACAAATATTTCATTTTAGTGGGTCATTAGCTTATTGATGAGATTTTATTAACTCTTGAATGTTTGGGTGAAAAGAAAATTGTCAATTTCGGTTTCCTTTCTTTTTGTATTTTTTGGGGGTCGTACACCGTACACTAAAAATACTATGTTATCTTTATTCTACAGATCACTACGATTACGGTGATACCTCATTTATATAGTTTTTCATTTATTTTTACAATTTTACGGGGAAAACTAATATAGAGGAAATCTCATTTGTTTTTGCATCACCATCTTTTCAGAGACGTAACTATAATAGTTTTTGGTTGACAGAGCTGGTTTGGGGCTTATTTTTTACGTGTTGAGTTGTCCTTTTAAGTGGTACCATTTTGGCGCACAACTTTTTTTGAACACTTTTTAGAACATTTTTGTGAACAGATTTTATGAAAAATGTACATTTATGGCGAGTTTTGCGTGTTTTTGTTTTTACGCCGTTCACAGAGCGGGCCCAATAATGTTTCTGAGTTATTGTACGGATTGTTACGGACGCAGCGATACCAAATATGTAGGGTTTTTTGCCGATTTTTGTGGTTTTTTTTTTCACTTTATTGCATGTATATAGGGAATATTTGTGTTTAGGGGACCTTAACTTTATTTAATTTTTATTAAAAAATTATTTTAATGTTTTTAACTTTTTTAAATTTACTTTTACAGGTTAGCTTGAACAAGCGATCCACTGATCACTTGTTCAAGCTATTCTTCACCTTACACAGTGTAATAATGTAACACACTGAGCATGCTGCGCATGCTCAGTGTGTTACAGCCGGGTCCTGCCAGTAGACAGGGACCCGGCTACAGGAAGGACGATCGGAGCAGCGGACCCCCCTGGTAAGTGCCGCGGGGGAGGTGGGAAGGGGGGGGTGTCCGATTCTTGTCAAATGCCCCTAACCCGATCGCGGGTGTTAGAGCCGGGTGTCAGCTATAATATATAGCCGACACCCGCAGCTTCTGGCCCCGGCTCCGTTCAGGAGCCGGGGCCAGAAGTTTGACGTAATAGTTCTGCATTTTGCGGGAACGCACCTCCCGCCATGCAGTACTATTACGTCAAATGTCAGGAAGGGGTTAATAATGGTACGGTATGTGTCAGAGATGTATTTTTTTTTAATTTCCTTTCCAATATATACTCAAATATAAGCCGACCCGAGTATGAGCCAAGGTACCTAATTTTGGCACAAAATATTGGGAAAACCTATTGACTCAAGGTATAAGCCTAGGGGGTAGGAAATGTACTGGTCACAGCCAGTATATAGCTAGTCGGTTGTTTCTGATAGTTTGAGGGGTGCAGATTTGAAAATGGGTTAATTATGTAGGGTGGTTTTAATGCTAAATATTTAAAATTTTATTCAAAACAGTATTTATCCCCAAAATAGTAAATACTGAAAATACGTTAAACCTATATTCGATTTGTTAGCCGTGTGACCACAAAATAAATTATCCCGACGTTTAAGATGTAATATGGGAAATGTAATTCAGCAACTTATTTAGGTGGTAAATCTATATGCCTGAAAACACAATGATTTTGAATTTAAAAAAATTCATACGTTTTTGTGTTTGTTTACAAAAAAAAAAAATATCGGCCAAAATTTACCACTAAAATGAAGTACAACATGTGGGGAAAAAAATCTCATCAAAGCAAATTTTAAGTGTTGAAAAGTTATAACCATACAAAGCGACGCATGTCAGAACACAAAAAATGGGGTTAAGGGGCAGGCACACGTATGGATTACGTGGGATCTATCTTCATCATTATGATTTGGTAACAAAAAAACTGAAATCCATCAAAAACGCAAAGTTAAGCATAGAATTCTCTGATATGTTGTGAGGAACAACAAATATATAGTTCCCTCTTTATTATTTTTCATTTGAGAGGGAACAACATTATTCTGCATGAACAGTGGTTGGATGAGTGACTAGCCTGAGGCTTTTTAACAGCTGTGATATGTACCACAGCTGAGCTCATCAGTAATTCACTCTGTGCTCAGTTCCAATTCTTCACTGGCTTAAAGGGGTTGTCCACTTTCACCAACTAATTGTTATGGTCCGTGAAAGGAAAAGTTATGCAATTTTCCAATATAGTTTGTCTCAATTCCTCATGGTTTCTAGACTTCTGCTTGCTGTCATTCTATAGAAAACTTCATTGTTTATTTCCAGTGGACAGAGATCTGTCCATGGTCACACAGGTTCGTTATATCACACAGCTCTGGTTACTCTGTTATACTAACAAGCTGTGCACCTGTGTGACCATGGAAAGATTTCAGTCCACTGGAAGTAAACATAGAAGCTTTCTATAGCAGGAAAGCAACCAAAGATCTCAAACAGTGAGGAAATGAGACAAAGTATATGGAAAATTGTATAACTTCCGTACACAAACCGTATCAATTATTTGCTGAAAGTGGACAACCCCTTAAAAAGAGTTCCCGCCACAATGGTAACCACTAGGCAAACGCTGCTGTTAGCTGCACTGGTGCTGCTCACATGATTTTATCACGTAGAACAGAGGTTCAGTAGGCGCTCTGTTTGTGAGCAACACTGAGAGGGAAAGTTGGGAGTAGTTTGTATCTAGGGTAAGTGTCAATGCTAACTTAGCTGTGCCTAAGAGAGACTATTCCTGCATTGACTCGGGCACTAAGTACTCCCAATGAACGTTTCGCCAAGTACCCTCGGCTTCTTCTATTTTTTTTTATTGCTAAAGTACATCATAATACATATCTGATGCAGATTTTAGGCATGAGAATCCACAGCGTATACAGTACTGATACAGGGGCTCCCTTACTTAAAAAATTAACCCTAGTTACTAACGGACCTCTAGATATTGGTAATTTATTGTACTTTAGTCCTAGGCTACAATAAACAGCTGTAACAGTTATCAAATGTGTCTGCAATTAAGCTTTATTGTTAATCCTGGTTCTTATGACAATCCAACATTTTTAAAAATCCAATAGTCATAGAGACCAAAAACAATTTGTCCGGGGTTAGAGCTCTAAAATATACAGTTCTGACTTGCATACAAATCCAACTTAAAGGGGTTGTCCCACGAACCGAGTTAGACCCTATTCACAGGATAGGGACTAACTTTCTGATCGTGGGGTTCTTGGATCACAAGAAAGTGGGGGCCCAAGTACCTCAGTTTGACCCCTCATCGCTCCCGGAGAGTAATGGAGCACACTGCCGCGCATGACCGTTCTGCACTATTCTTCTCTATGGAGCTGAACACAGCACTCGCCGATTTCCGTCAGCTTCATTGAGATCCTTCATAGCTAGATGCCTGGCAGGACCTGGTTCTGATGCCATTACTTTTGTGTAGCACTGAACTCCTGATACAATATATAATAATAACGATCTTCTCTTTCCATGCTTCTATTAAGGTCAGATAGCTCTAAGGGGTCAGCAACTTCTTTCCTTCTCGTGTTCTGTATACAGTTTTGACACAAGACATGTAATGTGAAAGTTTGGCTAAGTATTGCTGCTAAAGATCAAATCCCCAAAATAGCTTCTGCTAAACAAGTCCTATTAATTACTTTTTTCTTTGTTTTAGGTGCATCAGAGCAATTAGCTGTATATGAAGTGCCCACAATACGATAATATGTTACTGATCTTTAACATTGGCGTTGGTTTTAATGTCCGTGCTTCAGTGATTTCCACAAAGCCATTGATTTCTATGGGTGTTTTCGCATTGGCTTGTATTTTCAATGATCTGTTGTCCATGGAAAAAATTATGAAATATGTCCTATTTTTTCATGGATGCGGATCACGGAAGGCAATAGAAGTCTATGGGTGTGCTAAAAAAAACCTCCAATTTTATTTGGAAGAAAAATGGAGACAAAACTCAACTGATGCGCAACTAACTGAAGCTGAGCCCCAACTGTAATGTGAAAGAGCTCTTAGAGTAGACTCACATTGGTGCTTTTTCTCATCAGTGATTTTTCACTCATCCCCATTCTAGGTTATACAAATTGGTTTTCTCTTCCTGGCTTTAGTGATTTTTCAATGATGCCTTACTGAAGCATTCTTTTCAATGGGCCTTTTCACATTTTATTTATTTTTTTTTACTGATCAGTGGTGAATGTAGAACCTGTTCTATTTGTGTTAACTGCCAATGTTGGATCAGCGGGAAAAAAAAAACCTGAAGTGTGAAAAATTACTGAAACTAGGAAGAGATAACCCATATGTGTCCATAAGCCACAATGGGTTCCGTTAAAAATCAGTGATGTAAAAAAAAAAAAGTCATTGTGAAACTAACCTATTACGGTACTTGTTAAAAGTTTGTGATCTTATTTCCTTACATTACTTTTTGGAAATGTTTGGAACTGTGCATTGTAATTTTCTCCAGTCTTTTATATAATTTCATAACTGACAGTATCTCTACTAAACATAAGGAATGATTAACCAAAAAGTAAACTAAATATATATGTATATATATATATATTAGAAAAATCCAGAGTAGCACAACTCACAGTGGGTCCCTTGGCCAGGGTTACACACAATCTAATCCTTAGGAAAGAGGCGGCACTGATGGAATAAAGATTCAACCCGCTTCACCCTATACGGAGTGCTGCCTCTTTCTTAAGGATTATATATATATGTTGTAAAAATATGTGTTCGGTGAATGCCACCGTATTTACATACAGTGGGATATGTCTTCCTGTTCCTCCACCTGACAGCAGGAGGTGTGAACATCGGCAGCAGCTTGTGATTGCCTGCTGTTCATGATCAGGGTTGTTTCCCTTAGTGTTTCCACCATATAAGAAGAGTCACATCACTAGGGACCTCCCTGAGCTTACACCTCCCATTTCCTCCATTGGCCACCACTGAGCATATACGACGCTCAGCAGGAGGGAGCAGGATGGACAGACGTAGCTTGCTGTGCCTTTCCATCCTATGTTTTCCACAGTATACTGAGAATACATCGGGAACTTCCTGGCGTGTACAAAGAACTTATAGAAAATAAATGATGTGAAAGCCTGTTATATATCATGTGAAACTAGCCTTACGTGTCAGAATATAACAGTATACTTCTAGAGTAACTATGGGCATGAAGAAGTATGAAACGTCTCCCTATTCAGGAACACATTTAACCGGAATCCATTTATTTAAATGTTATTTTGAATTTAACATGTACTGCATGAAACTGGAAAAATCATTCTGCAAAATACAAGGGCAGACTTACTATTGTCTGTTGCCATAAATCTGTAGATATTTCCGTAATTTTTTTTTTATCAAAACATTTTTATTAACAGTTGTAAGAGTAAATTGCACATAGACAGCACATACAATTACACAATTGGTACACAAGGACAGGAAACAATAAGCCAGCAGAACATCCGGCATGATAGACACAACATAGCCCATGACTCCCCCCCCCCCCCCCTCCCAGCTGGTCGCAGCCAGCTACCTCCACTTTCCGGTGTCTCTCCCCACTTACAGCCGTTATAGGGTCAACCAGGTTCTAGGCCCTATATGGTGATGTCCCTTGTATTATTAGCTTCTTAAGAGACCCTACTATTCGCACTAGCTAATAGGTACGATAACCCTTGCCTAAAAGACAACAATGCTCCCGATGGAAGGCCTGGATGGTTTATGCAGTATGAGCGGAGTTCTGTAGACTCTGTAAATCATAAACAATTGGGACATACATTGTCCCTCCCTGGGAGATAACAGGGGAACCACTTCCAAGGCGTTCCTCCATTCATCGTCATCTATGGGGCCCACATCTACCTCCCATTTAACGAGAGAGCCATACAGGAACTGGTCCAGATATTTTCCCACCAACCAGGAATATACGAATTATATCAAACCAGCTGTATCTTCCCTCTCTAGTATATATGTCATCAGTATACTAGATCGGATAGGAATTTATTCAGTATCGGTAGAAATGCCTATTTGTAATACCAAAATCCTCACCTATTTGTGATATCGATACTATCCCTTGTCTTTCCCATGGAGAAAAGCCCTCTAATCGGAACGTTTCCGGCAAGTTAGGATTACTCCGTAAAGGACTATATTTTGTCAAGCCGCTGAGTTGAGTGAGGTCCTTAAAGACTTTCCATACCTTGTTCATTAGTTGCAGTGTAGGGAGTGTTGTATTATGTATTTTTTTGGGAAACACACCTCCAAAGCCACCGCTGGAACTGGGTATCTGGACCATTGGCAGATCAACTTGCTCGTAACTCCCCAGCCTTCCTGTTTCCCCCATCCCTTAAAGTGATTTCCATAATGTTTAGACAACTTTTCAGTCTAGTCTGACAAAGTAGGGCTTACTGGATAAAGGACAATTACGATGCACCCAAACGAAATGCAGGAATTAAGCCATCAAACAGATGGTGCAAGTGTAGACTATTCTAAAGATGCACCAGATTTATCTTCAGCATCAGCCACTATGATAAATTGACACATTTACATAGACTGTAAGCTCTTGTGAGCAGGGCCCTCAATCCGATTGTTCCATTTGACTGTTTTTACTATGTAATGTAATATTATATTTGTATATGTCCCATATGAAGCGCTACGGAATATGAGGGATCTATATGAATAAAGAGTATTATTATTATTATTTGAAGACTGTCTAGAAAAAGTTTGCAATGTCTACTGGAGAATATTAGTTTTTCTGCCACTGAGTGTCTGAAAGACATGTAGGTTCTTCAGCTGGGACCATTACAACCAATTGAAACCTTTTATTATTCATATAGGGGGACATGTAGCTTTATTTCTGCTAGTTAACGTCTCTCATTTTTGTCATTTTTGTGACTTTTCACTGCGACTTTTGTTGACATTTTTCAAGTGCACCTTGGTCTGCACCTTGTGCATTGCCTTATGTATCTTTGTTTTCCAGATGTTCCGTGCGACTTTTCACTTATGTATCACTTTTTTTTTGCTTATTTTTGCGACTTTTTAGCCGCAAATCTGCACCTGGTCCAGTGCAGGTACAAGGGAAGGACTTTTTTCATGGACCCTATTTTAACATGTAAATTGGAATTATTTGACATGCTTTAAATATTTAAAATTTAAAATTAACCTCTTTTTTGAAAATTTTTGCATTTACATTTTTAAAAATGTATTGGTTATTTCTCAGGGTGCGGTTACACGTTTCGTTTTAATTTGAAACACATTACAACAGATGAGGAGAGTTGTTCTGTTTACAAAACTCTGCATTTTGGAAATGCAAATGTTAATAGTAATGTAATTAGGCAAATCACCTCCGCAGCTGTTGTAATGTGTTTCAAAACGCAACTAAAATGCAACGTGTGACCACAGTCTCATATGTCGTCAGTGCTTAAAAATGCAGGACACAGTCGCAAATCCTAAATTAACAGTAGTGTCCACTCCTGTATATAACCCTCTCACATGACTTTTGTCCATGTGGATTTGAGACATTTGCAACAAAAAGTCTCAAAAAGAAACCAAAATCTGCACCTGCTAGGATAGGCAAAACTTAACATGTATCACAAGTAGGCGCAAAAAAGAGCTACCAAATGGCTCAAAAATTCACCAAAGAAAAAAAAAACTATGATACATGTCCCCCATAGTTTTACAGCAGAGCTTTCCTGTGATCCACCAAGACTAACAGTTCACCTTCAGCTGTTGCTAACAGTGGAATAACATGTAGTCTTTGTAGACAAACATTAGAAATAGAATGTATTATATGGAAGAGCCTAGTGACCTTTAAACCTAGGATGTTTGTCTTAAAGATGGTCACATATCTGAAATGCCGAGTTATTTCAGTAGAATTTAAAGTAAAGGTGTTACCAGAAAATGGTCTATTTTTTAACCAATTTTAATGTTACAAATATATTTATAATTATTTTTGATGATTTTTTTCTATGTCACAATCTATATTTAATATAAGGTATTATATCCTGAAATTATCACCCTGACCCTGGCTTAATAATAGACTGACACTTGCTAATTCTGTGGGGTCACCTCATATACATCACCGGACTGTCACCTGGACAGAGAATGGAAGCAAAAAAAAAATCTGAAAATTTAAAAGTGATACATTTCATATCTGGTTTTAATAAAAAGTAGTGACACATCCCCTTTAAGTTTGTCTGAGCTCATGGAAAATATCTAGGAGAACAATAGCTCAGAAATCAGAAAAACCATAGCTAACAGTTTGGGGACATTATATAGAGGGACTATTTATTATAAAATCATGGGTTGGGATCTTAGAGCCTTGAATTTCCCCAAAGGCTAACATTTAGAAAGTACTTAGAAAGTATATATTTAGGCAGTTTGAAAATGCCATAGATTTATAAGTGTATGAATTGGAATGATAAATCAAACATTTTAAAATTGTCGAGTCTAAGTATATACCATTTATTGGTTGTTTTACTTTGATTAAGACTTTCACTCCAAAATGTGCAATGTGGAACATTTTGTTGCAATAAATCTCTCGATCCACTAAATCATGTCCACTTGTCAAGTGAATTAAAAATACAGTTTGAGTTCTGCTGGATGAGTACCACATCCAAGTGTAAACTCTGCAGAGGGCTGAGTGACTGATATCTTGCTGCCACTCTGAGCTGGGGTTGTGTCACAGGTGCCAGTACGGAGTTACAGATGACCAAACCATTCAGCTAGTGGGGCGCATCCAGGCACTTAATTATAACTCACAGATGAGTTAATTCAGTGTTTGTTAAACACGTTTTATGGCTCTGGTTATCTGTATACTCTACTGTATTTTTGTTGTGTTTCTGACACTTATACCTTCAACTGTTCTATTGCCTTATGATTTTGTACCTTGCCACCATCTTGGTTTTGATCCAATTTTGCCTGACCATTTGTCTGTCTCTAATGTTTATTTAACATACTGTTCTTGTCCACAAAACCAGGGTATGTATTATCGCCCGTTGTATCTAGAGATTTAGCACAGGACCACCAAATATGCAGGGCAGACGCTGTGAAACGCGCAGGACTTGCAAATCTTTCCTTTCTTGACATTTTTGGTCTCAAATTAGTTTTTATTTTAAGACGGGGATGAGTGACTAGTAAATCTACCAAATTAGTCCTGATTTGTTTTTCAAATTTTTTATATAATGAAGGGTTAAGCGCTCAAAAAAACCATACAGAAGGTCTTTTACTGCACATAAAACATATTGTACCTGGGAAGATAAGTATAATATTTGACTAGCCACATATTTGTTATGTCTTTCCTTCGTACCTGAATATATAGAAACGCCAGGGCCGGATTAAAGGAGGGGCTCCTGGGGCTCTAGCCCCAGGGCCCCCACCACTTTCATTTTTTAAGGGGCCCCCACCAGTTTCGGACAGTCAGCAACTGCGGGCGGCACACTGCAGCAGCCCGTGGCCGCCCGCATCGCACATAGATGTCTAGGATATCAGCTATGTCAGTGAAACACAGCTGCCATCGCTGGGGGAGTTCGCCGATGCACTGTTTTGGCGGCAGCAGGTTGTGATGGGTGATGACGTCACGCTGTCGGCGTCCGATCACTACATACTGCTGCCAAAACAGTGCATCGGCGATCTCCCCCAGCGATGGCAGCTGTGTCTTCAGTGGCTGGCGGCTGCCTAAAGAGCAAAGAAGAGCCAGCGTTGTGGGATCACTGGAAGGGAAGGCGAGGTAAGCAAGAAGTTTATTATTTTGTGGCTATTTTCTACAGGGGACTGGCGGCTAAATTCTGCTGGGGGCTGTATGCTACAGGAGGCTGGTGGCTGTATACTACAGGGGGCTGCAGGCTATATACTAGAGGGGGCTGGCAGGCTATATACTTCCAAAAACATTGTTGGAAGGGCCTCCACCAGTTTGCACCCAGGGGCCCCCACCATCCTTAATCCGGCCCTGAGAAACGCTATGGACAATCATCAAAAATGCTTTGAGTATTCTCTGTCAATCCTAGTGTCCTTAACAATTATAGGTCAGTCCTTTCCACCATGGCTCTATCCTACTTCTCTTATAAATAAGCGGTTTGTTATTTTACATTTTATTACAACGGGGAAACTGGTGAAACAAGTTTCTACTTCTGGGAATGTCCTTACGCTAGTCAGAGTCTTGGTCTTGGACAAAATTTTCAGAAGGTTTAACACTAAGGGTGATGCCACACATGGCGCTTTGAACCAGTTTTTGGTCCATTTTTAAACAGTCCGTCCAAAAAAACATGCGTTTTTTGAAAACTCATCCGTTTTTGACCAGTTTTAATTAAGATAATTGCTAAAACCTGCCAAAAACGTATGCATTTTGAAAACGTATGCGTTTTTAACGGACTGCATAAAAATGGACCAAAAACGGTTTAAAAATGCCTTGTGTGGTGGCATCACCCTAAGGGTGAATACACATATCACCTGGAAGTAGGTTGATGGACAAACAACCATTAACTGGACACTTGGTGAATAATTATTTCATAGATCAAGCTGCATATGTTTTCGTCTACATTAGTCATTCATAGTGGATGTACATTTTCAGTTTAGGCTTAACAAACCTTTTTGAAATGTTTTGAAAACAACATTATTAAAGGATAAATTGCTACCAAATAAATTATACCAAAAGAGGATTGTTTCTTTCTGGACAATGAAAGTGTGTCAACATATGTTATATGTGTAATTGCTAATTTACTAGACTAATTATTATTATTTTTTTTATTTAAGAAAGTTTTTTATTGTTTAAGTATGTTTTTGTGAATGACAACTGAGCTAAGCTGCAGTATTTTGCATACGTTTCAGTGAATGGAGACTTCATCCTGCACTGTCCACTGTAAAGTATTGCCTCTCGACATGCTAAGAACATTAGGATCACCGTCCAACCCTCAATGATCTGATCATTTGCTCTTCATTAAAATCCCCCAAGGCCTGGACAACTCCTTTAACACTAAATGTACTGCCTGTACTATGAATAATAATAATATATAATCCAAAGAATTACATTGCAGCTTTGTACATAATTCTCTGCTAGGGAGTGAATTTCATTGCATCTGCTTCTCTGGCAACTACTTTATACCCTCATGCTGGAAATAGCTTCCTATCCTTTTAAAGTGTATAGATCACATTACTGCAAAAGGAGACTGCTCACACTAGCAGTTTGACACTCATAGCCAGTACCAGCTAGCTGTCTTGTCCATTTATCCTCCTGTGCTGTGAAGATCTGACACCAAAATGTCCAAAGCAGCTAGTAAGTTTTCGTGTGCATACCTAAGCAATGTCCAATGTATGTTGTAAATAGTCAGTCATGTGTAGAACCACCAATATGGGTCACCCTTGTGTTATTACATGGTATCTTGGATGGGAATCATCATCCCAGCGCAGGCAGAGAAGCAGTGCAGGATGAGCTAATGCACTGCATGGTTTCAATAGTTGTGTATGTATCCGGTTTATATTGTTGCATTGTCTATGTAAAGTATATGTAGCATTAAAGCTTCAGTTTCGGCTCATGTTGTCCAGTGAAAAAATATGATTTTTTTAATCTCTATTCTGTTTTCACATATTTCAGTCTTTTTTTTCAAGATGTAATGTGTAAGAAAATAACACACCAAAAACAGGGTTCTTTATCCAAATTTCTTGTGTCTATGTCTGCTGTACTTTGGAAATACATGTGATAATGATTTGTTAAGAGAACCGCTGCTAAGGCGCTTATAGGATCAACCCATCAGTAGTTACATTAGTACAGCACTGTGTACCGAAAATGAGAATATTGGTCTCATCAACTCGGTGATGGTTTACACAAAGCAACCTTGGTATTACTTTATACAAGCTGTAGATCCCGGCACTGTCCAGGATAGGAAATAACCGCTCTTAGCTGTAACAAAACAGAATTGGTTAACAAAATAAATTGTATATGTATCTATCTCTCTCTGACTGTCTCTGACCGTCTCTTTCAGTGATTGTCTCTGACCATCTCTTGCAGTGACTGTCTCTGACCGTCTCTTGCAGTGACTGTCTCTGACCGTCTCTTTAATTGACTGTCTCTGACCGACTCTTTCACTGACTGCCTCTGACCATCTCTGACATTCTGTCTTTCCCCGTCTCTTTGAGTGACTGACAATGAAAGTCTCTTTGAGTGACTGTCTATGGCCGCCTCTTTCAGTGACTGTCTCTGACTGTCTCTTTCAGTGACTGTCACTAAATGTCTCTGTCTCTTACCTTCTCTGTCTTTCACCGTTTCTTTAAGTGACTGTAACTGACTGTCTCTTTGAGTGACTGTTTCTGACCGTCTACTCTGTCACTTTGTCTGGGGAGATTTAGCAGAAGTGCAGAATTGCTCTACTTGGCCATGGAAACCAATCAGAGCTCAAGTTTCATTTTTACATAGCAGTTTATAAAATTACAGATGATCTCTGATTGGTTTCCATGGGCAACTGGAACATTTTACCTCAGACATTCACGGCTTAGCTTCCAACTGCCACAGCAACAGCAGACAATGGCTCCTGTATATAGTGGTTAATAACTGTAGTTTGGAAAGTGCGGGGTAAAAATTTTGTCTCAAAACCTATTCTATGATGTTCTCCGAGTCGCAGAGAGCGGCTGTCATATGGATATTATATGGCCATAAATGCTTGCAAAATCCTCAGCGGTGGCAAATAAAGGTGAGCGTATACGTATTTGTGACAACATATGGGAAACATGCCCATCATTGTACATGTATGTCCATAACCACATAACGAAGGACATTGAGATCTCCCTGACAAGGGTTGTTCGCTTTACAACATTTTTTTTAATAATGTGTGTGTAAGTGTGAGGGGCAGGATATTAAATCATTTCCTAATTCTACTCTGATTTCTTGATATATAATGTGAAGCCTCACACTCTTCTCTTTTCAATATTTATCAATTTATTAATGACCAGAATGGGACACTTGGCTACATGTTAGCATGGGAAAGAGACTTAGATAAGTCCTTTTCCTTACGAGAATGGCAGAATATGGCTGAAAATATGGCAAAAGTTTCCATCAATATGGCTCTGGTAGAGGCGAAATACAAAGTCTTACTGCGATGGTAACTAGTCGCAGTCCGTATTGCTCAGGCTGTCCCACATACTCCCCCAAGCACTTTCACATTTGGTGGGAATGCCCTAGGATCCAAAGATTCTGGAGATGCAAATCTATTATGCTGTATTCTATAACCATGATAAACCTGACATCTCCTAGCCAAGCCTTGTTGAATGAAAGGATCCCCGACATTTCAGCCCCTGCCAGGAGATTCCTGTCATTCTTCTTTCTAGCAGCCAAGATAGCTATAGCCACCTCCTGGAAGAAGTTCAAAGTCCCCTTAGACATGATTGAACACAAACTAATGTTAAGAGCTGAACACGAGAGCCCACAAGAGACCCCCTTCTCACTTCCATTTTTTTTTCTAAATGTCTACCCTTCCCCCTCCTGTATTTTATTTGTGTTATAATATGTTACATTGCTAAAATCTTTTCAGCGGGTGATTTGTATTAACTCAGCGATATTGATAGCCCAGCTATGTCACAATAGCTGATATGTAAAAATCATACGATTCCCTTATTTTTTCTTCTGTACCTAACCTTGAAAATGTAAAACTTTGATAAAAACATTGTGAAACAAAATAAAGATAAAAGTAAGGAAATAATAAGAAAAAATAAACCAGTCAGGGATTACCTTTATGAAAAATCATAATGGGACAGATTTATCAAACTGTCTGAAAGTCCGAACATTTCTAGTTGCCCTTGGCAACCAATCACAGCTCAGCTTTCATTTTACCAGTTCTCATGAATATTTTTTTTTTTTAAACAACATTTTATTGGATTTTTAGACACATATATTACATTGTACGTAACATGCCTGACAACCACAGGCGAAGCTGGAAAGACAATGAATGGGTACAATCATAGAAAGTACATGACTAACAGTAGTATAAAGCAGTATATTGTAAAACATAGAATATAGAATAGTGCATGGGGATAGGGCGGTTCTTATCTTTTAAATTTGACCCACTGACCAAATCTCTGGGGGACGTATTATGCAATTTTTCTGTGCACAGCTTGGACTGCTCATGAATATTTTAAAGAGGAGCTGTGATTGGTAGCCATGGACAACTAGAAATATTCTGACTTTTAGACAGCTTGATAAATCTGCCCCAGGTGTGCCTGGGCCCTAGCTACACCATTCAATATATTATAAGCTTATAATAAATCATATGCTGGATATACCCCTATACCAGTGATGGTGAACCTTTTAGATACAGAGTGCCAAAACTACAACCAAAACCCACTTTTATGTCGCAAAGTGCTAACATGACAATTTGAGCAGTAACCCTTTGATCTCTGCTGTATCACATGTTTCAATTGCATTTGCGTCCTGAGGACACCAATACAATAGAGAGCATGAGACATTTGGATTGCAGCTTTCCTCCAGGGACCCCTGAAGAAGAAGTATCAGGGGACCTAAAGCAGGAGCTCTAAAGATGATCCTGTCCACACCTTCTCACTCCTCCTGTAGTCCAAGGCAGCCAAGTAGGTGTCACTTTAAAATAGCACTGAGCATGGCGCTTCCCGGGCTGTCTTGGAGAACAGAAGGAAGCCTTGAGTCCTATCTGGTAAATTCTGTGCTGGGTGTCCACAGAAAGGGCTCTGAGTGCCACCTCTGGCACCCGTGCCATAGGTTCGCCACCACTGTCCTATACTGTCCAGTACAGTCATATGTTGAGAAATTATGTTAATCTTGATACAATGGATGACAATGTTATTAATATTATAGCAGTCCTCCCCTTAACCTTTTAAGGACCTAGCCCTTTGTTGTTTTTTTTCATTTCTATTTTTCACTCCCCACAACCAAATATCTATCGCTTTTTTTTTTACACATAAACAGCTGTGTGGCGACTTGTTTTCTGTGTAACAAACTGCACTTCATATTGATGATATTTATTCTTCCATTCCGTGTACTGGGAAGTGGGAAAAGGATTCCAAATGCAAGGAAATTTGGTGAAAAAAAGTTATTTTCACCGTTTTCTTGTGGGCTTGGATTTTATGGCTTTTACTGTGCACCACAAATGACATGTCTACTTTATTCTTTGGGTCGTTGCGATTACAAATTTGTATAGGTTTTGTATAGGTTTTACATTTGCAAAAACGAAAACCTTCTATACAAATTTTTTTTTTCAGATTTTGCCATCTTCTGTCGCTAATAACTTTTTCATATTTTGGTGTAG
The DNA here is from genome assembly GCF_040894005.1 of Engystomops pustulosus. Lineage (NCBI taxonomy): Eukaryota > Metazoa > Chordata > Amphibia > Anura > Leptodactylidae > Engystomops > Engystomops pustulosus. Next base: position 192,862,681 of record NC_092412.1, on the reverse strand, counting down.
GAGCTGTGGATGGTGTCTTTTTTGCGACTACTGATGAAGGTTTCAATTCTTAGGGCTTTATGACCTTCTGATTTTTTTAATTGAATTTTTAATATTTTTAAAAATGGCAAAAAAGTGCCACTTTCAAATTCGAGCACTATTTTCCGTTACAGGGTTAAACGCAGTGAAAAACTGTTATTATATTTTGATAGATCGGGTATTTTTGGATGCGGCAATACCTAATGTGTTTATGAGTTTTACTTTTTATTTATATACGTTCTAGTGAATGGGGGGGGTGATTTAAATTTTCAGGGTTTTTAAATTTTCAGGTATTTTTACTTTTACTTTTTCATACTCCCTAGGGTGCTTTAACCCTAGGTTGTCTGATTGATCCATTCATATATTGCCATACTACAGTATGGAAGTATATGGGGATTTTGATCCTCATACATTACAATGAGCAATTAGCACATAGTAATGAATGGGTTAAGTACAGACAGCCTCATGTCATGGCAACTGATTGCCGTTACCCGATGACATCACGGGGAGCGACGATCTCCAACAAGATGGCGGCGCCCACACGTCGCCATCTTTTTGAAGCCGCTGGCAGCGATCTGCGGGTTGACACTTGTGATCGGTGCTAGCACCGATCACGGGTGTTACCAGTAAATCTTTGCTGCAATATGCAACAAAGACTTACTGGCTATGGAGAGGGCTCTCTCGTGAGCCCTCTCCATGCACCCCCACTCCAGATGTGACGTTCTATTGTGAAAGGGTTAAAGGGGTTGACTACTATACCTCATGTTTTTGGTAATGTGTGTGTAAGTGTTTGGCTATTAGGTACAGTAATTTGCCAATTAACATTTAATAATAGTTCTGCACTGCTTTCTTGATATGTAAAGTGAAGCCTCCTGTCTCTTACCTCATCAGCCAGAGATTCCTGTCCATAAAATGGCCACAGATGAAGGGTCATGTGATTTTATCTGACCATGCCTTATATTCATGAATAGTATCATAAGGTCCTGGTAGGGTGATTGTTCATGGTTAGATAAGACCCTTCATCTCTGGCCATTTTATGGACAGGAATATCTGGCTGATGAGGTAAAAGATAAGAGGCATGTCTGCCATTTTCAGCCACAGGCATTAAAATGATGTATACCCTGTGATGTTTGGGCAGGACTCCCTTAGACCCTGGAGGAAATGGTATATTTGGTGAAATCTAAACATTTCTACCTCTGGCATATTGTAGGTAGATTTAAAATATCCAACAGATCTAAGGCCCAGCCGATCACAGAAGTCCCGGCTGGCACACAGACCTTGTCTATCCACCATCAGAGCTTGAAGGACCCAGGACAAATCTAGGGTTATTGAAAATTCTAGCCACACATGTGTGCAGGGACTGTAAACTGTAGTTACATTTGACCCTGTCCCAGATTAAGAGTAAGGAAGAGAGGAGTGGGCACATGAACTGTGGTCTTTCTTTAGGATGCAGCCAGAGTAAAACATCCAACAGGATCTGCAAGCAGGCGGATTGTAAAATCAACACCCTTTGGGGCAGGGCCTCTTTTCTATGCGAGACCACTAGAGGCACCAACCTAGAGGCGTAATAATATTTGATGATGTTCACCGCTCCCAGTCCCCCTAGTACCTTAGAAGTATAAATTATGGCTGCCGAGATCTTGCTCCTCCTAAATTTGTTTATATCTTTCTGAAAAGATCTCAGGCATGAGTTGGGTATGTCAATCAGGATTTTAGCTTTATTTTTACCACTACGGAGTTGCACTGTTAAACAGAGAGTAGGTGGTTAATTATCTTTTGTCGCTTAATTTTAGATATGATATTGGTCGCTTATAGTGTGCGCTTGTAATTTCTATGTAATTTTTGAGTTGTATTGTATTGGTGTCTACATTGTTATTTTTCATCCATAGAAAAGGAATAGAAATACACTCACCGGCCACTTTATTAGGTACACCTGTCCAACTGCTCGTTAACACTTAATTTCTAATCAGCCAATCACATGGTGGCATTTAGGCATGTAGACATCTCCTGCAGTTCAAACCGAGCATCAGTATGGGGAAGAAAGGTGATTTGAGTGCCTTTGAATGTGGCATGGTTGTTGGTGCCAGAAGCAGAAGGGCTGGTCTGAGTATTTCAGAAACTGCTGATCTACTGGGATTTTCACGCACAACCATCTCTAGGGTTTACAGAGAATGGTCCGAAAAAGGAAAAAACATCCAGTGAGCGGCAGTTCTGTGGGCGGAAATGCCTTGTTGATGCTAGAGGTCAGAGGAGAATGGGCAGACTGGTTCGAGCTGATAGAAAGGCAACAGTGACTCAAATCGCCACCCGTTACAACCAAGGTAGGCAGAAGAGCATCTCTGAACGCACAGTACGTCGAACTTTGAGGCAGATGGGCTACAGCAGCAGAAGACCACACCAGGTGCCACTCCTTTCAGCTAAGAACAGGAAACTGAGGCTATAATTTGCACAAGCTCATCGAAATTGGACAGTAGAAGATTGGAAAAACGTTGCCTGGTCTGATGAGTCTCGATTTCTGCTGCGACATTCGGATGGTAGGGTCAGAATTTGGCGTCAACAACATGAAAGCATGGATCCATCCTGCCTTGTATCAACGATTCAGGCTGGTGGTGGTGGTGTCATGGTGTGGGGAATATTTTCTTGGGACTCTTTGGGCCCCTTGGTACCAATTGAGCATCGTTGCAACGCCACAGCCTACCTGAGTATTGTTGCTGACCATGTCCATCCCTTTATGACCACAATGTACCCAACATCTGATGGCTACTTTCAGCAGGATAATGCTCCATGTCATAAAGCTGGAATCATCTCAGACTGGTTTCTTGAACATGACAATGAGTTCACTGTACTCAAATGGCCTCCACAGTCACCAGATCTCAATCCAATAGAGCATCTTTGGGATGTGGTGGAACGGGAGATTCGCATCATGGATGTGCAGCCGACAAATCTGCGACAACTGTGTGATGCCATCATGTCAATATGGACCAAAATCTCTGAGGAATGCTTCCAGCACCTTGTTGAATCTATGCCACGAAGAATTGAGGCAGTTCTGAAGGCAAAAGGTCCAACCCGTTACTAGCATGGTGTACCTAATAAAGTGGCCGGTGAGTGTATATCTTCACATTCTTGGAGTGTTGTTTATATACTTTGCATATTTTTATTTACATTTTTACAATAAATATTACAGTATGTCCTTTTGAGGTTTTGAGATAGTGCCTGAATGGTCTTTAAAATAATTAGACTAGTTAACAAACCCGATGCTGAGCATGCATTATAATAATTATATTTTTTGCTATTAAGAGGGTTTCTCAATATATTTTTACTACTTTACTGTAGCACCCACCGAACAGTCGATTATTTTCTGTGAAAGTTGTTCAGTGTGTCCCCATTGCAGACCAAGTTACTCACAAATTATCTTAATAATAACTAGTTGTGTTCACTAAACAACAATAAAAAATATAGAATATTGTAATCTTGCACAATATTATTGCTTTTCGGGGAATAATTAATAAACAAATAAGAGTACCATCAAGTTATCACTATACCGTGCATAAATAATTTAATCACTCCATAACTAAAATACATCCAACTTACCATTATGCTTAATAGGCCTCTGCAAATTATTGAGTCCCCCAGACGCCAGAATGAAACATTAGGGGCCTTCCCTTGCATCAGTTAATGATGTTTACATCCTTATGACCTATTTTAAAAGGTCACTCTAATTTAATGTTCTCTGTATATCCAGTGACAAGGTCAGCTTGTTGGCCCTTACATTTGCCAAGACAACTGTGCAATTCATTAGTCTTCTCCTGCATAATTCATTCTCTTATTCTTGGTATCAGTGTGAGTGAAGCCCTGAGCATGGCAGTGCTGCCTCACCAACTATACAGCCCAATATGCTGGTCAGATCCCCTGCTGCCACTTAATACACTGGGTGTGTTATACAGACAACATAAATATCAAACTTAAATACTTTGGATGTTGACATACAGTTGTAAAGAGTGTGCCATATTTTTTCCATGTGCCCAATTAATGCATGCCCCCAACTCAAGTAATTCATTTGCTGTCCATGTAAACCACATAGGGACCATGTAGTGGTCCCTGCACTACACTTTTGTGTGTGCAGTAATGATCTTTACTTGATTCTGCAATCAATGGATTATTTTACATCCATGTTTTATCCATGTCTAATTCATATATAAATTCATATATAAATACATATATATGTATATGTAAATATATATATATATTTTTTGGAAGAGAGAAAAAATGTTCATGAGAAAAAGTGAGAAAAAACATCCCAACCGTATGCAGAAAGAAAGTTTGTAATTTTGTGAAAGTGAAATTCAGTATACAACTTTACAAGAATGATGTAGCCACACCATGTGAACAGGAAGCCCTTTTTAATATTAAACGCCTATACTACTTTCATCTACAATCATGGCACCAGACCAATAGTGATAATAGTGTATGTAAACCACATTGCGTGACAGTATATTCCTTTTAAGAAAGCTTAAGTTGGCTTCCACAATACAGTTTACATGTTCTTTAAAAACTCTGTATTCCATGGAAAATCTAAGTCATTCTAGAAAATGGTACAGTAGATTTACAAACCTCATTTTACAGAGGTCTCCCAATGTACAAGAGAGGGTAGATGGCGACACTGGGCGAGGGAGCATGGCAGTGGGGTAGTAGCTACTGTCCTGTATTGAAAGCATGCAAATAGACACGGACTCCTTACTTAAATGTTGAAAATAATAATCCATCTTTTTAAGGGTACAGAAACATCAATGAGCCACATAGCAAAATGAAGTCCAGCTTGCCCAGCTTACCATTGTTAAACCATTACTAGAGGCAGATGCAGGACCTTATCATACATAAACACTATGGGGCATATTTATAAGGACCTCTGCGCACCGCCAGTGGCGCAGAGACCCTGAAATAATCGCAAATGCTAGCTTATTGCTAGCTTTTGCGATTATTTTCCCCAATCCGCCACCTTCACGCCAGTGGGGCGTGAAGGGGCGTGAAGGGGGGGGGGGGGGGCGCGGCCGGCCTAGCACTCGCTGCTGCCGGCGACTTTTCATACGTGAAAAGTCGCTGGCTGCCTTTTCTTTTTTACGCCAGGCAGGGCGCTGGATAAACGCTGCGCTGCTGGCACCCCAATGCATCAAGAGGCAGAAGCCTCTTGATGTACCCTGTTTCCCCCGAAAATAAGACAGTGTCTTATATTAATTTTTGCTCCTAAAAAGGCGCTAGGTCTTATTTTCAGGGGATGTTTTATTCAAACTCTGAATTTCATAATGTATTTCTTGTGACTCCATTTTTATTAGAATAATTGACCCCAATGTCTCATTATTAGTAAAAAGCACTTTCCATAAATGACCCTTCTTATCCTGGTAGCTGCTGGTATCACATTTGCAGCACAACAGAAGTGATTTACTTCCATGAATTCTTTCCCATGTCACAACCTTCTAAAAGATTTACTAATACTAATGTATGGCGTGGGGGGAGCTGCTGCAATTACTGCCGCTAGGTCTTATTTTCAGGGGAGGCCTTATATTTCTAAGCATGAACAAAATTGTACCAGGTCTTATTTTCGGGGGATGTCTTATTTTAGGGGAAACAGGGTATCGGGTTGCGAATTTGCAGCGGCGGGGCGATCATACGCTGGCGCACGAGCGCCAGCGTATGATAAATATCCCCCTATATATATATAGTCCCGACCTAAGATAAAATGAGCATCAACTATACCTTGACAAACAAATCTCATGCTGTTTACGCGTCAACTAATTGTCTCCTCACAGGTGATTGAGGTTGTGGGGTACAGAATTACAAAACTCTACACATTGACTCGGTACTAAGGGGCCAACCATTCTACATGTGAAACAGCCCTAAACAAATAATTTGACAGACACTAATGAAGCGTGAAATGCTGCATGGTGTAGGAACATGGTGTAGTGCTTGACTTCCTTAAGGCCAAGTTGAATCAATATTAACCTGTTACTTGATACATGACATCGTTATCACTATGAGGAACAAGTAGGCTGATAAGTCATTTTTGGATAGCTGTCAATGGGTTGTCTGAAAGTACACATTATTTCTGCTTGTTTTTCTACAATTTTCAGTACCAATCAAATTAACTTACAGTTACAGCCTAATGAGAACAGTGGCACAGTTACAAAAAAGGAGATTTTTTCAAATTTGGTGAATCTTAGCAGGTAGTAAATATAATAATACAGATGGGGCAATATATATATATATATATATATATATATATATATATATATATATATATGATAGATAGAGGATAGAAATTATTAAAAACCAATTCCAATAAGAAAATTGGCGAATTTGGTGCAGCAATGATTTTAGTGCTTTTGTCCTGAGACTTTTATCAAACATTGTGTGAATTTAATACCTTGTGTACAAATTACGCCATTGCAGACAAGAACAAAACTGACTTGCTGACTTGAAAAATTTCCCTCCTGATAAATCTCCCCGAAAACCCGATGTTGTTAGTGACACCGGAATAGAGCGGACAGGAAATTTGTTAGGAACATCAGTGTATAGAAGCCTCCAGAATAACCCAAGAGCCCATGTCATGTTCCATGTTTTACTGTTGCACAATGCAACTGCCAATGTGGTCCTGAATATACATGTCAAAGGTTTCAATTACACTGGTACTATAGCAGGAATGGAATCATGTAAAACTTCACCACCAAATATCTAGCTTTTTTGGAATGTAATGAGGACATTTCCCCACCATTCTCCAACACCAACTTTTTGCATCCTTTGAAGGCATTGCTGGACTGATTCTGACGTGGTTTAAAATTTTGTATTTTCTCCCATCATCCCCAAGTAATCATTTGCAATATTTTCAGCACTCTATTGTGAGATTGGTAAAGTCAGACTGGTTCATCCCCTTGGATCATCCGAGGGGCTAGTTTAATGACCCAATATGCTAACAAGACTCTCTAGTCCTAGAGTGGCGAAGAAGACTGCCCGTCTGACAGAAAAAAGGAAAAGGACGAAAATAGAAAAAGATAGTCGTGTTGAAGTATAAGAGGGAAAGTCAAGCAATTCAGGGGTACGGAAATCAGAGTGGATTTCGACAAGAAAAGGGACAGGTCACCATGATAACTATAAAAGAGAAGGGACCGTCTACAACATGGAATGGCTGAGTTTTGTATAGTAGCTTGACTGTTCCATGACTACTTATTTGGGCCTGTTTCTTTGTAATATGTCCACGTGATATTAAGCATAAAATATGTGATTTCTAGGTTTTTGGGGCAGAACATATTTGCTGACATCATTATCCTGCACTTTGTATATTTTCTTCTTTAAGGGGACAGTGTGGGCACTTCTGTTAGTGGGGTAATATTTAATACATTTTGGGGGCTCGGTGTGGTCTGTTGTTGTGTGAAATGTATATATTGCTTAGGAGGATAGTGTGGGGCATAATTGTTATCTAGAGTACGATATACTTTAAGTAACTTTAGGGATTCAGCATGAAGATATGCCCGGATAGCATATGCAATTGGCCGGGCAAAAAGATAATTGTTACAACCACAGTGATTGAATATTGATCTATGTTAAGCTGGAAAGCAACTTGAGAGCTTTGAGGTCATGTCAAAAAAAGTTTGAAAATGCGCCCACTTTTGCATATAAACACAAACCTCTTAAAGATGACCCTCCAAATTTGCATTGAAAAGTGTGGTGGAAGAAATCTGGTCTGGAATATGGATGGTCTTCTCTAAAATGGGGTCTTCTGGAGAAGTTTTATTATTAAATATGGTGGTATTAAATCATACTGTTAGATTTTTAACATAGTCCATAATCAATATACAGTGTATTATATAGTAGTACAATGTGTTATTTAATACATGTTTGTACATGAACTTGAAGCTTTAATTAACTAAAACTTATTCCTGTAAATGTAGTAAATACATTGATTTGTTAGAAATTCCAAGAAAAAATGGTGCATGAAAAGCTTTAATACTCTTCATATACTTTCCAACAGTGCTCAGCCCGAATCAGTGGGATCATCCGACGGCACGCCCCCCTAATTTGTGTTGCATAGAAGCAAGTGCAGCTGTGCCACAAAAAGGGTCGCGTGTGCCACAATCGCAGCGCAGACACTTATGAAACACCTGTGCGAGTCGTTTTAGGCCCGAAAACGGTGCACAGTCTGACAAAAGTGTGTGCACCACCCTTAGTAAATAAGCCCCACTGTGTTTACTCTCTTACTTGTTTTCTGCAGAAAGTGCGGATGAGATCCGATCTCTGGCTGAGAAAGTATTTGCAACAGAAGTTCGAGATGTGGATACCAAGGAAGACATTTCTCCCTTTGATGTGGAAGACAATTGCCCCATTGCTCATAATGAGTTGGCAGATCACATGGCTAAGCAGGATATCAAGCAAGAACTAGATAAAAGGTATTCCAATAAGAATTATGCAATTTCTGGTTATTAGTGGGATGTTTGATTAATCTAGTCCATCTATTTTAACCTCTTGCTCATCCAAGTCTCTCTACTGCTCCAGATTAACAATAGGTTAAACGTAAACTGTACCAAAATACCAACATATGATCCCATGATGTATTTTTTGTCTATAACTTTAAGTAAATACAATACCTATCATCATATTATGTTGTTCCTTGGTAGGAAGAAGCGTCTCCAGAGGTTAAAGACATTTATGGCCAAAGCTCCGGAAGAAGGACCAAGGCCTATTGCTGCAATAGTAGAGGATTCATCACCTTTGTATAAAATTGTGCCTGATTTCCAGCGAGTAAAAATTACTGGTGACTTTGCATCTGGGGTAAGGAAATAGTGTAAAAAATTAAATTAAGATGCAACTTACCAGCTCCATTAACACGCTCATTCTAGAAAAGTTAAAAGTTAAGTTAAAAATGTATTAATTTTTTGTATCTCTACTGTCATACTTACTGCTGCGGAGTAAGTTATAACACACAATTATATTGTAATGCAAATACTTAGAAAAGGCAGAAAGGCGTATTTGCACTGCTGGTGTCATGGGCTTTTACAATCTGTATTAAGTGAAAAATGAGGTCCCTGGTGACAGGTTCCCTTTAAGCTGAAGGAAGTATGCAAGCATTCTAGGGGGTCTGTACCTATTACAGCTTAGATCCTGCTTTGGAAGTCATAGAATCCTTGCTTAAGGTTCCTGGCTATCATGGAATCCAAGAAAATAAAATTAAACAACACACCTTTTCTAACCATCTTATAAATGAATAAAAAAAACATTGGCAATGCCATCTCTGAAAATAGCCATACCATTCTGTATTCATAGATTTTTGTAACTTCATCTCCCAATGAAAATGTAAAAAAACTGTAATGAAAAGTCATGCATACATCAAAATAATAGTAAAAAAGACAACAGCCTTCTAATAAACATCCATTGAAGAGTCCCATACAGATTCCATAATAGACTAATGGAAAACGTATTTTTCAAAGATGTAAAACATTAATAAAGTATACATCAACGTACCCTCATATGACCTTTGTGAGCAGGTAGTAGAAAACAGAGGAGGTACTAATCAGGAAGGGTTAAATGGAAAGATCTAAATCCATAAACACATTGGCAACATAAATGCTAGTATTAAAATCACATTTGGGCAGATTTACTTACCCGGTCCATTCGCGATCCAGCGGCGCGTTCTCTGCGCTGGATTTGGGTCCGGCCGGGATTCATTAAGGTAGTTCCTCCGACGTCCACCAGGTGGCGCTGCTGCGCTGAAGTTCCCTGGAACGCACTGGAATACACCGAGCCAGGCTGAGAGAAGGTAAGTGCAAGCTTTGCGACACATTTTTGCGGCGGTTTTTCCGAATCTGTCGGGTTTTCGTTCGTCCACACCCACCGATTTCTGTCGCGTGCATGCCAGCGCCGATGCGCCACAATCCGATCGCGTGCGACAAAATCCCGGGGCAATTCAGGGGAAATCGGCGCAAATCGGAAATATTCGGGTAACACGTCGGGAAAATGAGAATCAGGGCCTTAGTAAATGACCCCCATTATTTTAGCTTGTATGCACCCAGTTTAGGGAAAAATGTAAATGGCTTTGGGTGTTGGCCAAATAGTAACTAGTAACAGCCCACCTACATAACAGGCCACCCATAACTATATGTTGTAGTGTGGACATGTAAGTACAGTAAACACTGCTGTAATCTTGCATTTGTTACATAATTAGTAATCTGAAGACTTGTATTACCATGACCAGACTGCTGGAAGACAAGTCTGGGCTGCTCATATTGATGTACTGAGAGGATCCATGTCAGTTTCTGTCTCCCTCCTTCATGAATATGGCTGTGGCATGGCTATCAGCTTACAGATGGATGTCAGCTGTTGAACCGTATAAATATGATATTGCTGTTTATTAATCCTACTTGAAATAGACTGCATGGCTTCTAGATTATTCTGCATTACCAGCTGGAGTGTTACTTTAGTGTTATTGGCTTTGAGTGGACAACAATTAAATAAGTAATTATGAATGAAATAATTTACAATAACAATATGGTAAGGATCAGCACTACCATATCTTCATGATTAAAGTGAACTTGTCACCAGGGATGTCATTTTTAGCTAGTGTCAGGTTCCAATAGACTGTGCTATGCCGATTTTAAAAATGTCTCTGTCAGCATTCTGAATCATTTCAGTAGTTTAGAATAGTTTACCTGGCTCCCTGTCTCCAGGATGTGGTGTAGTGATGGGTCGTTTGCGAACGAGCCGGCACAAAGAGGCGGCTCATGTGCATGAACGCATTAGCCAAAGGCTCACTAAACCCAGCCCTTGAACAGCTCGCCATGCCCCCTCTAAGCCGATGAAATCAGGTTAAAAGTGGAGTGGTGTGGGAGGACTGTTTGGCCTACGGCTCCCTATTCTATAATTAATAGGGAGCCGTTCAGGAGCCAAAAGAGACGGCTCTTCTTATTGAGCAGAGCTTAATGAGCCAGCTCACTAAGAAGAGCTGTAATTCCCATCACTAATGTGGTGAGTCCTGGGAAAGGGAGGGGGCGGTGCAGTCTGTGTGTGCCTACGCCTCCCCAAGCATTCTCCCTTCCCTGCCTGCTGAATGAACATGACAGGAAGTGGGGATAGGTGAGGGTGCTGGACAAGTGAGGGGCAGAGGAGACTGACAAAGGCACACACAGGTTGCATCCACTCCCCAGCAGTGACTATGGTGAGCCCCCCGAAAAACTTGTTCAATTGCAATAAGTTAAAACTTATTAAATAAGTTTAATAAGTTTTAAATAAGTTTTATAGCTAAACTATATTATTAGCCCTAATAAACATATTCCCCTAGTCAAGCAGCATGAATAGCGAATAAGCTTCAAACCCTACAGTAGAGTTCCTTGAAGACCAAAGTATTTCAACTGGGTTGAGGTCTGGACTGTGGACTAGGTCATTGCAACACCTTGATTAATTCCATTTTCAGCCAATCTGTTGAAAATGTTCTTACGTTGTTGCATAACCCACTTTCAGCTAATTAGGCTGTTGGTAAGTTGGCCTCAAATTTGAGTTTGGGAAACATAAAGCTCATATAATATGTAATATTTTTCCACAACTAATCTAATAATAGTTTTACCTGATGTAGAGGCTTTGTCAGTGGGGTAACTTAAAGCTGATGGGCCATGGTGCGAAGTCTTAGCCAGGACCACGACTATAATGTATGATTTAAAGTACTAGTCTTCTCATATGGGAAAGTGACACCTTATGGGCCCCATAAGCCTCTTGGGCCCGGTTGCGACCGCACCCTCTGCACCCACTCAAGTTACAGCCCTGGGCTTAGTTATTAATCTCCACCAAGCATGTAGTATTTCCTACAAGTGTATTGACTGCCATATGCAGTTTGATTTTGATCTTGCAGAGAATTACTTACAGAGGCCAGACACACAATAACAGGTCAGAAACGCAATCCTTCTTCATAGACTACAGTAAGTAGTGCGTTTCCCATAAGCACAGACACAGCCTGACATTGCAACACTTACCTGTCGCTGCATTGCTTGGTCCCCACCACTACCCCTTCTCCCTCAGCATCTAGACCAAGATACAATAAAATGCATCGTAAAAAAATAAAATCCACAATGACCCTTTCATTTTAGCTAGACTTGTGTAGACAGAACAACATGCAAAGTGGGTATATACATACTGGTAAGTTGATTAGATTTTGAGCCACGTTGGGGAAAGGTTTGGCAAGCTCTGCGTAGCGCTGCGTTATCTGTCTGTGCTATATAAATAAAGAATTATTCATTATAGAAAATGTACACTGACTAATAGTGAAACCAAGCAATCCTGAAAACGGTGTCACAGCACCTTCTAGTGTTTGAAGAAAACAAAAGCAAAAAAATGTTTAATACTGTAAAAAGTATTAGACGTGTGCTGTTATATAACTAGCCATTTGTAGGAAATATCTTTGTGCACTGGAATAATATGGTGCACATGTGACATACCTTTTACAGGCTTTGAGTAGCAGCTACAAATTTTATCCACACACTACCAAAAAGTTCTGTTTAAATTGACCTGTGTTGGGTTTTTAAATCAGAAAAGAATCTTTTAGATCGGTAGAGCCCTGCAAATGATGATAGCACCACATAAATATCTATTATTTTATTATTGATAATAACCAGGGTTTGCCAAAAGAGGGGAGTGCTGGATTCCTGATTTTGATAATTTATGTAAAGTTTCTAAAAAAATAACTAGAATACTATAATATATATAATATTATAGCAATTAATTTATTATTTATAAAACCTGGAAAATGTTTTCAAAAAGCTAAAATTGTGTTACTATATCCACCATCTATTCTCTATGTCTCGTTTCAGGTGACTGTAGATGACTTTGAGCTGGCTGGAAAGGGTCTGTTTCGGGCACTGACCATAAGAGAGAAATACATGAGGGCATCCCACCAGCAATTTCCACGCACAGTATCCCAATATCTTCGTGATATTGAAAGTTCCACCTGGAAAGAGGAAGATGAGATACATCCAGGTATGAGAATTAAACATTTTATTTATTGCCATGGCAGAATCAAAATATGAAGATACATGGCATACCATAGATAAATCCTTTGCTGTATGACAAAGTCCCACCCCTCCGGCACTGGTGAATAAATCAAGATACATCGGATATTTCTACGCCAGGTTCTACCTTACGTTTTTACAGTAATTAGTGACAGTTTAGCTTGAAAGGCCACTAACTTTAGGGAGTGTGCAGTGTGGGCACTCCCACAGTGTGGGCAATTTAGGCAGTCGCTTGGACACCCAAATTGCCAACTATCTGTTCGGGTCCCTGCTCTGCCATAGTCCGCGGAGCACACAGGATGTCGGCGTCCTGGCGCTGGCACATAATGGTTGTAGCTTAATCTACCAGACATGTTTATAGCATGGTCAACGTCACCATATTATTAGTCTCATGAAATCTCATTTACTTCAATGTCAAATCTGGATCTTACAGGCTTTGTAGGGTTTCCATCACATGGGTATGAATATATGTTTATATATAGTTGATATATTTTTTATTCATGTTTTGTGGTGGTAATGATACTAAAGGAAATAAAAAATATTTTACTATATATAGAGCCGAGTTTATAATCGGCATGTTCTTAGTTTCTTCCTCTCATTCCAGTTACTGATATAAATGTATTATGAAATGTATTTTTCCTATACAGTATTTACTCCTCCCTTCAAAAAAGGAGACGACCCTTTTAGGACGGATAATCTACCTGAAGATGTTGGATATAAACTGCAAATTAAAAATGGCGTCATTTACGTCTATCCAGATGATAATGCTTTGGCTAAAGACAAACCGAAGGATCTCAATTACCCGGATTTCCATGTCTTTATAGATGATATGAACTTCTTATTAACACTTATTGCTCAGGGACCAGTGTAAGTAAGGCCAGCTGAAAATATAAAGTGTCTTATAAATATGCCTTGTTCTTATTTGTCAAACAATCTAGTTTACTTTCACTCCAATAATTTAATGCTCCTTCTATGACTGGAAGGAATAAGACCACCCTATTGCTATGCAGGGCATAATTTTGGATCAAGGTACTATTTGCCCTATATCATTCTGTGGGAAAAGGTCAAAGGTGACCTCTCCTGACTTGTCTGCTGTCCTCTCTCCTGAGACATTATAGGGCCCTGGCCCGGAAAACCTACAATATATTTTGTCTGTATTTGCAGTAAGACTTATGCTCACCGGCGCCTGAAGTTTTTATCTTCTAAATATAAGGTCCATGAAATGTTAAATGAGCTGGAAGAACTGAAAGAGTTGAAAAACAACCCACACAGAGATTTTTACAACTGCAGAAAGGTAACATATAGTCTCAATGTTTACATGGCTCTGTAAGTATTGTCTCCTGGATTTCTCACAGTTGTATGAATTAGTCCTAACAGCCATGGATGCCTCTCCTTTCGCTCATTGTTTATTTCTTATTAGTTCACTTTTGTCTTATCTCCACAATTGTAAACTGCTGCAAAATGTGTTGGGACCGCATTAAGGGATAAAATTCTCTAAATGAATACCCACTAGTGATCATCTGATTATTAGAGCACAGTAGCTTATAGTTACTTTACTCATGAAGAGGAAATTTCCAAATTTTTGATGCAGTAGCTGTTGATTTCTAAAACCTAGATGGGAGCACAATCCTAAAATAATATTAATAACCCATATTCTCAAAATGAATCATATAAACCACTAAATTTATAGTGCCTAGCTTGCTGATCAGTGGGGGTCTCACCAGAACGGTTGTGCATGAGCGGATAACGAGAAAGGGGTTCAGATGTAACTGTGGATAGGGCCTAACTTGCTTAGATAGGGCAACCCCTTTAAGTACAGCAAAAAGTTCTCTTTTAAAGAGTCTTATAAATGGAACATTTTTACTACAAACTTGAGATTAAATAGAAATTAAATTGTTGGTATTTGTTTTTAAGGTTGACACTCATATACATGCTGCAGCCTGTATGAACCAAAAGCATCTTCTCCGATTCATCAAAAAATCTTACAGAGTGGATTCAAATCGCGTGGTGTATAATGCCAAGGGTCAACAGTTGACCTTAAAAGAAGTGTTCGAAAAACTCAAACTTCACCCTTATGACCTGACAGTAGACTCTCTCGATGTCCATGCAGTAAGTGTCTCAGTTCAGTTAGAGTTAAGCAGACCAAGTGAGGTTAAGTTCGGGTTCAGGTCTTGCGATTGGTGCTGGCCGATTCGGGGGACTGGAATACATGTTGTTTGGCACGGATCCAACATTGCAGGTACTGGTCCACCCATCACTAGTTACAGATAAAATCTATGGCAAACCAAACCATCAGGGAATGAATTGGAGAAAAAGGCTTTAATATTTTCTTTATGTATATAGAGGACAGACATGCCATTGTTGCAGCCTATGCAGTCACACGGTGGTCCAGTGGGTAGGGGAGTGCACACTGTCACCCTGAAATTGCTTTGTACTAATTATTACATAGTATGTCAGTATCTGAGGTCATGTATTTAATAGATAGCTACAGACACAAGGCTGGAACACTATGACAAGAATTATCTGAATGATGGGGGTCCAGAGTTTTGAACCCACCAGACTGATCATATACTGATCATAAAAATGTTTTTTCTCCATGAAATATAATATTTTATGGTATACCAACTTATCTCTTAACTTTACATCAACATTAGGGAAGGCAAACTTTCCAACGCTTTGACAAGTTTAATGCCAAATACAATCCAGTTGGTGCCAGTGAATTGCGAGACCTGTACCTGAAAACTGAAAACTTCATTGATGGTGAATATTTTGCTACTATCATTAAGGTAAGAACTTGAAAAATAAAACTTTGATAAATAGATTTTTTGCCTAAGACACTTTATAACTAGGAGATTATACGAACATTCATGTAGTATCTTCTTATCGCAAGCAACAAAACTTTCTTCAATAGGATAGTCTAAGCAATATTATTTCAAAAGCAATACTTACATAGCTAGAATGGCGTAATAAAATATATATGTCTATCTACTTAAAGGGGGTGTTCAGTTTACATTTACTGCTGTTAGCAACCATCAAAGCGGTAATTAAATTAAAAAATAAAGCCTTACCCTACAGCAGTTATCTAGTTTAATCTAATCAGATGAAAATGCTAAGTGGCACTTACCCATCCTCTACCAATGCCAAATTGACCATGGTGCAGGCAAGACACCATGTGACTGCAACCCTACTGGAGTGGGTGCTATTCAGAAGTGTCTGTGCACAAATTTCAGTCATAGGCCCAGATTTACTATGTAGTCTGTGCCAGAATTCAAAGTAGACTGCACATAAATACATGTACAAGCTGAATGCACATGTATTTATGAAGTGTTTGTGCTAGTATTGTGTGCTGGCTGCACTATGCACGCAAACACAATACTGTGCACAGAAAGGGGCATTTCAGAGCATATTTGCACTGGCCGCCACATTTATGTCGGCAAGTCCGGCTCTTGAACTGAGTGCACCACCATGTGCAGCGTGCGCCACATTCATGAAGACGGAGATCCGGTCTTCATGAATGCGTCGTCCACATAGTGCAGTTTGCCTCACTCATAGTAAATCTGGCACACGGTGTCATACTGCCTGGTACCTTTCCTTGAGTAAAGACCCCATAAAACTCTCTTCACCATAGAAGGAGAATATTCTATTAAAGCTAACCTACCATCAAGAATCTACCTATTAAGTGAGAGCCGATGGTAGTTTCCTACTAAAACCTAAACCCTAAACTATCTTTCCCAAATCCTATAAAACTTCTCAACTTTATCTAACTAATATGCAACATTTCATAGCCTCTGCTATCCCTAGCTCCTTCCGCATCCTCGGCGGTCCCTGGCATGCTCCTTCTTGCTGCTGGCTTCTTTGAACACTGCGCATGCATGATAGCTCCTGCTCAGTGCCGGTTCAGCGCACATGCTTTTCGTGGCAGCCTCCAGCACTTAAGAGATTACTGTGCATACACAGAGCTTAAAATAAACCACACCCCAGTAGCCTCTGCCAAAAATGTGCATATTAGTTAGATAGAAGTTTATATCAGGTTAGAAAGTATTAAATAATTGATAGTTTAGGGCTTCCATGGTTTTTCTAAGAACATATGGTTTTACTAAGAACATATCATTGAATCTACTTTAGATTCTTGATGGTAGGTTTCCTTTAATGTATTTGCTCTCTCTTTGGAGCAGGATTACATTGCATCTACAATACATAAGGGATAGATGGCCAATCTAAACCAACAACTATTGTGGTACTCTATTGGTACACTATTGTGATTTTATGTATATAATTATTGTAGAACTTAGACGTTGCAGAAGCTTGACCTTTGATCAGAGGTTTGGGAAACTCATCAGAAGTTGTATACTTTGCCAGTTGCAATATATATACAGTACAGGCCAAAAGTTTGGACACACCTTCTCATTAAGAGTATTCTGTATTTTCATGACTCTAAAAATTGTAGATTCAGACTGAAGGCATTAAAACTATGAATAAACACATGTGTAATTATATACCTAACAAAAAAGTGTGAAACAGCTCAAAATATGTCTTATATTCTAGGTTCTTCAAAGTAGCCACCTTTTACTTTGATTACTGCTTTGCACACTCTTGGCATTTTTTTCATGAGCTTTAAGAGGTAATCACCAGAAATGGTCTTCCTACAGTCTTGAAGAAGTTCCCAGAGATGCTTAGCACTTGATGGCCCTTTTGCCTTTACTCTGAGGGCCAGCTCACCCCCAAACCATCTCGATTGGGCTCAGGTCTGTGGCTGGTGAGGCCCAGTCATATGTGGTATCATCCCATCACTCTCCTTCTTGGTCTAATAGCCCTTACACAGCCTGGACCCCATTTCTTGTTATTTTCTGTTCTTGTGTTACCTCGGCCACGATAAAGTCACAGGAGGAACATATTCATGCGCCACTCCCGGAAGCATGTTACTGCTTTGTATGCAGTGTCCGCGTCATGGGGTGCGTGCATATATGGGCTTCCCCTGGGGATGTGTCATTGTAGGCTTGAGAAAGCGCCTGTCTGGTGCGAAACGGCCTGTCGTCTGACACGCTCTGATGTTTGTCCGTACTGCCACTTTGCTAAATAAAGGTTGAAAATGCATTTGGTGAGTGCCGCTTCAGTATTCTCTACTTTGATGATTGGATGAATTGTTTTTGGACTCGGTGCAGAGCACCTACAATGCGTGGCCTGTGGTCTATGTGTGAAGAGCATTTGTGCATGAGAATAACCCACTGTGGTAGTGCCAGTATTACCCTCACTTTTTTCAATATTTGGACTCATCAGACCAAAGCACAGATTTCCACTGGTCTAATGTCTATTCCTTGTGTTCTTTAGCCCAAACAAGTCTCTTCCGCTTGTTGCCTGTCCTTAGTAGTGGTTTCCTAGCAGCTATTTTACCATGAAGGCTGTTGCGCACAGTCTCCTCTTACCAGTTGTTGTAGAGATGTGTCTGCTGCTAGAACTCTGTGTGACAGTGATCTGGTCTCTAATCTGAGCTGATGTTAACCTGCGATTTCTGAGGCTGGTGACTCAGATGAACTTATCCAACGCAGCAGAGGTGACTCTTGGTCTTCCTTTCCTGGGGCGGTCCTCATGTGAGCCAGTTTCTTTGCAGCGCTTGATGGCTTTTGCAACTGCACTTGTGGACACTTTCAAAGTTTTCCCAATTTTTCGGACTGACTGACCTTCATTTCTTAAAGTAACTATGGCCATTTGTTTTTCTTTACTTAGCTGCTTTTTTTCTAGCCATAATACAAATTTCTATTCAGTAGGACTATCGGCTGTGCATACACCTGACTCATGCACAACACAAGTAATGGTCCCAAAATAATTTATATGGCAAGAAATCCCACTTATTAAACCTGACAGGGCACTTGTGATAAGAAAACCTTTTCTCTTGGAGCTCATTAAGAGAATGCCAAGAGTGTACAAAGCAGTAATCAAAGCAAAAGCTGGCTACATTGAAGAACCGAGAATATAAGACATATTTTCGGTTGTTTCACACTTTTTTGTTAAGTATATAATTTCCCGTGTTAATTCATAGTTTTGATGCATTCAGTGTGAATCTCCAATTTTTATAGTCATGAAAATACAGAAATCTCTTGGAATGAGAGGCTGTACTTTTGGTCTGTACTGTATATATATATAGAGATATATATATATATATATACACACACACACATATAGATCTGTATCATATCAAAATATGTTGTAACTAACAGGAAGTTGGATCGGATTTAGAAGATGCGAAATATCAATATGCTGAACCTCGGTTGTCAATCTATGGACGTTCTCCTGAAGAATGGACCAAACTGGCATATTGGTTCAACAAGCATAGGGTTTACAGTCCCAACATGAAATTTATGATCCAAATTCCAAGAATATAGTAAGTATTGTTTTTGGTTACTTAGATAATCACGACCTAACGAAAGTGAACAGCACAGCAAGCCGAGGGATGGGTGATGTGCTGAGGGTACAGGGGGGAGGGTGAGATGTGCTCCTGCACAGTAGCATGATTTTAAAAGTTGATTTTAGAAGGAAGGAGGCCATGGATAACAAATGTAAGAAGATTACCACAGCCAGTGCCTGGATCTATGAGTAAGTGTCCCTGGTTTATCAATCTTTATTTTTATGGTAGATGTAAGTGTCCTATTCTGGCCCCGTATTTAGATACCGGTCAATGAAGGGTGACTTGTAGGCATTTCAAGCATCAACCATATACCATGCCAGTGCCTACAACACTCCTACAAGTACACTCCTCCATTACCAGTATTCTACAATTAGAGTCTTTAAAACTTGAAGGTGACTTCCCAGAATGAAGAATTTAGTCTATTGTTCTAGTAAGAGTTACTGCACATGTTGAACGTTTGATTCAGGATCTGAGTCACTGAAATCAGTGAGCCTCCCGGACATGAGCCTATGTGAGACCAGCTGTCAATAGATGAGTGAACTTGTATGTATTGTTATAGTCATATAGTTTCACTTCTATGTAATTATAAGTAGAGCAGCTGGTTGGCTCATATTAACAAAACAATCAGGGTGGGTACAGGGAAAGGTTATTATTTTAGCAGAGAAAGCAGGAGGTGCCATGAAAATACCTGATGAAGGTGTGTGAATTGCCCCTTTCCAGCAATTAAAGATTGCCAAACCACATCCATTTCTACTAAGCAAGAAAAATATGCCATCACCAAGCTTGCCAATACAAATAGATAACTATTTATATTACAAGATTATAGTAGACTTTAAATGACTTTGTGAGGACACTACATAATGTAATTGTCTGGTAGGCCATGCAGTTGCTATTAGTATGGGACACTGAGACTCTCCTGGATTATGGGGGCACTATGGCTGCTATTTAATTAGTGGGAAATTAATAATCTAATAACCTGGCAGCAGCTTCCACAACGCACCCAACACCAGCAGGTTATTCTTGGACCTACACAGGCTTGATCTAGTTTACAGAGGATTAAAGGCAATGCAGATATATGATTGAGTGCTGTTAATGCTGCACTTGTAGAGACAAGCAGAACATTGAAATGGTTAAAAAAAAGTTCTTCATACTCCACATAAACATATGTCTTTAAAATGATTTCATACTTTGCGATTTCATCTTTATCATTATCTTTTATAGTGACATATTCAGAGCTCAGAAGTTTGTGCCACATTTTGGAAAAATGTTGGAAAATATCTTCATGCCTGTATTTGAAGCCACAGTCAACCCAAATGCCAATAAAGAACTCAGCGTGTTCCTCAGACATGTAAGGTTGCTTCCTGAGTGCATATATAGTAATGATTTCATATCAGTGACACATGTTATGACTATTCCATACAAATCACACCTAAATATCTTAGGCGGACGTCTTGAGGTTGGGTTCACACTTACATTGTTCTTGCAGAATTACAGATACAAAATTCTGTGTACAATTTAGAGTAAAATTTAACAGCATCACGTCTATAGAGCACTATAGATCAACAAAATGAATATTATACACATATGCAGAATAGGTCAATGCATGTTATTGTGGGTACCTAAACCCAGTAAACAGTAGATCTGGTGAAACCATTAACCCAGCAAGCAGTGGTGCAAGAGTCAGTCTCAGCTAATGTGTGAATGTACAGTAAACCACTACCAAGCTAGTTAGTTTGCTTATATAAAAAGGATATAGTGAAAATAGCGGTACATATAATTCTTTGGAGAATAGTAAGATACATGCCATAAATCCTTAACCCGCAGCACAAGAAGAAAAATGTAATAACATATGGCAAATAGCAGTGCAATAGGTCCAATTCACTTACAGCATGAAAACATATTTAGTGGAGAATAACAGATATGCAAAAGGTTTTGCTCTAAATCTGCAATAAACTTTGCAACAAAATCCAAATGTTTCTAGTATGGGTAAAAGGCATAATACGGTATATATGCGATGTGTGAACCTATGCTTAAAAGTAGGACCTTGTGTATATTAAAGGGGTATTCCCACAAATACAAGATTCTTAAATATACTCAGGATAACAAAATGACACATTCTCTAATTTACTATAATTAACAAAAATACAGCATTTCACAGATATAATTCTAACCTTTCTCTATCAGTCCCAGTGTTTACAATTTTGGTTGCCCCTGGATCTGACCGTAAATCTTCTGCTATGGTCGGATTATTCTCATGAATAGCTTCTCTTGTCTGCATATTGCAGTGCTCTCTGTCTCCTGCCTGCATTACAAGACCAGCTCCGACATCATGCTGGCAAGCAGCGTGCAGAGACTTAGTCCACAAGCTACAGACAAGATAAGGTCTTTATCCGCAAGGGAGGTATATAGCAGAGCTGACTGTGTGTGTTATAGGTGAGCTAGCAGGGCTGAGGGCTTCATTATGTTTTATATCCATCTCGTGGATCTCATCATCTCTCATCTCTGATCTGTTGCATCACTCTTTTTCTATGTGTCAGATACTAGTAGAATGTAAATTTAAGTGTAGGTAAACCCTGATAATCTTAGCACATTGTCAGCACACAGCATCACACAGCACAGAAGAATAATAAAGTGTCTGCTTAGCTAGTGCTAACACTGACCGTCACTGAGTTAAAGGAGCTCAAACAGCAATAAAACTGA
The DNA here is from genome assembly GCF_040894005.1 of Engystomops pustulosus. Taxonomy (NCBI): domain Eukaryota; kingdom Metazoa; phylum Chordata; class Amphibia; order Anura; family Leptodactylidae; genus Engystomops; species Engystomops pustulosus. The sequence continues at coordinate 192,840,523 of NC_092412.1, read as the reverse complement.
GTAAAATTGTAGAGTGAGGGGGTTTATTGGGTAAACATCACCAGGGGATTAAAGTTGCATGGGTAAACCCCTTTAACACTTCTGTTTTCTCATCTTGTAGATTACTGCCTTTGACAGTGTGGATGATGAGTCTAAACACAGCGGCCACATGTTTTCATCAAAGAGTCCATTCCCGCAGGACTGGACCATTGAGAAGAACCCATCATATACATATTACATCTACTACATGTATGCCAACATCAGAGTCCTGAACAACCTGAGGAGGTATGAATGACACAAGGATTATTGTGTGTGTGTGACAATACGTTCATCCTGTAGTGGGCTATAAAAAGACCTTTGGCTGCATTCACACTGCTGTCAGAGGTTCATTTTAGAATGCAAAATAACTTTGCTGCACTTCCTCCGTACCTTTCCTAATGCAAGCCAATAACTTACATATGGCCGCATGGGTGGACACAATCCAAGTTTTGAGGCCATGAGCTAGCCGCAAGTAGCACTCGTTCAGGTGCATGAAACCTAATAATTATTACCATAATAACAATTACATCTTATTCCTTCTCTATTATAGACCTATAAAGTGATCCACTCATATAATACACAGATCAATCACTGTGAGCACTATTTTTTGACTTGCCAGGAATAAATATTTCAGCATCATGTTACAGCACAGTGTTGGCTATCATACTGACCTGCTGCTGTGTTTACTGTGCCATAATGTAAATGATCCTTTTACTAGTATGAGGGCCAAGTCATTCATTTACTCAGGGCAAATGGCAAATTGTAGAATTGCACAGTATCTGACATATAGGGCTAGCAATCCCCTCATCTGCCAGATGGTGTCACTTTTCAACACATTTTTTGTAAACAGAATCCAAAGTGCAAAGAAAAATATGGTATGTACAAATAGATCCAGGGCCGGATTAAGGGTGGTGGGGGCCCCTGGGCGCAAAATCTGGTGGAGGCCCCCACTGAGTGCAGCGTGCATACACGTCCTCCTGCTCACTATCCACTATCCCCACAGTAACACAGCTACATACAGCCGCCTCGTCCCCAGTAACACAGCTACATACAGCCGCCTCATCCCCAGTAACACAGCTACATACAGCCACCTCATCCCCAGTAACACAGCTACATACAGCCGCCTCACCCCAGTAACACAGCTACATACAGCCGCCTCACCCCAGTAACACAGCTACATACAGCCGCCTCACCCCCAGTAACACAGCTACATACAGCCACCTCACCCCAGTAACACAGCTACATACAGCCGCCTCGCCCCCAGTAACACAGCTACATACAGCCGCCTCATCCCCAGTAACATTGCTACATACAGCCGCCTCGCCCCCAGTAACACATCTCCATACAGCCGCCTCATCCCCAGTAACACAGCTACATACAGCCGCCTCACCCCCAGTAACACAGCTACATACAGCCGTCTCATCCCCAGTAACACAGCTACATACAGCCGCCTCACCCCCAGTAACACAGCTACATACAGCCGCCTCACCTCCAGTAACACAGCTACATACAGCCGCCTCATCCCCAGTAACACAGCTACATACAGCCGCCTCACCCCCAGTAACACAGCTACATACAGCCGCCTCACCCCCAGTAACACAGCTACATACAGCCGCCTCACCCCCAGTAACACAGCTACATACAGCCGCCTCACCCCCAGTAACACAGCTACATACAGCCGCCCCATCCCCAGTAACACCACTACATACAGCCGCCTCACCTCCAGTAACACAGCTACATACAACCGCCTTACCCCCAGTAACACATCTACATACAGCCGCCTCACCCCCAGTAACACAGCTACATACAGCCGCCTCGCTCCCAGTAACACAGCTACATACAGCCGCTTCATCCCCAGTAACACAGCTACGTACAGCCGCCTCGCTCCTAGTAACACTGCTACATACAGCCGCCTCGCTCCCAGTAACACAGCTACATACAGCCGCCTGGCCCCCAGTAACACAGCTACATACAGCCGCCTGGCCCCCAGTAACACAGCTACATACAGCCGCCTCATCCCCAGTAACACAGCTACATACAGCCGCCTCACCCCCCAGTAACACAGCTACATACAGCCGCCTCACCTCCAGTAACACAACTACACACAGCCGCCTCACCCCCAGTAACACAGCTACACACAGCCACCTCACCTCCAGTAACACAGCTACACACAGCCGCCTCACCCCCAGTAACACAGCTACATACAGCCACCTCACCTCCAGTAACACAGCTACATACAGCCGCCTCATCCCCAGTAAAACAGCTACATACAGCCGTCTCATCCCCAGTAACACAGCTACATACAGCCGCCTCACCCCCAGTAACACAGCTACATACAGCCGTCTCATCCCCAGTAACACAGCTGCATACAGCCGCCTCATCCCCAGTAAAACAGCTACATACAGCCGTCTCATCCCCAGTAACACAGCTACATACAGCCGCCTCACCCCCAGTAACACAGCTACATACAGCCGCCTCACCTCCAGTAACACAGCTACATACAGCCGCCTCATCCCCAGTAACACCACTACATACAGCCGCCTCACCCCCAGTAACACAGCTACATACAGCCGCCTCGCTCCCAGTAACACAGCTACATACAGCCGCTTCATCCCCAGTAACACAGCTACATACAGCCGCCTCGCTCCCAGTAACACTGCTACATACAGCCGCCTCGCTCCCAGTAACACAGCTACATACAGCCGCCTTGCCCCCAGTAACACTGCTACATACAGCCGCCTCATTCCCAGTAACACAGCTACATACAGCCGCCTCACCCCCCAGTAACACAGCTACATACAGCCGCCTCACCTCCAGTAACACAGCTACACACAGCCGCCTCACCCCCAGTAACACAGCTACATACAGCCGCCTCACCTCCAGTAACACAGCTACACACAGCCGCCTCATCCCCAGTAACACAGCTACACACAGCCGCCTCACCCCCAGTAACACAGCTACATACAGCCACCTCACCTCCAGTAACACAGCTACACACAGCCGCCTCACCCCCAGTAACACAGCTACATACAGCCACCTCACCTCCAGTAACACAGCTACATACAGCCGCCTCACCCCCAGTAAAACAGCTACATACAGCCGCCTCACCTCCAGTAACACAGCTACACACAGCTGCCTCACCCCCAGTAACACATCTATAGACAGCCGCCTCACCCCCAGTAACACATCGTTGTATCTACCTTCACCCCTACCAGATATGCAGTCCCATTTAACATACACCTCAGCCCGTACCAGACATGCAGCCCGCAGTTTATACAATTACACACATTTATACACTGATATATTCACACCTTTATATACACACATAAATTTCTACACTCATATGCTTGCACCCATATATATACAAGTATACACACACATTTATGTACCCATATACATTTATACACTAATACAGAGTATACACAAACACATACAGTATATATACATCACACATACGGCATACACACACATATATATATATATATATATATATACATACATACAGTATACACTGACCATATATACATATACATGCAGTATAAAAACACCATATACACACATGCTGCATATACATACAGCAAATACAGACACATTCACACACATATGGGAAATACACACACACACATTCAGTATACAGAACATATACATACATACCACACACACAGCATATAAACATACATATATATATATATATATGCATACCGTATTTTCCGGGCCATTAGGCGCACCGGAATATAAGGCGCATCAGACCGATGCGCCTTATATATGTAATAATTCCATATATAAGGCGCATCGGACTATAAGGCGCAGGGTCCGGGGGTGTGGCGGAGGTCCGGGGGCGGAGCGGAGACCCGACGGGACAAGACGTGACGCCGAGACAAGACGCGGAACGCGGGGAAGGTGAGCGGGGAAGGTGAGCGGGAGGTGGAGAATGGCATACTTACATAGATCCCCGCTACCGGAGACAGCAGATCTCCAGCGGGAACTGCAGACCGACGCGGCAGAAGTTGTTCGTGCCGCGTGGTCTGCAGTTCCCGCTGGAGATCTGCTGTCTCCGGTAGAGGGGACCTATGTAAGTAGGACCTATAGGGCGCACCGGACTATAAGGCGCACTTTGGATTTCCAAGGAAATCCAAGGCTTTTATGTGCGCCTTATAGTCCGGAAAATACGGTATATTTAAATGTGCACATATATATGCTTATACAAATATATTCATGTATAAATACAGTATATTCATCTATACACAGTATATACACATATAGATAGTAGATGCATATATACACAATATATACACATATACACAGTATATACAAATATACACTATATATAAACAGTAGAATCATATATACACAGTATATACATATATACACTTTATATACACAGTAGATACATATATACACTTTATATACACAGTATATACATATATACACATATACACAGTATATACATATATACACAGTATATACATATATACACAGATACACAGTATATACATATATACACAGATACACAGTATTTACACATGTACACAGTAGATGCATATATACACATATACACAGTAGATGCATATATAAACATATACACAGTATATACATATATACACAGATACACAGTATATACATATAAACACTTTAGATACACAGTAGATGCATATATACACATATACACAGTATATACATATATACACAGATACACAGTATATACATCATATATACACACAGATAAATAAATATGTAATGTATACTTACCCTTTTAGGTTGTTCGGCTGTCCCATCAGGAGGGTGTTCGGGCGGGGGGAGTTGACGATGGCTGCTTGTTCCAGCTGTGAGCGGAGGACGGCTGAATGTTCCCGGGGTAGGGGGGGGGCTGTCGCGGTGAGCGGAGGACGGCTGTATGTTCCGGCGGTGGGGGTGGGGGTGGGGGGCGCGGGGAGCGGAGGACGGCAGAATGTTCCGGGGGGGGGGATTTGGCGATGAGCGGAGGACGGCTGAATGTTCCGGCGGGGGGGGGGGGGCGCGCGGTGAGCGGAGGACAGCAGAATGTTCCGGCGGGGGGGGGGGGTGTCGGGTAGCGGAGGACGGCTGAATGTTCCGGCGGGGGGGGTGGGGGGTTTGAGCGGAGGACGGCTGAATGTTCCGGCGGGGGGGGGGGGAGCGCGGGGAGCGGAGGACGGCTGAATGTTCCGGCGGGGGGGGGAGCGCGGGGAGCGGAGGACGGCTGAATGTTCCGGCGGGGGTGGGGGGCGCGGGGAGCGGAGGGCGGCTGAATGTTCCGGCGGGGGGGGGGGGGCGCGGGGAGCGGAGGACGGCTGAATGTTCAGATGTTCAGGCGGGGAGGAGTGGGAGATGCGGAGGATGACTGCCTGTTCGGGCAGGAGGAGGGTGGCGGCGGGGGGATGCAGGGTAAGGCTGCGGGATGGGCGGGCAAGGGGCGGATGGCTCGGCCATGGAGCTGAAGGGCGGGGAGGCGGTAACTTGTGCCGGGGGGCGGACAGGTGGGCGGGCAAGACATGCAAGGGGATATCCGTGGAGGTGGTGACGTGTGCCGAGGGCAGGCGACTAAGGGGGCCGGCGGCTGAGGAGTCAGTGACCGGGGAACGCGATCCGGTGGAGGCCCCCTGGGGGGGCAAAATGGTGGGGGCCCCGGGGCTCGAGCCCCGGGAGCCCCGCCTATAATCCGGCCCTGAATAGATCCCCTATTTAATATCCACAAATGTCTAAACTTTCATTATAAACTCCCTATAGATAGATATCGACCTATACTGGTTACATATGGATGGCATGGGGCATTGCGTGAAACCAGTACAGCTTCTGCTTCTGCTGCCATTGTTCATACATGTAGGAAGGAGACAAATGCTATGTTTTACATGTTTTACAATCAAACAAATTTGTTTTGTGTATGAATTTCATGTAAGTCCATACATTTAATTTTCCTTTAAATTAAGCAAATGTCAATGAAAATAGCAGATCCATTGTTACAAATCAAATTTTGTAATTATGCCAATGAGCCTGAGAGACACTGGTGGCTGTTTTCTGACCCTCAGTGCTGTAACTTCACAGGCTGTTACAATGAACAGAGTAGGTCTCCCCTCCCCCTAAACTTCCTGTTGCTGTTAGATTACACAGGCAAATAAAGGAGGGAAAGCCTGTGAATCTGCAACACTAAGGGGCTCTGCTAACACCCCCTCAATATAAGATTACCACATTCATGGTACATGGATGTATGAGGAAGTGTCCCTGGTTTATCATCATAGATTTTGATGGTATATTTCCTCTAAAGGAAACATACCATCTAGGATCTACCTATTAAGGGAGATGCGGTGGCAGGTTCCTCTAATAAATGCCATTGGAGCCATTTTTGGGGCTCAGACTTCGGAGCCGAGTATGCGCAGCTGCTGGCTCTACATGCAAAGTCTTGGCATAGAGCGGACAAGTATGCGCAGCTACCAGGATCTATGTGATGAAGATTTCAGGGTGGGAGGATTGAAAGAGGCTACTGGGGCATGGAGTAACCGCGCTGTGTAGCTTCAGCTCTGGCTACACCACACCCCAGTAGCCTCTTTCACTAATTTACATATTAGAACAATAAAACATTTACAGTGAAAGGGTTCCAATGGTATTTATTAGAGGAACCAGCCACGGGATCTACCTTAACAGGTAGATTCCAGAGGGTAAGTTTCCTTTAAGCGTTTTCTAATTTCATTAGATTCGGTGCTTTATTGTGAAATGGTCTTTGTCATAATACCGTAAACTGTAGAGAAGAGAAGGCCCTCTATGTCTGTAAGAAACTGACTTTTAATGGTTTATTATATATTCAAGATATATTCTTACTATAGTAAACTAACAAATATAATAGTATGCTCTAAATTCACTTCCACCCTAATCTCTGATCTATATTCATGTATAAATAAGTTTAGGGTGGAACTGCTCTTTAACTCCTAGTCCTCCACCTACTTACCACCAGTGGAATTAATGGGGAATCCATGATGGAATACAGAACTCAAACATGAAGGCAAACAGCAGTCCTGTGGACCATTCTTTGCATCCCGGGTGTCATTGGCTCACCTAGCACTGACAGTTGAGAAAAGATGCCCAGCATGCAAACATGTGCATGAATTAGACCTGCTTTTTTGTTGCATTACAGGCAGTTGGCTCATACACGGGATCGTGGAATTCACAACTTCGTGCATGAGACCATAAAAGTAAATGGAGACGTCTGCAGAAAATACAGCTAGCACACGCCCTAAAAACATCAATATGTGCATAAGCCCAAATAAAACTACTTAACATAATACCAGCAAATTCTTCTGTGTTACATAAATGACCTCCAGTGTCTTCAGTTAATAATATAGTATGTACACTTCTAAACCACATCTACAGTGGAAATGTTGTTTCATAGATGGGATCTTTGCCCTTCAAAACTAATTTTTTCAGACCACACTCACCGGCCACTTTATTAGGTACACCTGTCCAACTGCTCGTTAACACTTAATTTCTAATCAGCCAATCACATGGCGGCAACTCAGTAGACATGGTCAAGACAATCTCCTGCAGTTCAAACCGAGCATCAGTATGGGGAAGAAAGGTGATTTGAGTGCCTTTGAACGTGGCATGGTTGTTGGTGCCAGAAGGGCTGGTCTGAGTATTTCAGAAACTGCTGATCTACTGGGATTTTCACGCACAACCATTTACAGAGAATGGTCCGAAAAAGAAAAACATCCAGTGAGCGGCAGTTCTGTGGGCGGAAATGCCTTGTTGATGCCAGAGGTCAGAGGAGAATGGGCAGACTGGTTCGAGCTGATAGAAAGGCAACAGTGACTCAAATCGCCACCTGTTACAACCAAGGTAGGCAGAAGAGCAGCTCTGAACGCACAGTACGTAGAACTTTGAGGCAGATGGGCTACAGCAGCAGAAGACCACACCGGGTGCCACTCCTTTCAGCTAAGAACAGGAAACTGAGGCTACAATTTGCACAAGCTCATCGAAATTGGACAGTAGAAGATTGGAAAAACGTTGCCTGGTCTGATGAGTCTCGATTTCTGCTGCGACATTCGGATGGTAGGGTCAGAATTTGGGAATTTGGCTTCAACAACATGAAAGCATGGATCCATCCTGCCTTGTATCAATGGTTCAGGCTGGTGGTGGTGTGATGGCGTGGGAAATATTTTCTTGGCACTCTTTGGGCCCCTTGGTACCAATTGAGCATCATTGCAACGCCACAGCCTACCTGAGTATTGTTGCTGACCATGTCCATCCCTTTATGACCACAATGTACCCAACATCTGATGGCTACTTTCAGCAGGATAATGCGCCATGTCATAAAGCGGGAATCATATAAAGGGATTTGGGATCTACACAGAGTATAACACCCTATCGAGGGCTAAACACATGCAAAACAGTCTAATGTAAAAAGAAAAAGAGGCATGTGTTACATAGCCAAAAAACACATTTTTATTTAAATAATCAACACAAACATAGAACAACACACATCCAAAGAGCAAAAAATAAAAACATTTAAAAAGGATGCAAAACTATGCAACCAAGTGAGTAAGTCACCTGGAGCCTGACACCTGATAATGTCAGGTCCTCCAGACCTGGGCCCCCTACCCAGACAAACCCCACAAACTGGAAAAATTGTATGATTGCCGGGTGGCCGGAAATGTAGGTGTGTGGACTGCAGTGTGGTACCCACTAGCAGTGGGCTCAGCAAGGAGAGATGGAAATCTATGCACGGATGGTGCAAAAATAATCCTGCTGAGTCATGGAAATAACCCAGATCACAGACCACCCAAAATATAGACCAGTACCTGGAGATTACCAGGGAGTGGGATGCGGGTGAGGGCTCAGGAGGGGTCGCCCCACGCGTTCCGCCGCTAACTGCAGCTTCCTCAGGGGTGCCCCTTGAATGCAGTGCCCAGGTATATGTACAAGTGGTGTATTAATGTTGATGGGCCGCCGGTGTGTGTGCGGGAGAGCGGCGTCGAAGAGCCGCCCCTCGGAGTGGGAGGCGGTATGACGCGGAGCGCGTCACTTCCGCTGATGCGGGCGGTCACTCGCGCATGCGCGTCACGATGCCGTATCCAGGCAACGTAAACGCTGCTGTGGATGTTGAATGCGCCAAGGAGGTGAAAAAAGGTATGTGAAAGTGGAAGTGATGAGCAGGTAAAGTGCTAGTGCAGTGTAGTGTCAAAGGGTAAAAAAGAGGGTAAAAAGAGTGAGAGACATCTGGTAATCTACCGCTGGGAAGGATAAAGGCATTATTCCATAATGCCAAAATGACATCAGAGAGTGCCAGGTGCCATTCAATACAATGTATACTAAAAAATATATATAAGTCCAGTGAGATTTGCCAGACCTTACTGTAAACAGATTATATACAAAAATATTTTATATTGTGAAAAAACAGACAATTCATATTATTAGACCTAGTGCCACAAAGGAAAAATGAATAAAGAAAAAACCCAAAATTGTGCAAAGCATGAACTGCCAAAACAGATCATGAAGAACACCCTCTGGCTTCTATAAAAAATCCGACAGTGGTTCTCTCATTGTGCCTGCTCCTCTGGCTACGAATGCGATGCATCAAGTGATTCGCTCTTTACTCTCCACTCCATTCCCTGGTGAACTCAAACCTGACCTTTGTGATATATGACAACAGATACGGTCATAGTGACAATTTCCCAGTACCCACCATGTAGATTCCCTTTTGGAAATCTGGATATGTAATATCATATGTACATGTATTCATTTTATTTTTACTTTTGTTGTTGTTCGTGTGTCGGTTGAGTGTGCATGGGCCCATGAGTATGAGTGGATGTTTGGGTGTTCTTCATGATCTGTTTTGGCAGTTCATGCTTTGCACAATTTTGGGTTTTTTCTTTATTCATTTTTCCTTTGTGGCACTAGGTCTAATAATATGAATTGTCTGTTTTTTCACAATATAAAATATTTTTGTATATAATCTGTTTACAGTAAGGTCTGGCAAATCTCACTGGACTTATATATATTTTTTAGTATACATTGTATTGAATGGCACCTGGCACTCTCTGATGTCATTTTGGCATTATGGAATAATGCCTTTATCCTTCCCAGCGGTAGATTACCAGATGTCTCTCACTCTTTTTACCCTCTTTTTTACCCTTTGACACTACACTGCACTAGCACTTTACCTGCTCATCACTTCCACTTTCACATACCTTTTTTCACCTCCTTGGCGCATTCAACATCCACAGCAGCGTTTACGTTGCCTGGATACGGCATCGTGACGCGCATGCGCGAGTGACCGCCCGCATCAGCGGAAGTGACGCGCTCCGCGTCATACCGCCTCCCACTCCGAGGGGCGGCTCTTCGACGCCGCTCTCCCGCACACACACCGGCGGCCCATCAACATTAATACACCACTTGTACATATACCTGGGCACTGCATTCAAGGGGCACCCCTGAGGAAGCTGCAGTTAGCGGCGGAACGCGTGGGGCGACCCCTCCTGAGCCCTCACCCGCATCCCACTCCCTGGTAATCTCCAGGTACTGGTCTATATTTTGGGTGGTCTGTGATCTGGGTTATTTCCATGACTCAGCAGGATTATTTTTGCACCATCCGTGCATAGATTTCCATCTCTCCTTGCTGAGCCCACTGCTAGTGGGTACCACACTGCAGTCCACACACCTACATTTCCGGCCACCCGGCAATCATACAATTTTTCCAGTTTGTGGGGTTTGTCTGGGTAGGGGGCCCAGGTCTGGAGGACCTGACATTATCAGGTGTCAGGCTCCAGGTGACTTACTCACTTGGTTGCATAGTTTTGCATCCTTTTTAAATGTTTTTATTTTTTGCTCTTTGGATGTGTGTTGTTCTATGTTTGTGTTGATTATTTAAATAAAAATGTGTTTTTTGGCTATGTAACACATGCCTCTTTTTCTTTTTACATAAAGCGGGAATCATCTCAGACTGGTTTCTTGAACATGACAATGAGTTCACTGTACTCAAATGGCCTCCACAGTCACCAGATCTCAATCCAATAGAGCATCTTTGGGATGTGGTGGAACGGGAGATTCGCATCATGGATGTGCAGCTGAAAAATCTGCGGCAACTGTGTGATGCCATCATGTCAATATGGACCAAAATCTCTGAGGAATGCTTCCAGCACCCTTGTGAATCTATGCCACGAAGAATTGAGGCAGTTCTGAAGGCAAAAGGGGGTCCAACCCGTTACTAGCATGGTGTACCTAATAAAGTGTATATAAAAATCCCTGCAATACATCACATCAAGAGCAGCTGGTCCACAAAATACACATGGAATGAGAACTATTCATTTAAGAATAGTCAACACAATTTCTATACAAAGGGTGTAGAAGTATTGAAATACAGGCAGTCCCCGGGTTACGTACAAGATAGGGTATGGAGGTTTGTTCTTAAGTTGAATTTGTATGTAAGTCGAAACTGTATACTTTATAATTGTAGATCCAGACAAAAAAGTTTTTGGGCCCAGGGACAGTTGGAGTTTAAACATTTTTTGCTCCAATGGGACCAAGAATTATCAATAAAGCTTCATTACAGACACCTTACAGCTGATTATTGCAGTCTGGGAATATAGTAAAGCATTCAGAAAGCTTCACCAGAGGTCAGAGGGGTCTGTCTGTAACTATGGGTTGTCTGTAAGTCGGGTGTCCTTAAGTAGGGGACTGCCTGTAATCACAATTTCTTGCACACTGCAAGAAATTGTGATTATTATATTGTGTGCGCTATCTGACATATAGGGCTAGCAATCCCCTCATCTGCCAGATGGTGTCGCGGGATATGACCACCAATAGAGCGGGCAGGAATGCGTATGTGAACTACGCTAGGTCGGATATACCGTATATACTCGTGTATAAGCCGAGTTTTTCAGCACAAAAAATGTGCTGAAAAACCTCACCTTGGCTAATACACGAGTCAATAATAATTTTAAAAAAAATTAATACTCACCTTCCGGCACTCGGAACCTCGGCGCGAGCTCCAGATCCTCGGAGGCGGCCCCGCTTCTCTCTTCTATCTTCACTAGCCAGCAGTCGGGTCCATGTGATCTGCCGACGGGCGCACAATATGAGGCAGCAGTGTGGCCGCCGATGACGTCATCAGCGGCGACACTCCCGCATCAGCCGCTGCCGAGGACCGGGAGCCGCCACTGAGCATCAAAGGTGAGTATCGTCGGAGGGTGAGTATTAAGTAAATTTTTTTATTATTCGCTTGGCATACTTCTTGGGGCAGGCTGTATAGTACATGGGGGCAGGCTGTATAATACATGGGGGCAGGCTGTATACTTCTTGGGACAGGCTGTATACTTCTTGGGGCAGGCTGTATACTACATGGGGGCAGGCTTTATACTACATGGGAAAGGCTGTATACTACTTGGGGCAGGCTGTATACTTCATGGGGGCAGGCTGTATACTTCATGGGGACAGGCTGTATACTACTTGGGGCTGGCTGATTGTATACTACTTGGGACAGGCTGTATACTACAGGGGCTGGCTGGCTGTATACTACACCCTCGGCTTATACTCAAGTCAATAGGTTTTCCCAATTTTTGGTGGTAAAATTAGGGGTCTCGGCTTATACTCGGGTCGGCTTATACTCAAGTATATACGGTAGATACAATTTTAATCACAAATGGAGAAACTAGGCCAGCATCGTGCTTCTTCCCAGTTCCTCAAACCAGAAGTTACAACTTTTAACAAGGGTTGAGTTAAGGGTAAATGTAACCTGTGTACAGTGTGAATGAGCCTTACATGTAAAACTGTGGGGTATATGTAAAGCTACATATTCTGATAGAACACAGTGTTAAGTTCTGGATAAGAATTTTTTGGAATTATTTAACATTACATTGTGTATCTCATGGCCTAGTTTACGCCTGAAAACCCAGTGATGGCGAACCTTTTGGAGACTGAGTGCCCAAACTACAACCAAAATTCACTTATTTACCGTGAAGTGCCAACATGGCATTTTAAGCAGTAACTTATTGCTACCTGCTTTTCCACATCTTTCAATCGTATCGGCCCTATGAGGCCACCAATACAGTTGAAAGAAGGAGGGCAAATCAGACTCTTGTTGTAGCTTCTCTCCAGGGTCTCACTGTAGAGAAAGAATGGAGGGTTTAGCAGGATGACCTTCAAAGATAATACAGTTCTGACAACACCTTCTCACTTTTCCCGGAGTTCCAAACAGCCAAAGAAGTGTCGCTTAAGTTGCCTGGGACTGCAGGAAGATTTGGTCCTATTTGGTAAACTCTGTCCTGGGGCAATGGTGTGAGTGCCCACAGAAATGGCTCTGAGTGCCACCTCTAGCACTAGTGCCATAGGTTCGCCACCACTGCCCTAACTGCTTACAAACTGCCTTAAACACATGATAAATGGGACACATCGATTTTGTGTAGAGCACATTCTAAAACCTCTTGTATGTTTTTTGGCTATAGCTGAATTACAATTTCAAAGCTAGCCAATTGTTAAACAATTAATTTTAAATTTTTTAATTAAATAAAATTTTTCCCATACCCGCTCATTTTCTGATATTATATTTTGATCTATCCTATTCAATTTACCAACAGACCAGTAAGCATTTACCATAAGCTGAAACGTGACAAACTGCTTGCCTACTGCCTCAATACATTTCATATCCACCCATTTGGAAAATGAAGCAATAATAGCAGACATATCTGGATTAGACTTGACATTATTATTACCTTTATCACTGTCTAGAAGATATTGTCAATAGCTTAGATCTACCTACATACAATAGACTTATAAAGAGATGATTAACAGGATTCATTCTCCTGTAAACTAATAATTACTATGTTCTGCATGGAATACAGACTACATGTGTTTAAGTAATATGATTTCATATGTGTGACAATTGATGTGTAATCCCAGGGATTATCATAAATCCATTCTAGTTGGGGAAGCCACAAAGTCTCAGCAAAGTTACATGGTGGTACGTCAGTTCATGAATACAGGTATTTATTCACATGAATAAATCATCAAAGAATCACTAAATTGAAATAACTAAAACATCAACTTGCAAAATCTACCATCAAAATCCAGTATGATAACCCAGGGACTCTTACTCATAGATTCAGGTACTGTGACTGTGGTAATCTTATATTTGTCATCTGAGCAGCACCGCATATGTCTAAAACCTGCTTTGTTACCCTCTGGCGCTGACACCCAGTGTCCAGTTCACTCCACAGCACCTCTCAGGCCAGGACAGCAGATGCATGTCTGTGCGATCTGCCGGCAGAGAAACTATGACACAGCAGTGCCGCCGCCTGCTGGTGTCGTAGTTTGTGTGCCGGCAGAGCACATAGACATGCATCTGCCGGCCTGGCCAGGAACCCAAAGAGGCGCTTCAGGGAGAAGAGGATGCCCGGGTGAGTAGTAACTTTATTTTTTATGGGGCACTCTACTGGGCATTACCTTAAGGGGGGCACACTGCTGGACATTACCCTAAGAAGGGCACTCTGCTGTGGAAATTACCCTAAGGGGGGCACTCTGCTGTGGACATTACCCTAAGGAGGGCACACTGCTGTGGACATTGCCCTAAGGGGGGCACTCTGCTGTGGACATTACCCTAAGGGGGGCACTCTGCTGTGGACATTACCCTAAGAAGGCACTCTGCTGTGGACATTACCCCTAAGGGGGGCACTCTGCTGTGGGCTTTAGACTAATGGGGGCACTCTGCTGTGGGCATTAGACTAAGGGGGGCACTCTGCTGTGGACCTTTTATTAACCCCTAACCGACTTGTGACATATTAGTACTGTGGGTGTATGAAGAGGGCTCATGGCTGAGATTGTCGCTACCGGTGATGTCATCAGGGAGCAATGATCTGTCTCCATGACAGTCTTGGGTCTTTGTAAGACCTGAGGCTGTATGATATCTGGCCAGTGGCACATTGTAATATATGGTCAGTAAAATCCCCATAAACTTTCATACTGTAGTATTGCAGTATATGTTAGGAAGAATCAGACAACCTAGGGTTAAAGCACCCTAGGGGTCTGAAAAGTAGTAAAAAAATGTTTTAAAACCCTAAAAATTCAAATCACACCCCTTTCCCTAGAACTGATATAAAAATAAATAAAATAAATAAACAGTAAAAATCATCAACATGTTAGGTACTGCTGCATCCCAAAACATCCCATTTATTGGTTATTCCCAGCATTTAACCCAGTAACTGAATATAGCATGTGTTGATAAAGTAATCTCATCTCGCAAAAAATGACACCGCACACAGCTCCGTAAACTGAAGTATGAAAAAGTTACTAGCGCCAGAAGATGGCAAAAGTAACAATTTTATTTTATAAGAGGTTTTAATTTGTGTAAATGTATGAAAACATTATAAAACCTACATACATTTAGTATCACTGTGATCATACTGACACAAAGAATGTAGGAGACATGTCATTTGGGGAGCACAGTGAAAGCCGTAAAAGATAAGCCTACAAAAAATGGCATAAAAGCTTTTTTTCACCAATTTCACGGCAGTACATTCCAGTACAGAATATTAAATACCATCACTATGAAGTGCAAATCATTATGCAGAAAACAAGCCGTAACAGCTCTTTACTGTGGAAATGGAAATGCAAAAACAAAAAAGGGACTGGTCATTAAGGGGTTAATGGTGGCACTCTGCTGGTCCTTTTATTTATAGGGTCACCCTGCTAGGCATTTTATTAATGGGTGCACTCTGCAGGATATTTACTTAATGAGGTAGACTACTGGACATTTTATGAGTAGCAGCTGTATTTCCCACCTTAGGTTTATACTCAAGTCAATACATTTTCCCAATTTTTTGTGGTGAAATTAGGTACCTTGGCTTCCAGTCGGCTTATACTTATATACGGTACATTTTTACATAATGCTCACATCAAAGCGAATGTTTATGCACAAATAGGGATGTAAAAAGAAAAGAATTTACACAAAAATGCTAATACAAAAGCCATGCAATATTTGGTTACAATCCACAAATGTGTTTAAAAATATATAACACACAAAGTAAAAATCTGTCAAAATATTTTTTTTCCCAGAAAACCATTAATACCAAAATTACTTTTTAATTAATACACACAACCACCTTCATGCAACTTTGTAGCAAAATGCGATAAAATGTAAAAATTACATGAAAATTCTAAAATTTCCTAAGTACATGTGTATATTCACCAAAATATGCAGCAAATGAAACGTTAAATCCCCCGGGTGTGCCAAACAAATTTTGTAGAAAATTACACTTTGCTTCACACAGATATATTATTGCACACTCCCTTACACAACAGTAACCCAAATAAAAAACTATATATCCATAAATCAAGTTCTGTGTCGTAGTGTTAATATGAAGCCACATTAGGTGTAGAGGATTAAATGGTCATCCTCTCACTTTTTTATGTAAAAAAATGATTGCTCAATATATGACAGAGTGCATATATGGCAAGTGTGCTTTCTAATTTAGCTACAGATAAAGTTGATATTTAATTTATTTATGAGCTGTGAGAAGCTCATCTATGAACCCTCCTCCAGGTTCTCCCTGCAGCTTGCAGGAAGGGGGCACACTTCATAGAGCTATAATTTTAGATCCTTGGCACCTATAATCTTTGTTTTCACCTCTACAAAAATCTTTATTTTCAGCTAATAAATCATAATAATCACCCACCTACTAGTCCTCTTGGGGTGCATTCAAGGCAATTTCATTTAGCAGCATCTTTCCTTATTTCAGTGAGTAGTACATTAAATACAAATTATTGCATGCATAATCTGAAAATGATTAGCAAGTAGGCTATTGTTCGTACAGCAGCCATCAAAACTAATGTTAAATAGAATATACATGTATATATTTATGAGAAGGCCTGTTTTATTCCAGAGAGAGGGGAATGAACACCTTTCTGTTTCGTCCTCATTGTGGAGAGGCTGGAGCAATCACTCATTTACTAGCAGCATTCATGACAGCAGACAATATTTCTCATGGATTGAACTTGAAAAAGGTAAATGTGAAAACTTTACACTTCAAGTAGGTGTTTTAAGGACAATTGTGCTTCATGTACACCAGATTAAAAAGCATACTGACATGAAGTAAATTTATGAAAACAAGGTGAGTTGGTACATTCTTTAATCACAAAATAGGCACTCACTGATCATTCTTTTAGGATTAGATATTGTATACACTAAGCATCTCACTGCCCTCTAGTGGTGACTGCAGGCAGGAGTATTTAAGGGTTCTTTCCATAATTCACCACCCATCCACAGCATAGCATGTGCAGAGCCCCACTTCTGGGATCCACACCAAGCACAAGAATAGGGGTCCTGTGTTGTCTGTTGCTACATTACCACAATGAGGAGTATGAGTAGCATAGCAGCTAAGTGCATTGCTACTCTATGAAAGTCTGTAGAATTTACAGACATTGCCAAGTGCAGAAGGGAAAACCCAGTTAACCATATGGCTGTATGAAGAAACAAAGGAATTAGCAGCTTTGTATCAGATAGATATAACATCTCTATAGATACACTGAGAAATGAATCACAAATAATGAACACTAGATATAGAACATATCACATCTTTCCTTTACAATATTACATTGAAAATATAATTTTGCAGCTAATTAAGGTCTCTTTTTCCTGATTTACAAAATTTGTATTTTGCAGAGTCCTGTGTTGCAATACTTGTACCTTTTGGCTAAAATCCCCATTGCCATGTCACCATTGAGTAACAACAGTCTATTTTTGGAGTATGCCAAGAACCCCTTGCTGGATTTCCATGAAAAAGGCCTTGTAGTATCCTTGTCTACAGATGACCCCATGCAGTTTCATTACACAAAGGTAAAAACTAAATTCGGTAATTTTTTTAACAAGTTAAAATTGTATACACAGCACAGGAGTACAGTGGGTACTCAGTGGCACACACCTCTAACTGTGAATTTATCATGTTGCTCCTAGGAGCCTCTTATGGAAGAATATGCCATTGCTGCACAGGTTTTCAAGCTCAGTACCTGTGATATGTGTGAAATTGCAAGGACCAGTGTTTTGCAGTGTGGGATGTCTCATGAGGTATGTTTTCTATGGTTTGTTGGTATTAGTGTGTTGTGAGCAGTGTCGGACTGGCCCACCAGAGTACCAGTGGATCCTCCGGTGGGCCCTGGCTCAACCCTATACTGAACCTCAGAGGTCCACCAGAAACCACCACAATTTGGAGGTTGCTAGATTATATTTCCTGGGTTAAAATGAAGAGTGGGCCCCCAAATAGATTTTCTATGGTGGGCCTAAGGAAACCCAGTCCGACACTGCTTGTAAGTAATGTCCCAATGTCCCATAACAACAAATTGTATCAAGATTTAAAGGGCAGTGTAAGGGCTCAGGATTGGCATCCCAGCCTTTTGGACACCCTCAATGGACCATAAAGATGCTGTATTAGTTTAGCACTGTGTCCTATTCTCAGATTTCAATAAATGTATGGCATATTCTAGAAATGTTCATGTATTCTTATGGTACGCTGGATATAACCTTTTAAGATAGTACAAAAAATGTCAGCTCTCTCAGCCTACTGTAAAGTATAATGTGACATAATGTTTTTTATACCATATATTTGATTGTCAAAATTCTAATGTAACATTGGCCAGAGTTTAGTATTTCAGTGTAAATACAATATTACACAATAATATGTCATGGTGACTATGGGACGTGAAGGAGTGTGATGTATCCCACTGTGACTATGCAGCAGCGGGGCAATCATATGCTGGCGCACAAGCGCCATCGTGTGATACATTTCCCCCTATATGTCAATTCAACATCTTGTTGTAGCCATCAGGACTGGAAATAATGCCACAACTGTTTAAAAGGAACATGTATACCTCCCAGCTTTCAGAGCCTTCTTTTTATGACCACTCATCCTATATAATGCCCCATTCCTGGGATTCACTTACAGAGTATAATGACCCTTTTCATAGGCTTCCACACTGATTAATGCCCCCATCATGTGAACCCCAACAGTTCTAACTGATTTATGACCCATTTTTGGCCCTTCCTCTTCCAATTCTCCCCAATCAGATACTTATCATTTACTATTCCCTTACAGCAGCCTGGCTCCCGCTTAGCCGCTGCTACACACATCAGAACGGCACCTAATAAGTTGAGAGGAGTACACTCCTCACTGAATTATCATACACTGTATTTCAAAAATTGGCAAAAAATGTTGGAAACATCTTACCCCTTGTATTTATTTGCAAGGCAGTTTAAAGTACATCCATCCGTGTGCTCATTTATTTTGAGATGTCATACAAACAGGTTAAAAATTAGTGTTAGTAACTGTCACTATAAAAGTGTCTTACAACTTTAGGTTCATAGGTTTAAGATTTTGTATATATAGAAGTGTTTTTCTTGTATTACTCAATGTTAAAGTGTGGCGAAATCTTTGAGTCAACCTGGTATATTGGTTGGAATAACTCTGTTGGCTACTGAGTGCTAACAATACATAGTCCTAGCTATAGAAAATGTGCTCCAATCTTCAATACAATCAATGGAAAAATAAGCATTATCTTACTTTACTAGTAATAATTAAATTACCACTAACTCTTCCTTTGTGGATTAAGAAGGACAAAAGAGATCGGGTCACAGTCTTGAACACAATTATGTGAACTTTTTTAACAATAAATAATAGATCGCTTAGTATGACCTCCATTACTCAAGTATAACTCAGTAATTGTCACATGATGACAATGAACGCTAATTATATAAAAAAGTAACATTTAATAATTTCCTTACATAATATGTTTTTATAATATTTACAATTTAAATCTTTGGTTTCTTTAGGAGAAAGCACATTTTCTTGGGAAAGACTATCAGGTGGAAGGGCCACAAGGCAATGACATTCGCAAGACCAATGTGGCCCAGATAAGGATGGCTTACAGATATGAAACCTGGTGTTATGAGCTCAATCTGATCCTTCAAGCTTTAAAAACAGCAGAGTAAGGAAGGTATTCTAGTACACAAGTGATAACCTCATGGCTCGCCACTGAAGATACTTCAAGCAATACAAACTAATCTTGTACAAACTTATACAGAATATAAACCCTTGGAACATTATCACCCTTAAATGCTGCTGAAAAGTAAAATAGTCTTGAAATTACACTAAACAGGAAATTTCCCAAGGATCTCTCCAAAAGAGAAAGAAAGGCTTTATTTTCTTTTACTCAAATCACTCTGTTTACTTTGCTTTTTAAATGTTCCTGCTTCCGATCCAATAAAAACATTAGGTATTAGAAAGATTGATCCAGAGGTTTTTTGGAGGGCGAAGGTGGGGAAATTTACTACATTTTGCTAAATCTGCCTAATGCTAATCTGTTTCAAAAAACTATTCATGTGGAGGGACTTCAGGTATGGTTTGCAGAAATGGGCACAATTTAAGTTGGAATAATGTACAACAACTAAATAAAAATATATTATTTATTAAAGGACATCTACCACCAGGATGAAGAATTGTAAACCAAGCACACTTACATACTGGTGTGTGCCCTCTCTGGCACGATCTGTTCTTCTTTAAGCTTCTTATTCCCTTGTTTTAAGAAATAATGGCTTTACAAAAAAATGCAAATGAGTCTGAGGGGCTCCAGGCTACATTAACACCTATGGAGCCCAGAGACCCTCAGGCTCATTTGTATAATTTTAAAAGCTTTTTTTTGTAAAACAATGGCATAATATGCTAAAATAAGATCAGATCCTGCCAGGTGGGGCACACACCTGTATGTCAGTGTGCTTAGTTTACAATCCTTCATCCTGAGGGTAGATGTCCTTTAAGCATCCATTAAAATTGTGATATTGCAAAGTCCATGGGATTCCATGGATACTTAATGAAAACTATATTTTAAACACTATCCAGATCGGAGTGCCGGATACAACCTTCCTTTTTGTGCTTAGCTTATGAGCCTTTCGGCAAGACTTTGAACATTTGAACACCAGGCTTCTTGGATGCATGTTGGTTGCTGACATATGGGGCATATTTATCAGAGCACCGGTGTATGATAAATATGCCCCATAGAGTCCACTTGAATGAGCGGCTTTCTTGAATCCTTCTTGCCAATAAGCATAGCAAGATTTATCATCCAGGATCAGCCACTATACTCAATATGGTGCATTTTAACATGGTCCAGTCTAAATTTTCTTTGTCTCAATCTAAATATCAGTTTTATTTTTTTCATAATTGAATGCAGTTTAGACTTGTTACTGTTGATTATTTTTCAAAGAAATTCCATTTATGCATATACACAATACAATATATGCATGGAATTCTTAGGATCCTGCTTATACCAGCCAAAAATATTGAAAGGTTATATCACCAATAACATACATCCAAACGATAGATGATAAGAGTCTGATTTCCCAACCACTACTGCCACCAGCAATCAGTAGAATTGAGGTCACAAGTGCCCACATGGAGAATGTTTTTGCTGTTTATGTTGTTTTAGATTGATTTGTTCAAATATTGTATTGTTTTTTACCATATACCATTGATGTCCTTAGCAATAAATAATACAGCATACTGTATGCAGTGTAAAGCTGTTTTCCTTTCTTCTACCATTTCCTTCCATATAACTGCAGCCCATCACTATAAATGGAATCATGAACAGAAGAATAGGATGCAGGGTCAAGAAACAGATAGCAAAACAGACAGTGAATTTATGTAGGGAAGAAGGGTATTTACAGGTCACACATATGACTTATAGTTAAGGAAGAAAACATAATCACTTTCTCCCAATAACTACACTTTTTTCCATAAAAGGTACCCCATGAGTGAGTGTCTAGACAATCTTATATTGTGCAATTACAGTATGAAATCTGATGCAAGTATAGACTGCTTTTTTTTTGCAAAGGATCAGTCATGTCAGCAGTTTTAACTTCCTCATCCTGAGTTCTGTAAATACCAATTTAGTCTTCATCTACATTATATTAGGGAACATATGAAACATTTTCAGAGTTAAAGAAGACACAAGCCATTGGTTTTCACCACCAAGAAATGGGAATAGAATTGGAAACGGACTTAAAAAAAGCTTGCTAATATCTTAAACACATGCCAGGGAAAGGAAATATTAAGACAGATGTGAAATTAACTTTTCCTGATATCTCCCCCATCCCCATTGAATCTATACAAGAAAATGGCTGTAATGAGATATTGGAAGGCATTTATTAATTTGGGGTGGTGCGGGAAGTTTGCTATATTTTTCAACGTAATGTAAGTTTGTGGCGGAAGGGATTATTATAGTTGCGCCAACACTTCATAAATGCGCAGGAGGCGCAGAAAGGGGAAAATAATTTTAAAAGCCGTCTGACATCTGCAGGAGAGGAAGACCGATGGAGGCCGGGGGAGCTTAGAAGTGCTGGCAGGGGCATGCAGTCAGAGCCTGGAGGAGCTCCAGTAATGCCCGCAGTAGCCCTTCAGACTAATTTACATAAACATTAACCTCTTATTTTTAACAAAGAAACATTTGGCTAATATCTTTCATAATGGTATGAATGTTTTCAGCTTTTATGAACTACAAATCTTACCCTGAACTATGCCACTCCATTTCTTTTGCTTGACTCATGTAGATGATCTACTGATATCTATTTCTTATGGTCTTCATAAAAAGCTTTGGTGAAGAAACTTCAGCTACTTTCATGCACCCTTGCACTTCAAGTAACAACCACATGTCACTGGATTTGGCCAATGTAGAACTTCATCCTTGTCACTTTAGGGTTATTTATAGAAACTTAGATTGTTCTTTTTATTCCTGTTGATGAAGTATAAGTGTAAAAGTACAGATAAAAGTGCAGATTCCTGTTCTTGAAGTTCATCATAAAATAAAAGGCCTCAACAAAGAGAAGTTTACAAAAAATGTGTGGCTCTAGGTAACAAGTTGATGAGAATTTTTTTTTTAACTAACATATTTAGGTATGTCAGGCTTTGTGATTAATACATATTTTCTGTGTAAACCTATTTTCACTCTCCACCCCTCTTGGGACATCTTGTGGCAGGAGGAGAGGTAAGGAAGCACAGCTGTAGTTTGATATCCACGTGTTCTTTCTACAGACAATTTAGCAATACTGAATAGGTAAGGGTGTGTTGATTTTGATTGATAGCACCACCCACCTTACTATTTTATTTTGGACAGGACTAGAAAAAAAATATCTTTCAAACATCTTTCCTGTATGCAGTTCACTTCCAATCATTTGATATATCCATAAAATCTGTGCATCCATGAGATCCTACTGCTTACTGCTTTATTATTGAGTTCAATGTAAAGTAGTATGTAGCATGTTCCTAAACTTTCTTTATTGAAATAAGATGCAATGTGGTTGAAATGTCACAGGAGTCATGTGACAATGGTGTCAGAGGTAAAACATTAATAACACGCAATAGGTGCCATCTGCTGAGGGTCTACTACTGAGTCTACTATAGTGGGACTGATATGCAATGCCAGACACAGCCCATTGACAATTGTGGACTGATGCTAAATCGTATTCCGCCCTTTTAAAGTACAGACACAAGGTGCACTTTGCTTTGATGATTTATAAAAATTTCTTTTCAGCTGTTTCTTAAAGGGTATTCTGCATGATGTATATAATTCATTCTACTACACAGTAAACATGTCATCTCTTGTACATAAATCAGAAGTATAATTGGAGGATTCGTCATAAGACTTAAAGTTAGGTGTGTGCAACGTTTCTCATGGCCACACCCCATTTATTATACATGTATCTCATTTCCCTTTGACTCTTTGAGGTCACCAGTTGCTTATATTTAACTCACAATTGTAAGTTGTGCTCAGACATGTTTCTCGTGATTAAACTTTTCACATCCACACCCTTCATATGGGATCTGATTGTAGACAGTTTATCATCGACACTCTATGTTCTGCATTATATATCTGAATAATATGGATTTATAAAGAATATACTTTATAAATCTGTCTATTGGAAACAGTGAACTTTCTGGCTATTTATAATATGACTATGATTTCTTTTTTCACATCAAATAAGAGATCTACGGGAGGGTTGATACCAGCTAATAAACCTAATAAAGACACAGATACCATTTATTCCATCCTTGCCAACACACCTTGCCAATAGCTTTTGGTAGGCCTGTACATGGAAGGTCTGCAGGTCCCCGTCTCCATAGCAGCCATGCTGAGATAATATGAGCAGATACCTGCGCACACTTCAGGCCAGGAGCAGATGGGTAGTGAAGCAAAGAGTAATGCACGCCAACCCAATCTGAAACTCAAATTATTGATACAGGGGCTGTAAACTAGCATTCAGTTCTGCAGTTTTTGATTGGCTGTTGTTTTGTGATTTGTGACGTTGTGATTTGTGACTTTTGGCTACAATTTCAGCATTTGCTCTTCTGTCCCTCATGTCAACATCTACTTCTGTCTGCAGATTTTGCTGTTCTTTGCAATCTGAGATATAGTCAAAGGAACAGTAGACAGTGGAGCACATTACCTCAGCAGTTCTAGTCATAGATGCCCATATCAACCGCACACCAATTATTACCCCCCCCTTTGGAACTCTGTCAGGTCTGACATATATCAGGGCTCTATAACAAATTAGATTAACAATAAAACATTACCCTCCATTACATCTCTCCCAGCCTTTCCAGTCTCCCAATAGGTTAAACCTTCCAGGTTGTGCAAGTGATGAATTCCTTATTCATAAACTCTTGTAAAGGTGGTTACTCACAATTTTGTAAAGGGTTTTTAATGCTTTATTTGAGCTAAATACAAAGAGGAGATTAATAAGTTCTTCATATATCAAAAATTGCTACAGCAGTTTTCCATACACCATTGTGTGGTACAGCAGAATTGCTATGGTTGACAAGTTGGCAATGGGCAGCACCCGTTTAGTGAATGGGTTATTCTGCAGCAGTTCTAGAACTTTTAAAGTTCACCTAAGGTCTTTCCCACAAAACTCTTTGTTTTATGGTCCAATGGATCTGAGCAGTTTCATTACATTAAAAAAGCAACACTACATAAATCTGGCATCCGTTATTCACATATCACTCATAAACTATAGTTTGACAGATCCATGAAAAACGGTTTTATATTGGACACACTCTACTCTTTAATGGATCACACGGTTTGATAGATTAATGGCCGTCGGAACTGTTCCTTTTAAAAGTAGTGCAGCAGTGTGTTGTCTGTTTTATGCCCACATCATTGAGCAAATACCATTTGTTTTTTAACAGATAGCACTAGGCCGCACTAAAAATGGTTCTGATGACAACATGCTCTACCTTCTTACAGAACGGACACATCTATCATCTATCATACACATAGTGGTCACGCATCCCGCCGAGTACATCAAGAGGCTTAGGCCTCCCTGTATCTGGTGAGCTGTGCGGCCAATGGGCAAAACTACTCCAGGTCCGACCAGGTGTAGTTCTGCATAAAAACCTTGCAGGTACGCAGGTACAGGGTGGGAACGTAGGACTGCATGGTGTGGAGGTGGCGTAGTTGCTGTAAGAATCACAAATTCTTGCACTGTTCAAGAATTTGCAATTCTTTCACTGCTTCTACCTCAGAAAATTGTCTGAGAAGCAGTGATAAATCCCTCCTATGGTCTGTAAAAATAACTGATTGTTTTGAAATCCAATGACATATATTGCATATAGTGCAGCTGTGTGTCGTCCATTTTTCACTGTAGCATTATAAATAGGCATTAAAGCATTATAGGATTATAAATAGGGTTTTAAGGTAAACTATGGGGGTAATTTATCTTAGTTTTTCTTTAGCTGGACCTTTTTTTGCACCTATTCCATAAGTTATATAAAAATTAAAAAGTTGTTGGCTGCCTCAGGTTTTCCCTGTTTATCTCAGCAGGGAAGATATTCTTTGCATTTTTGCCCCTTTTTTGGTGCAAATAATTTGAATAGTGCCACAAAGGCAAAAAATTATGCCATCAAAACCTTCAGCAAGTTTCATTCATGGAAAGAGGAAAAAGGGGCAAAAAGGGGCAAATTGCACAGAGGAAAAGCCGAGTACATAAAAGTGAATCAAAACATTAAGCAAAGTAAAAAAACAAACAAACAAAGAGAACAAACTTACCGTAGATAAATTACACTTATTGAGTTTTTGTAGTTTTCCTTGAATTTTTGCAGCATTTTTGCTATTCATGTTTTACCCAAAGGGATTAGTAAATGATAAATAAACTAATAAGGCCTAGAAAGAGCAAAAATAAAGGTTTTGTCTATGAGCATATTTTTAAATACAGAGGGAGCAGTTTAATAATGATGCAGTATACTGTAAGGCAGTTTTTGGGTTTATAGGCCCAATCATAACAGGAACAACTAGAATTTGCTTGTACTGTTACTTTTTCCTAGTTTTAGTTTTTGAGTATGACCCTCATCCACATCATAATGAGTGTGATCCCCACTCTAAAGTTACATCACGGGGTACACTTTCACTAGGGAGCCTTGTAGTTTTGAGACCCTGCCCTCCTATGTAAGATGGAGTATTTATGCTAAATTCTACTAACCCAGCTCCCACACTCATCCGAAACCCTACACCCACACTTGTACAGTCCAGATGCACAATCACACTATGTAACCCCCTAACTCTTACGTGCCTATGGAATCCTGCTGCATAGAGCCACCCTGCTCCCCAATACAGTCACACACTTATTCCATACACTTCCTAGCTGCTACCACTTGTAATTATGGCTTACGAGATGTCTACACCAGGACCGCAGATGTACACCCAGATACACACTCTTCTAGCTACTGCTACCACACAGACACTCACAGGGTAATATGACTAGCAAATTTAAGCAAAAGACAATTTAATATGCAAAAGGCACAATGCTTATAGGTTACAAAAAGGATGAAATAAACAGGCATACATAACAGTAAAAATAAAAATGGATAAAAGAAAAACAGACCTTTTACTAATTAGATTGGCATAGAGATCCCTGGAGGAAAACTGTCAAAATCTTGGACATCTCTGCAAAACCTAGTTGAATCTCCTTGAAACTGACTGCGAGTGAATGCTGTTATGTTCATTTTTAATAACCATATAATCAGCCCCATTTGTTATGTGAGAGGGATGTGGCTACACCTGGATCAAGGTGGGATGTTGGGGACGTATTTCCTAATTATAGTTTTCAGGAATTTCACAGCAATCCTTATGGTACTCGATGGTGCCAAACTAGGGTCCCAACCCCATATGTACATGGCACTCAATCCAATAGCACTCAATCCAATGTATGTATGACATATGGACCATTGCATGGCTGACAGTCAGCCAGGTCAAGAGCAGCGGATACCACTCCTACCATGCGCATTAATACTCGCTATTCAGAACAATGTTATTTTGGTTCATTTGGGGAAGCAATGGCTTCCATTTAATGCAAGGGCCTGAAAGATCATGGACAGTATACAGAGTGAACAAATGTCTGTGGAGAACACTCACAGCAATTGTCCATTATTAACACATGAGAAATTAAAAGCGTTGTCAACTTTAAACACATTCCTGCAAATAATTGATATTGTTTGTGTAATCCAAAGTTATAACATTTTCTAATATTCAATTCTTCACTGTTTTCTATGTCTCTGCTTGCTTTCTTCTTGCTTCCATGCAACAGTTAGCTTCATTGTTTTCTTCCTTTAGAATAACAGCATGAATCATGGTCATGTGATGATACACAGGTGCGTGGCTCATTATAGCACACAGTGTAATAAGAGCTATGTGATCAAATTGTGCATCTGTGTGACATCACATGACCATGGCAGCAAGAAGAAAGCAAGCAGCAATATAGAAAACAGAGAAGAATTGATATAGAAAGTATATTGGAAAATGTAACGTTTTTTTTGTTACACAAATGTTTTTAAAGTGGACAACCCCTTTAAGGCCTAAAATGTAAAACTGCAGGGAAGGGGTTTTACAGAACTAAATAGGTTACATCTGTGGCTTGTACAGTTTTGCATATGTGGGTGAGTTCTATTATGTAGTTCTGCTGGAAGTTAACATCTGAGAAGAATGTTGAAATCTCAAACCACCCATGTGAATAGGTCATTTGGCAGAGTTAAAATATTCACAGCCTCATCTACAACATTTCAGTGAAAAGTGACAGTGACAAAGGGTTATAAGCATTACCCTTCCTCTTCCCACTATGAATAAAGTTGTTCATTTCACAGCCATAGATAACAATAGAGCATGTTATTTCCCAATATTTATGTTGTCACTTTTCCATCATTTTTCTTTTCCAGGAAGAAAATATTTTTTTGTATATATTTTTTTTTTACAAACAACATGGAAAAAATACAAAATTTGTATTAGGTGTGAAAAAAGCTCTTACTCTCTTGGAAACTCTAGCTCAAAGAGTGTTTATATGTGAGATATTTCTGTGGCAATCTTCATAATTGTTATTTCGAAATTCATGTTGAAACTACTACTACTCCTATCTTACAATACACTGCAGCACAGCACTACTACCCTACACTACTATCCTGTATAAACACATGGGCACAGCATTACTCTACTCCTCCTATAATATGTATATATATATATATATATATATATATATATATATATATATAGAGAGAGAGAGAGAGAGAGAGAGAGAATTTCCCCACAGTGTGACTAATAAAGGATTATCATATATATATATATATATATATATATATATATATATATATATATATATATGGGCCCAGCACTGCACTACTTGTATAGGCAGAGAATTGACATTCCCCTTGAGAAAGGGATGGGGAAACGTGTGTCCTGGAAGTGACTGCTCGTGTTTGACTAAGGATAACCAGCATCTTCGACTATATGGTCACTGTATGCTGGAATACTGGTACACCTGGGTTACGGGCCCACTTGGGTCAGTTTTACCTCCCGCCCTATGCTGAACCAATAGCTATGCCTCTGCTTACAGGTGTTGTGCCGATAATGAAAGCTATGCAAGGAAATAAGTGATTACTGTGTGCCCAACTATTAGGGCTCCAAGTACTCACAAGAACTGGGTTGTAGGGTTTGTGTGTTGCTTCTCATTTTACTTCTAGCAGACTGCTGATAAGAAGATGTTTAAGGAGCTCACTATCTCTGACAGTTCCTTGAAGATGATGAGTGGCAGTAAGTCATTCAATTTTTTTTTAACCTAATGGGGCACATTTACTTACCCGGTCCTGTGCGTTCCCCGATCCGGAATGTACAAAGAGAATGAACTCTGCTCCGATTCACTTACATCATGCACCCAATATCCTGCATGTGTTTCTCCTCCCTCAGGTCCGCCGGCATTCACCATCTTCTTCCCGGTGCATGTAAATGCATGGCTTGGGACACAAATTAAAGGGGTTATCCGGGTTTAAAAAATTTCTTATGGCCGGGCTGGGGAGGGCTATTTAAACACAATAAACATGTATAAGCTGAGGTGAGGTTTTTCAGCACATTTTTTGTGCTGAAAAACTCGGGATATATATAAGTATATACGGTAAGTGAACATGTGATATTTTGTAATGAGAAGTTTCCCTGATACCAGGCAAGAGTCAACACAGACTTGTCCTCCTGCAAACAAAACAATCAGCACAGGACAGAATCTGTGTCTATACATGTACACGTGCAGCCGTGAAACGCCCCAGGCTGGGATAATAATAAATACTTGTTCCAGGTATTCGAAAATATGTAACTTGGTTAACGCTCTGTGATATACATGAAGTAACATTATACTGAGGCTGGAGACGCACATGGAGCTTTTGTTTTTCTTTTATTGCAGAGGTTCCTGAAGTTTTTTTCTACCAAAACCAGGAATAGAAATGTATAAATTCTTTTTTTTAATTTCCCATCGCTTTTGAATTGACTGTAAAATATAAGTAAACACATTTTTTTTTCTACAAAATAATTTATTCTTTAAGACAGTCATCTTCCTGAAAACATTTTCCATTTAAATTTAGATTACTAAGGATTTGTTCACATATATCAGTTGCCTCAAATCCACACATCAGATGGTAAAACTGATAAAAAGATGCTGAGTTGAGGATAAAAACTCATAACTACTGATATATGTGAATGCACCCTAAGCAACAATAAAATCAAATTGTCATTTGTCCAATCCTGAAACAATGATTATTCCAAGAGGATCTGTCACTTTCCTGATACAGACGGTCCCCTACTTAAGGACACCCGACTTAAGGACGACCCATAGTTACAGACGGACCCCTCTGCCCACTGTGACCTCTGGTGAAGCTCTCTGGATGCTTTACTATAGTCCCAGATTGCAATGATCAGCTGTAAGGGGTCTGTAATGAAGCTTTATTGATAATCCTAAGTACAATTACAGCAAACATTTTGAAACTCCAATTGTCACTGGGGCAAAAGAAAAAAATTTGTCTAGAACTTCAATTATAAAATATACAGTTTCGACAAATTCAACTTAAGAACAAACCTTTGGACCCTATCTTGTATGAAACCGGGGACTGCCTGTATATCTCCTTAAATATATGCATTTATTTCTAATATTCTTTTCTTATAGCCGCTGTAATTAATATTTGAAGGACATCTACCAGCAGATTTACTGATGGTAGACCAGTACTACTCACATGATCGTTATCTCTTCAGAATCTATCTAACTTATTATTATAACCCAGAATGGCGATACTTGGATAAAAATATGCAAATTAGCCTTGTGTCTCCTGAGTGCCTCTCGGCAGCACCAGCTTTTGATTTATGCACACCCCTCACTTGCCGAGGTGCACCTGGTCCCAACTGTTTATCTTGTAGAGAGACAATGACATCACACGGCTCTCTGCAAATCTTGAGATCAACTGAAGGGACCAGGTGCAACAGCCTATTTTATCCAAATAGCGCCCTTCTGAGTTATAATAAAAGCCATTCCCAGTCCCTGAAGACATAACAAGCATGTGGTTTGTATTGATGATAGATGTCAAACATTGGGGCCCACATTTGTCAAAAATGTGCAGTTTGCCTGTGTATAGTGCAGGGAGCACCAGATTCAGGATTTCTGGGGGACTTTCATGGGGGACATTTTTTCGGTCTTGTCGGACACAGTGCAGCTGTGGTACAAATTATTGAATGAGTCTCCAGAATTGATATCAAGAGGAATATCTGTATTTATTTAAATACAAAAAAGTCAGGAAAGGTGACAGAAAAGGTCATCTGTAATAAAAGGTTAACTATCTCCTTGAATTAATTGGCCTTTATGTAAGTGAAGTTTATTCACAATATAATAAAATGTTGTGCAATTTATAATATATCTATAAAGTACAATACAATTTCATTGCTGCTTTAAAAATCTCAGCTTTCTAGCAGTGAGTTATTGTTTATATTAGAGGTAAAAATATGTCCTTAACACAAAATGTGATATGCTGTCAATTCAAGTTTGTTAATGAGCCAGAAGGGCTCTGGTTGCATTACTATTGCCCCTCTGTACTCTGTCTTCACAGGCTGTTACACTGCCCATGTGCACTTCCCCCCTCCCACTATGTAAGTTTACATCAGGCATAGGGAAGGGTAAGTTCTGGGAGAACCAAGGAGCAGGGAGACAAAATAACAGCACGTGAAGCTACAGCACGTAAAGGCTCTAGTATGCCCCGCCAGAACTCTTTTGGCTTATTAGCACAATTTTAAAAGTTGATTTTTGAAGGAAGGAGGTCATGGATAACAAATTTAAGATTACCACAGTCATAGTTCCTGGATCTATGAGTATGCCCCCGTTTTATCATACTTGATTTTTATGGTATTTTTCCTTTAAGCTTTATCTACAAAACAGGAAAAGTGTAATTTTTAGCAAGTACACTTGCTAAAAACAAGTTCACGGACAGTGTTTAGTGGCTCAGTGTCATATAGCCAAAAGCCATATCCCAATAGTTAGAAAATGAATTTATGTTGCACTATAATTCAGAACAGCGTATTTTCTATGTATACTGATGAAACACATGACATGGTGAAGACTATCTGTTTAAGAATACATTCACACGACCCCTATAGGCCGGCAATGGGTGCATGGAGGGGTACGGTGCAGCACACATGCGACATCGTATCACTCCGTACACCCATTGCCAGCCTATGGGGGTCAGCACGCATGCGGGGGGTCAGCCTATATGGGGGTCAGCACACATGCGACACCGTACAGCTCCGTGCACCCATTGCCGGTCTATCATTGCATGTCCTATCTTTCCCTGTATTACACCGCCGTGCGACATGTATCTCTATGGAGAGGGGAGGGGGTCACCCCTCCTCCTCTCCATCGCGGGGAACTTTTGCATATGTTTGTGTGAATGCAGCCTAAACCTGTATAAATTCTTGGTGGTGACTAAAAAATGAATTGGATAATCTGCATAAATGTCTTATATTTAGAGAATTTTTCTTAGGCTTTGTTACATTTTAACTAAATATAGTCTCCCTTTAAAAAACCACAGATGATTTGCCATTTTGTATGTATAGTAGTAATCATACTACGCGGAACATTACATAATGAAGGACTTTTTCTCTCTGATGACTATTATATTTAGGAAATGAGAACTGGCGAGGGCTGACACTGTATCCTACCACAAATATTGCAAAGTGGTTTTATTTTTGGAGCTCACTGTTTCCGTTCTAGTTGTTTATAACAAAAATAAATGAATTCATCCACTTGAAATGACAATATGTTTCACGGCATAATAACACCTTTGTACTCAGGTCATTGCAGCTTCCCATTTCTGGACTGTATTATTTATGTTTTCCTGCTTATGAATGACAATGTACATTAAATAATCGTAACCTTTATGGCAAGAAAGTATTAAAATGTCATAAAACAGATTGAAAATAAAAAGTCTATGTCTATAATGGTGCCTAGTAGAGAGAACAGGAGAACGGAGATCCCTGGGGTATTCCTCCAAATACCAGTATACAAATCTTTAGACTACAATAAGAGCGCAACAATAGGGGTAGCAGCCATATGTGCAGTTTGCCTGTGTAGTGTGCAGAGGACACCAGATTCATGAATTGTGGGGTCCATTCTTCATTACAGGCGGTCCCTGTAACACCTGACTTACAGACGACCCCTAGTTACAAACGGCCCATGGATATTGGTAATTTATTGTACTTTAGTCCTAGGCCACAGTGATCCCCTGTAATAGCTACTTACACAGGTTTAAGTATTTATTGTTAATCCTGGTTCTCATGACAACCCAACATTTTTAAAATCCAATTGTTACAGAGAGCAAAAAATTTTTTAACTGGGGTTACAATTATAAAGTATACAGTTCTGACTTATATACAAATTCAACTTAAGAACAATCCTACAGAACATGTCTTGTATGTAACCCGGGGACTGCCTGTACTCTGATGCCCCCTGCACTTTTACCATGGACCATGTAATACACTTCTGTCGGGCTAGTAGCGCATGGTCTGATTGTTCACCAGAATGACCATTTCAATGACGAAATTTGTGTTGTGTGAAGAATAGTGCAGCTGCGACACAAAAAGGGTCGCATGCGCCACATATATGGCACAGACACTTCTTCATATGTGTAAGTAGTTTGCACATGAAAGAACGTTCAAAGTCGGCTACAAAAATGTGCCCCTATGTGTGTTTGGTGTACATGTACTGTATGTGTGTATAGGCTGTATATATGTGTACATGGTATTGTGTGTGTATGTTTGTGTGTATATGATTTGCGTATGTGATGACTATATGTGTGCATATGTGATGTGTATATGCTGTATGTATGTATCTTGAGTATATACTGCATGTTGTATCTATATAAGTATATAAATGTGTTTGAGTTTAACTGTACAAATATTGGGAAAGGTGTCCCGTTTCAAAACTCTGCTATGGGGTCCTGTCTCTCCTAGTAATGCCCTTGAACTACAATCAAATAACAGACTTTAGAACCAAAGTTATGGAAATGGAGTCAAAAACTCAACATCAACAACTGAAAAACAAGTCACCTATCTTCATATTTCACGCCTTTCCAAAAACATGCAAAAATAGTTTCCCCTCCATTACGTCCAATCACTTTTGAAGTAGGGAGCTTAATGAACATTTCAGTTCTTATCTGTATACATACCTGCAGCCCATAGTGTGTCTCATACCAGATTTTCTATGAGAAAACAAGGAGGTTCTCAAAATCATGGACAACATGAAATGGGAAGGTGAAAACATGTGGGTATATTGCCATATACAGGCGGTCCCCTACTTAAGGACACCAGACTTACAGACAACTCATAGTTACAGACAGGCCCCTCTGACCTCTGGTGACCTTTCTGGATGCTTTACTATAGTCCCAGACTGCAATGATCAGCTGTAAGGTGTCTGTAATGAAGCTTTATTGATAATCCTTGGTCTCATTACAGCAAAAAATGTTTAAACTCCAATTGTCACTGGGGCCCAAATTTTTTTTGTCTGGATCTACAATTATAAAATATACAGTTTCGACTTACATACAAATTCAACTTAAGAACAAACCTCCAGACCCTATTTTGTACGTAACCCGGGGACTGCCTGTACTGATAACTGCCTTATGTATATGTATTCAGCACAATAAAGCAATGTTAGCACTTACTTACTAAATGAACATCTATATTCAATATTCACAAAAATGAAAAGTATTTTAATCATGAGTTACACATTTTCTCCTCACCAATAACTTTTTTTTAATGTTAAACAATGTTCTATGTCAAACTACAGTGTTGCCCGATGGTTGCATGTTTTTCCCTATCTCTTGCATTAGCCTACCCAGGGGCGGCGCCAGCACTAGGCATACCTGGGCAAGTGCTGAGATCTAGGGCTGCTGGGGGGCCCACATAAGGCTCTACATAAGGAGCACATGTGGTTGAGGGGCTTTATATAAAATATGCATGAGGGTGCCCTTTGGCATGATAAGCTAGGGAATATTTTAGGGAACAGGAGACTGTTTTAGTTTCTGAATTTTTAATACTGCCACATGAGCTCACTGCAAAGAGGCCCACTGAGGCTCTGTGGCCCAGGGGCCTACTGAAACCTGAAGCCAGCCCTGAGCCTACCACTTATATGTATAATAAGTATAATCCTTTGTCTCTGCCAAAGGAGTTGAGCAGTAACTTTTGGCCCTCTCCCTCCCTTATTTGGTTTCAATAATGTCTAGTTCTCATGGAGCAGGAAACCAGCAGTCCTGAAATAAAGGGGTTTTACATCTTTAGATACTGGGAACCTTTCAATAAATATATATATCAGATAATTTGGGAGTCCAACATACAGACCCCTCATGATCAGCTTTTAAAGGACTCCTGTCACCAAGTTATACCACCTGTTACCCCCCCCCCCCCTCATCACCTTTCCAACCTGCTATTCTTCTTCTCCTGTCACAGTCCCATCACTAAATAAATCGTTATTAGGTAAATCAGGTAGGTGATGGAATCTATGGGTCCGATCCACAGGAGAGTGGTCTGGTTTATACATGAACCTTCAGTCTAGACCAGCGAATGCGAACCTTTTAGCGGCCGAGTGCCCAAACTGCTACCCAAACCCCCCCTTATTTATTGCGAGGTGCCAACCAAAAATTAAAGCAGTAACTTATTGCTCTCTGTTCCTCAAGGACGTTCAATCATATTGGCCTCCTGAGGACAAGATGGAAAATTTGCAGTGTCCCTCTGTACTCGTGAATCGTGGGGCCAACAGAAGGTCCTCCAAAGATAAGTAAGTGCCCACAAAAAGGGCTCTGAGTGCCGCCTCTGGCACCCGTGCCATAGGTTCACCACCACTGGTCTAGACACTGTCCTCTGCTACCCCTGAGAGCCGTCTCTTCAGTGTTCATCACAAATCTCAAGTTCTTTGCATGCACATTTGAAGACACTTGCAGGAACATAGTGACGGAGTCTTCCTCCTCTCCAGCCAATACACAGGATTGAAGATGCCACTAGAAGTAGGAGAGGATGGTGTAGGAGCACTTTGCAAATCTTAGGGACAAATTACCGGGAACATAATGTTGTCACCTACTTAATGTACATGTAGGAGAAGACAAATAGCTGTTTGGAAAGGTGATTAAGGGGGGTAACAGGTGGTGTGCTGAGAATTTGGTGGGATAACCTGGTGACAGATTAGAGAAGAATCATCACCAGTATAAAACATTTTCACGATTTGAAGAGGAAATTTATCTTGATTTAAGGGAACACTGACATTTCAGTATGTAGGAAGAGGATTCTTTTGAAGCGGCCAACAGCATGCTGGCTGTATCACAAAGTGTTTCAGAGAAAATACATTCTACAAATAAACAGGTTGTAATTCCTAATTAAAAGCCAAGCTGTCAAATGTATCTCCCTCCCACAATAAGTAAAACACTCTTAAAGGTGCAAAGTAATTTCTGTCATTATCATAGAACTACTGCTCTATATGACAGTCTACTGGATCTACTGTAACAATGCTGTCTAAATGTAAATGTGAACTTTGCTTAAGGGATAATACTTATATAATAATAACCTATCAGCACCTTCTTATACTCTATTATTTAATATTTATGATCTCAATAATATGTAACATTTAAAGATTAAAACTACACAGAAATTTATGACTTTTTTGTAAAAACAGATTTTTAGGGAACAATATATTGCTATAATTGCCTATAACTTTAATTTCTCAAATTTAGTTCAAAAGAACATATCACATTGAAAATCGCCCCACCACTCCTTTCTATGTAATCCCTCATCACTTGATACCATTAAACAGGTTTCTCGGCAGATTGATGCACCCTGGTTTCTGTATATATTGGTAGCTTCCTATTATGTCACATGTCGGTTGTGTGTATGGAGAGGGCTCACGGGCTAAACCCTATCTATACAAGGTGGACGTTTGCTGCATATTGCAGCAAACACCCAGTGCTAGCACTGATCGCTTGTGTCAACCATGAAAATGTGTAAACCATGCAAAGCTGCCGGAGACATTTAACCCCTTCACGCTCCGCGGCGGATATATCCGCCACGGAGCGCAGTGACTTAGCGCTCAGTGGCGGATATATCCGCCACGGCGCTTATGCCGGCTCGGCTCTGGATCAGAGCCGAACCGGCATCGGGAAACACGGGGTGCCGGCTGTAACTAATAGCCGGCACCCCAGTGTAACACCCGCGATCGGAGTTGTCTCCGATCGCGGGTGCTTAACCCTTTAGATGCCGCGGTCAGCGCGACCGCGGCATCTAACAAGCATCTGGGGTGTCTTTCCCCCACGATCGGCCCCCCCGAACCGTTTTCGGGGGGCGCCGATCGTTGCTATAGTAACTCTGGGGTCCGATCTGGACCCCAGAGTTACTAGCAAGAATTGCCAGTAAGATGGCGTCTGTGACGTCATCTTACTGGCACAGTGCCAGCCTATGCAAGTGCATAGGCTGACACTGATAATACTCTGCAATACATGAGTATTGCAGAATATTATCATGAAGAAGCAATCAGAGGATTGCTTCTTCATGTCCCATGGTATAAAAGTGAAAAAGTAAAAAAAAAAGTTATTCAATAAAAAAATAAAGTCATAAATCACTAAAAATGCCCCAAACCCCCAAAACATATAAAGAGACATATAACTCAAAAAAAAAGTCTAAATCATAACACAAACCCCACATATATAGTATCACCGCGTCCGTAACAACCCGTAGAATAAAAGTAAATCATTATTGAACCCGCACGATAAACGCCGTAAAAAAAAACTGTTATAAACCCTCCAAAAATTATGATTTTTACCTTTTCAATCCCACAAAAAATGCTATAAAATGCGACAAAAAAACCATATGTACTTAGACATGATACTGGTGCAAAGTACAACATGTCCCGCAAAAAACAAGCCATCAACCAGCTCCGTAGCCAAAAACGTAACAAAGTTATGCCACTTGGAAGATGGCAATACAAAAATTATAGATTTTTCCCCACATTAGGGTTTTGTTTGACAAATTTAGTAAAACGTAAGAAAATATATTCATGTCTGGTATCACCGTAATCGTATCAACCCATAGAATAAAGCTAACAGGATTATTAGTCTATACGGTGAACACCAAAAAAAAAAAAGTCAAAAATCCAGTACAGAATTGATGCTTTTCTACTCCTGCCCTCAAAAAAAGTTCCTAAATTTTCAACAATAGGTGATACCAACCCCAAAATGGTAACAATGGAAAAAGCATCTCATCCCGCAAAAAAAATGCCGTCACATGGCCCCAATAACGAAAAAGCGAAAATTTTATAGCCTTCAAAAGGGGCCAATGAGGAAACTAAAATCCTGGCAGCTGCAGGGCTCTCCTTCCCTTCTGCGTCTCGCTGTGCGCCCATAAAACAAGTCACAGCCACATGTGGGGGGTCTTTGTACTCAGGAGAAATTGCAGAACAAATTGTATGGTGGGTTTTCTCTTTTTATATTTTGGAAATGTGTAAATTTTAGTGCTAAATGAACGTATAAGGGAACAGTATGACCATTCTAAATTTCACCTCCATTTTGATTCAATTACTATAAAGATCTCAAGGGGTTAACAATCTTCGTAAAAGCTGTTTCTGATAGCTTGAGGGGTGCAGATTTGAAAATGGGTAGATTATATAGGGGGTTTTGATGCTAAATATGTAAAATTTCATTCAAAACTGTATTTATCCCCAAAATAGTCAATTCTGAAAATCTGGAAAAGCGCTATTCTATTTGTAAGCCGCGTGACATCAAAATAAATTATCCAGACATTTCAGAAATTATGAAAATGTAAAGTAGACAAATGGGAAATGTTATTCAGCAACTTATTTAGGTGGTAAATCGATCTGCCTGAAAACGCAATGATTTAGAATTTCGAAAATGGCAAATTTTTCAAAAAATTTATCATATTTTCTTTTTTTTGTAAATAAACGCAAAACTTATCTGCCAAAATTTACCACTAAAATGAAGTACAACATGTGGGGAAAAAACAATCTCAGAATCGTTTTGATAAGTAACAGTGTTCAAAAGTTATAACCATATAAAGCGAAGCAAGTCAGAATCCAAAAAATCGGGCTGAGCCTTAACCTGCAAAATGGCTGCGTCCTTAAGGGGTTAAATCCCGGCTGCGATTAGTATGCCAGTATATGGGAAGAATATATGTGAAAAATAGTACAAAAATAAAAAATAAAAATGATATTAAAAAAAAAATTCAAGTTACCCCCTTTCCCTAGAAGTGATATAAATATAAATAAATAGTAAAAATCTTTAACACGCAAGGTAATGACATGTCCCAAAATTTTACGATCTATTAAAATATAATAAAGGTTAATCACAGTGTGTAACCATGTAACAGAAAATAGTGCCACACACAATAACACATAAAAAATGCCACTTTTTTTGCCATTTTGAAAAATATAAAAAATTCAATAAAAAATGATTCCAAGTTCTTAAAATGGTAGCATTGAAAACGTCATCAAAAGTGGCAAAAAAATGACGATAGCAAAGATAGAGCATTATATTTTGTACACGAGGTTTTCATTTTTGTAACTGTATGAAAACATTATAAAACCTATACAAGTCAAAGCTGTCAAATCCAAGCCAACAAGAAAATGGTGCAAATGTGGTTTTTCAACATTTTCACTGCATTGGGAATTTTTTTTTCTACCATCACTATGAAGTGCAATTTGTTACGCAGAAAACTAGCCCTCATACAGCTCCTTACATGGAAAAATAAAACATTTTTGAAGGTAGGAAGTAAAAAATTAAAATGTAAAAATTAAAAAGGGCCTCGGCGTTAAGGGGTTAAATATACTCAGGATAACAAAATAACACATTCACTAATTAACTGTTATTAAAAAAATACAGCATTTCATAGATGTAATTTCGACCTGTCTCTATCATTCCTGGTCTATACAATTATGGTTGCCCCTGGATATCTACTGAATATGGTTGCTCAGGGCAGATTATTCTCATAAACAGCCTCTCCTGTCTGCACACTGCAGTGCTCTTTGTATCCAGCCCCTCCCCCATCCATTACAAGACAAACTCAGACACAGACACTTCCGGGGGGCAAGAAGTATGCAAAGACATTCTCATATGTGTCCCTCTCTCCCAAACTCTGTAGGCTCTGGGTTATGGTGACGGATGGGAGTGGCTGGGCTGGCCAGAAGCACCCCAAGCACATCTTCCATGCCCCTATAAACAGGGGCATGGATCAAACGGACCGTGGCATGGGGATCAGGAGCGACGGAGGAAGTGAGTAAACTGTATTTTTTTTTAAATTCCAGCCCACCTACTAATTTATTCCAACTCTTGGAAAACCACTTTGAATTGCTGAAATCTGCAGAGACATTATCTAAAAGACAAAAAAGGTAAACCAGACAACATAGGAACACTCCTACTTCACCATAAAACTACTTTGAATACTTTTAGAAAAGGTATTTTTCAGCAAACGGTCCTACTGGAATCAAAAAAGTGTGTCCCCTGGTGGACCAATAGGATTGGGGCAGATTTTTCCATGTTTGCGTGGTTTTCCTCTGGGTCCTCCGGTTTCCTCCCACACTCCAAAACATACTGGTAGGTTGATTATATTGTTTATATACACTGCTTGTAGTAATTTTCTGTGTCCCTGTTATGTGTCTGACAATTCATCTTATCCATGGAAAAGATGGTGTATAGTATGTTCTTTCAGTTTAGACTTTATTGGTATTTGTCTAGCAATAATTAAGTAAAGTTTTAGACTGGGATCTGTATACAATTGACAACCAGCATCATACAACCTATAGCTGTGGAAACAGACCTGTATGTTGGTCCGATCCCACAGTCTGCACACACTGAACACTACAGGGGTCCTTGCATCATACAGAAATGTGATGCAAGGATTCCCTGTCTGCCAGATGAACTGCAGTGCTCTCACAGCATGTAGCCAGCATAAAATTGCCACTCGATGGTAGAAATTTTGGTTTGGTCTGTTCTTTGAAGATTTAAGGTGGCTACTACCTTGGATTGCAGTTCAATATTATGCTCCTTTCATGTACCAGTCAATACCAGGCGTCCTGTAAAGTAACCTTGATGCAGAATCCCTTTAGAAATTTAACTATAACATTGGCTCTGGGACAACTCAATGGATTACGGTACTTGAATTAGTTGATGAAGATAAATTTAACGCGATGATCACTTAGTCTTGGAGAAAAGATTTAGATACTTCTGCTTTCAGAAATGCATGTGTTCAATTCAGCTGTTATGGTGAACGCTGTAATACATCACAAATGGTACTTCCCTTGCCACAGGGGAAGGTGTGCGACTTTTAATTCTCTACTTTGGTTTTGTCAAAAGACTTGGTGTGAGTCAAATGAAAAAGAATGTGATGGTGCAGCCAAAGGCTCACGTGCATTAGATGTAATGTGTCAGCTGGCTGCAGGCTGGCACAGATGGTACAAGAACATTTTAAAATAAGACGTCAGTGCTGTGCCTCCCACCAGTACATATGACAGTATGGTGAAATGTTGTGTAACAAAATGTTGACAGCGATTACAAAAATGTTAGTTCATTATTAGAAGTTGAAGGCGGCGTTTATGTCATTTTTCTATTTTCCATGATTGTAGAACATTGTCTAAATTTATTTCTTCTTTGCATCATCTCCCTCAATGTGAAACTTTACAATGTAGTGTATTGGAAGGCAACAAGGATGGGCAATACTCAGAGTGCTTACTCACTGGTATCAGTGCTTAATTGAAGTAAACCCAAACAATATTAGAATGGAGTGCCTAGGGACCACCAGAAAAATCATTTCATGGGGCCCACCACTGTACAGCTACCTGCAGATATTACCTGCTATCCATATGCAAATTCCGAAAACACTGCTGACCCATAGATAGATTTCAAGCCATTACCTTTGATTGTTATAGTCGAAGTTCTGTCAGTATCCTGCTGACTGACCTATGTCTTTATCTTAGGGTGGCCCACGCAGGGACTCACGCAGGGTCTGGAGGCCAACTATGATTCACCAGTTCCCCTATGGGCCAGTCTAAGCCTGAATCCAATTTCCAGAACACTTGCCAACTGGCTAATGTTTAAAGAAATGCCCATCTCATAACATTGCCTTATCCCCTTTCAGCCACATCAGTAAGACTACATTCATAACTTAGCTTTTAGCATATTGTCAGCTGATATGTTTTTCACACAGAGAACGATCCGAACATGTTCAAAGGTGTATGCATAAATGTCCACAGACATGTCGAATGCACATGAAGTGTACTTTGCGTCTACGTTCTTATTCTGACCTCATGTGCCTCTAGATTTTATAATTTGGTGAGCTGCTACATTTTTCCTGTGCTTTGCAAAAAAAGTTTCAATCTTCAGACATGTCAGTCTATGGAAAACATATGCACAACATACATACATCCATCTTATAAGTTTTTGCCCAAATTTCACAAAAAAATGGTCAAAACGTATATTTTTTTTGCACAAAAACTAATGCAAACATATATGACGGATAAAGACATGTACACCAAAATGGAGGCATTTAAGCAAAAGTCCATCCTTTTTTGACAATTTTTCTAGACATACATCACAGTATTTGCTGGCAATATGTTATGAGTGCAGAGATGACTTGCTCTTAAACATTGCCTTTGTAGGTACAATAGTTAAAGTCAACCTATTTTGAATTACAAAAAGAGAAAAACTATATAAACAGTTTTGTTTCTCACATGTCCTTGCAGAGGCAGTCTTGAGGTAGTGAGAGGTTCTGTCGGAGTGCTCAGCGTCTTACTGGCGTGGGTATCCAAACAAAGTAACGAGAAGGGTAGGCGCGGCACATCCAGTATAAAACGTAGCTTTATTCTTCTCACATTAAAAGGTAAATATGGTGTGCATGTAGGTGAGCCACCTACGCGTTTCGGCTTCTGCTTAAGCCTATTTTGAATTACTCACAATCACCCTGCCAGGTCCTGAAGATAGTTTTCATGAATATAAGATCAAGGGCCTTGCAGGGTGATTGTTTATGGACAGATACCGATACAGATGACCCTCCATCTGTCTGGCTGATGAGGTAAAAGTGAGGAGGCTTCACTTTACATATACTTATGTATATTGGTAAATTACCTAATATCTTGTCTCCTGTCCCAGGTTTATCATGTCTGATTTTTACACCATTAATTAACCATTAACCTTTGGGTCATCCCCTTTATCTCTTTGTATTGACTAATGTAAAACAGGAAAGAGCATCCTGAGCCCAGTATATATTTAACCCAGCACACTCTCCCCCATGTATGAAGGTAACCCAGCACACTCCCACCATGTATATATTTAACCCGGCACACTCCCCCATTTATATATGTAGCCCAGCATACTACCCCCAGTATATAGGTAGCCCAGCACACTACCCCCAGTATACAGGTAGTCTAGCATATTCCCCCATTATGTAGGTAGCCCAGCCACATGCCCGCAGTTTATATGTAGCCCAATACATGCCCAAAGTATACAGGTACACCAGCACATGCCCTTAGTATACATGTAGCACAGCACCAAATGTATAACAAAACTATTCTCACTAACATGCGCTCCTTGCAATTTCATCAATACCACCTGTTTCCCTGAAGAAGAAATTCTCAAAGGAATTCAGAGTTTGGCCGGTTATGCTGATGTCTGTGACAACATGACTAGAGCACAGTATATTAATACATGTTGACTTTTTGTTTAGCATAGAAAAATAAGACAGACGCTGAAAATAAGACCTCTCTAGGAGTAAAAATTAATATAAGACACATCTGATTTTCAGGCATACACAGTAATAGACTGAACCGTCTGCTTCACACAGAGGGCACAGGCAGCGCTAACATTGTGCTACCTGTGTCTACAAATCAGAGGGATGTGCAAATTCAGAGGCCTTGGCCGATCACCTACCTTTTCTATCACTCATCCTATCCCTGCTCGGTAGACTGTGGTGAAGCAATAGTACTGCCAGGACT
Source organism: Engystomops pustulosus (assembly GCF_040894005.1). NCBI lineage: Eukaryota > Metazoa > Chordata > Amphibia > Anura > Leptodactylidae > Engystomops > Engystomops pustulosus. The sequence goes on along the minus strand of NC_092412.1, from coordinate 192,796,647 downwards.
TCTTTGTCTCTAATAATAGTGATCAATAAACAAATCCTGGAAAACTTGCTTAACATTTATTATATTGCAGTGATGAGATATTGTAATATATAATATGACAAGCTGTAAGAGGAAATGCTTATCAAAAGGTCAGCACAGTATTTGGAAATTATGACTATGCCGGACTTTTGGTCTTATTGCATTATCAAAATGTTTTTTCCAAGAAGACGTCTTTTCCCGGAATTCATATATGGTTCAGTGCAGAAAACACTCACATGTTTTCACATAGTAAGACTGTGCAATATCCAGCTTTTTATTAAAAAAAAAATATAATAAATAAAATATAAAAATGCACTATATGGGGGGGGATTTATCAGAGGATGTACACCAGAAAAGTGGCATACAAGCCCTGAAATAATCACAATTCCAGGTGCATGACTAGAAATTGTAACTATTTTCCATCTTATGCCACCTCCAAGTGGTCATGGAGGGATATGAAGGGGTCTGAGGACAGTCACAGAGGCTGGCATGGGTCATTCCTGCGCCTGCACACTAGCTGTTGCAGGTTTCCCTGTTTATTGATTGTTATATTACATTGGGGACAGATTTGGCAAGTTCTGTGTAGTTCTGCGTAATCTGTGTGCGCTATATAAATAAAGTAATTATTAGTACTACATATAAAATACGCTGAACAATTCTAGACACCTTTTTATAAAAGGATTCCTTGTAGTCGGGGAGTGCACAAAGGAGAGCCTGAGGGGGCACAGGGATCAGGTAAATATAAACATTTAATGTAAATGGCAAAAAAAAAGTAATGTTTTTGGGTTCCACATAAAACATCTGAAAAGACAAGGGGGCAATCTCGCTGTCCAGATACAGAAAAGGTTTCATCTCCAGTGGGGGCAAGATCTGTGAATCTGGGGAATAGCCTGCCTCAGGAGCTGCTCACAGCAGGGAGTGTGGAATACTTATACTGTAGACTGCAATAATGTACCGTAAATGCACAATGCACTTTGGGGAAACTCTGCGGACCATGTAAGTAAATGTGCCACAATACATTTGTTATATGTCAATCTACAATGTTATGTAATCTACAATTCATAAGATACCGTATATATAAAATCAGTAATTACAGATGGCAAAATATTCATCGATTTAAACAAAAAGTGTGTGAACTCGTCTCCCAAGTCCCTACAATCTCTGAGGAATTAACAAAAAACACCAGCTCTCCCAACTACAATAGAACCCTCCAAACAGCATGAATGGTAAAAATATGAAGCAAGAATGGAAAAAGCTTGGAAGGTAAGCAAAAAAAAAAAGTAGACAATCCAATGGTATATAAATAGGTATCTATGAAGGTGATAGTGCCATGAGGATAAATGCAGAACCAAAAACGAGTTGTGAATGCTATGAATATCTACCTGATATGACAAAAAATCATGCGAGAAGAGGGGTAGGTGGGAGCTGGGAAGAGAACCCCACGCGTATCGCCACCCAAATGGCTTCCTGTGGGGTACTGTAGTGTTGTGCTGTGTACATTATAAAGGGAAGCGCCCCACGTGTGATGGCCGAACGTAACTCCCGACTTCCATTCGAGACCGGAAGTTCGCTATGTGATAGGTACACTGCTCCGACCTCCGATATGTTGTGCGCATGCTCCCTGCACTCTCGTGTCCCACAGTGTTCCTAAACTATCCTGTGCAAGACATAACCAATTTGCAACAATAGGGGATTGCTGAAATAGCTAGAAAAATAGCTAGAAAAATAAATGACTGCACCAGGTCATTTAGTATGTATGTAGAAGAGTGACCTCATTAACCCAAAGAACATGGAAAAAAAACGCTAGTATACTGCATATATACAAAAATGTACCATATATGTAAAAAAGTGGTCACATCTAACAAGGTGAAAAAGAAGGGGAAGTATAATACGCATAATATATCTCTACATAAATAAAAATATATATGTGTGTAGATAAAAGTTAAACAAAACTGTCATGGCAGCCCTGAGGTCCGAACAGGACGTTGTGATAGCTAACACGTCAGTACGTCAGTATTGCAGGGTATTATGATGAACAAGCAATCAGATGATTGCTTGTTCATGTCCTATGGTGGAACTAGTAAAAAAAAGTAGAGAAAAAATGTTATTCAATAAAATTTAATTAATTAAAAATGCCCATAAGCCCCAAAAACATATAAGAGACATAACGCAAAAAAGTCTAAATCATAACACAAACCCCACATGTATAGCATCACTGCGTCCATAATGACCCATAGATTTAAAAAAGATCATTATTGAACCCACTTGATGTGCACCATAGAAAAAAAGTTAAAAACACACCAAAAATTATGATTTTTTCTTATTTCATGCCACAAAAATGCAATAAAAAGTGATTTAAAAAAATATGTACTCCAAAATGATACTGTTTCAAAGTACAACATGGCCTGCAAAAAACAAGCCATTAATCAGCTCCGTAGCCAAAAAATTTAAAATTTATGCCAATTGGAAGACGGTGATGCAAAAATGATAGATTTTTTCCCCAAATTAGGGTTTATTTGGCAAATTTAGTAAAATGTAAGAAATGATTATTAGGCTATATGGTGAACCCCCCCCCAAAAAAAGGTAAAACATCAAGTACAGAATTGTTGCTTTTCTACTCCTGCCCTCAGAAAAAAGTTAATAAATTTTCAACAATAGGAGATACCAACCCCAAAATGGTAACACTGGAAAAAAATCTCATCCCTTAAAAAAAATGCCGTCACATGGCCTCAATAACGAAAAAGCTAAAATTCTATAGCCTACAAAAGGGACCAAATCCTGGCAGCCGCAAGACGCTCCTTCCCTTTTGCGCCTCGTTGTGCGCCCATAAAACAAGGAACGGCCATATGTGTGGGGTCTCTGTACTCGGGAGAAATTGTATAACACATTGTAAGATGTTTTTTCTCCTTTTCTCTTTATCTCTTTTTTTATATTAAGGGGGTAACAATCTTCCTAAAAGCTGTTTCTGATAGTTTGAGAGGGTTGATTATATATGTTTTTTTTTTAATGTTACGTATATTTTTCGTATATACTTAAAATTTCATTCAATACAGTAATTATCCCCAAAATAGTCAATTCTGAAAATACAGAAAACCGATATTCAATTTGTAAGCCGTGTGACATCAAAATAGGTTACCCAGACATTTCAAAACTTATGAAAATGTAAAGTAGACTTATGGGAAATGCTATTCAGCTACTAATTTAGGTGGTAAATCTATTGGCCTGAAAACTCGATGAGTTCGAATTTTGAAAATGGCAAATTAAAAAAAATCATACATTTTTTTTTTTGAAGACAAAACTTATCAGCCAAAATTTACCTCAAAAATGAAGCACAACATGTGAGGAAAAAACAATCTCATAATTGTTTTGATAAGTAACAGTGTTTAAAAGTTATAACCATATAAAGTCACACATGTCAGAATACAAAAAATGAGGCTTGACTTTAACCGGTTAAGGGCCCTTTCCTGTTTTTTCATGTCCATTTTTCACTTCCTACCTTCAAAAATCTATAACTTTTTTATTTTTACACATAAAGAGCTGTGTGATGGCTTGTTTTCTGCGTAACAAATTGCACTTCCTAGTGATGGTATTAAATATTCCATGCCATGTACTCGGAAGATGGAAAAACAATTCCAAATGCAGTGAAAATGGTGAAAAAACGCATTTGTGCAATTTTCTTGTGGGCTTGGATATTACGTCTTTCACTGAGCACCCCAAATGACATGTCTACTTTATTCTTTGGGTCGGTACGATTAAGTGGATACCAAATTTGTATATGTTTTATAATGTTTTCATACATTTACAAAAATTAAAACCTCCTGTCCAACTTCTGGCACTAATAACTTTTTTATACTTTAGTGTACGGAGCTGTGGGTGGTGTAATCTTTTGCGAAATTTGATAATATTTTCAATGATATCATTTTTAGGACTGTACGACCTTTTGATCACTTTTTATAGATTTTTTTATATTTTTCAAAATGGCAAAAAAGTGCCATTTTCGACTTTGGGCGCTATTTTCCGTTACGGGTTTAAACGCATTGAAAAAACGTTATCATATTTTGATAGATCGGGCATTTTCAGACGCGTCGATACCTAACGTGTTTATGATTTCTACTCTTTATTTATATTTATGTCAGTTCTAGGGAAAGGGGGGTGATTTGAAATTTTTGTTTTTTTTATTATAATTTTTTTTTTTTAACTTGTTTTTATTTTTATTTTTACTATTTTTTACTTTAACCCTAGGTTGTCTGATCGATCCTATCATATACTGCCATACTACAGTATGGCAGTATATGGGGATTTTCCTCCTCATTCATTACAATGTGCTATCAGCACATTGTAATGAAGGGGTTAAAACGAAATAGCCTTGGGTCTTCGGAAGACCCGAGGCTACCATAGAGACGGATCGCCCGATGACGTCACGGGGAGCGGCGATCCCAGGTGGGCGCCGCTATCTTTTTGAGGCTGCCGGCAGCTTTGCCGGCAGCCATCGCTGTGAAAACACCCGCCATCTTCCCCTATATATCTTCCCCTATATGAAGGAGAGAGGGGAAGTGATACATATGCAGAGGAAGAGTCCAATCCAGGACTTGAAACACGTTTTGCCTTTTACATTGTTTATTTATTTATGTGTACATTAGTGTTTTGCAACAAATTGATTAAATGATAAAAAAAGACCGAGGATTTGCGTCCCTTTCCTTTGGATCCAATTTGTCTGTACTTAGTTCAGAACTTCAAACCGATTATTTAGCCAACTACTTGCCTATTGGGTTTTGGAGGATCCATTATGGAGCAGCAATACCACACAAGTCAACAAGTTGTGCCGAATAGCACAACCCATTAAGGTGAGCGCAATAACCATTTTCTTATACTATCTATACTGAAGGGTCTCCACATGAAGTGCTATCTCTGTTCTCTCTTCTAGCGACACAAAAAAGAATCAGAAATTAGAATAATTCTGCTAATTTATTAAAAAAGAAAAACTGATATATCACATGGTCATAAGTATTCACAGCCTTTGCTCAGTATTGAGTAGAAGCACCGTTTGAGCTAGTACAGCCATGAGTCTTGTCAGGAATGATGCAACAAGTTTTCCACACCTGGATTTGGGATCCTCTGCCTCTTCTTTGCAGATCTTCTCCAGTTTCCTCAGGTTGAATGGTAAACATTGGTGGAAGCCATTTTCAAGTCTCTCCAGAAATTCTCAATTGGCTTTAGGTCAGGGCTCTGGTTGGACCAGTCAAAATGGTCAGAGTTGTTATGAAGCCTCTGCTTTGTTATTTTAGCTGTGTACTTAGGGTCATTGTCTTGTTGGAACGTGAACCTTCAGCCCAGTCTGAGGTCTAGAGCACTCTGGAAGAGGTTTTCCTTTATGATATCTCTGTACTTGGCTTCTCTTTCCTTCAATCGCAACCAGTCGTCCTGTCTCTGAAGCTGATAAACACCCCTTAGCATGATGCTGCCACCACCATGTGTCACTGTTAGGATTGTTGTTGATGATCAGTTCTTAGTATTCTCCACACATGCCACTTAGAATTAACACCAAACAGTTAAATCTTCGTCTCAACAGACCAGAGAATCTCTAAAACATTTCATTCGTTTTTTTTTGCAAACTGTATGCAGGATTTCATATGTTTTGCATGGAGGAGAGGCTTCATCGGCAGACACTGCTATAAAGCTCCGACTGATGGAAGGCTGCATTGATAGTTGACTTTGTGGAACTCTCTACCATCTCATCTCCCTGATGCATCTCTGGAGATCAGCTACATTAATCTTGGGGTTCTTCTTTACCTCTTTCATCAAGACTCTTGTCCTATGATTGCTTAGTTTGGCTCGATGGCCAGGTCGAGGGGGAGCTGTGGTTGTCACAAACTTCTTCTATTTAGGGATTATGGAGGCCACTGTACTCTTAGGAACCTTGAGGGCTGCAGAAATTGTTTTGTAACCTTGGACCGATCTGTGCCTTGCCACAATTCTGTCTCTGAGCTCTTTGGGTAGTTCCTTGGACCTCATGCTTCCCATCTGCTCTGACTTGCACTGTTAGTTGTGAGGTCTTATATAGACAGGTGTTTGCCTTTGGGAATCAAGTCCAATCAGTTTAATTAAACATAGCAGGCCTCCAATGAAGGAGAAGACCCATCTCAAGGAGGATCAGAAGGAACAGCATGTTCAGCATGTTCAGCATGTTCACAGCAAAGACTCTGAATACTTATGACCATGTGTCACGGTTACACCCACGATCCTCGGTACGGATTGAGGGTGTGACCGTGCCTGCTGCCGCGGTCCCCGCTCCCCCAGCTCTCACTTACCTCTCCTGGCTCTGGCCTGCACTCTTGCTCCCAGCGTGTAGGCCGCATGCTGTTTCCATGCAGTCGCGTGCTCCTGCCACTAGAGGGGGCGCACGCAGACTTCTCCCAGCCTTAAAGGGCCAGCGTCCTCCTTATTGGCTCTGGCATTCCTGGCTCGGCTATATAGCCTGGCGACTCCGAGCATGCCTTGCCGGATCTTCAGTTCATTCTTCTGAGGAGAAAGCCTTCTTGAGCGTTTCCAGACGCCTCTGAGTTTCCGTGTTCCGTGGTGTCCCCTTGTTCCGTGTTATCCTGTGGCGGTCCTGTTATCCTGTGGCGGTCCTTTTGTCCTGTGGCGGTCCTGTTGTCCTGTGGCGGTCCTGTTGTCATGTGGAGGTCCTGGTGTCCTGTGGCGGTCCTGGTGTCCTGTGGCGGTCCTGCCTGCCTGCCCGTGGTCCTGCCTGCCTGCCTTCCCGTGGTCCTGCCTGCCTGCCTTCCCGTGGTCCTGCCTGCCTGCCTTCCCGTGGTCCTGCCTGCCTTCCCGAGGTCCTGCCTGCCTTCCCGTGGTCCCCGTGCCCCTACCTTGGCTGCCACTGTGGCACCCGTGGAGCGACCTGGTGACTCCCGCCGCAGCAAGACCATCCCGCTTTGCGGCGGGCTCTGGCGAATACCAGGAGTTCACTTAGACTTCGCTCCCGGGTGTGGCTAAGGTTGTTATCTCCCGCGGTGGTCCAGGTAGTCCACTTACTTAGTCCTAAGGGACTAATCCCCATAGACTGTGACAGTAAGTAAGATCCGGCCATGGACTCCGCCAAGGTCTTGTATCCTGCAAAAGCCATGGACTGTGTCAAGGATCCGTACCTGCTACTGGGTGACCTCCCTAGCACCATCGCCCGGCAGTCCCAAGAGATTACTGTCCAAAAGGAACTCTTGGACAAACTTGCTGCCACTCTTCGGATGATTGCCTCCCAGCAGCAGGCTCCCTCGACTCCTCCTGTTGCTTCAGTCACCCCGCAATGTTTTTTGGCAGTAGAGACTGGACCCGAAAATTTTTTGCCGGACAAATTCGATGGCAACCCCAAATTGTGCCGGAGATTTATTTCCCAGTGCTCGCAGCACCTTGAACTGTTATCTTCCCAGTACCCCACCGAACGCTCTAAGGTGGCGTTCATCTACTGTCTGCTCTCTGGAGAGGCCCTGGCCTGGACTACCCCCCTATTGGATAGTGGTGACCCGGACATGGTCTCCCATACCAAGTTCCTGGCTAAAATCCGGTCCAGGTTTGAACCACCTCAAGTCCGGCTACCTCGCCTGTCCAGCTTGGTCCCGGTGTCTCTGCAGCTTCCCAGAACTGCTCCAGCGGCGCCCAAGCCTCCGCAGCTTCCCAGAGCTGCTCCAGCGGCGCCCAAGCCTCCGCAGCTTCCCAGAGCTGCTCCAGCGGCGCCCAAGCCTCCGCAGCTTCCCAGAGCTGCTCCAGCGGCGCCCAAGCCTCCGCAGCTTCCCAGAGCTGCTCCAGCAGCGCCCAAGCCTCCGCAGCTTCCCAGAGCTGCTCCAGCGACGACCAAGCCTCCGCAGCTTCCCAGAGCTTCTCCAGCGGCGCCCAAGCCTCCGCAGCTCCCCGCAGCTGCTCCCGTGGCTCCTCAGCTCCCCGCAGCTGCTCCCGTGGCTCCGCAGCTCCCCGCAGCTGCTCCAGTGGCTCCGCAGCCCCTCGCAGCTGCTCCAGTGGCTCCGCAGCCCCACGCAGCTGCTCCAGTGGCTCCGCAGCCCCCCGCAGCTGCTCCAGTGGCTCCGCAGCCCCCCGCAGCTGCTCCAGTGGCTACGCAGCCCCCCGCAGCTGCTCCAGTGGCTCCGCAGCTCCCCGCAGCTGCTCCAGTGGCTCCGCTGCCCCCGCAGCTGCTCCAGTGGCTCCGCAGCCACCCGCAGCTTGCCAATGCTGCTCCAGAGACTCTCCAGCCTCTGCAGCTTGCCAATGCTGCTCCAGAGACTCTCCTGCCTCTGCAGCTTGCCAATGCTGCTCCAGAGACTCTCCAGCCTCCGCAGCTTGCCAATGCTGCTCCAGAGACTTTCCAGCCTCCGCAGCTTGCCACGGCTGCTCCAGTGGTGCCCCCGACTCCGCAGCTTGCCACGGCTGCTCCAGTGGTGCCCCCGACTCCGCAGCTTGCCACGGCTGCTCCAGTGGCGCCCCCGACTCCGCAGCTTGCCACAGCTGCTTCAGTGGCGCCCCCGACTCCGCAGCTTGCCACGGCTGCTTCAGTGGCGCCCCCGACTCCGCAGCTTGCCACGGCTGCTCCAGTGGCGCCCCAGACTCCGCAGCTTGCCACGGCTGCTCCAGAGACTCTGAAGCTTGCCAGTGCTGCCCAAGTGGCGGCCCAGACTCCGCAGATTCCCACTGCTGCTCCGGCCTCCCCTGAGGCTGCTCCGGTGTGCCTAGAGCCAACCCAGCCTGCTGCTTCCCAAGTCTTCCCGGGGCCTTCTCTCCTCCTAAGGTGTCTCATCACCAAAAAGAATTGGAGGAGGTGAAGAAAGAAGAACAGCAGGCTTAAGAAGAAGAGAAGAGGGGCCCTAAGGGGGGGGGGGGTACTGTCACGGTTACACCCACGATCCTCGCCTGCACTCTTGCTCCCAGCGTGTAGGCCGCATGCTGTTTCCATGCAGTCGCGTGCTCCTGCCACTAGAGGGGGGCGCACACAGCATTCTCCCAGCCTTAAAGGGCCAGCGTCCTCCTTATTGGCTCTGGCATTCCTGGCTCAGCTATATAGCCTGGCGACTCCCAGCATCCCCTGCCGGATCTTCAGTTCATTCTTCTGAGGAGAAAGCCTTCTTGAGCATTTCCAGACGCCTCTGAGTTTCCGTGTTCCGTGTTGTCCCCTTGTTCCGTGTTATCCTGTGGCGGTCCTGTTATCCTGTGGCGGTCCTGTTATCCTGTGGCGGTCCTCTTGTCCTGTGGCGGTCCTGTTGTCCTGTGGCGGTCCTGTTGTCCTGTGGAGGTCCTGGTGTCCTGTGGCGGTCCTGGTGTCCTGTGGCGGTCCTGGTGTCCTGTGGCGGTCCTGCCTGCCTGCCTTCCCGTGGTCCTGCCTGCCTGCCTTCCCGTGGTCCTGCCTGCCTGCCTTCCCGTGGTCCTGCCTGCCTGCCTTCCCGTGATCCTGCCTGCCTGCCTTCCCGTGGTCCTGCCTGCCTGCCTTCCCGTGGTCCTGCCTGCCTGCCTTCCCAAGGTCCTGCCTGCCTGCCTTCCCGAGGTCCTGCCTGCCTTCCCGTGGTCCCCGTGCCCCTACCTTGGCTGCCACCGTGGGCCTAGTTGCACCCATGGAGCGACCTGGTGGCTCCCCGCCGCAGCAAGACCATCCTGCTTTGCGGCGGGCTCTGGCAAAGACCAGGAGTTCACTTAAACTCCGCTCCCGGTTGTGGCTAAGGTTGTTATCTCCTGCGGTGGTCCAGGTAGTCCACTTACTTAGTCCTAAGGGACTAATCCCCATAGACTGTGACACCATGTGATATTTTAGTTTTTCTTGTTTAATAAATGAGCAAGGTGGGTTGGAGAATGTACATTAATGAGAACTTGTTTGATCTTACTAATTGGCTGCAATGAAACAAAGAGTGAAAAATGTAAAGGGGTCTTAAAACTTTCCATACCCACCGTAGAGGCAAAGTAATCTTGAATGCAGGGGATGCAGAAGATGATGTTGGATAAAAATATCTGGTTATGAGGAATAATGTAGAAGGAGTTGAATGAATAAGAATTAAACTGGGGGATGTAGTAAGCATGCTTAACCACAGCTCTATAGAAACTGCAGACTTGACACCCCCCCCCCCAATTCGATTGAATTTATCTCCTTCTACCTGGAATTTTAGGGGAAACATCTTTGGAGTAATTTCATGTTAAGTTTCCCCAACAGTTATGAGTTACAAGTTTTTCTTTTTAACTAATGGAGGTCCCCTACTTAAGAACACTCGACTTACATACGACCCCTAGTTACAAACGGACCACTGGATATTGGTAATTTATTGTACTTTAGTCCTAGGCTACAATAAACTGCTGTAACAGTTATCACAGGTGTCTGTAATGAAGCTTTAGCAGGCTCGGACTGGCCCGCCGGAGCACCGGTGCATCCTCCGGTAGGCCCCGGTACCTCTGCTACAGCATGGGCCTCCATCCCCATATGAGGCCCCTGCCAGTGGAAGCATTAGTATTCGATGCAGCCATAAGCGGCCGCTCGAGTCCAATTGCTGCTGTTACACAGCGGTCTGCCATTGACCCTGTGTGTGCGACGCGGCCGGGAACTTTTCCCAGCGCGCGTCGCACTGTGACCCCGGATGCGCGGCAGCGCGATGATGCACTCGCGCTGCTGCGCTTCTTGTTCCTGTACAGTCCCAGCGGAGCGGGGAGAAGCAGAGGAGAGAGGACGCGGGAGCGCTGCTATAGGTAAGTGAGTTTTATTATTTTTTTAACTATTCACAGTCCGGAACAAAAATAAGTATTATGGGGCCTTTATATGATGACTAAAAATTACAAGAGGGGCGCTACTAAACTAAATATATAATAAGGATGGCAGGACTGTATATATACTAGTAAAGGGTCAGAAGAAGAATATATGAAATGAGGGGGGTCGTTACAGGGCGATATATACTAAGGGGGGCACTACAGTACTATAAATTATAAGGGAAACTATTGCAGGATTGTTTATATTAAGGAGGAATATATATAATAGTCCATATATAAAGGATAGGAGTAGTAGTGCAGTGCCCAAATATACAGGATAGGAGTAGTAGTACTGTGCTGTGCCCATATATACAGGATAGGAGTAGTAGTACTGTGCTGTGCCCATATATACAGGATAGGAGTAGTAGTACTGTGCTGTGCCCATATATACAGGATAGGAGTAGTAGTACTGTGCTGTGCCCATATATACAGGATAGGAGTAGTAGTACTGTGCAGTGCCAATATATACGGGATAGGAGTAGTAGTACTGTGCTGTGCCCATATATACAGGATAGGAGTAGTAGTACTGTGCTGTGCCCATATATACAGGATAGGAGTAGTAGTACTGTGCAGTGCCAATATATACGGGATAGGAGTAGTAGTACTGTGCTGTGCCCATATATACAGGATAGGAGTAGTAGTACTGTGCTGTGCCCATATATACAGGATAGGAGTAGTAGTACTGTGCAGTGCCAATATATACGGGATAGGAGTAGTAGTACTGTGCTGTGCCCATATATACAGGATAGGAGTAGTAGTACTGAGCTGTGCCCATATATACAGAATAGGAGTAGTAGTACTTTGCTGTGCCCATATATACAGAATAGGAGTAGTAGTACTTTGCTGTGCCCATAAATATACAGGATAGGAGTAGTAGTACTGTGCTGTGCCCATATATACAGGATAGGAGTAGTAGTACTGTGCAGTGCCAATATATACGGGATAGGAGTAGTAGTACTGTGCTGTGCCCATATATACAGAATAGGAGTAGTAGTACTTTGCTGTGCCCATAAATATACAGGATAGGAGTAGTAGTACTGTGCTGTGCCCATATATACAGGATAGGAGTAGTAGTACTGTGCAGTGCCAATATATACGGGATAGGAGTAGTAGTACTGTGCTGTGCCCATATATACAGGATAGGAGTAGTAGTACTGAGCTGTGCCCATAAATATACAGGATAGGAGTAGTAGTACTGTGTTGTGTCCATATATACAGGATAGGAGTAGTAGTACAGTGCTGTGTCCATACATACAGGATAAGAGTAGTAGTACTGTGCTGTGCCCATATGTACAGGATAGGAGTAGTAGTACTGTGCTGTGCCCATATACACAGGATAGGGGTAGTAGTACTGTGCTGTACCGATATTAACAGGATAGGAGTAGTAGTACTGTGCTGGTCTCATATATACAGGATAGGAGTAGTAGCAGTCTACTATAATGATATATACAGGATAGGGGCAGTAGTACTGTGCTGGCCCCATACATACAGGATAGGAGTATTTACAATTATTAGGACTTTTATATAAAATATTTCAAGAAGAACACAATAGAAGAAGAATAACTAAGGAGAGCATTATATAAAACATAATAAGTAGGAGCCCTATAACACTGTATAAATGATTAATTGGAAATTATATATTATGTCATTATTTATGGGAGTGATGTCCAATTTAATTTATTGGGTGTACAGTATTATTTACTCAAGGGCTATAGTGTGTATTGTAATATACTGAGAAGTTGCAATGTAATATTTGATTTATGGAGAGGGGGCAGTATGGTTTTGTTATGGGGGTATATTTGTTGGGGGCACCGTGTGGTCAGTTGTGTTGTGATGGGTAAATATCATTTAGTAGCACAGTGTGGGACATTGCTATCCAGGTGACTTTATATTGTAGTGACTGTGATACTTTTAGTTGCACAGTGTGGAGATGTACCATACGGAGCTGAAGATATCTGAAGATAAGTAAAAACAGAGAGAAGTTGTCCTGCAGTTCAGTACCCAAAGAAGAAGATGTGTGACATGTGAGGTACTGAATCCCACTTCTTAGTCTAATGACTGTAATTACTGACTAACTATCTATACTATTTCCTTAGTGTTATTGCCTAGTCTTCTTTATGTGGTGCAGCGAGGATACGGGAAAGATTAAGGGTTATTCTTATTGGTAAGTTAGTGCTGAGCACTGACGATTACATCCCTAATATTTATGCCTTGGCATAAATTCATCAATGCAGCCACTGTTAACTCCTGTGAAATATGGAATATTTCTAGGTAGCAGTATGGTGGGCCCTCAGAATAAATTTCTCTGGTGGGCCCCAGGCACCCCAGTCCGACCCTGAGCTTTAGTGTTAATCTTGGTTCTTATGACAACCCAACATTTTTAAAATCCAATTGTCACAGAGACCAAAAAAGTTCTGTCTGGGATTACAATGATAAAATATACAGTTCCGACTTACATACAAATTCAACTTAATAACAAACCTACAGACACTATCTTGTATGTAACCCGGGGACTGCCTGTACAGTAAATAAATATTCAGTTGACCTGTACATTTGCCTCATAAAATGTTTAAGACATACAGAACATTATTCATTAGTCAAGTTTATATACAATAGTTGTATGGACATTCCCTATCCAACTTTGGCTGAATATAGTATACATACTTACATATCCTTTAAGGTACAATAATACACAATGCATAGTGTTGTTTGGATAAGCAGCACCCTTGTTAAAGACCATGTCACTATTCCTGGATGTGTGGTCCATTAAGTTTAGATGTGGTTTCCTTTGATAAAGAGCAGTTTATAGACACAGTGTAATATCCTGAAACTTTTTTCCACTATAGCCATAGAAAGGTTATTTTCCCTATTTTTAAAGGAAATCTACCATCAAAATCAAACATGATAAACCGGGGGCACTCATAGATCCAGCCACTGTGATTGTGGTAATTGTCTTTTATTTGTTATCCATAGCATCCTTCCTTCTAAAATCAACTTTAAGAATTATGCTAATGAGTGAGAAGGGCTCTGGGGGCGATCACATGCTGTTACACTGTGAAGGAGCATTTCAACCTCCTCCTACCTGTTATAATCTCACACATTGAGAGAGAGTGTAACTGTGTCACAGTGTAACTGCCTGTGAGGCTACAGCACAGAAGGGCCCTGATCACGCCGCCCAGAGCCAAACTATTTCAAGTTTAAATTTAAAGCCCATTGTGGTTTGTATTACTGTTTATGGCTTTAATAGTGTCAGGAACACTGCTAAACTGCTAAACACTGCTAGGAAAATAAGAGTTGGGCAACATGGATCCTGTATGTCAGGGAGATAACAAGTGCCCATGCCACCTGTTAATATCAAATGTCTAAAACAGTGCAAATTCTGCATTTACATTAGAGACCGTATAATGTATAAAGAGCAGTTTCACATTACCATACTAGTTTGTATCATGGAGAAAGTAAAGTGAAGGACAGTCTGGTCTCTGATGTTTTCAGTCCTTGGTAGATTGGAAGTGGTGATGTGCCTAACATTATGTCATGGACTTTGCAGCAAATCACTGGCCTCATCAGTAGTCGACTGCTGAGCCCAGTTGCTCATGTATTGTTTGTGTATGTCATATCATGATTAGAGATGAGTGGACCCGATGTTCGGATACTGGTTCAGCTTTCAGGTTCGGCTGCCTGACCCACACATATTGCCAGATTGGCGAGCGAACAGCCAATACAGTCAATTTGCAGGATTGGCTGTACAGCCACCTATCTGGCAATATGTCTAGGCAGCCAAACCCAAATGCCAAACTCAACCATCGGATCTCCTCATCTCTAATCATGATGAATAACTTCTAGTCCTGCAAGGACTGAAAATGTTTAGGATAGAGCTACTGTTTAAACATTTAAAAGGTTTGCTATATTTATGTATACTTTTAGTTTATACCATGTCCTGATGTTTTGCTATTCTTTTGCTAAAAACATCAGACAAAGCTTTCAAGACAACCACTGTCAAGTCATGATTATATTCTGGTGTCTTCTAGTCGTTTGTACCATCATGTGAAGTAAGCAAATTACAGCTTTCTTTATCATTTGTGCCATTAACCTGCAAATATCACTTACAACATTCAGTGCTTTACATTTCATGTTCTATTTGCTGTGTGCTTATCGATGTACAAATTTTGGGTGTCTCACATCTATGAGTTTGGCAAGTATTAATAGTAAGAATCTAGGTCATCAAAACAACCTAAGGGAACTATAAATAACTTTTCCTCTATTATTTATGTTTCTAATTTCCTTTTTTTGTACTCAGCATCTACAAGTTGAACTTACAATCCCCTTTATCAGCTTCTGTAGTTAACCATTTCATTGGCAGAATGAGCCTGGATATATTTATGGTCTTGCTGGTTTACTCATTATGGGTTTATATGAACCTTGGCTCATGATTGTGAAACATCAAAAGTGAGAATAAACATAAAACGTCACAACGAACAAGCCATAATGTCTAGACACAACCCTTAGTGGTTTGTTTAAAAAGTTAACATGCTGTCTCATTGTTGGTGTGACCATTGTTACAACAATGTGAATCACGCAAATTCTAAAATAATCTTGTGGGTACTAAACTATAGTCTAAAAATCAATAGAATATTGTACCATACTAAAAAATGTACTGTACTATACTGTCATCTTGTATCACTTCAGAATATTAGGAAAATCTGCCTTACCTTTGGTCTTTACAGATGTTCTAGTTTAGTGCATGATAATGAATATACTTTATGATACTGAGAATATTGTTGATATCTGCGTATAGCTAATGTAATAAAATGTTGCATAAATGTCTATACATTTTTAGAATGTTAGTTATATACTGTATATCTTCTACACACACAGTGAATACATCATTATATTAACTTGGAGGACTTTAATAGGATGTTAATAACCAGACTACACTACAGATTTTGGTAATAAACAATAGCATAGATTAATTAGGATTAATTATTTGCCATAGGTAGCCTTAGGCAGCCATTTTAGCTAACCGGCTAGTGATGCAAGGACCCCAGCTTTCCTAATAGATAAGAAGACATTTCTAACGCATGCTCGTCCTGCTGTTCCACCCATGATTGAGAACTGGATGCTGGGGGTCCCATTCTCAGGATTGGCGGGGGACAGCAGCCAAGCCCCCATCTATCAGCTTGTTATATCCTGTGAACAGGGCATAACATTAATAGTTGGTATACACTCCTGGCTGGGTAGCAAGTACTAAGTGTGGGTGGTAATGTGACCACTGTGAGGGAGAATAGTGAATGTCTGTCACAGGTGGTCCCGCGACCCATATCGCGGGTCGCAGGCTCACCCGTGCTGCTCTGACCCCGCCAGCGCGTCTCACCAGTCCCGGCTCGCTCCCCTCCACTGTGCTTGTGCGTCACCGACTGCTAGGGCGCGTTAGCGGCGCCTTCTCCAGATTTAAAGGGCCAGCGTGCCATTAATTGGTGCTGGCCATATTGCCCAATTCTATATAAGCCTTCCTCTTCCTGCAAGCCCTGCCAGATCCTTGTGCCTCACAGCCTGAGAGAAAGCTCTTCTACGATTTACCTGCGTTCCTGTGTATCCTGCGTTCCTGTGTCCATCCGTGTTCCCATCCTGTGTACCAGTGTTCCTCTGTGCTGCTATCCTGTGTACCAGTGTTCCTCCGTGCTGCTGTCCTGTGTGCTGTGTTCCCGTACCCCTCTGCTTGGACCTCCTGTTGCTGACCCCGGATTGGTTGCATCTCTGCCGCCTGCCCTGACCCTGTGCCTGGACCTGAGCTGTCTGCCGTCTCTGTACCTCAACTTTGGCTGCCACTGCAGACAAGTCACGCCTGAGGAACGATCTGGTGGTACCACGCCGCAGCTTGTCTGACCCGCTTTGCGGCGGGCTCTGGTGAAAACCGGGTACCACTTAGACTCCGGTCCCAGGTAGTGGCTTCAGTTATCGTCTGCAGTGGTCCAGAGGATCCACAAACCCTCAAGCCTGACAATGTCCATTTATTGTTTGCAGTGGTCATATGACTTTAGACACTTCCATCCATGTCCAGGTAGAAACAACAGAATGGAAAGCTACACACAATGTTGAAGCATCTTTTCTTAAAGAAAATCTACCATTTGATTCCATGCATTATGAACCAAAAATACATTGAGAATGCTGTTGCTACACTGATGCAGAATCATATCTTGTTTAATCTCTGTGCTGAGTTCTTTTGCTGAAATAACAATTCTGAAATTCAGGACCTTGGGAAAGCTGGATCCACATTGCACACATTACACATGAGCTTTCTGAACAGCCAAGAGAGGACTAGTCAACCTGAGCTGGATCACTCATACACAGCAGCTGGGGTATGCTGCAGCAATTGATTATTCTGCCTGGCAGGGAGAACAGTGATTGCATCATCCTCTGGTGCAGTGCATAACTAATGTGAAAGGAAAAGTGCTGAGTCCAGGCACAGAAGCAACAGAGCTTCATTATCATAATTTTATAATTGTTTTTTTCAGCAAAACCACTCAGCAAAGGGATTAAACAAGATATGATTCTGCATCAGTGTAGCTACAGCATTCTCATGGTATGTTTGGTTCATAATGCATGAAATCAAATGGTAGATTTCCTTTAATGTCTGATTCTGTGTTGTAGAATTCCTCTGTTTCTCCTCCTGGATAGGTATGAATCAATATACAACTAGGTGTTACTACTCCCTGTTTCTTTGTGACCCTACACAGTTTTCTCAGTGTAAACTAGCAGTGTCAGAGTACGGGGAGATTGTTATACTTATATTAATAGGAATAATATGAGCAGAACAATACAATACTTTACATCGAGCTGTACCGTATTATGTAGCACTCCGATAAAAATATTCAACATTTCATGTACTCACAGTGCATTAACTTGAAAATAAATTATATGTAACCCATAACATAAATACAATAATAATACATCTTTATTTTTTATAGTGGTATCATATTCTACAGTGCTTTACAGATGAATGATAATATCAATAATAACAATAACATAAAGTTTTATTACATCTGTAGTTGCATTAATATCTAAAACATTAGCATTAATAAATGTACTTGCAAAACAGCAAACAGACGTAGGAAATCAGACCACCAATGTCACCCAAAATGAAAATTGCTGCAGACCCAGGGGCCTATTGTGTACATATAGTTTGTGTCAGACTCTGCATGTGTGAAAGTTTTGCAATGACCCAGCAATGAATAAGCCCAGTCATATTACTTCACATTATTCCAATTAACATTTTGAGGAACAAGAATATATTTAGGCTCACATGTTATTTTTACATCTCATAGTGACATGTAAAATATTTAGACTATTCCTTATCACTGATTAGATGAGGCATGAGCCTTCCTGCTCCAGTCTCCAAAAAATAGCTGAGTGCTGTCCTTGGCTAACTCTATCAGAGCCGGTGCTTAGTTTCGTTAGTGTTAAAACCGCGGTATCGCGGTTTTATCACTTTTTAAACTTTATAGCATAAACTGCTTCGGCGCTGCGTGCGCACGATCGTGCGCGCGCCTACATAGGAAATGCCGCGGGCGTTGCGCGCGCACGGTCGCGCGCAGCGCCGAAGCGGCTTCTGCTATAAAGTTTAAAAAGTGTTAAAACCGCGATACCGCGGTTTTAACACTAACGAAACTAAGCACCGGCACCGGCATTTGAAATGGTAGGTTTCCTTTAAACCATTCTTGTGCTCAGTGGGGTTCCCAACAGTTGGACCCCCATCCATCAGCATGTGCAATTGATCATTGGTGGTCTCAGCTATATGATCATATCTTTTTTTAGAATTTTATCTAAGACGTGTTCTGCCAATTTGATTTGAAAACCCAGAAGTGTTACTGCAAAGGGAAGATACAATATATCATGTAGCATTATTTATTTGTTTATGTATTCATTTATGTAACTTAATTATTTAATACCAGTCCTCATAAAGAACTGCTTGACTGTTGCATGTAGTCGGGAAGTAAGAGTTCTCCTTACGGAGACTTCAAATTGAGGCCGCTGTGTAGACATGTGGAGTCGTATAGCCATTGATGTAGTGGAGCATCAATGGCTATAAGACTTCACACACCGACACGGTGGCCTTAATTGGAGAACTCTTACTTCCCGACCCTAGTCATTAGCCTCTCACTCAGCCAAACCAGTTTCCTGGGTGCATCTCATTTGATATTTTTATAACCCATAATCAGTAAAGCACTGCAAAATAAGATGGAGCTATATGAACAAAGATGTATTATTATTATATAGATCTATTGTAGAACATACCAACCAGTCAAATAAAAGGCTGATGGTGTAGTTTGTGGATAGGTCCCTTTATAAAATATATATGCCCATGTAGGGCACAGCAAAGAAGACATTTTAATAGATAGATGCTGAAAACATTTCTGAAATTTTATTTTAATTATATGATATTATAGAGTTTCAAAGTCAGGATGGTAATACATTTGTCTTGTACACTGTCAAATCATTATAATGGTTATATTTGCCACTGGTAAGGATTATTTTGCCCAACAAAGACTATTGTCAGATAACTGTTTCAACTAGAACAGGAAAACGGCATCATAAATATTTCACTGGCCTTTCTTTCCTGGCAGCTGTCTGCGTCATGAGTCTCTCAGCAACTTTGTGTTAACTACCACAAATTATATTACAGTGGCTTTATGACCCATGTCATCAGCTGTCTTCCAACCACAGATGTGTATGATGCATTTCTTCCTCAAAGTACTTGATCAAGCAGAACTAATTTCCATGTTTTGTGTTTTCTATACTTTATTATCTACAAAGAACACAGTTTTGTTAACTTACTAATTTATAGGTTTTTGTGTACAGTAATGTAAGGAAAGCTAAAAATAATGCTGACCTCACAAGCTCAGATCCACTTAGGTGGCAAAAACAACGGGCCTTGTACTGTGGACCTCACTAATGTCCATTAAAAACATACCTGGCCCCTTGGCACATTCACAGTGAAGAGACACAGTGGGGCTCATTTACTAAGGGTCGGTGAATCCAACATTTTCCAATTTGTGCCGCATTTAGCAGGGAGTTGTGTCGCATGCACCGCCCCCGGCCTTTATGCGACACAAATCGGGGGCCGTGACATTGGACGATTTGATGGATTTGGACTAAGTGCGGGATTTAACTTTAAAATTGTATTGCAAGACAATGCACTTACGTGCACCAGGAAGAAGAAGGTGAACTCTGGCGGACCTGAGCAAAGAAGCGACACATGCAGGATATCGGGCACACAATCAACGTGAATCGCGGCACAATGCATGATCGTCTCACATTCCGGATCGGGGATCACAACATGGACGGGTAAGTAAATGTCCCCCAGTGCCTTACAGCACCGTGACCACATACAATAGAAGGCTGTGGAGGTGTGAGCTAGCCGCAATTTGTATTACATGTATACAAATTTGTATTAAATTTATACTTGTGTTCAGAAGCTTCTGTTATGTCCTTCATGAGTTATAATAGAAATAATAGTGCAGCAGCCCACATTTTTTTCTGATTTAAAAAAAGGAAGTGTAATGGAAGTGAACTGTCTACTTATTGATATCTATGGTTAATAGAAAGTGAATAGAAGACACTCTGTTGTGCTTTGAAATAGAGAATATAAAGGAAAGTATGACCTGGGCCTTGGCTAACATGCCTGGTGCAATCCACTTCAATCTGTTTTGCTGTCGAACCTCTCATTCGTAATTATTTCTGTTCATATCACCACAGCATCTTAGACTACATTACCCATACTGGGGGACATTCATCAAACAGAAAACTGGTGTACCCTGAAACAGTCGCAATTCCCAGCAAACTGCCCATTATTTCCTTTATGCCGCCTCCATGCTAAATAGGGGTGGAGGGTGCGAGGGAGGGGTGCCTGGCAGCAGAGTGGGTCACAGTAATAATGCAATTCTATTCCAGGTAGGGCCTGGCGTAGAATTGTACCCCAGCACATCCACCGCCGGAGGAGGAGGCCAGAGCCTCTTGATATATCCAGCGTGGCAAATTGGTGGGATTTCATCATAAGCTGGTGAACCTAGAGCTAGCGGATGGCAAATTCCCCAACTGTCCTTGAATGCTTTTGGCTTGTCCATCCAAGAATATTGAGGAGTTTTCACACTGTCAGATACTGTCAGTATACATTGAAACTGTGACTTGTTTTTGTGATATGTTGTATGAAAATAGGAAACCATTGTATGTGGTCGGAAGACTTGGCTCTAAGGATTACATTTATTATGGTAATCTTTTCAGGGAATTTGAGGGAATTTTGGAAAGAAAACAATTGCAACTTATTTTACCAGGGCCAAAAACTACTCCACTGACCACATATGCTAAATCCATAGATTTAAGATATGTGTTAGCCAAGAAAACAACCTTGAACACAGTCTTGAGTAAGTGTTAGATATTTTCAATGTTCTGTTGTCAATGACCATGCCGGCATATGTTGTGTTTATCTGGCAAGGAAGGAAACTGATGTACTTGTCTTCTTTTATATCCCATCTGTTGCATGCTACAGTGACTAGTTTCAAGGGAAACACTTGTCTGCTTGCTTCAGATTTTTTATACTGGGATCTGACTTTGGATGGGTGGGGGCCTCTTTGCCTTAAAGGGGTGTTCTCGTCTGGGCATTCATATGCAGTTTCATTAATCTGCTATATATACACATTTCTTCAATTAGATGTTATTAAAAAAAATGTTCCTGTGTGAAGATAATTACTCATAAATGTAGTCATTTGGTCCCTTAGAAAGACTATGTCCTTGGTTACGGCCACCGCTGTTGGACGGATTGCACAAAGAAACAAAAAGTTTCTGAATATAAAATGTCCGGGAGTTACTGCATGTCCCACAGCCGTCCTGTGGTAATGATTGCTGAATCCAGGTGGTCAGGCAGGGCTCAAAATGTGAGGTGGTCGTATCCAAAGAAGCTATCTCGTTTCTAAGGGACAACATGACTACATTTATGAGAAATTATCTTCACACAGAAACATTATTTTAAATAGCATCCAATTGAAGAAATGTTTACATATGGCAAATGAATTAAATTAAATGTGAATGCCCAGATGGGAATACCCCTTTAATTACTTAATTTAACAATTATTCTCTATTTAGAGGGGTGAAGCTAACCTCTCTGCTGCCTGAGGTGAACTACAGAAAGGTGACTACCCCATCCACGGTCCAATAGTTATATGTTATGTTTAGTGCAGATAGTCTATAAGGTCCCCATTTTTAGCTTTTAAAACCAAATACCTGTTTCAATACTGCAGCATACAGTTTTGTGTGTTGTAATTTTCCTTATTAAGTGAAAACATTATGTATTTGTATTCTATATCATTTTATTTGCTGTTTTTGTTGGGGGAATACTCAATTTATGTGGGGAACATAATGGGGTCAGTTGTGGAGTGAGAAATTGTGATTTCAGTGCTATTTTCAAGCCAAAAAATATGCACAAACATATAATTTACAATAATGAAAATATCAATGATAGGAACAACCAGTTACCGTTCAGCTTTCATTTCCAATGAACAGAATATGCTATTAAACAGCTGACACCCCAGTGTAACACCTGCAGTCAGAGTGAGCTCAGAACTGGCGAGGTCAGCGTGACCGCTGCATTTAACGTGCCTGCCAGGGTCTCTCGCCCACAATTGGGGGGAACCATTGTTTCCATGGCAGCCCTGAGCTCCAATCAGGACCCCAGGCCTGTCCGCAGGCAGTGCCTGTAAGTTCCCATCTGTGATGGGATCTTAAAGGCACAGTGCCAGCCTATGCATGTGCATAGAGCTTGTTCATGATAACACCCTGTGATACATCAGTATTAGCTCAGTCAGATGATTGCTTGTTCATGTCCCATGGTGGAGTTAATAAAAGATAAAAAAAATGTTGTAAAATAAAAATAAATTACTAAATATGCCCATACGCCCCATAAACATATAAAGAGACATATGCAAAAAATGGTCAAAATCTTAACACAAACCCCACATTTATAGCATCACCGCTTCCGTACTAACCACTAGAATTAAAAGAATATTATTGAACCTGTTCGATAAACACTGTAAAAAAACTGTTAAAAATCCATCAAAAATTTATATTTTTTACAGGAATACGAGGGGGTGATGAGAGGGGCCACACTAAAAGGGGGAGATAAGGGGGGGGTCACAATATGAAGGTTAAATGAGAGGGGCCACAATATGAGATGGAGGTTAAGGGGCCACAATATGAGTGGGATTGTGGGGGTCCACAATAATAGGGGGAGATGAGAGGCCATCATGTGAGGGAGAATGAGGGGATCCACAATATGAGGGGGAGATGACTAGGCGCAATATGAAGAATCGATGAGGTGCCACAATTTTAGGGGGCACAATATGAGTGAGATTAGTAAATGTGCCCCAATATGTCTGCATTGCATTTTAAAAAGCATTGCAAACACAATGGGAAAAACGCAAACTCAAAATACATCTGTGTTTTTAACATCATTAGTAATGCATTTCAAAAAGCAATACAAACACAATAGGCTATATTTACTAACAACAGTGCAAACTGCACTAAATGCATGTATAGTGCAGGGTGCGCCTGATTCAAGATTTCTGGTGCATGTTCTTCATTAATCTAACACCCTCTGCACAGCTCCGACAGAGTGCACCACTTTTTTTTGCATCTTTAACATAGGGGCATGCAACACAATTCTGTCAGACTTTGTTAAATCTGAATCCGGTGTGAACCGGAAAACCCCCTAATTTGTTTTGCATGATGTCTAGAACAGCTGCACCACAAATGTGGCGAAGGCACTTCTTAAATATCTATGAAAGCAGTTTGCACTAAGAAGAAGGTGCAAAGTCCGACAGAAAACTGGCACATGGCCTTTAGTAAATGTGCCCCAATGAGGGTTATTTATCATTCGTTGCTGCTCGTGTGCTGGGTATGATAGCCCTGCCAAGGGCTCCCGCCTCTTGATGTATCCTGCAGGTGGTTGTCTAGCATCTTTTTCTACACCAGGTGCTACAAATGTGAGTAGTCACCAGAAGCAGCGAGTGCATTGGTGCAAGGACAAGAACACCCCATGCTGATTACTCCGTCTTCCCCTGAACTCCTCTTCATGCCCCTCCACGTCCCCCTGGCGTGGATATGGCAGAATAGGGAAAATAATCGCAAGTGCTGGCAATACTCTAGCATCTGCGATTATTGCAGGACATTTACGCATAGAAGTCCTGATTAATACCCTCCTTTCAATGTGGCCTAAAAATGTACATTTAATATTTCCCCATAGTAGAAGGTCGGCCCCTAAAATCAATTTCACTGGTATGCCCTAGGTCCCCCAGTCCGACCCTGTACGTGTGGAGGGGTGCCACAGAACATGGGGCATTAGAAGCAGAGGGTATGAGAGAGGAGGTATTTTTTAATGGGGAGGATAACAGAAAAAAAAAGGTCATTATAAGTGGGGAAGGCTTCATAAAAAGAACATTGTAAGGAGGGCTACTTAAAAGGGAATATAAAAAGTGAGGGATAATTAGAACGAAGGCTTCACATAAGGTTGGTAGGAATGTTTTCAAGATGACAAGTGACCCTGTATCACATACTTTAGCAGACTAATGCTGAAATCCTTTTCTTTTCTTTTCATTTCATTAATCAATAGTAAACTTTAGAATATATTTTATTAAAGATAAAATGTTTCCTGTTCTTCACTCTTATGAATTATGTACACACAAAAGCAGACAAACAAGGAGAGGAGACTTAAGCTTTTAAGGAATTAATTCTTTATAGATCAGCATTACATTTTGGTAAGAATATAATGAAATCAAATTACATGTTATGCGGGCGTTTAAAGAGTTAAAATAGACAGAAGAAACATGGGCAACAAAGCCAGTTTATTGATAATTTCATAAATTATATGTTTAGTTCATTTGCAAGCTATCTGCAAGAAAGTAATAGAGAATTTATTCTCTCCGTACAGTAAGTAAAATCCCTTGTCAATATGAAAAGCCATGTGCTCTTTCTAATACAGTTCAGATTCTGTTTACATATCAACACATTTGTCCTAGTACACACAGTTATGTCCCGTACATCAGTTTCCTACGGTACACTACATTCTTGTAATTGTCACATTGTGAACACGAAGATATTGTCCGCTAACAGAAGGTGAATCCTTTTATTCACGTTTTCCTGAAAAATCATATGATGCCATGAATTCATAAACACGTTTACCCACTCCACATGGGTAGACACTACACTAGACAACTAAAATGTGTCATAGATGAAGGTCTAACCAGCACACATAATACAGGTACATGTAATGCATACTTAAGCCACTGAAAAGGATGACCTCGGGACCCCATACTCTTAGATAAAAGATTGCTTTGTCACCATGTATTAAAACAATAAACATCTTATACTCACCTCTCTCTGTTCTCCCTCCCATTCTCCTACGTTGGTGTCCGTTACTGTTGGACTGAAGAGATTCACGCTGCAGTGTTGAAGGCACTATTGATGTTGTATCACTGCTGGCCTCTGTATACAAACGGCTGGCAGTACCAAGAGATGACCCCGGGTTAACGTAAGCCCAGAACGAGGTGAGTATAAGATTGTTTTATTGTTTTAATACACCCCCCATATAAACTTTGTTTCTAATCCCGGACAACCCTTTTATACTGATAAAATAATGTATATTTGTTGTGATAAAATGGTTGAGATATAAATAGGTTGAAATATAATAATTTATCATAATTCAGTCTTATAGAAGCACATTTCAACCACCATGATGATATATAGAGAGTGAATATTCAGAATGATGTAACATTCTCCTATCTAGATATAAGGTCTATGCGCCAGCATAGAGTCGAGCAATCATGTATGCCAAATTTTGGCCTTACACGTTCACTTTTTAGAAAAGTGGAATTCAGGGCATAAAAAGTTTTTGCATAAAAATTACAAGTTTTAAGGTTATGTGTTGGCCATAAATTTTCAAGGTCAACCATAATGCAGTGAGTCACTCCCTCCATATGGGATATCTTGAACTAACATGATAACAGAAAGGACCCCTGGAGAGACTGCTGTAAGTACTGCTCCTTTCATTGTATTTTATCTTAAAAACAGCTTCCACATGGTCTGTATTTCAAGAGCCAAATATGTCTACCTAAATAAGCCCTTAAAGGGGTAATTTACAACTCAGTTGTTCCCGATTGAGTTTATAACAGTCCTGTCTCCATTACTATGAGATAGTTGGAGTTGAAGAAACAGCTACACAAATAGACTCCCATGTAACACCGTTAAAAGCTAGATTACTGAAGCTGGGGGTTGAGAAAGCACCCCTCCACCACCCACTAAATTTAGAAAGAGAAAAGTGAAATGCTAGAATTTAATTCATATGCAAAAGAATTGATGGTGCCTACATTTTTCTTCCATTGTCATAAGAATGACTATTCGGGTTTGGTCAAACCATGTATTTTGTTCTATATTTCTTAAAGGTAAAAGTAAAGTAAAATTAAGGTAAAAGAAAATGTACTTCAGTAGATGAGATCTATATGAAGTGTTGTAGATTAGCATAATGTCCTAAATAGAGACACCATGTCAGGACACTTCAAAGGAATTCAGAAACACAAAAGAGATCTCCCCTAATGCTTACTATTACCAGAAAAAAAGAAATACCAATTGACATCTAGGTAACAGGAAGGTGACCTCATATGCATTACAATCCAATTACATGCACTGTACTGGAGCATAGTATTATATAAGATAGTTAAAGTGCCCATGCATTTGCATCCAAGTGCCGGCTGCTATCCTTCCTAACCTTTCTCAGCATGTATGTCTTTTCACTAGAGAGTAGAATAAATGGTAGCAATATAGGATTAAAAATATTGAGTCACATGACATCAGATTAAAAAATTCTCTTGAATTTGCATCTTTATTCAATAGGCGAGAGCAGTTTAGGCTGCTTAATAAGAAATCTAACCTACTTCGCTTAACCCCTTTAGGACTCTAGGACACAGCCCCATTTTTCAAATCTGAACTGTGTCACTATAAGTGGCTGTAGCTTTGGAACACTCTAACATCTCCAGGGGATTTTGAGATTATTTTGTCATGACACATTGTACTTCAAATTAGTTTAAAAATTTGGATGATATCTTTTGTGTTTTGTTATGAGAAAAAAAATGAAAATTTGCCAAAAATTTTGCAAGATTCTTCAATTTCAAAGTTCTAAATTCTCTACTTATGAAGAAGTTAGTCAAAGCATGGTATTTTAAGAATCCACTTATTTTTGGAAAATGTTATAAGGCTTACAATTTGGGTGCCATTTTTCAAATATTTTGGAAAATCGCCAAAACTTATATTTACAGGTACCTGCTCAACTTTTAATTGACTGTGAGAGGCCTAAATAATAGAAGGAACTTACTACATTATGCAAACTAAAACCTTCAACATATGAAAAATCACTTCCAATTCCTGGGATTGTTTCTGATCATGTTCATAACAACGTCATTTGGCCAACCCTCTATTTTGCCCACAAAATATAATACCCCCTTTAGTCAGGATTGTAACATGAGGGGGTGCATAGGGTGTGGTCGCAACCAGGACCAAGAGACCTAGGGGGCCCATAAGGTGTCAATATACTATAAACCATACATTATAAATGGTACAGACTTTGCACTGAGGCCCATCAGCTTCACATTACGCCACTGCCTTTAGTGGTACTCATGCTGTATAATGTCCAACCACAAATAATATTAACCCCTTACAGTAGCCCCTTACTTATAAATCCACCTTAAATGTAGCAGCCATTTTTAATACTCCCCTTTCAGCAGCCCACCACTTAAAATTGTCCCTTCTATCTAGCCCCTTCCTTTCAAAGTCACTTTTTTATGGCCCTGCATTTATATTGCCACCTTTCTTCAGCTTCCCAAATTATACCTCCTTCTGTTTACATCCCAATTTATAATGATCCATTTTTTGTTGCCCACAAAAACTTTCCTCATTCCCCCACAGCAGTTCTCCTGTCTCTTCTCTGCTGCTGCTGTGTGCTGCTCTGAAGCTGGCAGGCACAATGATGACATCAAATCTTGCATCTCAGCCTTGGCATCACACAGAAGTGACAGGAACATAATGGTGAAATGGATACTGGCGGCTCCCTACTTCACTGTAATCAACTTAACCCACATCTTAAGACACATGTGGAACATTCCTTCTGCTGGCCAAGACAGAGCCCAAAAATCAAGGACCATATAACGGAGTATTTGACATTTCAGAAGTATGCATCTGATGTGATGATAACTTGCTATCAGTGGATTTCTCAGTTAAGCAGTTGCAGGGTAACATGATGATCTTTCTCCCATCTTGATCCACTTCAGAAAGTGCATAAAAATAACCTAAACGTGTGTTCTCAAAGAGAGCTAAAGGTTTTCCATCGTTGCTATTTTGAAAATATGAAAAAAGTCTAATTAATAAATCCCAAAGGCCCCTTTCACACTTGCGTTTTTCATGCGCGTTTTCTGCGCGTGCTTTTGACGCGCAGAACTTGCATTGCACTCTGACCCATTGTAACCAATGGGTCTTTTCAGACTTGCATTTTTTTTCACGCACACACGCGCGTTTTTTTTAACGCGCGTTTAAATCTCGACATGCTCTACTTTTGCAAGTCACGCGCGTGAAAAACGCACCATACAAGTCTATGGAGATGCATCAAAAACGCATTGCACTCTGAGACACTTGCAAGTGCAATGCAAGTGCAATGCGTTTTTCACGCATCAATTGCCATAGAAAAGATAGAGCTCAGTCCTGAGTCCATTTCACGCGCATTTTCTGCAATTGCATCAAAAACGCGCGTGAAAAACTGAGACACTGAACAAACTCTGACTGAAAACTGATTGCACTCTGATGCAAAATGTGCGTTTTTCACTGACCAAACACTGATCGCACCCTGATCAAACTCTGACGTGATCTGCAACTCAAGTGTGGAAGGGGCCAAAGTTTCTCATTAATAAGGAATTCTGACCAATTTTGCATCGTGACGTAAAGTTAGGAAGAAAGGACCAAACACATGTATTGTGATCTCACATCAGAGTTGATTTCCACGTGGGGGGAGGAGTAGATGACAACACAGGCTTCCTCCTCACATACACAGTGCTATGTCAGTAGTCTCCACCCAGCACATTCACTAACAAGCCCCTGCACATCCACACTTCTGACTAATAAGCCAACTACAGGGATCCTACTCAGTGCTGAGCTCTGGTGTGTCATACACAGGACATTCACACTGTATTCATCACACTGACTGCAACAAGGAATTGAGAAACTGCAGAGTGGGTTATTCTATCCTCCTGTAATGTGGATTTTATTCTGAAGCTACTCAGGCTTTTGGACCATACACTGGTAAGTAATTCTCTGCTTGCCTATGTTTTTTGGAATGTGCCCAGCTGGGTCTATTCTCACCTGTATCTGGCTCTAGTATTGTTATACCATTTACCGACTGAACTTTTCTCATTGTGTTACTTGGAAATGTTGGTTTTTAGACCTACTGTATATGTAATTTTTGGGAACAGAACAGCATACTTTCCTTTGGTGTGTTCTCCGTATATTGACGGCAATGCGTATAATATCCTGCTGGACAAAGTTTTGAAAACCGCAACAGCCTGAAAAGGGGAGGAGGGAATTGAATCCCAATCTAGCCCTGAAGGTTATCATATTACTAGGATAGGTTAAGATGATTGCTATGATATGGAAATGTAATGTATATGTTACCACTTTTCCAAATAACCAACAAATAACAAATTAATGCAAGAAAATTGTAGAAGCATATACACAAAACTTCAGATAAATCAGAGAATTAAATTGCTGCCTATGTTTTGACTAGGCAATAGTGGTAGCAATAAATTATAACCGTGTTCGCTATGTGTGATGAAGTTGAAGGTAATAGGAGCTATTTGAACAGCGACATGAACCAGAATTTTGCATTCATTTGCACCATATTTATGTTTCAGATACTTTTTGAGAAAAGTAAACATGAAGCAGGGAAGGAAAAAGTTGAATATTATTACAAAAGTTTCTTATGTTGCGCCAAACCTAGTATACAGTGTAAGCCAGTGTTAGACAGGAAAAAGTGTGTATAGGCTCAGCAGTGAAGGCTCCCCTCTTAGTTATGTTTGTACAGTGTAAAGGGTGCATTCACACGGTCAGTTTTTCAGATGCAGTTTTCAAAACCAAAAGGAGGTGTAGATCATAATGGGAGTGCTACTCCTCCTTTTTTTTAACTCCACTCCTGCTTTGGACAAACTGCATCGGAAAGATTGACCATGTGAACGCACCCTTAGGCGATTATGTACTATGACAGTTGTAGTGTTTTAATAGTTAATAGTGCATTAGGCATTTCCCTGCAGCAGATATTTGATTTCATTATGGGAAAGATGGCTGAGAGGAACTTTTTCCTGCACTACAATGTTCACTTCAGTACTGTAGGCATGAAAATTTGTATTTTTATTATTAATGGAATAATCAAGTAGGATTCCAAGTTTGGGAACTAATAATAGTAATATGCATGACTACTTATCATGAATATTGCTATTGAAAGGATAATTTGATTCAAATTTGTTGTCATGAGGGCTGCCATGTTATACATTCCCAACTAAGTCTGCATGGTGTCCCTACTATCATATGCTATGGAACTGTAGGAACTTCAGTATCCATGAACTAGTATTTTTTTCTGTGTTGTATTGTGCAATTAACAACATATTCTTCCATCTATATACGTCAAGTCAAAACGTCTTGGTCATTTAGGTTTCAGTCCTAACTACTGGTTTTAAAAGTGAAAGGGAAGTGCAAGTTCCAGGTTGGCTGTTCATGTGACATAGTGATGAAGCCAATTACAGAAATGGTTTTACTGAGTCACCTGGTAGTAAAATAATAAAAACAATAAATTATTTAAATAATATATCATTTAGCATCCGAAAATAAGATGCATGACTAATGAAGGGATCACAGACCCATGTAATCTACAGGAATGGCCTTTAGAGTGGCCGTCCTATAGCTGCATATACTAGATAGTCTGTGTGAACTGGAAGAAATGGTTTTCAGAAGTTCCCCATCAAATGTAACTGCTGAAAAAAAGATAATTGGTCTGCTCTATCTCTGGTGATTTTTGGTATGGATAGTCAAAAAAAAAATATTATTGCAGATGGGATTATTTATAAGATGCGGTGTGGTTGCCCACTTTAGCCTGTGGTGGGCTGAAAGACATTTGTGTTGTGTCCAGAGAGTCTGTCAGAAAACACAGGAAGCATTTAACTTATTTTTGTCCTTTTTCTAAAAAAAAAATCTTTGAAAACTACCCAGGTGACACATTTAATAAGCTTCAGATCCCTGACAGCTCTTTTTAGTTTGTAGGGTGTTGACACACAAGTGTTTATCACACCACCACTTCAGCCAGAAAAGTGCTGACAGGTAGAAGTTAAGAGGGACTGCTCCCAGGGCCTATTAAAGGAGTTCTCCCAAGGTTGAAAAACATGTATGCTTTCTTCCAAAAACAGCGCCACCCCTGACCATGGTTTGTGCAGGTATTGCAGCTCAGCTGTATAGAAATGAATGGAGCTGAGTTGCAATACCACACACCACCTATGGTTAGGTGTGACACTGTTTTTGGAAGAAAGCTGCCATGTTTTCCAACCTCAGGAGAACCCCTTTAAGACTTCAAGTAATTGCTGCAGTATAGATATACCAAGATTGCTGGGTGCAGATTCAGATAGTTTCCTCTATGTAGTCAGTGTTTCATAGTGGCCATGCATCCATAATGTTTGCCGAGAATTGAAAGTATGTTCACAAAGCACAAGCCTTCTTATTATGCTGCAGCCTCTGAGACAAAGGGGATAACCTTGATAAAGTCAAGGCTATTTAACTCTAAATAGGACACCCAGTGCTGAGTTTTTTATATCTGTGAATGGTCAAACTGATCACAGAAAAAGGATCTCTTTTGTACACATCCTTTTTTATATGGGCGCAAAACAAATAATGGGGTACATCAGATCTGAAATAATCTTATTATTGTTGTGCTTATTTTGCTTGGATCTTAAATTGGGGATACTAAGGATATTTCATGGCTAGTATCCATGTTCATCTCATTAAAGGGCATTTACCACCAGGATAAAGGACTGTATGCAGTTGTTAATGGAGCCTGGAGCCTCACAGGCTCATTTGCATACAGTCATGCAGTGATTAAAAAAAACATTAAAAGAGACATCTAAAAACATATAACAAAACTTGAGCTGTAAACTCGGATAAAAAAAGATACTCCATATCACTATTGTCCAAGGATAAATAGAAGGTCCTCCAAAGATAATTTGGCCCTGACTACACATTCTCCCTCTTCCTACAGTCCCAAGTAGGGAAGTAAGTATCACTTTAATATATGGCTGAAAGCAGCATCTTTTAAGTTGCTTGGAACTGCAGGAAGATTCTTTGAGTCCTGTGTGGTGTGCTGGGGTGATGGCCCGGGTGCCCAAAGAAAGAGCTCGGAGTGCCGCCTCTGGCACCAGTGCCATAGGTTCGCCACCACTGCTCTAGACCATGAGAACAAATCAAACACCATGGAAAGCTGACAAGTACCCACCAGACGCCATGTTAGCCCAACCAGTTAACACTGTCCGACACCCCTGGGTAAAAACTAGATGTATAAATGTGTTCTAATTATCAGTGCAAGATTTTTATATGCATCAGTCTTTATAGTGTTTGTTCCATGAAAGATACCCAGCCACTATAGATTGCCAGCCTTTATCCTGTGAACTTAAAGGGGACTTGTCGGGTGATTTGGGACACTAAACCACCCATAGGCCCTTATGGGCTGTAAGAATTTTTATGTTGGCACATGAAAGAAACTTGCCTTGTTCCCTCGCGCCTGCACGTTCGGCAAGACAAGCCAGCGTATTACACCCCAGCTTCACTGTGCAAGCGTCGTATGTATGGTCCATGCTCAATTAATCTGTGGAATTATCTCAGCTTCACTGGCTGCATTTTTGAGAAGAGGCACTGGTTTGGGATCTGCAGATGTGAGTCCAGTGTGCCTCATCAGACTCACATCTAGGTGAGTAAAAAAGTGTTTTTCTATTTTTACCCACCTACCACCTTCATGCAGGTCGATTTGGACCCCAAATGGACCAGTCAGGTCTCTGGTGTGGAAGTGTAGCTAATGGTGGAGCACATTTGTGTCCTGTCACTCTCATGGCAAATATATCAAGAGGTGGCATAGCTGCAAATCGTAATTTCTTGGAGAAAACTGGCGTAGAAACACTGATAAATTCCCTCCTAAGTTTGCATTGCAAAAGGTTGAGCTCCGCCAACTTTGCGGTACCGAAATCATGGCATGTAATCCAACTCAATCCAATTGATTGCAGCTGGTTACAGATGCTTGTGTAATGGCTGTGGAATTACCACTGGGGCAAATCTTTCAGCTATTCTGCTATGTCTGCAGATATTCTTATTTCCTTATCATATTTCTGCAAAGATCTTTAAAGGAACCCACTTTTATAAATTACTATTTCCTTCATTTGACTGAAAAACATTTCATTTGGAATCCAGTTTTTGTTGGCAGAACATCCATTCAGTTGTTTTTTTTTTTTTTGCAATTAGTGGAAAACTGCAACAAAATCAGATTTACTTTAGTCTATTAGATCAGATCCCAGATTAATGTGATGAGTCGCTATTTACAATGTGTCCTTTGTATTCAATGTTGTCTTATGCATCGAGTGTGGTCACGAAATCTTCCTTGAAATACTGAAAGTCACTGTGTTATTTGAGAAGGTAGCGTTGAAACTGTTGCCTTTGGCCATGTAAACAGCAACTGGCTGCTTGTAATCTGTGAAAAAGCCTTGAAGCGTAATCTTCAATGGGGGATGGAATATCAACAGGCTGACCATTCGCATATGTGCACATTACTACACAAGCTTAAATATAGTGTATGTAAGGGAGTTCATAGAGATTGCCACTTATGACATATAAACTTTGAAGATAGGGATAATGGTTAAGTTGTATGTATAATGTATAACCATTATAACTGGATATAAACACACTTGAAAT
The DNA here is from genome assembly GCF_040894005.1 of Engystomops pustulosus. Classification (NCBI taxonomy): domain Eukaryota; kingdom Metazoa; phylum Chordata; class Amphibia; order Anura; family Leptodactylidae; genus Engystomops; species Engystomops pustulosus. The sequence goes on along the minus strand of NC_092412.1, from coordinate 192,762,792 downwards.
CTATGAAACATATATAAATGCACTGAAGATGTTTACCATGTTTACCATGGCTAGTTTGAATCCATTATTCTTCCTTTGTGAAAGTTTAAGCAGCTGTGAAAATGTTAATACAGCTGCTTACACGCCCAGCAATGAAGAAAAACGGATTCAAATCAGCCAAACGCATGCGTTTTAGTGAGTTTAAAAACTGACCAAGAACTCACCATGTGACTGCACCCTTCAGAAAATTTAACATTTAAAGGGTTTGTGCTATAATTAACTCTTACCTGCCATCTAGCGATTGGAAGAATGGGGAACAAAAGATGTGCCTCATACTATGTGCCTACTCAACCTGCACTCTATTTGCTTCTATGGGACTTCTTGGCAAGTTTACAGGACAGTTGGATACCTAGATGAAGCTCTGCCTGACAAAATTCTCATAAAATCAGTACCCGCCTTGCTGTGATACTAAATTACAGCCATAAAAGAAATGGTTACCGGTATTAGAAAATTGCTGTATGTGTGTTTTTCCAAAAGCTGTAAGAATAATCCCTTTGCCTTTAAACAGCTTCCCTTTCTTGGGTTATTATGTGTTATTAGCCGTATTTAGTTACTTTAATCATCACTAAAGACATGCAATGTGTCTTTATTCTGGTAGGTGTGTGTTCACTACTTCCCTGATGATTGTGACCAGCTAGGAAGCGGCTGCAGACACTCTTTGCTCACAAAGGGATTTTGGAGTGACACAAAGAATAATTTCCCATTATTGACATGGATATGCTTTGTTGTGTAATATAAATCATGAAATGTACAGTATACTTGCTTCTATAGAGATGGGGCTTTCAGTTGATTCCAGGTTAGATGACCTATCAAGGGCCATATGATTTATGAACTATAGCCTCAAAGAAGTTGCTAGAAAGTGCAAAAAAATCAAAGACCAACTTTGACCTAATAAACCACTACCAGTATGTTGCTAAGTAGCTGAACACCCAGTGTATTGATAACATCCAAACAATTAACTTTGAAGTGAGATCGAAATTGGTTGTATAAAGTCAGAAAGACAGAGATTTTAACACTGAAGTCAAGCTCTCTTTTCCTCAGAAAGCCCCTTTCACTTTAATTGAGGGTTCTGCATCCAGATCAACTTCATCTCCTGAAGTCCGATGCATGATGTCAGTCACAGAGGAGGAGGCATTCGGAGCTCCCCACATTGACTTCAGTGTTAAACTTTCTGCCTCCTTGACTTTATACAACCAAATTACAGCTCTCTTCATAGTTGATTTTATAGATGATGCCATCACACTGAACCATGATAGAAACTAAAACTAGAAGGTGTTACACTGACAATATACTGTTAGTGGTTTATTAGGCTAATTGCTGATGACAGGTTACCTTTAAGGGTCTGTCTAGCCCAGAAATATTTACAACGGCAAATTATGGTATAAAAATAAGCAGTCACACACAATACCTCTTACAATAACTTTTCATTAAATTTACTATGGCAAGCCTCATCCTATTGTCTTGTTTGGTAAAGTCCGGATTGTGGTTCGATATGTCAATAATACTTGTTTATTACATGTTTGTCATGAAATCTGTCGCCCATACATTTGCAAAATTCAGTTGTAGCCAACAATAGAATTAAACTTTGATCTTAATCTTTGAGCTCCATGACACATCTGGGTGGATTCTATTTTCTATAGCAGGAATAAATTATAGCTTATAGAACATCTATATTGGATGGCAATGGGCAAAGCTAGAGGTGCATAAGAATAGAAATTATTTCATTTCTATAACAATAGAAATAATATTTAATGCATAAAACTTATGTAAAAGACATTATTTCAGTTTGCATACACAAAGATTCTACCTTTACATATACCTTAAATATAAATCAGCTGTAGTGGCCTAGGGATCCCCCATACAACTGATATATATATGAAGGGGGGTATTGACTGTCACACTTCTTTAAAGTGATAGAAAAAACTTACATGAAAAGGTATATGTTTTTCTTGACTTAAATGTAACCATTGTAGCTAAATGTCTTATGCTGATTGATTGATCAATGATCTTATGTGTATGGGTCTTCTTCCTCTGTATGTAAATGTTGAGAAAAGAGCAGTTCCAAAAGGGATTTCTACATGCTTAATTCTCTGTTTTTCATCCAAAGAAGCTACTACAATAGATGTTTGGAAGTTTACTCTTTTTGCTTCAACATGCATGCATAAAGTACAGTACAGTAGCAGTTGACCACAAAACCTTTTCCCTCATGAGTATGGTAAGCTTTAAAGGGAACCTGTCAAGCTTTTTACAGGAACCTGTCATTTGGGACACTAAACCACCCACAGGTATTTAGGGATTTGGTGTCCTAAATCGCTCCCTACATGATCGCATAAAAAAATCCCAAACATTTATACTTACCTTCGTCTAGAGCAGTGGCGGCGAACCTATGGCAGGGGTGCCAGAGGTGGCACTCGGAGCCCTTTCTGTGGGCACTCAGTAGAGAATTTACCAGATAGGACTCGAGGCTTCTTCCTGTGGTCCAAAACAGCGCGGGATGCGCCACGCTCAGTGCTATTTTAAAGTGACACCTACTTGGCTACCAGGACTACAGGAGGTGACCAGAAGGTGATGGATTACCTTTAGGGGACCCTGGTGGGAAGCTACAATCCAAATGTCTCCGGCTTTCTATTGCATTGGTGTCCTCAGGACGCCAATACGATTAATAGGTTACTGCTAAAATTGTCATGTTGGCACACTGCGACATAAAAGTGGGTTTTGGTTGTAGTTTGGGCACTCTGTATCTAAAAGGTTCGCCATCACTGGTCTAGAGCTTCAGAGCTCCTGCATGTTGCGGATAGTGTAGCCAGCATGGTACACCCCAGCTTCACTGCGCAAGCACTGTAGGTACGGAACATGCACAGTAAATCCAGGATATTGTCCTGACTTCACTTCCCACAATGCGAGAGGAGGCACTGACGCTGATGTAGGCTGATGTAGGTCTGTTGTGTCGGACTCCCATCCAGATATATATGTATGTATGTATATGTGTGTGTGTGTGTGTGTGTGTGTGTATATATATATATATTTTATTCAGGCCTTGCATAGCTTGTATACAGGTCTGTTTTGGGACCTGGCAGGTTCTCTTTAAGGTTTAATGGACAAGTTTTTGGAAAAAAGCATAATCACAGTTTTTGGGGCACTTTATTGACATTAAGCCAGAAGTAGATTTACCAGGAAGGAGAATTAAAAGTCCTTTGAAACTACTGCTGGCTTTACCTTAAAAAAGTTTCCTGAAAAACTGCAATAAATTTGGCTCTTTAAGTTTTTAGCATTACACACATTTAATTTACGTATAACAAAGCATATAATTTCATAATGTACCAACTGCAACTTCTTACACTTGTTTCATGAGTGATAACGCACAGTAAGTCAGTGTACTCTTGTTCCAACCTGTAGGTCTACGTTTACGCATACACAATAGTCTAACAACGCTCCAGATTTATCACAGTGGCTCAGATTGTTTGAATAATCTTGTGAATAGACTTCCTTTCTAAACTAAAGTTTACACCATCTAATGGCAGGCATGGTTTGCAGGCCACATTAATAGTGTTAAACTAGTCTGAAAAAGTTACCGAAACATATTGTGCATTAAAGTGTTACATTTTGGTGCATATTACACCTTCTGTAGGCAATTTTTTAATGGTTATTGAGCTATTAGAATGACAATTGGAATCGTAGAGGGTTCTTATAGTAACCAATAAATAGTCGTGCTATTGTTCCAGTGCTGGTTGTGCTAAATGAGGGGAAAAGGGAAATGTTATAAGTAAGGGAGAGAAGATGGTACTGTCTCACTGTACTTGCAATTGCTTTTATAGCTGACCCTTACAGTAAAATACATTGCAGTTATTTTAGGTAAAAAGTACCTGCATATATAATTGTACATTCTTGATATTTTCACAATGCTGCTATAGAATGTTATTTCCTATCAGGATTCCAGGAGCTATACCCATAATGTATGGGATTTTAAATGAAAAGCACTTATGACTGCCTGGGCATTGACGTTATTATTATTCACACAGAGAAAGATTTAATGCTAAATATTATACAAAATGCAACAACACCAACTCCATGGCATAGTTGGGCTCCCAGAGGTGGTAGAGAAATGAAAAACTTGGGTGCTGTATAAGTAACTGACTATGGATGAATCAAAGCACAATATGATTTGTCATGGCTTACCTATGTAGGCACAGCATAGTACTACTACTCATTTCCTGTGTGTGTGTGTGTATATATATATATTAGGCACAGTACTATTATTTCCTTTATATATGGTCACAGCATTGAACAACTATTCTTAATCTGTATTTATGGGCATAGAGTACTACTACTATCTTGTAATTTTGTACTGTAATACTATTATCCTGTATATATGGGCACTGCACAATAGTGTACTTGTGTACTGTAAAATGGCCACTGCACAGTATTACTTCAACGGCCATGGTGTGTTCACAGATATTTTTATTAACAGAAATCATACTATGCCCACATATACAGGATAGGAGTAGTAATACTGCATTGTGCTCATAAGTACAGGATAGGGGCAATAGTACTTTTCTCTGTTGGTATTACAGCAAAGGATTGTGTGTGTGTGTGTGTGTGTGTGTGTGTGTGTGTGTGTGTAATATATATATATATATATATATATATATATTACACATAATTGATCCATGGGCTACCCCACTCTACTTTGCAAACTGAAACTAAATCTATGTATAATATGTACTATTTTTGTTAAACTGAAATACAAATCTTTAAGAGGCAAAAATTAAAAAGTTGCTTATGAGACTCTAAAGGTCAAAGTTCTTAAACCACAAGACCACCTGTCAAAGTGACATGAAAAGTTTGGGCCCCTGGTCCTTTGGCATTTTTATAACAGATTAGATTGGCAAAATGATTCACCCATCTCTATTTAGTAGCCTTAAATGCCACGTATTTCTCCAGTTAGACACCTGGGTCTTAATGTTATTTTTTGCTTCTTTAGTATAAAGTGAAAATAATTTATAAGCCTAGAAGGCTCACATGCTTTTATAAGACATATACTATAATGAAATAGCTGAATGACGTGGATTGTAGTCTTCACATGATGATGAAAGCAGATCATTAACTGGTTATTGACTGCTTCTAGTCATCAGATCCAAAGCTTAACCAATGTCCTAGAGGCCTGTACTTAATTGCTTTCCTAATGGCACTACTGTCACCGGAAACAAAAGGTGCTGAGTGGGGTGCTATAAACAAGCATCTATAAGATCCTAGGAAAACAAGTCATCATTAGGAAGGTCTACACTGCACTTTCATAACACGACATTGGGATTTTTTCTAGGTGGCAAAAATTTTTATTTGTAGTCCAAAAATATGGTTTTTTTAGAATGAGTTACTGGTGACTGGATCTTGACAGTTTAAGGGGCTTTTTAGCAGCAGGAAACACAACATTAATTCAATTCTGGCGACAGGTTATATGCGGTATTACAGTTTAGTCGTGTACTTTCAAGATAATTATCTCGCATGACCAGCCATCTCCAATAGACACATGTGGCTCTGTGTCAAAAAGAAAGCAACCATGCATTTTAAATAAATAGGATTGGTTTAAGGCCTAAAACCCACAAGCGAATCTGATGTGTCTAACTGGCATCTTTTGCTTGGCTAAATGTCCGGCCCGAACTCTGAGACAGGAACTGAACTGGCTGGAGAGCATTTATTAATTTCGGCGCTGGGTGGCTGGAAGCGTGCTATAATTTTCAGTGGGATGCAAGTTTGTAGTGGAGGGGATTAATGATTTGGCGCACAAACAAAAAGGATTGGAACTGTCTCAACATTTGTGAAGGTGAAATAGAACTCTATAGACCAGCTTTTAGCTGCTCTAATTTTGTGCCAAAAACTGAGCCACAAAAAGAGTCGGAAAACTATGAGCCAGAAAAGTAACAAATTCACAAGCAGCACCACACTTTTGGGCCCCCAAAAAAGAACAAGTAGTGAGTGTCGAAAAAATACCAAACTAGTGGCACAGTTCGTAAATATGGTGCAAGAGGCACAGTATTGGAAAAAAGAATTTTCCATTTTTTCAAATTTTCCATTTGAGAGGAGATAATAAATGCCCCCTTCTAAGTTCAGTTGCAGTCTCTGAGCATTTGGGCATTCTGGCAAGCACACAATGCAAATTTTATGCAATTTAATTGTATCAGACTCACTTGTGGGTTTTAAGACTACCGATAAACTGGCATAATGCCAAATTAAGCTGTAGACTTCAGACTTTACACCAATTGATATGGTTTTCATGGCTCCCGAGCTAGGTGCTTAGATACAATAAGATGAAATATATCAGTTGTTTCTTTATAGTTTTCCTACTTTTTAGATACTTCTTCTTTTTATTGGCTTTCATTTAAAAAACTTCATTACAAAATTCTATAAATACTGCCTGTGTAATCCCTGTCTTGGATGACGGACGGATAGAAGATAAATAAATAAGTATTTCTCCTGGCCCTAGTTCACCGATTTTAAGCTTGGAAAGTTAAGATGCCATTGCTCAATGGTTATTTATTTCATTGTATTCAGTATGCAATGGAATGTGTCACCTATCTGTAAATGTTACAACATGCTTCAGGCTAGGCATTTCTGATCCGCACTAAGTATTTTTATGTCTCTACTTACTAAAAATGGCCGACCAGAGTTAGTAAAATGAAGAAGACTGCTGCTTTTTCTTTAGTTGCGGACTTTCATTTTTCACCTTATAATGCAAAGGATGAAAATTCAGTTTTTATGATGGTTCTGTCCTTGTCCTACAAGTGATCCATGTGCTATATGCCCATAGCAGGCATAGGATATGCTAAGTGGTTAAGGTGTGGGTGTGGTGTGGCAGGCTGTGGGCCGGTCCAGCGCAGGTACAACCCAGCCCAGTGAAATAAGGCCTGTACCAGGACCTGGATCGGGTTACAGCACACTGGCAGATCCTGGGGTAGAATGAATCCAGGCGTAAGATAATGTTCTGGTAATGTGCACGGCGCGAAGAGCATCAAGAGCAGGTGTATGATGATAAATTCCCCTCATAGAGTGCTCTTGATAGCTGCTGTATGGATGCTCCTACACATTGGTTGCCATTTTATACAGAAAACTATCAAAAACTATTTCTCATCATTTGTTAGGGTTCTTTTTTTTTTTTTTACTTTTCATATTAAACTGTGTGCTTTATAGCCTTTAGCTATGAAAGCTGGGTAAAGTACTCTAATTATCTGTAAGAGATCTGATCTGATGCCTAGTGTAGTGTAGACCAGTTTATGTACAATTCATGCAAAGCTTTTGGAATACAAGGAAATAATGAGAGGGTAATGGTTATTTTTTTTGTATAGAAAAAAAAATGATTAAAACCATTCATACCCTGAGTCACGTCATCCATAAACAGCTGCTGCCACACCTGCCTATTATGCTGTGGAATTAACTGGAGGTTTCTATCATGTTTTCACTTGTAGTAGATTTATTACTTTCTGTTGAAAATTTCTATAAAAGCTAATCATGCAGCGCACATCACATAACAGGAAACAGCCTGTTGGTTGTCACCTCACATCAACAGACAGTTGTACAGATATCGCTTACATAAAAAGTTAACAAAGAATTGGAAGGAAATGTTGTTTTGATGGGACAAGATTTATACATTTTTTTCAATGAAAAATAAAATTAATAAAAAAAAACCCTATTTTTCGAGTCCTAGAAATGGTCTCTTCAGTACGTGCAGCCATTTCTGTAAGCATAGGGAACTCACAAGACTGTAGTCGGCAGGGAATACGCTTATTAGTTAGGCGACCGCTTTTATATCATTTAGAATAAGTTTGATAGTAACATTTCAGCAAGTAAATAAGGCAATGGTGTTGTTGACAGATCAAACTGTATAGGTAGCAACGATTTCTTTTTTAACATACATTTTTTTTATTGGGTTTTATAAAACTAATTATACAGTACAGGGAGTTAATAATCCCGGTGATCCCCCGGGGTAAACAGATTGCAGCGGTTCAAATAACAATGCAGTAATACAAATCTCAAGTATAAGGGGGAAGAAGGAAAAGGGGGATAAGAAGAAGGGAATGGGAAGGGTAGAAGAAGAGAGTACATATCAGATAAGGGGGTAACAGTAGCAATAATCACAATATTAACAGTTACTTGTTTCCTGTATGCTTCAACCCATTAGGCTACATTCACGCAAACGTATGGGGGACGTATATACGGCCGACTTATATACGACTTATATGTCCCCCATACACTTCTATGGCCTCACTGCGCCCTACAGGAGTGGTACGGTGCGGGCACCGTACTGTTATGTGGCCCATAGAAAGATAGAACATGTCCTATCTTCCTCTGGAATAAGGTGCTGTGCCCTGCTCCTCTCTCCGGAGCCGATGTATGCCCGCCGTACTAACCTTGTAATAACCCCTTCAAACAATAGATGTAAAATGCTTGAGGCAAAATGTAATTGTTTGCTATTAAAATGGTTACAAAAAGGTTTGTATTTGGTTTTCCATCGCCCCCAACTCTATACCATTTCTATGTAGACAACAGAGTAGACATGCTTCTTCGATAGAGGATGTTATCTGGATGAGTATTTGGGGTGGGTAGGGAGGGTTCATTACTAATTCTTCCTATGTGCCAAACACCTTTGAAATGAATAATAAATAATCTGCAGAGCTCTTCATTGTTGCAGCTAAAATCTGTGATAACCGACCACAGTTTTAGGTCTGGTTTTCATGACAACAATTCTTTAATCTCTCTCATTTGGATTCACAAATGACTAACACATTCTAATGCAATAGAGAAATTCTCCTGCTTTCAGAAGCTTTTCAGGAAAGAAAAGCTGAGCTGACATGTTCAGGCCTTATTGTCTCGTAATGCCAGGAAAGCAGTTTATGAAACTATTTTAGGGTGTGGGCACAGCTAACCCTGCAGGAAGCTGGAAAAACATATCTTCTCTTCACATTCAAACCTTTCTTCCTGCCTCTCACATCCCCAGTGGGAGCAAACCCTGTTATTACTTGTAGACATTGGTTAAAAGTCTGTGTGGCTGCGTAGTCAGAAATGATAATTGCTAGCATCTGTCAGGTTCCGGCTATCAGACTTCCAAAAAATGAACGGATTTAAAAAAAAAAATAATAAAAGAAATTGGTCATGATAATGTTTGATGTAACCAGTCACACTACTTGTCCGGCTAAGTTACAGGAAATACCTTTTTTGGAAAAAGGAAGACGATGTAAAAAAAACTAAACAAAATCTATGGATATCTCAATATCTTTATATAAATCTAAACTTGTATATTATTTTATGTGGAGGTTTTTAGAGGTAAAGTTAAATCTTATAGATGTATTTATTTTATTCCTTGAACTATGCAGCTTTATTGGTTGTTGCAGATACAGTTAAATAAAGCTTCTCAACTCTGATGTATATAATGTGTTCTTAAGGTGAGACAGTCTGCATTCACTTATAATGACTGTCTAGAAAGGACACAACATTTAAAGGCGGTGCTCAGTCAATCAATTGAAAAACAGGTTCTAAAATTATGTTTTAGTGCTTCCTGTGAGTCGATCACCGGTCTCTAATTCCCTTGCTACAGACATGTGACCATAGTAGCCAGTTAATGGCCGCAGTGACCACTTCAGCCCATGATTAGTTCATTTGAACATGACGTCAATTTAGCTAGAAGAATGGAGAGCGGAAGAGGAGTCTTGGGAAAAATTACAATGGGAGAGGGAGGGAAATTGAAGTTGAACATAATTTATTACTTATAGTATCTGAAGCATTTTTTTTTAACTTGGGTGTCTAGATGACCCTTTTAATGGATACTTTTGACTCTTATTCTGTTTCTAATTCTTAGCAGCTGCCTGAGTGTCAGCCTTTCCTTTGATGTCTTTGTCAGTCTCATCAGTAGCCTCATTACATAATCTAACCTTTTGAATTTTCTCTATACTGTAATTTTTTCAGCTTTTCCTCCATCTTCAGCACATGTGACAATCATGCATAGGGATTTCCAGTCCCTCTGTATATGTACTGATTCATTGTGATCTTTCACAACCAATTCCTTTGTTTCCTGAAATAAACTTTATAGATGTTGTTTATGTGTTGCATAAATCAATGTTTATATAGTATCATCAGCTTTGATTATATCCTTATTTATTACTTACGCAATAGAAATATTAGGAAAAACACATTGATACCTTATAGTCAGTCCTAATATACCCAGTGTTTTTGCATCTTTATCATGTCTTTTATCATTTTTGTCCTTCACAAACTGTTGAACTTGACATTTTTTCACTTGCTCTGGAACACTGCAGTTATTGTTGCTTATACTCCAGCCCTTATCTATGGGACACATTGTAACAAGATGCATTTGTGTTTCAGCTGGTGCACTGGAAGAAAGACCTTAATATACAAGATGATGTGGTTCCCACATATGACTTCATAACTCTGTAAAGTTGTTAAGTTCTAATATTGCTAGCAGAGGATTTGAGTAATGAAAATAGTCCAAAGCCCCTCCTAAATTTGACTGAATCTGACAAAGTTCTTTCTTTAAAGAAGCACTAAATTGTATATTATATTAAAAGACCATTTTCTCAAAACACTCAGAGGTCTCTCTGTTTTTCTAGGAACTATGAGGCTTCTATGACTATAGAAATGCCCGTGATGCATACAATGGGGAGCCCAGAATGTGGCTTGACCAGGGTTACCCAACAAACTCTTTCAAGAAGTCACTGCAAAAACATTAAGCAGAAAATCTCTCAGTGGGAAGTTAGATCCAATAGTGGTTCCTGTGGAGATCTGCTGGACTTGAAGCCCAAAAGAACTTTTGGTGATCAAAATGGGCTTACGAAATCAACTGAGGATGGACTGGACAATGAGAAATGTGGTATAATTCGTGCTAAAAATTTGGGATTGGATTTCAGGGAAGGTAGTACTGGCAACTTGCTGGATGGTGAAAACATCATACCGAGTTCACCAAATATTTATGAGGACCAAGCCGAAAGTCCAACAAATTTTAACTCAAAAACAAAGATGTTTTTAGACCAAGAAATGGATCTTCCTCCTGGAAACTTTTACACCTCCGCTGGAATGTTCAAGAAAAGCAGTATGATTTCACAGGAAGATTTGACAGAGATGGTTTTAGAATTTAAAAGGAGAAGGGGTAAAAGCATTTCAACTGAGAAGGAACTAGATTTGGGAGGCATGATGGATCAAGCTGTCACAATGAAGAGCACAGAAAACATTTATTATGATACTGAACCATTTGATCACTGCCCATCTATAAATCCTGTCCCTAAACCAAGGAGGACATTTCGTTATGTTAACTATAACCACCGGGAGGAGAGTATGGACAATTATCACAATCACAGGAGGAGAAAGTCTGTGGACGACAGTGACACAGAATCTTCAGACCCTTCTGTTCCACCACCCGAGCCAAAGAAAACTGGAAATAGAAAACTAAGACCCAGATCCAAAAGGTAAATGATACACTTCTATATGGGACTTATCTTTTATTTTACATTTACAGTGTGTCTTGTAACCATCTGTATTTTCTATGGCTAACATTGTGCAAGTGACCCATTAGATTAAGAGATATTATTATAGCTAAATAAAGCTGGACACATGTTGGTAGATAGTGTTTGTGATAACCAATATGGTATTTTGCTGCTATGACCCAACTATAACAGTTTAAATACCCAATGACAGAAGGAGATATTAGGAATCAATTGGGAACGTCTTGCTTCTTTTATGTCTTTCCAGTTTCATTACTGAGTACTTGTTTAGATACCTCCCCAATTGTGAATGGATGGAGAATTTGTCAACACTTTATAAATAAAGATGATTATTATAAATGACAAGTTGAAAAAACAGGTTTGACTCGTTAATGAATAAAGGGTTTAAAAATGGATTTCTAAAGTTTCTAAGAAAGAGATTGCAAAGACTATCTCCTTCTGTCTTCATCTCTGTATGGAGGACTGAGCTTGTTTGTGCTTTTACATGGATAAACCAGCATGTATCAGCATGTAATGCTCCATTTCTCCTATGTAGGGACATTGGATATTGTTGACAAGTTTTCCCACAAACTGCAGCTAAATGCTTACAATGTCAATAGTAAGAAACCTATAATTATATATTTTTTAAGAAGAATAAACAAAAAATCTCTACCCTATGTAAATCAGACTTCGGTATAACATTTATGTTGTTTTGAAATCTTATTCACTTCCTTAGTAACATGCATACTTCACAGTAAAGTTTTAACATATTAAAAAGATGTAATCTAACTCTCATCCAGCATGGCTGTGTCTATGAGTATGTAAAGAATTTTGCAACATTTGCATGTCTAGCAATCCATTTCCCATCTATAGAGTAACATGAATTACTAATACCCATAAACATTCATGCAATTTTACTAAAATTCTGGCGCTTAATAATGAACATTGAGATAAAGCCATGTATGAACGCTGTTTAAGTGTCTACCGGCCTTTCATGTTACCTTCAGGATGATAAAAACATACTGCCTTTGTAAAAACAGGCTTTTGTGTTTGTCATCATTGCCATTCTAGCATGGCACTCGTGGAATGCTGTGACTGATCTCTCTGCATCTGTTTGTTTTTAGGAAATCCTTTGAATTTGAAGATGTTCAAACATTCAGGCGCTTCATACACCAAACAAACCACCCTCAGATCTCTGAAGAACCCAGTGAGCCCTCAAGATCTACTCTCTATCACACAGTATCTGAAGACAATATCTATGAGGAGGTTGCATGTAGGTGTCCCAGTAATTTCTATCTATTGTGCTTTGTTTACCACAGTTTTGTACTTATTTAGTCATGTCCCTCAGTTCCACAGAAAGAAAATCCATATGAAGATATTAAAATATCTCCTTTACCTGTTTGGAGAGTTCCATCTTCATGGAAGATCCCTCCTCCAAGATGCACCATCAAAGCTCCTAAGGTTGGTTATTGTTCACCAATTCAGTTAGCTTTACAATTCTAATTGGACTTTTTAACTGTTTATAACATGTTAATTCTCTATAATAATAATCTTTCTTTATATAGCACCATCAAATTCCGTAGTTCCACACAAATGAATATGTTCAGTTTTTCATGTCACCATATCAACTTAAAATATAGTCTGCTGGCAAATAATGTCTGGCTGATGGATGGTTGACCATTGGGTGAAAGACAGACATAATGCACCTCCCACTAGTTCTTGTCTCCCTGGATACTGCATGTATAAACGTCAGTATACGGTTTAGAACAGTATGCCTCACATATTTGAAATGTTCCCATACTATGGGGGAGTACAGGATGGAAATACTGGAGAAAAAAACATGCTTTATATTTTTAAACGTATTGAAAATGGTATGGCCATGTAAATGGTTGCACGTATTGCCCATAAAAATGATGCAACCTGTATAAAAAACGGTACGGTACAGATAACATATGTTCGTTGTCATACATACGTTAATGTGAAAGACACCTTGGGTAGTACAGACCCCTAAAAGACATGTGGTACATTCCTTAAGTAGCTTGCCGTTTTTTGGCATAAATTGTGCCCAAAATTATGGCAAATTAACTTTGTTGCTAATATTGCAATATTAAGTAAATGGGGATATGGTTTGCTCCCAATGGGCACCAGTAACAAAGTTCAAAATATTTATTAATATTAAAAGCAGAATGAGGATGGTTTCAAATTTTATTAAAACTATGAAATATATTATGTTTTACCCTCTACAGTTTTTTTATTTTATGCAACTGTTGAGTGCATATATATTGCTGAGTGATATATTATTAAATCTGTATCATAAAATGTTTAATGTGACATTATTAGGTGATTTAGTAAATTGCTTTCCTTTAGATCCCTTCAAAACCAAACTTTCTGAAAAGACAAACACTGGAGCTGAAAAGCACCAAACTGTATGTTCACAAGAAGGCCCCAAAAGATTCCACCCTTCCAGTGACACTAATGGAATGGAAAGTTTTCCGTAACAGTGGAGAGATGACTAAAAAGAGGAAGAAATTCCCTCGGGTAAGATTCCTTATTTGAACAAACTGATTTTTTTCATTATAGCTCCCTATAAAATATATATATATATATATAAGATCAAACATGACATGAGACTATGGCGGTACACATCACTCCGTTTTAAATGATGCTTTGCTCATCCTGTGTTTACAGCAAAGGCAAAATAAAAAGTTTCCATGCAGGATGTGATTGGCCTAACAAGGAAACGCACACACAAAATCCTTCCTGTCTTAACTTTGTAGCAGCGTAATCTCATTGTTGCAGCTCTGGTGTTCTTTCTATGCATGCTTTGAATAGAAGCAAGTTCCATGTCTCTTCTCGCTTCTCTTAACGTACATGAAAATCGTATTTTTTACTAGTTGCTTTTTATGCATTATTGTTCATTGTGCACTATTATATTGATTGGTAAATTCAAGTTTTCTTTACTCTTCCAGCTTGTGATGAAGATACAAGACATTTTTGATGCCAAACGTGGAAAGAAGAAAGTTAAAATTCAGACCTTCACTGGCCATGATACTTCATCAAAAGGTATGTTTACAAAGGTTACATCCCTCTAAATCATTTATTACAATGTCTTTATAAAAGAATTTTCTAGTTGAATCCCTTTCGACTTTAACTTGAGTTTTTTTCATTTCTTAGGGGAAGCGAGTGAATCTGAAAGTGAAGTAGAGGATCGCCAGAAAAGTAAGAAAATGGTGTTTAATGTCTATATATGCTGCGTTTTGTCTATTATTTAAAAAACATAGTTGTATAACCATTATTCTAATTTACAATTTGTCTAAAAGGAGAAACCAGAAAATTTCTAACAAGATTTATTATGACTGTTTCTTTATACTTATTTTCATTTTCTATGCTCCTTAGTAAATGAGTTGGGTAGCTGCATGGACTATCCATGGGAATTAGCTTTTTTTCACATATGTGAAGTTCTCACCACTCCCTGTTCATTGAAGACAGGCAATATGACTTTCTACCAAATTTTCCATCAGCTAGTATTTGGGGAAATTGTCAATGATGTTTTTTTTTTTTACATAAAAGTTCAAATAATAAGGAAGACAATGGTTTTCTAAATCCAGAATACCTTGTCATTCTGGATGAACGAGATGATATATCATGGATATGTAGCAGCATGTATTTACTTGAACTTTGGGCAGGACTTCTTTTGACGCCCATAACATTGTTTCTCAATACTTAATTTAAAGGATACCGTGAGGATACACTTTTAGCACCCTCAGGTTCACACATGATTAGAATTTAATAATAATGTATCCTCATTATTCACAGTTTCCATTTTAAAAGGTTTTACTTTGACTCTTGGTTTAAAGGGTATCTACCACCACCACCAAGATGAAGGATTGTATGCAAATGAGGCTGAGGGGCCCCTTAGGCTCATTTGCATACAGTCTTTCATCCTAGTGGTAAATGTCCTTTGAGGTTATGACCTTGGTCTATAAGGCTGTTCACGTCATTCTGATACATTGCAATTATGGATAGCACTATGGTTGAATAAAGACCTGCCAGTTACTATCATACTCCAGTTACAGAAATCCAACTGGTTGTGATCTTATATTGGATGGACACACACAAACATTTGTTAATTCTCTTCACAGAACACAATAAGAGGTTGAATCAGTTCCACAGCTCATTAAAGCGGAACCCTCACTACCAGACTTTGGAGAGAGACCTCATAGAACTTCAGGAGCAGCAGCTTTTTGAGTTGTTTGTGGTTGTTTCTTTGAAGAAGAAGCCTTCTGGTGATGGCTATATTCCATATATTACACAACAATATCCCAATAAGGTAAAAACTTTTTGACTTTGTAATTTTCTACATTTTCACTCCTAGTTTTGATTATTGTAACAAATGTCAGTTAAAGACATACAATATGTTTAAGATCTTTGTTATATATTTTATAGAATGACCAACCAGTCAAACAGTCAAAAGATACAGAAGAAAGGCTTAAAGTCATCCCACAGTTCTGCTTTCCTGACTCTAATGACTGGGCTCCCACCTCAAATCTAAAAAGGTAATATTAAATTTGGGTAGAAGATAAATGGGTGTATCTATGCATATATATCATTTTTCTATAACTGGCCATCTTTCTTTTTCCAGTGAAACATTTTCTTTTGTTCTAACTGGAGAAGATGGAAGTAGATGGTTTGGCTATTGCAAGAAACTACTGGTAAGTTTTGTGCTGCAGAAAATATCTGTTGTATTAGATATAATATAAAAAGATTGGGGTTTGTCTGTAGCCTATACTTTTTGGCAAGTAGGTTATTCAGAGAGATCCTGTGTAAAACCATGAAATCCTTCACCTGGAAACGCATAGTATTTCCACACTGTCCCTGTTACTAATCTCATTTTTATGTAAAAATCACTTGTTTACATCTGTTAGTGTTGCTTTTGCGTTATCATGATCCACCGCCATTCATTGCCTATGATGTCTGTAATATATAATTGGTTGCTCCATGTAAAGACTTGTGCATTAAGTTCATTCCAACCTCCTTCATAGTTTGCACTTGTATGAAAGGAGTCCTTCATTTTAGGAATTTATAACTTGGGTCAATGGTTAGCCATGACTAGTGTGTCTTCATATCCAGTTGTAATTTTATTTGGTTATTGTATTGGACTCTCCTTTCATTTTCCTACTCTACTTTCATGCCATTTAAGAAAAATATTGTAAATCTTTGCTAAGGGTAAACCATAGACTAAACTTGTTCTCTATCCAATTTTAGCCACAAGGTAAAGGAAAACGTCTTCCAGAAGTCTACTGTATGGTCAGCCGGCTGGGCTGCTTCAACCTCTTTTCTAAGGTATCACTGGAAAGAAATGAAATCTGCTGTATTGCTGCTAAGGATAACCAACCCATACATACAACCCATACAAACATGTCTATATATACATACAAACATATATACATACAAGTATGGCAACATAGTGCCGTCTGTCCTAGCTTTCCATCTGAGGTTAGCTTTGGAGAATATGCACAACATATACATTTTTGGAAAGCTGAGAAGTGTTGTTAACAGAGCGTGTGCATGGCCAACCTTTATAAGATAAGATAATCCTTTATTATAAGACTGCAATATATGTATTATTAAACTTGTCTTTTACGGTAAGTAAATTTGTAATTCTTTTTAGATTCTAGATGAAGTGGAGAAAAGGAGGGAGATGTCTCCTGCTTTGGTGTCTCCATTTATGCGCAGTGTTATGGAGGCTCCATTCCCAGCACCTGGAAGAACCATAACAGTAAAGAGCTTTCTACCAGGATCAGGAAATGAGGTACATTTAGTTAATTTGGGATATGGGAGTATCAATAGTTCTATCCATACTTTCTATTAGGAGCATCATTATACAATTAAATAAATGTATCTTTCCTGTATTTCATACTTCTTATACTGGTTTTTCTAGGTAATTGAGCTTTGCAGGCCCATGGATTCCAGATTGGAACATGTTGACTTTGACTGTTTATTTAGCTGCCTCAGTGTCCACCATCTCATCAAGGTCTTTGCCTCACTTTTGCTTGAGAGACGGGTCATCTTCGTAGCTGACAAACTGAGGTAAGTCCTGCATGAGTATTAGGATAAGTGCATTAGGATAAATTGATGATGCCAGTTACATGCTAGGAGTGGGGAAACAGTTTCTTGCTCACACCTAATCTCTCCTGTTTTGCTTTAGAGTCAGTGGTGATCTGTATGAATATTCATGTTACTATAATTACTATTTTTTATATAGTGGCACTTTTTTCTAAGACTTTGTTACATATTGCTTGTTTTAGATGTGTTTGCAGCTGTAAGCATTATAAACAATCATGTATATTGCATTCCTTGGCACCAAATCTGACAACCCCCTTTTATTTCTCTCTAGCACGTTGTCAAAGTGTGCTCATGCAGTGGTAGCCCTACTTTATCCTTTCACATGGCAGCACACCTACATTCCAGTGCTTCCGGCTTCCATGATTGATATTGTCTGCTCACCTACTCCATTCCTTATTGGAATCCTTTCTTGTTCATTACCTCTGCTGAGTGATCTTCCTATTGAAGAGGTGAGCCTTAAGATTGTGCAGCTTTGTTACTTATTTCACTGGACAAAATATTTGTGGGTCATAGTCCATTCACAGTGTATGTTGCCACATTTAGATGTAACTATTATCAATTGTTGTGACAATTCTATGTAGACTATGTAGATACTCAGGTACTTGGAGTCCTACTATTACTACAAAAGGGCAGAAAAGTAGGATTGTTGTTAATTATTCTAGTTGTAATAGTTATCGTTTATGTTGCTTATTTTATATTTATGGAAGTTCTTCCTGAAATTAGTTTTTCAGACAAAGTCCTTATGCACATGACCATGGTGCCATTTCTTTCTATGTGGTCATGGACATGCCCATGGTTTCCACAGCACCGTGCATGAACTGACTGCCCGAGCAACAAATCATATAGCAGGTCCTATTCCTGACACAGGTTGCGGCTTGTGCAGTCATTTCCTTGGCAGTCATTGGCGTATAACAAGGGTTGGGAAGTAAGAGTTATTCTTATGGAAACTGCTAATTAAGGCCACCTTGTACACGTGTGATGACTAAAAGCCATGAACCCTCCACTTGGGGATTCTGGGAAAACAGTTGGGAATCTGTGTCTTCTGGAATAGATGGTTTGGTTTTAATACTGCATCACGTCATAAGGGTTCCTGAAGGTCAAGGGAGCTGCCTTATAGGTTGTTTTCCTTACCCCATCCTGGAAAACTTATTTCCGTGTTTTCCTATTAGCGTATGACAGAGAGCCGCAAGCCAGGGACTACAAGCCCGAGAGAACACAAAGGTCATGTGCATAAAGCCTTATTGAGAGACCAGGCCAGAGATAAAATATAACTATAAAGGATATCTTCATTTCTCTGGTGCTTCCCTGTACCTTGTTTTACAGTCATGGCCAAAATTGGTGAGGAGACCATAATGCTTGTGGCCTCAGTGGTCATATGAGCAAAAACAGAGATGTCACCATTGTTGTTCATGTGATTCGATGCAGTGGTCAAATGATCCTCACCAGTATTTATGGGGGAGCACAAGTATCCTTATTTTATTTATAGTTGGGATGAATTGCACTGTATATTATTAATCTGATTGTAATAATGTACACCATAGAAACCTGGACAACTTAATACAATTTGGACAACTATTACAATAGTTACATTAACTATTTACTTGTATTTGTTTACGTTTCTAGGTATTAATTGTAGATCTGTGTGCAAATAAGTTTCTACAGCAGGTGAGAACCTTTTCATTCTATGCCAATTACTGAGCTTTATACTATTCCCATTTATTAGTACAAACTGTTGGCTAAACTCGATAAATTGCCAAGGTTGACTGTAGTTTCAACTATTTGTTTTTTCATCATGATGGAACTAAGAAATACCAAATGTTTAAAGATAAGATATTTTAGTACATACAGGAGATTTGATAACACCTGTAATTATTGACTTAATGCAGATCAAACCATCATTCTGTTGTTTGTTGGTGATGGGTGGTGATATACTCAAGGTGTATCCTTTTAGCACACCACACCATTATGTGCATTTAGGTCATCCTCCTGCACCTGGGCTCAGATGGATGTAAGTCCCTGCCCTGTGATTGCATACAAGTTCTTTTGTAGAATGGTTGCAAAATGACAGCTTCAATCTGGTCCCTGAAGCAGTCTGCCAAAATTAGGGAGTTTACTAGCTGTACTACCTGGCCATTTTCCAGCTCCTCCACCCTTTCGCACAGTGAAGCACAATGCACGTTTTTCTTGTCTGGCTTTGTCCTGCCCATTTGATGATTATCATTTGGACACCCATTTTAAGGTTGCCACCTTACCATCATACAATTGTATACATATATATGATTCACCTGGGAATGAAAACCTACTGAGGTAGAAGAATTGAATTGGTGTTCTTTAAAGGAAACCTACCACTACGGATCTACCTATTAAGGTAGATGCTGTGGTAGGTGCATCTAACGTATGTAACAATAGCTCTTTTTTGGGCTTTACCCCGCTCTATCTTTTCTAATCTTTAAATCAGGGTAATATGCAAATTTTCTAAAGAGGCTACTGGGGCGTGGAGTAGCTGGAGCTGAGGTTTTTTCATGGCTCTCATGTAAATACAGTATATCAATACATTATATCAGTGATTCATAAGGTGGGCCATAAAAGATTTGACTTACATTATCAATCTTCATTCACAGGTATCAGATGAAGATGACATATTACCTCACAAGCTTCAGGCTGCTCTGGTACAGATCTTGGAGCAAAGAAATGACATAATGTATCATGAACAGCATTTTACTGAAGGTGAGCAAATTCAATAAAATATAGGCCTATACAGGCCCATATGTCAAACTTGGCAGAAATCAAAAGTAAATATTAGGAACACTGTCATTGGAGAGAATGTCTCCTGCCCTTCTATCCCTCCTCATTTGACTTTCTCTCTAAACTTTGGCTCCAAACCTTTTTTGATTTTGCAAAAGTAAACTTTCCTTCAGTTACTATTTAAAGGGTACCTGTCGGGAGCATTGTGGTCCACAAGTCATAGCCCATGTGTTGAAGTACAGTGCCGGGATCATAATTATATACTTCCATTGTGTGGGATATTTTGCATAATGCAAAAAATTAACTATGAACAGTGAATACATGATCTAAGATGGAGGGGTGGAGAAGAAGAGTCATGTTGACCCGACACTAATGTCTTATAGGAAAAGTTAATCACAAGTGATCTTTAGCAGATGCAGACTCAATTTTAGTTTGCTTTTTTAAAACGATTGTCATATGTAATGCATTATTATTTTCTTTTCAGAAGATGTTAGTCTGAATTCTTTGGTATCAGAAGCTTTTGTATGGTTCTTTGTGGAGATAGTTGGACATTACTCCCTGCACATGTATGTGAATGAGAAGGGAGAACGGATTTTCCAAAGAGAGCTCTTCCGCAAGTCTCACACCTCAAGGAGTGTACGCCAATTCCTTGACCTCTTTATGGAGACTCAGATGTTTGCAGGTTTTACACAGGACAGAGAACTAAGGAAAAGTGTGGTGAAAGGTAAGGAAATGCTTTTAGCATTTAAGTATTGTTACAAAAAAGTTACAGAACATACAATTGTTGGCATTGGACAACTCACTTTGGTTTAACTATGGTCAACACAGCATATAGCATATTGTCCCCTCAGGGCTACAAAAATTGCATTTCTGCAGCAGAATTATCCTTGTTGTCCTAGGCAGCCCTGGGTTTGCCACTTTATATCATGTTTTTGTAATGTGTGTGTGTGTGTGGGGGCAGGATATTAGGTAATTCCCAATTACACATGCAAGTTATGCACCACTTTATAGACATGTAAAGTGATACCTCCTGTCTTTTACCTATACAACTAGACTTTCCTGACCATAAAATGGCCGCTGATGGAGGGTCATGTGATCTCTATCTGTCTATGATCTGAATCTGCAGCCATTTTATGGTCGGAAATGATAATAATGATATGTCTGGCTGATGAGGTCAAATATAGGAGGATTTTTAAATATCAGGAAAATGGTGCAGAACCCATCCCCCCGCACTTACACCAACATTAGAAAAATCATGGGGTAAAGTGGCCATTGCCTTTAAGGAAGCCTCCCATATAATCTGTTAAAAAAGTTGTTAAACTCTCCTCTACAGGATAGTGATTCAGTTTAAAGCTCTGACAGACTCCTTGTTCTGAAATTGGATGCATAGCTATGCACCTGTGGTGGCGGGGGGGGGGGGGGGGGGGGTTCTGCAGACACAACTTTCTTGGTGTTGCCAGTGCAATATTTCCTTTCCCAAACACTTTAAATATCCTAAGTTGACGATAGACTTTTTATGCTGCACAAAAGATACAAATATTTAACACACAAGTTTTTGCTTGTTTGTTGACTGTCTGGGACATTTTCTTGGGCCAATTATGTGGAATGGGTGTTCCTAAAAATGCTTGCTGCAGACAGAACCCTTATGCATTAAATGTAATAGTGATGGGACTGTTTACCAGGAAGCTGCTGTTTTATTCATGTTCTCATGGCAAATGTTCTTTTCTTATTTAGGGCTTTTTGAGGTGCGAGCTTGTGAATATTTGAAGACTCTCCCTGAAACCGAACCCAGCGGAGTCAACAAGTTTTTGAAAGGCCTAAGTATGTCTGATGTTTCCATACTTTATTTATTCCGATTGTGGTTTGTGTAATATTACGTATTATTAGAACAGTTTGGGCTCTAAATTCTCTTGTCCCCCACTAATCATTCCATTTGTCTCCAACATCTATAAAGGGCTCTGGAAAATCATAAAAAATTTGAAGAATTCTCATACTGTGTATACATGTATATGTAAGATAGAAAGATGGAGATATAGATAAGCTGTTTAAATGTGACTTTTTTTTTTGCAGGTAATAAAATGAAGTTTCTTCAAAAGAAATAAAGGAACTAAAACCTTTTTCTGGTTTGTCTGTCATATGAAGTTTTTACTGTTGGAATCTTCCAGACAATGTTGACAGATTCCATCAGATTTTCAAAGAATTGAAGGAGTCTACATTTTAATCCTTTTGCCAATATTGGAGAGAGGAAAGTGATGTGATGATTATCCTCGTGAATTATTTACCCATAGAAAGAAGCTTAATTTTCTAAAGTATTTTGGAATTAGCTGGATGTCTCATGGCTGCTACATTTATGTGAACAAACCATTTTTGGAGAGCTTGGGATGACTAAATCTTCCACCTTGAACGAAGATTTGGAGACGGGAGGATTTTGAATCTTATTGGATGGTAGTCTGTCTCTTATCATCAAGTATAATCAAGTACTCAAAGAAACCTGCCAAAAGGACAGGGGGGGGGCACATTCTAAAAGACTGGCAGTATACAATCACATAAAATGTTATGGTGTTGTGTTATTGTACTGAACTGAACAACGTGAACACAGAAGCCAGAAAAAGAAAAGACAATGTTGTAAAAGCACTTGAAATAATTTATATGTAAATAGGGAATTAAAAAGAACTTGTCTTCCTTACAAATGAACAATGATCTACAGAAATTGCTCAGCACTTCTGTACATAATAATACTGTATTACACTGGACTTCTGAAAAGCAATATTCTATGTGGCAAATATACAAACTCTAATAACAGGTTGTTTCTAATCACTGTGAATTGTATTATAAAGGACACTTGGATGTAAATATTATTACTGT
Organism: Engystomops pustulosus; assembly: GCF_040894005.1. Classification (NCBI taxonomy): domain Eukaryota; kingdom Metazoa; phylum Chordata; class Amphibia; order Anura; family Leptodactylidae; genus Engystomops; species Engystomops pustulosus. The sequence continues at coordinate 192,739,534 of NC_092412.1, read as the reverse complement.
GTACTGTGCAGGACAGTGCTGTATAACACTAGGATCATATATTTACAAGGCAAATGAAAATGCACCTTATTTGTCATATTACAAAATGGTAAGGGTTTTAAAAATGGTTTTCCAGGACTTAACCATTCATGACCTTAAATTAGAGTAGCATAATAATGTCTGATCGAGGTTGTCTTAGCTTTGGAACATAATCTCGAACAGGATTAAGGGGCCAGAAAGTTCTTTGATGCAGTTGAAACTATTAGAAACATTGTAATTGTTTAAAAAAAAACATTTTAAAGTGAAGATTTGGACATGTCCAAAAATAACAATGTGGGAGTCCTTGAGACTGCTCCATGTTGTCCATGTGTTCTCTTAAGTCACAGACCGTAAATCTTTTAGACTCTATTAAAAATTTCTCCTCTGAATGTGCCTTGTTTAAAGTACAAGTTGTACATTTACCGTAAGTTATGATGGTATATTAACGCTACTTGCAGAACATTTATATCATTATATGGGTTCATGCAACCAATTTAATAATGAACATTTTTTTCATAAATTACAAAAATGTATATTTAAATGTGTAATGGGTGAACACTTTATAATCTGTACATATAAACTGCGGCTCAATCCACACCATATTTGTTGCTTTTTACCTTTTGTATTTATGGTGAATTTGTAATATTTTTCTGAAAATGCTACTCTTGCCCTTCTGTATGTAGAAAATCTAATGGAAGTTACCCCCTCCCCAACTCACACACCTGCTGCATATTACTCAGTGGGGGGATATTATGGCATATGCCATCAGCTGTTTGTTTTTCCAGCTTATGAAATAGCATTAAATATGATTAACATTTGGCCAGGCGAGAAATATTTTCGTGATGTAGTATTGCATTTTATGTGCCTTCTACGCTGCTTTGCCGTTTGTCTGTTCTTAACATCTCAAATCTGATAAACATGGGTGCAACCCTACATGATGTTGGATTTGGCAGTCTTAACTCCCAAATTACTTTGATACTACCTTGTGTATAGTAAAATATGAGCAATATTTAGCAATTAAGCTAGTTGATTCTTGAAGCTTGTAAAGTTGTGTGTACTCTTCTAGAACATACCATGTTTTTATTTTGGGATAGACTGTATTTTTCTATTTCAGAGTAGAGTAGAATTGTAAATGTGTTAATGTTTCATTTGTGGAAGTATTTGTAGCTATTTGCTTACAAATTTCTTCAATGGGGGAGACACTTTTAATAAATAAGTGTAGGCGAATAGACCAGAGTTAGACTCCATAGTTGCATTCTTCGCCAGATAAATCAAGCTATTAGTTTAATCTAATGTACAACAGAATTTTCTGGCACACAAACTAGGCTATGTCCCCTTTTCATAAAAGTCCAAAAACTGCCTAGAAATGGTCTAAAATCCTTAATAAAATAATTTCAGGTGCAAATTACTCCATAATTCCGGCATAGAAATATTGATAAATTGATCATGACTGCTTGACTATTCTACGCAAAAGTGTATTATCCAATTACTATTTAACCCTTTCAAACGTTTAGAAACATGGTGCAAATGGTTGGTCTGGAATTCACATGCGAACAGCATACACTGATACAGTAGAAGGTTTTACCTATGTTAAAAATGTGGCTCATATTGAGCTTTTGTATATGTCATATAATTATTACATGCTGTTTATCTTTTATAGGTAAATATGTAATACTTTATTAGAACCTGTATAATTCACTATTCTGCTTTTATACTGGTACCGAAATATATAAATAAAGTGTTACATGAAACTTATATCTTTGAAGCCATGTTGTTTGTACTGTTCAAGGATTTGGTTTATTAGGATATGGTGGATAACTGCTTTAGCTGGAAAGGACGCTCTTTTCATCACAGTCTGACTGATGACTGACTGTAATTTGGGTCTTTCAACAGCTCATTAATTTTTTTTATAAAAGTGGTAAATCAATAATGTCGCAGTCACATGTCGCAGTTAAAACTGCATCGCAATCGGCTTTGAGGTGGTGTTTTAGGTGTAGTTTTGTTAATTTAACAGGTGAAAGACATTTGTGAAACAGGTTTCTCCTTCAAAATCAAATTCACCCGTTCAGTTCATGTCTTTAACCTGTTAAATTAACGAACTGCGCCTAAAACCATCTCAAAACTGATTACGACGCAATTGTAACTGCAATGTGTGACCTCCCTCAGGGAGGCTTTACAATCGGCGTGCTAAGCACTGTGATTAATTACAGCTGTTTAGATGGGTAAGCATGGATTCCTTGCATATTCGATGGATATAATGCTAGGAATCCTGTCCCTGCATTGTGGTCCACCTGTGAAACACGTTTCTGCACAGTTGATGATTACGCCTTATAGGGGTAGTCCCATTTCAGCAAATTCATGTTATTGTTTTTGTGATACAAGTGAAAAGTTATACAATTATACAAAATATACTTTTGTATCAATTCCTCGTGGTTTTCTAGATCTGTACTTGCTGTCATTTTATAGAAAGCTTCTATATTTACTTCTAGTGGACAGAAATCTGACCATAAGTCGTGCACCTCTGTGACCATGGTCAGATTTCTGTCCACTAGAAGTAAATATAGAAGAGTTCTATAGAATGACAGCAAGCAGAGATTTAGAAAAAATTGCAAGGATTTCATACAGAAAGTATATTGAAAAATTGTATAACTTTAATAATACCGGTACAAACAATAATGTGCTGTAATGGAAATACAACCATATAGGGCCAATAGGCCGTTTTTAACCATTAGGTGCCTGTTAAAATTTAATTTTTAATTCCTTATCTATTAAAAAAATAACTCTATCTCGCTGCTCGGCTGTTCTCGTGCCCTGAATTAAAACCTAGCGTCGCCACCTAATGTGGCATCTTCAGGGGTTTTGGGGCAATAGCCAAAAAACCCCTGAAGACGGCACATTAGGTGGCGAAACATGTCGGGGGGTGGGGGTCAACGCTAGGTTTTACTTCAGGGCACGAGAACAGCCGAGCAGCGAGATAGCTCAGATAGAGTTATAGAGGACCGGCAAACCGACTCTAAAGGGAAAAGCAAGGGAGAATATGGTAGACTGGTGGAATGAATGCATGCATGGTGTGAACTACCCTACCCCAATCCTAAATTCTCCCCAACCCTACTAACATCCCATGTCAGAGTGCTGATGTGTCAGTGTCTGAACGCCACCCAAAGTAACAGAGGACAATACAAACTAAAAAGATAGCCAAAATAGGTACCTGACAGGAGAAAGGGATATTTATAAACAGGCTGATCTCGAACCCCTGACTATTTTAAAACAACATAGTACCGAGTCACATTTTTCGTTATTATTTTTTTAATAGATAAGGAATTAAAAGTTAAATTTTAACAGGCACCTAAGGGTTAAAAACGGCCTATTGGCCCTATATGGTTGTATTTTGAAGATATATTAACCCAGCCAACCACAGGTTTCACAAGAAAAAGATATTCTGTAATGGAAATAACTCTTTAAGATCCCTTTCACACTGCCGTTACAGGGACAGATATTCAGCGCAAGTTTGCAGCTGTATATACATCCCCATAGACAGCTATGGTGGCACCAGGTGGTGGTACAGTGGCCACACATATGGCCCTGCGGTGCGCATCAGTATGGAGAGCGGAGCGCTCTGCTGTGCACTATACCCGTACTATTGCCGGGAGAGCATACGGCAGTGTGCAAGTAGCTTAAGAGTGTGAAGCGCCATAAGTAATGCAATTATACGCCCACCGTATCAAACATGAAATAATACATTGGGGACAATTTTGATGTATGCTCCCTTAGGGTGATGGAACACGTGACGGTTTGACACGTTTTTGGGCAGTTTTTAAGCAGTCATTCAAAAAACGCATGTTTTTGAAAAATGCATCCGTTTTTGACCTGTTTTAATTAAGATAATTGGTCAAACCTGTCAAAAACTGATGCGTTTTTTGACGGACTGCTTTAAACGGGCCAAAAACGCGTTCAAAACGCCACGTGTGCCATCACCCATACAGAGATTTTGTCATGGTGTGCTTGCAGTTTCATCTGGGGTCAGAATGTTATAGATGGAGAACATGCAATAGATTGCATACAGTACATTTATCATTGTGGGAGAAGATTTTCCTTTACTTAAAGGGCTTGTACCAAATTTGCATATTATTCGCTATCAGCAAGAATTCCAGAACTCCAACCAATTGCAAGAAAGGACATCCATAAATCTGAAGAACGCGGGTGCTATTCTCACTTCCTCCTGCACAATACTGTGTGCTGCAGGAAACTGCACACCTTGTACATAAGGGGAGTTCTTGCATTATACTGAAATATGATGCAAGGACTTCACATTTGCCAGTCAAACTGCAGTGCCAACACTGAACCAGGTAATATAGCACCAGCACTCCAGTCTGGTGGCAGATGGGAAGTCCTTGCGTTAGATTTTGGTATAATGCAAGGGCCCCCCTTATGTTGGTGGCATGGGGAAACTGCTTAGAGAGGCACAGTATGAAGGGGAGCTGCTGGTGGGGGAGGATCCCATAGTACAGTGGTGGTGACCTATGGCATGGGTGCCAGAGGTGGCACTCGGAGCCATTTCTGTGGGCACCCAGGCAGTAAGAGATGCTGCTCTTAGTAATATTTTAAAGCGACACTTCATTGGCTGTTTGGAACTGCCGGAAAAGTGAGAAGATTTTTGACAGAAGTGCATTATCTTTGGAGGTCACTCTGCTAGACCCACTATTCTTCCTCTACAGAGAGACCCTGAAGAGAATCTACAGCGAGTCTGAATGTGCCCTCCTTCTTTCATCTGTGTTGGTGGCCTCAGGCAGCCGATACGATTGAAAGATGAGGAAGAACAGGTAGCAATAAGTTACTGCTTAAAATGCAATGTTGCCACTAATAAGTGGATTTTGGTTGTAGTTTGGGCACTCAGTCTCCAAAAGGTTTGCCATCACTGCCATAGTATGAAGGGGAGCAGCACAATATCAGGGGGCCTGGATGAGGGTCCACAGAATTACAAGGAGCTGGGGGGAGGAGGTGGGCACAATCTGACAAGGAGGTGAGGGTGGAATTTTACTTTGTGGGGGTAGAGTGAGGGGGCAAGGCAAAGTTCTGGCTTGGGCAATAAAATAAACTTTTGTCTCCCTTTTGTCATTCCAAAAGTTAGGAGGTATTTATATCAACACACAGACATACACAAGTTGTTATGGATGTATATATAAATGTATAATATATATTATAGTATAATAATATATAAATGTGTGGTGCATTGCAAAGCTATGTTTACATCTCAGTGTAGGCTAGCTGAAAGTATGTCAGAAGGTTTCCCTCTCCATATCACCGATAGCTGAGAATTTAATAAGACAGGCGCATCATGTCTTGTGCACCAGTTTTCTGGTATGTAAGGCAGAGGTTCTGGCACCTACATGAAATGCACGTCAGGTCCTGCCTGGTCTGTGCCCCAGCCACTTATCAAGAAAGAGGTGTGGAAGTTTTTCATGCCTTATATACCAGAAAACTGGTGCACAAGACATGATAAATGGCATTCGATATACCATTGTATATACCCTCTGCTTGGATATCATCATGTTCTTTTTTACACTATGTACAATAACCCTATTTCTCACCTATCCCTCTGAATATCTGTGATCTCGGGCATCCCATTTAACTGATTCAGGTCCTGTCCCTTTCAGTAAAGCATCAATGTTTTTTTTCTGTTACACTGTATATTATAAGGGATAAATATTTTTATATTTGATAAATCTGGGTTTTTGGTATGTGGGGAGACCTTACATGTTTATCATTTATTATTATTATTATTTTTTTTAATTTACTACTTTTTAGGCCCCCAAGGATATTAGAAACCTAAGGGTCTGATCATGTATGCAATATACTGCAATACTATAGTACTGTAGTGTATTGTAAATATACTGCTCTTCAGCCAGACTGTAATAGATAATGGCAATTGAAAGCTGTAGGAGACTCTCAAAGTGCCCAAGCTATCATAGCTATAGATCAATGACCCCTGATATCACAGGAACCCCAATCTGTGACAATATGGCAATGCTGCCACTGTTTAGGTGGGGGTCCTTGCATTATACCAAAATAGGATGCAATAATTCCTGTCTTCCTGCTGAACTGCAGGGCCAGTACTTTACTAACTCTTACATGTTGGTGTGCAGCCAGCCTTATAGAGAGCACAGAGCCAGGTGTTTGCCTCTCTTTAGCCCTGGTAAAATGTGAGAAGACATAAAGCTGTGAGCCACCATATTTCTGTGTATGGTATCCAGACAAAAATAGTTTCATGCTTATGAATATTCATGGGGATACCTTCTCTAGTCAACACTATTGGTATACTTAGTTGAGCAGCTACCTCCACATACTGACAGCTGGCAGGTCTGACCTTACATTGACGGCATCTACCTTGAGGAAGCTCAGTGTGGTGTTCTAGCCAAAGTTTGTTATATTCTCTATCCACCTCCTCACCAAACATTTCTGAAATTAACTTAGATTTCTTTTATGCTGACCAAAACGATCATACAATTATTATTACACAGACTTTAGTACTAACTGTTCAAATCAATATACAGTCCCCAATACCCCCTTTGGCAAAGGTCACATTTCCAGTGAACATTCTGTTTTTGCTTAGTTTCAAATGAACTTAAAGAAACCAAAGGTCTTCTGGAGAAAGATCTGCTGCATTATATGTATCAAATGAACCTCACAGGACCTATTGCACCATGAATGACTGTACGTCTCCACATGTCTGCAGAGGCGGCCTTTAATAGCAAAGTCTCCTTAAGGTGTCTTCTTACTTCCCCCTAGAGGCAGCTGCAAGTACAAGTCACAACAAGTCACAACCATCCCAATTATCTGTAGCTGCAATCTGTCCTCAGCAAAAGATTAAAGCTGACTATCCACATACGGTAAACAATTGTTACTATGCATTCTCTTGCATTATAAGGGTTTTTTGGTCTGGTTCTATATGCGCATATTCTGACAAACTCGCTTTGTGTTTGTGCAGTATTTACTAGACCGACCCTAGAACGGCTGAACTGAAAACCGTATGTCCGTTCAGCTGAGCGGTTCTAGGTTAAATCCGATTAATCACACATGGGGGGAGATTTATGACTGCTTCCTTCATGCCAGTTTTATGGCGTGCTCCTCTCCATGCCTCAATGGTCTGACTTGTCCTCGTTCCTGCTCCGGTGGTCTGGCATGCGCGTACCCACCTACTAGGGCGCAGGCGCTGGCTCCAGAAGATTTAAATGACCAGTCAACCTTTGAATGGTGCTGGCCATTCCCTGAATCCCTCATAAGCCAGCCTCTTCCTGCACACCTTGCCACATCTTCGTGCCCTTTTCCCTAGAGAAAGCTTGGATCCTGATGTCCTGTGCTTACATTGTGATTTCCTGTTGTGACCCCAGTTCCGTTATTGAGTTCGATCCTGTGCGGCCTGTCCTGACCTTCTGCTACATCCCCAACTCTGATCCTGTGCTGCCTGCCCTGACCTCCTGCCTGTCCACAACTACAATTCTGCTATAAGACTTTGTACTTTGCCTTGGCCACCACCGCTGACAATGTCGCACCTGTGGAACGGCCCGGTGGTACCATGCCGCAGCAAGTCAAACCCACTTTACGGTGGGCTCTGTGGAAAACCGGGTATCACTTAGACTCCGCTCCCAGGTGTCAGCTTATGTCATCATCCAAGGTGGTCCAGTGGGTCCACTACCCCTGGTGCCTGACACCCAGTCTATGGCAGAGCCACCTCTCCTCCCTGTCCTGGCTGCAAGGCTAAAGATCTTTGGAGAGATCCCTGCACTGCCTATTCAGATATTTGTACATTATAATGAGGTCTCCCGTTAGTGGACTTTTTTCTAAGGTGAATAACCCCAAGCTTTGAAATTCATCATTGTATTCTAGTCCCTCCATTCCCCTCATAATCTTAGTTGCTCTCCTCTGCACCCTTTCCAGTTCTACTATATCCTTATATATACACTAGTGCCCAAAACTGTACACAATATTCATGTGTGTTCTGACCAGTGATTTGTATAAGGCAAATATATGTTCTTATCATGAATATCTATTCCTCACTTGATACATCCCACAATTGTCTTTACTTTATTAGCAGCTACAGTGGTCACTGAAATTAAGTTTACCATCCACCAATAGTCTTTTTTTCTGGTAAAGTTTTACCAAGTAATTGACAGTTCAGAACATTGCTTTGAAGGGTGCCCCAAACTGACCCCTGTGGCACCCAACTGGTGACTTGAACTCAATATGAGAATGTGCCATTAATGAAGGCACTCCGTTTTCTATTACTTTACCCTAGTTCCAGCAGTCTAATTTTAATTAACAACCTTTCATGCGCATACATTGTATCAAATCCCTTGGAAAAGTCCAGATACACAACATCCACAGCCTCCCCCAGGTCCAGTCTAGAACTTACCTCCTCATAAAAACTAATCACATTCGTCTGACAAGAACAATTCCTCATAAACTTGTGCTTATGCTGGGTTATAATATTACAGAGATTAGAGCATACTTCCAGCGGTACCCGGGGGTGTATGGAATCTGGGCCAGGGATTTGTCTTTTCTAGTGGTTTTGAGGTGGCGCCATACTTCTTCCTGGGTTAAGCAACTAACATTTAATAGAGGATTTACATTATGCCTCATTATGTCATCTATCATGGGAAGAGAAAATTCATTAAATAGGTTGTCCCTTCCCTCATCTCCCTTCACCATCACCCTCTTGTTAATACCCAGCGGGTATTCTCTGTTTTAAGTTTCTTGTTATTTATATACATGTTGATCTGGGGGACAACCTCCTGCAGTAGGCCACTGCTGGGTTTCCAAAGAGCTCTTAGCAATTCTAATTGAGGCTCTTAACCCCTTTCCGCACCTGACATAATTCTACATTATAGGATGCGGGTAGTTCCCACACCTTAACGTAGAATTACACCATTACATCAAAAAATAACATTTACCCCAACAGAATACAAAGAAAAAATACAGCTTTTCTCACAATAAATAAGCTCTAAAACAACTCTGTAAACAAAAAAATATAAATGTTATGCCCATTGTTACATGGTAATTCAAAAACAAGCAAATTTCTCACAAAGGGAGTTCTATATTCTGCAAAACAAGTTAACCATAAAAAAAGCTATATAAATTGGGTATGGCCGTAATCGTGATGACACATAGAATAAAGATAACACTTTATTTTTATGGTACGGTGAACGTCCAGGAAAAATAAAAACTGAAAAGTGGATCTCATCCACAAAAAAAATAATCCCCCATATTTCGAAATTACAAAAAAATAAAAACATTTTATAGCCTGTAAAATGTATCATAGTATATAAGGCTGGAAAAAGACGCAAGTCCATCAAGTCTAACCTTTAAGAATTAAATAAATGTTTTATCCCCATAACCCGTGATATTTTTTTTCTCCAGAAAGGCATCCAGGCCTCTCTTGAACATGTACATAGAGTCCGCCATAACAACCTCCTGCGGCAGAGAGTTCCATAGTCTCACTGCTCTTACAGTAAAGAACCTTTGTCTATGGTGATGGTGGAACCTCCTCTCCTCTAGGTGTAGAGGATGCCCCCTTGTCCTGGTCACAGGCCTAGGTATAAAAAGATCTTTGGAGAGATCCTTGTACTGTCCGTTCAGGTATTTGTACATTGTAATGAGGTCTCCCCTCAGTCGTCTTTTTTCTAAACTGAATAATCCTATATTTAGTAATCTGTCATTCTATTCTAATCCCTCCATTCCCCTAATAACCTTGGTAGCTCTCCTCTGCACCTGTTCCAGCTCTACTATATCCTTTTTATACACTGGTGCCCAAAACTGTACACAATATTCCATGTGTGGTTTGACCAGGGATTTGTATAAGGGCAAAACTATGTCTTTATCATGAGAATCTATTCCTCTCTTGATACATCCCATAATTTTATTTGCTTTACCAGCAGCCGCCTGGCTCTGGTCACAAAAATTAAGTTTACCATCCACCAATACCCCTTTTCCTTTTTCAAGTATTTGACTGTTTAGAACATAATTATACTTTTTGTTTCCATGGCCCAAATGCATAATTTTACATTTATCTACATTAAACCTCATCAACCATTTCTCTGCCCACTCCTCAAGCTTCCACAAATCCCTCTGTAATGCTAAACTATCGACCTCAGTATTTATTACTTTACACAGCTTAGTATCATCTCCAAATATTGAAACTTGACTGTGTAAACCCACTACAAGGTCAATAATAAAAATATTAAAAAGAAGTGGCCCCAATACTGACCCCTGTGGCACTCCACTGGTAACGTCAACCAGTGGCGTAACTAGGAGAGACAGGGCCCCCTAGCAGGCTACTGCATGGGGCCCCCCTTCACAGATACTGCATATATACATCACAGTATATGTTATATAACTTATTATGCTGGACAATGGGGAGTACAATATAGATATAATGGTGCACATCCTCCATTCTTTATTGTGTCAGGTCAGATGATGGGGCCCCCTGACACTGCAGGCCCCATAGCAGCTGCTATGGCTGCTACCGCTGTAGTTACGCCCATGACGTCAACGCAATCTGAGAATGTGCCATTAATGACGACCTTCTGTTTTCTATCACTAAGCCAATTACTTACCCAAATACACAGATTTTCTCCTATTCCCAGCAGTCTCATTTTATATACCAACCTTTTATGTGGCACAGTGTCAAATGCCTTTGAAAAGTCCAAATATACAACATCCACAGCGTCCCCCAGATCCAGTCTTGAACTTACCTCCTCATAGAAACAGAATCAGATTAGTCTGACATGACTTATCTCTCATAAACCCATGCTGACGCTGAGAAACTGCATGGCGAATGGCGATGCTTCTGTTCCATGCCCGGTATCCATTGGGTATCAAACTTTGTGGAGTTTTTTGCCATTTAATACTTTGTGACGGTTTAATTTTTGGCTAAAATAAATATATTGTCTAAAAAAATTACAGCTTGTAAATTACACCTTCATTTTGTTTTAGACCCTGTAAAACATCTAAAGGGTTAACACACTTCTTAAAGTTGATTTGAGGGGTGTAGTTTCTAAAATGGCATAAAAATTACGGGGTTGTACAGCTATTTAGGCCTCTCACAGTCACTTAAAGCTGAGCAGGTGCCTCTAAATAAGGGATTTTCATAAAAATTAGAAAAATTGCACCCACAATTCAAAACCTCCTAACAACCTAGAAAAGAGAGAGGATGCATAAAAACCCATGCCATTATACAGCAGAACATTTGGGAATGTTAGTTATAAAGTTACTTGGGTGCTATGACTATCTGCCTGAAAAGCAGAAAATTTAGAACTTTGAAAATTAATAATTTTTATTCATTCATTTATCATGCCAAATCCTAGTCAGAATGACAGCCTTTGAAGACAAGGATGGCCATAAATATGACATCAAGGGACACATTACTTGTTCCTCATCTGGAGTGATATATGCTCTCCAATGCCCCTGCAAATTAATGTATGTAGGAAAGACCATTCGTGAGATGAGAATCAGGATCAGAGAACATCTATATTCAATTAAAAACTATGATAAAATGCAGACTGAGGCCCTAAAGCAAAACAAACGATTGCCGAGCATTTCAAAAAAATTCACAACTGTAACCCTAGAGACATTAAAGGTTGGGCCATCACCCAAACATCATTAGGGATCAGAGGTGGAGATTTGGATACCTTGCTTCTTCAAATGGAGAGCTGTTGGATGGATCTGCAGGATGGGAAGCCTTAAACCAAGAGGTTTGAATGATAACTTTGGCTTCGGATGCTTTTTGTAAAAATTGATGGTACATTACATTTGCCCTTTGGCACTATGTGCAGACACAATTGCCATCATAACAATGACTGTATCTGGACTAGCAACATGATTAATATCACGCAAAAAAATGTTTTTAAATTAGTTGGACATTAGCGAATGGTAAATTACAGAAAGAATACATCGGCTATATTTATTTTTTGTTCATCTGCAATCATGTAAAAATGAGAATATGGTTAATTCCATTTTTGATATTTCCATCTCGACATAATAATGATAATCTTATTCCATTGGTGAATTAGACTCTCAATCTTAGATTTCTACATAAAAGGCGCACAAATCTGGGTCACAGATAGCGGGTGACAATAGCAGAACGCAGTTGTGAGTTTCAGTCGCGTGGATTCACGCAATCTGGAACTAAGCCATCAGCGCTGCTGAAGTGAATGTAGAGGCGGCGTATATAACCAATTCAGCCGCGATCCTCGCTCACAGCAACAGCCGGCTCATCCACAGTGCCGCGCTCCGTTGCATGCCAGCGATGTTAATGCTCTCTGCGATGTGCTAATCTAAAGACCCACATCTCACACAGCCTGTTCCTCTCTGATCCCCATAATAAATTATTGGTGGGATTCTGTTATACTACAGGAGGGATATAATAACTTATAAGGGTACCCCTACCTGTATGTACCCTCAGTTGTTACCTCACAACTGAAGTGGCTAGGATAAAGTATGGCAACACAAATTAATGCCATACTAGATATTTCACTTATTAGTGTGAGAGAACATACTCAAGATTTTAGAGATCCAATAAAGGTTATATTTTATTACACTCACATCTTTCTCTTTTTCCAATCTTCCCCCTCCCTTTCCTGATAAATCATAAATTTTAATAGTAATATTAGTAAGTTACCTAATATCTTAACCCCCACACATTCCAGAAAACTTGAAGCTAACCCCTAACATATGTTTTTGCTGTCATCATCCGACAAGTTTACTGGGTATGTAAATGTGAGCTGACAAATTGTAAGATACTGTGGGTGCACCCACATGGTAATGATGAATTAGTGTCATTCATACATGTAACTTGTTTACTGTCGCCATCTGTTGGTGCACTAATATTTTAACAACGGGTACACAACCTTTTTTTTCAACCCCTCAGAAACTTTAACCTAGAGACTGATGCAATCGCTACAACCTCCCCAGATCATACTATGGCTGACATACAGCGACCCCACCCCCCACCAGATCATCAGACTACTGCTAAAATTCAGCACTAACCTAATCCCAATAGCTATGTAAAGTACATAAATGGTGGAACTGTGGAAGTGCCTAACTGTATTAGTATGAACAAAATTGCAAATGGAATTTGCACCAATTTAGCACCAATTCACACTGTATACCCAAATGGATTTTTAAACACAAAATAGATTTATTTAAAAATCTATATTTATCTAAAAACAAGACATATAGTCGTTGGAATCAGAAAGTGGTGTATATCATTATTAGAGAGATCAATTATGCAAACATAATATATACATAAAAATACTTAAAAATAAAAATATGACAATGGTTTAAAGATCACAGGCTGGGCAAAAAAACGGATGGAGTGAATTAGATGCACTTGCATGCACATGAGAACCCAGAGGATGCCGAGGTGAAGAACAATGGCTCTGTGCCCTGCGATTGTGGCATTCCATTATAGGAAGAACTGATCAGACGTACGGCCAAAACGTGAGTCTATATATCTGTCACTAATATCTGGGAGACAATTCTAATATTGATTCTGTGTCATCACCAAGGATAAACACTTTATCCTATACAGGACATAACTTACTCAACTTACTGTGCATTCTAAGTACACATTAGTCTTTTCTATTGGACTCAGATTGCTTTGTTAAAACTCTAAACATCCTAAAAAGTGGTATATGCTGTAGTATCATCAGCATTCTATCAAGTCACATGGCCTTTGATAAGATTACATCTATGGTCAAACAATAAACCATTGTCTAATGTTTGGATCCCATTTGATTGATAAGAAGTACAAGATCATTATACTTTTCACTTTGATGACAACTCCACTCTGTCTACAAAGAATTTAACAGCTCTCTAAATAATCCATGGATAAACACCATAAACATAAACACCATTTTTAGAAAAAAAAACTTTAAAAAGATTTTTATTTTGGACTTGGGCACTTGGGCCCTTCAGTGCTACTCTGCCTCTTTTTTTGCCCAGACTGTGATCTTTAAAGGACACCTGTCATCAGGTCTCTGTCACTATTTCTGTCACCACTACCTGTTGGAGCAGCTCACAAGGATTCCATCCAAGCCTTTATCTAGTCAATTCATACATTAATCATTGCAAAATCATATTTTCTGTATTATGTTACCCCTCCCCTCTCCTCCCCTGCTCATGTCTGTGTGTAATGTATAGTAAAGCATTGCTGGTGTCTGTGCTTTACCTGCTGACATGCTGCATCCTCCTAATACACATGTGAGACCAGGGTCGGTGGATCCTCCGGTAGGCCCCCGTTACCTCCACTATGACAGGGGCCCCCGTACCCATCTGAGGCACTTGCCTGCCGGGTCGGATTGGCCTACAGTGGGCCCCCGTAAGCATCCACTCGAGTACCGTCTTTAATGTAATGCACGCATTGTGTGTGCGTCGCGGCCGGGGTTTTTTTGCCGGCACGCGTCGCACTGTCACCCCCTGATGCGCGGCAGCGTGATGATGCACTCACGCTGCCGCACGTCTTGTTGTTTCTGTCGGTCGTGCTACAGGGGGAAGAAGAGGATGCGGGAGCCCTGCTAAAGGTGAGTGAATTTTATTATTTTCAACTATTGCAGAAATATATATATATATTAAAGGGGCCCCTACAAGAATATATTAAAATGGGCACTAGAGGACTATATGTAATAAGGGTGGGGGGTATACAGGATAAGAGTCGTAGTAGTGTGCCCATATATACAGTAAAGGAGTAGTAGTACTGAGCTGTACCCATATATACAGGATAGGAGTAGTAGTATTAGTGTGCTGTGGCCATATATACAGGATAGGAGTAGTAGTAGTAGTAGTGTGCTGTGCCCATATATACAGGAAAGGAGTAGTAGTACTGAGCTGTACCCATGTATACAGGATAGGAGTAGTAGTAGTAGTGTGCTGTGGCCATATATACAGGATAGGAGTAGTAGTAGTAGTAGTGTGCTGTGCCCATATATACAGGAAAGGAGTAGTAGTACTGAGCTGTACCCATGTATACAGGATAGGAGTAGTAGTAGTAGTGTGCTGTACCCATATATACAGGATAGGAGTAGCAGTAGTGTGCTGTGGCCATATATACAGGATAGGAGTAGTAGTACTGTCCTATTCCCATATATACAGGAAAGGATACAGTAATCTCTGATAAAATGAAACATGTCTGTTGACTGATGCATATAGTGCATATAGATAGCTGCTGGTGACTCGGTCATTCAGCATTATTCATCTATTCGTTTAATTATTGTATCCCCTTTCTGTCTGGACAGAAGTTCTGATCTAACTAGCGGCTTCCTCGGATACGATCATGTCACTACTATTTCCAGGGGACACCACCACATCCTTTGCCGCCCCCACATCTAGACATTGTGGCAATTTATAACATAAACAATTCAGTCTGTATGTGACTGTAGAATATTTTGTATATACAGTCCTCTATATAATGTACAGTCTCAGGGCTGATTGCACAGAGCTCACTCACTTCCAACCGCGGTAAGTCACGTGATAGAACAACTCGCAGCTGACCAATCAACGAGCAGCTCTGGCATTCTCTACAGCGGGACACAGGTAATGAGTAGGACAGACTACGTCATCAGGCAGCGCGCGTGCGCTCTCCAGTCTTCTGCCGGGCGACAAGATGGCGGGGACCAGTCTGGTTGCTGGAGATGTGGTTGTGGATGCGTTGCCGTATTTTGACCAAGGATACGACGCCGCCGGAGTGCGGGAGGCGGTGAGTGCTCTGTGCAGATGTCCCGTAATGTTACACGTGGGGTGTCTGGTAACTTGCTCTGCGTGTATGCGGTGAGGGCAGTGATGTCCAGACGCGTGTGAATGGTGCCAGACAGGATGTCCGTGTGCCCGGTGTAGTTGTAGTCTGGAGCCTGAAATCTCCACGTGACCCACTGTCCAGGATAGAAGACACTATGTGACATTGTCATCTAATCTTCACTGTAGATGAAAAATATGTTTACCTGCCTTAACCCCTTCCTGCCAATTCCCTGTCCATACTTTGCGTTTTTCATTCCCCTCCTTGAAAAACCCATCACTATTTTGTCCCCATCTATAGAGCTGCCTGAGGGCTTGTTTTGTACGTAACAAATTCTATCTTTTCTTAAATTTTTTGTTCTCAACCTTCATTTTTCCATGTTTGAGGGCTTATTTTCTGCTTAGCAAATTTTACTTCTCAATGCGATTATTATTCCACGCTGTGTACTGGGAAGCTGGAAAAAACGCATTTGTGCAGGCTCAGTTTTTATGACTTTCAACTGATACTTCTACCTTTATTATTTAGTCCGGTATGATCACGTTGATACCAAATTTATATAGGTTTTATTGTGTTTTAATACATTTTCAAAAATTAAAACAAAGTGCTCAAAAAAGAGAATGAAATCCTCTGACGTTAATAAATTTTCATAATTTGGTGTCCAGAGGTGTATAAGATGTCATTTTTTGCGAAACAAGCTGTAAAAATATAGCCCGTCTATGTGGCACAACTAATTTTTTTTTTTTTGTGCGTTAACATACTTGGGATGTATCTAATATGTCCTGGCTACTTAGAGCCGTAACTTTGGATTGGTGGTACATACCTAGATAGAATTCCCGCTTTCATATGATACCAGTGTGGTGTTTCTAGGTGGCAGAGAATCGGAGATATTCACTGTTAAAATGGAATTTGGGTTTGTGGACCCACTCCCGACTGTCACAGTTAACCCTGTACCAACGTGTGATGTACTCTTATGTCACACGTCGGCTCCCACCGCCTCCAGCAAAGCTGCTGGAGGCATTTAAATCCTGACGGCGCAAGGGCCGTCCCCTTTATAGTCATTGGGCAGTGGCGATTGGTTACTATGACAGCCTTGAAGAGTATCTCATTTTAACTCAATTATTGCAACACACGATTTCCACATTGATTCTACCATATACTGCCATAATACAGGGGATTTTACACATCTATTCCAATCAGACAACCTAGAGTTAAAATACCCTAGGCAGTGGTGGCAAACCTATGGCACGGGTGCCAGAGGTGGCACTCGGAGCCATTTCTGTGGGCACTCAGACCATCACCTCAGGACAGAGTTCACCAAATAGGACCAAATCCACCAAGTCCCAGGCAACTTAAAAGATGATTCTAGGTAACACTGTTCAAAGTTGTAGTCACCTGAAGTGTACCCCTCATCTAGCAGCTACAGCTTGTAAATAAAATATATACATCTTTAGCTTAACATGGGGTAGGGGCAACATTAACTAATGTTTATAGTCTCTCGTACCCAGGACCACCGGAGAGCACATATTCTCCTACAGCTAAAACAAAATTTATTAGTGAACAGTACTATCATGTTTTTTAATATTTCTTGAATTCTGAAAAGAAATATGAAATGCTCCCAAAAATCAACTATTAGATTCCTGCCTTCTCCCCTGCATTACAAGATCAGCTCAGGCACTTCCTGCTGAAGTGTGTGTGTGTGTGTGTGTGTAAAATGGCAATCTCTCCGGAAATTGCCCCCCCCCCCCAAAAAAAAAAAACACCTTTTGATTACATGTTTTAGAGTTTTTTTTTTATTTCCACGTTATATTATTTTTTGTTATGAAGTGCATAAAGTTAATCCCTGACATATACTCAGAAGATTCCTCATAGGTGAATATCTTTGAGTATTGTTGTATGCATTTATTTATATCATCATGGGTTTTTGAGTCAGACCTTCATATTCCCGGAATACCCCTTTAAGAATTAAAATGCTACTGGCCCTTTAATCAGTCCGTTAATTTCCTCCGCGCGGTCCGTTGCAGAGCATACAAAGGACACAAGATGGCCGCCGGTCACATGTCCATATCACATGTCCTGCACCTGCCTGGGCAGGTCATGTGATCACCTATATGTTTGGCTGTAGTCGGTTGGTTGCAGTGCATCCAGTATGGCCAGTGTTGTGGTGATGGCAGTTACACATCATTACTTTTAAGGGCTAATCCTCACGTCCCCGCGCTGTTTTGTGAACTTATATTATAGCTTTATGCTAATTTTGTTATGTGCCTACTGGGGCGTGGAGTAGCCGCAGCTACTCCATGCCCTAGTAGCCACTTTACCCCTCTTACCCACAATCTTCGGCGCGCAGCTGCAAGGAGCTGCGCGCCGAAGATTGTGGGTAGGAGGGGGAAAGTGGCTACTGGGGTGTGGAGTAGCCGCGCTGTGTAGCCACAGCTGCGGCTACTCCACGCCCCAGTAGCCGCATAACAAAATTAGCATAAAGCTATAATATAAGTTCACAAAACAGCGCGGGGACGTGAGGATTAGCCCTTAAAAGGGTTATCCTCACGTCCTATTGATCCACCTACCACCCGATCTACCTTTATAGGTAATTCGTGGTGGTAGGTTCCTTTTAAATAGTTTTATCTAGATTACCTTTAATTGTATAAAATACTAGTAAACTCTTGGTAATTGGTCGCTGTTGGTGTTGTGGTGCTCTTTGCAGGTTTTTGAGATGGCAAGGTTTTTATTATAAGATGGGTATGGTGAACCTGTTGTACATGCATGTACGTAACAGGAAAATGGGCAATAAAAGCTCAATAACATTTAATGCAGTTTTGTTATCAGATTTGATATTTTCTTTTGCCCTTATATTTAGGCCGCTGCCCTGGTGGAAGAGGAAACGAGACGTTATCGTCCAACCAAAAATTACCTGAGCTATTTACCTACTCCTGATTACAGCGCTTTTGAGGTATGGATCTAGAGCAGTGCTTTTTCAGTACTTAAAGCCATACTCATACATTTCTTCAATTAGATGTAATTAAAAGAAATTTACCTGTGTGAAGATGATCTGCCATAAATGTAGCCATACTGTCCTTTGATACCACCACCGCTGCTGGAGGGATTGTACAAAGAAACAAATAGTTTTTACAAATGAAATGGGCGGGAGTTACTGGCTGTCCCACAGCCGTCACGTGGAATGACTGCTGAATCCAGGTGGTGGGGCAGGACTCAATAATGCATGTCTGACCACTGCTGGAAGAGTGAAGGGGTGGTTGTATCCAAGGAAAACTATCTCCTGACTATGACTACATTTATGGAAAATTATCTTCTCCCAGGTACAAGTAGAAAATTCCTCTTTTTTTGCAACTGGTAGCAAAATATGACACCACACACAGCGCCATACATTGAAGTAGGAATTTTTTGTACAGGAGGCTTTAATTTGTTGTGAAGAAAACAAGCCATCACAAAGCTCTTTACATGGAAAAAAAATGCTACAGGTTTTCGAAGGTGGGGAGTGCAAAAATCAAAAAGGGCCTGGTGGTTAGTGGGTTAATGAGTTGTTGTGATCTAACACAACTGAGTGCATTTTGCTGGAAGCTCTGTGTCCTACCGTGCCTGAACTAATTTTTGGGGGTAGGAGGTCAAAATATTGATGGTGTATCCTGAAAATATATTGATTAATAGACAATCTCAACTAACTAAAATAAATGGTGTTTTCACAAGCAGCTCTACTTCTCTAACAGTCGCAGTGGTGTCACTTCTTGTTGTCTTCCAGCTTGTTACCAGTGATTCTAGAGTTTCCTTGCTGTCCAGTAAATAGGGGATTTGTTATCCAAGCCCTGGTTAGACAGTAGACGAACTCTGATGTGTATCCCAATTATTATTATTTTAACTGAGTTGTACAATCATTAAGGGTTCACATACAAAACTACAATGATCAGAGAACATGTGGAAGGAGGACCCTGCCCAGGAGGGCTCACACTCTATATTTTTATAGATTGTAAGTAGGAAATCCTCTTGTATGATGTCCACATAACCCTCCACGAAGGTTGTGCTGATATTTAGTGCAGGGGGAAAAGTTTACAGATCACAATGGAGGTAGGTAACACGTGCCTGCTTTGAACAAAGATGGAAATCCTTGGATGGTAATTTAGAGGTGACATGTTCAGCAGTTGTTGATTTCAGTGGTACAATAATAGTGAGGGGTGGGTTATCTTATCATAGAGAACCCATATCAAACCATTACCTTTTGCCTAGGGAAGTGGCTTTTTTTATATACACAGGGGAGGTTTGCAGCATTCCCTGGGCTACACTTGATGGTTTTCTTATTTCAATTTCATCTTTAAAATTCATCTGAAATCTTGGGTTTTTTTTTTTTCATCTTTCCAGACCGAAATAATGAGGAATGAGTTTGAGAGACTAGCTGCTCGCCAGCCGCTTGAGCTTCTAAGCATGAAGAGGTGAGTCCTAGGGGTTTTCTGTCAGACTTTGCATTTTACAGGGAACCTGTCATCGGGAGATATTTCTGGCTTCCCCATAGGGGATAGTGTGCACATTGCCAAAGTGTCTTTATAATTAAACTGGCCTTTTCCAATAAACAGAAAAGTTAGATGAAAGTTTACCTTTCTCTCTTCCGAGCTGTGTCCCTAGTCCCATGGGAGTGGCCAGGAAGGAGTGGTATTCTCCTCCCCCCACGCTCGGGGAAACTGCTCCCTCATGCGTCTATTACAAGTAGACATTTTTCTTTGCATCTGCTTCTTCCTTCTTGTTTTTGCTGGACAAAATGACCAGTTATAAGCAGACCCTCTTTTTGGCATTGTACGTTAAAGATTCTGTTTTTTTTTTTTTTTTTTTTTTTACATTACATTAAAGGTATAATTGGTCTTTTAATTTGATGGAGATTTTCTTGTGCTTTCTTAGATATGAATTACCTGCGCCTTCATCTGGTCAGAGGAATGATATAACTGCATGGCAGGAGTGCGTCAACAATTCAATGGCTCAGCTGGAGCACCAGGCTGTTCGTATAGAGAATCTGGAGATCATGTCTCAGCATGGCTGTAATGCCTGGAGAGTCTATAATGAGTGAGTTGAACTGGTAATAGTCAATGTTGCATTCGAGGATGCTTACAATTGAAGCTTCATTAACCCTCTCATCTTTTCTTTTTTAGGAATCTAGTTCATATGATTGAATCTGCACAGAAGGATCTTCAGAAATTAAGGTATTTACTTTGTTTATATGTACAAAATAACGGACTTTGTATAGCATACTCTGGAATTGCAGGATAAAGAGATCTGGATTATTCAGTCTTCTACCATATCAACTGGTCACGGTGTAATGAGCACACAGTGTCTCACCGCACTGTGACAGAGCCAGGCGGCTGCTCTGCTTTCTATAGAGGGGTTAGGGGTGAGGAGCGTCAATCCCTACTACCTTCTCCATACAGCGGTGTGCTTCGCCCTGGTTAGCACACAACCATTTGGATGAGGCTTTAGCACACTAGTTTTCTGTCTTACGGAATCTGACTAAAGTTGCAGTTTTGCACCACATTCAAACGGCTATAATCTCCTGAACCCTGGCACCTAGAAACACAATCTGGTTGTCATAATGAGGGGGATTTCACTATTACTCTTCAAAGTTGAAGTAAAATTTTTAGATTTTTATATACAGTGTTCTAGTTCTGACTGTATATTTTAGAGTGGATATCTCCCTTAGTCATGTGAAGCATCCATACACAATATAGTGTATTTATAGCATATTAAAGGGGAGAGTCTCTTGTGTAATATGACACAATTGTATTTCTCAGTGCCAGTGTTCAGACTGAGAAGTGTACATGTACCCTCTGCATTTGTATCTGAACTTGAGGGAAATTGGGATGGAATAATGCTATAGATATTTATAACCTATTTGGTAAAAGTTTTATACAGTTTTACTACTTGAAAAAATTTGTTTAATATTAATAAAACTAAGTAAAAATTATTCTGATATGTAAAGCTTTTCCAAGGATAATGGCATTTAAAGAACTGCAAAAATTGACCTCGGACAGGAAGGGGTTATGTATCTTACCTGCTTGTCTACATTTCGCTGTGTCTAAGGTTTTTTTAAGAGGATGGTGACAATTGCTGTCGTTCGTAGTGGTTTTTTTCTGTGGAAATTCCTTTTCCGCATCGCTTGTAGCCTGGAAGCATATGCTCTTATTAAACCTTATACACAACAAATGCCACTGAATGCATTTTGTGTAGGTAAGAGATAGTAACTGCAGTGCCTGCCTTCTAGACAGATTACAGATTGCTTCTTCATCCAGATATTCTATGAAACTTTGTTTTATTATTCTTTATATAAATCTTGTTTTGTTCAGAAAACGCATTCAGGACATGAATTGGCAAAGAAAAAACTCACAACTTACATCTGGAGCCAAGCTGAGAGAGATGGAGTCAACGTAAGTTAATTGTGCATATTGTCATCAGAGCTGTGTTCCTATGTGTCTTGTTAATTTTCCCACACCAGGACGTTATTTCATTTGGTCCATGTCACAATAGATGCACTAAATTAAAGATTGTTTTACTACTTTAACAAATTGACCTATTTTGCAGAATGCTCATAGGTTTATGTGTTGTCCTATTCTGAAAGCTATATTTTTTTAATTACTCAATCAAAAGAGCATTATGGGGGTAATTACAGGATAAGATGTTTTCGTTGGAACTATTTTGGGGTATATCTGACTTCATAGTACATTTAGCGCTGGATTGTAGCAGTGTATTGTCTTAAACTGATGGTTTGCTTATTAGAACCAGCTTTGGACTGGGCCTAATAGACCTCTGTACATGGCAGACATGATGATGCGTGGGGCCAGGGTGTGGGAGCCATGCTCCCTCTGTCTGGCTCCTTGGCTGCCACAATCAATCTTGTTGAGGGGTTACACTGCCCGGCATAAAGATCTCTGTGTAGGGCAGATGCAGCAGGGACCAGGCTGTGTATACTAGGCGGTCTCCTGTTGCTGAGTGGCTCAGACTCTCAAGGTTTCAACCATATTGGGAAAAGTATGCTCATCCTAATGCGGTAAGTCACCGCTAATTAGGATGAGTATAGTCGTCCTCTGTCAGCAACGTGTTAGTAGCAATATCCTTCAAGATGACCTTTCACCAATTTCAAAATGCTGAGTTACATAGATCATCTGAATTCCCTTTACCCCTAATCTATTTGTTTTTTTTCTCTGTCCTATACCCAAGTCTTTAAGTGTATTATCTTTACTTCCGAAGGCAATGTGTCTGTGTCAAATTAAAATAAACTTATAGCATAGATAATACACATCACTCAACATTAATAACACCTGTTGCTCAAGTAGGTTAAAACAACCATATAATATTAAAGAGCCTTGGCAATCCGTAAGATATACAATTTATAGTTGTATTTTTTTATTCAAGTGAATGTGGAACAGCAAACTAAACAATTAATGTTACAGAATGGCGGGTATGTCCGCTAGAGAGAGCACAGCTTTCTGCTTTCCACTTGCACCATAGCGCACACAACCCTTCTAATCCTGCTATACTGTAGTATGACAGTACATGGTAGGATCAATCAGACAACCTAGGGTTAAAGTACCCTAAGGAGTCAGAAAAAATAGTAAAAAGTTTAAAAAAAAATAAAACTAAAAAATTCCGATCTTTAAAAAATGTAATAAATTTAATAAAAAGTGATGAAAAAGGCCGTACAGTCCTTGAAATGGTAGTATTCAAAAGTCGTAATCAAAATTACACACACACACAGCTCCGTACCCCAAGTATGAAAAAGTTATTAGCACAAGATGGCAAAATGAAGATTTTTTTTTTTTTTTTTTTTTTTGTACAGGAGGTTTTACATTTTTGTACATGTATGAAAACCTATATAAATTTGGTATCCCCATGATCGCACCAACCCCAAGAATAAAGTAGACATGTAATTTTTGGGTACACGGTGAAAGCCATTAAATCCAAGCCCACAAGAAAATGGTGAAAATACGTTTAACCATTTTCACTGGCCGACGCATACTATGATGCGCCGCTGATGATGTCATAGTATGCCGCGGCCGGGAGACCGAAGACAGAAGAAGAGCGCATCGGGGCCGCCGGAGGGTGAGTATATAAGTTTTGTTTTTTCGGGGGCAGGCTGGGCTGGCTCTATACTACAGGGGGGCAGGCTGGGCTGGCTCTATACTACAGGGGGGCAGGCTGGGCTGGCTCTATACTACAGGGGGGCAGGCTGGGCTGGCTCTATACTACAGGGGGGCAGGCTGGGCTGGCTCTATACTACAGGGGGGCAGGCTGGGCTGGCTTTCCCAGTTTTTGATGGTAAAATTAGGGGTCTCGGCTTATACTAGAGTATATACAGTAAATAAAGTGCAATTTGTTATGCAGAAAACAATCCCTCACGCAGCTCTTTAACCCCTTAACAACAAGTCTCTTGATATTAAAATGGGCACTGCCTCTTTGGCTAGTATCGGCTAATTCACTTGAGGGGGCTGGATGATTTGAATAATGTCGCGACTCCAATGATTACTAGAAGAAGGGTCTTATCCAATGCGAATAGAGGAGTTGTGCAGTCTTTCCCACTATTGAGGAGACTGGTAGAGATCCCTGTTCTTGGAAGTGAATGGAGCAATAGCCAGTAATGAGAACCGCTGCTTCAAGCTCTTGGGCATTCCTATTCTTTTAATGGGCGAGGGTTCTTCAAAAAGGGAATAAGTGTTGTTAGAAGGGAAACGCCTTTAATGATCCTCAATATAATATGTAAGTATTTAGTCTTCTGCCGGTGCAAATACAGGACTTCACTTATAATTTTTTTTATTTTTTCCTCAATGTAGGTGGGTATCCCTTGTGAGCAAGAACTATGAGATTGAACGTGCAATTGTGCAGCTTGAGAATGAAATCAATCAGCTGAAGCAAAGGGATGGAGAGAACAAAGAAAACATTGAGAATTATTAGCTATGTGGATGACTGATGCAACCTTTACACTTCACCTATTTCTCCGGTTCATCTGTTTGCCAGAAAGATTTAAGCCCATTGTAGACTATGGACTGTGCATCTCTGTGGGCTTATATCTGTGCAAGATCAGTCATCCAATTTTTCCTAGTTTTTCTAGTGATTGTCTCATAAATGTCACTTCAGAAATTTCTGTAAATGTCCTTTATTTTTGGACTTGTCAAAAACGTTCCTGCACTTTGGTTTAGTGTCAACAGGTGCAGCATGCATTTATTTTGTTACTTTTTAATGTAATATGAATAAAAATATTTTTTGTGTGTAAAATCTGTATGACTTCCAGGCAGGTTTACTCCATTTTGTGTGAATTAAGTTTATTATCCCGCAATTCTTGCTTATTTTCCCCTTCGCAACGACAGAGGGTCCACCCCAGGGAAAGGAAACCTGATCATTAAAGAATGCTCCCCCTCAACAGCCCCAGTGGTTTTCTGTCTCTAAAGAGGACCTGAATGGCGGTCACGGTGAAAGGGAAGTGCCAACTGTTGCCGGTCTGATAGTGGATGCTGGAAGCTTCTGTGTAACACTGGTCTGGGGACGTGAATTCCAAAAATAAACTGTGTGGCATCTCTTGTGAGGGCAGGACCCTGTTTGGACAGAACCTAGGGAATCTGCTAGATGGGAAAAGATAAAGGGTTCCCCTTTACCTATAGTACACACAGCTACACCTACACACACACCTACACACACACCTACACACACCTTTTTAGACTTTTTTCCTTCCCAGCTGAGAAGGGCCATAATGTCCACAAGACAAGCAGGGCAGTTGGGGGTACTGTCATTCAAAGCTCCTTACCTGCAGGTACTACCTGACAGAATTATCTTAAGTATTAATCTGCATTTCTCTCCAATGTGCTTTTGAAACTTCATCAATCTCAAGGGGTGATTATTCCATCTTTTTGTGACAGCCCCAAGACTGACATTGCCATAAATTAGAAGTCAGAAGATGTGCCCTGAAGTACATAGAAAAGACAATGGCCTTTACAAAAATTGGGTAATTTTGTTCATGTAGTTTACTGGGGCCAAAGCCTCTTTATCTACCATCTCTGCCTGGAAGAGACAGCCATTTTCCTGGCTTACAAGTCCTTGGGAAGTCCTGTTGTAAGTCCCCCTGGGGCCCATCCCGGGCTGAATTCAGAAATTTCTCAATTGCTCAGATATGTAGGGCCACTAGCCTGCCTTCTCCGCACACATGTTCTTTAAACATTACCAGTTGGCTGTGGGAGGGTGCTGATGATTTGACTTTCGAAAGGTCCATTCCTGAGTGCTTTTTCTCAGGTGGTGTTGTCACGGTGAAGGGGAAAACTGTTACTTGCTGGTAACATTGTTTGAGCCACAACAGCACCAGAAATTTCCTACCCTTGTGTGCTGCTACTTGGTAAAGATGTTCACAGGTGAAGCAAGTTTTAAAAAATTCTGAATATTTATTTAAAGGGTAAATTATAATGTTAACTAAACATCCTTTTCAAGTCTCTGTAAACCTCTGGTAGGGAGGAGTATTATCAGGTTTCCTGTCTTTGGGGCAGACCCTCTCTCGGGTGGTGCTGTCATGGCTCAAGGAAATAATGTTACCGGTAAGTAACCACTGTTTTCCCCTCACCACGACAGCACCTAACCGGAGTGAGGGGACCGCCCCCAGGGACAGGAGACCCAGCACTTTAAAGGCGCAGCCCCACCCTTACCCTTTAGTGGTTTCCTCTCCCTGACGGGGACCCATGGAACCTCTGTGAGGTTCCTACGTGTGGCAAAAAGGGGAATGGGAGTCCCAGGGTGGCGGTAGAGAGATACCTCGGCAGGGTGTATCCAGAGTGCTGCGCATTGCAGCTGAGGTTTGGAGGGGCTCTGGAGTGTCCTCCGGCATCGAGCAGGGGGATGCATGGGAGGAGCGGCTGCCTGGCCGGCACTGCATAGTAATGGCTACGTGCTAAGTCTCTGCCCCACTTCCGGCTGACGTCAGAAGGCGGCAGATTTAAATTTGAGATCCCACACAGGAGTCTCTGTGTGTGTTCTACACCTGAAGCTGGCCACAGGATCTGTTCAGCTCCAGTCTGCTGTCCCCATAAAAGACAGATTTCTCTCCACCAAATTGAAATGAGTTTTGATGAAGGTGGTAGAAATTCGGTGGACACCACTACCGTAATTGCAGATAGTGGGATAGTCCGCTGAGACATGAGTGTGGCCTTACCAAGCCTTTAAACTGGTTCTGATGGTCTCTTATGTGATTATATATCTATATATGGCTTTGTTTGAGTTAATGCGCACTTTTATACAACCCATAGTTCTCCAGTCATTTCCAAAGTGTCGGATGATTCAGACTCAGGGGAGCTGTCGTCAGATTCTGTAAAGGCAGATAAGACGGGCAGACCTTTGTTTCCAGTGGAGGATACTGACCATTTAATAAAATTGGTCAGGGCGACAATGTATTTGGAGGACGAGAAAGAGGAATGTTCTGTGACAGATGTCATGTTCCAGGGATTAGGGAAATGGAAGAAGAGGTTGTACCCCATTCATGAAAACATCTCGCTTATCAAAGCAGAGGAAGAAACTGGAGAAAAAGATCCTTTTCATAGCCCTGGGGAAAAAAAGAAGTATCCCTTTACTGAGGATACAGTCAAGGTGCCCAAAGTGGACCTAGCCATTTCACAGGTCTCCAAGGAGGCGGCTCTTCCAGTGGAGGATACTGGGATACTGAAGGACCCCATGGACAAGAAGGCGGACAGTTTTCTGCTGCGTTCCTGGGAGGCGGCCACTTGTGTCTCAAGATAACTTATGATGGGGCTCACACAGCTGGAAGAAAAGATTAAGACAGGCGCTCAAAAATGTCACTACAGCACAAAAAGCCTCAGCCTTCTTAGCGGACGCATCAGTCGATGCACTTCGGTTGTCAGCAAGGTTATCAAACTTGGCCAGAAGAGCTTTATGGCTGAAGAATTGGTCAGGGAACTTTACATCAAAAAGTCATTTATGCAGTATCCCTTGTGAAGGAGTGTTCCTTTTTGGATCCACGCTGGATAAAATTTTTAGAAAAGGCGATGGGCAAAAAAAAAAGGATTCCCAAGCACGAGGCCACAGGGGAAGAACTTTACGTCTCCAAGAGCTTCATGTTTTCACGCCCCTCTGACTCCAGCAAACACCCCTCTCAGCAATTACTCCAGAATGGTTCCCCTTCAGGAGCTAGGCACAGGGTTTTATACAACCCTTTTCTTCATAAAGAAACCAGATGGTTCCCTTGAACCATTATAAACCTGAAGCCTCTAAATCTTTACCAACAGGTTCAAGATGGAGTCCATAAAATCGACTGTGAATCTGCTTTTTCAAGACTGTTACATGGCATCTATAGATCTGGCAGATGCTTACTACTACGTTCCTAAATATCCCAGCTGCCAAAGGTACCTGAGAGTAACGGTAATGATAGAGGGCATTCTAGCGCATCTGCAGTTCAGGGCCCTACTCTTTGGGATGGCTATAGTCCAAGGGTATTCACAAAACTAATATCAGAAATGGCAGCCTATGTAAGAAGGCATCATGGAATCTTTGTGCCATATCTGGACGATTTTCTCCTAGTAGGAAGATCTATTGAAGAACTAAGTCCAGATAAATCTAGTTGGGATCTTACACCGTCTGGGGTGGATGGCGAATCTAAAAAAATTGTACCTCACACTCCCAAGGTCGGAGATATTTCTAGGAATCCGTCCGGATTCATATTGCCAGAAGTCTTTTCATCCTCCCGAAAAGGTTTTGAAGATAAGAACCTCAGTGGGGGATTTATGCAGTGAAGAGTCTCCTACGATAAGGTCGGCAATGAGAACTCTGGGCCTGTTCACAGCAGCCATACCAGCAGTGCCTTGGGGGATGTTCCATGTAAAGGTCTGGAACCGGGCAGATCAAGTAGAGAGGAAAGACATCTGTCCATAGTGACGGACGCAAGTGCCTGGGGATAGGGAGCTCAGATAAAAGAGCTTCTGTACCAGGGGGCATGGAACAAGGAGGCTCAGAGGACGGCCTTGAATTACAGGGAATTAAGAGCCATCCTGGAGGCATCAGAGAGTCTTTACCAGTAGTTCAAGGAACAGATCTGTAGATTATGTCGGACAATGTGACGGCAGTATCTTTCATAAATCACCAGGGGGGGAACCAAGAGTGGACCTCTGATGGGCCTGACAGATCACATCTTCAAACTGCACATAAGAGGAAAGGAAAATCTGAAGGCAGACTTCATTACCTCCTGTGGCAGGGAGAATGGTCCTATCACAAGGATGTCTTTCCCAAGAATCAAGACTTTGGGGGAAGGCCAGCGATAGACCCATTTGCCACCAGGAAAAACAGACAGGTCAAGAAGTTCTGTTCGCTAGACCTGACGGATCACCCAACAAGCCTAGATGCCTTCTCAATAAAATGAGACTCCAGCCTCTCATATGCTTTTCTCCTCTATCATTACCTTCCAAGAGTTCTGAGGAAGATAAGACAAGACCAGGCCACAGACATTCTGATAGCCCACTTCTGTCCCAGGAGGGCATAGTTCTCGATACTCAGAGGGCTTTCAGTGTTGGATCCTTGGATCTTCCCAGAGGGGCAATATCTTCTCTCTCAGGGGCCAGTATTCCACCCGCAGATAATGAGAAGTCCATCTGACAGCCTGGAATTTGAAAGGCGCATTCAGAAGACATGGTTCTTTTCTTCTGGATCTATTGAGATATGTGCTTAAACACAACTATTTCGTTTTTGACCATTGTTTTTACAAGCAAATTTCTGGTACGGCAATGGATGCATTGTGCGCGCCTTCCTATGCCAACCTTTTTTTGGGGTGGTGGGTGGGCAAGCACGTGTACCCATCACATTACTATAAACAACATATAAAGAGTTGGGATCATTTTATAGATGACATCCTATTGTTATGGGACGGACCCCTGGATTTATGTCAGGAATTCATAGCCAAATTAAACCGCAAAATAACCAAGAAAGGTAGTCTGATTACAGATCTATATTGGAAGAATACTATAACCAACAGTTTCCTTCACTACAACAGCTTCCACCGTGGACACTTGAGAAAGGCATCCCTGTGGGACAGTTCATCCGGGTTAGGCGTAATTGTACACAGCAAGAAGATTTTTGCAGAAATGCATTAGAACTGACTGGAAGATTCCTCAAGAGAGGCTATCCGAAGAAGGTAGTCTCTAAAGTCTACCTTAGAGCCCGTGGTTCTCAGAAAGAAAATCTCCTTATTCCAAGAGACAAAACAAAAGAAGTTCGATTGGGCATTGTGACCACTTTCAATAATTAGTGGTCTGACATCCGTGAAATCCTGTCACAAAATTGGAACATCTTAAGAGCAGAACCACGGCTGACAACTTTGGTCTCGGAGAAACCAACCCTGATAGTAAGACGTGCTAAAAATCTCAATGAAAACTTCTTAAACAGTCACTTTTCACGCCCAACCCGGACTCTAGGTAGAGGCACGAGACTGGGATATGCATGTGGCAATTGTGGCAAGATTCTTATTTTATTCTATTTGCGTAGCTTTCATATCTGGTCTTGCCGACTTTGGATGAAATGGTTATGAAATAATATCCATCATATTTATTTATTGGTGTACATAATTTATTTCTAGACCTATATTTTTTTTCGCTCACAGCATCATATCTTAGCTGTCATTGCACTTGGCCGTGTTGATATTGGATGAATTTCTTGTGGAATAAACACTAAAATATACTAATTTTATTTCATACAGTCTTCTTTAGACTTTTTTCTTACTTGTACTTTTGTCATGTGTATTTGTTTTCTATGAATGTAATGTAGATTTATATTTGCGTTGATATCTTATATAATAAGTACTCAGGCACATGTTCTTTAGATTTTTTTCCCTTATGGCCATATCTGTCACTGTATTTGATTACTTTCTCATTGGGGAAGATAATGGCATATTCTTTATACCCTTTTGTTTTCAATTTTTCATATATTCTTATTTTTCATTATTATTGTCTCTGGAGCACATTTAACCCTGGCAAAAATGTCTTATTTCTTATGCTCAATTGCTTATTTAACATTTCCATCAACCCAGACGGCTGTACCATGATAATCCAAGATGGCACTGCATGAGGTGGCTACCTGTATGCTGCTCCAGGCTTTGACTTTGTTTTTAGTTGTTTTCCTAGCTGTTTGCACTAGTCAACATTTCACCTACTAAACATCACATACTGTTTAGCAAGGGGATCCGGGAAAAACCGCAACACTGACACCTTGGACCCACAGTGCATGGACGATTGCATTAGACTACGGACGAATCTCATCTTTGTGTAGCTGTTCTCCCCCATGTCTGCTGTAGGACCCTACCAATGCTGATATTTCCACACAACACCAAATTTGCTAGATTTCTAGTGACAATGGCTGTTGCCGTGGCTGACCGGAACATGGTCGTTGTGGGCACCTATGCGATCCTGCTTACCAGGCCGCCATCATCCTCCACCAGGTGTGCGCGGCCCCACATAAGATTACCACCAGTGTTAGAGACTGGTTTGTGAGGCTGCACCAGCAACGCCTCTGGGGTCCTCGGAGCAGGTAAGATTGTGCCAATAATCTCCACAAGACGCAAACAGCCCCGCACGAGACCATTACTAGTGCCAGAGACAGTTAGTGATCCTGCTCCACCTCAGGCATCCTCAGGGCAGGTGAGAGTGTACCGCACCCCACTCCATGTATAACCAGCATGAGACCATTGCAGACAGGACCTTTGCAGTGGCCTTGGAGTACAATTATCACCGGCATCACCCCCAAGCACGACAGAGTCAACATAAACATCACCCAATGCCAGCACAAGATATAATGCAACATGGACTTCAGCACTAGGGCTGCAGCCCACCACCACCAGCACCAACTTTGTACCCAACTTCCCTAGTACCCAGGCAGCTTCGGATTGCTCACTAGACATGATTGATCGCAGTCACCAGGTAGTAATGAGTGCCAGTAACGGAGCGCTGATATGCAAGTGAACCCCTACATATACAGCCAACAGTGTCTCCGCACTAGACCGGTGGAACACTGTACCAAGCAGTTCTGGAGGTAGACGGCACTTGGCACCATCACAGCAGCTTACAATGTCCCTTAGCTATTACAAACCAAAGTACACCCTGTTTTCACTGCAACACTATAAGCTACACCAGCAACCCCATTTCCCACCTGTAGGTAACCGGCATGTAATGTGTGCGTATAGCCTAAATCCTATTGTACGTAGCCTGTAGAGTATGTAATGTGTATACATAATGTTTGCATTATGTAAATTATGTAACTAGAATAGAATCATTAACTCCTTAAGGACGCAGCCATTTTGTAGCTTAAAGGGGTATTCTCGTCTGGGCACTCACATTCAGTTTCATTAATCTTCCATGTATAAACATTTCTTCAATTGGATGTTATTAAACAAAATGCTTCAGTGTGAAGATAATTTCCCATAAATGTAGTCATGTTGTCCCTTAGAAACGAGATAGCTTCCTCGGTGACGACCACGTCACACTCTGGCAGCGGTGGCCAGTCCTCCCTGACCGCCTGGATTCAGCGTTCATTACCACAGGGCGGCTGTGGGACATGTAGTAACTCCCAGATATTTCATATACAAAACCTTTTTGTTTATTTGTGCTATACCTCCAGCATTATCTTCACACAGGAACATTTTTTTTAATAACATCTAATTGAAGAAATGTATATATATGGCAGATTAATCAAACTGAATGTGAATGCTCAGATGAGAATACCCCTTTAAGGCTCAGCCCGATTTTTTGTATTCTGACTTGCGTCACTTTATATGGTTATAACTTTTGAACACTGTTACTTATCAAAACGATTCTGAGATTGTTTTTTCTCCACATGTTGTACTTCATTTTAGTGGTAAATTTTGGCAGATAAGTTTTACGTTTATTTACAAAAAAAAGAAGATATGATGAATTTTTTGAAAAATTAGCCATTTTCGAAATTCAAAATCATTGCGTTTTCAGGCAGATAGATTTACCACCTAAATAAGTTGCTGAATAACATTTCCCATTTGTCTACTTAACATTTTCATAATTTCTGAAATGTCTGGATAATTTATTTTGATGTCACGCGGCTTACAAATAGAATAGCGCTTTTCCGGATTTTCAGAATTGACTATTTTGGGGATAAATACAGTTTTGAATGAAATTTTACATATTTAGCATCAAAACCCCCTATATAACCAACCCATTTTTAAATCTGCACCCCTCAAGCTATCAGAAACAGCTTTTACGAAGATTGTTAACCCCTTGAGATCTTCATAGTAATTGAATCAAAATGGAGGTGAAATTTAGAATGGTCATATTGTGCCCTTATACGTTCATTTAGCACTAAAATTTACACATTTCCAATATAAAAAGAGAAAACCCACCATAAAATTTGTTCTATAATTTCTCCTGAGTACAAAGACCCCCCACATGTGGCTGTGACTTGTTTTATGGGCGCACAGCGAAGCGCAGAAGGGAAGGAGCGCCCTGCAGCTGCCAGGATTTTAGTTTCCTCATTGACCCCTTTTGAAGGCTATAAAAATTTAGCTTTTTCGTTATTGGGGCCATGTGATGGCATTTTTTTGAAGGATGAGATTCTTTTTACAGTGTTAACATTTTGGGGTTGGTATCCCCTATTGTTGAAAATTTAGGAACTTTTTTTGAGGGCAGGAGTAGAAAATCATCAATTCTGTACTGGATTTTTAACATGACTAATAATCATGTTATCTTTATTCTATGGGTCGATATGATTACGTGGATACCAGACTTGAATATATTTTCTAAATTACTTTTCTGAGTACTAAATTTGTCAAACAAAACCCTAATGTGGGGAAAAATCTGTCATTTTTGTATTGCCGTCTTCCAAGTTCCATTGTTACTTTTTTGGCTACGGAGCTGGTTGATGGCTTGTTTTTTTGCGGGAAATGTTGTACTTTGCACCAGTATCATGTCGGAGTACATATGGTTTTTTGATCACTTTTTATAGCATTTTTTGTGGGATTGAATAGGTAAAAATCTGAATTTTTGGAGGGTTTATAACAGTTTTTTTTTACGGCGTTTATCATGGGAGTTCAATAATTTTTTACTTTTATTCTACGGGTTGTTACGGACGCGGTGATACTATATATGTGGGGTTTGTGTTATGATTTAGACTTTAGATTTTTTTTTAGTTATATGTCTCTTTATATGTTTTGGGGCTTTTGGGCATTTTTAGTGATTTATTACTTTATTTTTTTATTGAATAACTTTTTTTTTTTTACTTTTTCACTTTTATACCATGGGACATGAACAAGCAATCATCTGATTGCTTGTTCATGATAATATTCTGCAATACTCATGTATTGCAGGGTATTAGCACTGTCAGCCTATGCACATGCACATGTCACATGTCACAGACGCCATCTTACCGGCAGTTCTTGCAGGTAACTCTAGGGTCCAGATCGGACCCCAGTGTTGGTATAGCAACGATCGGCGCCCCCCGAAAACGGTTCGGGGGGGGGGCGATCGTGGGGGAAAGACCATCCAGATGCATGTCAGATGCCGCGGTCGCGTTGACCGTGGCATTTAACGGGTTAAGCACCCGCGATCTGAGACAACTCCGATCGCGGGTGTTACACTGGGGTGCCAGCTATCAGTTACAGCCGGCACCCCGTCTTTCCCGATGCCGGTTCAGCTCAGATCCTGAGCTGAACCGGCATCAGCTCAGCGTCCGATAAATCGGACACT
Organism: Engystomops pustulosus; assembly: GCF_040894005.1. Lineage (NCBI taxonomy): Eukaryota > Metazoa > Chordata > Amphibia > Anura > Leptodactylidae > Engystomops > Engystomops pustulosus. Next base: position 192,705,010 of record NC_092412.1, on the reverse strand, counting down.
GATCGCTAAGTCACTGAGCTCAGTGTCCGATATATTGGACGCTGAGTGTTAACAGGTTAAGGCCCGTTCTATACTTGCGAGTGTGATGCGATGAACTCTCATCACACTCGCAGCGTGTGCTGCCGGGATCTCCCAGGGACTCACCACTGGTAATGCAAATTAAACTTATATGAAGTACTGAAATTATTCAAAATGCTGACAAAGGCATTTTTTAAAATCAGCATAGCAGAGACTAATCCAACCTGTCACCACCTAAAAATTCACATTCCTGGTGATAGGTTGACTTTAAGTGAATTTTGAATTTTGTAACGTTGGATCACCATTAAAAAAAACATTGCATACGTCTATTTTCAGGCGTTGGATCTGATACATATTTATCGAATATTTCCCTTTGAAAAATCAATGCAATTTTTCCTGGGGTAGCTGAATCTGCAATCGGGTCCCCATTTAAGGTCAGAGAGCTGACTCATTTTTAAATTCCTTTTGTCTGTAAACCGGCTTTTTGATGTTTTTTTTTCTTCTTAAAAATTTTGTTTGTCACAAATTTGCATGAGGGTGGTAAGTGATCTCAACTGTTGATCAAGACAAATCAATTTTTGTTATTTAATTTTTATTGGTTTTCTGATTTATTGATTTGAACGTATACCAATGAGGTATCTAAGAACTCCAACATGTCCCACTTTTACATTTGTGTTTGGGGCACATTTTTGCTATAGTCTTTCTTTTATACATTTTTAATTTAAAAATTTACACTTTGAATTAAAAATTGCTACAACTCTTTTAATGCCCAATCTAGCTGCATCCTGAAAGGGAGTCTACCAGCTTCCAAATCATCTCAGAAGTAAAACAAGGATGGTTAGTTTAATCCAATTGTAAATATAGACATTTTTTTGTTTTCTATTCCAGACACTTTCAGACGTTTGCCAATTCATCCGTTTTTAATATGAATTGGTAGTAGAACTACCCACACTCTGTCAATTCTCACAGTGTCGAGCTGACATGATTCATCAGACACCATCTCTAAGGACATGGCCTACACGGAGCACAGGCAGACACACTTCCCACACGATATCTGTCAGCATCTAAACTATTATCTTCATTTTTTTGCAGGGTTTGCCAATTCCCAACAGGGAATATTTACAGAGCAAGTCTAGGATACAATTATAGTTCTTATCAAAAATTATGTGTCCCCAACAAGCAGGGGGCAAAGGAATGATAAAGCTCCCTTCTAAGCAAGTGAAGCATGAACTGTGCAGACACCTGCGGGGTTAGAGGGTTCTCTTAGAACGGCAATTAGTTTGTGAATCTTTTTCCATGGGCACTTTAAAAGGACATTAAACACCACATAGAAGTATTTACATAAATCATTTGAAGCAAAAAAGCACAAAACGCCTTTATTTATCCTTTTGAGATGTCAATGTGATGTGAGGGACACAGCCCTATTTCATTTTCTTACTGGCTTTGTATCTCCTTGATTTTTCCACAAGCATAATGACCCAAAGGACAAGGCAATGGGGGTCATTTACTAAGGGCCCGAATCACGTTTTTCCGTCACGTCACCCGAATATTTCCGATTTGCGCCGATTTTTCCCTGAATTGCCCCAGGGTTTTGGCGCACGCGATTGGATTGTGGCGCATCTGCACCGGCATGCATGCGGCGGAAATCAGTGGGGAGTGGCCTTAAGAAAACCCGATGGATTCGGAAAAACTGCCGTATTTTTTTTTAAAAAAAAGTGTCGCTTGACACGCGCTTACCTGCACCCAGGGTAGGACGGTAAACTTCAGTGAACTCCGACTGAATTCAGCGCAGCAGCGACACCTAGTGGACATCGGGCGCACAACCTTAGTGGATCGCCGGAAGACCCTAATCCTCCAGAGAGAAGACGCGCTGGATCGCGACAGGACCGGGTAAGTAAATCTGCCCCATTGTGTCACGTGGACAGGAACGTGAAAGCCCTTACGTTTGCCATTTTCGGATTATATTTTTTTTAGCTTCCCAGTACATTTCATTGAATACTTAATAGGACCACTAGGAGGTATTCTGTGTGGCTCTGTGATCTGAAAAATAAAGAGAAGTTATGGCGTTTGGAAGGTGAAGAGTGAAATAGGTAAAAAGTTATATTCAGCAGAAATAAGCATGGCTTTTGGCTAGTCTTTGGGAAACTGCTCCCTTCACTAAAACTAGAAGCTTTAGGCTGTGTTCCCATGTAAAAGCAATTCTACTGCTGTAGTAGGCACTCGACCCAATTGCTTATGTGTTTCCACTGTATTGCTTAAATCCGGAACAAGCTCAGTGTATTTTGCATAAAAACAATGAAAAACATGTGGTCATTCCTGATCGCTAACATTTCAATCAAAGTGCATTTGTGATTGGGCCAAGCTCCTTCCTGCTGCTTTAGAGCCAAATTTAATTGCTTTGTATGTACACAATGATAAGCCCTTTAGGTGCAACATTATTGGATAGATCCATCAAAGCTCCACTGAGCCTGAAACCCGGGCAAAGCACACTATCGGGTGGAGAAGGAAAGGATGTATGCTGCTCACCACTCCCCCTACAAAGCTGGCACTGATGCAAATCAGATTTAAAAAATAAGACCTACTATATCCTGCACAAAGTGGCCGCCCGGCTCAGTCTTGTGGAGGAGGGAAACGGTGTACTCCTGCCCCGAGGCCGTGAGCTGGCCACAGTTTGTACGGGCAATTCACTGCCTCAGCACATAGTCGTGTGCATGAGGCGTAAGGGTATTACTGGAGTGGCTTGCATTTATCCTTTAACCCTGTTACACGTAACCACCAGGTCACTCTCTCTCAGACAGGTATAGAGAGTGTCCAGGGTGTTTTGGGTCTATATTGTTATGGTAAACCTAGCTGACAGATCAAATCCTGTAATTTCTATTTTCCTAAAAGCACGGTAACAGAGAATACATTTTAAGATGGCGCCAGCATTGTGGCCCGCACCTAAAACTTCCAGGCTGAGGAATTTTAACGATATCAGCCTGCCTCTAACAAAGATATATATTTTTTTTGCTGGAATTTATGTGTCACGAGTGCTCCTGTGATCCCTGTCTCGGATCGCGGGTGTACCCGTGCCTCCCCGGAGTCCGATGGCCGGCTTCTCTCACCTTCCCCGGCTCCCGCGGCGTCCTCTGGTGTTCCCCGGCTCGGCGCACGCATCCCTGTGTCCTAGGGCGCGCGTGCGCCGGCTCGCTAAGATTTAAAGGGCCAGCGCGCCATTAATCGGCGCTGGCCATTTCACTAATTCTATATAAGCCTGCCTCTTCAAGCAAGCCCTTGCCGGATCTTTGTGCCTCACAGCCTAAGAGAAAGCTTTGTTGCGATTTGCCTGCGTTCCTGTGTCTCCTGTGTTCCTGTGTCTCCTGCGTTCCTGTGTTATCTGCGTTCCTGTGCCTCCTGTGTTACCTGACCTCCTCCGTGTTCCTGTGTACCAGTGTTCCTCCGTACTGCTGTCCTGTGTGCTGTGTTCCCGTACCCCTCTGCTTGGACCTCCTGTTGCTGACCCCGGATTGGACTCTGACGTTGCATCTCTGCCGCCTGCCCTAACCTTGTGCCTGGACTGTGACCTCGAGTTTGTCTGCTGTTTCTGTACCTCAACCTTGGTCGCCACTGCAGACAAGTCACGCCTGAGGAACGACCTGGTGGTACCACGCCGCAGCTTGTCTAACCCGCTTTGCGGCAGGCTCCAGTGAAAACTGGGTACCACTTAGACTCCGGTCCCAGGTAGTGACTTGAGTCATCGTCTGCAGCGGTCCAGAGGATCCACATCCCGCAAGCCTGACAGTATGCAAAACAGTTGAAAAAAAAAATTCACTAATGTATCAATTAATACCTTGATTACTTTTTTCTCGACACAGCCCTATTTTGAAGTCTGATGTGTATCACTTAATGTGGTTATAACTCTAGAATGCTTTAACATACCCAGGTAATTTTGAGACTTTTTTTTTGAGACACTTCATGTCATGTTAGTTGAAACTTTAAGTCATATTGTCAGGCTTCTGGTGTAGTTGACTCACTTTTCAATTACTATTTGGGTTAAGGAACTCTTTTGATCTCTTTTTAGGACTTTTTTGTGAAGGGGTTTGATACAGTTCTGAATTTTTTCAGTATTCATCATGTGGGTCCAGTAATGGTTCAGTTTTGTTAGATTTATGATAATTCTAAACTGTGATTATGTATTGGACATACATACAGTACAGCGAAACTATGGAAATTGACTGAAGGATGTTGGTTAACCAGTTAAGCGTTCCCTCCAGTTTTAGACTTGGAATATAACACGGGGGTGTCAAACCCCTCTTCTCAAGGAACTTGTATTGTTTCAAGAGGGCAATTAATATTTCCCCACAGGTGGCTGACCAACATTTTGGGACAAAGACCTAGAGTGTCAAGGTCCTTTTCTTAAGGAAACTCATGGTATTTCAAGTGGGCAATAAATATATACACCCTGAGGGTATCAATAAACCAGTTGAGTCAAACACCTGGCAAGTACTAGAGTGCCATCCAAAGGAGGATGTGGATTATTACACTGAGGATACCCATATACATTTACCACAAGCTAATTGGAGATAAGTCATCAGGAAGGCTTGATGATACCTGAGCGTGTGTGTGTGTGTGTGTGTGTGTGTGTGTGAGTGGGGGAGGGGGTAATGGGTGTATGTAGGTGTGATCGTGATAAGAGATAGTTATGTTGTGCAGTAGTGAAGTCATGTTGTAGGTCATGTAATGTATGTATTAGTGTGTATGCTCATCTGTTTAACCTAATGTAGGACATTGAGGAGACACAATGCTATATGTATTTTTTATTTTATAACCATTTATTTTACTTTTAATTAAAAAAGTCTTTAAGTTTGTACTCTGCATTATTAAAGGCAATTTCTGCATAGGGCAGTTAGTAGGAACAACCCACTTTTTATAGCTTTATTGTACAGATCACTACAGATGGGAATTTTCTGTTTTTAAAATTTTATTTACCTTTTATGTTGAAAGGTGGTGTTTTGGGAACTTTTTTTCATTTTCATATTTTGTTTTACAGTTTTACTTGAACAAGCGATCTTCTTATATATAGAACTGCAATAGTGATGTATCACAGAGGGTTTTTTTTAACTGTTCACATATTTGCTAGAAGTTACTGTGTTAGATACTGCCTGAGGGGTCTGATTGTGAGACCACAAATAAGAAAAGTCACAGTTGACAACTGCTGTGTACGGCTCTAGCTCTACTTGTACTATCACCCCACATGAAAGGGGTTAAAGACAGATATTTTGTATGAAAAATATTTTTAAAAATCGTCACTGCCAGGTCTACAGAGGTGCCCCTTGACCACTGCTGTGGCCCGAAACTCATGCTGTAACAGCCATGCAGTGGTGATCAGGATGGCACTGACAGCCTCTGTAAACAAGCAGAGACCTGGTTCAGAGTAATACTAATTTATTGTTTTTACAGCCAGCCATGTATCCCAGTCAAACCCTTTAATGTAGCTGTATAAAATAAAACACACTGTAAAAACAAAATCATACCTCCCATATTACATCTTGGATGTATCAATATAATGGTCAAATATGGTACCTAGACAAATTAACAATACAGTGTTGGGTAATGTGGAATTTCAGACTAGAATAGATAACAGATGTTTCCTGAAATACCACCTTAAATAGTCCACTGTTATATCAGCCCACATTTAAATGCCGGATAGTATACCTCGTATGTTTGGGCAAATGTCTTATTTTTTTTTTAGCTTTTTTCTTGACATTCCACTTATTTTCTCACAGCTTATCTTCACAATGGGAGTTTGGATACAAGGAGTTTTCTTAACATATACTTTGATTTGTTGGATTTAATACAGTGGATGACATGGGTCTGAAACAGTACTGTGGACAAAGGTGATTTGTTAGATGCAATCAATGTCCCATGGAGACTCGAGATTGATTCAATAGAACCAGCATGTTCCAAACACTGGTAAAATACACAGGAAAATGTCATCATGATCTCCTTCTAAATAGAACAATCAACATGGAACAACCTGCCTCTGACATCTTCTTCTAACTTGGTATTGCAACACTTTCCACTATGTGCAGGTATTATCCTCTAGGCCCACAAGCACTTCCCCCAAAATCAGTGAATACAGTCATGTATATAGTCATCACTTATATAAAAGTCTTTCCTCAGGGAAACACAAGCAGGAGGAAATACATTGATGACAGTCCTATGAACCACCTGATTTAGTGCCTAATACACAAAGATAAACCAATGAAATACATGTGGATAATTGTACAATATGTTATATGTGATTTGGTGGTTGTTTGAATCTGCAAACATTTTTCAGAGTTGCTGTGAACAAAGGTGTAAGCAATTCTTCTGTAGTCTCCAGACAGTGGTGATATATTATTATGTAGTCTTTTAGGAATAGAAAAGGGTACATCTACCCACTGGGGGAGGGGGGGATAGAAAGGGTGGTTGAGGGGATTTGGAACAGTCCACTTTAAACAAATGTTCATTTAGATACCTCATGCACCAGCTGCTCCGGAGCAGGGGCGTAACTTCTAAATGGGATGTCCTGCTTAAAAATAAACATATTACACATATATATATACACTCACCGGCCACTTTATTAGGGAAAACCATGCTAGTAACGGGTTGGACCCCCTTTTGCCTTCAGAACTGCCTCAATTCTTCGTGGCATAGATTCAACAAGGTGCTGGAAGCATTCCTCAGAGATTTTGGTCCATATTGACATGATGGACATCCATGATGCGAATCTCCCGTTCCACCACATCCCAAAGATGCTCTATTGGATTGAGATCTGGTGACTGTGGAGGCCATTTGACTACAGTGACCAGTCTGAGATGATTCCAGCTTTATGACATGGTGCATTATCCTGCTGAAAGTAGCCATCAGATGTTGGGTACATTATGGTCATAAAGGGATGGACATGGTCAGCAACAATACTCAGGTAGGCTGTGGCGTTGCAACGATGCTCAATTGGTACCAAGGGGCCCAAAGAGTGCCAAGAAAATATTCCCCACACCATGACACCACCAGCCTGAACCGTTGATACAAGGCAGGATGGATCCATGGTTTCATGTTGTTGACACCAAATTCTGACACTACCATCCGAATGTCGCAGCAGAAATCGAGACTCATCAGACCAGGCAACGTTTTTCCAATCTTCTACTGTCCAATTTCGATCAGCTTATGAGCAAATTGTAGCCTCAGTTTCCTGTTCTTAGCTGAAAGGAGTGGCACCCAGTGTGGTCTTCTGCTGCTGTAGCCCATCTGCCTCAAAGTTCGACGTACTGTGCGTTCAGAGATGCTCTTCTGCCTACCTTGGTTGTAACGGGTGGCGATTTGAGTCACTCTTGCCTTTCTATCAGCTCGAACCAGTCTGCCCATTCTCCTCTGACCTCTGGCATCAACAAAGCATTTCCGCCCACAGAGCTGCCGCTCACTGGATGTTTTTTCTTTTTCGGACCATTCTCTGTAAACCCTAGAGATGGTTGTGCGTGAAAATCCCAGTAGATCAGCAGTTTCTGAAACACTCAGACCAGCCCTTCTGGCACCAACAACCATGCCACGTTCAAAGGCACTCAAATCACCTTTCTTCCCCATACTGATGCTCGGTTTGAACTGCAGGAGATTGTCTTGACCATACCTATATACATAAACATACAGTTATTCACTCATACACAGACATTTATACACTCTTACACAAATGCAGTACCATATACAGACATACAGCATATATACACACATACATTATATAGACACCATAAACCTTATACACATACAGCATATACACATCATAGATACACACATATACAGCATATATACAGCATCCCATATATGTTAGATATATTCTTTAATGTCAGGTCGGATGACGGGGCCCCCTGACACTGCAGGCCCCATAGTGGCTGCTACCACTGTAGTTACGCACCTACTCTGGAGCTTTGTGGTATTTACAATGGTTAGTTGCACTTGTGATCCATAGGACTGCACTATAACCTGCAGGCATAGACTATAAAGAGTATGCAGGCGGGGGACAGTAACGCCCCACAGCGGTCCACTCGACCATCCAACACTGCCCCCTTCAAGTACCTGCACGTGGAGTAAGGGGGAAAATAATCACAATTCCTGGCAATTGCTCTACATAACAAGCAAATTTCAGTGTGTTCTTAATCTTCATGACCAAAATCTGAATTACTGGATATAGTACTTTTTATTAACTACAGTAACATGGGGGAAGATTTATCACTGCTTCTACGCTAATTTTCTTGCATAGAAGCAGTGGAATAATCGCAAATTCTTGCACACTGCAAGAATTTGATTATAATAGCGACTACACCACTTCCACGCCATGTGGGTATGGAGTGGGTTGTCGAAGAGCATGGCGGCTGGAAGAATGGGTGGGCACGGGTGTTCCTGCACCTTGCCTGCATACTTTTGGAAAACCAGTAAACAAAAGTTTCCTCAAAACCATGCCCGGTCGTACCAGGCGCATTTTTGCCCGGCGGCTGTGCTGCCTGACTGATACTCTCTTGATGTATCCCGCGAGACACAGGGAGCCATGGCCGCTATAATAGTATTGGGGGAATACAGGCGGTCCCCTACTTAAGGACACCAAACTTAAAGACGACCCCTAGTTACAGACGGACCTCTCTTGTCACGGGGACAACAAAAAAATGGTCTTGAGTTACAATTATAAAATATACAGTTCTGACCTACATACAAATTCAACTTAAGAACAAACCCAAAGAACCTATCCTGTACGTAACCCGGCAACTGCCTGTACTTATAAACTGGTGTAGAGGATCTGTATACTATACTATGTGTATTTCAGAGGGGAAATGAAACTGTTATATTTTCTCATACATATCTTTATGGATACATGTTCAAGAGCTGTAGAAGGTCTGAAATATTCTAACCACATAGGGATCTTTTATTTTGGAAATAAGCTTAGGGGGACTAAGCTATAACACGCAGCATAAGCTAATGGCAAAATAAATTTTTTTATCTAAAATATATAAAATTCATTATTTCTGAGTAGATGTTCTTTTTTCCTTTAGACTAATAGTAAATTGATTTAGTTGCCCTTTAATGCCAGGCAAAGTATACAATATAGCTTGTTTCTGAGGCATAGCAATCTAATAAAATATAAAAAGTGGCAGTCCAGGCGTATTTTATGCATCTGGAGCTCAGAGTAAGATTAAAGGATTTGCTGCATGAAACTTCAAAGAGTATGGAGAATATGAGAAATTATGTCTAAAATATGAATGTGCTCAGAAAGCTGGTGAATTTTGCAGAAACCCTAGTCTCCAATCATGGCAGACTGCTAATAACATGGAGTATTAGAAGAAAAATCCTGTGATGTTCACTATGAATCACTATGAAACAGGGGCGTTGCTAGGGTTGTAAAAGATGCGGGACACGGGCCCCAATGCATGTGTATTGCAATTTCAGCAATGCCCCCTCCTGTTGTGACAGGACTACCAGTGACTACAGGTAATGTGTCCTATATCTTCTCCATTAGTCCCTGCATCACCATGTCTCTGCTTCAGCCAAGTTTCCTTCCTGTGGAGTTCACAACACAGATATCTTATATTCTTCATTGTCCCTACATCATGGTTATCCTGCTGCTACCTAACACTTTCCCCAAAATACAGTTCACACGTTTGCCTTGCATTTAAACAATACAAGAAACCAGGTTCTCGTCACCGAACGGCCTGTCCTAGTGCCACGTGTGAAAACGTTCCAAGAAATGTCGTCACACAGTTGGCACCAGTAAGGTCCTCACACTGTTATCCCAGCACAGTTACCTCGAGTAATGTGCCCACACACAGCCCCCTGATAATGTCCCCACAGCTCCCAGTACTATCCTCACACAGCCTCCAGGAATGTCCCCACAGCCCCTAGTAATGTCCTCATAAAGTTGCACCCTTTGTTCTCCCCTTCCCTTAGCACCTATCATGTTTCCTGCTCACCTCACTGGTGCAGATCTGTGCAATGCTTTCCCCTGTAGGTCACATGATCATGAAATCATCATAGCTCCTGCAGCCTCTGGGTAGTATTATTCTCCTGGAGGCTACAGGTCCTTCAGGGGAAAGCAGTAATGCACACTTTTTCATCACTATCTTTGTCCTGAGGACAAAGATCATGATGAGAGTGGGGAGGAATCCCTGGGCAGCAGGACAAATGTCTGACCCGGGGAGATTTGAGGCCCCAGCCAAAATATCCGTCGCACGGGCTATGGATCTTTTAACCTATCGATGCCCCTGCTATGAAGTATGGTGTTTTGGAAACAATACAACATCTTCATGTCTTGTTGCATTTGTATGCCTCTTGGCAAGGAAAACAAGTAAAATGGATGGAGGAAGACTTGAGACACAACAAGCCCCTTTAAAAGAAGAGAATATGGGCCCCTTTCTGTAGAATTGTAAAGGAGCACAACACAAGCTAGTCGTAGTTGTGTTTTTTTTTTACCGTCCTACTGCCCTATAGAAAAGGCATCAAGTGGAGATTAAGTTGCCCTCCAGTGACATTTTACCTGGTATGTTTTTAACACTTCAAGGAGCATTATGCAGCAAACACCCAGCGGTAACACCCATGCTCTTGCTGGCACCGATTCACATTTAGATGGCACTGATAAAGCCGCCGAAGGCATTAAAATCCTTGCAGAGCGTGGGCATTGCCATCTTGGCAGGAATCATTGCTCTCTGTGATGTTATCAGGGAGATGCAGATGGCACATTGCAACAGATCATTGGTAAATCCACCTTGTTCTGCAATACAATAGAGGGTTTGCAAATACAGAAAAATAAAGTTAAAAAAAAAAAATTCCCTAGAGTTTATATAAAAATAAAGAAATAAAATCATAAACATGTTAGTTATTGATGCATCCCAATAGTCCCAATAAATCAAAATGGAAAAACTATTATTCCCGGCAGTGAAACCTAATAGCCCTCAAATGTTGGAAATGCCATTTTTTTGTCATTTTGCAACAAATACGTTTTTTATTCAAAGTAACCAAAAGGTTGTACAGTCCCCAAAATTGTAGCAACGGAAGCATCATAACATCCAACAAAAAATAACACCTTACATAAGTTTGTACACTGAAGTATGAAAAATGTATGAAAAGAATATGGCGTAACTAAATATTTTTTTGGTACAAAAGTTTATAATTGTAAAGGTAATCTATTAAAACATTATAAAGCAAAGAATAAAGAGGAGTTGTCATGTGGAGCACACAGTGAAAGCTGAAAAAAACTGAGCTCACAAGAAAATGGTGCAAATGTATTTTCTTATTAATTCCACTGCAATTGTACTAGGAAGTACAATTTGGTACAGAAAAGAAGAAATGTCACCTTACACCTTAGAATTGTATTCCTTACATCAGTAATGCCTGCTGTTAAAGGTTCTCCCGATGGTTAAAAGTCCTCCCCATGTCACCTAAACCTGTCTACCTCTCAGACACTGTACCTTAATTACAGCCATTTTTCTGATATGCAAATGAGTAGACATGAGTCATCTTCTGACGAGAAGAGTCACTTTTTCTCTAAGATCCCATTGAATCAGAACAAGTTTTTTGATTGACAAATCAGTCTCTACCCAAATCTTAGGGCTTATTCACATGGCCATCTGCTCATACTCATATAGCCAGTGCATCCCCTACTCTTCAAATTTGGAAAGTTGAAGGGTCAGTAAGAAGGCATGACTACCAAACAGAATGAGCGCTGTGTATCTCTCCTCCTTAGCTTTCATCTTTATGCCTTGCAAATCTGTCAGCAGTTTGATTAGGTAACAACCTGTAAATCTATTTATACATATCTGTGTGTGTTGTTAGAAGCAGATGGACTGTGAATAATTTATTTATATTCTATTATACTTCATAGCCCCTTCTATCTGCTCTAAATAAAGGCTATATCAGGTATTTGGATACATACTACAGCAGTCACTCAGAGCTCATGGTTTAATTTAGTGCAGATATTTCACATTCCCCCAGTCCAGCTACAATCCTGGAATGTAAGTGCATATTTCACAGTTCCCCTGCTACTTCCAAAAACAGCTGTCAGATTGTTTTAATAGATATCTTTGGTCATCAAGTAGAGTTGGAGTAAAGGCTGGACTTTGAGGGTTTTTTTGACCAGGTCATACTGAGATTCTGGAAAGACATGCAATATGGACTTTACACTGTCCACCACCGAAAATTTAATTTTACACGAAATAACCTACACATGTTTTTGTACACTACATATTATCTACATGATTGCCACTGTACTTCTATAGAAAGCTTATGCATTTACTTCCTATGGGCAGAAATCTGACCATGGTCCCACGGGTGCACGGCTCGTTAGTATCAAAGAGAGTAATTAGAGCTGTGCGTCATAATGGCCCTTTCACCTTTGTGACCATGGTCAGATTTCTGTCCACTGGAAGTAAACCCAGAAATTTTCTATAGAATGACAGCAAGCAGAGATCTAGAAAACCATGAGAAATTCATACAGAAAGTATATAGAAAAGTTGTATAACTTTTTATAATACAAACAATAACATAAATTTGCTGTAATTAGGCTGCGCCCTAATTTTTGTATTCTGACTTGCATCGCTTTATATGGTTATAACTTTTGAACACTTTTACTTATCAAAGTGATTTTAAGATTGTTTTTTCACATTTTAGTGGTAAATTTTGGATGATAAGTTTTGTATTTATTTATAAATTTAAAAATGGATGCATTTGTTGAAAAATTTGCCATTTTCAGTATTCTGAATTATCATGCTTTCAAGCAGATATTTATCTGCTTTATAGATATGCCGCTTTACATTTTCATAATTTTTGAAATGTCTGGAAAATTTATTTTGATGTCACGCAGCTTCCAAATCGAAAATGGGTTTTCCGTATTTTCAAGGAGATTTCAGAATTGACTTTTTGGGGGACCATTATTGTATTAAATGAAATTTGAAATATAATATTAGAAACCTTCTATATTTCAAGACATTTCAAATCTGCACTCCCCAGTCTATCACAAATAGCTTTTAGGAAGCTATTCAAACATTATTTTGTTTAATCTGTTGAGAGACAATTCTGTCCTTGACTCTTGTCCTATATTTTTGCTTCAGCACCTGCTTATCTTATGTTTTGGCCTCATCAAGGAGCTATCAGAGTCTTCTTCTCAGGATTTTTAGTAAAAGCAATTTGTCTCCCTGGAGACAGTGCTCTGTGTGAGAAATAATATGTAAAGTTCATCTGCACGTTTTAGGAAAGTAAATTTAAGGGGAGATATTCAGCTGGCCAATAGCATTGCAGTATTTTATCACCTTTTTCCGCCCCTATGTAGATCATTTTCTGTGTTTTATAAATGCGGCTGCGTGCTAATAAAGATTGTGAGTCTGCATTTTCTTTTTTTTTTTTTAGAATCCTTTATTTATCAAATGATAATACAATTATTAAAAAGAACAATGTCACTAATGAAGAGGAAAACATCCATGTCAATAGATACATATAGCAAAACATACCAAAATAAAGATCTTTAACACCCTTGAGATGTTCATAGTAATCAAATCAAAATGGAAATTAAATTAGCCCTAAAATTTACACACTTCAAAAAAATAGAAAAAGAGAAAACCCATCTTAAAATTTGTTATGCAGAGACTCCCCCCCCCCCTACATGTGGACATTACTTGTTTTATGGGTGCAAAGCGAGGTACAGAAGGGAAGGAGCGCCCTGCAACTGCCAGTTTTGTCCTATAGACATTTCCGCCCTTATGTAGGCTTTAATTTTAGTTTTTCTGTTAGTGGGGCCATATATGAGCAAATTTTTTCCGGGTGAGATGTATTTTCCAGTGATACCATTTTGAGGTTGGTATCCCCTATTGTTGAAAACATATTTACTTTTTTTACATGGAGGAGTAGAAAAGAATCAGTTATGTAAGTGATTTTTGACTTTGATTTTTTTGGGTGTCGACCATATAGCCTAATAAATGTTTTTTTTTTAAAGTATTTATTTTTGCAGTTTTTTGAAAATTTTATACAATTGTAATAAACAAAACCGAAGAACAAGATTGTCTGTCACATATTTCCTTCCCCCCATTACAGGATTATTATACAACAGCCATGGTAACAGTCAGGTTCTTACTGCGTTTCAAAACTAACCGAGGGATATTACAGTAAATGACAGCAGGATACTGCAGCCAGACATCTTGATACAACACAAATAACTGTTGACACATAGACAATAAGTCACACACACACACATACCAGCACGCTCAGTCTCCTTCATCATGGAGAGGAGTATATATCACATGTGATTATAAGGCTGTATGGGGAGTCACGCACCATCTGGACTAGATGCGGTCAAACTTCTGGGGACACTTCCTGTTGGCATACAGGGACCGGTAGTGGGGAATGACACTGTTAATAAGTAGTATCCATCTTTTTAATGGAGGGGGCTCCTGGTCCTTCCAGGTCATCACCACCACTTTTCGGGCGTAGTATAAGACAAACCTAAAGAAAATTTTGTCATAGTGGCCATTGACAACTTCATTTATGATGCCGAGGAGACACACAGAGGGAGACATTAATCGTGGGAAATCAAAGTGTAGATTTAGGAACTCCAGCACTTCGGACCAGAAGACATGGACCCTAGGGCAGGACCAGACACAATGCAGGAAGGATCCGACATCAGCCTGACAGCGAAAGCAAAGATCATTAGGCATTGCTCCCATGCGGAATAGTCTAGCAGGGGAGAAGTATACTCGATGGAGGAATTTAGATTGGATCAGGAAGTCCCTCGCGCTCACTACAGATGTGAAGTAGGACAGTTCGACCTCCCTCCAGTCATCGTCTGACAGGTCAGGGATATCCTGTCTCCAGCGTTCACAGGCTCTATCAAACGGTCTGGACTTTTGCTCTTGTAGGAGAGCATAGCACTGAGTGAGTGGCTTAGGGAGGTCCGGGGTACTCATCAGAGTCTCTAGTTTGGAGAATTTCACTGTCAGGCTGAAGGAGCCGAATTGGGCTTTGCATGCATGTCGCAGTTGCGTGTAGTGGAAGCTAGCCGTATCGGGTACAGTATGTCTCTCTCTTATCTCGTTAAAGCTGAGTAATTCTGCTTCCGGAGATAATAGCTGGCCTACAAATTTCACCCCCGCCGCTCCCCACATTGTCCAGCCCGGGAGGGAGAGGAAGTGAGAAAGCCATGGATTGAGCCACAATGGAGTCCTAGGCGAGAGAGGGGGAGAGCTGCTCGGTTCTACCAGGGATTGTGCCCTACGCCAGCACACCGCTACCGCACGTAGGGGAAGTGGGGTATCAGATGGGAACTTATACCTGTACAGCAGGTTTGTAAGGGCCTCGTAGGAACCCACCAGGGCACCAGCCAGTGCAGTAGCTGCATTACCCATGTCTATATCTATCCACCACTGAGCATATACTAGCTGGGAAGCCAGGTAATAAAGATACAGATCCGGGGCAGCCAGTCCACCCCTAGCTTTGGGAGCCTGAAGCAGCGCTAAACTGAATCGCGGGGCACCACTCTGCCAGTAGAAGGACCTGAGAATGCCGTCTATGCATTTAAACAGGCTCTTAGGAAGCAGTATAGGACAGGCATGGAAAAGGTATAGAAATTTGGGGAGGAAGATCATTTTGAATATGTTAATACGCCCGTACAAAGACAGGGGGAGAGTGGACCAGGCTTTTAGGCGCGATTCTGATGCAGCTATCAGGGGTGTAATGTTTAACTCCGTATATGCCTGGACCTTGCGTGACACCTGGACTCCCAGATATTTAAAGGTGGACACCACTTGGACTGGGACGGGGAGGGAGCGTACCCCTACATCAGATAAGGGAAATAGGGCCGATTTGTCCCAGTTAACCCGGAGACCTGAAAACCCCCCATAGTGTTCTATCAGGGACAGAAGGGATTCCAGAGAGGGGCCCACATCCCCAAGGTATACAAGTGTATCATCAGCATAGAGAGATACCTTTTCAATAATAGTACCTCTAGCAATGCCCCTAATGCCCTCAGAGTGGCGGATCGCCACAGCAAGGGGTTCAATGGCGAGTGCAAAGAGAAGGGGAGATAGTGGGCAACCCTGCCTAGTGCCCCTGGCCATAGGGAGAGTAGGTGAGATATTAAGATTAGTCCGTACCCTAGCCTTGGGATCATTATACAGTAGCTTAACCAATGCTGTAAATCGAGGGCCAAAACCCATTCTAGGCAAAAGGGTCCACAGATATGTCCACTCTACAGAGTCAAACGCCTTACAATTGTCTAAGGACAATATAAACCCAGGGTCTGAAGACTTCTCTGCCTCTGCAATGTTCAGGTGTAGTCTTTGTATATTTATGTCAGTTCCCCTCCCTGGCATAAAGCCTGTCTGGTCCGGGTGAACCAAGGATAATATTACTTTATTGAGCCTTGTTGCCAGAATTTTGGCTAGTATTTTAACATCAGAGTTTAGGAGGGAAATTGGGCGGTACGAGTCAGGAAGCAGAGGGTCCTTACCAGGCTTGGGAAGAACTACGATAAGGGCCGCTCGCATGGAGTCAGGGAGGGAACCGCTGTCAAGCGCATCGGAGTACAGGTTAAGGAGAAGGGGGACCAGAGTCTCACAGTTATCCCTATACCACTCACCTCCCAGCCCATCAAGTCCAGGTGTCTTACCGGGGGGCAACGATTGGATGGCCAGTTCCACCTCCTCCGCCGAGAGCGGAGCATCAAGCTCCGATGACTGTGCCTGTGTGAGCCTCCAAAGTGGAAGACTGTCAAGGAATCCGGAGATCTCGATGGAAGAGGCGGACAATCTGGAGCTGTAAAGAGAAGAGTAGTATTCATGAAATACCATGTTAATGGCCCGGGGTTCTGTGATCAATGCTCCGTCACCATTGATAATAGAGGGAACGGAAGCACAGGGGCGTTCAGCCCGCGATAGATACGCAAGCAGCTTCCCGTTTTTATCTCCGAATTCAAAGATGGACGCTTCCCTGGCTAGCAGGCGCTTGCTGGTGCGCTCCTTCACTACAGCTAGATGGTTCCTCTGCGCCTGAGCCCAAGTCTTTTTATTCCCCTGAGTAGGTTTCTCTAGATAATCCTTTTCTGCAGTCACCAGTGCAGCCGTCAGCCTTTCCTCCTGCGCATTTAAGGACTTCCTATGGCCAGCTACCCCCGACATGAATGCTCCCCGCACCGAGGACTTGTACGAGTCCCAGACTAGAAGAGGATCAGGATGGGTTGAGTGTACATCCCAGAACTCGCTGTGCGCTGCCCTAACAGTACTCTGGACCGCTGGGGATAGGAGCCAGGCCGGGTGCAGGCGCCATAAGCGGGAGTCGCTGGGGGGGCCTATGAGGAGACCGATGAGCAAGGCGGAGTGGTCTGATGCACTGCGCGGGCAATAGGATACCTGATCAACATGCTGCATCATATCAGGGGAGACAAAGGCCAGATCAATCCGAGAGAAGCTCTTATGAACAGAGGAATAGAATGAATATTCTCTCTTGAGGGTGTTTACTACGCCAAACATCGGCGAGGTCTAGAGAAGTGAGCCACTCATTCAGACGGACCGAGCCTGTGTCTAGGCCGCTTGTGCGATCTAAGGAGGGATTAGGGACTGCATTGAAGTCGCCAATGCAGAGGACCGGGCTTGGAGGCATAGCAGCCAGTTTACTGGATATTAGGTGCAATACAGCTGGATCAAAGGGAGGGGGGACATAAATAGACGCTATAGTAAAGGTAAAGCCCCACAAGGCGCAATGTACGATCACATAATGGCCAAAGTGATCCGGCGCTACCTGTATGACTTCTATGGGAAGCGCTTTGGATACGAGTATGGATACTCCCCTAGCGTAGACAGAGTAGGAGGAATGATAACCTCTAGCCACCCAGGCTCGCTTCAGAGAGAGGACCTTCTGACCCGTAAGGTGTGTCTCTTGGATACATACAATATGGGGGGCCTGACGCTTAATGACGTCTAACATCAGAGCCCTCTTGAATTTGGAGTTAAGTCCCCTCACATTCCAGCTCATTACCTTAAGTGAAGACATATTAGCGGAAGGGAAAGGGGTGTGGGGAAGGAGACGTGAGCAACCAAACATTCATCCTTTCATACCACAGAGACATAGACAGACAGACAACAGTAAGCATAACAAATATAACAGAACTGTACTAACAATCCCAAGAATATAAACCCCCTGTCTAGCACCCTAACAGCAGTAGTGTAGACCTATACCCACTAACAGTCAAATAGTAGAACAGTGGTCCCTAACTCAAGACAAACCTACACCATTTGTCCCGGGACCTTCAACCCTTAATGAATAGATGATCAGGAGGTTATTAGGCAGCCATATTTAGAGAGAACCAAAGAGGAGATAGGGGAGAGGGGCGGGGAGGAGGGAGACGCGGGGAGGTAGTGGTAACAGGGAGGGGAGGGGGGAGAGGAGAGGGGGGAGGAGGGAGGGGGAATGAGAAGGGGGGGGGGAGGAGAGAATGAAGTGCCATATGTGGCGCACTGGTCAAGATGACCAAAAAGAGAACGCAAATCAATCACAGGGTACATTTGTGAGGCACGTAATGTGCAAACAAATATTAGAAAACTGTAACAGTGATTTGGGACCCCTAGATAACTATTCAGGACTAAGTCCAGCATTGTCATAGCACATCAGATAAAAGGATATGTGAGTCCAGTCACTCAGGAGGAGCGGGCCTTCAGCCCAGTGAAGTGCTTTGGTTGGGCAGGTGAAGAATCGAGTCTTCTGACCTTCCACAATTCGGAGCTTGGAAGGGTACATCATGGAGTATTTATACCCCTTGTCACGGAGACGGGCACGGACCTCGGTGAATTGTGCTCGTTGTTTCCTGACCGATGCAGAGAAATCAGGGTAGAAGGACACTCTGCTGTTAGCATAGAGAATTTCTCCCTTGGTACGGACAGCCCTGAGGATAGAGTCCCTGTACCTAAAGTGCAGCAGCCAGGCCAGGAAGGGTCTTGGATTGCCCCCTGGAGGGCCAGGGCGGGATGGCACTCGATGGGCCCTTTCCACTGTGAAAAACGGGGAGAAGGTATCTGCAGGCAGCATATTTTTGAGCCACTTTTCAAAAAAGGATACAGGGTCAGACCCCTCCACTTTTTGGGGAGGCCAACCACTCTGACGTTGTTCCGTCGCAGGCGGTTTTCGAGGTCATCAGCTCTGTCGATGGATGCAGACATTTGGCGCTGAAGCTCTCTGATCTGTGTCGGCATAGGCCTCTGGATATCCTCCACCTCAGATATTCTGCGTTCAGTTTCAGTAATTCGCTCTTTAGCTTTGTGGACATCGTGTCTTAAAAGAACAAAGTCCTGTCGCAGCTCATCCACCTTGGTGACCAGTTTGGATTGGCATCCGTTAATGGCCGCCAGCACCTCTGCAAATTTCCGATCCAACTCCGTGGCCGCGTCAGATGGATCTGCACCCTCTTCATAGCTTACAAGCTGTGGCGGGCTCTGGGAGCCTTCAAAGAGGGAGGGAGAGGAGTTTGGGGACCCCTGAGGAGAGCAGGGCTGTGTGCGGGAGAATCTCCCTAACTTTTTGGCAGCATTTGACTGTATCTGTGCAAGAACGGCTTGGGATGTGGAGCAATCCTGCGCGTCCAGGGGTTCCAGGGACTGCAATGGAGGATCTTCATGGACAGATTCATCATCCGATGGAGGCGCAGACGCCCCGGACGCTGCTTTGTGCAATTTAGCCGTCCTCCTCCGGTTACCCATGGCGTCTGGGCAGGGGGGCCAGAGATAAACAATCAAGGAGCCTAGCGTCCAGTAGTTAGCAGAGATACAGTCCAAACCCACGTGGAGTATTGCAGCGGCACTGCAAGGGTTAATATAAAACAGAACCCAGGAGTAGGGGATCACTGGGAGTGTGGAGGACTCAGTGCTGGGCTGCACAACCAGGGGTCCCCAGGGCAGAGGTGGGCAGCAGCAGGGGAATTACTTCCCTACCTGGTCCTGGCGCAGTCCGGCAGTGTCAGGGTTAACCCTGCGCGCCTAGGCCTCAGGCAGCGCAGGGGAGTCCCATAAGATGGCGCCTCCAGCAGGATGAAGGGCTGGCTGGAGCGCTGTCACGGTGCCTCCGGTGGTGGGAGCGGCGTCCACCTTGGTCTTGGCTACCTCGGTCCTGGCAGGAGAGAGGAGGATCCCCCCGGCGATCGGCACAGCGGCACCGGGCGGCTAGGAGCGGGCCGCCGCGTGGGTCACGTGGCCGGCTGCGGGGAAGTATGGAGGAGCGGCGCGGAGTCCGCAGCCGCCTCCAAATCGGCACCGGAGGACAGCGGCAGGCGTGTGGGGCACCCCGGAGCAGGAGAGAGCGGGCACAGGTGAGGGATGGCTGCCTTGGGAGGGAGATGGGGTATCGGGTCCCGGGAGCTCCGCGGCGCACGTCCTCTCAGTCCGGCATCAGGCCACGCCCCCCAGCCTAATTAATGTTTATTCTATAGGTCAATACAATTATGGGAATACCATACTTAGATATTTTTTCTTACGTTTTACTAAATTTCTCAAAATAAAACCTACTATGGAGGAAAATGTATAGTTTTTACATGGCCATGTTTCAAGTGGCAAAACATTTTTATTTTTTTTGTCTTCGGAGCTGATTGATGGCTTGTTTTTAGCAGGACATGTAGTACTTTTCACTAGTATCATTCTGTTTTTTTTATCACTTTTTAATGCTCTTTGTGTAGGATGAAATAGGTAAAAATCACAATTTTTAGTGGGTCTTTAAAAGTTTCTTTTTTATGGCGGTCATCGTGCGGGTTCAATAATTATTTTTTTTTTCTACGGGTTGTAATGGTGGTGATACAATATGTGTGGGGATTGTGTAATTATTTTGACCTTTTCACATTACTTGCCATTTTATGTCTTAACGGGGGTTCAGACCACAGGTGTTACACTGGGGTGTCAGCTGTTAGTTACAGCTGACACCCAGTGTTTTATGATGTTGACTAGGCTCCGATCTCGAGCATGAGCTGAGCATAAAAGCCCCACTGTACCTGTGTGAATATAATCTCCTATAAATGTAGCCACATTGTCCCTTATATATGAGATTGTTGTCCTTAGATATAACCCTTACAGGTGGAGCTGTTGCACAGATAAACAAATTGTATTTCCATGTGAAATTCTCTGAATCCAAGTAGTCCGGTAAGGTTCAATAGTGTATGCGTGGCCACCTTTGCCAGAGTATGGGAGTGGTGGTATCCAAGGACAGCTATATCAGTTCTGTAAAGAAAATAGCATCTAGTCCTCAACATTGCGTAAGAAATAAAAAAAACTTTTAAAATTATATATATATATATATGTATATATAATTTAAGCCTGGTAAATAAATCTTTTTCATTGTCATATTTTGCATCGTTATTAGGGTTTCTAATAAACAACCACAAATTATTTAACTGAACTAAAATAGGTTAGTATTTCATCTGAAACATAAAATACTGTATATAAGAATAAATATATGTGTGTGTATATATATATATATATATATATATATATATATATATATATCCAGCCTTCTGGTGTCAGGATGTATGGACAAGGTCATATAGCCCCGGATTTATATATTTAATCTAAAAGCTTTCTCTTGGGAAATCAAAGCATGGATGTTGTGGGCAGTGGGGTATTGCCTGGCAGTCTTCCATGTCTATGAAGCGTTCTACAGCTATGAAAATGAAAGGTGAAGAGACTTGACCGGACTAGAGCCAGCAGCAGGGATCAGAGAGAAGTACACAAGAGACTCTAGGAATAAGAAATGAAAAGAAATCAGCAGGGACTTTGCGAGGCTGACAGGTGACAGACAATATGAAAAGCGAGGAAGAATTTTATGAAACGTGAAAACCTTCTGAGAACACTTCACATTTTGCAGTCTATGTAATTGACAAGCTGAGAAACAATATTCAGTCGTGGTATCAGAGGGCCTGCCTGAGATTGTGAGGGTGAGGTATTGCATGTTTAAGGCAGTACAGAGTGCAAGCTATTTTAGGTTTAATCTACTAGTGGACACACTTCATAATGTGCGCACATTATCATATGTCCAGTGATACTTTCTACCACAATTACATATTTTCCATATATCATGAGCAAAAAGTAGATGAATGTAGTTGTTTCTTTTTAACATGAACACATGATGCTGAGAATAGAGTTTGCTTACAACACATCTAGTTATAACTTGCATTAGCTGTTTTTAGGGCTGCCTGTAAATTAGTTATGGTGATAGGGTGAAGGATATTAGGATATATTAGGATATATTCAGTTATGTAAATATTGCTCCATAGCTTCCAGTCTTTAATGCTAGTGCTAGGCAATTACCAAAGATATCCTTATATGAGATGACCAGTAATGCAAATAAAACATTAGAGTTGGGGGAAGCAGATACAGATCCACATTTAGCAAAAACAGTGCAAAAACTATGCGCAGCTTGCCTGTGAAGTGTGAAGCCTGCGTCAGATTCATCAATTGTGGCACACTGTCTTAATGAATCTGGCTCCCCTACACTGCCATGGCGTGAACATTTTTTTTTGGGCCACTTTGTTCATACTGCACGGATATTTCATTTTCAGTTAAAATTGTGAACACAATCTTTCAGTTATTGGGCTCATTTACTAAGGGTCTGGGCCGCACTTTTGTCCGTTTTTCGCATGTTTTCCGGACTTGTGTCACTGTGACGCATATTTAACTGGGGATTGTGTCGCACACGATCGGATCGTGGTGCGGCTGCGCTGGCTTTCATGCAACACAAAGCGGGGGGCGTGCCGTCGGATGATCCGACTGATTCGGATTTAACTTTCAAATTGTATTACAAGACCAAGCACTTACATGCACCAGGAAGAATAAGGTGAACTCCTTCAGACCTATGCGGGGAAGTAACACATTCAGTATATCGGGCGCACAATCTTAGTAATTTGCGGCACAGTACATTATACACGGAAAATGCACTTTCGGGGAACCTCTCCAGACGGGTAAGTAAATGTGCCCCATTATCTGTTCTTTTTAGGTTTGTATTTTTAAATTGGTTTTTAAAAGAAAACTGAGGGAATAATAGAAGGAAATGATGGATAGCAGTAAAGGGATAGTCCACTTTTAGTAAATAATTGATATGGTTTGCGTAAGAAAAAGTTATTCAGTTTTCCCATATATCTTCTGTATCATTTCCTCAAAGTTTTCTAGAACTCTGCTTGCTGTCCTGCTATAGAAAACTTCTATTCCAGTGGATAGAAATCCGTCCATGGTCATGTGGTGGACATCCAGGTGCACAAACTGTTAGTATCACACAGATCTGATTACCCTCTGTGATACTAACAGCTCATACATGACCATCACATGACAATGGACAGAGTTCTATCCACTGGAATAGAAGCTTTTTAGCAGAACAGCAAGCAAAGATCTAGGAAACCACCAGGAATTGATATAGAAAGTATATTGGAAAATTGTTTAACTTTTCATTACACAAACAATATCAATTATTTGCTGAAAGTGGACAACCCCTTAAAATATATATATATTTTTATTTGTGTATAATCTACAACTATAATGTGAAGAAATAAACAGAAACCTACATTCTTGGCAAATGGTGACAATTGAAGACATTTTAATGCATAACAGAAATAGAAATGGTAATGTGAACTTTCTCTAACTATATAAATAATGTTTTTCAAAGTATATATTTTATTATATGTATCATCGGTATGAATATCTGATCTGCACTGTCAAGCACTACATAGGAAGCTGAAGACTACCCCAAGAGATTCTAAACCCACCAAGAATGTTGCACCTCCTATAAATGCCATGCTATTTTTTAAAGTAGTAAATGACTCCAGGTCACACAGAGGGTGTATTCCAAAGATGCCCTACAATTATTAAAGCTGGAGCATGTTAATTAGCTAGCAATAATAGTGGGTGTGTGGCTGTTAGCAGGTGCAACCTGGATCCTCCATTATCTGACCTGTTATTAATCTGAAAACAGTAAAAGTGCTGAAACCGTCTAAAGCTGAGCCTTTAATTTCTTTTTTCAGTTTTGATTCCTATTTTTATATTTCCACTATAAGTTACACTCTTAACTCTTATCCATATGTATGGAGTCCTACAGTGGAATTCTGAAAGGGGTATCCAGGAATAAGCATCAGGGTCAGACTGGGGGGCCTAGGGCTCACCAGTGAAATTGAGTCTGGGGGCTCACCTACTGCTACATGGAAATATTACTTGTATATTCTAAGGCCACATTTATAGAAGGCGTTTTCATTGCGTTTTGAAAGGCAAAGCAAATGCTTCAGATAAAATGCATCCCAAAACACATTGGTATAAATGATAGTACAAACATGGATGCATTTTGAGATGCTTTTTTCCCAATGTGTTTTGCAATGTATTTTAAAACGCAGTGCAAACACATAATGTGAATGCAGCTAAAGACCATGTGCACAAGATGCGATTAAATTTATTTTAAAATGCATTTTAGGCACATCTGGAGAATCTCCTTCCGGGAACGTCTGCATTCAGATGTCAGGAAGGAGATTCCCCAAAAGCGCCTAAAATTAATTCAGTCTTGTCAACATGGATGTAAGGTCCAGCATTAGGTAGGACCTATTGAATGTAATCAGTCCCTCTGCCAGTTCCTATTGCGGCCCCTCATATTGTGGCCTCCTCTCATCTCCACCTCATATTGAGGACCCTCTCATCTCCTCATATTGTGGCCTCTAACCTCCCCCTCATATTGTGGCCTCTTCTTATCTCCCCCTTCATCTTGTGGCCTCCTCTCATCTCCCCCTCCTATTGTAACCTTTCATGTCCCCCTCATATTGTGGCCTCTCATCTCCCTCTCATATTGTGGACCTTCATCTCCCCCTCATATTGTGGACCCTAATCTCCCTGTGATATTGCAACTTCTTATCTCCTCATATGGTGGCCCCTCTCATTTTCCCCTAATATTGTGACCTCTCATCTCCCCCTCATGTTCTGGCAACCGTCATATCCCCCTCATCTTGTGACCTCTCACCTTCCTCTCATAATGTGGCCCCTCATCTTCCCCTTATAATGTGTCCTCTCATCTCCACCTCATATTGTGGCCCGTCATAGTGTAACCTCTCACTTCTTCCTCATTTTGTGGTCCCTCATCTCTCCCTCATACTGTGGACCCTTTTATCTCCTACTCATACTATGACCTCTCATCTCCTCCTCATTTTGTGTCCCCTCTCATCTTGCCCTTATATTGTAGCCCCCTCTCATATCTCCCCCAATATGTGGGCCCCTCTCATATCCCCCCATTGTGTAGGCCCCCTCTTACACACCCCCACCCCCATATTGTGGGCCCCCTCTTATACCCTCCCATACTGTGGGTCCCCTCTTGTACCCTCCCATTTTGTGGGCCCCCTCTTATACCCCCCATATTGTGGCCACTCTTTTCCTTGTTTCAAATGACTTTTTTTTAAATAGCTAATAGCTCTCTGAACCATCCTGTTATTCAATTCAATTCGAATAAATAAAATTTTGTGACTCATAAAAGCAAACTATTTAAGCTTCATTTTGTGATTAATGACATTGAGTATTGTTGTATTCATTTATTTATAGCATTATAGGATTTTCTATCAGACGTTCACTTCCCAGAATACCCCTTGATCCATAAAGAACATACACATAATTGAGC
Source organism: Engystomops pustulosus (assembly GCF_040894005.1). Classification (NCBI taxonomy): domain Eukaryota; kingdom Metazoa; phylum Chordata; class Amphibia; order Anura; family Leptodactylidae; genus Engystomops; species Engystomops pustulosus. The sequence continues at coordinate 192,679,348 of NC_092412.1, read as the reverse complement.
ACATTTATCAATCTGTTTAAAGATTACAGACATCTAAAATGATTTGCACTGGAAACTGTTATTTATAAGCATTTTACACAGTTTTTAGGCATTTTTACAACAATTATACATTTTTATAGTTTATCATTTATGGTTGATTTATTGCCATTATTTTTGCAAATTGCAACAGCAGAAAACATAGCCATTTTAATAGTCACTTATGAATTTGCTCCTAGTGACCAATATTGTAACTTTGTAATTGATGGTATTGACTTACAAAGTGTTTCACCATTAGTGTCAGAAAAATTGATGCCTGAATTGATGCCTGAATTGATGCCTGTTTCAGTAAATACTTGTTTTTTTGCTTATGAAGTAACAATTTTGGAGCATCTTTTCTTAGAAGTCTATATTACAGTATGTAGGTCCTTAGTTATACCATCTAGTAGTTTAGCCAGTTGGGTACTTAGTAAAGACTAATATGTCAGGAATAGTGGCAAGTCCTCCATACCAATACGCAATACCAATATCTCTGTCATGCAAACCAATTTTATACTTTTGGACCAAAAAGAGTATAACTAAAATAATTATAAGACTTTATTGATCGATGAGCATATAGACTTTTTGTACAGTTGATATTTTTTGGCCAACCAAGACATGAGTGGAGAAGTGAGTAATCTGTCATAGACCAGCATGTAGACATGTCAGTGAATACATGGATACTGTATATCCACATGACAATTTTTATAAATATGATATAATATCTTTAGAGTCTACTTTTAAGCAGTAAGTGTAAAACAACTAGATCTTTGCTATGACCTAGTGCAGTGGTGGCGAACCTATGGCACGGGTGCCAGAGGTGGCACTCGAAACCCTTTCTGTGGGCACCCAGGCCTTCACCCCAACTCATAAATTGCCAGATAGGACTCAAGGCTTTCTCCTGTGATCCAACACAGCCCAGGATGTGCCAAGCTCAGTGCTATTTTAAAGTGACATCCTTGGCTGCCAGGACTACAGGAGGAGCAAGAAGGTGTGGATACAGATGGATTGTCATTGGAGCTCCTGCTGGAAGAAAGCTACAATCCAAATTTCTCCATCTTTATATTGTATTGGTGTCTTCAGGATGCCAATACAATTAAAACTTGATACAGCAGGGATCAATAAGTTACTGCTTAAATTGTCATGTTGGCACTTTGCGACATATAAGTGGGTTTTGGTTGTAGCTTGGGCACTCTGTCTCCAAAAGGTTTGCCATTACTGACCTAGTGGGTTATACAATAATATCTTTTTAAGATAATATGCAAGAAACAATTGAGCCAGTATTTGCAAAAGAAAGAGCAAGTTAAAGTTTATCTCTCTTGATCCAAATACTAGGATTACGGTCCAGATAATTATAGTATTAGGGATTCGATACCGGTTTTACGCTAAGGCAATTTGATTAATACACAAAGGACTACAGAGAATATATAGAAAAAAAAGAAAAAAAGCGATTAATTATGACACTATTCGGCTACCACTAGGAAACCACACTTTTGTGGATTCATAAAAGCCCCTTAGTGGGAACCTTACTGCAAGCAGAAATTATGTGAGCAAATTCAAAAAGTGAAATTGACCTGATATAGTGAGTGTGACATAAAGATTTGTTATAATGATGTATTTTTTCCATTTAATACTTTGTGATATTAATTATTCCCAAAAAATGTCTGTTAATAAATTGCAATTTACTACTTGTTTATTTTTTTATTTATTAATGGTCATAACTGTGCATTTTATAGTGTATAGTATACAGCATAGTCCTGGGTATATGATGTATTAAGGGTAATCACGGATTACAGATTAGAAATCGTTTTTAAGAATGCTTTTTCCTGCAGTAATTCTAAGTACCTCCCATTTAATCATATTAAATTAAGACCTGATGCTTACAGTCGCCTGATGGAGTTCTCTGTAATCCCTGATTAGTGGCAGAGGGAAATAAAAGCTATTTAGAAAGCTTTCCATCTGCAAAATCAGATTTATTTAACCTGAAAGCTAGTAAAGATTTAAAGTTTTTCTTTTGGCTCACTAAATGGGTGGCTGTTTTTTAATGAACTTATTATTGGATTATATGCTAATGAACATTATTTGCTGAATGGGAATCCACTCTCTTGATGCACCATCGGCATATTATGGGATAAAACTTTTTGTAAGTAGTTTCTGTTGATCCAGGGAGTTATCCTGACCACCATTTTAGGGATGGGGAATGTTTTTTTCCCTGCTTTGGGCCAACTGCCATCAGCCTTGTAGGATTTTTGCCTTCTTCTGGATCAGCACGGTATAATTTAATTGTACTGCATTTAAGTTGGACTTAATGGGGCTCATTTACTAAGGGTCCGAACGCCGCACTTTCGTCGTGTTTCCGGAATATCTCCTTTGTGCGCCAAATTGCCCTCGGATTGTGGCGCATCGGCGCCGGCATTCACACATCAGAAATCGGGGGGCGTGGCCGTCAGACAACCCAACAGATTCGGAAAAACCGCAGAATTTAAAAAACGATTTGTGTCGCAAGATCAAGCACTTACATGCACCGGGAAGAAGAAGGTGAATCTGGCGGACCTCGGCGCAGCAGCGACACCTGCTGGATAACGGGCACACGACCTTAGTGAATCCCAGCAGACCCGAATCCTCGTCGGACAACATGCCGCATGGTCGCGACTGGATGGGGTAAGTAAATGTGCCCCGATGTCTTTTTCTAACCTTATTTGCTTTGATGACTATCATGATAACTATGATTGTGGTGGATTTGCATTTGTGCACAGTAAGATATCGTAACACTGCAAACTGCAGTGTAAAGAATATAGAAATATCAATCAGCCCTCCAAGTTAAAACAAATAATTGGATAATACAAGGAAACTCAAAACTAGCTATTGTAAAAGTATTTGTTCAGCTTAGAGTGGTAGCGGTGCGTAGAGCAGTATTGCAGAAGACAGCAATTTGAAAGTCTTTATACGAGATTAACAAATCGTGGTTACAAACAAAAGATTTATAGATAGCAATAAAATGATAAATAGTAAAATGTTTCCCAATCCGTGAGATGAAATAAGGAATAAAAAATAAGGATAGGAAAGAAAAGTAAAGGGTGGAAAAGAAGAGAGCAGGAGTCATCCCTTTTGGACCATTTCTCCCTGAAAATATGTTTGAGTTCTTCAATTTTGGGATGTGTGCACTGCACTCATCAGGTCATGGCTTTGGATTTACCCTACAATTGCCCGGGATACTGTAAGCCCTTAGCACTGTAGCCCTTTTCCATTCTTCACTCCCCTCCTTCCAAAAGACATTACTTTTATATTTTTCTGTGTACAGACCTGTATGAAAATTCTATCTTTTGCCATATCGCCATATTCTGATAACGTTTTTATACTTCAGAGCTGAGTATGTAAGGAAGGCTGAAGTGGTACTTATAGTTAATGTAGGGGTTGTAAACAGTAGACTATTATGTATGCAACCCTTTCAATTAATCTTAATACATACAGAACCCCTACCCTTCTACATGACTTATTTAATATTCAGTTGTTATAACAAATATAGGTAGTAGAGTGCCCCTAATTAATAAATATTTTGAGCATGCCCCCTAATTAATCATAGAGGCTGTGTCCCATTATTAATCATTTTAGAAAATGTGCTGCCCAGACACTGCCCCAAAAATATACATTAGTGCCCCAACATAAATAACTACAGAGATAATACCCCCAATAATAAAAATATAACCAGTGCCACCCCCATTAGTTACAGAGATAGTACCCCATGTGCCCCATTGATAACAATAGATGTAGTATAACATCCTCCCCCATTTAATTTTAGATGGTGCCTCCTCCAAATTATAATATGGGGATTGGTGGCTTCAGATAGTTCCCCCAGCGTTACCTTGGTTGCGGAGACTAGGGAGTGGAGTGGGGGTGACCAGCTCAAGTCTCCTCAGTCAATAGGTATCATCTCACTGTGGTGTTCTGTGTGCAGTGTTCGCATATTCCGACTGCAGCACAGACAACCTCCACTCTATAGTAAATGATGCATGAGATTTGTTAACACCCCCAATTCTTGCAGTGTGACTCCTTGGAAGGCAGGACATGCCACAAGTGTTAAAGTGACACTTCCTGGCTGCCTGCAAGATGCTGCCCTACCTTGTGCAGCAATAAAGCTTCATTGCAAACACCTTTATTAACTATAATAGCTCTTTATTGTAGTCTAAGGCTAAAGTACAGTAAATTACCAACAAAGGGTCGTCTGTAAGTCGGGTGTTCTTAAGTAGGGAACCACCAGTACTACAAACAATGGCACTGTATTATGAATAATTATACAAATTTTACCTATATCCATTGCTGATTTTTATCGTCATAAAAATTGGTCTCCTTGAAAAAAGGGCCGATTTATAACTCTGTATAATATCAAACATACATGTTCATAATCTATAAGGTGAATAGCATATATACTAATTTTGTTAATACAAATTTTCGGCCAAAATGGACATAGTAACACCCTAATTATATTATCTTTAGAAAAAAAATATGATAAAGACTCTTGGTAAAGTTTTAACTCCTTAGTGACGAGACCTGAAAAGGCTTTAATGAAGGTGCATTTCTAGACGTAGTGGTTTAAGGACCATAACTCCATTTTTTTGTGCTACCTAAAGAATTCTTGCTGCTGCTAAATTTTTCTTCATGTTTAGTTTTATTTGGAGATAAAGTTACAAAAAGTGGGGATTTTTTTTCTGTACAGTATATATAGTACATTTTTTATTTTCAAATGAAAGGAAAACAACCATTTAGAATAATAAAAACCATACTAGACATACTCACCTGTGCTTCTCTTCAAGCCGATCCCAGCAGTGCTCTTCTTTAATGTTGACACTCTGGGATCGTCTAGAAAAAAGACTTAGAATTAGCAGGCTGGAGAGAGTGGGGACAAGATGTCCAGCACTCCAGGCTGCTAATTATGCTTGACCTTGCCGTCAAGCAAGAGGGAGGTGACGTTTGTAAAAAACCCAATAAACTTTAATAGATATATACCAGATCATTACGATAGTTTAAAACATTTGGATGATGGGTATTTAATCTCAGGATCATGAAGCTTCTTGATGTTTAATTCTGTAGCTGAAACAGAATTGGGAAACATCAGATGCTAGCTATATTTTCAAGGAGATTCAACTTTTTGGAGATCATTTTTGTATTTAATGAACTTTAAAATATATAATATAAGAAACCCCTTATACATCACCCCATTTTCAAATCTGCACCCTCAAACTATTAATACCAGCTTTTACAAAGCTTTTTAAAACTTTGTGAGATTCATAGTACCTAAAGAAAATTAACATGACATTTAGAAAGGTCTAATTTTGTCAGTTGAACATTTATTTAGCCCTAAAATTTACACATTCACAAAAGATAAGAGTAGAAAACCATCTGAAAATTTGTTATGCAATTTCTCCCGAGTATAGAAACACCCAACATGTGGACGTTGCTTGATGTATTGGTACACCGTGAGACACAGTGCCACGTAGTAGCCGCTGTTGCCCTGATGGTTTTTAGAAAGCCAGAAAATTAAAGCTATTTTTTCCTTTTTTGTCAGGGGCAGTAGGCATAACATCAATTCTGTTATTGATTTTTGAAATGTTTTTGTGTTCACTGTATAGTACCCCTCAAGGATGCAGTTTTTTTTGTTAATTTTTTTCTCTCCACCTTTGAAAATCCATAACTTTTTCATTCTTCCATGTATATATATATATTTATTGACTTTTTACTACATTTTTTATGTGATGTAAAATGATGTAAAAGTATCGTTTGGCTGCTATATTCCATAATGGGGTTCACCGCCCGCAATAACCATTTTTATATTTTGACAGATCGTGCATTTTGAGACACAGCGATACATAACATATTCAGGATTTTTTACTGTTTACTACGTTTTAAATCAGTCCTAGGGAAAGAGGGGTGATTTAAATTCTTAGGGTTTTTTATTTTTAATTATTTTTTAAACTTTTTTTTTTTAACTATTTTTTAGACCCTCTAAGGTACTTAAACCCTAGATGGTCTGATACTACTGTATTGCAGTATATGGCATTGTTACAGAGGATTCATAACAATGAGCCACTGGCTCATTGAAACGAAACTGCATATGCCAATAGCCTCAGGTGTGATGAAGACCTGAGGCTGTCATGGCAACTGATGGCAGCTCCCCGATGATGCTCCTAGGAGCGACGATCATTAAAACAAAGATGGAAGCACCAACAGCCTCTGGAAGGGTTAACACCCCCAAATGTGCTAGCACCGATCGCGGCTATTAGCAGTGAGTGTTTGCTGCAATATGCAGCAAACTCCACCTCTGTATAAAGAGGGCTCACCCCGTGCATGTATGGTAGAGAGCGTGTAAGAGTTAATAAACATACTTCTATGGGTCAGTATGGTTACGGTGATACAAAATTTGTATATTTTTTTCTTATAAATTATATGCATATATTCTTGAAAATTTAGCAGAATAAAACATAAAGGCCCAGGTTTATTAACCCTTTGGCGCACCAGGACGTTATAGTACGTCCCCGGGGCTAGATGCTTAGCGCACGGGGACGTTCTATAACGTCCTGCTTCTGGCACCGGCTCACGAACGGAGCCGGTACCAGAAGCAGCGGTTGTCAGCTGTCTAGTACAGCTGACAGCCTGCGCTAACACCCGCGATCGGAGCCGGCTCCGATCGCGGGTGTTAACCCCTTACACGCCGCGGTCAAACATGACCGCGGCGTGTAAGGGTGTTAGCGCTGTGGATCGGATCCCCCGTGCCGCTTACCGGGGGATCCGATCCTCTTCCGGGCAGCTCCGAGGACTGGCATGTGCCCCGGAGCTGCCCGGTCTCCATGGCAGCCAGACCCCTTCCGGGTCTGGCTGTAAACTGTCTGAGCATGCGCAAGCTTGCTCAGACAGTTTACACTGCTCTACAATAAAATAGTATTGTAGAGCAGTGTATTGAACTTAAACCAGTGATCAGAGCATCACTGGTTTAAGTTCAAGTATGTATAAGTAAAAATATGCAAAAACAGTTAAAACTACACATTATAATAAATAAAAAATTAATACATAAAAATATAAGCCCCTAAAATGTCACTTTCCCATAAAAAAACTTAATAAAGTATAAAAACATAAAAACACAAAAAAACCCTGCATATTTGGTATTGCCGCGTCCGTAACAATCTGCATAATAAAACAGAATTGTTACTGGACCCGCACGGTAAACGCCGGAGGAAAAAAACGCAAAAAACATTCCGAAAAAAGATAATTTTTAATTAATACCCTATAAAAAATGCTCTAAAAAGTGATTTAAAAAATGTTATGCACTCCAAAATAAGCCCACTAAAAAGAACAACTGTTCTCGCAAAAAATAAGCCCCTAACAAGATTTATCTGCCAAAAAATAAAAAAGTTATGCATATAAAAAGATGGTGATGCTAAAATGAATAAGATTTTCTCCAAATTAGTTTTTATTCAGTACAATTGAATAAAATACACAAAACCCCCACATATTTGGTATCCCTGCGTCCGTAACAATCTGTATAATAAAACAAAATCGTTATTAGATCCGCAAAGTGAACCCCGTAAAAAACAACCTAAAAAAACTCTCTCTGATAAAGATGATTTTTTATTAATGCCCTTTAAAAATGCTCTAAAAAAGTGATTTTAAAAAGTTACGCAATCTAAAATAAGACCACTAAAAAGAGCTATCATTCTTGCAAAAAATAAGCCCTTAAACAGATTTTTGAGGTGAAAAATAAAAAAGTTATGCATATGAAAGACTGTGATGCTAAAATTAACAACAATTTTGCCAAATTACTTTTTATTCAGTAAAAATGGGAAAAAATAAAAAAATATATATAAATGAAGTATTTTCATAAACGTGGCGACCCAAAGAATAAAAATAATATACTATTTTCATGGTATGGTTAACGGCCAAAAAAAAAAACACATAAAAATTTTCCTAAAAATTGATGATTTTCATTTCCTCCACCAACAAAGAGTTAATTAAATCTCACCAATTAGCTATAGATGCCCCAAAATTATGTATTAGAAAAGTGCATCTCATGTGGCAAAAGAAATAAGCCCCTATAGGTGCACAATAAAAAAAAGAAAAAAATTATAGCCTGTACAATGTGACATAGCAAATCTGATTTGAATGGCGCCTCCTTCCCTTCTATGCCCGGCCGTGCGCCCATACAGCAGGTTACCACCACATGTAGGGTATCGGTGTACTCGGGAGAAATTGCGTATCAAACTTTGTGGAGCCTTTTTTCATTTTATCCATTACAAATGTTTAATTTTCCACCCAAAATGAGTGTATTGTGAAAAAATATTACAATTTGCAGACTCCACCTCCATTTTGTTTTAACCCCTATAAAACACGTAAAGGGTTAACAAACTTCTTAAAAGTGGTTTTTCATACGTTGAGGGGTGTAGTTTCCACAATGGGGTAATTTACGAGTCTCGCTATTATTTAGGCCTCTCAGTGTCAATTAGAAACTGTGCAGGTCCATCTAAATACAGGTTTTGGCGATTTTACAAAAAATGTAAAAAATGGCACCCAAATTCTGAGCTTCATAACATTCTAGTAAAATATGTGGAATCTGAAAAAACCATGCCAACATAAAGCAGACATTTGGGAAATGTAAGTTATGAATTTATTTGGGTGCTATGACTTTCTGAATCAAAAGTAGAGAATTTAGAACGTTGAAAATAAAGAATTTTTCAAAATTTTTGCCAAATTTTGTTTTTTTTCATAACTAAACGCAAAAGATTTCATCCAAATTTTTAAACTAATTTGAAGTACAATGTGTCACGAGAAAACAATCTCAAAATCCCCTGGATATCTCACAGCGTTCCCACGCTATAACCACTTATAGTGACACAGGCCAGATTTGAAAAATGGGGCCGCGTCCTTTAGGCCAAAAGATGCTGTGTCCCGTAGGGGTTAAAAAACGTTTGCACCAGTCTTCTGTCTGACTTTGCATCGAAAAGAACATGCAAACTGCTTGCACATGTATTTATAAAGTGTCTGCGCCAGTTTTGTGTCTGCACTGTGTCTGACAATACAGAAAAAATGTGCACCTTAAGGGGCGTGTCAGTGCTTAGTCTAAGTTTGCGCCACATTTATTACTGTCATGCACCACTATTCTGCAGCTTCAACAAATTGCACCCTTCCAGAGCAGTGCAGGGTGCACCAGATTAATGAAGACATTGGGGCACATTTACTTACCCGGTCCATTCGCGATCCAGCGGCGCGTTCTCTGCGGTGGATTTGGGTCTTCCGGCGATTCACTAAGGCAGTTCCTCCGATGTCCACCAGGTGTCGCTGCTGCGCTGAAGTCCGCCGAGGTCCGCCGAGATCCTATTCCTGGTGCAGGTAAGCGCGTGTCCAGCGACACTTTTTTTTAAAAATGAGGCGGTTTCTCCGAATTCGTCGGGTTTTCGTTCGGCCACGCCCCCCCATTTCCGTTGCGTGCACGCCGGTGCCGATGCACCACAATCTGATCGCGTGCGCCAAAAACCCGGGGCAATTCCGGAAAAATCGGCGCAAATCGGAAATATTCGGGCAACACGTTGGGAAAACGCAAATCGGGCCCTTAGTAAATGACCCCCTGTGTGCCACTTTTGATTACTCTGATGCACTCTGTACACTTCACATTGTTCTGAATGGGATCGAGTTCAGGTTTCTCTGCTTGAAACCACACCCAGAGCTGCATGTGATTGACAGCTCCTTCTCAGGATCGTTCCTTGGAAAAGCTGGGTGTGAGTTTGAGGTCGTTCTGCCTGCAGCTGTGGTTTGGGTGATGGACGGCTGAACCAGTCAGTGCTTGAGGCGGTGTCCATTGCTCTCTTTATATTCTGCTCAGTTTCTTCAGAGGGTGCTGGTTATTCAGTCTTATCTTGCGCTTTTGTCTTGTTTGCTATTCTGTGTTATATGACCTCTGCTACGCTTACCGACCAATCTATTGCTATAAGATTCTGTACCTTTGCCGCCATCTTGGTTTTGATCCGATTTTGGCTACCTTTGCTTGTCTGTCTATGGCTATTGTTTGTCCCTCAGTGTTGTGTATCTCCTAGTGTGACCCCACCTTCCCTGTCCTAGATGTGTTGGTTTCCTGTGTACCAGTGTAAACACTGGTCAATATCCGAATTCCTGATACATGTCTGCTCCGCCATCCAGCAACAGCCAGACGAGGTAAGTCTTCCCTATCATCTTGTAGGGTCCCTTAGGGACCATTAGTTAGGTTCCTGATAGTGGCTTTACCCTTGTCAGGGAGGCTTATCTTCTGCAGGCAGGGCCTTCCCCCTGAAGAGGCATCATAGGGTGAGTTCACCACCACTTACCCAGTGTGGCAGCTAATGGCAAGCCTGTTTGTAGTTGTGCTGTTTCTGGACAGGTTCATTACCGCTGTCATCCAAGAGGTATAACTTTTTTTAAAAAAATGTATTCAGGGCATTTATTTTGCGAGACATGCTGTACTTTACATTATTATTATTATTTATATATTTAAATTTTTAGTGCATCTTTTGTAGGACAAGATAAGTTAAAATCATAAATTTTTGTTCAAATTACGGTATTTATCGTGCAGGTTCAATATTACACTTTTATTGTATGGGTCATTACAGATGTGGTGATACCAAATGTGTAGGGTTTGTGTGATGATTTTTCTCATAAAATGTAACTTAAAAATGTAATGGGGGGCTTTGCTGCATTTTTATTCAATTATTGATTTAATTTTATTAAAAAAAAATTTTCTTTAATTGTTTAAGTGGAATTGATAATCTGATTTCTTGTTCATTATATTACCCTGCAATATTGATGTGCCACAATTCTGCAGCATGAAGAAAGTGCACCAAAAAAATGCTGCATACTTCCAAGAGCAGTGCAGGGGGCGCCAGATTAATGAAGTCTGTGTGCCAGTTTTTTTAGTTTGGCAAACTCTGCACACTCTACAGGCAAACTACACACAGTTTTGCAGTTTACACTAATTATGATAAATGTGGGCCAGAGAGTGTAGGATCCTGTCTATGTGACAGGATTTCACAAGCTCTGACTATGGTCAGCCCTGGGTCCTAATCTGTATGATAAAACTGTATCATTATTGAACCTATAATGATGAGCACCACAAAAAAAGTAGAAATCATGATTTATACCTTGCCCCACAAAAAATGCAATAAAGGGTGAAAAAAAACATATTTACTCCAGAATGGTACTAGTGTAAAGTACAACATGCCCATCAAAAATCAAATCATCAACTATCTCAGTAGACAAAAAAATACATTAAAGTTTTACACATTTTGGAAGACGACAGAGCAAAAGCAATAGATTTTTTCCCCCGCCTTAGGTTTTATTCTGTAAGTCTAGTAAAACATAAGAAAATATACCTAAATATGGTATTGTCGTAATTGGACTGACCCTTAGAATAAAGATAACAAGTTAATTAGGCTATACGGTAAACACAAAAAATGTCAAATTAATTGCAGCAGTTGTGTTTTCTATTCCACCCCACAAATAAGTTAATAGATTAAGATAGTATCGCTGAGAAATGCATCTCATCCAGCAAAAAATAAACCGTCACATTGCCATACTAATGGAGAACCAAATATGTTCTAGCTCAGAAGAGTGCGTCATTAAAGAAATGAAAAACTGATATATCCAGAAGGGCAAAACTATCTGCTGCATGGTGTTCCTTCACTTCTGCACCTCGCTGTTTGGCTATACAGCAAGTAAAGATTGAAAAAAAGTGGCTGAGCCCTAATGTACACACTGGCTGTCTCTTGAAGGGGTAAATATCTGAGATGATATAAGGGGACACTAAAAGTTGGTGCTCTGGACATTTTGTTTTCTTTTACCTTTAAAGTTTAGGTTGTTGATACTCTAGACAGTCTATGAGCACAAATTTTAAGCGCCATTGTGTCAAAATATTACATAAAAATCTAAGAATGCGTTACGCTATGCAGGTTTTCACTTTTCATGATATACAGCCGACATAACATAAACTACATGCCGTGCATTGAAAGGGTGGGCCATTTATATGGATACACCTAAATAAAATGGGAATGGTTGTTGATATCAACTTCCTTTTTGTGGCACATTGGTATATGGAAGGGGGAAACTTTTCAAGATAGGTGTTGACCATGGTGCCCATTTTGAAGTTGGCCATTTTGGATCCAACTTTTTTTTTTTTAATGGGAAGAGGGTAATGTGACATTGAGAATTCCACAAGAAAAACAATGGTGTGCTTGGTTTTAACATCATTTTATTCTTTCATGAATTATTTACAAGTTTATGATCACTTATAAAATGTGTTCAAAGTGATGCCCATTGTGTTGGATTGTCAATGCAATCCTCTTCTCCCACTCTTCACACACTGATGGCAACGCCGAAGAAAAAAAGGTGGATCCAAAATGACTGACTTCAAAATGGACACCATGGTCAACACCCATTTTGTAAAGTTTCCCCTCTCCCGTATACTAATGGGCGACAAACAGGAAGTCAATATCACTAAGCATTCCCATTTTATTTAGGTGTATACATATAAATGTATATGCAAATTACTACCAAGGTTATTCTGTTCTTTTCATAAAAATGTATAAGATTAATTTCATAAATTAAAAAAAATATTAACCCCCTTAACGCTGAGGGTTTTTTAAAAAAATTTTTTCCATTTTTTACTACCCACCTACAAAACTTTTTTATTGTTCCATGTAAAAGAGCTGTGTGATGGCTTGTTTTCTGCATAACAAATTGCACTTCATAGTGAAGGTATTTAATATTCCATGCCAGGTACTGGGAAGTGGGGAAGTAAATTCCAAATGCAGTGAAAATGGTGAAAAAAAAAGGATTTGCACCATATTCTTGAGGGCTTGGATTTTATGGTTTTCACTGTGCGCCCCAAATGACATGTCTACTTCATTCTTTGGGTCAATGCAATCACAGGGATACCAAATCTGTATAGGCTTTATAATGTTTTCATACATTTACACAAATTAAAACCACCTGTCCAAAAAAAATTCTTGATTTTCCATCTTCTGGCGCTAATAACTTTTTTCATTCTTTGGTGTACGGTGCTTTGGGTGGTGTAATTTTTTGTGACTTTTGATGATGTTTTCAATGCTACAAATTTAACAACTGTATGGCCTTTTGATCACTTTTTATTGAATTTTTTATATTTTTAAAAATGGAAAACATGTGGTATTTTTGACTTTGGGTGCTTTTTTTTACGTTAGGGGGTTAACTCCATAAAGAACCATTATTATATTTTCATAGGTTGGACATTTTGGGATGTGGCAATACTAAACATGTTTATGATTTTTACTGTTTATTTATATTTATAGGATTTCTAGGGACATTTTTTAAATATGATTTTTTTTACTATTTTTCAGAACCCCTAGGGTACTTTAAACGGAACCTGTCACCAGGAGACCCATTTTTAGCACTCCCCCAGTCCCCACAGAGCATAGTACATACACTGCCAAAGTGTTTTTGTATAAAAAATAGGTTTTACAGAAAAAAAGATATGTTACTGTATATTGTACCTTTCATTAGCATCTGCTGTGTGACTAGGCAGTTGCCTAATGGGAGGGGCTGGAAAGGAGCAGTTCCCCCCCACCCTTGAGAAACATGTGACCTTTTCAAATATATGAATAACTCCCCACACTCAGGATTGGCTGTAGAGGAACAGGGGGCGTCGCTAAGCCCAGTGATGGGTGTTTTCATATATTTGAAAAGGTCACATGGAGAAGCTGCTTCCCAAGGGTGGGGGGAACTACTCCTTTCCTAACACAGCAGATGCTAATGAAAGGTACAATATAACATATCTTTTTTTCTGTAAAACCAATTTTTAATACAAAAACACTTTGGTAGTGTATGTACTATGCTCTGTGGGGACTGGGGGAGTGCTAAAAATGGGTCTCCTGGTGACAGGTTCCCTTTAACCCTAGGTTGTATGATATTACCATATATTGCCATACTACTGTATGGCAGTATATGGGGATTTTTCTCACCATTTATTACAATGTACAAATTGCACATTGTAATGAATAGGTTAAAACCAGACAGCCTTGAGCAAAGTGTTTTATTTTGATCAACTGGGGATAATGTACCACGCTGGACAACAATCCATCTGCATTCTTTTAGTGCCAAAATCTTTTTCAGATTCCCTCCTCTAGTGCCACATTCTATTACCCCAATACCTTGCACAAGACAACTTTTGGGGTTACAGTCATGTTGAAGGAAAAATGGTGTGGGATTCTTTTATGTTTGTGGCTTTGATAATATCCGGATGTGTTCCCTTACTCTAGTGCCTTAATCTTTTGTGGTGAGACCCACATATATTTTGGGGCAACCACAAGTGGTGTACTATACGCCAACTGTAGTGTTACATTTGTTATAATCTTTAATTGTGTAGGTTCTTTTCTCATCAGCTGAATCAAAAGTCTGAAGTTCCTCTCTCCCCAAAATCCCTGCTCCTTCTTGCTGTTAGAAAGGATTTATAGGGTAGTATTGTTCTTTAAGACGGACCAATGTCTGTTCAAAATAACTACTAATATCTACCCATTGTTATAGGTAGATATAAAACGCACACTTGCATCACCTTTTACTTTATTTTTAGATTGTAATAATTCCATCCATGTTTTCATTTTCGCATTGCGGTAGCCAGCCTTGATGCATCGCTCTGTCACTGAATTGTTCTTGAAGGTCCTGAGCCTGTTTCTCAATCTTCCCCTCTGTAGAGCAAATATGAAGGGCTCTCAAATATTGGCCACCAGGTATGGCTTTTATGGTGGAGAGAGGATGAGCCGATGAAGCATGCCGGAGTGCATTAACAGATGTTGGCTTTCTAAAAATATCAGTCTGGAGATATTCAGTCTGAAGAATTTCACAGCAAAAAAGTATAGAATGTGTGAAGGGGCACCTTTGATAATCCTTTCTGGAGTATGAACAATCATAATAATAATAATAATTCTTTATTTATATAGCGCACACAGATTACGCAGTGCTGCACAAAGCATGACAAATTGGTCCCTGTCCCCATGGGGCTCACAATCTAATCAACCTACCAGTATGTTTTTTTGTAGTGTGGGAGGAAACCGGAGTACCCGGAGGAAACCCACTCAAATACGGAGAGAACATACAAACTCTTTGCAGATGTTGACCCTGGGACTTGAACCCAGGACCCCAGCGCTGCAAGGCAGAAGTGCTACCCACTCAGTCACAGTGCTGCCCTATGAACAATCTAAGTATACACAGCCTTTTTCACAGGAGAAGTTACATTACTGATATGGTGGTGCTCAAACTTGTATGGGTAGTTTGTGCATAGCCTCTCAGTAATCATCAATAAGAAAGAAAGAAAAGTTGGCATTTGCACTGGCACTTCTTTAAAAGTATTCTTCTTTATTCATACATCTTTAAAATTGGCACACATTACAGGAGAGAGAGTTAGCATTTGGATGAGTTCCAGAGACGAGTTGTTTCTCGCTAGTCCTACCGCTTCATCTTGTCTCGATGAAGATGTACATATACATCTATATGCACAAGATGTCCGGTACTCCGGGCTGCTAATTATGCCTGTCCTCGCCACCTCCCTCTTGCTTGACATCAGCTCCATCTCCCAGTATGCACAACTAGCAGCCGGCGTGCTGGAAATCTTGTCCCCGCGCTCTGTGCTACTAATAAAAACTTTCTTTTCTAGGTGATCCCAGTGTGTCAAGACTAGCGATGGACAGCGCCGGGATCAAGATGAAGGTGAGGCGGAAGTGAGTATTTCTAGGTTTGTTTATTGTTTGGTTTTTAAGATTGATTTTCTTTAAGTGTATATGTGCTTTATTTGCACTTTTGGTCACCATGTGTTTAGTACTGTAGACCCTTAGGAGCTCCATGCTGTAATTATAAGCACTTATGAAAGTGACATCTACAACCTTTCACCATCACTTCTCCTGCTTTTGTCAGTGTTTTACAGTGTCTTGTCTGTTTTTATTCCCTATTATGATCATTATGTGCAAAGCAATTGTCTTATTGTTGTATTTCATATCATGATGGCAACACTTGTTTTCAAACGTTTGAAATGTATATACTAGGATATCGCATTTCACATATTATGGTGTCTTTGAAAGTTTAACTTTACTCATCTCAAATTGCTCTTCTCTGAAATATTAGTATACTGTTGGGAAAAAGTTGCTAATCCCCACGGTGATTTGAAGGGGGCATGGGAGCAGGCAATACTAATGAGATCTTTGCCCTGGGCCCAATAATTTGTCAAGCAGCTCTTTTGGGACCTGACCTATATCTTATTAACTGCACTGTAATTATTTCACAACAACAATTAGTAAAGGATCAACTAATGTTTATAATAAAGTGATATCTCGGGAAGAGACATACGGTACACTTTATCATATAAAACATATTTACATACTATTTTTGTTAGAATTTGTTTAATAGATTTTTACAACGTTCTTCTAAAAGATGTGCAATTACTTTGAAAACATACATTTTTAATATAAACTCTAAAGATAAATACATACAACTGAACAGCTATCCTCTGCGATCCCAGGGGTGCCCTGGGGCTGCAGCTTTGTTCACTTGGATACAGAATACAAATTGGAACTAAAGCTTAGAAACCCTACAGGCAGCAATGGTGTAATTCAGTACTGACTGCAGTGCCATAAATGGTGTAACTGTCAGACCTTGTCAGGTGCAATGTTTGTACCCCCAGGGCTAATGTTTTTTTACTTACACCCTGGGGCTTAAAAAGGGCCCCAGTGTTGTCTAGTAATTATGCCTATTAGCGCAGATTGTACCAAAAGGTATTGTATTTTATAAGTGCAAGTAAATAAATATATTATCTTATAAGAATATTAAATAGATAAATAACATGTAAACATGTATATTTATAAAATGTCTTATAGCCCCTAATGATACAAAACAAAATGTCAACGCAATAAATTACATTTACGCTAAATAGATATTTGTTGCAATATAAAAATAACTGTTACACTCACAGTAAACTTAGTAAGTTAGTATAACTTAGTAAGTCTTGAACTACCAATTGATACTTCCATCCATCATATAAACATAAAAGTGTTACAGCTTACAAAATGAAAACACGAAAAAAACAAAGAAATTTACTCAATCCAACCCCTTTCTGACCAGACCATAAAAGTCTTTAATGACTGGACTATTTCTAACAAATTTTCATTATTATTGGTTTCAGGGCAATAACATTCTTTTTTGCAATACCGTTTTGCTGCAATTTTTTCATGACTCGAAGGACACATAAGGATAGTTAAAAATGATGTTAGTGGACCTTTTTTTCATTTTTAGTTTTTTAGCGGGTTACAGTTATACAAACAGTTTTTTTTTGTCATGTGTAGGATATATTTTTTTCAGTTTTCAAATTAATTCCCTAGTGTGTGGCAGTCGTTTTCATATATAACGCAGCAGATTTATCAAGCTGTCTGAAAGTCAGAATATTTCTAGTTGCCGATGGCAACCAATCACAGCTCCCCTTTAAAATATTCATGAGCACTGGTAAAATGAAAGCTGAGCTGTGATTGTTTGTCATGGGAAACTCGAAATATTCTGACTTTTAGGCAGCTTGATAAATCTGCCCCAATATGTATAGTCTGAGGCAAATGGGGCAAATATGTTTTTTATAGTAGAGTGGGGGGATTTTTTTTAATTGGGGGACATTAATGTTCATTTTTAATTATTTTTTTTGTAATTTGTGTATGTGTGTTTTAGCTTTATATGTCCCCCATAAAATACCCCTGGGGACATTTTCACATTTTTTATTTATTTATTTACATTTTTTCTGGGGCATCTATAAGAGGGAAACAACCACCTGTGGGGACAGATGCTTGATCAGAGCCAGCATCTCCGATTAACCCCAACAGATGCAGCGATCACGTGACCGCCGGGTCTGTAGAGCTGGAGGCAGTGACGGCTCTCCTCTCTGCATCACACTGTCCCTGATAGCTGGTGACCTGGTCCTGCTCCCGCAATTAGCACAAGAGCAGAAAAAAAATGCAGCAACTTCAAAAGATGTTGCTGCATACTCTGGGCCCGCATCTGCTGATGTCTTTCGAGTCGGGGATGAGAAAAGAAATAAATGGGTTTTACCCCGTAAACAGACTTTGCAGAAATCAATAGTCCAGTTTGTGTACGTTAGGAGTAAGGCCTCATGCACACAACTGCATTTTTTGTGTTTGTATTTGAGCTAACCATACAAATTGCTAGGCTCTTTTAATGGACATTGACTGAGCTCACCTGCCGATGTCAAGCACAGCCAGTTGTTTGTGGCACACACCGTTGAGTGCATGCGGCCTAACACTGTGTCTGGTTGTTATGTGACTTGTAATCTTTATTTCCAAGCATCTCTCATCTCTGCAGTATGTATCTCTAGTTTAAAATACTATGATGATGAGTGAAGACCCAGCAATCGTGACTGAATCTATTTCTATAGAAAATTTTAAAATTAACAATATTTCTAGACTTCATATAACCTGTATTTTAAAGTATTAGTTGTTAGCAGATGTCTTTGAGCTGGTGGGTGGAGACGTAGCTGCATATAATATTTATGTGATTTGATACCTCCATGAGCATCTATCCATTTTGATTGCAAGACAGAATTAACAACATTGTCAAGTAAAACTTAATTATATCAGAAAGGGAGCATAAGAGGAGTGAAGTAAATGTAGTGTCAGGATCACAAGTAGTGGATCCCCTGTACCACCATGGACCGAAACCTGGGACCGAAGTCTAAGTTGCACCCGGTTTTCACCAGAGGCCACCGCAAAGTAGATTGGACTTGCTGTGGCAGGGTACCAACAGGTCATTCCACAAGAGCGACTTTGTCCGCGGTGGTGGCCAAGACGAAGTACAGAATCGTCAGGCAAAGTTGTGGTTGGGAACAGGCAGGAGGTCGAGTCAGACAGCACAAAATCAGAGTTAGGGATGTAGTGGGAGGCAGGGACACACGCGACGGACTGCCGGAGCCAGCGTTGGAACGAGGAGAGGAAAGCACCATGGCGGGGGTCTGGGGACACATCTAGGAGCACGGGTCGCAGGAGCACCCATGACATGCAGAATGATTATTTCTTTCCATAACAGGATATATTACAAAGTTTCCTGTACTTTCACTTACTATTGATTCATGCAAAAGTTGTGCATATGTTAGTGACCATAGTGTTCAATGATAGATAAACTTATATTAAAACTAAGTTAATACAAACACTAATTAAAAAGGTGCCCCCCAAAAAATTGCACTTTGTTGGAGCAGGACAGGGAGCGCCAGATTCATGGAGTGAAATCCTGAATCTGGTGCAAATAGTGCAGTTTACACTGTTCTTAGTAAATCTACCACTGTGCCTAGAACTTATATTTCAAACAATTGATCATTTTTTTCTATGCCTCATCTTGCTTGGAAATAATAAAATGTCTACAGTTTATGTACAACACTTTCATTTCAGAATGATATGATAAAAGATAAAGAAGGCCTATAACAACTGACTATATAATGACCAATATTTATGAGACCTGAACACTCCAGTTCAAGAATCTTAGTAAATTCTCTATATAAATGGCGATAATTAAGAAAAGCAATTCTATTCTCACTTATTTCCCAAAGGAAGATAGATAATTGTAACAGTGTGCCTAGCAAACTTCTAATTACCACTAAAAATAAAAATATAGCCTTAGCTATTTGGCCTGCTTCAAAGCTAACCTCCAGACTCATATTATTGCTAACGGGAAAAATATACAGCCCCCATAATAATTCATAGGGATTTTTTGTGAGTGCAGTTGTGCCACAAAAGGGTCACACAAATGGGGTGCAGGCACTGTGTAAGCAGTTTGCACTAGAAAAAACATGCAAAATCCAACAGAAAACTGGAGCACAGCCCTTAATAAATGTCCCCATAGTGTTTTGAAAATTTAAGACCACTTCTAGGCAAGAGCTCTGTCACATAATAAGACTATAATGTTCACTCTCAGAGGATAAGACAATCATTTTAATCATGTGATCTAAAATTTGACTATGACAATGTTGAAATGGAGAAACAAAAATGCACATAAATTTGTACTGCTAAAAGTCAATAAGAAAAAAAAAACATACTGATTATCATCAGCGAAGTTACCATTGCTATAAATAGTCATTTTGATTATGTTAAAACAATTACATTATAGGCAACCCCCAAATGAAAAGAAAACTACCATCTGATTTATACCATATAAAGCATCACTGACTGAATTATTTTTGCACTCTGATGCACGGTTCTATACCGTAATTCCTTTATGGTCTTCTTTTTCTAAAAATAAGGTTTTAAAAAATGCTAATGAGCTGCAAGTGCTTTGGGGGGATAACAGGGTCACCAGAGCTCCCCAGCTCCTACTGAACAGGCAATTATATGCTCCCCAAAGCACTTCTAGCTCATTAGCATATTTTTCAATATTTTTGGAGAGACCGTACTGCAAAAATGTAAAAAAAAGTTCTATTTTTTTATGTTTCAGGCTGACGGCCAGTTCTCTGTGTGGTGAGAAATACAGTTATCAGATACATAGTTATATTTCTCATTAAAGTCAATGGGCTGGTTTTTTAACGCAAAAAAAAAGTTTTTATGTCTTAAAAAGAACGGTCGTGTGCAAGAGGCCTAAGAGTTATCAAAGGCATCTGAAACTTTATTATTGAACCTTGATCCCATGGCAACCCAAAATTTTGTCACAGGAAAAAAAATAACTTCTGTCTGGAGTTACATTTAAAAAAACATACAAATTCTTGTTTGTAACAATTATATAGATCATTATAGACATCATAAAGTTATAGATAAAACTAATGTTCCTATTGTGCTTTATTGCTGTACACTCACCGGCCACTTTATTAGGTACACCTGTCCAACTGCTTGTTAACACTTAATTTCTAATCAGCCAATCACATGGCGGCAACTCAGTGCATTTAGGCATGTAGACATAGTCAAGACAATCTCCTGCAGTTCAAACCGAGCATCAGTATGGGGAAGAAAGGTGATTTGAGTGCCTTTGAACGTGGCATGGTTGTTGGTGCCAGAAGGGCTGGTCTGAGTATTTCAGAAACTGCTGATCTACTGGGATTTTTACGCACAACCATCTCTAGGGTTTACAAAGAATGGTCCAAAAAAGAAAAAACATCCAGTGAGCGGCAGTTCTGTGGGCGGAAATGCCTTGTTGATGCCAGAGGTCAGAGGAGAATGGGCAGACTGGTTCGAGCTGATAGAAAGGCAACAGTGACTCAAATCGCCACCCGTTACAACCAAGGTAGGCAGAAGAGCATCTCTGAACGCACAGTACGTCGAACTTTGAGGCAGATGGGCTACAGCAGCAGAAGACCACACTGGGTGCCACTCCTTTCAGCTAAGAACAGGAAACTGAGGCTACAATTTGCACAACCTCATCGAAATTGGACAGTAGAAGATTGGAAAAACGTTGCCTGGTCGATGAGTCACGATTTCTGCTGCGACATTCGGATGGTAGGGTCAGAATTTGGCGTCAACAACATGAAAGCATGGATCCATCCTGCCTTGTATCAACGGTTCAGGCTGGTGGTGGTGGTGTCATGGTGTGGGGAATATTTTCTTGGCACTCTTTGGGCCCCTTGGTACCAATTGAGCATTGTTGCAATGCCACAGCCTACCTGAGTATTGTTGCTGACCATGTCCATCCCTTTATGACCACAATGTACCCAACATCTGATGGCTACTTTCAGCAGGATAATGCGCCATGTCATAAAGCTGGAATCATCTCAGACTGGTTTCTTGAACATGACAATGAGTTCACTGTACTCAAATGGCCTCCACAGTCACCAGATCTCAATCCAATAGAGCATCTTGGGGATGTGGTGGAACGGGAGATTCGCATCATGGATGTGCAGCCGACAAATCTGCGGCAACTGTCTGATGCCATCATGTCAATATGGACCTAAATCTCTGAGGAAAGCTTCCAGCACCTTGTTGAATCTATGCCACGAAGAATTGAGGCAGTTCTGAAGGCAAAAGGGGGTCCAACCCGTTACTAGCATGGTGTACCTAATAAAGTGGCCGGTGAGTGTATATTTTATTTATAATACCAAATATATAAAGTTTTTCATTTTTATGTTATCAAACCAAATAGTAACATTTATTAAGAGCGGTAAGTTTCTCCTATATTTTTACATAATATTATATCAATATAGTCAATTACAAAGAGGTCTGCAATGCCCAGTTCATAAAAACAATCCACCTGGGAATCCTTCTATTACCAAAGGCACCAATCAGGCTTTGTATGACCCAGATCCCTTTGTGAGCCAAATGCCCTTGTCTTTACCATTCATGCTTAACAATACAGCATCTGTTGCATGCATCTTGCATTACCTTTGAATAGACAGTATTTTACTATTTAAAGATGCAGGTGTTCTGCAGTATAGAGGGAAAATAATGAGTCACCTGTTACTATTCCATAGTGCTAGACCATACTCTAGGGAGCAAAACTCAAGCTCAGCCTATACTCACATCTTTTAGGAGGAGCCTCTATTGCAAATATCATAACAAAAATCTAAAATAGGTTAAACAACGGGATCAAATTATTGTAAATATTATTCTATATCATGATACTACTACAAGGTCTTCACGTGTAAGCATAAAGTAGTTTACCCTGCCGAGGCTTCTAGTTATTTTATAGGACCATTTCTCTCTACATTTAACACATTATGAGGCTATGTAGAACTTTTCAGGCCATTCTTCAGTTCATTCTTTCAGACTTTCAGATTTTAAAATAAAAGCAAAATACTTTTGCACAGTTTTTTTAATTAAAATGTGGCTGTTGTTTAGCTGTTGCAACTTCACTAGCTAATTTTTCTTTTGTGTAACACCTGTGTTCCATGTGTTGCACCCCTGTAAATCACCTAATAATGACCTAATCTATGGATACAGTAGATTTCGCCCCAAAAACGCCTGTAATAGCATATTAACCGGTTCGCGACCGCCCGCCGTGTATTCACGGCGGCGGTCGCGTCGCGCTGCATGGAGAGGGCTCACGGGCTGAGCCCTCTCCATAGCCGGTAAGTCTTTGCTGCATATTGCAGCAAAGGCTTACCGGTAACATCCGCGATCGGTGCTAGCACCGATCGCGGGTGTTTTTACAGCGTGGGCTGCCGGCAAAGCTGCCGGCAGCCTCAATCAGATAGCGGCGCATGGGCGCCGCCATCTTACCTGGGATCGCCGCTCCCCATGACGTCATCAGGGGGCGGCGATCCGTCTCCATGGTAGCCTCGGGTCTTCCAAAGACCCGAGGCTATTTCGTTTTAACCTCTTCATTACAATGTGCTGATAGCACATTGTAATGAATGAGGAAGAAAATCCCCATATACTGCCATACTGTAGTATGGCAGTATATGATAGGATCGATCAGACAACCTAGGGTTAAATTACCCTAGGGAGTCTGAAAAATAGTATAAATAAAAATAAAAAAAAGTTTAAAAAAAAAAAATTATAATAAAAAAACCTAAAATTTCAAATCACCCCCCTTTCCCTAGAACTGACATAAATATAAATAAACAGTAAAAATCATAAACACATCAGGTATCGACGCGTCCGAAAATGCCCGATCTATCAAAATATGATAACGGTTTTTCAATGCGTTTAACCCCGTAACGGAAAATAGCGCCCAAATTTGAAAATGGCCCTTTTTTGCCATTTTGAAAAAATCTAAAAAAATCTATAAAAAGTGATCAAAAGGTCGTACAGTCCTAAAAATGATATCATTGAAAATATTATCAAATTTCGCAAAAAATGACACCACCCACAGCTCCGTACACCAAAGTATAAAAAAGTTATTAGCGCCAGAAGTTGGAAAAATCAAAAAAATTATTTTTGTACAGGAGGTTTTAATTTTTGTAAATGTATGAAAATATTATAAAACCTATACAAATTTGGTATCCCCTTAATCGTACCGACCCAAAGAATAAAGTAGACATGTCATTTGGGGCGCTCAGTGAAAGACGTAAAATCCAAGCCCACAAGAAAATGGCGCAAATGCGTTTTTTCACCATTTTCATTGCATTTGGAATTTTTTTCCCGCTTCCGAGTACATGGCATGGAATATTTAATACCATCATTATGAAGTGCAATTTGTTATGCAGAAAACAAGCCGTCACACAGCTCTTTACGTGTAAAAATAAAAAAGTTATAGATTTTTGAAGGTGGGGAGTGAAAAATGGACATGAAAAAACAGGAAAGGGCCCGGTCCTTAACCGGTTAAAAAGTGTTTTTTTTCTTTTAAACTAAACATGAAAAAATGAAATGAATGAAAAAGATAGTTTTAAAGATGTTCTGCGGTAGAAGTTTTTTGTGCTCAAGTTCTTTTTGGGAAATTTTAATCTGCCTTTCATGAGCCATCTGCTTGCTTGAACATATTTTCTTTACCTGGGGAGCTAGTAATTCAATATCATCTTTACACAGTGAGAATAGCATATACATTACATAAAGGGATAAAGAGACAGAATGTGGCACGTGTATCGTTAGTCTGGAATTTGCACTTGCATTATTTTTTATTCTGCGTTTCTGCTGATCAAATGTATCTAGTGTTTGATACATCTGGCATTTGAGCAGTGAGGCTTCTTTGCGACTTTTTTGCACAAAAAATTTCGACTTTTTTTTCGCAACTTTCATACAACTTAAAAAAACACATCAGAAATCAGGTGATAGGGCCCTTGTCTGGACTCGCCGGGACTCCCCTCTCCATGTTCTGCATCGTGTAGCAGATTATTTTATAGGTAATGTTGTAATTGGAGATCAGTGCAAATATGGTTTTTATTTTATTACAGGTACCATATGTTTTTATTGATTTCTTTTGCACAAAACTGTCCAAATGGATATGAATTTTGAAGTACGGGTAACATCTGTATCCATTCTGGCTTCAGCGACATCCTTTGCCAGTAAATTACAGCAGAAGAGGCGCTACTAACTGTGATTTTGTACTTAGTTTGCATTCTGTCCTGCACTAGTTTGAACACTACCTTACTTTACTCCTTGCTATCTTAATTGACTACTACCACACTCGTCTGTTTCCCGTTGACTTTGTTCTTGGCTGTAGACATTCAAGCAAACTGTGATGGACAAATGCCTCCTCCGCTCACATTGCTCCCCTGCTAGTCTGGCTTGTCTACATATTAGGGGACCAATACAATCACTCTCTGGACTGGGACTCACAAGTGCCGATATCTCATAAGAAGATTTTCTGCCCACCTGCCAGAGCTTGCTATAAGTCTTCTTTGGAACTTCATTATGTATTTGATCTTTTGACCCTTGCTTTGCTACTGACCATCAGTTTTGCTGCAAATTCTGCAGTGCATTGTGCTCTTGGTTTTGACCTATATTAGTACAGGCAGTCCCCGGGTTACATACAAGATAGGGTCTATAGCAGTGATGGCAAACCTTTTAGGCGCTGAGTGCCCAAATTACTACCAAAACCCACATATTTTTCGCAAAGTGCCGATGCGACAATTTAAGCAGTAACTTATTACTCCCTGCTCTTCCACAGGTTTAAATTGTATAGGCCCCTGAGGACACCAATACAGTAGAAAGAAGGAGAAGAAGTTTGGATTATCATTGCAGCTTCCTTCTAGGGTCCTGGGATGCCGGGGACTGCTAGAGGCCTTGAGTCCTGTCTGGCGAACTCTGCGCTGGGGTGATACATACAAAAGGCTCAGAGTGCCACCTCTGGCACCCGTGCCATAGGTTCGCCACCACTGGTCTATAGGTTTGTTCTTAAGTTGAATTTCTATGTATGTCGGAACTGTATATTTTATCATTGTAATCCCAGCCAGAACTTTTTTGGTCTCTGTGACAATTGGATTTTAAAAATGTTGGGTTGTCATAAGAATCAGGATTAACAATAAATCTTCATTACAGACCCCTGTGATAACTGTTACAACTGATTATTGTAGCCTAGGACTAAAGTACAATAAATTACCAATATCCAGTGGTCCGTTTGTAACAAGGGGTCGTATGTAAGTCGAATGTTCTTAAGTAGGGGACCGCCTGTACAGCAATTCTTGTATGTTTGTCCTTTTTTTTTTCCTCTGTGTTTGCCCTTCACCGCAGGAAGGGAATATTAACCAGTTGTCACCAACGATCTATGATAGTATAGGCAATTAGGTAGGGACAGCTAGCTGGGTCTAGTTTAAGGACTCATTGTCCATGACTGTCCTTTTCCATCTTGTTTGTTCCCAAACAGCAGCATTACAGCAATTAATGAGGATCCCTTGCAATTATTGTTATTCCTGTAAATATATAAGTTACAATCCTTTCCTAATAATATTAATGAATAGCTACCAAACTACTCCACATACTTAAAGGAAACCTACCATTTGATTTGATGCATTATGAAGCAAACGTAGCTTGATAATGCTGTAGCTACACTGATGCAGAATCATATCTTGGTTAATCCATGTGCGGAGTGCTTTTGATGAAAAAACAATTATAAAATTCAGGACCTTGGGAAAGCTGGGTCCACATTAAACACATTACACGCACGCTTTATGAACAGCTCAAGACAGGACTAATGAACCTGAGCTGGATCATTCATACACAGCAGCTGGGGGAAGGTACAGCAATTGATTATTCTGCCTGACAGGGAGAACAGTGATTGCATCATCCTCTGGCATAACTAATGTGAAGGGAAAAGCGCTGAGCCCAGGCACAAAAGCGACAGAGCTTCATTATCATAATTTTATAAGTGTTTTTTTTAGCAAAACCACTCAGCACAGGGATTAAACAAGATATGATTCTGCATCAATGTAGCTATAGCATTCTCAATGTATGTTTGCTTCATAAGCATCAAATCAAATGGTAGTTTTTTTTATTAAGTATATAAATAAAGGATTACACATTTTTACTCACAGAACAATTCATGTTCATGATTGTTTCTTGACTTATGGACACGAATGTGAATAACCCCCATTTTGGCTCATTGATTTTGTAGGATTCTAAGTTAGATAAAATATTGGAATATCTTACTTACCTAACTAACTAGCTTGATTGTCATCTACATATCTGATTCTTTTGATCATGTAGCTTGCCATTCAGGATGCTCTAAAAAGACATTCAGACAGTAGGATCATGGCAGACTTCAATGAACTCACAATGAGCAGGTGAAGTCTTAAAGCATCTTGAGAAGTCTCTATGAATATATTTAAAATCAACATTCTTTTCTTAGAACCATAGTTAGTATTCTTGACAATCGTCTATAAAAGATGTACATTTAATGGGCTCTATACTTAGTGGTATCCTAGATTTTTTTCTATTTTGCTGGAACCATTTAGATCAAGTCTTGTAAAATCAGGTTTTGTAAAAGAAAAGAATCACAAAGCAACCTTGTCTAGGAAGGCTAATACACTCAGTAACCATAAAAAACAAAAAAGGTTGGAGAATGAGGAACTTGTGAAAAACATTTAAGATGTATTAAATGATTTCCTTAGATCACAAAAAGAAAGGGATGAAAGTTTCATATTAAAAAGTTAATAGTTAGAAAAATGTGGTGAACATTTTGACTTCAAAATCTTTGTTAGACAGTTGAGATTGATTCTTCTGCAGCAGTCCGCATTTATCTGTACTGCTGCACATAACCACCCATACAACGGGACTCCCCTGAGTCCTCACAACTGTGCATTTCCAAGAGTGCTTTTGATGCCAAGAAAGAGCATATCATGCATCCAAGAATATATATAAAAAATATATGGGACAGTGATGTGTGGCTTAATAAGTGTGTAAATGGGGAAAATGCACCAAAATCCAAATAAAAAAAAATACACCTTAACCCCTTACCGACATGTGGTGTAATACTACGTCACATGCCGGGTGCGTGTGCATGGAGAGGGCTCACAGGATTCTGTGATCCAATTGACACTTCCCTTTATTCTTTGGGTCGGTCACAGGGATACCAAATTTATGAAGGTTTTCTAAGGTTTTAGTATGGTTCACAGCCGGGTACAAACTTTTTAAATATTTGGACGAGCATTTTGGAATGTGACAATATCTAACATGTTTATGATCTTTATTGTTTATTTATATTTACCATATACACTCAAGTATAAGCCGACCTGAGTATAAGCCAAGACCCCTAATTTTAACACAGAAAACTGGAAAAACCTATTGACTCGATTATAAGCCGAGTGTGGGAAATGCATTGGTCACAGCCCCCCCCCAGTATATAGCCTGCCAGCCCCTGTAGTATATACCCAGCTCGCTGTAGTATATAGCCTGCCGGCCCCTTCAGTAGATAGCCTGCCAACCCCTCTAGTAGATAGCCTGATGGCCCTGCCCCCAATATAATGCCTGTAGGAAAAAACCAAAAAGTGTATTCCCCTTCTGACACCCCTCCAGCAGGTCCTCTTCTGTCCACGCGGCCCCGGCATATACAATCATATTTGCTGGTTTGGGAGATTGTGGTAGCACTGACCATTGGAATATTACCTTTTATTAAATAAGGTTTTTATTTTTGTATTACAATTTTGGACTATAGTTTAACTTGCTATGTTACTGTTGATATTAAAAAATCTCACAGAATTAAAAACTGATACAATCTGAAAATAAAAGCAGATTATAAAAGTGTTTAATAAGTAAAAAAGAGTTTTTGTGACAGGAGCAAATACTTCTATATCTATAGACCAAGTAAAGGTTGCTTGACTTGAATTGCACAACAGCCTTATCATGTGACATGTGTCATGCTATACTATTATACCAAGAATCACATGGCACTTTTCAGCATACAGCCTGGGCCTTCCAAGTTAAGCATGTGACAGCCTCTGGCTCATGTTGAATTGAGTAAGATAGAAGAACTTCTCTTAATAGGGAGCTCAAATTTCACTGGCTAACCAACAGGCTTGGAGAAAGTAGGAAAGTCATGGTTTCCATGATCCTAGAAAGACATCTGCAAACTCCTTGTAAATGGCAAAAGTAAATTATGTTTGATTTTTAGGAAAGTTTTTGATCTATCACTGCCAGGACTAGAAGACAAGTTATATTGGATGTACCCCTATAAGGTTAGCAGATGAAAACCCTATCTGAAGCTTTGCCATGGTGGCCCCCTGGTCAATCACAGCCATGGCTTCTAGTAGGTAGGGGCATCAATTTGCCAGATTGGCTACATGGCCACCAATCCAGCAATATATCTGGGTCAAGTGGGATGCACCTGACCCAGGACCCGAACTTAAAAAGCAATCTCGCTCATATCTACTGATGACTTATTGGACTCAGTATCCAGATTTAGTTTGACATTTTGGGATAGTTATCCTAATTTTTTTTGTTGAAATACCCATGCCCATCTGTAACACATAAAATGTAGCACTCGTATCATAATTATTTGTCATGAATTTACAAATTCTTGGGATTTACACTCTTTGGCCTGTGTGAAATACACACAGAATATTGTCCACTGGTCTGTTGAGGTACCGTGACTATTGGCTACTGGGGGTCCCTGACAATTGGCTGTAGGGGGCTGTGTGACTAATGGCTACTCGGCATAACAAGTGGAACATTTTCGTGACTAGGTTCACAAATCATCAACAAGTAAGGTACAAAGGAGAGCCTAGGTGCTTAAAGGAACCCATTTACCTTTAATCAAAACAAATCAAAGAAAGTGAACTAAAGAGTAATTGTAACTTTTACTTAGCTCTGCACTAAACCAGAACAAGCAATTCTCTAATTTACACTCATTTTCTATCTGCAGCCATGTTTTAGCTAACAGGCAGAAAGCTATCAGGACCTTATCTCTCTAACTGTCTTTGTGTATATTAGTTGCCATGGGAATCCGTAGCTAGACAGAGGGGGCTATATTAAATGTACACATATTGTGATGCTGCCATGTGTTCATCTTTTTATTCCAATGTAGGCATTTTATAGTGTAAGTGGACATATTTTAGGGTGGTTCACATGCTTTTTCAAACTAATTAGAACAGCTGAGAGGAGGAGATTTAAAAAAATAATGTGTTAACGCTCTGTTAACACCCTGTTAACGTTATTTTTCTCCATTGAGTCAGCAAACATGAGTATCAACACTGAATCTTAATGTGCACCATTTGTATAAGTTTTGGACTAGATATAAAGCTCCAAACTTGTACCATATCAAGATTAGATCTCTGGTCTCTTAGTCAGGATGCGGACGGGGATTCTACTTTAAGGGGGAGTGCTGCAGAAGCAGTAATTGGAACAATGCCATGGACTACTACGGGTGCCATGGAAGTCCTCTTCCGAACAGATCCTGGCCATATAAGGTCACCTGCTGTCCTTGCCTCTTACTCTCTATGGCAGTGGATCCCCTGAGGCTGAATAAAGGAGCTGTGTAGCGTCCATTTTAACTTCATTCTATATCTTCTCATCCCTATTGTCCATAAAAAGAAAATGGGGAGCAATTACATAGTAAGCAGTTTAACTTTGTAACGTTTATTACCAACCCAGTGGTAACACCCGTGGTTGGTGCTAGGGTGTTAAACCATTACATGCCGCAGGGAAATTTGGAATAAACAGTGATCAAAAGGTCATACAGTCCCTAAAATGATAGCAATGAAAACATTGAATCATCCCGCAAAAAATTACACCTTACACCACTACCTACACTGAAGTTTGAAAGCATAATTAGCATCAGAATAGGGCAATTTTTTTTTGTATAAAAAATTTTAATTTTTAACATGTATTAACACCTTAACGACGTAGCCCTTTTTCGTTTTTGCATTTTCATTTTTCACTCCCCACCTACAAAGATCGGTAACTTTTTTATTTTTCCATTTAAAGAGCTGTGTTTGGGCTTGTTTTCTGCAAAACAAATTACACTTCATAGTCATGGTATTGAATATTCCATGCCATGTACTGGGAAGCAGGAAAAAAATTCTGAATGCAGTGAAAATGATGAAAAAATGCATTTGCGCCATATTTTTGTGGGCTTAGATATTACAGCTTTCACTGAGTGCCCAAAATTACATGTCTACTTTATTCTTTGGTTTGGTACGATCACGAGGGTACCAAATTTATATAGGTTTTATAATGTTTTCATATATTTAAAAAAATTACAATTAAAAAAAAAATCTTCATTTTGCCATGTTCTGGCACTAATAACTTTTTCATACTTCAGTGCATAGAGCTGTGGGCGACATCATTTTTTGCGAATTTTGATGACGTTTTTAATGCTATCATTTTGAGGACTGTACGGCCTTTTGATAACTTATTATAGAATTTTTTATATTTTTCAAAATGGCAAAAAAGTGTCACTTTAGACTTTGGGCGTCATTTTCCGTTACGGGGTTAAACACCGGGAAAAATCGTTATTATATTTTGATAGATCGGACATTTTGGGACGCGATGATACCAAAAGTGTTTCTGATTCTTACTGTTCATTTGCTTTTATATATGAACTAGGAAAAGGGGGGTGATTTAAACTTTTACTTTTTAAAAAAAAATTTTTTATTATTATTTCAGATCCTCCATAGTAATTTAACCCTGCAGGGTCCGATTGCTAATACTACGGTATATTCTGCAATACTAATAGCCTGCCCAAAAAAGGGCTATCCTCACGTCCCATCCATCCACCTACCACCCCTTCTACCTTTATAGGTAGAATCGGGGTGGTAGGTTCCCTTTAATGAGCCAACAAACTGCAATACACAATAAAAATGGATTGCAGTGTGATAGAGTCAGGTGCTGCCCGGAGACTACAAAGGAGATTACACGGCCCCGGGGCACTCGTCGGGGACTCGCTCTGGGGATCCATTGGGAACCAGCATTATCAAGGCAGGAGTCTGGCATAGGGATTGCCATATAAGCTGCAGCAGAGTGTTAAACTACAAAATTGCTAGAAGATGACAGGAAGTTGTGCAAAAGCATATAGGAGCACATAGGAGAAAAAGAGCACATGAGCTCACCTACCTCCCAGCTAGTGTTGAATGTTGCTGGAGCCATGGAGCTCTTTAGGGAGAGAGAGACATTGGGGCTTATCTACTAAGAGTCCGTGGACGCACTTTCGTCGGACTTCCTGTCGTTTTCGGGTATTGCACGGCTGTGACAGATATTTAACAGAGGATTGTGTCGCAAGTGATTGGATTTTGGTGCAGCTGCACTGGCTTTCATGCAACACAAATCGGGGGCGTGACATCGGACGACCCGACTGATTTGGACTGAGCGCTGTGTTGCAAGATCAAGCACTTACATGCACCAGGAAGATCTTAGTGAATCACAGTAGAATGCATTAACGAACTCCTTCGGACGGCTAAGTAAATGTGCCCCCTTGTTTTAACCTATCATCTGTCAAGGACATATCTCATAAGTCAGGCAGGTTAGCTGGTTTTTGGCCAGGGATGTTCTGTCATGCTACTAACAGCCACAATATCTTGATTCTAGATGTTCCTGAGATATCAACAGTTAAAGGTACTGGGGGAAGATGCACAGTTACAGGCAGAGATAAATGTGATGCCTTCATTCCCAGCTGTATATTTAACTGCCATTATCCCTGGTTCTTTAACCCACAGAACCGTAATCCTGTTTTAGCTTTACAGATTTTTACACAAGACTTCCTGTAACTTGTCTGCTTCCTTATTTTACACAGGACTTCTGTAATATGCATGGAGAAAATGCAGCATCCCATGTAAAGTGTGCAGCCCTGTGTAATATGTGCTGCAACAGGGTACACGGTAAAGCGTAAGACTATGGCACAGCAGTCTTGCGTAAAGAGCGCAACTACAGGTTACAGCAGTCCTGTTTAAAGAATGCAACTACAAGGCAAACAATCCTTTGGGCAGCAGTCCTTGGTAAAGTGTGTGGCTACAGGATCCAGATGTCGTGTGAAAAGACTGGGAATTCTGGGGATTCTGGGTAAATATGCGAAGTTTTCCAGGATGGGATAAGGAAAACCACGCCTCTTTTAGCTACCTTGTAAGGTAGCTCCCTTGGCTTCAAGCATGACCTACAAGATGATATATACAGGATTAAAACCAAATTATTGTATCTATTTCAGAAGGAACATACTCCCAACTGTAGACAGCACCGTTTCACCGTGATTGGGTCTCCCCAGTAAAACGTAGAGAACTGGTTTGGCTGAGCGAGAGGCTTGTGAGTAGAGATTGCGACCATGTAGGTGGCTGGAGTCTTATAGCCATGGATGCTCTAATTTACCAACCCTAGTCACAAGCCTCTCACTCAGCCAACCCAGTTCCCAATGATGTACTGAGGAGACCCAATCAGATTGAAACAGTAATGACTACAGTTGAGACTCTATTCCTTCTGGAATAGATATACGGGTTTGGTTTTAATCCCACATCATGTCATAAGGCCTCTTGTAGGTCATGCTTGATGTCAAGCGAGTTGCCTTACAAGGTAGCTAAAAGAGGCATGGTTTTCCTTATCCCATACTGGAAAACTTTGCATATTTTCCAAGTACTGGGGTGGGTAAATTGTAAGTACTTGGGTAAATTGTGCAGTTACAGGATGCAGCAATCCTGTGTGTAATCTACTGTATATCTCCATATTTAACATATGACCTCAGGTATACATCCATGCACGCCCACTTAATCTGGCTCCACTCACTTGTACACATGCTACCTACAAGGCCACTTTAAATTCCAGTCCAATACTGCATAAAGCACATCGAAGTTGTCCACATTTTGCGGTACCTTTATATTGTAACCACAAGGTCGGTTTTAGAGCCATGGAAAACATATTAGGAACAAATAAATTTCCTAGTGTCGGTGACTTCTCGCCAACAAAACAACAACCACTCTGTAAAATCTCAGGTAAGGTCTCATTATACAAGAGAGGTAAGTATTGGATTATTGTTTTAATGACCTTGTCATAATCCCCAAAGAATGTTGTGCTAAGTATTATAGGTGATGTATTCTAAATTTTATTATTTTATGAGGACTGTTGCAAATCAAACTTTGTGAAAAATTCTGTGAATCAGATGAATCAAATTTTTGAAAAGTTTCCTTCCCATTTAGCAGCAGAGAGTGGGCAAAGACTAACCACTCAATGGTGCTTTGTTATTTAGCATGAAAAGCCAATGAGATTCCAACAAGAAAATCTACTTCATTCTGCATAGTGCGTACATAAAGGATCTATTCATATTTCTTATAGGGTTAACTTTAACCCTTAAAATGCTGTTGTTACTATGGACCACAAAAGGGGTAAAATGCACAAATGGAAGTTCTGGAGGAGCACACTGCATCTGCCAGAGCATGCTGTTCTTTTCTATTTTGACGTTAAAAGGAGATGGAGAACAGTTTCAAAAAAGGACTCTATAGCGGTTATCCCACATGGAAAATGGAGTCCTATTAGGGTGCTCAAGCGTATCTTTAAGGCCTCATATCTCTAAGACCTCCCGGTGACCTGTATACTCACACAAATAAAAATCCTGATAATGTTTTGTATGTATGTATGTGTGCCTGAAGAAGGTTCCGTTAGGGAACCGAAACCCATATGTAGTTTTTATCAATAAACAGATAAGTTCCTTATTGGACTTTTCCTATGTGTCATGTCATGAGGACTCTGCTTTTCATGTGTGATTACCGCTATTCTACATGGCTTATACTAAGGTCTGGAACCAGTACTGTATAGCCAATTGCTCCATGGAGCAGGGCTGCTGACAGTACTACATGCTCTTTCAATTTTTTACAAGATAGAAGCGCAATCTATCTCCTCTCACTGATATACCCTTATTTTACAGTATTATGCAAAGGTCTGCGCTCATTGTTTGATGAAGACAGCATGTTAAAGAAATATGGCAACACTGCAACAAGTGAAACCATGTAGCTCAATGCTGAAAATTGGGAAAAAAGTCCCTATCTCTACAGAACATATGATTAAGTCCTTGCAGTGTTAGGTTCCTTTCCCTCAGCCATTTCGCTGGCCTACCTTAACTTAATGAATATATTTTATCTGTAATGATAACTATTTAATTTGTGCTCATGGGATTGGAGATGTGTGTACTTTGTTTTTTGGACATTTATGTTCATGTCACTATACTCACCTATTCCTGACCCACCTGCACCATTATACAGAAGAGGGCCCTTATAGATAGCATAAGGTACTCTCTTCAGCTACATTTGTGGGCACAGGTGTAATTTAAAACACAATTCTGCAAACTTAAAGCATAACTATACTTTACAAAACTGTACTGATTAAAAGTGTAGATGGTAATAGTAAGCGTGTGCGCTACATTTCTGTGACATACTCACCGGAATGCCCCTTTCTGTCTACTAGCACAGACACTTTATAAATACATTTGCAACCAGTTGCACATTAATCCGCATATTAAATGTGGCCCACTGGGGCACATTTACTTACCCGATCCTGTCAGTCCTGCGAAGATGAAGTCCGGCACGATTCACAAACATTGTGTGCCCGAGATCCTGCATGGGTCATTTCCCCATAAAGGTCTGCCGGAGTTCACCTTCTTCTTCCAGGTGCCCGTAAGTGAGTGTCTTGCGACACAATTTCAATTTGAAATCGATAGTCGGAATCAATCGGGTTGTCCGACGGCCACGCCCCCCATTTGCGTCGCTATTGCGCCAAAATCTGATCTCGTGCGCCAAAATCCTCTGTTAAATGCGGAGCAACACGGAAATCGCAGGGAAACCCGATGAATATGCGGTCCGCGGACCCTTAGTAAAT
Source organism: Engystomops pustulosus (assembly GCF_040894005.1). Taxonomy (NCBI): domain Eukaryota; kingdom Metazoa; phylum Chordata; class Amphibia; order Anura; family Leptodactylidae; genus Engystomops; species Engystomops pustulosus. The sequence goes on along the minus strand of NC_092412.1, from coordinate 192,643,676 downwards.
GATCCCCATTGAGTAATCTGGTGCAGTATGAGTGGTGAGTCATAATTTGCACCTCCTATTAGTTGGTCTAGTTTGCTGCACCACAATATTGAATTTTGTGGACACTAGCTATTTTCTGTCTGGTCACGCCCCCTAGTTACCAAGGATATGCCCCTTTTTCGGATTAGTTGAAAAACTGCCTAAAAATGGTCTAAATATGGTAATTTCAGGTGCAAATTACTAGTAGACAGATTGATACATCTCCTCCACTGTGTCTTACTACAAGGGGCATATTTATCAGGACCTCTGCGCACCGCAAGTGGCGCAGAGGCCCTGAAATAATCGCAAAAGCTAGCTTATTGCTAGCTTTTGCCATTATTTTCCCCAATCCACCACCTTCACGCCAGTGGGGCGTGAAGGGCCTGAAGGGGGGACGCGACCGGCCGTGCGGGGGGCGCGGCCAGACGGGAGTGAAAAGTCGCTGGCTCCGGTTTTTTCTACGCCAGGCCCTGTGTATATTTGTTCAGATCCTATTACTTGGATAAAATCAAAATTTGGTGATGAAAAAGTAGCCTATTTTATTTACCCAAGTTCATGTGATGTTTCAGTCCCTTTTGATAAACTCAATTTTGGATTACTAATACATTGGGGGGATTTAACAATGTGTGTCAGGTTCTGCCCGTCCGTAGCTGGAAAACACTACACTTGCCTCGCCAGATTTATCACTGTGATGATAAACAGTGCAGCATAAGACTGTTGGCTTCTACTTCTTGTTGGTCTAAACTGTGCACCAGAATTTTGGGCACAAGGCAAACCACACCCCTTTCTAGTGAAGTCGTGTCCCTTTTCTGAAGACCATGCCCCATTAGTCGGACAAGTAGGAAAAATGCCAAAAAAGGTCTAAAAGCCTCGATTAATGTATTTTTGTAGGTTTTTTGGCACAAAAACACCAGGATTGTGGCACAAGTGCATTAATACATTCCCACCCCCCATTATATCCATTTAGATCCAAGTACATATTCATGCAAACAATGCACATATATAAATTAAGCATGTCAATACACAATATCCACATGGACAAATACCATACACACAATTTACACATGAACACCTTCAGCCCACACATCATGGACATGTGCACATCCAGTATATACATATAAACATATGCAGCATAGACAGCATAAACACTTACTTACATACCTATATTTCAGACAAGACTTCAGCAGAAGAGGACAGCATCTGACTAGCACCAAAAAGAATAACTATTCTGCACACCGTCTCCTCCCTCTATCCTGTCTATTAGCCATTTACTGATAGCAAGAAAAAGATGGAGAGGGAGGAACAGGAACATGGGAGGAAGTACAAGCAGCTGTGTGAATCTTTTGAATCTGCAGCTCTAGTTCACAACAGATTCTGGTTTACAGTGAGACACCATCAGCTGGAGCCCCTTGGGGTGTGGGTCCTGGGCAATTGCCCAATTTGCACCCCCTAATTCCATCCCTTGCCTTACTCCACTAATGAGACCTGGAGATAGACCTAGTAAACAAGCCAGGTGCACTACTCCAGTCCTGTATCTGGCCAGTGCACTGCATCTCTGGGTCCTCTCTTGAGGGGTTTTGATCAATACGCTGTTGACTGGATGATATCCCTAAGGGGCCATTCAGTACAAAAAAAAATCATCAGGAAACTACAAATACTTAGCCAAAAAGCCCTTTTTTACTCTAAAGGGGTGGGCAACCTTTCAATAAATCTCTTCCATAAGACACCTCTGCATGTGTCTTTGCCTCCTTTGAAAGCTGCAGCCTTTTCATGGTCTCAGCATGCTGCCATCTGCATACACATATGTAGTCTATCTCACTGCTCCAGGACTGCTTACATCACTCTCTATCTCTTCTTACTGTCTACCCATCCTCACAGCGACAGGGGGTGGTAATGACTCTCCAGCTGCACACAGTAAAAAAGTAAGTAGCAGTACTGCTGAGTCACTTTATGAACATTCATGGATTATCTAAAAGATGGTAAAGTTACGTAAGTGAAGGATTGACCAATCCCTTTAACCCCTCACCACCAATGCCGTATTTCCATTTTGCTTAAGAATTTTTTGCTCCCCCCTTTCAAAGGCCATAACTCTTTTTAATTTTACTGTTTATAGAGACTTTTTTGCCTCGCAAAACATTTTCATTTACATATGTGGGAACCGTAAGAGCTTTCCCAATTTATTAATATGTATTGAAGACCTATCCACCTGGGAGGGCCATCAATTTGATCCTGGCTGCCTTGTGTCAGACCCCCCATGATGATCTTTTCTATAAATAAACTGGAAAACTCCCAGCACACCCTAATTCAGTAACAGCTTTCAAACTAAATTACAACAAAGTGTTTTGATATTCAATTTATATGCAAATGAACTCAATTGCAAATTCACACTATACAGTCTGCACCCTACCAATCTGAAGGGTGACAAAAGTTTAAGCTATTTACATTCAAAGTGAAAAGATAAGCTTTTCTTAACATGGCACCTTTTTGAATGCTCACAAGAATTTTTTTTTTATCTCACTGGTTTTCATTCAAGTTATCTTAAGACTCTTTTACATTATAAAACGTGACCATAAGTTTATCCCATCTGATCATAGTTGGCGGGTACATTATATATATTGTAAGGGAGAAAGTTTGAGGAGACAGTGAGGACGCTGATTATTTTACAGGGGGCTGAATGAGAGATTTTCTTGTTAGTATGTGGGGACTCTCACCGCTTCTTCTAAGAGCTTTGTATCCTGCTCAACCAACATTCTATCTTCAGTCTGTTCTCTAGGGGGGTAGCTATGGTCTTAAAAGATTTGGGACATGGGTCACAATACATGAAGATGATGGGGCACATTTACTTAACCGTCCCGCACAATTTACTGCATGTGTCGCTTCCCCGCAGAGGTCCGCCGGAGTTCACATTCTTCTTCCCGGTACATGTAAGTGCTTGGCTCACGACACAATTTTGAATGTTAAATTCCGCGCGTTGTCCGCATCCTTTGGATCATCCGACGACCCCCCCCCCCCGATTTGTGTCATGTGAAAGCCAGCGCCGAAGAGCCAAAATCCGATCGCATGCAACAAAAATCCCTTCTAAATGCGGCACATATTGGATAGTGCGGTCCGCGGACCCTTAGTAAATGAGCCCCGATGTGTCCTTGGGCCTCCCAGATAGTAGCTAATAAAGTTACAGGGTATTTCTCGTTCTCCAAAAAAGTGGAGAAAATGTTTTGGCTGGTTTTATACTAGAAAAGCAATTTAAAAAAGAATGACCATTGGTATGGTATGCAGCATTTTTTTTCAGAATTTGTAGCAATGAACGGAGGGCTCTTCTCTTTTGAATAGTAGCAGGGGCAATGTCTGCAAAAACCTGAATCTCACTAGCTAAGGAGTTTATCTTGCTGCTTCTATCACTACTTCCTTGAATGAATAGTAATGCGGCTTGCCTGTGATATCTCTACGGATCCTGTCAGACCTTGCTGTAACCAAGGCCTGGTTTGCCCATTGAGCTTCAGGTGTGCCCGTAATATGTCAGAGATTAGCTGCCAAACTAGCTTGAGTATTAGGTTTTGGGTATCAATGTGTGATTCAAGGGGAAGGGGGCCCTTATATGAAAGTTATACTATCTGGAATAATACTATCAGTTTTCCAGATCCTAAATACTGTCTCAAGCTGGGCCTGAAGGTCCATTACTTGTCTAGAGTTCTGACACAGTTGTCAAGCTTAGCCTCTGGCAGAAATACTGTTGGAAGTGATGATGGAAAGGCAGCTGCCTGTGGAGAGCCGATGGCCGTGGTAGAAGATAGCATCCTACATAATGGTGGAGATTCATCAACCAGAATTGTGGAGTCATTTATATCTAAAATGCTGTGCACCAAATTTATGGAGGGGATGGTTTTAGACCATGTCAGAAAATTTTTTGACTTGCCCAGACATCAGAAAATTCAGTCTGTGCACCATAAAACTCCTTTACTAAACCAACTACTAGCTGTATGATTTATCAGTCGTATGATTTATCAGTCGCATGACTGTGGAGTCTAACACTTCCCTGGTCTTATCAGCAACTACACCAATAACTTTTTATACATCTGCCTCGATGTATCCATAAGGAATCACAAGCAACAGCACCTAGGATAGGGCTTGGATGCAGAAATGTGCTTTAGGGGGATCCTTTAGTTGTCCATGATTTGGTGCTCCATAAGTATTGACAGAGATTTTTATCTAGGACTCAAAACAGTCCTTATCAGTTATAAAGGTGACTTTCAAATTAACTCTTTCATGGCTGCCCGGTACCGAGACGAGAGCACAAAACCAAGACACACCAGTCTCTTAGTAAATGTGGAATCTCCCCAGTTTATTAGCACTCAGCCGCATATATCAAAAACAGAGTCATCAGCATACGGGGGACGTGACAAGGAGATAGAATATTGCAATGCTATTGGCCGTAATGAATTTTACCAGGACATTCTCCGAAAAGGCTAATAAATCATAAACTATTTCTTCTCAGAGGCCTTGTTTATACTAATTGTCATGAGCAGAAGACTCAGGCAATCCAAAACATAAGATAAGCTGGTGCTAGAGCAAAAATATAGGACAAGAGTGAAGGACAGACTTGCCTCTCATTAAATGTCAAGGAGAAGCTGGCAGGCGAGCAAACAGGTTACATAAAAATTAAGTTTGAATCATGACACTAGCTGGACAGTGCTTGACCCCTGGCATGACCCCGGCTAATACTAAAATGGCCGCTTGATCCAAAATGGCAGCTGTAGAGGAATATACCACTAACATTATGTTACTTTTGAAAACTTTGTCATGAAATGTTTGTGTCCCGGAACTGATCCTATCTAACAGTGTGCTCAAAGCTTTTCTGAAGAACAGTGCAGCAGCGTCTACATTGATACACGGAACCGCTGTGAACCCACCATATCATGTGTTCAGCACAGTGGCAATTGCGAGCAACCGCGCTGCAAAAAGAGGCTTCCACGCATGTGCGCCATAAGGCCCCTGGAGATCGGGACATGTAAACTAATTTTGTCCTACAAATTAAAGATTTCAGTAGCTAAGAAGTGCCTAGAAACATAAAAGTATTAATTGCCAACACTTTGGTTAATGCCCATCGTGGCTGTCAATGTCCGTGGCCATACAACCCCTTAACTATTATCTTCCGTTACACATCCGCTTTCAACCCCTTAACTATTATCTTCCGTTACACATCCGCTTTTTAAAGACCCGGCTGCGGTACTTATTTTTTTGCGATTAATGTGATCTTATTGTAAGCGTGTAATGCAGACGAGTGTAAATTAGTTATTTCAGCGACATAACACGACACTGTAGAGACTGTCTGGGAACTAAAGGGATACACACGCGCAAGCGCACACAAACGCACTGGAGAGCCCCTGCGCTTCGTCCCTTCCGTCTTTTACTGCGCATGTGCTGAGCTCCGGTCTCTGCGCAGACTCTTCCTTCCGTGAGCCGAACACTACGCATGCGCTATCTACTGTGTCCCGCACGTCGTCGCTGACGTCACCTCGCCGTGGCCGTTAGAGAGAGGGAGGTTGGTAGGGATTGAGTGTGTGTGTGAGAGAGAGGGTGGCCTTCATTGCGGCGGCGTACTGTACGTGCGCTGGTGGCGTCGCGAAGCGGTCAGTTCAGGGGTTCAAAGAGGAAAAACATGGCGGACAACAAAGGAGGCGGTGGCGGAGAGACGGAAGGTTCAGTCAGCAGCAACAACAACAATGGCAACGGGCAAGACGGGAGTGCTGCGGGAACTGAGGCCCAGGCCATGGAAGAGGCAGAGAACGGGGAGAAGGCTGCGGCCCCAGCTGTGCCAGTGGCTGCCCCGGTGGAGGAGAGTCCGGCCCCCTCCTCCTCAGCGGCCACCGCTGCCCCATCCTCCACGTCGTCGGTGTTGTTGAACCTGCTGGATACATGTGCTGTGTGCAAGCTGAGCTTACAGAACCGGGAATCGGAGCCCAAGCTGCTGCCCTGCCTGCATTCGTTCTGCCGCCGCTGCCTGCCGGAGCCTGAGAGGCAGCTCAGTGTCCCTCTGCCTGGAGGCAGCAACGGGGACATCCAGCAAGGTGAGAGGCCGCATGTGGCTGGATGCCGCAGCTGTCACGATCGCCGGGCTCTACAGCTGTGTTCACACGTCAGTCTCATCACTTCGCTCTTTAGCATTTAGATGAGTGCGGAAGTTTCTGCCTGTGATCTGTACTTTGTGTGGCTTTGGCTTGTACCTATCACAACACTGGATGAGTAAACTCTGTGGCTTGCAGTGAAGTTGTGTACATTTCAATGGAGGAGCATGCATGTGTTCTGCCGTGTGCATTGTGTTCTAGTTGTGACTTGTAGCACTGGTGTGTTTATGTCTTGCCATCACTTGGCAATCGGTTACTAGCATCATTGTTTGCCACTTTCATTCAGATGATAGGCACAGTGTTGTGTGGGTCTTGTACTGTTATTTATAGCTATTTTTAGATTACTTTGATAAAAACATAATTAGATCAGTTTCATAGACTCATTTTGTTTGTATGACAAGGGCTTTGTTTTTCATCAATTTCTTATAAGTTTTTGTTTGTTTTTAGAACATTTCAGATGTAGAAACCATAAGACTGGTTGAGGTCCATGCTCTGTTCACCCCAGGTATGGGGCGTACAGTGAGGCACAGTCTGTCACCATTGCATCCTCATGTATGGTCAGCAGACTGTGATAACCACTATTTAGTGATATGTAGATCATTTGTTTATGATGTCATGAAGATGGAACAACCCCATCCTTTGGTGACCTCACATGGCATTTCTCTAACTCCAGGACCCCTAATGAAGTCTCCCTGAACGATGATACGCAGGGGTACGCCACTCTATACTAGGTCCTGGCTCTCTGCTGGCCCTGGGTATTTATATGACGCGGTGGTTTCCTCTTAAGTGCCTGCTTTCATTACCTTCTATTCAGTTCTGCTGTTCTATGCACTGAGTATTTTGCAGCTACTTCTTTCTTTGGTACTTGGGTTGTAGTGATTTTTGGAATAATAGTCATCATGTATTATGCACTTTAGGTTATTTTTTTGGACTCTGCCGGGCTCCATTGCTGTCCTAAAATTTATTGATGGTAATAGGTGGCCGATATTTTATCCACTCTAACGCCGCTCAGATTCGTGCACTTTTTACGGTTTTGATAGTTTTTATCTCTTGTTTAGTATGATTAGTCAGATGTATGTGTGTTTTGAAAAGATTTTTTATGCTTTATTGTATAGCTGTTTCATGAAACACTTCTTCAGATTAACTTATCTTGATATTTATTTGCTGAGGTTAATCCTTGACCTTTCACTGCATTGCTAAAATAAGTAATTGTTGGAAATTGGGATACATTTTGGAAAAATGCAATGAACTTTGTATACGGGGTGTAAGATAGAAATTGAGGAGACCTTGAAAATGTATGGACGAGGGTTATTTCTGTTATTACTTCTTTATAACAAGAAGTGACCCCTGGACTTGTAGAATAAGATTGTAGAAGCTGGAATAAAAGAGTTAGCCAGCATCTGTCATTGTAGCATCCTCAGGGAAAATCAGTAGAATGCCATGACCACGATTGATAGTTATGAAATGGATCTTTTTTTTTTTTTTTTTTTTTTTTTGTGGTGATTTATTCTAATACTGTCAAACTTGATCCAGGTGTTAACCTCTCATTCATATTCTAGAAATGGAGGTAACAACGAGTCTTATTCTTTACATGTTATGTGTAAATGGTATGTTATACATTTTTGGCTTGTGCTTATTTTGTGTATGCTACATGTGTCAGCTGTTCCAGGAAACTTTTGCCATTTAATTCATGTTCCAGTGTGTCTTAACAGTCTAATCTAGTCCCTCCTGTTTTCTTCTCCTTCATTGGCAATGTACAGGAATAATACATATTATTCACAATATGGGACTATATATAGCTTGATGTGTTGCCTTCTGAGTTTATCCTTCTCGGATAGTTTATGGTCTTTTCTGTACCAATCATTTTGTTTTAAATAAGCCATAAATAAGAGTTTTTTTTTTCTCCAATGCATCATTTCATAGTAGTAAACAAAGCATTTTGCTTTATTGTGATCAGTATTATGGTAGTTTTCTTGGCTCTTTTCCTTGTGAGTTTAAAAACTTCCTGGATAGTGAGAACCCCTTCCCAGGGGATGTTTTTTTTCATGGCTGGATTTTCATCCCATTAATGTTAGAATAAATCAGTTGCATCCGAGATGGTACAAATTGGCACTACTGTACCTTAGGGCAGAAGAAACTTGGATTCCAGAGAGAGCTCATTGTTATTCCCTTGAGTATGTTGTGTTGTGTTTTAAAATGCATGAAAATTTATTCTTGTAACACATACTATCAGGGGAAATATTCCTCTTTCTTCACTAATTTGGTTCTGAAACATACATTCACTGGAGGTTATCATTGTTTTTCCTGAGTTTTTTTTGGTGTAAAAAAGGATCAAGAGTGACAGGTTTTTTGTGACTTTCCACTCCTAAAAAGTCTTGCAGGACTTTCACCTCTTCCAGAACTTCTGTTAGTGACTTGGGACTTAGACTTATTATGGGACTTTATGCCAGTTACTACAGTCCCCTGCTGGTGCATGTGCTGGGACTTTCTATGCATTTTGAGACTTCTTTTGGGGGACTTTTTGAAAAAAAAAATCCCAGACAAAAAATAGACAATAGTCCACTTTAATGAATCTGATGGGCAGCGGAGCTCCAAAAATAGACATAGACCTTGTCCCAAGCCTGCTTATTGGTCGATTGTAATGTACTGAAGTGTCAGCTTAGTCTCTGAAGAGGCTGAGTTAAAGAAACGGAGAAACTGGCTTCTGCAGCTAAAAAGATGAATCAAGCCCCAAATGCTTTAAATACATCATTACTGGCTGTTACTTCTGTGTAATGTCCTCCTCAGTGTTGAGTGTGGAAGAGATTTAGGTTACGGTATATTTTGAATATTTTTTTCTGGTTACAAATTGACCCCTCTGTCCACTGTGACCTCTGGTGAAACTGTCTGGATGCTGGTGATTTACTGAACTTTAGCCCCAGGCTGCAATAGTCAACATAAGTTATGAAAGGTGTCTGTAGTGAAGCTTTGATTATCATTTTTATCATGACTTCTCAAAACCACAAGGACACAAAAAATATGTTGTTTGGAGTTACACTTTTAAATTATACCAGTCTCGAGTTACATACGAATTCAACTTAAGAACAAACCTACCTAACCGGGGGACTGCCGATGCTAGCCAAGTGGGTGGTAACCTTGTTTTCCAATAAAATGTGACCACCCCTTTGTATATTTTCTCAGCAAAATTAGATGAACATTATCCTAGAACATTATACTAGACCAACATCCTAAAACTGTTTATCATGGACATTTTTTAGATTAGGTACTATTCAAGATAAGTATGTCTCGTTACATACAGGTTAATAGAAATTTATACCAGAATCATCGGAGGAGATTTAATTATAAATCTAGTAAATAGTCTAATTTTACACTGTAGTTTTGGCCTGTTAGACTGGATCTCCACAGGGAAACTAGTAGCTTTCAAGAGCTTCACACCAATATGATCTGTTCATAGATTTTATAAAATGATGCCTGAGAGAGGAATGTCACCAGATATTTTCTTGTGGTCCTGTATATTGGAATCCATGATTCTTCCACTTGACAAGTGGCCAAAAAGAGCTTGACTGAAACCAGAAGAGAAGTGAAGCACAAAGGGATGGGGGGGGAGGCCTACTTGGCCTTCAAGGGGCATGTGTTATTCACACAAGGCACTTTGTGACTCTGCCCATGTCTCCAGCAGCTTCCTTACTCCCCCTTGCCTTTGACATCATCCGCTGCTGAAGGGAGACTGTAATGAGGGAGGAGACATAGGCTGAGTCACACAGTGACTCGCATGAATAAAACATGCCCTTTGTGACTCGCTGCTCCTTTAGGCATGGTGCTATGTAGGCTTACAAAGTTAATTTTCTGGGATGGGACTAGGCATTTTTTTAAATTTATTTATTTTAGTTAAAAACCATGCAGGTATTATTTGGTATCATGCTATGGGACCCTGAAAATCTGCTGACTGGTTGCCTTTAAATCTCCTTTTAAAGGAAACCTACCACTTGAAGTGGCAGGTTTCAGATGGAAATACCGAGCACCAGCTCAGGGTGAGCTGGTGCCGGAGCTTATTTTTGTTAGTGTTTTAAACCGCGGTATTGCGGTTTAAAACACTTTTTAAACGTTATAGCCGGCGCAGGGAGGTACGCGCTCGGCGCTTACCATGCGCGCGGCTCTCCTTCACTTCCTATGTAGCTGCGCGCACGGTAAGCGACGAGCGCGTACCTCCCTGCGTCGGCTATACAGTTTAAAAAGTGTTTTAAACCGCTGACAAAAATAAGCTCCGGCACCAGCTCCCCCTGAGCTGGTGCTCGGTGTTTTCTTCTGAAACCTGCCACTTCAAGTGGTAGATTTCCTTTAAGCAAAACACAGTTAACCTGTGCTGTATTGACCCAGAGTGCAGTATCCTACCAGTTCCTCTGTACTGCCAAAGAATTATGAAGAAAATAAAATCGGGACTTATGCAGCCATATTAATACTAAATTACTGCTGCTCTTATGTTAATGGATAGAAATGAATACAAATTATGGAAGGTGGTTATTAAGGCACAAAATGCTTGGCTATTAAGGGTTAGGGCCTGATCCATGCATAATTGTGGCAGTGAAGAAAGGGTCTGTAGTATAATGGTTCTAGTGTGTGCTGTGACATCTGTGGTTGTCACAATTGACAATATCTTCTTGTGAGCTGATACTACTAATATTAATGCTGAACACTTGATTCAGCTCATCACACATAGTATTATATTTATGCCTGTGGTTAATGTTGGCAGAACTGGCATTATTCACACTGTCTATGAATTAACTGAGACATGAGATAACTTAGGCCTGGCATTCTTCCAGATATCATAGCCCTGCTTTGTATGGACCTCCGTGTAAATTCAGGGCGGGATGGTCCAACACAGCAGGAACCCCTCAAACAGTACATAGCACCTTCAGTGACCGACTGCTTCACCCCAAATGTGAAAGGGAGCGATATCGTAAGTCATTCCTCCCCGCTGCCATCAGGCTGTTCAACAAACAAGGCCCAAACAGAAGTAACCTGCGCCCCCCACCTAACCAGTCCCTGCAAGTCCCATCCACACACTAAACCTCAAACTGCTGATCATTACTTTTCTCTCTTTGTCTTTTTATCTCCCTTTTCTTTTTGTTCATTTATCCCTAATATTATTGTTGTCATAGTTTGTACTTCACTCTCTGTATCCTCTCTGCTGCTGTAATGCTGTGAATTTCCCCACTGTGGGACTAATAAAGGATTATCTTATCTTATCTTATAGTCAGAATTTGATGTATCGAGAACTGCAACCAAATCTGCAAATTTGGTTGGAGATGTTGATATGGATTTTGGAGTTCAATCTTCAGCTCAATTCAGTTGTGTGAAGTCAAACTTTAATACTTTAGGCAGCTTAGAAAATCTGAAAGTTGGAAAGGATCAACAAGCAGGATATCTGCCCCTGAAGCATCAAGGTATCATCATAAGCCATAGTATAATTTTACATATTGTTCATATATTTTTCAGACTAAAGAGCTGTAACATCTTGATGAATGGAAATAATTTGTTGTGGGGCGTTAGTTCAGTTGTAGGCAACAAAAATAATTTGGGTTGGGGGGTCTGATTTAACATGGTAACATTGCACCATGATGGACATCTTATGGTCTCCAATTTTAGGTTAACACTAAATATAAACGGGAGATAATTTTTGCCTGCTGTTTGATCATACAGCAATACATGGATTAATCTGCTGATCTGTTTAATTTTTTTTACTAAGGCTAAATGCACACAATTGCACACTAAACGTAATATTTTCTAATGGATCATTGGCCGTGGCTGGCTGTTAAACTCCTTCCCGACATTTGGCGTAATAATACTGCATTGCGGGAGGTACGTTCCTGATCTTTGCAGTATTATTACGCATGGGGTGCCAGCCTTTTGTTACAGCTGGCACCTGTCTCTAGTACCCGCGATCTGAGTTTCCTCCGATCGCGGGCATTAACCCCTTACACGCCGCAGTCACGGGTCTTGTGCACTAAATCCCCAGTGGAGCTTACCGGGCGGTCCAATCCTCTGCTGGCATACGTGGCTTCTTCCAGGAGCTGGGTCCTGCCTTCTGTGCAGCATGCTCAGTGTGTCACATAATACAGTGTAATACATCTGTATTAAACTGTATTTGGTGAAGAGGAGCTTGAACAAGCGATCGGAGGATCGCTTGTTCAAGCCAACCTGTTAAAGTAAAAAAGAATGTTAACACTGAATATAAACATTTAACTTTATTTAATTAATTTTATTAATAAAGTCCCCTAAACACAAACATTCCCTATACATATTTAATAAAGTGAAAAAAAAAATCACCAGAAAAAAACCCACATATTTGGTATCGCCGTGTCCGTCACAATCTGTACATTAACATTAATTTTTCATAAAATCCCTTCATGAAAATGTTCTAAAAATTGACCAAAAAAGTTATGTATGCCAAAATGGTATCACTGAAAAGTACAACTCAACACGCAAAAAATAAGCCCAAAACCATCTGTCAACCAAAAAATATTAGTGTTATATCTCCGTAAAGATGGCAATACAAAAAAAAATAGATTTTCTCTGTATTAGTTTTTCTTTAGTAAAATTGTGAAAATATATTTTAAAAAACTATATAAATGAGGTATCACCATGACCCTAGTGATGCATAGAATAAAGATAATGTTATTTTTATAGTACGGTGAAAGGCCCCAAAAAAATACAAGAAGAAAACAAACCAAAAATTAAGATTTTCTTTCCTACATACATTTAAGAGTTAATAAAATCTCATTACTGAGCTAATGACCCACTTACATGAAGTATTTGTAAAGTGTATCTAATGTCGCAAAAAATAAGCCCTTATTTGTCCAAATTTCACAAAAAATAAAGATTGTATAGCCAATAAAACGGGAGGCATAATCTGCTCTGAATGGCGCAGCTTCCCTTCAATGCCCTGGCGTGTGCTCATACAGCAGGTTACCACCACATATGGGGTATTGTTACACTCCGGAGAAATTGGGTATCAAACTTTGTGGACCTTTTTGGTTTTTTTATTCACTGAGAATTTGTACTTTTTTTGAAAAACGTATTCATTTAGCCAAAAAAATGTAAATTTCAAAATTGCATCTGGTTTTGTTTTATCACCTGTAAAATAATAAAGCAACTTCATGAAAGTTGTTTTACATACATTAAGGGGTGTAGTTTTTCTATAATGGGGTAATTTATGGGGTTTACTTTTATTTAGGCCTCTTAAAGTGACTTTAAATCTAAGCAGGTCCTGCAAAAGCGTGATTTTGCGTTTTTTATGAAAATTTGGGAAATCGTACCTAAAGTTCAAAGCCCCATAACATCTTACAAAAATGAGAGAAAACTGAGTAAAATTGTAAAGTTAAATGGGTTAAAAATTATCTTCATTGTGTAAGAGGATTAAAATTTGAGAACTTTCTTTCATCTGCAAACCCCTTTAATTTGGCTTTGATACCGTCAAGCCACCCTGCTTGTTTTGGGTATGAACATTGTTACACTTTAGGGCAATTTTAAAAAACAACATACATGTAAAGTTTAATGCCTGGAATCTTTTGATATGAATTTTTGGGTAGAATAGCCGCCACCAAAATTATTCTTTTACCAAAAACACTAAGTTTTTCGAAACATTCCAATTTCAGTTCCACTCAATACTTTATCACGCATTCAACAACTAATGCAGAAGTTCATATGCAAATCCCAGAAAGCCGGGGTAGCAGCCAAACTATTGCACTTGCCTATGGAAAAAGGTGGCCTACATAGTCCTTTCATAAGAGCATACTAGTATGCTACGATACTGGACCAAGTCAAAGCTTGGTGGAATAATGATATATCTAAACAATGGGTTAAAATTGAATCTGATATGATGAACCAGATAAATATGCAATCTTTATTATGACAAACAGCTATCACTAGGAAAACCCCACCTACTATGATGGCTGGGGGCAGAGTTATTTCTATGGAATAAAGACTTCCCCACAAAGAAATTAATATCACTTAACATATCTACAATCTCTATACAGGCAGTCCCCGGGTTACATACAAGATAGGGTCTGTAGGTTTGTTCTTAAGTTGAATTTGTATGTAAGTCGGAACTGTATATTTTATCATTGTAATCACAGACAGAACTTTTTTGGTCTCTGTGAAAATTGGATTTTAAAAATGTTGGGTTGTCATAAGAATAAATATTAACACTAAAGCTTCATTACACACACCTTTATAACTGTTATAGCTGATCATTGCAGCCTAGGACTAAAGTACAATAAATTACCAATATCCAGAGGTCCGTTTGTAACTAGGGGTCGTATGTAAGTCGAGTGTTCTTAAGTAGGGGACCGCCTGTATGAGCCTAAAGGTTGGTTACACAAGGGTTATGTCGCTTTATCAAAGGGAACGCCATAGTGAACCACATGTCTGTGTAATCTGTGTGTGGTCCTTCACTTGGTATGGTAATTCCAACCTTTAAAGTTTTGTACTTACAGGTTTTGTAGTCATTTTTTGTGATATTACTTTGCCAGTATGTTATTACAAACGGACTGATTACTATGTACTGTTGGTATGATTGTGTAACCTACCTTTAGGCTCATATAGGGCGTTATTATGAACACACACGGTTTTAATCTATTGCGGTTTACTCAGTATTGTCTTATGCCTATGTGATTTTACTATGTTTTAATAAATATTGATAAGATTAATATACTTTCTGATTAATATATTTTTGGTGTTATATTTCCCCCTCATTATCTGGCCTGGCTTTGTTCATGAGCAATATGCTTAAAAACTTCTATCTCTATTTGCACTACATAGTGTTTTCTTGTCTTGAGGTGTGTTTCCTATTTTGTTTGGCTCTCTTATGCAGGTTAAGGGTTTGGATACATGTGACCATATTTTTGTTGTTATTCCTCCTAATTATTTATGATCCAACCAATTTTGCAACCAATCATGTTAACGCAATCATACTGAAATTACAAAGGGAATGCAGAATATAAAGCAATGGTATAATCCAGAAGGATTTTGTAGGGAATGTAGTTATTTTATATAATGTCAGGTGTGGTGAGATCCTAGCAAGTCAAAGATGCCAACGATCAGAAAATGGTAATCGATTCTGATGAAACTACCGAAACCAGGGTGCGGTATAACAAGATCTTCACACATTAAAAATCCTGCCCCGCAATATTAACTTCGGAGCTCTGTTCTCCGAATGAAGGAGAGAAAACTGATACAAGTCCACCTGAGGCAGAGAACCCTATACTAGATTAATACAAGTGTTGTTGACAGGCACACAATCATGCAAAGGCTGTTGGGGGGGGGGGAAACTAAATTGTGCCTCCCTATTGCTGAGTTGTCTTAATGTTTTGTTTTGCTTCTTGCCATTTTGCGAGCTCTGGTTTGGTACAGCCTCATGCCCATACAGGCACACGGTTGTTATAACTGGTACAACCTGCCCTGTGAATAATGCTTCACTGTAGCACGAGACACTGGACAGGAGTGACTGGTTCTGGGGGAAAATAATAAATAACAAGTCCCGAAGCCACATATATGCTATTTAATGTAATAAAAAATTATTCCTCTTCAACTGGAAAAGTGCACAATAAAGTGCAACCAATATTTCTAGGAGCTTCTTGAGGTTTTCATGTAACTTTGCTTCTACCTTGGCATAAAAGATGGGAAATGTGTCCCCTGTGTTATGGTATTGCACATATGTGGCCACTACTGACATCACCTCAATGACATGTTCTTAATCCTGTAGGCCCCCTCCCCCTGTATCATGCTCCTGTACAATGTTAGATCCTGTGAATCTGCGGCATGGAGCGGCTCTGGTAATGCCCCCATAGCACTTCTGGGTCATTGACATATTTTAAAAGTGGAATTTAAAGGAGAAATATAAGAAGATTACCACAGTTGCGGTGCCTTAATCTCTGATTTATGGTGCTTGATTTTGGTGGTAATTTCCTTTTTTTTAAGATTTCCCCACCATTGTTTCCTGTGGTTCTGAGAAAAGATACTGATAGTGCTGTATTCAGGGAATACAAGCATTTTCTATAACGAACACATAGGAAAGTTGATTGCCTCTATTCAATAATATGTCAGGTCCGTATTAGGAGAAAACTACTCTATAATGTTTATGGGAAGTTTTCCTAGACATTGCCTGTCACCTGACTTCAGAAAATAAGAACAGATCTGATGAGAATAGAATTGAATTAGTTTTGATTCTGTTGCACTTCTGCGCTTTGATTCAGTTTTGCAAGGTAATCAAAACGCACTGGGCCAGGCCACGGCCGATCGCATATATACATTTGTAAGCAAAAGCATGCGATCAGCACCTGGCGTCTAAATGCCGGCTGCTGATTATCAATCGCATGCGTTTGCATACAAACGCACATGAGATTGGCCATGGCCCGGCTGGTGTGTTTTGGTTCTGTTATAAGAGGGAATCAAAACACTAACGTCTGACGGCACCCTAAGACCAATTTCACACCTGATCAACATCAGCCCTCACAGGGGGTTGTTTTCCCCTGTACCTGGGGCTCTTAGAGATGCCCTATTTACAGGGGAAAACTTGTATAAGGAAAAAAAGTAAAAATAAAAAAATTTGTGAAAATGTCCCCAGGGTCACACACATACATACATACATACATACATATTATTAAAAAATATTCATAAACGTGCATTCTCATTTCCCAACATAATTTTTTGAAATAAAAAAACCCCACTACACTAAAAAAAACATTGCCACAATTGCCCTGTTTGCATATTATGAATTAAAACCACCAAAACTAAATTCATTAATAATGTTCATTTTCAGTTAACTTGAAAATAAAAAAAAATATATACTGTAAATGACAAAAACAAGCTTTTTTCCACTTTTCAACTAAAAATGAAAAAAAAAATGTAAACTTTGATTGCGTTCTGATTAGCCCGGTGTGTCTGGGAAAAAATGCAGCAAAAAAATATTATGGTAGCTGGCAAAAAAAAAAGGTTATGGCCTTTAAACCGCCACATACGAAAATTTGCTAAAAATGCCTCGGTCATTAAAGCCTTTTCAGGCTGCGTCATTATGGGGTTAATGGAGGGCTATAAGTATACAGTATTTATATTATGTAAAGTTCCCTGAAGCTTCCTGTTCCTGTCACAAAGGGCATGGAGGGTGGCAAGGGGGATTAGTGTGTTCTTTGGTGAAATGCTGCCCTTTTCTTTCTTAGGCTGCTGTTTTAGGAGGTTTTATGTAGGTTAGTACTTTATTATTCTTCAAATGATAACTTGGGTTGACACCTGCTTTCAGCATTTTGTTTCCCCTTCTTTTATTAAAAGGTGTAGCAGTGTCCTGCGTATATAATGCTAATAACTCAATCATTCCCTGCTGTATATTGAAGTTGTAACCAAGGCCCAGAGGCCCCAAGATTGCTAGGAATTGGCTAGCTGGTCCTATTTAATACAGTGTTAAAGGGCTATTCCCACAAAGGTATAATTTGTAGACTCAGAATAGCAAAATAACATATTCTGTAATTTTATGTCATTAAAAAATACAGCATTTAACAAATCTAATTCTAACCATTCTCTATCTGTCCTGATGCTGTGTGTTTTCTTTGTCCCTGGGTACAACAGTCTACTCAGTCCTGACTATGGTCACGCAGGTCTTCCTCTTTGGTAGGATTCCCACAAATCACCTGTAATGAAGTGTTCCCTCCCCCTCAGTATGCCCTACAGCTGATGTACCAGCGGATCAGCACTGGCCACTGCCCTTTATCCCTGTGCCCAGTGCAATGCTGGAAGAAGTACATATCAAGGAGCTGATCTGCACAATATATTTCCCATGTCTAAATCACATGACAAATATGGAGTATTGGCTCCTCTTCCTGCTCCTGCCTTCTCATAAACCTGTGACTGAAGTCACATGATCATGACCTCACGGAAGGCCCTTGAGCTTAATGCATGAATTGTCTTCTGTGGGATGGGAACTAGTAAGCATTGCGGGGCATTGTTCATGCAGGGTCCCTGTACCCTTTGATAGGTGGGCTAATGTAGATGCATGAACTTTGTGCTGTAGTTTCTGCTGGGCTGTCATCTCGGTCCAGCACTATGCAAGACTTTCCTTCTGTTCCCAATTCCCAGCAGAGTGTCTGCAGGAGGGAGAAACTATGGAATAGTGCAAAAACTACTATTGGGAATAAAATATCAACAATCTTTTTATTACATACGAATTACAGCAATCAAGACAAATAATATTAAAAATTATACATAAAAATTCCACAAAACACAAAAGAATGTGGTGGTGGTCCAAGGTAAGTCAATATATATATATCGCCAATATAATAACCTAGTATGCAAAACCAAGTTTGTGCAAATTCATATTACCCACCCGGGCGTAACAGTGCAAAACTGCAGGAGAGAGGCTTGACCACCACCACAGCACCCCGACGCATGTTTCGCCATCACTTCTACCTGGAAGATGTTTCTGTTGACATGTCACTAAAGCAATGTACACAGAGGGGATGGCAATAACTTTCCTTCCTCTCCTCCATGCTGCTTCTATATACAGTGTAAATCTCCATATACTTCTCCTTTCTGGCCCTAACACAGTTCTCTCCTTAAAATACTTCTCCATCTGGGTGCTGCTTGTCTATTACTGCTCCATTTCTTCCACTTCCCCTTAATGTATCTACTCCTCACACTAGAGTGCACAATCTCACTGCTCTCTTCACACTGTTTGATCTTTCCTCGGCTACCCATCGGCTACTAAAGTATATTGCTGTGCAATATTACTGTAGTATGTAGTCAATTCTGAGTAGTTACATCTGAAGGATATGGGATACATCTGAGACGGTTGTATGCTTTGTGTATGGGTTTACCTCAGTTACATATGTGGAAATATGGTGTTATTTTTGGTATGACGATTGTATTGATATTATTGTTGATATTGTATATTGTTGATATTGTTCATAATATTGTTATTAGGTATTTTCTAGTTTGTCAGCAATTGTCAAAACAATGAATGAATAATGATGTGGAGACATTAGATGGCCAGGCCTTCCCTCACTTGGAGGACCTTTCACCACCCCATACATATGAAACTCAACATGTAGGCGGATTCAGGAGCACTTTAATTTTTCCTCCTTTCCTCCACCGTTACATATCAGCCTCTGGCTATGACAACTCTTAAGTCATTATTCACAGACGTTGCTGTGTCAAGCGTGGGGCTTGCATATATGTTAATATTCTCTAACAATGTCCAATCAGATGTGGACAGTGTCAGAGGAGGCGTTCTCTAGCTACCATGTGTGTGCAGAGTGATCTCGCTATGCTGCAGTGGGTCTACATGTTTTGGGGAGCTCCTTTTGTACTTTAACTTTGTCAGCAAATGAGTCTGCAAGGTACCAGTTACTTTTAAAACAGAGATATTTTTGCCAGTTTCCTAAATTATATTTGTATATATTTACATGCATTTGGAAAATCTTCAGTTCCCTTTCTTTTTTTTTTTTTTTTTTACATTTTTGTTATCTACTACTTTATTGAAAAGGAAAAACACAAAAAAAATTCATTGACATAAGTATCCTGACACACTAATCAGTACTTGGTTGATTCCATCCTCCAAGATTCTTGGGTATTTTGCCACAAAGTTTGTACGACCAGATTTAAGGCTACATTCACACACATGTATAGGGGACGTATATACGGCCGACGTATATACGGCCTATATACGTCCCCCATACACTTCTATGGGCTCACGCCCTGTACAGGAGCGGTACGGTGCAGCACACGTGAGCATCGCTAGGTACTGTTCCTGGCTGGAACCTGTCCTTGTCCTAGCTCTTGCAAAACCCTCAAAGATGCAGCCTCCACCATGCTTATGGTGCGCGTGGTATTGGGAAGAAGAATAAGTCAAAAAGTTAAATCTTTGTTTTTATAATACAAAAGATTTTTTTCCCCATCTAGAGTAGTGGTTCTTAACCAGGGTTCGGTGAGTTGGTCTCAGGGCTACGCCCCCCCCCCCCTCCACGGAGGTCAAGACGCACGCTTATTTGATTTATCACGAAAGAAGGATTCGTGAATGTGCATAGGAAACTGGTGGTTTTGGTACCTCAAACAAGGTCTAGAGTTAAGGAGGCTACTATGTTCGTGGGGAGCCTTGTGTTTTCAACATTTTTTTTTTTTCTTTTGAAATCTTATTATTCTATTTATTCAAAAGCATCATTTGTCCCCTGTATAAATCTATTGTCAGCAGTATTTTCTTTTGGTAACATTTTTTTTTTGTTTTGGAATTATTTTTTCTTAATGTGATCCCAACCTCAAACTTCTATCTAGACCGAAATTGTGTAGGACAGGCACTACCAAAGTAAACGAATGTATGTAAGGCAAGGCACCCCGATAGCTATACAATCCAAACAAGATAAGAAAAAGGTGGGATGCGTACACAAGGCTAGACAGAAATATCAAAAAATGTTTATTGGATAAGTAACAATTTTTAAACACATCAATAAATGTAAAAACACTTAAAGTACACCAGAGGGGTGTACAAAGCTGCCAAGGGCCAAGTTGCCCTAGAAACCCCCTACTACAGTCTGCCAATAGAACTACAGTAACCATAAGGACCAGAATATGAATAACCATATAGAGCTAAAGTGCAAAAAATGATGCATGAAAAGTGCAATCTGAAAAATGTAACAAAGCTCTGATGCATGGATTCCCTACATGCCCAACATCTACAATACCATGTTGTCGTAGAATAAGACAATGAAGCAAGGCAGGCAGGTGTAGGCAGACCCCACGCGTATCGTCACCTATTCGGAGACTTCCTCAGGGGTCCTTATGGTTACTGTAGTTCAACTGTTTGCAGACTGTAGTAGGGTGTTTCTAGGGCAACTTGGCCCTTGGCAGCTTTGTACACCCCTCTGGTGTACTTTTTAAGTGTTTTTACATTTATTGTTGTCCCGTCTTGATTATGTTTAAAACTGTTACTTATCCAATAAACATTTTTTGTTATTTCTGTCTAGCCTTTTGTACGCATCCCACCTTTTTCTTGTCTTGTTTGGATTGCCCAACCTCAAACTTATTATCACAATTAATATCAAACTACACATAGTTACTCCCTGTTTATTGATTGAGGTTTCTATAAATGCTACGTCTTGGGCATTAATTTGTAGTCGATGTGAACTCCTTAGGGATGTTGTCACTGCTGGAAAGATTGGAGTTTCCTAAGGCAGTGCTTTAGGTGATATGACCCTTAATAGGGCCAGACTTGCAGCCCAAGGCATAAGCTGCATGACTTTGGGAGCTTCAAAATGACATTGATGAGCAACAAAAGACTCTGGTTCCACACTCTTACACTTCCCCTTCCACATAATATTATTCATGTGCTGCCTGGTTTCAGGTCTCCTTTATTTCAAGCCCCCCCCCTCCCCCTAGTTTTTCAGTGGGTATCAATTGCTCTTCAACTTTAAAAAATTTTTTTTTAAACTCAACAACCACAAATGTATATGTATTTTATTGATACTTTGTTGCCCTTTCCTCCAGTAATATAACACCATTAAAGGGGGTTGTCCATGAAAAATTCTCAAATTTCAATCCCCTAGTGATGTGCACAATAAAGATCAGTTTTAAACTCTCACTATACAATTTTACTCAGTTTTATTGATGTTTTAGCTCCTATCGCTTAGTAATGGTCGGTGTAAAATTCCAGATTGTGGGCGGGGACTCTCTAAGCAGACACTTTATGATCCTTTTAGTGAGATGCTGTGTGCTGATAATGTGGTTTAAATTATCAGGCTACAGGTTTATCTACACATAGAAAAGGAGTGATGCTGTGCTTATGTGTCCTGAAGAGCAGCTTGTCTGAATGTGTTCACTTAGAGCTTTCTAATACAGATTTCATGGACTTAGGCTGCATTCACACGACCACAAGGGGGACGTATATATGGCTGATATACGTCCCCCATAGACGGCAATGGGCGCGCGGCACCCTACGGGAGCGGTACGGTGCCGCACACGTGCGGCACCGCACCACCCAGTGAAGAAATAGGACATGTCCTATTTTTTTCAGGGCATATGGCGCCGTGAGCCATGTATCCCTATGGAGAGGGGCGGGAGTGAGCAGTGCTCTCCCCCCTCCTCCTCTCCCCGCGCGCTGCCGTGTGCCCGCCGTGCTAAGGTACGGCAAGCACCGGTCGTGTGAATCCAGCCTTAGTGGGATATTCTGAAGTCCTTTAAAAACCGTTATTCCTAAATGGAAAAATCTTACTAACACCACTAGAAAGTACATACATCTGTCCCTGTCCTCCACCTTTATTTTCTGTCTTGTTCTGGATAATTTGCTCTGGATAAGGAAGTGCAAGGTGGCATCAAAATGTCATTTAGGTTGTTCACCCTACAGGGTGTTCAGTATATACAACCCTTGTAATGGTCAGAATTGCACTTCTTATTCTGTACTACTTTCAATGTTTGGTACCTGGGGTATGCATTTCTATCATTGACAGGTAGTAGTTGGCATTTGTTCATTTGTCCTTTTGAAGTCGACATTGATTTTAATGCCAGTATCAAAGTAAACCTCAACTTTGAACTAAACTTCAAAGGTTTTTTTTCCCCCTGTATTGCTAACATTACTAATGACATTATCTTGTGTTCAGATTTTTTTTCTTTCAAAGTTTCATTGCATGATATCTTAAAAACTAAAAAAAAATGATGTTGTGTTTTATTGCAAGAGGATTTGTCTTATGAAGGCAAAGCCATCTTAAAGGGGTATTCTCATCTGGGCATTCACATTCAGTTTCATTAATTTGCCATATATAAACATTTCTTCAATTAGATGTTATTAAAAAAATGTTCCAGTGTGAAGATAATTTCTTAGAAATGTAGTGATATGGTCCCTTAGAAACAAGACTGTGTCCCTTGATACGGCCACCTCTGCTGGAGGAATTGCACAAAGAAACAAAAAGTTTTTGTATATGCAATGTCAAGGAAGTTACTGCATGTCCCCCAGCCGTCCGGTAATGATCGCTGAATACAGATGGTTAGGCAGGGTTCAATAGCGCATCTCTGGCCACCCATCTCTGGAGTGTGGGGTGGTCATAACCAAGGAAGCTCTCTCGTTTCTAATAGACAACATGACTACATTTATGAGAAATTATCTTCACACAAGAACAATATTTTTTTTTAACAACATCCAGTTGAAGAAATGTTTACATATGGCAGATTAATGAAACTGAATGTGAAAGCCCAGATGAGATTACGCCTTTAAGTGAATCAACCAGTGCTCAACCAGCCAGTGGCCACAGACCTTCTTTTCCTCAGAGGTAAATTACACTATACACAATATACAGGCTTTAACCAATTCTGGACTTCAATTTACTATCTCCCTATGATTAGATGCACAGGGTCATCGTAGTTTCTTCTCTTGAGCTAGTGATCCCAGGACATACAGCTCCTCTTCAAGCTGTCATAACAAAGTATAACCTTCTATTATGTACATGCAGAAACGTCCACGCTCTCCTACTTGTCCAGGTTGCTTGCAGGAGGCCTTGCATTTGCTGTATATAGTCCCCGATCATCTATCACATCAGAGACTTTTGCTAGAGCATCATGCAGCATCCATAAAGTACAGGAACATAACCTGGCTGCCAGAATAAATGTAAAATCTCTGATAGGTTTTGTCATAACCTGCAATGTCCTTTATGTAACCTGCAATCTGGTGTACCGACAGATATTTAATACTAATGGTCATATGCACAGTAGGCCGATTTTGCTCTCTTCCTCTATAGTCATATAAAGTAAGAAAGCCACCATGCATTTGGTTGTGATTGTTGCAAATTTAGGCAATTGTTAAATCAAAAAAGGGATCCCTGGTGTTCTTCTTTTTAAAAGTTTTCTTATGGGATTCAGGACATTTCAAAACCCAGAGTTCCGATTTTAGTAATAAAACATACATGGTAACTCTTTGTGTATAGAGGATAAATATTGGGTTATCTATAACTTTTGTTAGAACAAAATGTATTTTAAGTTTTTGAAAATTTTCAGGAAGGGTACAGAAAAGACTGGAGGCAGAGATCGCAATAACGCCTCTACAAGCGTCTATGACGCATGCAGAGGCTGATTTACTCTCCAGAAAAACCACCAAGCGTATAAATACGCTGTCTAGCTCTCAGCAGTAGCGATGTGCAGCTGCCACCTGCTAGTGTGTAAGGGACAGAGCGGACAGCGGAGCTCAGACACAGAGCAGTCACACGCACACCGACCCGCTACACTGCAGAGATGTATCTGCTCCTCCCCCGCAGAAGAGGAGCTCAGGCCACGCCCCCCTCAGCACGGAGCAGTCACTGTCTTCTCCCAGCTGCTCTGTGTCTGTGTGATATTGCACATAGGGAGCAGTAGGGGAATCACATTACACTGAGGGGCGGGGCAAGGCACAGGCAGGAGGACAGGACATGTGACCATTACTGGGGTCTCTGCTCCTCCTCCCCTCCTGACCCGTCTCTCTAGTTCTAATATATACAGCTGCACATGCGCACTAGCAGACTTGGCAGAGCGAGAAAGAAGGAGAGTGGAGGAGCGTTTGATTCCAAAGGTGTTTGTTGTCATCTGGTGTGGTGGTCCTGTGCCTGGTGTGGTGGGGATCCTGTGTCTGCTGTGGGGGTCCTGTGCCTGCTGTGGTGTTCTCACAGGTTTGTGTGACTGACCTATTGTCAGGGAGTTCAATTGATGAATAGTGATTACCTGAGCCTGACATAAGATGTATTCAATAAATTACAAAATAGTTATGATTGATATTCCATGCATAGGTGGACTACATGGGACACAGGAGGTGACCGTGATATTACAATGTTCACAAGAGCTTACAATCTATGAGGGGGAGGGGGGGCAAGTGGTGACAGTGCTTGTCCAATGGTCACAAGAGCTTACAATCTATGAGAACAAGGAGGGGACACAGGAGGTGACAGTCCTTGTACAATGGTCACAAGAGCTTACAATCTATGAGGAGGGGACACAGGAGGTGACAGTGCTTTTACAATGGTCCCCAGAGCTTACAATGTATGAGGACGACGACACAGGAGGTGACAGTCCTTACACAATGGTCACAGGAGCTTACAATCTATAAGAAGGAGGGGACACAGGAGGTGACAGTCCTTATACAATGGTCACAGGAGCTTACAATCTATAAGAAGGAGGGGACACAGGAGGTGACAGTCCTTATACAATGGTCACAGGAGCTTACAATCTATAAGAAGGAGGGGACACAGGAGGTGACAGTCCTTATACAATGGTCACAGGAGCTTACAATCTATAAGAAGGAGGGGACACAGGAGGTAACAGTCCTTATACAATGGTCACAAGAGCTTACAATCTATGAGGAAGAGACACAGAGGGTGACAGTGCTTGTACAATGATCCAGGCATTTCAAGTAAGGGATAATTAAATAAATACCCCAAAGACCCCAATGTTTTCGTATTGTATTGAAACTCATTCTATTGAACAAAATCCTCCCTGAACCAAAACACTTGTGCTCAGTAAGTAGCAACTTTATCGCGGCCAAATACATCTTGCTAGTTATTGAACACAAGTGCATTCAGAAGGCTTATGTTTTTGGAAAGGACTATTTACTTTAGTAAAAAATAAACAGTGTAAAAAAAAAAGTGTTTTGCCCTCAACACCCCAAAAAATAAATGAAATAAATTTACAGGCGGCAGCCCCAGCCTGCTCAGTGTGGGGAGGTAGGGGGTTTGGGGCTGGCTATTAACAATTTATACAACTTGGAGTTATATATTTGTATTACTGAAAATTCCATACTCTTCCTCGGCTAAAAATACTCCTCAAAAATGGTGAGAGGAGTATTATTACCCTTCTGGAAAAATGTTAGTGCAACCTCGGACTGGAGGGAAAGGAAAAAGTACACGGGGAAGGGAGTAAGGTATAGGGCAGTGGTGGCGAACCTATGGCACGGGTGCCAGAGGTGGCACTCAGAGCCCTTTCTGTGGGCACTCAGGTCATTGACCCCAAGACAGAGCTCACCAAATAGGACCAAAATCACCAAATCTTCCTGCAGACCCAGGCAATTTAAGAGATGCTGCAATCAGCGCTATTTTAAAACAACACTTCATTGGCTGTTTGGAACTGCGGTAAAAGTGAGAAGATGTTGATAGAACTGCATTATCTTTGGAGGTCATCCTACTGGACCCTACATCCTTACTGTACAGAAAGACCCTGGTGAGAAGCTACAATGAGAGTCTGAATGTGCCCTCCTTCTTTCAACTGTATTGGTGGCCTCAGGTGCTGATACGATTGAGAGATGTTGAAGAGCAGGTAGCAATAAGTTACTGCTTAAAATGCAATGTTGACACTTTGCTGTAAATAAGTGGATTTCGGTTATAGTTTGGGCACTCGGTCTCTAAAAGGTTCGCCATCACTGGTATAGGGGGTCCTGTTGAGAATATGAATGTTGTCTTTTAGATCAGACTCCGAATGGGTATGCAATGCCTGAAAGAAGAATGACAATTTGCCAGCAGAGGTTGAGATTCCCTGGATCTTTTCATTTAGTAAAGCTTGGCTAGGGGATAACGACAAATTTACCATAGCTATAGAATATGGCATATTATAGATACGCCTCCAGTATCTCAGAATCTTGGGGCATTCCCACCATACATGGAAATGGGATGGTGCGCCTATTTCCGCATCAACTAAAACACTTTGGAGAGTAAGTAGGGACTGCTTGTAAAATGCGAACGGGGACTAGATACCATGCCATGTCCTGCCATTCTCTTAGAAAAAAGTATTTATCTAGGTCTCTTTCGCAAGCCAACATGTATCCCAATTTCTCAGTTTGGTCATTAAGAATTTGATAGATATTGGATAAAGTATGAGGAAGGCCTGCCTTTGTCAGACAAAGACCTGCAAACAATGTGTGTACTGTGATGTGTGGGCAGGATTCCTTCAGCCTCTGGAGGAAATGATGTATCTTTTGGAAGCTAAGCATTTCTATCTCTGGCAAATATTTAGATTTATAATATTCACTTGATCTAAGGCCTAGTCTATCATAAGTCCCCATATAGTCCTTTATCTTTCCACCACTGAAAATGATGGTGTTGGAGTTCTGGGATGAATCTAGGGTTATTTAGTATCCTAGCAACCAGGGTATGTAGGGATTGTAGCCTATAACTACGTTTGACCCTGTCCCAAGTAGAAAGCATAGAAGAGAGGAGTGGGCACATGATCACTGGTCTCTCCTTGGGTCTAGGCATCTATCGGTATCTGTGGGCATGCAAACTGTTCCGTATGCATCCAGTGAGGCAAAGCTTGTTTTTATGTGAGATCAATATGAATACCAGTCTGGAGGCATAATTATACTTGATAATGTTCACCGCCCCTAGGCCACCCTGTATCTTAGACGTGTATAGCGTAGTTGCCGAAATCCTACATCTCCTTGGACCCCATATAAATTTTGTCTTTTTGTAGAGATTTTAAGATGGTAATGTGTATATCAATCGGTACCCTTTCAAAACGATACAATAACTTTGGTAGTAGAGTCATCTTTACAGCCGAGGTTAGGCCTATCCATAAAAGACTTAAAGTGTAACCGTCATTCTGAGCACAAAATAATTCTACTCCAAAGTATTTTGCCTCTTGGTCCTCATTTAGTACATTTTTTTGGCCCATGGTTTCCAGCTCTCAAAAAAAAAAAATACAATCGGCAAGAAGGAGGGTCGGGGCCTGCCCTTGTGACCTCCTCACAAGCATGTGGTGCTGACCAATGAGACCCTATCGATATAAATCGATAGATGTGAGATTATATCCGATCTATCTCTATCATCTATCTACCTATGTACCTACCTAAGTAAAACTTAAGCACAGCACATGAGGGGACACCTTGAAGACAGAGATTCTCTCCTGCCATTTCACGTTGTGGAATGTGAGGTGATGGGGGATTGTGATCGATCTGCATCTTGTGTCTGTGTGGATTATTTGTTTAAATACAAGCGTAGGGAAAGCTAAGACAGATGAGTGTAGGCGTTTGTTTACTACATTAGTTAGGGCTTCTGTCAGCACATGACTGAGTGCTGGAGCATTGAGCTATGAGGAGAATCGGCTGTGAGCAGGGAGAGGAGTGTGTCTTTCTTCACTGAGGGAGCTCACTATAGAGGAAGAATGGGCCTAGCAACAGCTATTTGAGGAGTCACTGACAACAGGGGGAAGGCTGCAGAATACAAGAGGAAGGAGCAAGATTCGGGTAACTAATCCAATTGCAAAATGGCTTAAAATGACCTGGCCTACAACATATCAAAAGTTTTTTTGAAATGGCGATTACGCTTTTAAGTTGGCCCACCTAATCATGTCCACTCTCAGCTTATGGAAAAGTGGTTTGTAATTAGCTATGTTTAAGGTATCAATGGAGGAGGTCAGAAATATGGCCAAATATGGAATTTTATCCTCTCTCCATTGAAAATTTTGATTTGCCTGCAAAAGTTTAGCCATTAAGGGAGGAACAGAAACATTCATGGCAAACGGTTTGTCATGGTTCACCTTTAATCCTAATACAGCCAAGAACTCATTTAGCGTCTGAAATAAATGGGAAAGTAGAGAGGATAGCATCAATTAGATATCATCCCCTTAACATTCTGATTTTACCTGATCAGGTGGGCCAAAGTTTCTATAACAAGTATAAAAAGTATAGGGGATAGGAGACAGCCCTGATGTGTAGCTCTTGGTATCAGAAAAGGAGATGGGGGAAAAAAAAACAACCCTTGCAGATGGGGAAGAATACAGGACCTTCCGCAAGCCAAAGTACTTATTACCAAAACCCCATCTACCTAGTGTGAACATCAAATGGTCCCAGTCTATAGAGTCAAAGGGGGATATTTATCAGGCCAGTGGCGCAGAGGCCCTGAAATAATCGCAAATGCTAGCTTATTGCTAGCTTTTGCGATTATTTTTCTCAATCCGCCACCTTCACGAGCGCCAGCGTATGATAAATATCCCCCAAAGGCTTTATGCAGGGCTAACCGTTACATTCCAAATAAAGATCCGGAACTCTTCGAAGTCAGGGGAGTCTGACTCGGTCAATCTCATTGGAGGATTCGGACATGTGCGGGACGAACAGATGAAACCTGTCTTGAACCTCCTTCGTTACATCTGCTTGAGTTTCAGGGACACCCTTGATGAAAAAGTTGCCCCTCCTAGACCTATTCTCCAGGTCTTCTTTGTTAAGATGCGCTTCTGCCAGCTGGGTATATATCAGAAATGCAATCACAAATCTGGTTCACCTACTTGGTTCTTCTGTTTGCAAACCACTTCACTTTGTAGCATATGTGAAAAACAAACCACCAACACGCTGTCTCTGGAATACAGTGTGGCTTGCATAACCTCTGGGGCCTGCTGTTGATCCCCTGATAAATCAGAAGCCTGCTGGTTGAAAATGGCTGTCACCATAGCCTGGTCCAGGGAGGAAGCTACAGAGGCCGGGGAGACTATAAATATATCGGGGTTATTTGAAATGCATCGAAGGTCTGAAGTTCCTCCAGACCCCGTTAATAAGTCCTCCTAAGGATGCAGTGAGGTTGGGCGGTATAAAGCCGGCTCCCAGGTTTTTTCTCCTGCTACCTCCAGGCATAAATCTGTGCCCGCTTGGATCCGACACCCACAGCGGGTATCGGTTCGACGCTAGTTTTAGCTGTTTTTTGCTGCGGGGCCGTCAGCAGTAGCGGAGCTCAGCAGGACGCGTCCGCCATTGAGCCAGCACGTACATGCTCTTGTTTATGTTTTTTAAATTTTTCCCTATTCTTTGTCTATGATGATGCGGCTGCCGCCTTGCTAGAGCTCTAATAACATAATTTGCTGTTATACTTTCAGGTAGTCTCATGAACGTAAGCAGCAATAGCATGTAGCCTACTTATCTATGGATAGTTTTGTGGGCATGCTCTGTACTGATAGGAGGTGTAGCGTTCTCCACTGTTAGAAACAGAGGCAATAAATGTGTTTTCTGTAGAGGTGTTCTTTCTTTGTAAACCTGTATTTGATATAAATGACTGCTACATATAAAAGCCCTACACAATTTACAAGTGTTAATCCCTTACTTTCAAATCCACATGTAAATTTACTATTTTTAGTGATGCATTACAGACTGTAGATTTTGGTTGATAGTTTTTATAGAATTTTTACAGTTTTATAAAATATTCTCTTTTTTGTATGTTTTTACTGAAAACGCTTAATGAAAGTGGATTCCTATAGAAGCTGTGAGAGGTCTATTTATTAGATGCCACTAGGAATTACCCTATTTTAAAAAGTGCCCCCCTCAAAAAATTCTGTGCTTCTTGTACAGAAATTAAAGGAAACCCCTCACAAGAGGCATGTTATTCATGCACATAATTGTATGACCCTTACCATGTCTTCGGAAATCTCCTGAGGTTCTTGTACCCTCTAAAGCAGTGGTGGCGAACCTATGGCACGGGTGCCAGAGGTGGCACTCGGAGCCCTTTCTGTGGGCACCCGGGCCATCAAACCGTTCCAAGCAACTTAAAAGATGCTGCTTTCGCTTTTGATGCTTATTTCACTACTTGGGACTGTAAGAAAAGGAAGAATGAATAGATGGGGCCGAATGATCTTTGGAAGACCTTCTGCTGGACCCACAATTCTCCATTTTTCTACTTTGTTGCTGTCCTCCGGAGGCCAATATGATTGTTGAATAACAGGGAGCAGTAAGTTACTGCTTTAATTTTTGGTTGGCACCTTGCGATAAATAAGGGGGGTTTTGGATTGCTTTTTGGGCTCTCGACCGCTAAAAGTTTCGCCATCACTGCTCTAAAGCATGGAAAGTTTTTGCCACTGAAGGAGCACCTGGAAAATTAAAACCAAAGGTAGTGGTAGTATGTGTGGGTATAGCCTTATATAACACCCCAATTATTTCTGGTAGGTAAATTTTGGAGATGGATTTTCTTAGACTTCTGGCACAACTGGTTTACTGATGTCTTACCAAAACAAAGTGTATCATGTCAAAATAGACAAATGCTAGTGAGCTGGGATAGCAAGCATTTCATGTGTGGACTATTGGTGTGTCTTCCTGTGGTCATTTGTGAAATCCAATACTTTTTTTTACCACTCCCTGTGTTGTCATACTAATGGTGTGAATGATTCAGTATTACTCAGTGTTAGTCATAGGCATGCACGCGATGATTCATTCTTCATTTTGCAAGAAGGGTCACGTGTATGTTAGTGATAAGTATAGTGTAGTCCAGTCTAGTCATAATGCACATTATGGGCACAAATGTGAAGTAAAGGAATTACGGAGGTGTATATCATGCATTCCTTACTGTATAGATGCTGGTCTACCTTGTTCAATGTACAACGTGCCCAATTTATTAAGAGGCTCAGCTAAATATATGAAACCTGCTAGGCAATGGGAGGCCACACCTACTCCAGTTAAACCCTACCCCTGAAATGCATAATATTTCCTGCAACTCCAAAATTTCCAAAAAGAATTGCAAATTTGAATCCTTTCTGTAAAGTGACAGAAGCCTGTACCCTATACCACTGCTTACCGCAATGGAAGATTGTCACGGTTAGGACCACCCTCTTATCCTTTCAGCATAGAAAGATCAGAACGTTTAATGCATACAATACATGTTATCCCTCATCTTTTCTACAAAACTGCTCAGCTTCTCTCTCTATTGCATATTGACCACATATTAGACTGTATTTTCATAGTGACATTTTATATATATTTTTGGACCTCCAATAACTCCTGCGTAGGCTCAGACGAATGCCCATGCTCGGAGCTGAGTTTTATACCATAATACCCTTTAAGAGAGGCAAGTTGTGTGATTTGGGCACCAGTAGCTGATTTTGAGTGTGTATTCTTGAAAAGGTTTCTGAAATCTTTTATTAGGTAAAAAAAATCGCCTGTTGCATGACACAAAGCACGAAACTCTTTTAAGAGACGGTCCTGGCGCTTGCTGGTCCTTCTTGGGTGCCCTGGAGCTTTTTTGACAAAAATGGAACCTCTCTCCTTGAATTCCTTGATGATGCGATAGATTGTTGACTGAGGTGCAATCTTTCTAGCTGCGATACTCTTACCTGTTAGGCCAGTTTTGTGCAGTGAAATGATGACTGCACAAGTTTCTTTAGAGATAACCATGGTTAACAGAAGAGAAACAATGATGCCGAGCACCAGCCTCCTTTTAAATTGTCCAGTGGTGTGATTCTTACTTAATCATGACAGACTGATCTCCAGCCCTGTCCTCATCAACACCCACACCTATGTTACGATGTTAGCTGCTCCTTTTAAGGTGGGCCTGCAATGAAGTTGAAATGTGTTTTGGGGGGAAAAAGTTCATTTTCTAGGCAAATATTGTCTTTGCAATTAATTGCTGTTAAGCTGATCACTCTTTGTAACATTCTGGATATATACAAATTGCTTTTATAAAACCTGATGCAGTAAACTATGTAAAAATTAACATTTGTATCATTCTCAAAACTTTTGGCCATGACTGTATGTACATGCATACATACATACAAACAAGATAAACACATGTGTTGCAGTTTGCTTTCATTTTTATGTTTTATTTTATGTTTTTCAGCCTCTAGGAATGAAATAATTTCCAGTTGGGATAAATAAGGTTGTATTGTATCATTGAGTGTGCATTCACATGTTCAGTTTTTCCAATGAAGTTTCTGATGTCCAAACCAGGAGTGAAATTTTTGTAGAATTTCGCTGCCCACTTAATCACGTAAAATGTAGATCCAGGCACACTGATAGTTTCAAGATGCGATTTGTTTTATTTTCATAGCAAACAAACAGTAATGTGATGTTTTTGTCTGCTATAGACCTTCTTCAGACAGGGTGAGGACAAAGAATCAAAAAATGAGAACAGTATACAGTCATCTGTAAATTCGCTGAGGTCAATACATGCATAGGAAAGGATGGTCTGTGGCTATATAATGTACAGTTATCATCGCAATATTACATGCCATTATCTAAACTATCCTATGTCATATATAGTTGGATGAATAAAGGATAAATCATGTATTGCATAAAGAAACTAAATTCCAAATGACATATTTAAGGTATCCATGAAATAAGGATTGAAATAGTGCTGCATATCCCAACCGACCAAGGTGCAGTCATAGAGAAAGGACCGGCCTTTGCTGCAAATAAACTCAACAGTTTGTTACCTAAAGTGTAGATAAGGGATCACTTCTAGCGAAGTCGCACGGTGGCTGAGTGTAATGGCGGCAAAATGCTGCTGTAGAGATGTGCTAGAGAGCTGACATGTTGAGGTAAATATCATCATGCTGGGAGTGAGGATTATGACTTAGGAAGTGTCATGGCGGTGCGTTTCACGAGCTGGAAAGCATCATGTAGGTGTTATGACTAGTGTTAGACACTCTGTCATGAAACCAGAAGTAGATGGTGCATTCCAATGTGTGGAACGCATCGTATAGCGAGTCTGTGGGGAAGACGGAGAGTGTATGGTAATTGTGGGAGAAGGCGTTCCCCCTTGTGGAGCCTGTATCTAGGCAGTGGTCTGCAGTCGGATGGGATAATGTTAATAAGATGATACACTAGTTGGAAATGTTGTAGGTGGATTTATATGGATGTGGATATGAATGTGTGGGATCAGTGTGAGAATGGAAAAAAGAATAGAAGATAAATAGACAATGTAGTTACCAGTAGTGTATCAGGTTGTATTTTGTCTTTCTGATGAATTGTAGGAATTCTGATGTATGTAGTAAGAAGGATTTGGTAGTACAATTCAATGGAGTTAGAATTTTTTCAAGTAGACTGGATAGCGGCGAGAGCAAAGAGTCTGTGGACGCTACTACAGGGCGACCCAATGATTTAGTTAATTTCTTGTGTAAATCCCTAAGGTGATTTTGTTTGCTGAGTCAATGACACCCAAACCCCCCCCCCCCCCCCCCCCCCATAACGCTAGCAGACACTGCCGCAATGTACAATAGCCGTTGTGAGCATAGTCCGACGTTTTCATGGGGGAGAACGGGGGGGGGGGGGGGAATGGGTAGAATGCTTTGTCACCACCTTCTAGTCCCGACCCCTCATGAATACGCAGGAGCTTGGTTCGGCGTTCCTATTGTACAGAGCGGCAGTGTCTGCTAGATTTATCGGATGGTTCTAATAACGCTAGAAGTGTAACACTGCTACATCTGTTGTAGCTCTAGAAGCTGCTTACTTTATAAAGCAGCTCCTAGTGCCTTTTTTAACGGGTGACGGGTCCTCTTTAAGACACAATGTGGAAAAGGTTAGACATGTTTGATTCGTAGCGGATTTAACTGGTGATGTTTTGATTTCGCTAAATGTGGCTTCAGATGAAATTTAGGTTCTATAGAAATTTACAAGTCCAACCTAAAAGTTGGACTTGCGTCTTTTTCCGGCCTTATATACTATGATACTATGACCTTTTCTAGGTCGATGTCTAAGGTAAAGTTGTCAAATCTATATGCAGGACAAAATGTCAGGCCTTTTTATAGATTTTTAGGAGAAGAGAAAGGGGCGCTTCTATGGTGTAATACCCTTTGTGGATAGTCTGATATTATATGAAAATATAACTGCTCACCTGGCGGAGTTGTGCTGGCAGGCACAACTACGTGATGCATGTGTGGTATAGTAACGGCGTTCCTATGCTGCCACACTCAAGAAAAGATCCTTTCTCCAGGGTGACAAGGATAAATCTTGTAGGTAGGTATCCATTGGATGGGTGTAACAATGATGAGCGTTTTAATGGCGCTGGGACGACCCAAAATTATAATTTTTCAGGTTTCTCACAGATGCAGCTCTCTGTGCACTGCTTTCCTCGGCAGGTCATGTGACCATGACATCATCCATGTGACAATGACCACTGCCGGGGAAAGCAGTGCACACACAGAGAGAGCTGTGAGAATCCCGAAGAATTATAATTTTGGGTCGTCCCAGTGCCATTAAAACGCTCATCATTGTTACACCCATCCAGTGGAGGCCTTTTTATAGGAGGAGTAATTCAGCGGGGGCTAGAGTTTTTGAGGAAATATTAATTACTTATGATGTGTCTCTACATGAGATCAAGTCATCGGTGGTGGATCTCTGGTGATGTTTCCTTCCCCCCCTCCTCATCTTTCTCTGGATGCGCAGCCTCTGCTGGATCCTAAAAATGAGATGTTACCTGTTCTTGAGGGTCGCCCTCCTGACTGAAAGCTGAAGAGTTGGCCAAGGATCTGTATCCTCTTCGTCGTGACATTTGATAATTGTCTTGCTATTTATATACTTTTTCTTGTAAATAGTCTTCTGCGTCCCAGAGAAATGTATTGCGTTTCTTTGATTCAGTTTCTTTCCTCTGTGTTTCTAATGTTGTATTAGAGTTAGTTTTCAAGGTGTTACATTCTTCTTCAGTTGTTGTTGTTTTCAGTTGGGTTTCTATGTTGTGTATGTGATGTTTTCCTGTAGAGAAACCAGGAGCGGAGTGGAATGAGAGGAGGAGTAGCATGACTTAATAATATGTTTTCACCCATTATGATCCACACCTGCTTTCGGCTTTGAAAACTGCATCTGAAAAACTAAATGTTTGAACGCACCCTTATAGGGCATAAAGTAACCGTTTTGTTTTCCAGCAAGGGGGCTCTATTATTTTTTTGTATTTTTTTTTTTTTTTTTTTTTTTTAATTTTGAACCCTAACTTTATGCACCAGGATAGAATAGTCGCTATATAGTAAAATAATGTATAATCGTCCAGCAACACTCTTGTATCGGCGAGAGTGACGGACGTGCTGTAATGAAACTGCCAGCCATCCCTCAGTGCTGGATTTATAGTCTGCTCTCTGGGTCTACTTATTCTGGAGTGATGATTTATTGTCCTATAGGCAGCAATAAATCTCTCCTTGGGAGCTCAGAGAGGCAATAAATCTTACATGGACATGGACGTATAGGCGAGAGGGGACTCTTCATCACATTTAAGCCCTGCTCCTATAGCAACAGTTGTATATAAGCCTGTGGTTATTTCCGTTCAACATCTTATTAGCTCATTTTATTTCACATCTAATAGATTAACAGCTTACAGTAATAAAAAACCTTAAGTTCTTTGATATACAATTTTTTTACAGAAATGAAAATGCAACTTCCACAAAACTGCTTTATTACACCATTGTTACATCTGCACTATATCTTTCAGCCCTTCCCTGGTAATGGACTTCTGATGGATGTCTTAGGAGTTCCTGTTCTATAACTTGCTTGTTAACAGACTGAGACAATTGGATGAAGTGTAAACTGCTCTTCCTTTGTTTAGGAGTCAAGGAGGTAGTGCCATCAGTGACGGTATCAGCCGTCCGACACTGTTAGTGCATATGTAAATATGTGCAAACACGTCAGTACAGGCAGTCCCCGGGTTTCGTACGAAATAGGTTCTTTAGGTTTGTATTTGCCGTATAGGGTGGGAAATGCAATGGTTCCAGTCTCCACCCAGTATATAGCCAGCCAGCACATGTCCCCCATATGTAGCCAGAAGCCCCTTCCCCCAGTTTATAGCCTGCAGCCTCCTGCACCCAAAGGGTGTCAGAAGGCGAGGACAGTTTTTTTTTTTTTTTTTTTAAATATACTCTAGTATAAGCTGAGTTAGGGTTTTTCAGCATATTTTTGTGCTGAAAAACTTGGTTTATGCTTGAGTAAATACTGTAAGTTAAATTTATATGTAAGTTGGAACACTTAATAAATTACAAAATAGTTATGATTGATATTCCATGCATAGGTGGACTACATGGGACACAGGAGGTGACCGTGATCTTACAATATTCACAAGAGCTTACAATCTATGAGGGGGTGGGGTGGGGGGCAAGAGGTGACAGTGCTTGTCCAATGGTCACAAGAGCTTACAATCTATGAGAACAAGGAGGGGACACAGGAGGTGGCAGTGCTTGTACAATGGTCCCCAGAGCTTACAATCTATGAGGAGGAGGGGGCACAGGAGGTGGCAGTGCTTGTACAATGGTCACAAGAGCTTACAATCTATGAGGAGGGGACACAGGAGGTGACAATGCAAACAATGGTCACAGGAGCTTACAATCTATAAGAAGGAGGGGACACAGGACGTGACAGTCCTTATACAATGGTCACAAGAGCTTACAATCTATGAGGAGGAGGACACAGGAGGTGACAATGCATATACAATGGTCACAAGAGCTTACAATCTATGAGGAGGAGGGCACAGGAGGTGACAATGCATATACAATGGTCACAAGAGCTTACAATCTATGAGGAGGAGGAGGAGGGGGACACAGGAGGTGACAGTCCTTATACAATGGTCACAAGAGCTTACAATCTATAAGAAGGAGGGGACACAGGAGGTGACAGTCCTTATACAATGGTCACAAGAGCTTACAATCTATGAGGAGGAGGAGGGGGACACAGGAGGTGACAGTCCTTATACAATGGTCACAGGAGCTTACAATCTATGAGGATGAAGAGACACAGGAGGTAACAGTCCTTATACAATGGTCACAAGAGCTTACAATCTATGAGGAAGAGACACAGAGGGTGACAGTGCTTGTACAATGATCCAGGCATTTCAAGTAAGGGATAATTAAATAAATACCCCAAAGACCCCAATGTTTTCGTATTGTATTGAAACTCATTCTATTGAACAAAATCCTCCCTGAACCAAAACACTTGTGCTCAGTAAGTAGCAACTTTATCGCGGCCAAATACATCTTGCTAGTTATTGAACGCAAGTGCATTCAGAAGGCTTATGTTTTTGGAAAGGACTATTTACTTTAGTAAAAAATAAACAGTGTAAAAAAAAAAGTGTTTTGCCCTCAACACCCCAAAAAATAAATGAAATAAATTTACAGGCGGCAGCCCCAGCCTGCTCAGTGTGGGGAGGTAGGGGGTTTGGGGCTGGCTATTAACAACTTGGAATTATATATTTGTATTACTGAAAATTCCATACTCTTCCTCGGCTAAAAATACTCCTCAAAAATGGTGAGAGGAGTATTATTACCCTTCTGGAAAAAATGTTAGTGCGACCTCTGGTGCCTTGTCTGGACTGTGATATCCCTAACACCTGGGATCGGAAAATCTCTGATCCCGTGTGTTTAACCTATTACACGCCGCAATCAAGCATGATCCCGGCGTGTAAGTTTCCTCATCGTGGATTGAACCCACCACCACCACCACCGTGTGCTTATCGGGGGATCCGATCCCTCCTGCTGCAGCCCTGGTTTCTGGCATGCTCAGCTACTTACACTATACACTGCAATACAAGTGTTTTGCAGTGTAAAGGCTTGAACAAGTGATCGGATGATGTTCAAGCCAAAAGGTGGAAAATGTATAAAAAAAAGTCATATTATAATTAAATAATTGAAATAAAAGTCCCATAATCTCCCCAGTTACACATAAAATGCAAATAAAGTATATAAAAAACAAATAAAAGTACATATTTGGAATCACCGTGTCCTTATTAATCTGTACAATAAATTTAAATCAATACTGAATCTGCTCGGTGAACAACGTAACAAAAAATCAACGAAAAACTTCCCATAATATACAATTTTTCATCAAACACCATCACAAAAAATGTTCTAAAAATTGATCAAAAAAGTTGCGTTCCCTAATATATGACTGAAAAGAACAACTCTTTTTGCTAAAAAATAAGCCCTCAACCAGATCTAACAACAGAAAAATATAGAAGTTATGGCCCTGAAAAGTTGTCGAAAGTGTCAGTACCCCCAGATATGGGGTATCAGTACAGTCAGGAGAAATTGGGCATCAAATGTTGCAGTTTCATCATTTAATTTATTATGAAACCATCAGTTTTGGCCTAAATGAATTTATGAAAAAAATTCTATAGTTTCTAAATAGTAATTTATGGGGTTTATGGGGTTTTACTATTATTTAGGCCTTTCAAAGTCACTTGAAAGCTGAGTTGTCCCTCAAAATGTGAGTTTTGGGGATTTTCATGAAAATGAGAAAAATCGTACCTAAAGTTCTGCGCCTCATAACATCCTAGACAAATTTGAAGATGCATAAAATATCATCCCAACATAAAGCAGACATTCCAGAAATGTTAATTATCAGACTTTTTGGGTAGTTTTACTTCCTGACTGGAAAGCAGAACATTTCAAACTTGGAAAATGAAGAATTTTTACAAACTTTTGCCAAATTTTCACTTCTTTTCAGACCAAAACGCAAAACTTATCACTTAAATTTTACAAATAACGTGAAGTACAATGCGTCACGAGAAAACATTCTCAAAGTCACCTGGAAATGTTAAAGTGTTCCGAAGTTATAACCAATTATCGTGAGACATGTCAGATTTGAAAAATCGAGTCTGGTCATTGAGCTGAAAACAAGCGTCATTGATAAGGGGTTAAACGGAATACAACGGCCACATAGATAAATGTCTAATTGCATTGCATTTGCGCTATATTTACACGCACTTTCACATGCCTTTAGTAAAATCAATGTTCGCAGCAATGTAATTGGGCAAATTTCCTCTTAACTGTTGTATTGCATTTCAAAACACATGCGTTTGCACCATGTTTGAATAGACACTTATAGGACGCCTGTCATCAGGTCTCTGTCACCATTTCGGTCACCTCTACCTGTTGGAGCAGATACAGCTTTGGGACCTCATTGCTTAAGTTTAGAGGCATTGAGAAGGACAATGAAGGGATGCAGGCAATGCTTTCTAATGGCAGTTTATGAAAATATTTAGATTAGGGGGTTAATTTGTCTGACGGGTTCTCTTTAATGTTTCTTGTTTTGCATTTGATCTATAAAAGTAACATTGGTAAAAGTTACTCCTCCCATGGCAACTTCTTTTACGCTTCAAATTCTTCATCATGAATATTGTAATTGGTGTAATTCACATGACTGATCCAATTGTTGGCTGATGTTTTAGGCTACATACACACTCATATATGTATGCTTGCCTTTGAGTAAACCACTTGCACGTCCCCATATCTTGTTATGTGCTTGCACACCTGCTCCTGGTTTCCACATGCATCAGCCAACTAGCAGGTAGATTCTAATCTGTTTTTAATTTTCTTTACTGAGTTGCCTTCATGTGGCATCTGTATTTATCTGGAGCACTCAGTTTGTGGATCAGTGAAAAATGG
Source organism: Engystomops pustulosus (assembly GCF_040894005.1). Lineage (NCBI taxonomy): Eukaryota > Metazoa > Chordata > Amphibia > Anura > Leptodactylidae > Engystomops > Engystomops pustulosus. The sequence goes on along the minus strand of NC_092412.1, from coordinate 192,603,453 downwards.
ATGTTTCATGGATGCAAGGATTGGAACCTTGGACTATTCAGCTAAAAGGAACCTGTCAGGCATATATTTCACCCCAAACCGAAGGTCCTACCTCATTTTCTGTGTTTAGTTGCTCTGCATGATGACATTGAAATAAGCTCCTGTGAATTTAACTATGAACCCCCTCCACCCAGTCTGCACTGTGATCCTGCACAGAGGAGGAAGGGGGTTTTGCACCCCGACTCGGGTCACCAGGCTGACTCAATACACAGGATTACTATGCAGAGTGCAGGGCTCTTTTATAATTCATTTCAATATTGTTATACAGAGAAACTCCCTACAGTAAATGAGGTATTGTGCTTATTGTAGCCTATGTTCTGTGAATAAGCCCTCAAGTTGTAGTGTATAACCTTTCCTAATTTTGTGGTATGGATAAACCAACCATTGGCCTCTGCTGTCACATATGAAAGAATGGTGGCGCATCAGCTGTGATGTCGTATGTGACTGCTAAGTGTTGTATACGGTTTAACCTTCATGTGGATTATCTAGTTCATGGCTGAAGTCTTTGCTGTGTATTTTATGTGGTTTTTTTTTCTTTTGTTTGTTGAACTTTCATTTTCACACTGAAATATGTGTTTGCCTAATCACCATGCATCTTGTGGTGTCTTTTCTGTTAAAGTCCCTTTTGTTTTCTAATATATATGAAATACCAGATTTATTACGGTGTTGTCACACATTTTTGTTCGTAATTTACTCTAATGGTTTTGAAAACACAAACGCATAAAATCATATTAAATAATGAACATATTAGGAAAATGAAGATGCTGTCAAAGTGTGTTATAAATGGTCCTTTACCTGATGCGTTGTTGTAAAAGTTTTCTGTCCTTTTGCTTTTAGTTGGAGTAATACGGTGTCCAGTTTGCAGACAAGAATGCAGGCAAATCGACCTCGTGGATAATTACTTTGTGAAAGACGCATCCGACTCGCCGAGTAGCACCGATGAAAAGTCTGAGCAGGTACGGCCACCTAACGTTTTTTCATCAGTCCTTTTTATAGCATTTTTATTACCATACCATACTATTACCATAAATAAAAGTACTATAACAAGTTCTCTGGTTCTGCCTATCCACTAGATATGGGGCTTCAGTTTGATCTCCGATTATGAGAATCGGGATCCCATTCTTTCTTATGAAAGGCAGCTGGAGCTAATTTTCAGTTCTACGTCCTAGCTACTATATTAATTGTAGTTGAAGAATAAATAATTAAAATGTAAATTTTATTACATGGGCATTAGTAGCCACCCTTAACCAAGTGCAGCAGTAAATTGCGTGGGTCGGTATTGACTGACGCATCCGTGTAAGACATGGTCATATGTGTTACATAGTAGTTTTCCAACATTGTGCTTACACATGGGTGCACTGTTCCAGTAAAGGGAGAGATGTAATCCATTTTAAGCCAATACTTAACCTCTGGTAGGAGATATTTTGTGGAACAGTTAAAATATATACCCTGTTTCCCTGAAAGTGAGACCCCCTGAAAATAAGACCTAGTGCAATTTTGTTCAAGCTTAGAAAAAGGCCTCCCCTGAAAATAAGACCTAGCCGCAGTCATTGGATAGAATCACGGACTTTTGCGGTGCAGATGAGCTACAAGTGCCTACCTGGAGAAGAAGGGGTCATTTTAAGAAGAGTGCTGTTTCTAAACATTAGAGATTGAGGCCTATGATTCCAATAGAAACTTCTAGACTTCTAAGGATGTTAGAGAATTTGTTATGATTGTCTTTAAATATGACTGATAGTTAAATGTACCACAGATTATTGTAAAAGTCTCAAGACTATTCTTATGTTTATGTTGATGTATGTGATGACTATCTTTCCCACACCATAAGTTAGTTACTCCATGGTGATTGATCAGGCTCACTGCAGGATCCCAGCAGTTGCCAGGAACTATCACGATCCTGGCTGTTTAACCCTATAAACGCTGCGGTCACAGTGACCGCAGCCTCTATAGTGCATTATGGAGAACTCAGCCCTGAGGTCTGATGAAGGTACGATCCAACAGTGCTAATGTCTGAATAGGCTGACGATGTCATAATGTCATACACGATGTGATACAATGCAGCATATTATAATGAACAAGTGATCAAAAGATCAAATGGTCATGTTACACCCAGGGACAAAATAAAACTGTTTAAAAAAAAAAGTGCAATTAAAAATTTTTTACAAAAAGCATAAAATTCCCCTGAATTCCCATTCCATGTAAAAATCAAATACAACATGAAAGTAGAAATAATAAAAAATACTACATATTCAGTATCAACACTCCCGTAACAACCCGTACGGTGAACGCTGCAAAAAGGAAAAAAAACCTCACAAAAATTATGACTTTTTCAATCTGGCCTCATAAAAACAGCATAAAAAGTGATCAAAAGTAACCTTTACCCCAACATGATACCAAGAAAGAGTACAGCAAGTACCACAAAAACCAAGCCCTAAAACAAAATAAATAAAATTGTTACGACCCCTTAACCCCTAGGCGCCCCACAACGTTATACTACGTCCCCGGGGCTACATGCTAAGCGCACCGGGACATCGTATAACGTCCTTCCTCTGGCACCGGCTCACGAATGGAGCCGGCACCAGAAGCAGCGGCTGTCAGCTGTCTATCACAGCTGACAGCCTGCGCTAACACACGTGATCGGATCCGATCCACTACTGGGCAGCTCCGTGGACTGGCATGTGCCCCGGGGATGCCTGGTCTCCCTGGCAGTCAGACCCCTTCCGGGTCTGACTGGAAACTGTAGAGCAGTGTATTGAACTTGAACCAGCGATCAGAGCATCACTGGTTCAAGTTCAAGTAATGTATAAGTAAAAAAAAGTGAAAAACACTGAACACTACACATTAGAATAAATAAAAAATAAATACATTAAAATATAAGCCCCTAAAATGTCTCATTCCCATAAAAACGCTTAGTAAAGTATAAAAAACACAACCCCCCCCCCCCCCCGCATATTTGGTATATTGCCGCGTCCGTAACAATCTGTATAATAAAACAGAATCGTTACAGGACCCGCACGCTAAACGCCGGAGAAAAAAACCCGTAAAAAAAGATCATTTTTAATTAATACCGTATAAAAAAAGCTCTAAATAGTGATTTAACAAATGTTATGCACTCTAAAATAAGCCCACTCAAAAGAACAACTCTACTCGCAAAAAAATAAGCCCTTAACCAGATTTGTCGGCCGAAAAATAAAAAAGTTATGCATATGAAAATATGGGGATGCAAAAATGAACAAGATTTTCTCCAAATTAGTTTTTATTAGTTTTTATTCAGTACAATTGAATAAAATACACAAAACACCCACATATTTGGTATCCCTGCGTCCGTAACAATCTGCATAATAAAACAGAATCCTTATTAGAACTGCAAAGTGAACCCCGTAAAAAAAAAAAAGATAATTTTCAATTAATACCCTATAAAAAAATGCTCTAAAAAGAGATTTAAAAAATGTTATGCACTCTAAAATAAGACCACTAAAAAGAACAATCCTTCTCGCAAAAAATAAGCCCCAACAGATTTGTAAGGCGAAAAATAAAAAAGTTATGCATATGAAAGACGGTGATGCTAAAATTAACAACATAAAAAATCTATATAAATGAGGTCTCTTCGTAATCGTGGCGACCCATAGAATAAAAATAATATACTATTTTTATGGTATGGTTGACGACCAAAAAAAAAAAAAAAACATAAAAATTTTCCTAAAAATTGATGATTTTCATTTCCTCCACCAACAAAGAGTTACCGCATATATTCGAGTATAAGCCGACCCGAGTATAAGCCGAGACACCTAATTTTACCATCAAAAACTGGGAAAACCTATTGCCTCGAGTATAAGCAGAGGGTGGGAAATGCATTAGTCACAGACCCCCCCCCCCCCCCAGTGGTATACAGCCCTTCCCCCAGTGGTATACAGCCCTGCCCCCAGTGGTATACAGCCCTGCCCCCAGTGGTATACAGCCCTGCCCCCAGTGGTATACAGCCCTGCCCCTGACGTCATACTAGGCGCCGCCCGGCACGAAGTTAGTGAAGACAGAAGACGGGCGCCGAAGCCAGAAGAGGACCCGCGCGGACATCGGGGGAGCAGCGCTGCAGGTCGGGGCCACCGGAGGGTGAGTATATAAGTTTATTATTTTTTTTAAAGATTTTTTTATGACTGTATGACTCCTGTATAAGCCGAGGGGACGTTTTTTAGCACATTCTTTTGTGCTGAAAAACTCGGCTTATACACGAGTATATACGGTAATAAAATCTCACCAATTAGCTATAGATGCCCCAAAATTACCTACCATAAAAGTGCATGTCACGTGGCAAAAGAAATAAGCCCCTATAGGTCCAAATTAAAAAAAGAAAAAAAATTATAGCCTGTACAATGTGACAATGGAAATCTGCTCTGGATTGCTCCTCCTTCCCTTCTATGCCCGGCCGTGCGCCCATACAGCAGGTCACCACCACACATGGGGTATCGGTGTACTCGGGAGAAATTGGGTAACAAACTTTGTGGAGCCTTTATTCATTTAATCCACTGTAAATGTTTCATTTTCCACCCAAAATGAGTGTATTGTGAAAAAATATTACAATTTGCAGACTGCAGCTCCATTTTGTTTTAACCCCTATAAAACACCTAAAGGGTTAACAAACTTCGTAAAAGTGGTTTTTCATACGTTGAGGGGTGTAGTTTCCATAATGGGGTAATTTATGAATCTCGCTATTATTTAGACCTCTCAGTGTCAATTAGAAGTTGAGCAGGTCCAGCTAAATACTGGTTCTGGTGATTTTACATAAAAATGTGAAAAATTATACCTAAATTCTGAGCCTTATAACATTCTAGTAAAATATGTGGAATCTTAAAAAACCATCCAACATAACTTACATTTCCCAAATGTACGCTTTAAGAATTTATTTGAGCGCTATGACTATCTGCATCAAAAGTAGAGAATTTAGAATGTTGAAAATAAAGAATATTTCCAAATTTTTGCCAAATTTTGTTTTTTTCCATAACTAAACCCAAAAGATTTCATCCAAATTTTTAAACTAATTTGAAGTACAATGTGTTACGAGAAAACAATCGCAAAATCCCCCGGATATCTCATAGCGTTCCAAAGCTATAACCACTTATAGTGACACAGGCCAGATTTGAAAAATGGGACCGCGTCCTTTAGGCCAAAATAGGCTGAGTCCCGTAGGGGTAAACGATGTAGCCAGTTTATAGCTTAAGGCTCAGCCCCATTTTTTGTATTCTGACTTGTCGGTTTATGTGGTTATAACTTTTGAACACTGTTAATTATCAAAGCGATTATGAAATTGTTTTTTCCCCACATTTTGTAGTTCATTTTAGTGGTCAGTTTTGGCTAAGTTTTGCGTTTATTTACAAAAACAAAGAAAAAAAGAATTTTTGAAAAATTTGCCATTTTTGAAATTCTAAATCATGTTTTCAGGCAGATAGATTTACCACCTAAATAAGTTGCTGAATAACATTTCCCATATGTCTACTTTACATTTGCATAATTTTTGAAATGTCTGGATAATTTCTTTTTATGTAACGCGGCTTACAAATCGAATATCGGTTTTTCGTATTTTCATAATTTCCTATTCGGGGATAATTAATAAAATTTTAAATATTCAAAATTTTAAAAACAACCTAAATCAACCCATTTTCAAATCTACACCCCTCAAACTATCATAAACAGCTTTTAGGAAAATTGTTAACCCCTTGAGATCTTTATAGTAATTAAATCAAAAGGAGGTGAAATTTAGAATGGTCAAATTTTGTCAGTTATACGTACACTTAGCTCTAAAAGTTACACATTTCCAAAAGATAAAAAGAGAAAACCTACCTTACAATTTGTTATGCAATTTCTGCCGAGTACAGAGACCCCCCCTCCACACACGTCTGTTTTCTTGTTTTATGGACGCACAGTGAGGGGAAGGAGTGCCCTGCATTTGGCAGGATTTTAGTTTTCTCATTGGCTCCTTTTGTAGGCTATAAAATTTTATCTTTTCCTTTTTATTGGGGCCATGTGACAGAATTTTTTTTGCGGTTTTTACCATTTTGGGGTTGGTATCCCCTGTTGCTGAAAATTTTGTAACATTTCAAAATCCCCTGGATATGTTGGTGTTTCAAATGTATAACCTCCTATAATGACACGGGGCAAATCAGGCTTGGTCCTTAAAGAGAACCCGTCATGCAAAATAACCCCCCTAAACTAAATATATTTTCATACACTGCCATTAGAGAGCATTGCCTCTATCCCTTCATTGTGCCTCTACATGCCTGTAAACCTAAGCAATGAGGTCCTAAAGCTGTATGCAAATGACCTGTGAAATGTCCAATGAAGCATTAGCATATTCAAGCTGTCCACTCTATTCATGAGTGGGAGGCACAGCCACACCCCCAGTGCATGACTGACAGCCTGTATAATGATGTGAGGCTGTATAATGCTGTGCTTCCTGGTGCTGGTGGCCCCTGCAGCCTGTGTGTGCATGTGTGTGTGTGTGTATAGGAGAGATACAGCAGCTCCAGGCTGCAGCCATGTTACAGAAGAACATGTCAGATTCATGTGTAGCTGATGTCTGTGTCTCTCACCTGTATATTAGGAGGATGCAACATGTCAGCAGATGCAATGCTTTACTATACATTACACACAGACATGAGCAGGGGAGGGGTAACAGGGGTGACATCACTGCCTCTGCCCATGCGACCAGCCTCATTTACATGATAAAAAATAGATGATTTTACAATGAATAATGTATGAAATAACTAGATAAAGGCTGGGATGGGATCCTTGTGAGCTGCTCCAACAGGTAGAGGTGACAGGACAAGTGACACAGACCTGATGACAGGTGTCCTTTAAGCCCTAAAATGTCTTGTTCAACAATAAATATAAAATAATATTGTGGGAACAGAGATGTAGCAGAGCTGACAGTGAAAACATGTCTTTCTCTTTTCCTATGTGTCAGTGTGTTAGTAATATGTCAGAAGCCAGATGAAAGTGTTTATACACCTGTACCACATTGTCACCTAACAGAACTAGATGGATCATAATGTGTCTGGTTAGAGAGTTCCTCTCATACCCTGTAATCTTACACTGACCTACCTAAGGAGTGATATGAGCTAAAACAGCAATAAAACTAAGTAAAATTGTACAGTAAGGGGTTAAAAATCTTTATTGTGTTAACATCACCAGTTGATTGAGATGTGATCATTTACTTTTGTGGGAAACACCCTTTAATATAAGACTCTGACTTATTGTGAGGGTAACATGATATCTAGATATCTTTCTGGAGGTAGGATGAATTGACAAATATTAGTATCGACTGAGGTTTAAATATGGCAAGTGCAGATTATTTAAACATCTTTTTGTTTGAACAAGCCAATACCTGAATGGCAGCCTGTAATTCTTGTTGTTTGATAAAATACTATGCAGGCAGATTTTATTAGTCTGGTTGGGTAGCGGCAGTCATGAGCACTGCAAACTGTCCTTTCATTGGCGGCACGATTAAAGATATTACATGGCACTTTATCATGGACCAGAAAAATTTCTGCAGTTCTTTTTTTTAAACAGAAAATGGTCTTGTCCGTCAATCCCTGACTTATTAAATGATATTAATTACACCCCAGCCCTTCTGCTTGAATATTTAATAACTGTAATGACCTGAGCTTCATTTTCCTTTCTCCTTTATAATGTGTATCCCCGAACCGCTAGGTCTAATTTAAGGGGATTTCTTTTTTCCCGGTACAGCTGATCTGAACTCCTATCCCTTTTATATTAATGACCTGTTCTTAGACTTGCGTAAGAGTGTGCATGGTAAACAAGCCATTTTTTTTAAGGCTCTTCATCACTGTGCTATATTTATGTAAAATACCACTATTATCATAATTGATATTTATTTTTATGTTAATAGGTTTGTACAAGTTGTGAAGACAATGCAAGTGCTGTCGGGTTATGTTCGGAGTGTGGGGAATGGCTGTGTAAAACTTGTATAGAAGCACATCAAAGGGTTAAATTTACGAAGGACCATATAATCACTAAGAAAGAAGATGTGTCTTCAGGTAAGGTCGTTATGTCTAATGGTAACTTTGTGTTAGCAGTTTCATCCTTAAAAAAGCAGGTTTGGGCAGCAGCCCTGGATAGCACTATTGCACGTGTCTCCATATGCTGGATTCCTAAAATCATCAGGTTTTATTCTACTATCAAACAATCCATATTGGTCAAGAAATTTCATAGTAAATGCTGATTATTCTCTGTTCTTATAGGGGATAGCTGTTGGCCACACTAGTGTTTGATGTGGTGTCAGAAAAACCATTCATAGTTGATAGGGAGCCCAATAACATGTTTTGTAATACTTGCTATGGTTTTAGGGTTGATTCTCACTTTCTTTTCTCTTCCTGGCTTCACTCAATCCTTACTGAAGTGTTCCTCTTTAAGTGTTTTCTATGAGTTTTTGATCTGTGATCAGTGGATAAAAAAATTTAGAACCAGTCCTATTTTTTTCACTGAAGACAATAGAAGTCTATGGGTTAGCTTATCCAAGAGCGACTAGGTGAGCTCCTATCCCCTGCACTGGGTAAAGTATTAGGCTCCTACCATGTCACATCATATTATAACACCTTTGGGAAATACGATCACTGGGGCACTAGGCCTCCCTTTATGGTCTTTTCTTTTACTGGGGTGGCGCAATGCACCTGAGTAATGACCTAGGCATGGGGCTTTTTGCACAACTCAATCCTTTAGCATCCCTGCAGGCCTTACCGCCTGCCTTAGAATTGGTGAGTTATGTGAGTTACTATGGGGATATGTTTAACCCCTTGTATAATATGATGTACCAGACTATGTCTCCCTGTGGATATATATGGTTTTATTGTTCATTGTTTAATGTTTGTTTACTTTTTGTCATTTGTCAATAAAATGATTCAACATAAAAAACAAAAACCTGACATTTGTGCGCTATCAATTTTTCTTTTCCAATGTTGCTAGGAACCGGGTATTTTGCCTTGTGTAAACAATGATGGTATACTTTTATTAAACAACAAAACCCCTGACTCCCAGCATCATCGGGGGATGGGGGAACTGACTGCACACACATTCATTAATTTATTAATTTCATCAGTGGGAAAAAATTAAACATGTGAAGAAGCACATAGAGAAAAGAATTCACTGAAGCCAGAAAGTGGGGAAAAAAAGTGTGAATCTACCCTGGAACATAGTAAATGCATCTTACAGCTACCTCAGTGGTCATTTAATGAGACATTATATATTCATTCGCATCATAAAGGAACACTCCAGTCAGGATAATTTGTGTAATGCATGGTGTAGGGCCTGAAGGGAAGAGCAACAACTGGATTTATTTAGTCTGGAAAAGAGACGACTACGAGGGGACATGATAATTTTTATAAATATATAAATGGTCCATACAAAAATATGGTGGCAAGTTGTTCCAGATTAAATCAAATCAAAAGACGAGGGGGCACTGTCTGTCTAGAGAAAAACAGGTTTAATCACCAGAAGGCGACAGGGCTTGTTTTACTATGAGAACTGTCAATCTGTGGAATAGAAAAAATAAAAAGGTTTTGAGTCAAAAAGCTTTCAGCGTCACATACCAGTTTTGGTTGTAAAAAAAAGCAATTTGCAATGTTTACATTAATTTAGCATTCTATCGTGATGTCACATTTTTTAATATGTAACTAATAAAACTCGAAGAATTTTTTTTTAACCTTTACCAAGTTGCCTGTGCGGATTTCCTTTTATCCTTTTTTCATCATCAATCTGTGGAATAGCCTGCCTCAGGCGCTGGTCACAGCAGGGACAGCAGAGAACTTCAAGAAAGAACTTGATGCCTTTTTACACCTAAATAGCATTGATGGTTATGTTATATAGAATTGTTTACTTCACAAAACAAAAGAGACAGTATGTGGAGTTTCTTTTTTGTAACAGTCATCTAGGACGGGAGATTCTCCGGCTCTCCCCAATTATCGCATCCAATGAATAGTGTCCAAAATAATGACCACATAAATAACTTTACAAAAAGATTTACTTTTACTTCAAGGATTTACCTCAATACATTCTTCATCAGAACATACATTTGTCCCATAATATATGTAGTAACTTAGTATCTGCACATTTCCATCAATATCGCTTGCAACAATGTATAACCTTGGATCACATGAGCCAGCTTCAATTTAACATTTCATTGTAATTCACCAATCCAGCAGAGTTGGTACTTAGCTTTGTAATATAAATAGGCTTGACTCGTGTCACTCTTGATCCATAAGACAGAGACACTGCCTCACTTAGACCCCACGCCACGAACTAGCGAGCTCCATGTTGGCTGTGGCGTTTCGAGGGACACTGTCTGAGGAAGGGGGCGGGTCCCTCGAAACGTGAGCCAATTAAGCAATTTTGACTAAAGTCTTCCTTTTAAGAAATGATTTCACTAAAACATGTTTTTTTTTAAAATTACGATTCTCTAGATTCGGTGGGAGCTTCAGGGCAGCGTCCAGTTTTTTGTCCCGTCCATAAACAGGAGCAGCTCAAACTGTTTTGTGAAACTTGTGACAGACTAACTTGTCGTGACTGCCAACTTCTTGAGCATAAGGAACACAGGTATGTATGGTTTTTAAGTGCCAGCAGTTTTAATAAAGCTGCCCAAAATCTAGTGATTACTGTATAACTTGTTTTATGTTCATTTGTTCAATCCATTAAAAACTAGAGCATGTTGTAGTTTTGTCCAATTTTTTTTTTTATATATATATATATAATAGCCAAGTTGCATTTATTTGCCTTTGCCTATCGCGGTCAGATATTGGGTCAGCCATGTGAATAAATGTCATGATGAAGGAACTTTTCCGAAACGCGTAGGAAAATAACCCTGCGATGTCTGCATTTTCTGTGTGCTAGCATGTCTTTGTTAACTTTTAACAAGATGATGTAAACTTCTACGTTTTATAAATTCTCCCGGACTGTTGTATGAAGCTGGACCTACATTTATCATTATAGCTATGTGATTAAAGAATTGGCTTCTGTTGATATACATTTGCATTATGTTTTGAAACGATTTGGACAACCGCATCTGAAAATGCCTTTGTTTTAACCAAAACTGCATTTTGTAAATGGGAAGGTAAAGCCCACATGTGTTTTGCATTGCAAGACAAAGCACAAAGCATTTTATGGTTTGATATGAGGCCCGTGTGTTTTGGTCCATTGCACCTTTATTTGAACTGCCAACAAGTGAAGCAAGTTGGGCAGTATAAAGTAAAGCAGCAAGACACATGATATGACTTTCTGGTAGAGTCACCTTGAAGACTCCAGTCATTCATCTGGCTTACTTCTGCTACATTGATAAAGCCTCAGTTCCTTGGACTGTAATGCCCCCTAAGGCAGGGCAATAAATGTTAAAACTTGCTTTTTTACCTATAAAGAAAATCTCCTTAATCTTATTCAAATGAGCTGAAATAAGTAGTCTTGAAATTAGTAACTTTTAGAAGTTGGGGGAAGTCACTTTAGGTGCCCGTATTATGCAGGCGTGTGTGTGTGTGTATATACGTATGTATGTGTATATATGTATGTATGTGCTTTCTTACAATCTTCTAAAATTGATTGGTCTCCAGCTAAACGTCACTCTCTTCAGGTTGTTTGGCTATGACTTTGGTGGAGATGTTTTTATGTAGTTAAGTATTAATAAGAACCTTTTTAGCATTCATAGGGTTCCCCTCTGTAATGTGATAAGAGGCGTCACTAGGGACGTCAGACCCCCTAGGATTAAAATACCCTGGGAAGCCTCAAATATTAGTGTGTGTGTATATTAAAAAAAAAAAAGTGAACCCCACCACCTTTCCTTAGAACAACATATATAATTAAACACAGTGGGGCAAATTTAATAAAGTTGTCTAAGAGTAGGAATGTTCTTAGTTGCCCACGGCAACCAATTACAGCTCCCCTTTAAAATATTCATGAGCATTCATGGTAAAATGAAAGCTGAGCTTTGATTGGTTGCCTTGGGCAACTAAGAACATTCTTACTCTTAGACAGCTTGATAAATTTGCCCCAATATACATGTTTGGTAACGCCATGTACCAAAATACCTGATCACTCAAAAACTGAAAAACTATTCTGCAATAGTGTGAACGCTGTGGCTGAACAAAGTCCAAATTCTGAATCGCTACTTTACATTTTGCCACATGTAAATATTTGCAGTAAGGTATGAAGACATCAATTAAAGGATGTGCCATTTGTACCGCACAGAAAATGCTGTAAAATGAATAAATTTGACCATTTCTGGGTTGTTTGTTAATTTTTAATGTTTTGGTAACAATAATTTATATTTTTGGTGTTGCTTAAATGTTCAGAGACCCAAAAATAAGTTGTTTTATGATCAGAGCATAGATCATCTTCTCCTACATTGTAGGTATGCATTGCTGCACATCTCGGAGAGGCCCATAATGCATTGTGTTATCTGTTTCACAAATTCTCCATTTATATCTGATAAGATACCAGCGGGGGTTCTCTTATCCACTATTTACATACAATCTTATCTGCACACATGGCACAAAGGGTGGATAACTCAGACCAGAAGATAGTGACTGTTATCTCCTTCTACATTTATTTTTTGCTTAAAGGGGTTATGCCACGAAAGTATTTACTACAAAAAGCTGTCAAAGAGGTTACAATATTTCAAAAATCTATTTGTAATGGTTACCTGGTTTCCACACAGAAGCAGATGTGGGAGGAGCCTAGCGATCAGCCTTCAGAGTTTCCTTCCACCTGCTGTGCTCAAATAGTCCCTGCATTTACAGGAATCTGTAGTGTGTCACCTACCAAAGCCCTGACACTGCTTCCACTCCTTTTAATCATTGTCAATATATACTTGAATAAGAAAATAAATAAATATAAGATATGAGATGGATGGATAGATGACAGGCGATGGATGGATGATAGATAGATGACAGGTGATTGATAATAGGACTTGGATAGATAAATAGGTGACAGCTTCTCACATGTTACTGATCTTTAGCTACTTCCCTGCTAGTCAGGGACAGGGGCCCCTTTGCAGGAGAGCAGTGTACCATGGAGGGACAGTGAATGGAGGAGAGTACAGGAGGACTGCAGGACAGCAGGGTAACATGGAGGGACAGTGCATGGTGGAGAGTGCAGGAGGAGGACTACATCAGGAGAGGTCAGAGCTCAGCCTGTTACTTGTGTTATCTCTGCAGCCTCCTGTGTGACCTGACTAATGGTGGAAGGAGGAGAGGGCTGCTATATTGCTATGATCCATGTTAGGGGGGACTCCTCTGTGCAGCAGATAGCCATGTCTGTCTGGCTGCTGTTACCTTGTATCTGGTGCTGGAAGCACCTGTGGAGGTGGTAAGCAGTGGAAATCCCCTAATTCACTGGTGTAGACGGCTGAGCTCTCTGCCCCCTCTCTCACTTCCTATTGGCTGCAGTGTGCCAGCTGATTTCTGAGTGTGGAGAGGATGCTTCCACTTCTGATGAATTACGGTGACAAATCTGTGTATTTGTTACAACACATTGCATTTTAGTCACCTTCAAAAATATGCATATATATATTTTTTCTTTTCTTTTTTTCCTCCCATAATTGCCACCTTAATTTCTTTTTCTTCATCTGACTTGTGTTTCATGCTGGAGTTTGCCCATATATTACCAATTTTATCATTTACAGTTTAGCCTTTTAAGATGTTGGGCAACTGGTGTATTGCTATTAGCTATTTAGATGCAGTTTTGACTAATATTGCCATTTGCTTCCCCTGCACATGATGTATGGAGTGTGCGCTGCCCATTACTGCAGTCATCTTTCAGCAGTGGCAGTACAATTGCTGTATTATACACAGGTCTGAGCATAGCAGGGCCATCCCCGAGCAAACTCTCATTGTTCACAATTGTCTGTGAGTAATGTTTTTAAAATAAAGTAATAAAGATTTCATTCCTCAGGGACAAAGATTGTTTTTTTTTTTTTTTTTTTTTTTTTTTAACTGCAGTAGCAAAAGGATAGAAAGGAGATTAATCCTGTTAATTTTACAGAGGCTATTAAAACTAAGCGCTCATTGGACATTGTATCTCTAATGATACTAATGTGTGATTGGAAAAAAAAAAAATTTGACACAGCCCTCACTGGAGTCCCACTGTTAGGACCTCCACTACTCACTAGAACAGAAGTCCTGTGCCCTGTTCCTCCTTATAACTACAGTTATGCAGCCAGAAGTTTATAATATGTTTGAAAATTGCTGTTTCATTTAAAGGGAACCTGTCACCAGGAATGTCATTTTTAGCTGGAGGCAGGTGCCAATAGCCTATGCTGATTTTTAAAAATGCCTTTGTCAGCTTTCTGATTCAGTTTCTCATAGTTTACTTTACTGGCTTCCATCCCAGGAAGAAAGCGGGGGCAGCTGCCTGTGGCGGTCTTTTCTCCTTCACACTTATCCAATTCCCTCCCTGTCATGTGCATTGAACAGGCAGGGAAGGTGAAGGAGGGTGTGGTCTGTAAAATGATTATCAAGTACTGAAATTATTCAGATTGCTGACAGTCATTTTTAACATCTGCATAGCATAAGCTATTGGAACCTGTCACCGGCTAAAAATGACATTCTTGGTGACAGGTTCATTTAAATGTCTATAGTGCTGAAGGGGACAGTGGAGTATAATACTCAGAAGATTCAATTAGTAAAGATGGAAACTAGATGATGGTTTTGCTTAGGAATAGTATGTGTGTCTGCCTGACTGCTGGTGTGGCGATCACAGGGATTTATCATGGTATAAGCTCACATTAGAAGAACTGCTCTTTGAATTGGTCCTAATTTTGTACATGGGAGAGCTAGGGATTCATAGCAGTAGGTCTTTTGAACTCGCTGTTCATAAATTGAATTTTGGACATTTAAAGGGAATGAGGTCTGCTTCAAATCTGTAATGCTTATGATTTATTTATACTGCACCTAAAGAAATATGTACAGATCGTAAAACAGAATCTAATGTTTTCTTTACTATAATTCTATTAACAAATCTCATTTTTTTTTCCTTCTTCCTTTAGATACCAATTTTTGGAGGAGGCTTTTCAGAACCAGAAGGGTGCTATTGAGAACCTCTTGGCTAAGCTTCTGGAAAAAAAGAACTACGTTAACTTTGCTGCTACTCAGGTTCAGAACAGGTAGATGGATACTGTTCTTCATTAAATGGAGGAGAAATGCTAGAAATTGTGTTTCAGCTATAAAATACCAAAGATTGGCTAGAAATAAATGCCAAATTCTCATCTGTGGATAACAGGACTGTTCTCAGGACTGGTTTAAAGACATTGCAGAGGACATTGCCAGACATGACCATTTTCATTATGTTCTTAGAAGCTCATGGAAGGTTTTAAATGCAAAAGTCATTAGTTCCTTTGCTATAAAAGAAAAAGTGATAAATGATAGTGATTTACTAAAAAGCTACTGAGAGAGAGTGAAAAATGACATCCATTGAGATTTATCATAATTTCAGTTTGTTTTTCTCTCTTAAAGTCTGTATTTTGTAACGGTTTCTGGATTCTGATCCCTGGTATCAGTGCCTGTAAATATGCATCATGTTCTTTTACAGTTATGGAAAAACCAGCAAAGAATAGGAACATAATCTAATTTCATTCTCCTGGTATTTTAGTGTGATATTTTATTTTTAGTGATGGTACAGGGGGAAGGTCTTTATGATCTGAGTAGTATAGGTAGTGTTTATAATGCTTGTGTACGGAGCCGCTTATTTGGTGTCCCAGTGGCAGGACAGCCCCTACAGGGGCTGTCAAGTATACTCCTTCAAGTATACTGACTCCTGGTTTCCGGCATCAGAAACTTCGGCTGCGGGCACCACCATAAACTGCTCCTCATTAGAGAAGGATTGCTGTCCTACCCCTCCATTCGTTTGGCCCCTACAGGGAGAGATTCTTTTCATTCCCTATTACTATTATAAACTTGGTTAAAATTGAATTTCCCATCTTTTTTCTTCTTGTGTTCTGTAGGTTAAAGGAAGTGAATGAAACTAATAAAAGGGTGGAACAGGAAATTAAAGTTGCTATCTTCACGTTAATAAATGAAATTAATAAGAAGGGCAAATCTCTGTTACAACAGCTGGAGGTAGGAGATGTTACAATTTTTTTTTTTTTTCATTTTGTATCCATTTTAGATAAGTGACAAATTCAGTTTCTTTAATCCAGAATTAATGACTTGACATTAGCTGCTTTTATCATTTTGTAATATGTATGGTTATGGAAAGTATGTAATGCATTAGGTTAGGAAAAGTAGATGGAATCCATTGGAATACACAACTTGCTGACTGGTGCTGGATTTCCAAGTTGCACTCGTTCTTATCACAAATCCATAAAAGGAGTGAACATCAATATCTAGACAGAATAGGGATTTTGGCACACTTGGAACACTTTGGAACACTTTAGAAAAGGTAGAGAAAGACAACCTCAATCAAAATATCAAACAGTGTATACTTTAGGTATTTGTTGATTTCTCATCTTAGTAATGTAATACAGAGAATGTTCATTAAAAGCCAATTGCATATCTCAAGATGTTGATGTAATGTGAAAAGGATGAGTATTTCATGGTTGTAGCTGGACTTGGTGTCCTCACTGCTTTTAGCTGTCTTTATGATGCTTCGCCACTCACTGCTGTGGAGTAGCTCAATACAGTTTGAGGACACTTCACCAGTGATTCAAGTCCAGCTACAATCCTGTAATATAAATGCCCTTTTCACAATCCTGCTGCTACTGACTACACAAACAAAGGTATTGTTGTGTAGCTTCCAGTGGTTGCTAGCTATCTCTGTTTGCAGCTTTATATGGACAAAATAAATGGTAAAATCTGAGCTAAAAGGGAGTATTTTAAAGTTTTTTTCTATGTATGTAACTTAGAACAGTTTCCAACTTTAAAATATGGATGGGACTAGGCTCTTGTATCATCATAATTCCTTTATTTTGAGACTTGCAAGGTTGTAAGGATGATATTTAATTCTGTGAGTCAGGACGGGTTCTGTACGGGAAGTATGTAGATCTATGGTCCATATTTCAGGGACTGAACACAGACATCCATAACTGTCTTTAACTTTTAGAAGAAATCTCCATTTTTGCAGTAAATGTTACTTATAAGTAGTATTTTTAATTTATGCTTTATGGGCTACAGACATGTATTGATCCTACAGTTATCCTTTGAATGGCTTCTAATGTGCAGCAAATTGTTTCGCATCTATTAGAGTGTCACAAAAGAACGCCAAGTGAAGCTTGTACAGCAGCAAAATGATATAACTGGCCTCTCCAGGCAGGTGAAGCACGTCATGAACTTCACAAACTGGGCAATCGCAAGTGGCAGCAGCACAGCATTGTTGTACAGCAAACGCCTGGTAAGTCATGCTGTGCTAATACTGTACATTGATGTTGGTGAGAAACTGAGTATCCTGTAGAAGACTGTAATATTGCACAGTGAGATGTATTTAAATGGGATACAATATTTTAATTCCACATGGAGTATAATCACAAAAGGAGCTGAATAACAAGGCACACATAGTTAAATACATGTTGCGTAATATGCTTTACTTTATTTAAAATTCTTTTTTCAGTTTTTAATTCTTATAAATCAATTTCTTTCAGATCACTTTTCAGTTACGTCACATTTTAAAAGCTCGGTGTGACCCTGTACCAGCAGCGAATGGAGCAGTAAGGTTCCATTGTGACCCAACATTCTGGGCAAAAAATGTAGTAAATTTAGGTAAGACTCTAGGTGAGCTTCTATCCTGGTTGTCTAGTTTCCTTGTGTTTAGAGTTTGTTATAAATGACCTTTTGCTGTATACAATGTTGTGGGCAACCATCCTCTGTGAGGGTCACATATATGCCCTACAGCAGCCACATGAGCATAGCAAACAAGTATCTGGAGATGACAATGAGAGAGTGTTGTGGCCATGCCCAGTGTAGATAAGAGGTGTGGCTGTTACTAATTTGCTTAAGATCACACCATTGATAGAGCTTGCTGATGGATGTATTAAATTGCATTGTAATTCTTGCTGTGATTATGATGAGATGAACATGTCAACCTGTTGTGGGGTCAGAATGAGAATTGTAGAGTTTACAGATCACTTTTAAATTAATTAATGAAATGGAAAATTACTTAAACAGTAAAATGTATTGTAAGTAAATTATTCTTGTTGCTTCATGGTTTGTATTGGTGTCATTTTTACTGTCATCTTATGTTTGTGGACTTCTTTGGGCCTTTATATTTTATGTTCTGAATTACTTTCCTGAATCAGTCTCTTTATGGGGCCAGGCTATCAATTTAAGTTTTTTTTAATTTTTTTTAATCTAACGTTTGCATGGAAGCAAAGTACTGCTTCCCATTTAAGGAGTGTTGAAAAAAAACTACATTTTATAAGCGATCAAGAAGAGCTTACAAAAAAGGAGGAATCTCAATGTTTCTTTATGCAAATGACCAGAACTGGCCAAGCTAATAAATAAGGTAGATTATGGTCTAGAATGGCATGGCATGCTGTATACTTGGGGGCCAGGGCAGGCTGTATAGGGGGGGGGGGGCTATGGCCAATGCATTTCTCACCCTCAGCTTATAGTCAAATCAATAGCTTTTCACATTTTTTTGTGTGTTAAAATTGGGTACCTTGGCTTATACTCGGGTCGGCTTATGCCCGAGTACGTACGGTATTTAATTTTCAAATATACTTTCTGTATCAATTCCTCACCATTTTCTAGATCTGTGCTTGCTGTCTATCCACTGGAGGTAAACGTAGGAGCTTACTATTGAATGACAGCAAGCAGAGATCTAGAAAACTGTAACGAATTGATACAGAAAGTATATTGGAAAATTGTATAACTTTTCATTACACAAACAATATCAATTATTTGCTGAAAGTGGATAAACCCTTAATTTCCCTGACTTCCAAATGTTACTCCTCTGTATATAGAGAACCTGACACCGTTAGTCATGGTGGAGAAGTCCTCAAGAGTCATGCCATGACCTAACTTTACCAGTAGCCCAGAATGTTATAGCTACTGCAGTATATGTGGAGTTTAAAAGGTGACTTTCCTTGGCCCATGATTATAGAAATATGTGTTGAAATGTTTAAATGTCAAAATGGCCATTTAGATGAATGATATCTATTGAAATTTTTTTTGCCTCTAGGTAATCTTATTGTTGAAAATAAGGCACCTTCTGGGTATGCCCCCAATGTGGTTGTGGGGCAAGGTCCCCAGGGAACAAACCATGTAAATAAACCCCCTGCACAAATAAACCTAGCACAACTCCGACTACAGCATATGCAGCAGCAGGCGTACGCTCAGAAACACCAGCAGCTTCAGCAAATGCGAATGGTCCAACCACCTGGCCCACATCAAAGGCCATCTGGCCCACAAGTAATGCATCAACAGGCAAGTACAATGGAGGGGGAGGGTTTCTTCCAGAGATTCTGTTACATTCTGTCTAGAAATACAAACACATTTGTGTGGTGGGGCGAGTTCATTACTGATCGTATAATGTACTAAGGAATAGGTTAGGTTAAATGTAGGCCTCTCTTCTTAAATGGAAGCAAATACATACCATACCCTAGTAGAGATGCAGACCGTGTTTTCTAGTAGAACTGTTCACTTGTAACTCAATGGGACATTGTTAACCTGAATAAATCACTCCCAATTATAATTCGGTTATAGACCTTAATTTCTCCAATCCCAAATCTCTGCTCATCCGTTCACTG
The DNA here is from genome assembly GCF_040894005.1 of Engystomops pustulosus. Classification (NCBI taxonomy): domain Eukaryota; kingdom Metazoa; phylum Chordata; class Amphibia; order Anura; family Leptodactylidae; genus Engystomops; species Engystomops pustulosus. Next base: position 192,583,685 of record NC_092412.1, on the reverse strand, counting down.
GCTATAATCACGACCCGCCTCTCCCAGTGTTTGGAGCATTTCCTGCTTTACTGACTAACCATGAAGCGAAACCTATAGAAGAATCACCTGAAGGTTTTATTTTTTTAGTATTACTTGTGGGAAGGTCATTGACTTTGGAGGGAAAGTTCTAACTAAAAATAAATCTCTTTGCAGCCTCCAAGGTTAATCAGCATGCAAACCATGCAGAGAAATAATATGAACTGCGTACCCTTCCAAGCACATCAGATGAGAATGGTACAGAACGCTGCACAGAATGCCAACCGGATGCCAGGTGTACCTCGTCACAATGGGCCTCAGTACTCCATGATGCAACCTCATCTCCAAAGACAGGTAATTTCATATTGTAAAACAATCCTTTATTCTTCGTATTTATTACTAAACATAAATCATGTACAAAGAATTCCTCTCCTATCCATATCAACTAAATTTATGCTGCAATATTCCACAGCATAGTCATCTAATTATTATAGTGCTGAGGGATGTTTTGTCTGCACTGTGGATTGCTGGAGGTCTAGTTAGAACAAGCAGAATCAAAACTTAGAAATCTACAGTCTTTATAGATCCAGTAGACTTACGGGTCTAACTCCTGACATGCACAGAGATCAGCTGTTTCCCAGACTGGTATTGATGACCTATACTTACCATAGATCATCAGAAGTAATGTCCTGTGAACTGCTATGAAAAATATACTTTATTAAAGGAAACCTACCACTTCCGATAAGCTGCAAATGCCGTGCACCAGCTCAGGGTGAACTGGTGCGGGTGCTTATTTTCGTTGTTTTTAAACCGGTGTAAAGCGTTTAAACGCTTTAGTAATCTTTATATACAAGTAACTTCACCGCACAGTGGTCCACGTTCGGCGCACTATGCGCGCGACCACTTCCTATTCAGGCGCCGGAAGTGGTCACGCGCATGGTGTGCTGAGCGCGGACCAGGTGCGATGAAGCTACTTGTATAAAAAGATTACTAAAGCGTTTAAAAGCTTTACATCCGTTTAAAAACCTAATGAAAATAAGCGCTGGCACCAGCTCACCCTGAGCTGGTACACGTCATTTGCAGATTATAACCACCATCGGACGTGGTAGGTTTCCTTTAAGTAATCAGCTTCTCTGTGATGACTTAGACACTCTATCTGGCCCCTATATGGAACAAAAGGTAGAGGAAAAATGACACTGGAGCTTAATGGAGTATATTACAAATGCTACCATTGTCTGCACTATTAATTTATCCATTTTTGTTGAAATCTTAAAGTTACACTTTAACCTTTCAGCAATGCAATAATTTCAGCAATGATTTGTCAAAATGCATTTCCCATATGTCAACTTGACAACCTATTTAACTAATATAAAATTCATTCTATGAAGTTCCTCTTTACAGCACAGTATTATTGATTAATTATTATTGTTGTTTATTATTGCCTGCAATAAATGTTAGTAAATGAGATTTTCTCCTGGGAAGTAGACTTAAACACGGAGTCTAGTACTTTCTACAGTGTTGGCAGCCTAGAAACTGACCTATATACGTATATGCTTCTTTGCTTCCAGCAGCACTCTAATCCTGGGCATGCTGGTCCATTTCCAGTCGTCTCAATCCATAACAATGCAATCAATCCTACTAGCCCCACAACAGCAACCATGGCAAATGCAAACAGAGGTCCAACCAGCCCCTCTGTTACATCGATAGAATTAATTCCATCTGTAACAAATCCAGAAAACCTTCCATCTCTGCCTGACATCCCACCTATTCAGGTCAGTACACCCTACTTGAATTATTCATGCTTTCACAGTTTTTCTTTTCGCTGCTGGAATTGCTTACTTCTGTAAATCTTTTGGATGCTGTGTACAGTTCAGAGCCAAATAAATAAAATAAAACTTTCTTAATTATGCCTACAATGCTGTTAGAAACTATGGAAAATTCTGCATGTTTGGTTGTGTATTTTTTCATGGTTTTTGTTTTTCCATATTCTGGGTAAGGTACGCAATTGTAATCAAAGTGAGATTTTTCTCTGTTTTTAGCCACCCTATTGTGTATTTAGTGCTTTTTTTTTTCCAGCGGGCTGTAATAGGATGTGCCTAAGAGGAGGCACTGAGAGCCTCTGAGAGGCTCCTGGCTGTTAAAGAAATGGATTGGTGGCCCTAATGACAACAAAATGGCAGCGTCCATGCCCAGCAGCGTGTTGTTGTGGGGTTTGCATACAGGTTAACTGTTGTAATCTTTGCCAGCCATCTACCAACAAAATCCAGCATGATAAACCAGGAACACTAACTGATAGATCCTGGAAAGAATAATATATTCTTATATTTGTTATCCATGGCCCCCTTCCTCTTAAAATCAACAGACCCTCCATGCTGCAACTTCACAAGCTGGTACACTGAGCACTTCCCCTCCCATCGCATGCTGAAACTTCCCCTGCTGGCGTGGAGGAAGAAGTGCTGGGAGGGCAGTGGGGATACAGTGCAACAGCAGGCTCCATAATTTTACCACACATAATTGGGAAAACATATAGCCTTGAGTATAAGCCTAGGGTAAGAAATGCAGCCACTTCTCTCTATTAGTCTCCCTTCGGATTTTTAAAATGTCCAGCAGCGCGCCCACCACGAATAATATGCCCCGAGCAGCGCGCCCACCACGAATAATATGCCCCGAGCAGCGTGCCCACCACGAATAATATGCCCCGAACAGCGCGCCCACTGCCACTGATACTATGCCCCGAGCAGCGCGCCCACTGCCACTGATACTATGCCCCGAGCAGCGCGCCCACTGCCACTGATACTATGCCCCGAGCAGCGCGCCCACCGCCACTGATACTATGCCCCGAGCAGCGCGCCCACCGCCACTGATACTATGCCCCGAGCAGCGCGCCCACCGCCACTGATACTATGCCCCGAGCAGCGCGCCCACCGCCACTGATACTATGCCCCGAGCAGCGCGCCCACCGCCACTGATACTATGCCCCGAGCAGCGCGCCCACCGCCACTGATACTGTGCCCCGAGCAGCGCGCCCACCGCCACTGATACTATGCCCCGAGCAGCGCGCCCACCGCCACTGATACTATGCCCCGAGCAGCGCGCCCACCGCCACTGATGCTATGCCCCGAGCAGCGCGCCCACCGCCACTGATGCTATGCCCCGAGCAGCGCGCCCACCGCCACTGATGCTATGCCCCGAGCAGCGCGCCCACCGCCACTGATGCTATGCCCCGAGCAGCGCGCCCACCGCCACTGATACTATGCCCCGAGCAGCGCGCCCACCGCCACTGATACTATGCCCCGAGCAGCGCGCCCACCGCCACTGATACTATGCCCCGAGCAGCGCGCCCACTGCCACTGATACTATGCCCCGAGCAGCGCGCCCACCAAAAAATAAGCATAGTACTTGCCCTCCGTTGACCCCCAGCATACTCTTCTCCCTGCAGAAAGTCTTCGGGTTCTGGCTGTTCGGCAAATGCACCTCTATTGAATCTGCCAGTGCACAAACTGTGACATCAGCAGGCAGGGACACTGCCGCGTTATAGGTTGTGCTCTGGCAGATTGCATTGACGTTCATATGCCGGTGCCAGATGGGGAAGTATTACGTTTATTTATTTTTTTTTTATACACTCGAGACTAAGCAGAGTGGGGCTTTTTCAGCGCAAAAGAGTATAATACGGTACTTTATGACCTAATTCCCGATGTATATTTTCCCTCTCTGCCCCACCTCCAATCCACTGCTCACCAGCTGCCAGCGCGTCGCTGACAGACAAATGGGAGCGGCAAGCCTCCATGCTGCTGAAGATGTGTCCGAACAACGACAGACTAATCAAAGTTACTGTGCACGCAGAGCTCCCAGGCTGCCGGCACATAGCCGGTGGTGGAACGGGCGCTCTCTTGCTGCTGGGGACGCACGCGATGGTAGATTTCCTTTAACAGCACACCTTTCGCAGGAATGTCTTTTTTAGCTGGAGTCGGGTTCCTTTAGCTGATGCTTTGCTGATTTTAAAAAGGTCAGTGAGTGTTTGCAGGTTTTTAGTGCACAGGCGCGAGTCAAGGATGTCCTGTGCCAGCCCACTCTGTGGCACCCCCCTTCAGTCCCCCCTCCATGCCTGCAAGAATTTGCAATTACTTAGTCCTTGAAGAAAAAATGTCCCCCCCATGCTATTTTGCTTGCAGAAGTGACTCTGCTCTTATTCTCCAAATGTTAATCAGCATTCTCCTATATTACAGAGGAATTATCATCAATATGTATTAGACATGTAAGCTTGTACTGGTAGTGTAACATAACTTGCTTTTGTGCTTTCTTTTCTTGCAGTTGGAAGATGCTGGATCTAGCAATTTAGACAACATATTAAGTAGGTACATTTCAATGGGTCATCAACTTCCACAGCCAACAAGCACTATGAATCCATCCCCAGGGCCATCTGCCATGTCACCAGGCTCAACCGGTAAGTGATGTTAGTGGCTTTTAATTTTGTTTTGGCCATGAGTATTCAATATTTTGAATACCGTTAAATAATAACTTAATTTTTTAATCAGTTGTATTTTTTCTTAAATGAATAGAACGGGTGATATTAAATTTTGTAATATACTTAATAAAGTACAGCAGCTTTTCTATGTCTTGTTTCGGCTCACTCTTCTTCTGTAGTGAGTAGTGTACCCGAAAGCCTTGAGAACTTTATCCACATCCGGCAGAGGCTAATTAAGTCTTTCCATGCCTAGAGCATACCTACATTGCTGATTCAGGTGTCTGAGATTGTCTATAAAGAAATAAGTCATGAGGAACATTACCAGGTTCCTTTATCTGTCAGTGGAATACAGAACAGAAAGTTGACCTAAGGATTGCTTAGATACAGGAAAGGTAGTTGGGGGGGGGGGTTCTTTAACAAAGTAAATAACAAAGTTTACTGTTATCTCCAGAAAAAGCTTCTATGAATTATGTTTGTGTAAAATACATGGAAAAGATAAAAATATAATTCTGATGGTTATTCTTGGGCTGAGTTCACACTTAAATCGGGGGTTTCCATTTAAATCATAGTGGAGCAGAAATGGGAAGGGAACAAAGTCTTTACCATTTACCTTCCATTCCACATTGACTTCCATGTATGGAAAGTTACTTTGTTATAATAGCAGGAAAAAAGAAGGTCTGCAGCACATTTTTCTTGCTGTTTTTATAACTCAAAGGGAAACTGAATCTGCCAAATGCAGGTTTTAACTGAGCCTTTGTGGAATTTTGTCAATAATAACCGTTATCCCTTATCCACAACCCTTGGTGATCAGTGCAATGGGGACTGCACATCCCATAGCTGCCCAATAGTAAATGGCGCTCATCAGAACAGGCTGTCCTGTAGACGTTAACAAACTCAACAAAATTCTCCTTATGAATAATCTTGTCTAACTTCTGTTGTGTAAAAGGAACAAAGTATGATGGACAAAATGGTTTGTGAGGTGGTGCATGTAGTGGCTATATTAGTAGGAAATATAAATCCCCCTTTTGTTTCAGGCTTATCCAACTCTCATACACCTGTAAGACCTCCCAGTACATCAAGCACAGGTAGCAGAGGAAGGTGAGTAACTGGCCTGTCATACATTATAGAAAGAACCTTTTGCTTTTCTACCAGTCTGTTAGTCCTAAGGTCTAAATATATTTTGAAAGAACTCTGTTTTAAAATTCTGTTATAGAAATGTATGTACTTGTAATGTGGTTGTTACCAGTAGGAGGGAGGTAACTGCAGCCTGATATTGCCTATATTTGTCTGATGCTGTCAAATCAGAGTGATTCTAAAAGAATTGATAGGAGATTTAAGAATTATTGTTTCATGAAGAATACAAAACTGTGGCTGTCTAACACCTTAGATTAATGAGTTTTAATATGCAGAGTAGAAGTAGACCGTTCTCTGTTGTGTCAGATTAATCCCTGTCTGATGCTGGTTGATAAAACTGGTGCAGTATAAGCCTGAATAGTCCTACTTTGTACCTCCCATTAGTTGGTCTAATTTGCTGCGCCATGATATTTAATTTTCTGAGAGGGGCATAGCCAGATGCTGTGACTGGTGAGCTTTTGGGATCCTGACCTTCATCCTGCCTATTGGACAGCAATCCTTGGCTCCACAATATTTATTTTTCTGGCCATAGGCTATTTTCTGCTAGGTCTTGTCCTGTTTTTTTACTCAGAAAACATCCCTTAATGCCATGTTGGAAAACTGCCTAAAAATGGTCTAAAACCTTCAATAAATGTGAAATAAAAATTTCTGGTGCAAATTACTCTAGTAGTCTGGCAGATTCTCTACAGAGTCTCCCCCATTATTTTGTAGACAGAAAGAGAATCAATTTTTAACTTTTAAACATTTTAATTTTTACATTTCTTTTCAATTACACAGTTGTGGTTCAAGTGGTCGAGCTGTTGATAGAAATGCTTTTAAATCTGATCCGGTGAAGGTTAAACAGGAACCTGGTACAGAAGAGGATGTGTGTAGTTATTCTGGAGCCGTCAAGCAAGAGAAATCTGAGGATGGCAGGCGGAGTGCATGCATGGTAAATAGGGACACTCTTTGCAACATTGTCCATCTTGTAAATACTGTCATAAAACACAATGTATAACCTCTTAGTATTACAGCTTATCTTATCAGTACATAGTTTTAAGATCTTCTAATGACAAGATTTTGTTTTGCTAAGTGAATACAATTTTGGGTGATTCTTGGTTGTACTATTTTTCACCAAATGAAAACCTAAATGGAAAAGCGATGTGTGTCAAAGTACTTTCCATGATTGAATAGCGTGTAGAGCCATCTTGGTCACCAATAGCAGGAAATGTTACTTTCAGGTCCTGACTTTCACTTTTTCGGTCTTCTACTTAACTGTATACAGTTGTCAATTTAAACATATAAAGCAAATCTACCATCAAAATCAAGTATGATAAACCAGGGACATTACTCATAGATCCAGGCACCATGACTCTGGTAATCTTTTTATATTTGTTATCCATAGCCTCCTTTCTAAAAATCAACTTATTCTAATGATTTAGAAAGTTGATTTTGATGGCAGATTTACTTTAATATATACAGAGGCCCGAAGAGTCTTTGGGTGCGGTCACGTGTGCTGCTTTGATTCCATTTAGAAGCGGAATCAAAGAGTACAGGGCTTGCAATGGCTTGATTGCATATGTGTTTCTATGGAACTGGTTACCGATTGCATGCATTTCCATAGAAACACATGTGATTGGGCCATGGCAACGACCCCCCCCCCCCCCCCCAGGAACTTTGATTCCGATTTTAAATGGAATCAAAGTGTTACATGTGACTGCGCCCTTAGATGTATCTCATAAAAATTGCAAAAAAAAATTTATTCTGATATCTTCTCCTGGGAATTATTTTATCGATCTAGAATATTTTTCACTTGTGAATAATCTTTTTCAATGTAAAAACAATTTTGAAATAGCTGCTTCCAAATAGATGAGCAGCAGCAATTGCTTCTCAAAAGTAATTGTGGAAATCTTTCCTTCTTGTCATTGCATAGAAACATACTGTAGAAAGCTACTAAATGTTCTGCTTTTATAGAGGTGGTCACACCTCCTGCTGATCCATTAATCAGAACTTTTGATCGACTACAACTGGCTGCTAATTACTGTCATGCCCTAAGTAGGGTGTACATAATTTTTCACATTCTTCTACATTTTGGCCTAACTTGTGTAACCTAACATACATTATTAATCAGTTGAGTAGTTTTTTTTTTCAATAATTACTGCGTCTTGATGCTCAAGACCATATAATTGGCAGTTGGCAAACTTTGTTCATAAGTGTGTGTGTGTATCTCCCCCAATATCTTTAAGGCATATTCCAGTACAGGCCCCATAACAATATGACAGGATTTACATGATGGTTGCAGTCCCTTCACTTCTTGTCTGGCACAGCACTATATATTGTACAGCAGTTGTGCTTATTGTAACAGCTCAGTCCCCTGCACTCTGTGAACTGACCTACACCCATGCCATCCCAATGAATGAGACATCACTGGCCTGGGAAGCGGAAGTCACTCTCACCAGAGCACAGTGACTTATTCACTAAGATGACTGGTGTTTGATACCTCTTAAGTTCTAGAAGACAATTATAATTTTTCTTATGTGCATTGATTATTATTGTAAGTAATTTTTGTTAATTTCTGATACTTTTACTAGCTTAGCAGTCCGGAAAGCAGCCTGACACCGCCACTCACCACCACACTCCACCTTGAAAGTGACCTAGAAGCCTTGGCCAATTTAGAAAACCATGTAAAGACCGAGCCAAACAGCACTAACAGAAGTTGTGAACAGTCTTCCCATGGTACTCTTGTAAATGGAAAATCCCCTGTGCGTAGCTCTATGCATCGGTCACCACGAGGAGGAGGAGGTGATGGGGGAAATAAAGATGATGATCCCAATGAAGACTGGTGTGCTGTGTGCCAAAATGGAGGAGACCTCTTATGTTGTGAAAAGTGCCCAAAGGTTTTTCACCTAACTTGTCATGTACCTACCCTGCTAAGTTTTCCAAGGTAATGTAAATTTTTATCTTGATTTTAATGTTTAGAAGGTCACTTGCTGGCTTTTAGTTTGTACTAAATAATTCTCTATAGGAGGAAAACTAACCTTGAACATGTTAAAAGCTTGGCAGTTGTTAGCATTATAAAGATTTTTGGTGCAGAGCTTTATTTTATCGCTAAGCATGAGTTTCCACATGAACAAACAAATGATTTCCTTATATCTCAAGGTAGCTGTGTCTCCTAGCGTACTCAATGTTTAAAAGCATGGGTTTGCTTGGTGTTGGCGTTTGCCATGGTGCAGGGCTTGTGGAGTCCAGGGCTTAGCCTGTCAGTATGGCTACCTGTGGGCTGCTGGTTTTTGTCTCTACTGGTGCACCCGTTAGCATAGAAAAGGTTACTGGGCTTTCAAAATTGTAACAAAGAACCTAAAGTTTTTAGCCTAGTGGCAATAGATCATTGTCTATGGGAAGGGCCCCTACTGGACAACTACACATTATACTGAGAACGAGTCCAGTTCATACAGTATTATTTCTCTAAGGGTAGACACAGAGTTGGGAATCAAATACTCTTTTCTAGTTGACTAATTTAGTTTTTGTAAATTTTTTTTTTTCCGTTGTACCTCTGGCTGTCGTTCTATGTCTGTGCTACATCCTGTTTGTTGGAATTTCTTGCAAATGGTAGTGACTGTTAATGCATTTTATCCCTAGTGGTGAATGGATCTGCACGTTCTGTAGAGATCTGAACAAACCGGAACTAGAATATGATTGTGATAATTCTCAACACAGCAAGAAAGGGAAGACCGTGCAAGGCTTGAATCCTGTGGACCAAATGGTACGTTTTGCTTTATGTTGTCTGTTTGTTAAATCAGCTCCATAGAGATAAACAGAGCAGAACTGTCATGCGCGGCTGTCTGCTCCATTAGTCTATTAGTCCTTAAGGGTTTTCCAGCAGGAAAAAAACCCTCCATCCACATTATGTAGGATAAGGATCTGATTATTAAGGTTTCAACCCAAAGGATCCCCAGAGATCATAAGAACTAAGGCTCCCAAGTGCCAATTGTCAATAGAAGGCTTTGTGTAGATGTTGCACCATTTTCCTAGCTAACTTTTGCAGACGGTAATTCTAAGAATTTTTTTTTTCTGAACTCTGGTCATTGTTGCAGACAAACCTTACACCAGTGTGTTATTCTTAGGCTAGGTAAAATATCTAGAGTAGTTATTAGCCTTGTCAGAGTCATATGAAAAAATTGTGTATTTTTACTCCTTTCCTCAGAAATGTGAACGACTACTTCTGTATCTCTACTGCCATGAACTGAGCATCGAGTTTCAAGAACCTGTTCCTGCTTCGGTAAGTACAATGCCTCCTTGTATTATTGGCCAACTGGTTGTTGAGCTTTGTGATGGGTGCCTCAGCTAACTTTACACTACTGTGCTTGGTGTTAAGCACTAAAAGCAGAGACCCACATTTTTAATTAAAAAAAGTCCTACACACCGTGTGCAGAAGAGAATTCCTTGCATTATATTGAAATATAATGCAAGGACACCCTGTCTGCCAGTCCCAATTCAGTGCTGGCACTGTATTTACTGTTCCTGTCTGCGGGCCGAATTGCAATGCCAACACTGTAGCAGTTAATACATTGTTGGCACTAGGGATTGATACAGAAGGTGTATTGCAAAATTATATAACTTTTCTTCATACAACCAATAGCATTTAAATGCTGAAATGGGAACACCCCTTTAATAACAGAAGTGAGTTAAAGGACCTCTACCATCAGTTTTACTAATAGACGTTTCCTACTAACCAGTTATGCTTCTTTTATTATAACTCCTATCGGCTGCGATTTCTGCAATAGAGTTATAAAAACCTATGCTAATCAGACTGGGGTGCTCCGGCTACGTCACCAGAGAACCTCTACTTATAATTTATTCACTCCCCTGTTTAAAAGTCCAGCCGTCCACAGTGCAAAGAGCAGGTGATATCAGGGATCAGATGGGACTTGTAGAGTAACTCTGGGAGTGAATAAATCCTAACACAAGGTGCTCCGGTGATGTAGCTGACAGGCCCCCAGACTGATTATCATAATTATCAGAACTCAATACTGTGGCATGTACAGTTATAAAAGATCTTGAGGCGATCCATATGTCAGGAACTGTTTAGTAGGATTAGTCTCAACAGTAAAATGAGGCAGTCAAAGGGTAAATGGCTGGAATTCTCAGTATTACCACTTAGTATCTACTATAGTCTGCATTACAATCTAAATCTCTAGCTAAAAATTATAATTGCCCCTGCTTTCCCTTGAACACACACATAAATTAAACAAAAAGCGGCATAATGTATTTTTCTGCTTTCCTACTGCATGTTTGCCATTTCCACTGCATTTGGGAATCTCTTCTAGCTAAGCAGTACATGTCCCCTTACAAAATCCAAAAACAGGAAAGGACTGTAGTGGAAAGGAATTAAAACACTTCTTAACACATGATAAAATATTTATTTTTATTTTTTTCTTTGCAGATACCAAATTACTATAAAATAATCAAAAAGCCTATGGATTTATCAACGGTGAAGAAGAAGCTGCAGAAAAAACACTCGCAACACTACCAGACACCTGAGAACTTTGTTGCAGATGTCAGGCTAATATTTAAGAACTGTGAAAGGTTCAATGAAGTATGTTGTTTTTTCTTTTCTACCTATTAAATAATTTCTTTACAAAGTACAACGCATGTTGCATGTTACCTTAACAGACATTACTATTATATTTTTTCCCTTCTTTTCTTACAATTGACCTTTTTTCCGGTTCAGTTCAACGTTTTTACAGTGTCTTTATTTAAATGGTTGTAAACCTTGGGTTTTTTTTTAAATATGAAAATTTCTTTTTGCTCACTTTCATTATGGGTCTTTAATTGCAAGTAGGGACTTTAATTGCAAGTAGAAAACCATTCTAGAACCTGGCATTTCATCCATGGCACAGCCAAGTCAATCTTTGTGGTCTGTTATACTATGCTCATATCTGGCCACTGTACTTGCAATTTTCAGTGGAGGTCCACCACCTTCTCTCTTTTATATAAAGTCATCCTTTTATATATTTCCCGTGTTTAGCAATGTATATTGATATTAGAAGACCATAGACCTAGAGGTCTTCCCCTGAACCCATTGTGATCATTTTTGTTTGCAATTGGTGATTTTTTTTTTTTTTGCAGTTTGTGCAGTCCATAAATAATCCACGCATGACTTTTTGTGCTTTTCTTATATTTTGTGACTGATGAACATTTTTCATTGGCTTTATGCATGTGTTCTTATTGCTGCCTACTTCAACTTTAAATGCAAAAAACAGTACATTGCTTTCCTTTGTGTCTCTGGATACAGGGTGATAGAACTAGGCAGACTCGCAAAGATGAATGAATTGTCTTTTTACCATTACCATAAAGTATAAGATAACAAAGGACATAAAAGGGCATAAGTCAGAGGACATTCTTTACTTTTGCTTTGCTACAGCAGATATTTAAATTATTATTATTATTTTTTTTTTTTTAAATCTTGCTTTGCTTTTTTTCGTTAAAGGAAATCTGCTAGCAGCATGAAGGATTGTACACCAAGCACACTGACATAGTTGTGTGTGTCCCCTCTGGTAGGATCTACTCTTCAAGCTCCTTATGCCCGTGTTTCTAAGAGAAAATGAGCCTGAAGGCTCATTTGGATAATGTTTAAAGCCTTTTTTTTTTTTTTTTTTTTTTTTGAAACACTAAAACAGCAGATCCTGCTAGAGGGGGATGCACACCAGCATTTCAGTGTGCTTGGTTTACAGTCGTTGATCCTGGTGGTAGCACATGTTTAGCCAATTCCTGATAAATATATGTTATGTTTCCCGTACAATGCGTATATCCTGCAGTGAGTGTTTACATTCGGAGACTGCAATTTCCATACAGACTTTCACAGTAGGCTATGTGTAGTGAGTTCTTGCTCCACCTCTCTCTTGGCTCTTCTAGTGCAGCGTAGTCAATGAAGAAGCTCCAGCACAGACATAAAGTCTGAGTATAATATAGCACTTATCTCTTCATGTTCATCTCCATTATGTTGTCCCATTTATTTCACCCTTCCTATCTATCGGCACATTGTCCTTTTCCTCTATACCAGCTGGAGCTCTTCATTTTCCCACCTCTGTGCACAGATACATCACCAAATGAGCTGTTTTTCTCATTTTTATACATTTACCTGATTTTTGGCTTTAGGTATGAAATCTGATTGTTCCTAAAGCAAATCACTTAGGAAATCTACCATCAAAACCCATCCTGATAAACCAGGGACACTTATTCTTGGATCCAAGCACCGTGACTGTAGTAATCTTCCTATATTTGTTATTCATTGCCTCCTTCATTCTAAAATAAACTTTAAAACGAGGGGTGTATCCAGAGCCAATGGCAGTAATATGGCTGTTACAATGAGCAGAACATGCCTCACCAAACCCCCTGCTCTCTCCCTTGTAACAATCTGTGAAGCTACAGCACTGATGGAATCTAGAAACGCCCACTAGAGCCCCTCATGCTTATTAGCATAATATAAATTCATATTGAAAGGAAAGAGGTTATGGATAACAAATATAGGAAGATTATCACTTATCATTTGTGTCCCTGTTTGTCATGATGGACTTTAATTGGTAGATTTTCTTTTTTTTTATCATTCTGTTTACTAATTACAATTATACAAGTAGATTTTCTTTTAACAAATCTCTAAATATAAACCGTACACAAAATAAAAATCCCAGCCCTTCCCCCTCCTTTACTTTCCTATAGTTTGTTCTCATTTAAATGGAAACTTAGTAACATGATCAATATATTCTGCATCAGCTCATCCATAGCCCCACCATCCTGTCCTGTGTAAGACAACCTTGCTGCCTGTGGGATTGGTACAGGACTCCAATCCATTGTATCTTGCTAAAGATTAGTCTGTCGGCTTTTTACTTGGGTTGTTTAAGTTCATCAGGTTTTATCTTGTAGATGGTTTTAACTCCCCTTTCACAAACTTGAGCGATTTCGAAGCACATTGTTTCCTAAGAAAGAGGATAGTATTTATAGCGAGCAAGCGCATAGTTGGTACCACATTTCTAAAAAGTACTTTCTGATCTGCCTGTGAAGAGCAAATAATAAGAATATGATATCTTTAGACTCTGTATTTTGGTTTGGAAGAAAGAAAGCTAAGAATAAGTTTTGTTTCTTATACTGTTCCCATCATATGTCTATGTTTGTGTCTCTTATGGCAGTGATTTTAGTGGCAGTCTGCCATATTTACAAATTAATTCCCCTTTCATATCGCCAAGGTTTTTTTTTTTTCCTTGCATCCTGGTCATAACTATTTTTGTCTCTGTTATGGCCTTCATTTATAGTACACCCTTTTGATAAACCTTTTAGAGTAAACCATTTTGCCTTTTTTGACTCTAATGTCCTTTTTAGATGATGAAAGTTGTTCAAGTTTATGCAGAGACACAAGAATGTAATCTGCAGGTAAGATTTCCGAACAATGCAACCTTGGCAGAAGTCTGTGCATAACCCAAGGTGAATTTTCTTTTTCTTTGTCCAACAGAATGACTCCGAAGTGGCCCAAGCAGGAAAAGCTGTCGCTTTATACTTTGAGGACAAACTTCCGGAAATTTACCCTGACAGGACCTTCCCACCATTGCCTGAGTTTGAACCCGAGGACGATGATGGTGAAATAACAGAGGATTCAGATGAGGATTTTGTACAGCCTCGGCGAAAACGTCTAAAATCGGATGAGAAGCCGGTGCATATAAAGTGATTTCAGTGGCCTGGACTTGATATTTTTCTGTAGAGAAATAACTTTAAGTACTTAATTTAAGTGTTTCTGGAATATCTTCTCACCTACACCTGCCACTTTCAAGGAGAAGGTGGTAAACTTTTAGACAGTATTAGACCAACTAATTTGTACAGAAGAGATGAACATTCTTTTAAAGAAGATGGAGACTTAATGTCACTTTTGTTTGTTTTTTTTTTTTTAATATTTTTTTAATTTGGGGCTGATGGACTCCGTTCACAAGGGACAGTCCCTTTGTAATCTCAGTTTTGTGGAAAGTTGAAGACTTTTCCCTTTGATTTGGTATTCTCCAGCCGTTCTTTGTACAGACCTCTAAGTGGACTCAGTGGTTGTTGTTGCTTGTTATTCTATTTCTTTATGGAAGATTGGACCAGTAATTGCAGTTTTCTTTTTATCGAGCTGCTCTGTAGCTTGACTTCTGGATCAGCGAAGACATGGTACAGGATTAAGTGTGCTTTGTGAGCGGTTCACTTGGAATCGTTCTCCATTTCCAAGGTTTTTTTTGTTAAACTTTTTTCTTTTCTTTTTTCCTTTTTTTGAGTGCTTCGCTTGAATTGGGTTATCCTTCAAGGTTCTGGTATATAGATATATATATTTTGTGAAGGAAACAGTTTAACTTGGAACATGAAAAAACAGTAAGTTTTGCTATGTATATATGAGGAAGCTTATACGTGTTCGTAAATCCATATTGCATTATTTCTGACAACAGATTGTCAATCCTTGCTGTTGTCTTGCATCCAGGACAAGGAAAAATAAATTAAGCAACTGGTTAAATTTTCTTGATTTTATCATACTTTAACAGCAAATAGTAGATGGAAAGTATATTTGAGAAAATAAGAAAATAAAAAAACATCTTGGTCTTCCTTATGGAGTTACTCCACTTTTGAACATTGTATCAGTGTTTACATCTTACTTACTATATAGTTTGCATTGGGCAGGTATTCTGCATTGTGAGCTACCTAACAGATATGAAGGCTCACCTCTCTTTTCATTATATTATGGGAATTTATTTTCGTGCTTGGTTTGTTTGTATACCTGGTGTAAATATTGTTTCTCCCACAATGCACTATAACAGGGCATGTTCTGTACAGCTGCTGAGCTAACACAGGGTTACAAATGTATCTGAGGCCCTGGATCCTGAGATTAAATAGGCAACCAGTAGCATTTTAAATGCAGCTTTTGGTTGTAAAACGTAAATCAATGTTTTATGAGCCTTTTTCTATGTAGCGCTAAACTTGAAATGATGATCAAAGCTGGAGTTACTTTAATCTTTTTCATTAGTATAAAAACGTGTACTTTTGCTATGTTCACTCTGTCTTACTTGTACATAAAACCTGACTGCCTCAAGGCAGCAGCCTTTCCAGACATGTTTTTATGATGCATTGTGTATTTTTCATGCGGAGCTTGCTACTACTGCACAACATCATGAAACCACATAGTGGTGACATTCCCCAATAAAATCCATGTATTTTAGTTATGCCCTCCTTTCCCTTTCTGGTCATAGTTGTATTGTCATTTTAAGGCTGGCTTCACCCTCTGTAACTCTTATAGTCCCTGTTCATCTTATTTCCATCAGTATATAATTATAGATGTCAGATCTCCAGGTCCTTTGCATATAATTAATTTGGAAAGGGCATCGAATACGAGGGTTAAGGTTAAACAAAAATAAAAATTTACCAGTAACAGGAAGCCACAATGAAGTCCATCTATATTCTAGAAGGTTTTGTAAGGAGTCACCCTGGGATGTCCACTTCCGTCTTGGCTTGATACATCACCACAAGTCAACTTCTGGGTGGCAGCTTATAGTAGCTTATGAAGATATACTAGACATGTGAGTTATCATTAAAGTGTAACTTCATGGTTATAATTTTTTTTTTTCTCTGAAAATACCAAAAATAGATATAAAAAATCTTCACCTGCATTAAAGCGGGTGGAGAATAACCTTTTCCTATATCTGCCCTGATGCAGATTGCTCTCACTTAACATGATACTTTGTTCTCTCGTTCAGCTATTTAGCATCAAGTCCAGTGAGATTACTACAAGTAAATCCACTGAGCACTGCATATTGTGTACATACATGATTATGTATTATGTTTATGGTTAAGCCTGGCAGCTTTCATCACATGGAGGATTATGGAACATGTAATAAGTGGTAGAAACCATAAGTAAAACTGTTACATGAAGTGTATAATCTGTGCTGTGTGAGCACGAAGGGTTAATAGCTTCTCTGCACAGAGCTTATAGTGGCAAGTACAAGGTGGGGCAGGAGGTGCAGCATGAGGAGAAGACTGATGGGGGACAGGGGAGATCTTGTACCTCACTATTCTGTGTTGGGGACTTCTGCATCCACAGCACTTAACATACTCAGCACTGCTACATACACACAGGGAGCTCGGTCACATAACCTGTCTCTCCTTCCTCCTCTGTGAGCAGGGAGCAGCAGCTGCTCCACTTTTTTAGTCCTTGTAACATTTCTACAGATCATTAGAGAAATCGCCACAATCAGGCCATGAGGTAATTGAGAAGAATTACAACAAAACTGTTGCATGGAGATAATAGGCAAAGTTGTTGTACATTCAAACATCCCTGTGATGACTTGCAGGCCATTTAAATAATGAAAATGTTGGCATCCTTAGAGACCAACTGAGTCATGTACTCCATACTAGTTCATAGTGGGGGACCCTACATATCTTCATTAGCATAATTTTAAAAGTTGAATTTATAAGGAATGGAGGCCATTGATAACAAATAAGATTACCACAATCAGTGCCTGGATCTAGGCATAAGTGTCCCTGTTTTTTTATGATCGATTTTAATAGCACATAGTACAGTAAGCCTTTAAGCTCCCTCTAGAGCTGGTAGAATGACAATATTTTTCTGCCAACTGCAGTAAAAGATGCACTGGAACAAAATATTGGCAAATAGATGACTTTATCGGAGCATTAGTAAAGATTCTAATTTTCATAAATACAGCTAGTGACTGGTTCCTATAGAGCCCTATTAATTGACATCCTTCTTTTAAAATTTGTTGTCCTCGCATCCCTAGAAATCAACTTTATCTTGTATTACCTGACATCAGAGTTGGCGTGTCCTACTTGTCCGACACCCCCCCCCCCCATTTACTCCTCCTCTTACCTTTTACCTCACTATGAAGCAGTTAATGTCAGGTGATGTTATTGAAGGTCCTATTCCCTTTACATTTGCAAAATGTACCCCATGTATATATCTGATCACATCCTGCCTCCATGGACTTCTACTCCTCTCCAAACTCCATGTAGACATTTCATGTGATCAGATACATACATTGGGTACAGTTTGCTAATGTTAGGAGGCTAAAGGATCTTGGATGATGTCACTGGTTACATCACATGAATGTAACACAAGGCACCCTTTAAAACGTTGACACGATATTTCCTATAAATAGCTTTGTATGTCTGTAGTCGAATTTTAGCAGACGGTCCCCAAGTACAAGTTAACGGGGCAGTGATTCGAAGAGACGCTGAGCTGTCAGTGAAAGTGGTTCACTGACATGCTGGGAGAGTAGAAGAGTCAAAGCCAGGAGATAAGTGACGTAAGGTCATTTACATATCAGAAAAACGCCTTTAATGTATAGTGCCTCACTGGCAGCTAATTTTATAGGTGATGTGGGGAGGACTTGTATCCCTTTTCCAGCAGGCATTGTTAAGGTGCTAAAATTATGGTGAAGGGTTTTATTTGAGGTATATTGACTTTGGAAGAAGAAGAATATTTTAATTGGAGATATTTTGAGCTAAAAATTATGACTTCTCGGTTAGCATATATATATTAACCTGAAGAATGCTGCTCCCTCACTGGATTTTACCTATAACACATGAATTTTCAGTGACATAAGTTTACCGACTTCAGGCCCTAGTTCTGCAGTTTCTCGGGTGGTTGGGTACCAGATTGTGAAAAGCACACAACTCCCTTCTCTTCCCACTATAGACAGAGTAGCCCAACATATTGTGGTTGAGAAAAGAGCTGGTTTTGCTACAACAGTAAGTGAGTCTTCTAGAACCTATAATCTCATGCTAGTGACCAGTGATATAAAGGAGGGGGGACACCTGATCACTTGGTTTAGTGTTGGAACAAACACAAGGTTTAACACATTCAGAATATGGATCAGAAGTAAATTTACATCCCTGGATAACCCCCTTTATATCATAAAAGGAATGTGTAAAGTTAAAGGGGTTGTTCAAGATTATTTGTTTATTTATTTTTACTCCATGGGACCCATATTAGGTTAACCCCTTAACGCTCTGCGCCGTAGCTCTACGGTGCTTGCACCGATCGCGGCTATTAACCCTTTCAACGCCACCGCCAAAGTCGCGGGCGGCGTTTAAAAGACGGCGGCGCGCGGGCTCCGCCATCTTTATTACGATTGCCGCGCCCCCGAACATCATCGGAGGGGGGGGGCGGCGATCGGTTGCCATGGTAGCCTTGGGTCTTCGTTTGACCCGAGACCATCTGGCTCATTGTAACGAATCTGCTGCAAAAATGCCATATATTGCAATACAGAAGTATTGCAGTATATGGTAGGAGCGATCTGACCATCTAGGGTTAATTTACCCTAGATGGTCTAAAAAATAGTGAAAAAAAAAAGTTTAAAAAAATAAAAAATATTAATAAAATATTAAAAATTCAAATCACCCCCCTTTCCCTAGAACGGATATAAAACATAATAAACAGTAAAAATCACAAACATATTAGGTATCGCCGTGTCCCAAAATGCCCGATCTATCAAAATATAAAAACGGTTACGGGCGGCGGTGACCTCCGATGCGGGAAATGGCGCCCAAATGTCCGAAATGCGACTTTTAGACCTTTTTACATAACATAAAAAATGAGCAAAATGTCGCACAGACCTCAAAATGGTAGCAATGAAAACGTCGCCTCATTTCGCAAAAAATGACCCCTCACACATTTCCGTGCGCCAAAGTATGAAAAAGTTATTAGCGTCAGAAGATGGCAAAATTTTTTTTTCTTTTTTGTACACATTCGTTTAATTTTTGAAAATGTATTAAAACACAATAAAACCTATATAAATTTGGTATCACCGCAATCGCACCGAAGCAAAGAATAAAGTAGGCGTGTTATTTGGAGCGAAGAGTGAAAGTCGTAAAAACTGAGCCCACAAGAACGTCACGTGCGGTTTGTTTTTCTATTTTTCCACATTTGGAATTTTTTTTCAGCTTCGCAGTACACGGCATGTTAAAATAAATAACATTACTGGAAAGTAAAATTTGTTACGCACACGTACACGTAAAAATGAAAAAGTTATGGATTTTTGAAGTTGGAGAGCGAGAAATGAGCCGAAAAAACCTGCGTCCTTAAGGGGTTAAAGGGAACCTGTTATCAGAATTTGGCCTTACAAACTATGACCAGTATCTTGTCAACTAGCTGAATAGCTTCTCGATCATGTTTCTTTCATGGCCCAGCTTGGATCCATCATCAAGGAAATCGACTTTGAAGTGGGGTGTAAACTGGTTGATAGAACTAGGGAGAGCTTGACTTCAGTGTTAAACTCTCCACCTCCTTGACCTTAAGTGCCTCCTTCCCTGTGATTTACATCCTGCATCGGACTTCAGGAGATCTGGTCAATGATGTCCATGGATGCAGGATCATCAATTGCAGTGAAGTGGGCTTTCTGAGGCAGGGAAAGTTTGACTTGAGTATTAAACTCTCTGCCTCCTTGACTTCATAAAAGCAATTTACACCTCACTTCAAAGTTGTTTTTCTTGATGATGCCACCAAACTGGGCTAAGAAAGAAACTTCATCTAGAAGCTGCTCAGCTGCCTGATAACATACTGGTAGTGGTTTATTTGGCCAATTTCTGATGACTGGTTCTCTTTAATACTTAATCCAGAACACCCCTTTAAGGTGTCGTTAGTTAATTTTATAGTTCCAGCAATCTGTTCCTTGGAGGGTTTTTTCACTGCAACAGTTTGTCTTGTGAAGGTTTGGACTAGTCAAACCTTGTAATGTTTCATTGCAATGTAATGTTACATTGTTACTAATTTATACCAGAATCTTATCTCTCATGTTGTGCTGTGTATTATTAACTGTGTATATTAGAGATTTATTTTGCTACCAGTCTAAAAGTTTGGGTTAAAATCACTTGAGATTCCTCTCTATCTCTTGTTAAAATAAGTTGTATATGTATAGGTCCCATTGAAGTTTTCTGGGCAAAAAAATATTTGACCTTCTCGAATGGAAGGTCCTCTGTATCTACTTGGCATTCAACACCAAGCAACCTCATAGATGTGCAATTTTCAGCTGCAGATGTATAGAGGATAGCATCGCAACAGCACGCCCTGTTCTAAGTGTAGTGACTGAACGGACTCACTGTAGCATAACTCCCATTCACATAATCTGTAGCTACCTGCTCTGAATACTACAACAACAGTTTAAAAATGAATGTAATTTTCCAATATACTTGATCAATTCCTCATTTTTCTCAGATCTCAGCTTGCTGTCCTTCAATAGGAAGCCTCTTTGTTTACTTCCTGTGGATAGAAACCTGATCCTTAATCATGTACAGGCAGTCCCCGGGTTACATACAAGATAGGGTCTGTAGGTTTGTTCTTAAGTTGAATTTGTATGTAAGTCGGAACTGTATATTTTATCATTGTAATCCCAGCCAGAACTTTTTGGGTCTCTGTGACAATTGGATTTTTAAAATGTTGGGTTGTCATAAAAATCAATATTAACACTAAAGCTTCATTACAGACACATTTGATAACTGTTAGAGCTGATCATTGTAGCCTAGGACTAAAGTACAATAAATCACCAATATCCAGAGGTCCGTTTGTAACTAGGGGTCGTATGTAAGTCGAGTGTTCTTAAGTAGGGGACCGCCTGTAATTCTAATACCGATTCTAATACTCTGTGATACTAATGAGCCGTGCACCTGTGTGACACATGACCATGGAAAGATTACGGTATTATCCGTAGGAAGTCAATAATGAATCTCTTGGTTACTGACTGCAAGCGGATATCTAGAAATTTTTCAGGAATTGATACAGAAAGTACAGTGGAAAATTGTATAACTTTTCATTACACAAATTATGTAGCCTTAAAGATAAACGCCGAAAGGAAAAACAGCTACAGTGTACAGTGAATGTCAAAAATTAGACCAGTCCACATCATTATTCTTTACGGTAAAAAAAAGTTGTTGCATTTAAAAAAGTAATCTTATAGTTTTGTCAAAGTTAAAAGTACAATCCAGTCATGTGGATTCCAATCTTGTGATATTTACAAATGTTATGTGGGGAAAATAGCTTTTTCTTTGTTTCATAAACATTTCTGCAGATTTAGTTCCATTCATGGAGTCCTGAAAAATAACAGTATTCTAGGAATTTATTTTCCAATGTCAACAGTTCTAACAAACTGCTATTCTTTGTATAATGTACATCTATTTTGTCTATATCGTCTTTAAAGGGGTGCT
The DNA here is from genome assembly GCF_040894005.1 of Engystomops pustulosus. Taxonomy (NCBI): domain Eukaryota; kingdom Metazoa; phylum Chordata; class Amphibia; order Anura; family Leptodactylidae; genus Engystomops; species Engystomops pustulosus. The sequence continues at coordinate 192,561,889 of NC_092412.1, read as the reverse complement.
GATGATATCAAGTGGTGCCCACTACTGTGGTGCCATGCACTAGGCTTAGCGTTGCTGGAAGAGACCACAACGTTGGGCCTGCTTGTCTTTAGTCATGTCCCTTGCTGTCCGGTGTCAGTCTGAGGCTCTTCCATGATCTTAAACCTTGCATGAATTTGTGCCATGACCACATTTCTAACTAAATGAAGCCATTGACCACCCAAAATTGAGGTGAGAAAATTTTGCATATGACATTTAAGGAGTTTGAGTTTATTGTTCAAAATTCTGACAAAAGAAAACATAGGGGCAACACAAGAATCTGTACTTGATGTTACAAAGGTTCCAATTCATGTTTGGAAAACCACCTTACAACTTTTCGTCCACTAAATAATAAATGCATTAAACATTAATGCTGTTGGGTAGCTCCCAATTTTCTTCAATTTTATGTACCAACCTATTAAATGGTAAAGTATCAAATCAATAGTCAAGGTATGTAATCGCAATATCCCATAATACAGTCCTATGAACCTTAATCATTTTTAGTTATCAAAATTTGGATTTTTACAACCGCTATTTCAGTTTGATATATCTAATAACTGATGGACACAGTAATACTTCAGGATTGAAATGAGGTTTATTGTACTAACAGAAAATGTGCAATATCCACCATGCATAATGCCTTTTTGTATGACCAAACAACTTAATCTTTTTAACCCCTTAAGGACGGAGGGTTTTTCGGCTAATTTCTCGCTCTCCAACTTCAAAAATCCATAACTTTTTCATTTTTACGTGTACAGACCTGTGTGAGGGCTTATTTTGTGCGTAACAAATTTTACTTTCCCGTAATGTTATTTATTTTAACATGCTGTGTACTGCGAAGCTGAAAAAAAATTCCAAATGTGGAAAAATTGAAAAAAAACCGCACGTGCGTCACGTTCTTGTGGGCTCAGTTTTTACGACTTTCACTCTTCGCTCCAAATAACACGCCTACTTTATTCTTTGGTTCGGTGCGATCGCGGTGATACCAAATTTATATAGGTTTTATTGTGTTTTAATACATTTTCAAAAATTAAACGAATGTGTACAAAAAAGAAAAAAAAATTTTTGCCATCTTCTGACGCTAATAACTTTTTCATACTTTGGCGCACGGAGATGTGTGAGGGGTCATTTTTTGCGAAATGAGGCAATGTTTTCATTGCTACCATTTTGAGGTCTGTGCGACATTTTGATCATTTTTTATTTCATTTTTTATGTTATGTAAAAAGGTGTAAAAGTCGCATTTCGGAGATTTGGGCGCCATTTCCCGCCTCGGAGGTCACCGCCGGCCGTAACCGTTTTTATATTTTGATAGATCGGGCATTTTGGGACGCGGCGATACCTAATATGTCTGTGATTTTTACTGTTTGTTATGTTTTATATCCGTTCTAGGGAAAGGGGGGTGATTTGAACTTTTAATATTTTATTAATTTTTTTTATTTTTTAAACTTTTTTTTTTTCTTTTTTTTTTCACTATTTTTTAGACCATCTAGGGTACATTAACCCTAGATGGTCAGATCGCTCCTACCATATACTGCAATACTACAGTATTGCAATATATGGCGTTTTTGCAGGTCATACATTACAATGAGCCACTGGCTCATTGTAACGAACCTGCATAAACCATGTAGCCTCGTGTCAAAAGAAGACCCGAGGCTACCATGGTAACCGATCGCCGCCCCCCGATGACGTTCGGGGGCGTGGCGATCGAAAAAAAGATGGCGGCGCCCGCGCGCCGCCGTCTTTTAAACGCCGCCCGCGACTTTGCGGGCGGCGTTTAGAGGGTTAATAGCCGCGATCGGTGCAAGCACCGACCGCGGTTATTAGCGGTGGGGGTTTTGTGCAAAATGCAAAAACCCCCACCTCTGTATGAAGAGGACTCAGCCCGTGAGCCCTCTTCATACATCCCTTATACCTCTGCGCCGTAGAGCTACGGCGCAGAGCGTTAAGGGGTTAATCAGTCCACAGGCTTGTCCAAATGTGCTTCTGCAGGCGACTGTTTGTGGCGTGCTTGCAGAAACGGATTCTTTTGCATCACTCTCCCATACAGCTTCTCCTTTTGCAAAGTGCGCTGTATTGTTGACCAATGCACAGTGACACCATCTGCAGCAAGATGATGCTGCAGGTCTGTGGATTGCCCTTGACCAGTGGTGGCGAACCTATGGCACGGGTGCCAGAGGTGGCACTCTGAGCCCTTTCTGGGGGCACCCAGGCCTTCACCCCAACACAGAGTTTGCCAACTAGGACTCAACTGTCCCTGTGGTCTTCGATTTCCTTACTATGTTCCTCACAGTGGAAACTGACAGGTTAAATCTCTGATCTTTTTTGTATGATCTTTTTGTATCCTTCCCCTGAACTACTATGTTGAATAATCTTTGCTTTCAGATCATTTGAGAGTTGTTTTGAGGAGCCCATGATGCCACTCCTCAGAGGAGATTCAAATAGAAGAACAACTTGCAAGTAGTCACCTTAAATACCTTTTCCATGACGTCCCCCATGACCTCTGCAGGGACAGGAAGAAGAGGGGTTAAATGTCCCTCCCCTTGCATCCCTCTTCTTCTTCCCGTCCCTACACAGGTCAGGGGGAAGAGAGGGTCTCTCTCCCTTCTCATCTCCTTCGGAGGGTAAGGAGCGGAGGGGCACGCCATGGAGGCACGATACCTGGTACTAAGATCCTCCTCTCTCCAGGCCTTGATCGGAATCCTTCCTGGCTAGGAGGGTGAATGCCGCTGATCCCGCAGTCCCTCAGCGATCTACGGCGGTGCCATGTGTCTTTCCAGAAGAAACAATACTGTTCAATCAGAGAAGCCATGAATCTCTTAGGACTTCTCACAGCCCATATAGCATGCGTTCCTTGGTCCCAAATTCACATGTGATATCTTCAGAACTGGATCCTTATGTCCTGGGACAGAGATCCAAAACAACTGGAGAGGAAAATAAGGATCCCCCTCTACTTAAAGAATTCCCTGAACTGGTGTACCATAACAGAAAATCTAGTCAGAGGCTTAAAATGGAACAACTGACCAATAACAACTATCCTGACGGATGCAAGCAAGACAGGTTGGGGAGTAAAACTGCCAGGAAACTGGTCCAAGGACAATGGTCTAAGCAGAAAAAGGAAGGTCCTCGAAGTACAAGGAGTTAAAGGCAGTTTGGGAAAACATGCTCAGTTCAACTCCGGGGGGAAAACCTAAAGATTGTCAGACAACACGACCACGGTGGCCTATCTCACGCTTCAAGGGGGCACACGATCTCCGATACTTCTCAGTCTGTCAAGAAAGATCTTCTTATGGGCAGAAGAAAATGTTCTCTCCCTGACAGCTATCAACCTAAAAGGATCAGAGAACAAAGAAGCAGACTTCCTAAGCAGACACACTCTGCATACTCACGAGTGGTGTTTGAACGAGGAAGTGGATTAAGGGGCGGTTTATCATCCCAGCCCAGAAATATTCCAGCTATCTGCATGGATCCTTAAAAACAGATGTTAAGAGCGAATGGGTCTGTCAGATAAGGCCATCTCTACACTACAGGCAAGTAGGAAACCGGTAACCTCAGCCATCTGCTTAAAAATCTGTAAAACGGTTTTCTTCCTTTAGCCACCCTGAAATTCCTGATTTATCTTCTCCTAACATACAGCAGATCTTTGAATTCCTACAAGCAGGTCTGTCCAAAGGCCTAGAAACCAGCACATTAAAGGTCCAGGTCTCAGCCCTCAGTGTCTTATTTGACGTCTTTGGCTGAACATAGGTGGGTAAAAAGGTTCTTAAAAGCATCTGCCAGACTTAGACCTAATATTCCCATGAAATCACCACCATGGGATAGACACTGGAGAGGGATGCAGGGGGAGGGACATTTACCCACTCCTCTTCCTGTCCCTGCAGAGGTCAAGGAGTAATCCCCCAGGTGGGCTGTCGTGGTGGACAAAATGGAAAAGGAATTACCGATGAGCCTAATTCTCGCTTTCTCTTGATTGGATACACCTGGCTATGAATTTCAAAGCTCAATGAGGTTTCCAAACCAATTTAGTGCATCAGTAAGTCAGTAAAATGTAGATAGGAGTATTAAAATCAAGCAAATGATAAAGGATGCCCATACTTTTGCACCTGCCAAATGTAGTTTTAATGCATATTGCACATTTTCTGTTAGTACAATAAACCTCATTTCTATCCTGAAATATTACTGTGTCCATCAGTTATTAGACATAGCAAACTGAAATAGCTTTTGCAAAAACCCAAATTTTGATAACTAAAAATGATTAACCCCTTACCGACATGTGACGTAATAGTACGTCACATGTCGGGTCCCAGTACATGGAGAGGGCTCGCGGGCCGAGCCCTCTCCATAGCCAGTAAGTCTTTGCTGCATATTGCAGCAAAGGCTTACCGGTAACACCCGCGATCGGTGCCGGCACCGATCGCGGGTGTTTTACCGCTGATTGCTGGCGGCTTCAAAAAGACGGCGGCGCGCGGGCGCCGCCATCTTTTTGTGGATCGTCGCTCCCCGTGACGTCATCGGGGAGCGGTGAACCGTCGCCATGGTAGCTTCGGGTCTCATGAAGTCCTGAAGCTACTTCGGGTTAACCCATTCATTACAATGTGCTGTCAGCACATTGTGATGTATGAGTAGTAAAATCCCATTATACTGCCATACTGTAGTATGGCAGTATATGATAGGATCGTACAGACACCCTAGGGTTAAAGTACCCTAGGGAGTCTGAAAAATAGTAAAAATAAAAATAAAAAAAAAGTTAAAATAAAAAAATTATAATAAAAAAAACTAAAAATTCAAATCACCCCCCTTTCCCTAGAATTGATATAAATATAAATAAACAGTAAAAATCATAAACACATTAGGTATCACCGCGTCCGAAAATGCCCGATCTATCAAAATATGATAACGGTTTTTCACTGCGTTTAACCCCGTAATGGAAAATCGCGGCCAAATCGAAAATGGCACTTTTTTGCCATTTTTTAAAAAAATAAAAAATTTTATAAAAAGTGATCAAAAGGTCGTACAGTCCTAAAAATGATAACATTGTAAACGTCATCAAAATCCGCAAAAAATGACACCACCCACAGCTCCGTACACCAAAGTATGAAAAAGTTATTAGCGCCAGAAGATGGCAAAATCCCCCAAAAAAATTTTGTACAGGAGGTTTTAATTTTTTTAAATGTATGAAAACATTATAAAACCTATACAAATTTGGTATCCCCGTAATCCTACCGACCCAAAGAATAAAGTAGACATGTCATTTGGGGTGCACAGTTAAATCTGTAAAATCCAAGCCCACAAGAATACGGCACAAATGCGTTTTTTTACCAATTTCAATGCATTTGGAATTTTTTTTCCGGGACATGGCATGGAATATTAAATACCACCATTTTGAAGTGTAATTTGTTATGCAGAAAATAAGCCGTCACACAGCTCTGTATATGGAAAAATAAAAAAGTTACAGATTTTTGAATGTGGGGAGTGAAAAATGAAAACGCAAAATCGAAAAAGGGCCGCGGCGGGAAGGGGTGAAGATTAATAGGGGGTGCCCAAACTTTTTCATATGACTGTATGTATGGAGAGGTCTCACGGGCTGGCACCAATCAAGAGTATGAACTGAGAAACTATGAAATGAGTCTGTGGGTGTTGCCAACTGGGCCCAAGCGCTGTTTTTTTCTTCTATAAAGATATATTAAAAGATTTTTTAATAGTTATTTTTGTACTGACCCAAAGAAGCGGATGTGCTATTTGGACATCAGTGAAAGTAGGTAAAGCAAAGCCCTTCAGAATTTTTTTTCTTAACCCTTTGAAGACGCAGCAGTATTTTTTTTTATTCATTTTTAGCTCCTCATCTGTAAAAAAAAAAAAAAAAAATATCATCTAACTTTTTTCATTTTTCTGTGTACAAAGCTGTGTAAGGGCTCATTTTCTGTATCGTGTCACAAATGTTACCTTTCAGTGACATTAAAAAAATGTGGTAAAATTGGAGAAAAAACGCACTTTCTTTGGGCTCAGTTTTTACAGCTTTCACGGTGCACCCAAAATCATACATCTACTTTGTTCTTTGGTTTGTTACGATCATGGTGATACCAAATTTATATATGTTTACTGTGTTTTATTGCTTTCATATTTTGGAAATGTATTGTGTACGAAAAAAAAGTTTCACCATCTTTTGACGCTATTAACTTTTTCACAATTCGGTATATGGAGGTGTGTAAGACATAATTTTTTTTTACATTTTAATTGCTACCATTTTGTGGACTGTGGGACCTTTTGATCGCTTTTTATTAATTTTTTTTTTGGGGGATGTAAAATGATGTAAAAGTGGCGTTTCAGACATTTGGTTGCTGTTTTCCGTAATGGAATAACTAGGAATAAAAGATTTTTTATATTTTGATTTTGCAAACTCCACCTCCTGTATGACAAAGGCCGTGACATGTACTTTAAAGCTGGAAAACATGAATTTTAGTGGAATATTAAAGTTTTCAGAAATAGGCAATATCAGAATTAGATTCATTGAGGTAAAAAGTTAAACCAGTGGAGGTTTCCTGCAATCTTGTGACAAAACTATAAATCTATTGAACTCCACTCAAAAAAATGGATGTAGATCTGGCAGAGTGTGCTTTGACCTTTAAAGAAACCTCCCACACTCATTGTAGAAAGGTTTTATTCCATTGTCAAAGTTGTCATGGAGGAGCCACTGCAGCGGAGACATTTTTTTGGTGGTATGAGAGTACAGACTACAGGCACAGTATATGAACACGTGCTAAATGTGGATGAGAAAAGTTCTTTAGACTCTGATATTTTATATACAGGCGGTCCCCTACTTAAGAACACCTGACTTACATACGACCCCTAGTTACAAATGGACCTCTGGATTTTGGTAATTTTACTTACTTTAGTCCTAGGCTACAATAAACAGCTGTAACAGTTATCAAATGTGTCTGTAATTAAGATTTATTGTTAATCCTGGTTCTTATGACAATCCAACATTTTTAAAATCCAATTGTCACAGAGACCAAAAAATTTTTGACTGGGGTTACAATAATAAAGCATACGGTTCTGACTTACATGCAAACTCAACTTAAGAACAAACCTACAGAACTTATCTTGTATGTAACCCGGGGTTACCTGCCTGTACTTTTTAAAAAACAATTATGTAGCCATGTTCTGCTAAGTTTAAAGGAAATCTACCAGCCCATTATAGCTCCATTCACCCCTCATTCTGGGGTTAGCTCCCAGCAGTCTGAATACAGCTATAGGTTTATTAGGAGATCTGCTCCTGTACTTTTAGATAAGTTAACTTTTATCTTGAATTGAAGCGCAAGAGCTTTGGGGGAGGCAATGCCAGAGTCTCTCCGTGCTCCTGGGATCTTACTTTTGGATCCACCAGCATCAATCCTGGTAATCTGTGGATGTTGTATACCATGCAACCAAGTACTAACTTTTTATCTCCCCAAATTCTCGTAGCAGATACTCTTTTCTGTGGTAAGATTTTGGCATACAGCATAGGGGGCAAGTCAAACATACTTCAGTGGGCATGTAAGCATAATTTCTACCTAAAGTACAGCAGTGTATTGCTGTATTCACCACGCCATAAGCTACCTAGCAACATTGAGGGCAAATTTAGCAATAAACCAGTGGTAGATTTTCTTCTAATTTACAGAGATTTTATTTTATCATATTTTATTGAGCCCTTTCTTTTAAATGTTATGCACATCTTAAATTACAATCTAACCTTATAATAATAATACTTTATATAGCGCAGACAGATTACGCAGCGCTGTACAGAACTTGCCAAATCATGCCCACAGAGCTCACAATCTAATCAACCTACCAGTATGTGGGAGGAGACCCACGCAAACGAGAAGAGAACATACAAACTCTTTGCAGACGTTGACCTGGGACTTGAACCCTGAGCCACCGTGCTGCCCTATAATCTTACCTGATTAACTGGAAATTTGTAAGTGATATAACCTACAAATAACCTTATATGAGCTGAGCTATCGTTCTCTTAGGCAGATAACTCTTTATCCTTGACTCGTTTCCTTGTTGTGGGAAAATAAAGCTTTAACTCCAAAGATTCTCTGCACTTTGTGAAAATTCTTGTCATGGCTTGGTTCCTCAAGATTGAACCCAAGGTCATTTTGCCTTCCAGGATTAGGGCTGAAATCATGCACAACCAAGTCTTGGACTCCTGAAAGAAGGTTCTCCAGTTGTCTAGCTGTTCAGGCTGGTTTTATAGACACCGCAGTTTAGTTGGGCTCGGGGTAAGATAACAGAAGTTAAGGTAGTAGCAGGGAAGAGGCAGTGGTGGGGATGGCACTGCCACCTTCTGTAAACGGAGACCCGGCAGTGATGGGTGCCACGGCAGAGTGTAAAGTCTATGTGAGAAGAATACAGGAATTAATAATTCAGAGACTGAATGAAAATATTCTGGTAATATTGTACCTTTCAAGGCAGATGAACATTAGGTTGTTCTGTAGGCAGTTGTTGGCACTGAATAATCATGCCATATAGAAGTATTGGAGTGAATGATATATAGTGGTGAATAGAGCGGTACACTTATCAAATAATAATTGTATGCAAAAGAAAGGAAACATAAAACTATTACGAGTGTACATATGGTACCATATTTTTTTTTTTAAAAACCCCCATTGGACTATATTTAATAACCGCTTTATTTACCACAAACTGTTAGTGACCAGAATTTTGTGGGAATAGAGAAAGTTCCGGAGATAGGATAACATGGGTAATAAATTACTGAATTCCCAGACCCTATTAGGGGAAGCATAAATTAGATCCGAAAGGTATTACAGAACTTTGAAGTGTAAGCCCACTCTGAAGTGACCAAAACTCTCATTGTCAGAAATCAAAAGGCTAGACTCAACTTTGCTGAGTAGCGTGTTGTGTGGACAGAGGAGACAAGGTCCACAGGTCATTTTTGTGTTGAAAGCAAGTTTTATTTATTTGGATCTGTTGGAAAACATTGGTCCACTTTTATTAGTTTTTGCACAAATTTTCTGTATGACTGCATATAAAAGAACATTCAAACAGCTTTCACATGTATTTATGAAGTGCTTCCACACTGTGGCTGCCGAGCCACAAATTCTGCTCTTAAAGGGGCGTTTTGATGCCTATTCGGGCTGTGCGCTACATTTATTACTGCAACTCGACAGAATTGTGTTGCACGTTCTATGTTAACTGTGCACCAAAAAAAAAAACAAAAACGGTTGCACAGTTCCTGAGCAGTGCGGGTGTGCCAGATTATTTAAGACCATGTACCAGTATTCAATAATTTGGCACACTCTGCACATTAACCCCTTAAGGACGCAGGGGTTTTTTTTGCTCATTTCTTGCTCTCCACCTTTAAAAATCCATAACTTTTTCTTTTTACCGTGTACAGCGCTGTGTGTGGGGGCTTAATTTGTGCGTAACAAATTTTACTTTCCCGTGCTGTTATTTATTATTCCATGCTGTGTACTGGGAAGCAGGAAAACAATTCCAAATGTGGAAAAATTTGAAACAAACGCATGTGCGTCACGTTCTGTGCTCAGTTTTTACAACTTTTACTCTTGGGTCTGACGAAGACCCGAGGTTGTCATGGCAACCAATTGCCGCCCCCCCAATGACGTACAGGGGACTGACGATCTGAAGAAAGACTTTGCCGGCGGCAGAAGTTAACACTGATTGGAGCACATGACAGTAAGTCCCCTTTCATACTTCTGTTGTAAGATCGTATAGATGGATATGGCGCCCATGCACAGGGAAAAGATAAAATATGCTTTATCTTACCCTGTACATACGGCCTGGCTCCATGCATTGCTATGGAAAGGGAAGCGGTGAGCTGGGTCTGCTCCAGGTTTCAGTAGCCCCCTGGGCAACAGAATGCAGTGAATTCACGTGGAGACATTAAAAATTCAGAAACTAAAACTCCTCCTTTCTCCTGTTCCACAAAATATTCCCTAGTGTATCATACCAAATAGCTCACTCATGCTTAATTTGTATAAAGCCCCCTATGGATTTCTTATGTACAGCCTTATGTGGGCCCCCCAGCATACCTGACCCCCGGCATTTGCCCAGGTAAGCCCTTTGCTGGCGCCGGCCCTGTGGGTGAGCAGCGCCCACCTCTCCTCCTCTTCCGCGGGCTGATATGTGCTCGCACATGCTAGTGTGAAAGTAGCCTGAGCTGTAGGAATTCAGTGACACTTCCTCTTGTTTAAATAAGTTTAAATAAAAGTATCTTAGTAAAACACAGCACACAAAGCATATGCTGCCCTTCCATGGGTAGATTATGGTTAAAATGTAGGGTTCTGTTATACACATGAACACGTAAACATCTACCATCTACCTGACATAATGATTACGTTGCCAAAGTTTCACATGTCAATGATGGTTACTAGATGAAATGGGGTGAAAAATACAGTTTCTTACATTTATCCTATTCAAGTCCTACCAACTTAGGTATAGAAGTTTTCCCATAATCTTTATCATTCTAAGCATCCATATTAAAAATTCAATTTTTTGGGACTTTTATAAGAATAATAAAGGGGAAGGAGATGTAAAAAGAGTTTTGGAGTGCACGCCATGTGACCATGGTGCCGTATTAGGAATAGGAGACACGCTTTTGGGAAATTCCCCCCTAACAACTAATTACTGTTGTAAAATGATTATTGAGTCACAATAGTATTTGTTGTAGAAGCAGACCATCACATTGTCAGTGATTAGGAAGCAGGATTTTTTAACAAGGTGGTTCATTTTTCGATTCAAGGACATTGATCATTTAGTTTGTGATGCATTTCAGTTAAATCTCCTTTACAAACCTGTCTTGCGCTTTTCTACACATTTTTACATTCAGAAGCCTGTCATAAACCAACTTTGCTTTGTTGCCATAGCAACTGCTAGCTATGTTATATTCGGAAAATGCAGTGGAATATTTGGGAAAATTGTAGCATCAATGCAATTAAATAACACATGAAAACGCTGGTTGAATGTGTTATCTACTTATCATTAATGTCAATGCTGCTCTTTTTTCTTTTGCACAATATAGAAAAGAAAATTACTTCTTTGATGTAAGTAACAAGAACGTTATTAAGCGCTTAAGGTTTTTATGGCGGGCAAAACACTTAAAAAAACATGGGGGAGAATTTGTATATCGCTAAATCAGTTGAATGCCATTTGTTTCTAATACAGAATATTCCTATATAGTAGTAGATGTATAAAGAGTATGTACTTTATTTGTTATTGAAAACAAAGGGAAGGGAAAAAAAATATCACATCGAATTGGTATAAAGCTATATTTTTGCTGTACTTACTTTGAAGCTATTCTGAATCCATTCCTAAAAAAATATTGGAAATCATGTATTTTATAATGCAGTCTCATGCACACAACCGTCTGGTAAGGCAGTGAGCTAGCCGAACAAACTCCGGATAACTCAGTCTCACAACCTTCCGTTGTGCATGTTCAGTTATTTCCTATGGACACTGATGGGGCGAGCAGCACTCATTGGTAAATGTAAGCTTGCAGCCTGGAAAATGGAAACAGTTGTGTGCATGTGGCCTTAAGCAATGATCTTCTATTGTGAATTTTGTGATTTATCATTAAAAATCTTATCAAAATATTTGATATGGAAGCCCTGGAGACGAAACCCTGGGTCGGGCAGCTTGGTTTAGCTAGCGTCCCGCTATTAATTTTGATGCACAATTTTACTCATGTTTATGAGTATGTTTTTTAATAAATTCTTAACCTGTTGAAACACACTACACCATCTGCCTGTATGTTCCTCGTACCAATATCGTCTGACAAGAGTCAGTTAAGACGCAATGGTGCTGGTCTGAACTGAGGCACAGTTTCATCAGAAGGATCTGTCATTGCTAATGCTGGATTTCATCGAATGGATATCTAACACTTTAGAAGAAGAATTAGAAGAACTCTGGAGTTCCGGCTAGAAGGAAATTTGATTATTTTCTCTAAAAAAAACTGCTTTATCATTGACTTTGTGGACCGGTCTTGTTCCGTGAGTAGCTCCGTAGGGGCGAATTGTACACTGCTACAACCATTGATTTTCAGCATTCATATGTGTAGTCTCGCAACCCAACAATATTACGAAGCGAAACCACACATATACTTCGTATATGTTGACAAGTATATATTTGTGAATTATGCCACTCTCTGAAGCTGAGCTCTACGCCAACATAAAAAGGTCTATATCTGGGAGCGTTACCTTAATAAATGAGGATCAGATCCAATCTCTTATTGAGACCCTCTGGATGCCAACACGAACACGAACATTCAGAAGGTCTCACGATTGAGTAGTCTACATCTCACATCTCTTTCCCTCTGTTTAATAAAGATTTTCTCAATACTGCTCCAAACAAAACCCTGTGAGCTCTTGTTGTGTACCTCCCTAAAATGCCTACATAAGGCTGACACATAACTGCATTGTTTCCAATGGCCGACAAGTGACTCCTTATTATGGTTTTGAGAGGTCCTGCTGTATGGCGCACGTACTGCTTCTGGCAGATAGAACACCCTGCCAGGTACACAAAATTTGCAGCTAATATAACTGCGTATTTCAAATTCTTTTCCTGTTGAATATGAAATTAAGGTGTTACTATTATGTAGGAGCAAGCCTTACATTTTGTGTGCTCACATTTGAAACAACCAGGGAATCTCAACCATCTGGGAGCAGATGTCCTACCAGCTGTGCTGTCAAACAGGCTAGGTGACAAGAGAGAACCTAATGTTTTAGCTTTTTTAGCTGTACATCGGACACCAGACACTATCACCGGAGCCATGCCATCATCTTGCAGAGAACTGTTTGCTGTAACAAGTAGAAAAGACCAAGGCTTTGGATTCATTTTTGGAATGTTCCCTTCCTTGTCGTGCTGTATGAGTATTTTTAAGTAGATCCTGTTGTGTGGTCTTGGAAATCTTTTTATCTGCCATTTCTAAATGAGATCTTGTATATTTCCACTTAATAAGTCTTTCTTTTAATAACTCCTTCTCTCTAACAAATGTGCTGTCCTTTGTAGAGTTTCTGCGAATGTGTACCATCTCCCCATAGGGGATATTCTGAACCTCATGGGAGGAATGGCACGACGATGCTAGCAGAATGGAATTCCCTGCTCTTTGTTTTCTGTAGGGACTAATCAGAACTCTTTCACCACGTCCCTCTAATATAACGTCCAGAAATGTGGTAAACAAACCGCCGTAAGAGTAAGTAAACTGCTAGTTCATCTCATTACAATTTAAATAAGAGGCAACAAATTTTTCCAAAGAGCATCTCTCCTCCCCTCCAATTCCACACCAGGTCATCGATATAGCGGCCCAGCCATACAATCTATTCCTGGTATGGATACAATATAATCGGACAGATTTTTTCTGTATGTACTATATTTTGAGAGGTGTCACTGGAGGAACTAAAGACCCCTTTCATGGCGGATGGACGAATAGAGCACAGAAACATCTGTAGTCGCCCACTCATACTCCTCCCGCCACTCAAAGTCACTCATGATTTTCAACAGGTGCCTGGTATTCTGCAAAAAAGTTGGGGTAACCTTGGTCAGCGGCTGCAAATAATGATCTACCCATACCCCAAGTCTCACTCATACTGCCAATGCCCGCTACTACAGGTCTAGGGGGAGGAGGAAATACTCCTTTATGGACCAAGAGTGAAAGACTGGGGAAACGGGGGAGTCAACAAACATAATGTCCCTGACCCACTTAGTCAAAAGGCCTCTAACAACCCCCTCATCCAAAATCTTACCCATTTTTGTTGGAAGAGAGATGTGGCATCCCCGGACAAGGGCCTGTAAGTGGCAGCCTTGTTTAAAAACTCTTCATTGAATGCATCTAATAGCCATAGAGTGAGGAATACTACCACCAAACAGTGAGGGACACTACTCCCATACAGTGAGGGACACTACCTCCATACAGTGAGGGATACTACCGCCATACAAGAGAGACACTACTGCCATACAGTGAGGAATACTACCGCCATACAGTGAGGAACACTACCTCCATACAGTGAAGAATACAGCCATACAGTGAGGAACACTACCCCCATACAGTGAAGAATACAGCCATATTGTGAGGGCCACTACCCCCATACAGTGTGGGACACTACCTCCATACAATGAAGAATACAGCCATAAAGTGAGAAACACTATCGCCATACAATGAAGAACACTACTGCCATACAGTGAGGGACACTACCTCCATACAGTGTGGGACACTATCTCCATACAATGAAGAATATAGCCATAAAGTGAGAAACACTATAGCCATACAATGAAGAACACTACCGCCATACAGTGAGGAACACTATTGCCATACAGTGAGGGATACTACTGCCACACAATGAGGGACAATGCCGCCACACAGAGCTGAATCTACTGCCATACAGTGAGGAACACTACCTTCATACAGTGAAGAATACCGCCATACAGTGAGGAACACTACCGCCACACAGTGAGGGACACTACCTCCATACAGTGAAGAATACAGCCATACAGTGAGGAACACTACTGCCATACAGTGAAGAATACAGCCATGTAGTGAGGGACACTTCTCTCAAACACTGAAGAATACAGCCATACAGTGAGGAACACTACCTCCATACAGTGAAGAATAGAGCCATACAGTGAGAAACACTACTGCCATACAGTGAGGGACACTACCGCCATACAGTGAAGAATACAGCCATATAGTGAGGAACACTACCCCCATACAGTGAGGAATACCAGTGGCGTAACAAGACCCCCGCATTTAACTTCACATATTCAACAAATGAGATTGATCTAGAAAGACAAAAATATGATAATAATACCTTAGAACTGAATAATTACAGATTCATGAATCACCATTTTTACACTTTATTATTGCTACTTAATATTGATGTATCAATTATCCAAAGTACTTTATAGATAAAAGTAAATGGAATGGATAGTGTTGCTGGCAGGATTCCAGTGATTTTTAAGTTAAAGGGGTATTCCAGGAATCAGCAAAATTCATTTACAAATGGGTCCTTAAAATGCTGAAAATGCTGTTGACATACACTTTAATGAAGAAAAATGCTACTGGCCCTTTAATCAGTCCGTTAATTTCCTCCGCACAGAGAAGACAGAGGACAGAAGATGGCCGCTGGTCACATGTCCACATCACATGTCCTGCTGCTGCCTGTGCAGGTCATGTGAGCACCACTACGTTTGGCTGTAGTCGGTTGGTTGCAGTGCATCCAGTGTGATTAGTGTTTTGGTGATGGCAGCTACACATCATTACTATGGTAACAGAGCAGGACAGTCTGTAACATCATCAGTGGAGGCAGAACATAAGAGGGAGGAGAAGTTACTGAGATCTAAAGGATCTTGGGACTTGTAGTTTCCAGTAGCGGCCATCTTGGTGATAACTTTAGAGAGGCCATCATATTTTGTGAATCATAAAATCAAACTATTTAAGCTCCATTTTGTGACTAATGACAATGAGTTTTGCTATATTCATTTATTTATAGCATTATTGATTTTTGTATCAGATGTTCATGTTCACTGAATACCCCTTTAAGTACAAATGAGGTTTTACTTGTTTTTGATCTGTAGATAAATGCGGAAAGTTTTTAGTTAGAGAAGCTATTCAGATTCTTTGCCTTAGGTGAAAGAAACTGCAGTCTATAGACAAGATTTTGCTCAAGAAGTATGGCAGGAAGTAGGATGGGGAATAGAATATTCACAATTCATACCAATTCAATAGCAGATAAGAATCAATTTTGAGTATACAGAGTAACTTATATAACTAATTCATCCATTAGAAAAACATCATTTCAGAGCTGACTGGCAAAGCAAGACCTGGCAGCTATACCGACAAAGCTAGACTTGGAGTATGTTCTCACCAAACGGCGAAATAAGACTTCTCTATAGATTAGCTGTTTATTATCTGAATATGAGGTCAATGTAATATATCAGTGCATACACTAATCTGACTTTGGTCCACGCATAACAACCTTTTAAGGAATTCTTACCATGCACATTTGAAGTACTCATACACTCCACTCCATCTTTTGTCTGAGCATACAAACAAACCATCATATATGCCAAACCATCTGGTTTCTCTGCTGCCAGCCCATCTGTTCACCGTCCTGCCAGGCTGCCTCCATCACATGCTGTTCTGTATTCTCAGATGTCTGTCTCTGCCCTATGTGGCATCTGTATCCATTCATATCCTTGGGAAATGCCAGATGCTCTTCCACTGTTCGGCAAGGGACTTGAATCATTTTGGCTGTCCATTCAGTTCATTGGCTATACTGAATAATACTACATATTTCTCAAAATTGTAAAGGTCCTTAAAAGGAAAAGATGTTATACTTGTACAGTAAATGTATAATATATGATGATAACAGATAAGAAAGGTTTAGTTAAAGGAATCGCCTATTGAGGTAGATGTGATGGTAGTAACATTCTAAGCCCTAAACTATCTTTCCCTAATCATATAATACTTTCTAACCTTATCTACTCTTTAACTAATAAGCTCCTTTTTGACAGAGGCTACCTGCTGGTGGAGTAGCCTCTCCAGGCTGTGGGAGCAAAGACTACTCCACGCCCAAGTAGCCTTTGCTGTCTCTCCTACATGTGCATCCTATTCACGCTGCCTGCTCCTTCGAAATTCTGCAATAGTTACGGCTGTAGTGACATGGATATCACCGCTACCATGCATGTGTAGAGCTCTGAAATAGCCGGCAGCATGAGAGTAGTGCTACTAGGAGGGACAGCAATAGTTTCTGGGGTGTGGAGTAACTTTTGCTTCCACAGCCCAGAGAGCATTCTCCACGTTCCAGTAGCCTCTGTTGAAAATTAGCATATAAAGTGTTGATAATATTAGAAAGCATTATAGGATTAGGGAAAAATAGTTTAGGCAACCAGGCAAAATGCCCTTAATTGTTATAAAACTAATTGAGCAGGCAAAAAAACGATCAACAATATGAAACACACAAAATCCACCTAATTATGTATATAAAACCATCTTCATTATGCATCAAGCAATTCAAAAAACAAATATACAAAAATGTAATTACGGTATATACAATCTCTACTTGTACGGACATGCCGCTGGCATATCAATAGCCCCTTTTGTATGCGTCACTTGCTACACTGTGGAGGATGCAGGGGGGTGTAATGACATCATAACACGGTGCCCGCACCCTTGCATAGAGCTGCCACCCTGCAGAAGAGCTGAGAGAAGAAGAGATGGCAGCCACATAGGGACAGCCCGGTGAGATTTTTTTTTTTACATTTTATTCCTTGCCACACCATTCACATACATTTTCTAGGGGGATTGTATAGAATTATGAGGGAGCAGTATATAGTTAGTAGTTGAGTGGATGTATATAACCTGTGTGTGGGGGGCTGATTATAATTAGAATGTGTGTGGGGGAAGGAGGCTGTACATTAACTGAGGAGACTGCATACAAATAGTCCATGGGGAGGTGGGAGGCTGTATATAAGCTTGGAGGGAGTGCTTTATATAAACTACAAGGGGTCTGCATACATATACAAAAGGGGGGGGGTAGGGGACTGTTGTGGCTGTGGTCACATGATGCGTTTCTTTTGTGTCTTGAAATGCATCCTCAAACACATACATGTTATATAATAATTCCTTTACTTATATAGTGCACACAGATTACGCAGCACAAGCACAGAGCTTGTCAAATCAGTCCCTGTCCCCATTCTAATCAACCTACCAGTATGTTTTGGAGTGTGGAAGGAAATCAAAGGACCCGGAGGAAACCCACGCAAACAAGGAGAGAACATACAAACTCTTTGCAGATGTTGACCTTGGGACTTGATATATTATTAGTAGGTATGTGTTTAACATTGTTAATCATTATCATTAATGTGAAAAGACAAAACACATGTTGTTATAAATAACTTATACATTTGTGTTTGGTGATTTTTTGCCTTGTGTGAAAATCTATGTGCATACTATTCACTGAGAGCAGAACCTTTATATTCTATCTATTACTGCAAGCTATTCATTGACAGAAGTACCTTTATATACAATGTATTACTGTGCGCTATTCCCTGACAGCAGCACCTTTAAGATCTACATTTTAGTGCATGCTATTTTCTATGAAATATCAACTTTATGATGTGTATTAGTGCATGCTATTCACTGACCTCATCACCTTTATGATCTACATATTAGTGCGGGCTATTCATTGACAGAAGAACCTTTATGATTTACGTATTAATGCACATTATTCACTGACAGCAGCACCTTTATGATCTACGTATTAGTGCTTGCTATTTACTATGAAATATCACCTTTATGATATGCGTATTAGTGTATGCTATTAATTGACAGCAGCACCTTTATGATCTCTTTTTAGTGTACACCAAATTCGGTATAGACCCATACTTTGCAATTCAGGTGAACTCATCACTGATAATCAAGTTGTGTGCAAATATATGAGTAGCAGGGTTAGAATATTGACAATTTACTCAATAATAAGATAAGTCACTCAGGCTGTGGGGGGGGGGGGTAAAATGGGTGTTCACAGCTTTAACTAAACAGAGCTTCAGCTTTATATACAATCCCTTTCTGAATACTGACACCATAATAGACTCACTTCTTTCTCTAAGCCACTGCTTCTAAGGAGGAGATTTCTAATGTGAATCCCACATTGATATGACAAAAATGTCACAGCTGACATGATTCCGGGAATGAGCTGAACTGCTGGGACACATCACAGAGGAGCATGCAGTATGTATCAGGGCAGCTTGTTAATCTCCTTCTCCAATGCCTGGGATGCAGAAGCTCCAGGGCTCTCTTGGTGACTGATTTTATCTTCAGGGCATTGTTACTGGCATCAGCTCTTACGGTGCAGACGGCTTGATTTTGAAGGGAGACCCTCTATAGCTGTTAACTTGATGATGTTAAACTTGCAAAACTATGCTAAGTGGGTTATTTTTATTGAATCAATATCGTTGACAATAATTTTATACGCTTATTGATAAAGGAAAAGAATATTAGTTATTAAATTGATGGTCTTCATTGTCAAAATCAGTTGTATCTTAAATGGCTAAATACTTGTAAAATATATGATACAATTTGACATCTTCAGCACCCAGTTAAAATATAATTGTTTATTAAGTTATCACTTTATTTAACCCCTTAGTGGTCGGTCTGTTCTTGGTCTTAAGCAACAATTTTATTTTGTTTTCTTTAATATAGTCTTACAGGGGCTAATATAAAATAAATGTAAAACAACAAAGGTTCCTATTTAATTTTACAGGACACTGGTTGCTGATTATTATACTGTGAAATGCAACAACATTTATTATTTGTTATTAAAGGACATCTACAATCAGATCAACTGATAGAAGACTCATATTACTGACCTGCTCCTTCAAGCCTCCTGTGCAACTCTTCTTATTAGAATCTTCAACAGCCACATTTTGGAGAAATACACGTTAGTGATTAGGGAAATTAGAGAAAGCCTTAGAATCTCCATCATATTTTGGCAGCAAAAGCAGTTGTACTCCATAACTACTGGGTAGACTTGGAAGAGATTGTGTTGCAAGATACTGGCTTAAAAATCTTGAAGAGTCAAAGGTGTTGGAGCAGACAAGAAATATTTGTATACTGCAATGAATGGGTTGCATGAGCTAAAACTGATGTAGATTGAGATCATGCATTCAAAATTTGTGGCCTGATATTACTGTTACGAGAAGTGGGATATAGATTCACTCTCCCACCCAACTAGTTTTGCTTTGTCTAAAGTCAAGGCCATTTCTCAACTTTCCCCGTTGGTCGTCACCCTGCGCAACAAGACAAAAGCTCATAACCTCTAATTGTAGAACGTAAGCCAAAGCTCCTATGGGTCTGGCAGAGAGTATTCAGTCCATGGAAAATTCAGGAAGCAGTCAGACAAAATCCAAGGAACAAGCCTGAAGTCAGGGCAGACAGCAAGCAGTTAAAATTAAAAGTACAAGGAGCAGGTCAGGACTGGCAGATATAGTCAGATGAAGCTGGAATAGTCCCCAGAAACGGAATAAAGAGTGGAGAGAAAGAGCCATACAGCATAGACAGGTGAGAAAGTAGGTCTGAGCAGGAATTATGTAAATATTATCCCCCCCCCCCCCCCCACAATCTTTCTACAATATTCTATGGGAAAACTATATCAGTGGGGGTAAAACTACTGGGGAGGGAGGAAGCACTATTTCTAATTAGAGGAATAATATTCTAATAAGGAGGGAAGCACTTTTTATTGCAAGCACCTATAGGAGGAATTACATTTCTGTAAGTGGAAACTATGAAAGGGTGCAGTACTATTTTTATGGTAGAAGCACTATAGCGGAACACACATTTTTTTGGGGGGGGAGTACTAATTCAATGGAGAAGCACCCCTTCTTTACTCTACACTATTACCAGGGGTAAGAATTATTCTCATATACTGTGTTAAAGGGGTGAGCACTATTTGTATTAGAAGAACACTATTACTATGGGATACATGGGAAACTGTATCACTTTAGGGGCACTCAGTGGGAAACATTTATGCTGTTGTTGACCCTTTTTGGTGCACTACTTCTATAAGTAATCATGGCACATATATTTTTTACTAGCTGGTCGGCATAGTTTAATGGTCTGTATGTAACTATTATTCTATGGTGCTTTATTTTGGGGCACTTGGTAGGACAGTTTGAGCAACAGCATCACGATGTAGAGTATGTGTTAAGATGGTGTGAATAGATGAAAGAAAATCTATTATGATCTACATGGGCAAGTTGAGGCTGGAAGAAATAGTTAAAAACGTAATTTACTCCTTCATGTATAAGGGCATATAAATAACAGAAAGTTGTTTACTGTATTATAGAATGGCAATGCATGAGTATAGCTATATTTGTTATCTGTTAAAGGAGTTGGCCACTCTTTAACATAAATTACCTATGAGCCTTTACTGCCTTAATAATATTCCCTAAATGTTTACCAATTGATTCATCATCCCTGATGCTTCCTTTATTTCTGTGTGCAGGCTCTCTGTGCACTCTGTAGGACCTTTAGCAGGAGAATTATGATTCATCCTGCTGCATCCCACCTGGAGGCTGCCATGACAGATGTGCTGAAGGAGGAAGAAACAGAAAGTTGTGTAGAGATTCAGAGGGCAGCATGTGGATAACAGGGAAAGGCTGAAGCTCTCAAAGGAGGAAAAGACACAGGTACATATACATGCAGAGACATGTCTAATGAAAGAGATTTATTGAAAAGTAGTCAACCCCTTTAATTATAGTTTGTTTTTGCACTCATTAAAGAGACCTCTATGGAATGTATGAATATTCTAAAACCCCAAACATTGCAAGTTTTCTAGATCATTCCTGAAGCTAAAGGGGTTAGATTTTATATAAAGCTTTAAGCTTAAAATCCTTGTTTTATTTTTAATGAATCCAGCCTATTATGTGGATAAACAATTGATAAAATACACATAGAAATATTTAAGCCATCTTCATTATCTGAAAATGAATCCTTACCTTGTAGGAGGGAGATTTAATTGGAATCTAATCAATGGAACTAATGTTCAATTTAAGTTTATAAAGAAAGATATAAAAATCTGAGTTTATGTGGTTGCTGTTATTTTTAAGGCGATCTCCAATATTTATCTCTTCTCATAAACGTTTGATGCTGCTAAAAATTGTATAATCTATTATGTACAAGCATCCTGCATAATTTCTGAAGCTAAGACTGTAATAAGCAAAACAGAAGCTGGGGAACTGTAGGCTTGGAGCCTGTAGCTGAATATCTCTACCGAGAAATAAGACATTTTTCATCTTTAATTTATCCAACTTGGTTAAAAGTATCTCACTCCTTTTTAATGTATTTAATTATTTTTTAACTATTTCAAGATGAATAGATTATTTGAGACTAGAGCTACCAGAGGACCTTTGAAGAGAGCTGCACCTGTGCCCTTCCAATGTCCAAATATTTCCACTCTGTGGTGGTAATAGCACATGAATAAACCAATAAACCAGACTTACATTTTTAAAAGCTGGTAAAAAGAATAAAACTGGCTTCATTAAGAAATTCTCCCTACTTTGTAAAGAAACACTCTGGGGGGATTTAGCAATGTGTCTTAGGTTCCGCCAGTCTCTAGCTGGAAAACACTCATCTTTTGCTGCGCCAGATTTGAATTTTGGTTCAGTATAAGACATTCGGTTTCTACTTTAGACCTACTTTTAGTTGATCTAAACTGTGCGCCAGACATTGTTTTTTTTTACAAACTAAGCAGAATTTGTTAATGAAATATATTAGAAAAACTTTTAACGCCCACGTAATATCAAAATATTTTATCTCAAATGATGGTTACGCTTTAAGTACATAATAGACCAGGGGGTGTTTATAGAGCTTGGGTCCCCATCTTAAATTATGTAACGGTACAGAGTAGACTAATGTATGGAGTCTATGCAAAGTGTACAGTGGGAATGATAAATCTAGTATATAAACTATGGTGTAATCATCGCATACCAAAAATAATAGAAACTTGAAATCTCATGTAATACAAAAAAGTATGATGTATGCCTGTGCCTAGTGGTGGGGTCTGGTGTGCCGCATTTAACAGGGGTTTTTGGTGCACGCAATCGGATTTTGCCACAATCGCGTCGACTTTCGTGCAACACAAATCGGGGGGGGGGGGGGGGGTGTGATTGTGGCGGCATGGCCGTTTGCCAACCTGACTGATTCGGACTAAGTGCGGGATTTTAAATTCAAATTGTGTCGCAAGACAAGCACTCACATACACCAGGAGGAAGAAGGTGAATTCCGGCGGACCTGAGTGGGGAAGCGACACACGCAGGATCTCGGGCGCACGATCTTGTTGAATCGCGGCAGACTTCTTACTTGTCGGACAACGCACCTCGGGGATTGCGCAGGGACCAGGTAAGTAAATGTGCCCCATAATTTCTAATGGTCTGACATGTCTCTTGGGTGCCTCTCACCTCCCTTAAATGTGTCTGGGGCCTGTGTGGCATTCATCAACCCTAGTTCCACAGGTCATTATTGACACAGAAGTGGTTGTCATTGTGAGATTTGACTGGGAGGGGGGGGGGGTTATAAGATTTCCATGGGCCCTGGACTGTATGAATATTATAACCCCCACAAGTCTAGAATTCAATTTCTAAATATGGTTCTAAAATCATATGGTTCTGCTGGCGGCTTCAAATGTTGTCGACATCTTTCCGAGGATCGTAGCTCCCTGTGACGTCATCGTGGAGCGGCGATCTGTCATCATGGTAGCCTCGGGTCTTACAAAGACCCGAGGCTACTTCGGCTATCAGCACATTGTAATGTATGAGGAGTAAAATCCCCATATACTGCCATACTGTAGTAAGGCAGTATATGGTAGGATCGTACAAACACGCTAGGGTTAAAGTACTCTAGGGAGTCTGAAAAATAGTAAAAATAAAAATAAAAAAAAGTAAAAAAAAAATTATAATAAAAAACCCTAAAACTCAAATCACCCCCCTTTCCCTAGAACTGATATAAATATAAATAAACAGTAAAAATAATAAACACATTGGTTATCACCACATCCAAAAATGACCGATCTATAAAAATATGATAACGTTTTTTCACTGCGTTTAACCCCGTAACGGAAAATCACGCCAAAAGTCGAAAATGGCACTTTTTTGCCTAAAAAAATTTAAAAAATTCTATAAAAAGTGATCAAAAGGTCGCACAGTCCTAAAAATGATAACATTGTAAACTTCATCAAAATCCGCAAAAAACTACACCTCCCAAAGTTCTGTACACTAAAGTATAAAAAAGTTATTAGCGCCAGAAATTTAAATTTATGAAAACATTATAAAACCTATACAAATTTGGTATCCCTGTAATCATAGCGACCCAAAGAATAAAGTAAACATGTAATTTGGGGTGCACAGTGAAATCCGTAAAATCCAAGCCCACAAGAATAAGGCACAAATGCATTTTTTACCAATTTCACTGCATTTGGAATTTTTTTCCCTCTTCCCAGTACACGGCATGGAATATTAAATACCACCATTTTGAAGTATAATTTATTACACAGAAAATAAGCCATAACACAGCTCTGTACATGGAAAAATAAAAAAGTTATAGAATTTTGAAGGTGAGGAGGGAAAAATTAAAATGCAAAAACGAAAAAGGGCTGCGGCATTAAGGGGCTAAATGGTGCCACTAGAAAGTACAATTTGTCCTGCAGACTTCGCTAATACAGCTCTGTACATGGAAAAATAAAAAAAGATATGGCTTGTAGAAGGAGGAGAGTGAAAAACTGAAATGCAAAAACCCTAAAAAAAACTGAGCTTAAAGGGGTTAATTAAACTTGGACCCCTTCTGGAGTCCAAGCAAAGCATGGGAATCATGGAATAAACACTGAAGATCAGAATTAGAGAACACCACACATTTTCCTTAATGTCAAGGTCACTGTGTAGACCTATGTGAATATATCCTAACATGAGTATTTTAAGCCTATTTCATAAATCGTAAATCTTCTAAAGCACAATATAAAAATTAGATAATTGATAATGGTTCCTTCCTTGCGTTCCTAACTCAATCAGCCAGCAATTTTCATGTAGGACAATTCCCCCTGTCACAGAGCAAAATGGGTGAAGCAGTTCCTTTAAACAGAAAACATTAAGACAAAGAAATGGCCAGCCCAGAGTCCTGATCTAAACCCTGTAGGAAACCTTGGTGACAAAGTTATGGCCAAAAACCCACCAGTCACAGAACTGTGGAAAAGACTGGGAGAAGAGTGGTCCAAAATTACACCAGAGCCGTGTGAGAGACTAGGAATGTCCTGTGGCTGCAGATGTGCTGAGGTCATTTAAAGCAAAGGGCTGAGAACTTCATTCATAACATTTTTTTCAAAATAAAGGTTTTATGTTGATATACATTGGTTATTTTGTAAAACACTAGAGGTAGTGACATGGTGTACCCCTTACAAAAATTCCATCAAATGGTGATCAATCTAGATTACATTATTTCTGAAAAAATGAAGTGATCATTCATTATTTTTTAATTTTGATCCCTAGTGTAGTAAGGAAATGGCAATTTTACTTAAAGGGAATCTAATCAAGCATGATAAACCAGGGACACTTACTCATAGTTCCAGGAACTGTGACTGTGGTAATCTTCTTATATATGTTATCCATGGCCTCCTTCCTTCTAAAGAAGCACTTCCCCCTCCCACTGTGTGCTGCATCTTCCTCTGCTACTGTGAGATTACAGCAGTGCAAAGGGAAGTGGGAATTCTGAGGGAGCAGGGGGAGATGTGCTTCCAGGGCCGGCGCCAGCACTCGGCATACCTGGGCAAGTCCTGAAGCCCAGGGCTGCTGGGGGGGGCCAATATAAGGCTGTACATAACAATCCATAGGGGATGAGGCGGGCTTTATATAAAATAACCATGAGGGGGTTTTACATAAAATAATCATGAGTTGGCTATTCATAAAATAACCATGAGGGGGCTGTTTGGTATGATAAACTATGGAATATTTTTGGGAAAAGGAGACTGTTTTAGTTTCTGTATTCTTAAAGCCGCCGAGTGAGTTCACTGCAAAGGGGCCCACTGAGGAGCTGTCGCCTACTGAAACGTGCATGATCCTACACAGTATCACTGCCTGCGATCCTCCCAGAGCTCTTCTGGCTCATTAGCATACATTTACGTTTATTTCAGAAGAACGGAGGCAATGGATAACAAATATAATAAACCACAGTCATGGTGCCTGGATCTATAAGTCCCTGGTTTATAGTGCTTGATTTTCATGCTTTATTTTTATTTAACCTGCATGTTGCTCAGTGTGTTTTATGGGATTTATGCCTCTTAAGGTGGTAGTCTCTGTGGCACTTACTTGCTATGACTATCCTTGCTAGCTTCTTACAATTCATTTACACTTTATTGACTACTGGCATGTAACTGCTTTTCAATACTAAAGTTTAGTTAAACTACTTTTTAAAGGGTATTCTAGGAATAAACATAATTCATATTCAAATGGTTCATTAAAATAGTCCCTGACGCTCACTAATAGCCCCCACACACTTTAAGCCCCGGACACTTCAGCAATTGTGGTTGTAATCCAAGGATGACTGCTAGAGATGAGCGAACATACTCGTCCGAGCTTGATGCTCGATCGAGCATTAGCGTACTCGTAACTGCTCGTTGCTTGGACGAGTATTTCGCCCGCTCGAGAAAACGGCAGCTCCCGCCGTTTTGCTTTTTGGCGGCCAGAAACAGAGCCAATCACAAGCCAGGAGACTCTGCACTCCACCCAGCATGACGTGGTACCCTTACACGTCGATAGCAGTGGTTGGCTGGCCAGATCAGGTGACCCTGGGATAGACTAGCCGCTGCCCGCGCTGCTCGGATCATTCTCTGTCTGGATGCCGCTAGGGAGAGAGCTGCTGCTGGTCAGGGAAAGCGTTAGGGTGTTCTATTAGCTTACTGTTAGGCAGGAGTGATTCTACAACAACCCAACAGCCCTTCTTAGGGCTACAATAACGTTATACTTTTTTTTTTTATTTGCTTGTGGCTGGGCTTGCTGGCACTAGTAGTGCAGCTAGTACCATATTGTGAGGAATTAGCAGGGGGACTTGCTACCGTTGTGTTTAGCTCTTAGTGACACACATATCCACCTCAAACACCAAAGTGGGAAAATTTATTAGGGGTTTGATTTCAATTAGGCAGTCTGCCAGTTTCTTTTTATTTTACGTTTATTTTTTTAATAACTCAGTGTCATCTCATCTTGCATAGTAGTGTGCTTTAATACTTGGCTAGAAAATAGCCATAGGAGAATCCAAACGGCTTACTTACGCCTACAGTAGCGTTATATATATTTGATTTCTGGTTGATCTGCTGGTGGCTGTAGTTGCTGCAGTGCATCTACTAGCAAATTGTGAGCAATTTGGAGTGAGACTTGCGACCACTGTGTTTTGCGCTTAGTGACGCACATATCCATCGCAAAGACCGAAGTGGGAAAATTTATTAGGGCCCGGGGTTGGATTTCAATTAGGCACAGTCTGCCATTTCCTTTTTTATTTTATGTTTATTTTTTTCATAACTCAGCGTCATCTCATCTGGCATAGTAGTGTGCTTTAATACTTGGCTAGAAAATAGCCATAGGAGAATCCAAACGGCTTACTTACGCCTACAGTAGCGTTATATATATTTGATTTCTGGTTGATCTACTGGTGGCTGTAGTTGCTGCAGTGCATCTACTAGCAAATTGTGAGCAATTTGGAGTGAGACTTGCGACCACTGTGTTTTGCGCTTAGTGACGCACATATCCATCGCAAAGACCGAAGTGGGAAAATTTATTAGGGCCCGGGGTTGGATTTCAATTAGGCACAGTCTGCCATTTCCTTTTTTATTTTACGTTTATTTTTTTCATAACTCAGCGTCATCTCATCTGGCATAGTAGTGTGCTTTAATACTTGGCTAGAAAATAGCCATAGGAGAATCCAAACGGCTTACTTACGCCTACAGTAGCGTTATATATATTTGATTTCTGGTTGATCTGCTGGTGGCTGTAGTTGCTGCAGTGCATCTACTGGCAAATTGTGAGCAATTTGGAGTGAGACTTGTGACCACTGTGTTTTGCGCTTAGTGACGCACATATCCATCGCAAAGACCGAAGTGGGAAAATTTATTAGGGCCCGGGGTTGGATTTCAATTAGGCACAGTCTGCCATTTCCTTTTTTATTTTACGTTTATTTTTTTAATAACTCAGTGTCATCTCATCTGGCATAGCAGTGTGCTTTCATACTTGGCTAGAAAATAGCCATAGCAATAGGATAGCATCGTTTGGTTTTAAAAACTAAAAAACACACAAAAAAAAAAAAACACAAAAAAAAGTTAAAAAAAAAATTAAAGTTATAACTCTCATTTTCAAAATGTTTAACCCGAGGGCTAGGGGTAGAGGACGAGGGCGGGGACGTGGGCGTCCAACTACTGCAGGGGTCAGTGGCCGTGGTCCTGGGCGGGGTGAGACACCACCTGCTTATGAGGGAGCAGGGGAACGCCGCAGAGCTACACTCCCTAGGTTCATGTCTGAAGTTACTGGGACTCGTGGTAGAGCACTGTTGAGGCCAGAACAGTGCGAACAGGTGATGTCGTGGATTGCCGACAATGCTTCGAGCAATTTGTCCACCAGTCAGTCTTCCACGCAGTCCACCCATGTCACCGAAATCGGCACTCCTCCAGCTCCTGCACCTCAGCCTCCTCCCCCCCAGTCTGCCCCCTCCCAGCAAAATTTGCCATTTGAACCGGCATACTCTGAGGAACTGTTTTCTGGACCCTTCCCACAGTCACAAACCACTTGTCCGGTTGCTGATGAGCAATTTTCCGATGCCCAGGTTTTCCACCAGTCGCAGTCTGTGGGTGATGATGACCTTGTTGACGTACTGGAAGAAGTGTGTAAAGAGGTGTCCGACGATGAGGAGACACGGTTGTCAGACAGTGGGGAAGTTGTTGTCAGGGCAGGAAGTCCGAGGGGGGAGCAGACTGAGGGATCGGAGGATGATGAGGTGACAGACCCAAGCTGGGTTGAGAGGCCGGGTGAACACAGTGCTTCTGAGACGGAGGAGAGTCCTCGACCAGAACAGGTTGGAAGAGGCAGTGGTGGGGCCAGACGGAGAGGCAGGGCCAGAGCTGGTGCATCAGCGCCAAATGTGTCAACTAGTGAAGCTCCCGTGGCGAGGGCTCCTGCGGCGAGGGCTAGATTTTCAGAAGTCTGGAGGTTCTTTAAGGAAACACCGGATGACCGACGGACTGTGGTGTGCCACATTTGCCAAACCAGGATCAGCAGGGGTTCCACCACTAATAGCTTAACTACCACCAGTATGCGCAGGCATATGAATGCTAAACACCACTGCTCCTTCCCCTGTGTCAGCTGATAGTCAGCCCCCTGCCCAGGACCCTGCCACAAAAACCCCATCGTCGCCTCCACGATCCTCCACAGCATCCACCAGCGTTCAGCTCTCCATACCCCAGACGCTGGAGCGGAAACGCAAATATAGTGCAACCCACCCGCACGCCCAAGCCCTTAATGTGCACATCTCCAGATTGCTAAGCCTGGAGATGCTGCCCTATAGGCTAGTAGAGACCGAGGCCTTTCGCAGCCTCATGGCGGCGGCCGCCCCTCGGTATTCGGTCCCCAGCCGCCACTACTTTTCCCGATGTGCCGTCCCAGCCCTGCACCAGCACGTGTCAGACAACATAATCCGTGCCCTGACCAACGCCGTTTCTGACAAGGTCCACCTGACCACGGACACGTGGACGAGTGCTGCCGGGCAGGGCCACTATATATCGCTGACGGCACATTGGGTTAACTTGGTGGAGGCTGGGACCGAATCTGACCCTGCGGCTGGTCATATACTGCCGACGCCGAGGATTGCGGGGCCTACCTCGGTTCAGGTCTTTCAGGCCTACTATGCCTCCTCCTCCTCCCACCCCTCCTCCACCTCCTCCTCCGAACGACCATCCGTGGGCATGGCGCCATCAGTCGGTAGCTCTAGGCACAGCAGCAGTGCCGTCGCTAAGCGACAGCAGGCGGTGCTGAAACTGCTGAGCCTAGGCGATAAAAGGCACACCGCCCAAGAACTATTACAGGGCATCACGGCGCAGACTGATCTGTGGCTGGCACCGCTGAACCTGAAGCCAGGCATGGTTGTGTGTGACAACGGCCGTAACCTGGTGGCGGCTCTGCAACTCGGCAGACTGACACATGTGCCATGCCTGGCCCATGTGTTAAATCTGATAGTTCAGCGTTTCCTCAAGACATACCCCAATCTGTCTGATTTGCTCACGAAGGTGCGCCGCATCTGTGCGCATTTCAGGAAGTCCAGCACAGATGCTGCCACTCTCAGGGCAGCGCAGCGCCGCCTCCAACTGCCCGCTCACCGACTGTTGTGCGACGTGCCCACGAGGTGGAATTCAACACTGACCATGTTATCCAGAGTTTACCAGCAGCGCCGAGCGATTGTAGACTGCCAGATGTCAACTTCCACCAGAACTGGTAGTCAGGTCAGTCAGCTTCCTCAAGTCTACAATGAGGAGTGGACGTGGATGTCTGATATCTGTCAGGTGCTGAGTAACTTTGAGGAGTCAACACAGATGGTCAGTGGCGATGCCGCCATCATCAGCCTCACCATCCCGCTGCTTGGCCTGTTGAAAAACTCTCTGGTCAGCATGAAGTCGGAAGCTTTGCGCTCCTCACAAGAGACGGGGGAAGAAGATTCCCTTGTTGATAGCCAAAGCACCCTTAGGTCTGTTTCTCAGCGCATATCGGAGGAGGTGGAGGAGGATGAGGAGGAAGAGGAGGAGAATGTTGGCGAGACACAAGAGGGGACCATTGTTGAGTCCTTCACTGTTGAGCGTGTATGGGCAGAAGAAGAGGAGTTGGAGGAGTTGGAGGAGGAGGAAATGGACAGTCAGGCCAGTGAGGGGAGTGAATTCTTACGCGTTGGTACTCTGGCGCATATGGCAGATTTCATGCTAGGCTGCCTATCCCGTGACCCTCGCGTTCAAAGAATTTATTCCAGCACCGATTACTGGGTGTTCACTCTCCTGGACCCACGGTACAAGCAAAATATTTCCACTCTCATCCCTGGAGAGGAAAGGAGTGTGAGAATGCATGAATACCAGCAGGCCCTGGTGCACAAGCTGAAACAGTATTTCCCTTCTGACAGCGCTAGCGGCAGAGTGCGTAGTTCTGCGGGACAAGTAGCGAGGGAGAGTAGGCGAGCAGGCAGCTTGTCCAGCACTGGCAAGGGTACGCTTTACAAGGCTTTTGCCAGCTTTATGTCACCCCAGCAAGACACTGTCACCTGTCCCCATTTCGGCAGAGTAGGGCTGATCTTTACAGAAAGATGGTGAGGGAGTACGTAGCTGACCATACCATCGTCCTAAATGATCACACAGCTCCCTACAACTACTGGGTTTCAAAGCTGGACATGTGGCACGAACTGGCGCTGTACGCCTTGGAGGTTCTTGCCTGCCCTGCCGCTAGCGTCTTGTCCGAGCGGATTTTCAGTGCAGCTGGTGGCATCATCACCGATAAGCGTACACGCCTGTCGACTGACAGCGCTGACAGGCTGACGCTTATCAAGATGAATAAAGCCTGGATTTCTCCTAATTTCCAATCTCCACCAGGTGAAGGAAGCTCAACCTGAATAATTTATCCACTCCTCCTCCTCCTCATTTTCCTCCTTCTCCTCCTCTTTGTACAGTAAAGCAGAGGAAACTGGCTATTTTTTGACAGGGCCCACTGGCTCTAGCTATAGTACTTTATGCATTTAATTTTTATGGAGGGCCACCGACCCGGTCCTCTGTTTTAAACAATTTTTGGGAGTGCCACATAAAGGCACTCAATCTATTAAATTTTTCTGGAGGGCCACCTACCTGCTCCTCTGGTTTGAAAACTTTTTTGGACTGCCACATACAGGCACTCAATCTATTCAATTTTTCTGGAGGGCCACCTACCTGCTCCTCTGGTTTGAAAACTTTTTTGGACTGCCACATACAGGCACTCAATCTATTCCATTTTTCTGGAGGGCCACCTACCTGCTCCTCTGGTTTGAAAACTTTTTTGGACTGCCACATACAGGCACTCAATCTATTCCATTTTTATGGAGGGCCACCTACCTGCTCCTCTGGTTTGAAAACTTTTTTGGACTGCCACATACAGGCACTATCCAAATTGAATTGTCTCCATAGCAGCCTCCACACGTTGTCTCCATTGCTACCTCCAAAAGTCGTCCATATAGCTGCCTCCATACATCGTCCCTTTATCAAACGAGGTGTGTCAGGCCGAAATTTGGGTTGTTTTCATGGATTCCACATCAAAGTTGTTAACTTTGTCGCCACCCTGCTGTGTTATCCACAAAATACACTGGCAAACTTTTACCATTTACGGATATTATTTCAGCGCTTCTTGCGCATCTGTTTACATTCCCCTCACCCGCCATATCCTAAACTTATAAGAACGCTACTACACTTGATCTTATACAAAAGGTTCTTAGAAGTGCTGTTTGGGGAGTAGCCTAGAGACAGGGGCTTGGATTGGCGAAAGCTCGCCTGGCAGCGGAGCGCCAGCTCCATGCCAAGAACCAACTAACATAGTTTTAACTGCAGCACCTTTAATCTACTACTAGTTCACTGCCTCCATACATGGCCGCCTTATCAAACGTGCTGTGTCAGGCAGAATTTTGGGTTGTTTTCATGGCTTCCACAACAAACTTGTTAACTTTGTCGCCACCCTGCTGTGTAATCCTCAAAATATACTGGCAAACTTTTACCATTTACGGATATTATTTCAGCGCTTCTTGCGCATCTGTTTACATTCCCCTCACCCGCCATATTCCAAACTTATAAGAACGCTACTACACTTAACTTGGTGCAGGCTGGGACCGAGTCTGACCCTGGGGCTGGGCATATACTGCCGACGCAGATGATTGCGGGGCCTACCTCGGTCCAGGTGTTTCAGGCCTACTATGCCTCCTCCTCCTCCCACCCCTCCTCCACCTCCTCCTCCTCCGAATTACCATCCGTGGGCATGGCGCCATCAGTCGGTAGCTCTAGGCACAGCAGCAGTGCCGTCGCTAAGCGACAGCAGGCGGTGCTCAAACTGCTGAGCCTAGGTGATAAAAGGCACACCGCCCAAGAGCTATTACAGGGCATTCCACATCAAACTTGTTAACTTTGTCGCCACCGTGCTGTGTAAGCCACAAAATATACTGGAAAACTTTTTTCATTTACGGATATTATTTCAGCGCTTCTTGCGCAGATGTTTACATTCCCCTCACCCGCCATATCCCAAACTTATAAGAACGCCACTACACTTGATCTTATACAAAAGGTTCTTAGAAGTGCTGTTTGGGGAGTAGCCTAGAGACAGGGGCTTGGATTGGCGAAAGCTCGCCTGGCAGCGGAGCGCCAGCTCCATGCCCAGATCCAACTAACATAGTTTTAACTGCAGCACCTTTAATCTACTACTAGTTCACTGCCTCCATACATGGTCCCCTTATCAAACGAGCTGTGTCAGGCAGAATTTTGGATTGTTTTCATGGCTTCCATGTTAACTTTGTCGCCACCCTGCTGTGTAATCCACAAAATATACTGGCAAACTTTTATCATGTACCGATATTATTTGAGCGCTTCTTGCTCACCTCCTTTGGTTCCTCTCTGCCACCCATTGGTTTGAAGCCTGAGTCCATTTAGGGTATGTTGCCATGACACTCTCTAGCCTGCCGCTGCTGCCGCTGCCGCTGCCTCTGCATGCCGTCCCCTATAGTGCCAGGGTCAATTATTGGATGTTTTAGATCCTATCTAGCCTCATTCGGTCACTCTGTCATGGCCATGCTGTTGCCCATAATTTTGGCATAATGGTGCGATTAAGCAGCCTCAGAGGCATCCATGCATGCTGCCCCTGCTGTTTTCTGTCCATTTCCGTGGTGTTTCCATCCTTTTCTGAGGTTCCCAGGTGTTTGGCCAAGCTTCCCTGTGCAGAGCCTTGAGCATTTTTCAAGGGGACCGAGTCTCCCATTGACTTCAATGGGGCTCGTTACTCGAAACGAGCACTCGAGCATCGGGAAAAGTTCGTCTCGAATAACGAGTACCCGAGCATTTTAGTGCTCGCTCATCTCTAATGACTGCCCTTCATTTCTAACGGAACACATGACTACACTTATGGAAAATTATCTTCAAAAAAGTTTATTGTGAAGATAATTGTGTTATTTTGTTGTTTTATTTTTTAATAACATGAAATTGTACCCCTTTAAAGTTTTTATTATTTCTTTATGAGAATTAGTAAGGCTTGTTTGGTGAGTGACAAAGCCTCTGTGCATTGCCCAGGATATTCTCAGTATAGAAGTGCATGGACATGACAATGTGCTGGTTGATAGCTCTGCACTGTCAGCAGCCGTGACTGTGTCACTAGACTGGAGAAGAATGGACAGAAGTGATAAGTCATTGAGTGAGCTCCTCTAGACAGGAACGTTCTCCTGAGATGCTGAAAGGTCATTTCTTCCCCTAAACAAAGTCACTTAGGGTGTGCTATGATAGCCTGTCCAACAGCTTTCCTTTTACATATTTATGAATTTATAGGGATTAATTAGCTTATTTATAAATTATACTATTATGATTTTACTGAGATATATATATTTCTTACCTTATTTCTTATTTATGACTTAAAGAATAGGACATATTGACAACATTATGCAGCAAGAAGCCACAGAGTGGCACAATGACAGAGTGTGGAGGTGGCGGCAACCTGGTAGGCCACAAAGTAGTGCAATGACAGTATGGAGGTGGCGGCAACATGTTAGTCCACAGAGTGGCAGAATGACTGAGTGTGGAGGTGGCAGCTGCAGCAGGAGGTCAGAAAGTGGCAGAATGACAGAGTGTGGAGGTGGCAGCAACCTGGTAGGCCACAGAGTGGTACAATGACAGAGTGTAGAGGTGGCAGCAGCAGCATGAGGTCAGAGAGTGGCATGATGACAAATTCTTTAGTTGGCAGCAACATGGTAGGTCACAGTGTGGCACAATGACGAAGTTTGGAATGAATTTGAAGTTTTAAAAGAATTCAAAGTTTGAAATGAATTTGAAGTTTGAATTTTCAATTTAAATTTGAAGATTACAGACGCCACATGCATCCTTCATTACAATTTTCCTGAAAATATCATGTCTTTGACAAAAAAGAACTGCAAAGGTGTCACCAGCAGCAGCAACATGAGGTCAGAGAGTGGCACGATGATAAATTCTTTAGCTGGCGGCAACAAGGGAGGCCACATTGTGGCACAATGATGAAATATGAAATGAATTTGAAGTTAAAATTTTCAATTTAAATTTGAAGATTAGAGATGCCACATGCATCATACATTACAATTTTCCTGAAAATATCATGTCTTTGCCAAAAAAGAACTGCAAAGGTGGCACCAGCAGCATAAGGTCAGAGAGTGGCAAGATGATAAATTCTTTAGCTGGAAGCAACATGGAGTCCACATTGTGGCACAATGACAAAGTGTGGAGGTGGCAGCAACTTGGTAGGCCACAAAGTGGCAGAATGACAAAGTGTGGAGATGGCAGCAGCAGCATGAGGTCAGAGAGGGGCATGATGACAAATTATTTAGGTAAGCCACAGAGTGGCAACATGGTAAGCCACTGAGTGGCAAAGTGATAGAGGGTGTAGGTGGCGTCAGCCGCAGTAGCAGCCTACAGAGTGTCACAATGATGAGTGTGGAGGTGGCATTAACATGGAAAGCCACAGAGTGTCACAATGACAGATTGTGGAGGTGGCGGACAATTCCAGTCCCTGGTAAAGATGGAGCTAGCAGATGTGTGGCATCAGGTGGGTGGCAGCATCATAATAGCGGAGGTAGGTAGTTAGAATCCAGACTCATTTCTCAACGTTTGGGGGAGGCGTCATGGCTGATCTAATCTGATGCATAAGGCATTGGTGTGTTGAAATCCTGGCCGATCCAAGCCTGATTCATCTTGACAAAGGCCAATCTCTCCACATTACAGGTGGACAAGCGGGTTCTCCTTGGGGTAATGATGCCCCCCCCCCCGGCACTGAACACCCGCTCTGATGCCACACTACTGGCCGGGCAGGAAAGCTTTTCTACTGCAAACTCCGCAAGTTGTGGCCACACATCAAGTTTGGCTG
Organism: Engystomops pustulosus; assembly: GCF_040894005.1. NCBI lineage: Eukaryota > Metazoa > Chordata > Amphibia > Anura > Leptodactylidae > Engystomops > Engystomops pustulosus. Next base: position 192,526,201 of record NC_092412.1, on the reverse strand, counting down.
CCCAGTAGTCCAGGGGATCCTCTACCTGGGGTGGTAAAGTGCTGTCCAAGTAGGCGACCACCTGCTGTTGCAGGGTCTGCTCCATGTCCTGCTGCTGCTGCTGCCGGTGGCGGCTACCCTCCTCACTAGGCAAGTGAAGAAAGCTGCTCATTAAGGACTCCAGACTTAAGCTGCTACTGATGGAGCTTCAATTGCTCCTACCCCCCCCATCTCCCCACAGCAGCCGTGGCAATAGTGAGTGATGACTGGAATCCCCCTGTCAGACCTGCCGAAGATGGACAATGGCGCACAAAGGCAGCCGCCAACTATGTGCACAGTATTTCCCTATAGTACGTCAGTTGTTCCTCCCTCTCGGCAGCTGGAAAAAAAGTCACCCATTTTTGACCTGTAGCGAGGGTCCAAGAGGGTGGAGAGCCAAAACTCATCCCTATGCCGGATGTTGACTATTCGTCTGTCACTAGTTAGTCAAAGTAGCATGCTGCGTGCCATCTGCGCAAGTGACTCTGAGGGACTCCCGGCCTCCATCTCCACTGTATACTGCCACGGTGCTTCTGGGTCATCCACCTCGTCTTCTACCTCCTCCGGATGCTCCCGCTCCTCCTCTCTTGTCACGTGAGTGGAAAAAACCCTGATTTCACCAGACTCTGCTTGTGCTCCAATGCCCTCCTCCAGTTCAGCCCCCACAGGACTCATGTGGCCATGAGATGTAGGCGCCACTTCTCCAGTACCCTGGCCAGACAGATTTTGCAGCATGAGTTCCAGGTTATGAAGCAGTGGAATGACGTTATTCATCCCGCAGTCCTGGTGACTGACAAATAACGTGGCCTCATCAAAGAGCATGAGCGGCAGGTGTCACGCACAAGCTAGTGTCACGCATGAGCTGCCAGTGGCTGACATCAAAGTTACACAGGAGAGTATTCCGGTCCACTTGCATCATCAAAAAATCAACCCCCGTTGCCGAAGGTTGCTTGTATACCTCCCTGCATGTATATCCACTAATATGGGACGACTTTCCTATCTTTGGAACCGGTGAGTGCCGTTATCTTTTTCTGCCATTGCACTGTACTCTCTCATATACTGACTGAGCACTGCCGGAAAGTCCCTCTGTGATCACATTTGTCCTAGCACGTTATCCTAAGATGTGTGTCAAGCCGTCAACTATATAATCGGGACTGTGCCCGCCAGCTACATTCTCCTATATATATTATTCAAAAAATCATAAATGGCTTTTCTCTGTTCATACAGGCGGTCTAACATATAAAGGCTGAAATTTCAATGGGTGGAAACATCGCATATCAGACTATGTTGGGGTAGGCCGCTCTGACGCTGCAACTCGAGGAGGGTGTGCTTGGCTTTGTAAGAATGGCTGAAGTGCATGCACAATTTCCTGGCCATTTTTAGAATATCTTGCAGATGGGTGGTAGACTTAAAGGCACATCTTATCTATAGGCTACCATTTGATTTTCTCATCATGTTTAAAGGGGTTGTCCGAGTTCTTGAAAAAACCTAAAAGTGGCCGGGAGAGGGCTGCTTAAAAAAAATAAAGTCCTACTTACCTTCCGGTGCCCTCCGGTATCCAGCGCTACTGTCACTCCGGTCCGGGCGCCATGTAAACAAACATGGGCGCCGGAGCAGCGCTGCATTCAGCTTCCGGCCGGACCCGACAACCTTCCGGCCCCCATACACAATGCTGTGTATAGGGACGGATAGGCGTGCCCGGCCACGGCCGGCTGGAAGCTGAATCCAGCGCTGCTCCGGCGGCCATGTTTTATTTTTTTCTTTCAAGAACTCGGACAACCCCTTTAAGCCCTATATTTGTTTCATACAAAAAACCTTACAGTTAAATAGAAAATCACCATTTCAGTGCCTCAACATATGTTTACATTCTGTCAATAGCGCCTTGTTATAACACAGAGTAAATTTAGCAGCAGTATTTCAGGAAACTAGTTCATGGGATTGACTGGGATAAAAGATTAGGAACTTAAAGGGGTAGTCCCATTTCAGCAAATTAATGTTAATGTTTTTGCCATAAAAAGTTATACAATTTTCCAATACTTTCTGTAACAATTCCTTACGGTTTTCTGGACCTTGACTTCTTGACTACTATGCATGGTCATGGTGCTGTTAGTGGACAATGACTGAGCCAACCTTCTATGGAGATAGCCACTTAGCTCCTATAGAGATGGGAGAGGTGAGCAGCGCTCAACCCAGCAGAAATGGGGCCTAAGATGACATATGATATATAAATATGATGTACATGATGTACATTGTCACACACATATGCACACATAGTTACACATTATTTTGCAGTTCACATTCACACTTACACACATGTACACCCGTCTTTATTGAAGTGGGACATGTCCTTACCCCCACCACCCAGGGCATCCATGGAGTGGTCAGGAACACATGGTTCTGCATCAGAGGAGGAGAGTGAAAGGCTTGCTGCATGCCAGGTGCTTTTCTCCTCCGTCCTGTTCTCCTGCCCCATCTCTCTGCCCCACAGCTCCAGGAGCAGAGCTTTCACCAATGAGGAGAGGACTAGAGAGGAGGATCAAGCAAAGCTCCACATACTACCCTAAGTACTGTTTAGTGTGTGCTGCCAGGCCATGCAGGAGATATGAAGCAGTGAATCTGCCCTTTGCCTTGCTTCTCCCCATCTCCTAGAGCAGTGATGGCGAACTTTTAGAGACTGAGTGCCCAAACTTCAACCAAAAGCGACAGATTTTTCACAAATGCCAATTTAAAGTAACTTATTGCTCCCAGCTCTGTCAGAGATTCGAACGTATTGGCGTCCTGATGACACCAATACAGTACAAAGATGGAGCAATGCAGATTATTATTGTAGCTTCCCCCTATGATCCCTCTAACAGGATGAATCACAGGCCCTGAGAAGGGGCTTCAATGATAATCCAGCTCTGTCCACTCCTCCTGTACTTCCAGTCACTTTAAAATAGTGCTGGACATGGCACATTCTGGGCTCCCTGTGACTGCAGGAGGAGGAGTCCTGTATGGTGACCTTTGTGCTGGGTGATGGCCTGGGTGCCCACAGAGAGGGCTCAGAGTGCCACAGGTTTGCCACCACTGTCCTAGAGCCACCTGTAAATTTAACAATCCAAGAGAGCTAGCTGGATTTCACCCCTGAATATAATTTAGCTGTATACAACATCCGTCTAGATATCTAAAGGGCGAAATTTCAGGCTTTCTGAAATATACTCTATATGATTCATTTGTTAAAATATTTGTATAGACATTCATTATGGTTAAATTAAAAATGATAAAAAGAGGTGACATTGAGTCCCATTAAATACTCGTTAGATTTAATTAGTATTAAAAATTACAGGCTATTGAATAGAAACTGAGTTCAGTAAATGTCAAGGGATGATTTAGTAAAGTTTTGAATATGTTATGATGGGCACCAAAATGAATAGAAGAAAACGGAAAACGGAAAGGTCAAGCAATCAGATTATCAGATTATCTGAATCTGTATATGGAAGTACTTTGTTGGGTTAGATTGGATGTACCCCACCTCTCCTAAAAATAGTTTTAAACTTTGGGTATTAACTGAATTTAAACCTACAGTATATAATCTTCAGAACAGTGCAGAGACTATACAAGACCAGAGGCTGGATACAAAATCTGTAGCAACACTCACTGACTACAATGTCCTGGTTATAATTCAGGTGACTTCTTATTTACAGTAGATGCAATTTTGGACCCTTTAATCTTTATGACTTATTTGTTAACTATGTTCCTTGGTTTAGCTAATCCCCATGTTAGCCTCATTGTGTTATACAGGGAAGAAAAGGGAGCGAAAAATGATATGATGCAGTATGTGATGCTGCTTGTCTTTATGTGTCTCTTTGCATAAAACCAAGGCACATTGGGGCTCATTTACTAAGGGTCGCGAACTGCACTTTTGTTGGACTTTGCACCTTTTTCGGGGTTGGCACGACAGGTATTTTACAGGTGTCTGCGCTGAAATTGTGTCGCACGTGATTGTTTTCTGTTGCCATCGGATGGTCCGTGCCATCGGATGGTCCAACTGTTTCGGACTGAGCGCGGGATTTAAATTTCAAATTATGTCACAATACAATGCACTTACATGCACCAGGAAGAAGGTGAACTCCGTCGCACCTGAGCGGGGAAGCAACACATGCAGGATATCGGATAATGCACTTTCGGTGAACTCCGCGGACTGGGTAAGTAAATGTGCCCCAAAGTATTATCCTAAAAATATAATCATACAATTTAAACATGACACACTACAAGTGTAACAACCTAAAAAAACTGATTTGCCCAAACTTGCATGTGGGTTATAATCAGTTCATACCTGCACAGATTATGGTGCAGCAAAGGATCACAATCCCTTTGGCTGCAGGAGAAATTAAATCCAGAACAATAAAGTAAGGGAATGCTGCATGCTTATAAACTTGCAGTTAGCTTCTGAACATTTACTAATAATAATAATAATAATAATAAACAATTTATTATCCCCCGACGGAGGAAAAGAAAGTTGTCACAAAAGGCCATAGATCAGAGATGAGATGATGAGATTTATGAGATGCATATAACATTCTCAGCCCTGCTACATTTCAGCTACACACACACACACACACACACACACACACACACACACACACACACACACACACACATACTATCAGATCTGATGTGACTCTCTTCCCCTCCCCTGGAGAAAGACTTATCTGTCTGTAGCTTGTAGCTTTACTCTCCTCACACACACAGACAAGAAGTCTCAGTGCAATGTCAGACAGGAGAACAATATCACAGGGATGTATATGTTTGAAAAAACCGGTTTGGTATAAGACGCGCTGCGCCAATTGAGTTGTATCCGACACGGTAGTGGAGTGCAAGATATTATTTATTTAGAGGATAAAAGGACTACGCGTTTCGGGGGTGGTCTACCCCCTTCCTCAGGTCCGTGATAATTGCTAGGCAAAACAACATGATAAAAACTAGTTTAGAGTATATATACATATAAAAGATGATGTTTGTTTTTTTGAAAAGATTATATAAAGAATAAAACCGTGTCTATAAAGTACAGGTCATTTCGTCGTTTCTTGGTGGAATAAATTCATATCATACAAGTACTGACAAAAATAATTCATAATTGATAGTATCAAAGGAAATACATAAACAGGAAATTCATAGTAATGCGTAAAAGAAAATTCATAAAAAGAAAATACATGTGGTTCATGTAGGGACGTCTGAATATAAATAATATAAAATATGGTAATAGGGTAAACTGTATAGAATATATAAAATATATAAAATATAATATATAAAAATGTAATATATAAAATATCATGCAGGTATGGGGTGGTGGAGAAAAAGATAGTGTAGAGCTGGCGGGACACAAAAGGACTGCCTTATCCCCCCCCCAAAAAAAGCACATGCCCCATCGCACAAATCCAACTTCATCACCACCTACACCACAGACCATAACCTGATCAGACATACCCTAGAACAAAACTGGAACATCCTCAAAAAAGACCCATACATTTCAGAACTACTCCCATCCAAACCACATCTCACATTCAGAAGGGCCCCCACCCTCAAGAATATTCTAGCCCCCACAAAACTCCGTAAAACAAAAGAGAAAACTACTTTATCCTTTTTTTCCAGAATTAAAGGGCTGCTACAGGTGCAATAAAGAAAGATGCAAAACTTGCGACATTCTTAATAACAAAACCAAAGACTTCAAAGCCCTATCCACAGGAGAATCATTCAGTATCAACTCATTTATCAATTGTGGCTCAGATTACGTAATTTATGTCCTAGAATGCCCTTGCTCCTTACAATATGTGGGACGTACGACCCAGAATCTCAGAGAACGCATCAATACCCATCGGAGCAAAATTAACTGTGGTTACCCCCTACACAGTGTATCCCGTCACTTTGCATCCCATCACAACAAAGACCCACTCCTATTGAAACTTACCCCGATCGAGCAAATCCCTACCTCACATCCAGATAGGTTTAACCAACTGGTCCGTAGGGAGAACTTTTGGATCTTTAAATTAAACACCCTGACCCCCAATGGACTAAATGAACTAATCGAACGTATCTGATTCCACAATACTCACATACGCAGACTCATCTACTTATGATTTATTGATCTATTTAATTATCTAAATATTCATTTAACTAATATTCATTTAATTATTAATCATCCATCTAACTAATTATGTATGCTGCTATTGAATTGAACTATTTATCCATCCACCCACTACAACAAATAATCATAATCATTTTTTTTTTTTTTTCATCTTCTTCTTTTTTTTTTTTTTTTTTTTTCCAACTTTATTCATACACCTCTTACAACTATTTTTTTTTCTCTTCAACTTTATTCATACACCTCTTACAACTATTATCTCCGCACACATAAAAGGCTCCTGCTCCCATTGGGCGCACACTTCGCGCCGAAACCAGCCACACAGCCTTCAACACCAGGAACAGTAAGTCACCTTCCCCTCCACACCCCCGTTATTCCACAGATGCTCACATCCAAGGAACTTAATCCCACTTTCACTCTCCAACAGCCGTCCTGTGTTGACCCTGAACCCCGGCGATCCTGTGTTCACCCTGAACACCGGGAACAGTAAGTTATCTCCCCCCTTATACCCCCGCTATCATACAGATGCTCTCATTCAAGGCACTTAATCCCCCTCTCACTCTTCAACAGCCGTCCTGTGTTTACCCTGAACCCTGGCGCTCAAGGTAACTACATAATTGACTTGTACACCACACTATATCATTAACCCATCTCCCTATTACCCAATTCATCTGCATCACAAACCCATCTGTTCCACGCATCCACTATAGTATGGAATCCCGCCTGCTCTACACTATCTTTTTCTCCACCACCCCATACCTGCATGATATTTTATATATTACATTTTTATATATTATATTTTATATATTTTATATATTCTATACAGTTTACCCTATTACCATATTTTATATTATTTATATTCAGACGTCCCTACATGAACCACATGTATTTTCTTTTTATGAATTTTCTTTTACGCATTACTATGAATTTCCTGTTTATGTATTTCCTTTGATACTATCAATTATGAATTATTTTTGTCAGTACTTGTATGATATGAATTTATTCCACCAAGAAACGACGAAATGACCTGTACTTTATAGACACGTTTTTATTCTTTATATAATCTTTTCAAAAAAACAAACATCATCTTTTATATGTATATATACTCTAAACTAGTTTTTATCATGTTGTTTTGCCTAGCAATTATCACGGACCTGAGGAAGGGGGTAGACCACCCCCGAAACGCGTAGTCCTTTTATCCTCTAAATAAATAATATCTTGCACTCCACTACCGTGTCGGATACAACTCAATTGGGGCAGCGCGTCTTATACCAACCCGGTTTTTTCAAACATATACATCCCTGTGATATTGTTCTCCTGTCTGACATTGCACTGAGACTTCTTGTCTGTGTGTGTGAGGAGAGTAAAGCTACAAGCTACAGACAGATAAGTCTTTCTCCAGGGGAGGGGAAGAGAGTCACATCAGATCTGATAGTGTGTGTGTGTGTGTGTGTGTGTGTGTAGCTGAAATGTAGCAGGGCTGAGAATGTTATATGCATCTCATAAATCTCATCATTCCCGGGAAGACGCAGCACACCCGAGCTACAGCTACCGGAGAACAAAAAGTATCTACTCTAGACGCATAAGACACAAGGTGTCTTCAGGTGAGCAGATACTCTCTAATACCTCATCTCACTTATAAGTGACCTATTGCACTAGGGGCGCCGCCCGTGTCTCGTTCTATTTTTCAGGAGAACAATATGGCTTCTCTGTCCCTAAGTCAGAAGATTCTCGGTTGTAACTAGAGGCAACTGAAATTGTGTAAAGCAGGACTGATAGAGACAGGTTGGACTTATATCTGTGAAATGCTGTATTTTTTAAAATAATATTGAATGAATATAATGTGTTATTATATTGTTATTTTGTTATTCTGAGTATATTTAAAGGGAACCTGTCACCACAAACCTCCATTATAGACCTCACAGAATACTTTAGAGGCAGGGATACAGGCATTCCATGGATTCTATTGATGTTTCTGTACAATTCCACTCTGCTGTAAAAAAAATCTTTTATTCTTCCTTAGTTGACTTCTGTATTCAGCTCTTGGATCCAGTAAAGCCGTTAAGCCACCTATACCCTCCCCACCGCATTTCCCCTCTGCCCTCTTTTCCACATCATGAACCACTTGTTCACGATGGCAGCGCCTGCATGCTCCTCCTATATCTATGAAGCTGGTCTGCTCATTCCAGGCTACCTGCACAGGTACATTCACATTGGTCCACATGCGCTGAGCAGTGTGCGCACATTACAGACACACAGCCCATGTTAAACCGGGGGGGAGGGGGGCGTTAAATGGGCCGTTAGTGACATGAAGAAGGGGGCAGGGTGGAGGGGCAATGCGATGGGAAGAGTGACTAGATGGCAGAGAGCATGTGGGGTGAGCTTTACTGGATCTGAGAGCCCTACCCACCTGCCCGACTGGATACAGAAGTCAACTGAGGAAAAATAAAATATGTATTTACAGCACAGCAGAATTGTTCAGAAACAGAATCGATGAAATGCCTGTATCCCTGTATCCCTGTCTCAAAGGTATTGCAAGGTTTAGAATGGAGGGTGGTACTGACAGATTCCCTTTAAGAATCTTGTCTTCGTGGGAATACCCCTTTAAGCATGCTGGATGACTCCGGCGTCCTCAGATGTCTGATGTTTTAACGCTTGAATAAAAGAATCGTGGATTGAGAAAAGTGAGTGTCGTTCTGTTCTTTGACTTTCCATGCTGGATTACCGTACTTCATTGTTCAAAATCTACACTTGATCTTATGTGATATTTGAGGTACAGGCGGTCCCCTACTTAAGAACACTCGACTTACATACGACCCCTAGTTACAAACGGACCTCTGGATATTGGTAATTTATTGTACTTTAGTCCTAGGCTACAATGATCAGCTGTAACAGTTATCAAAGGTATCTGTAATTAAGTTTTAGTGTTAATACTGATTCTTATGACAACCCAACATTTTTAAAATCCAATTGTCACCGAGACCAAAAAAGTTCTGGCTGGGATTAGAATGATAAAATATACAGTTCCGACTTACATACAAATTCAACTTAAGAACAAACCTACAGACCCTATCTTGTATGTAACCCGGGGACTGCCTGTATAGGTATATTTTTATATTTTTTGCATATTTTTATCAGTGTATAGCTATTTATGGAGCAAATACTCTATAATTATAGTCAATTTGTAGGTGGTTATTTCCTATTACACTACAATTACTGAAATGATTCAATGTAAGTAGCGGAGCCATCAGACCCATTGACCTATCTTTTAAAGTTTATCATCTTTGCCATATATTCTGCCAGACTTAGTTTTATAATAACATAGTGAGTTAATGCTCCAATCACCAGACATTGCTATAAACATTTTTGCAATTTTAAAAGCTTTTATTGAAAAGGTCAGTGCACTTATATAACTCTTTTATAAATCTTGCCAAAACCAATCAGGTTGTAAAAATTAAGTATAAAGGTGTATTATTATACACTGATTAACTACTTTGTGTGTAACTCCACAGCCATTTCAAGTACTAATGGACATGCCCCTTTCCATTAAGATGGTCAAGCAGGAAGGTGCTGCTGGTCTTTCCCTAGTAAAAAGAAGGTTTGATATATTATTTTGTTAGTAAAACCTGATTATTCCTCTAGATACAACGGCTCATAGTGGCTTTGTGATATAAGTAGTTTGACATACAGTATGTAGAGGTCTCCATTGGTCAATCTGATAAAAAATTATAATTTTGATAGTTCACAGTGAATTTAATATATGATATTCAGGACATTCTGGGAACTCTGTTGCACATATCCACCTTTACATATTCAGTATTGCCAGGGTGTAAGAGTTCTCCATGGAGACTTACTGAAAGTCATGCTTGATGACTTATGACTGCTTGATACCAGGTACATTGTTAGATATAAGTTACTGAATAAGATACTTTGGACATGTATTATTATTAGAGCTGTATGAAGTGCAAGGTCTCTGCACTAGCAGTGATAGTTGTTTATGATAGATTAAAAATATTTTAGCACTATATTCCATATGCTTATATTTTGCACCATATTGGTGCCAAATACTTTTCATTCTGTAATAAACTTAGGCCGCATTCACACGACTGTGTGGGGGACATACATACGGCTGTAAGCTTGCATAGATGGCAATGTCCATGCTGAGCAATACGGTGGCACACATGTACAGCTCCATACACAGGGAAAGGATAGGACATGTTCTGTCTTTTCCCATGTGCATGGCCCGTATGCCGTGCATCTCTATGGAGAGGGGAAGGGTCACCCCTTTACCTTTCCATCACTCCAGACGTATGCCCACCCGGCTCCGACCCGGAGGGCATACGTTCATGTGAATCCAGCCTTAAGCCACTAGAGATACCCTAGTAATTTACTCGCACATAAAGTTTGTCTCTCTATATCTGATTGATATACGCAATACAACCAAAGGAAAGGAATAAAAGGCATAAACAACTTGCCTGTGAAAAATAAAAATGTTAAATATTTCTCTTTCTTGTTTAACTACAGTGCAAAAAAAACCCCCAAAAACCCCCCAAAAACAAAGCTACATTTTGTCCCACAAAAAAAACACAGCTCAATGAAAATATAAGAGGTTCTGGTTTTTGTGAGGGTTTAAAAATTACAAATAGTGCTTGGACATCTTGCCCAAAACAGGCTGGTTTCCAATGGTTAGCAAAAATATTTAAAACAGGGCCCAATACTCACCCCCATGGCACCCCACTTTACCACAAATGTTTCTCCTAGTACCAGCCATCTCATTGTATGTGCCAAACTGTTATGTGGTACAGTATCAAATGTCTTGGACATATAAGATTATCAGATTAGTCTGACAGGACTGATCCCTCATAAACTCATGCTTTTGCTGTGTTAATATGTTAATTTCATTATCTCCTCTTAGACCACCTGCTGACTTTAGATGGCAGGTTTGACTAGCAAGGGACCAAAATGGTCTCCTCTCCCTCCTCCACTCTTCGCAGCATAGCACTGAAGCAGCACAATGCAGAGAGGAGAAGCGCCGACTATATGGGGGTTAATCAGTGCTGCTGGGTCTGATCAGGCCCAGTACAGTTCTGATTAGCATTAGCCCTCACAAGGGGTAATTTTAGAAGAAATAAAAACAGCGAAAAGTGTCCCCCAACATTGAAGTTTGGAGGAGGGCTGTTTTTGAGCTTGCAGCACAGGCAAACTTTATAAAATTGAAGGATTTATGAACATAATTACCGTATTTTCCGGGCCATTAGGCGCACCGGAATATAAGGCGCATCAGTCCGATGCGCCTTATATATGGAATAATTCCATATATAAGGCGCATCAGACTATAAGGCGCAGGGTCCGGGGGCGTGGCGGAGGTCCGGGGGCGGAGCGGAGACCCGACGAGAAGAGACGCGACGCGACCAAGGAGCCCATGGAACCTTCAGGATGTGAAACGTTCTTGCATTTTTTTATGCAACTAGTTTCTTATTTTGCACAAATTATCAAATATAAGTGTGTACAATATGTTTATCATGTCAGTTCTCATTATTACGTAACATAATTACCGTATTTTCCGGGCCATTAGGCGCACCGGAATATAAGGCGCAACAGATATTAATAATATGTAATAATTCCATATATAAGGCGCATCGGACTATAAGGCGCAGGGTCGGGGGCGTGGCGGAGGTCCGGGGGCGGAGCGGAGACCCGACGGGACGCGACGCCGAGAAGAGACGCGGGGAAGGTGAGTGGGAGGTGGAGGAGGGCAGCGGACCATACTTACATAGGTCCCCGCTACCGGAGACAGCAGATCTCCAGCGGGAACTGCAGACCACGCTGCAGAAGTTGTTCGTGCCGCGTGGTCTGCAGTTCCCGCTGGAGATCTGCTGTCTCCGGTAGCGGGGACCTATGTAAGTAGGGTCCGCTGCCCTCATATAGGGCGCACCGGACTATAAGGCGCACTTTGGATTTCCAAGGAAATCCAAGGCTTTTAAGTGCGCCTTATAGTCCGGAAAATACGGTAATGGATATGTATGATATGATTTCTGTTCCAGTGTTGATTAGATGGGGTCTTACTAAAATCTGCTGAGAATTTCATGTCATGTCAATAGCACCTTTAGAAACAGATTTACTTAGATATTGTTGACGTGTTCCACACGTATTTCACCCCTTGTGCCGTAGGTGTTAGCAATGATGCGCATGCGTTAATGAGTACCATCACATGATGTACTTCCTGCCGTGTCATTGGTTGAACTCTTCCATTTAATGTCAGCGGACTCGAATAACGCCATCCCCAGATGAAGGCTATTCTATTGGCTAGGCTATTTGGATTGGTTACCATTCATTCAATTGTGTACTTGAATTGTACTGAGATATACATGGGTACCATGGGGGATAATAACTTGTCTGAGTTACTCCACCTGCTATTTGTATAATTTTATAAATTATTTTTCTGAAGTCTATGGGAATGTCGAAATTACAGTATGTGTTGCATACGTTTGTACACTGTATGCTGCCGTTTATATGGGCAGTATCCAGGGATTTTAGGGACGGGCAAGCTAGTAACATCATTTCCCAACCCACCGTATTTTATACAGATACATTGACATATGTGCAAAAACAGTTAAAAAAAAGTCATGTATCATGGATTGGCTGTATTGTCCATCTAAATGAATGTGGCCTTATGCTACCCGTATAAAAACAGTATGGTCTAGTAGCATACGGCTATTTTCATACGTTTGTGAGAAAGAGGCTTAAAGATGTATTTAAAAGTGTTCCTTTCTCTTTGTGTGACATTGTATTTTATTGTTCTCTGAGGACATTTTCCTGGTTGATGCAACTGAGGTCCTGAAACCTTAGCATGTTGTATTATAGTTATCATTTAAAGATATTTTCTGATTGATAAGGATGCTGCTAAATCATAAAAGAGTCGATATTGTCCACCAGCTCCATTTTGTTCTTTTTTGTGGAGGTCTCTAATTTCTGGTTTCTCTTGACACATTGGAAATGTCACACATGCTGCAGCAATAACCCTCCTATTTATGAAGCACCTGTTAAAAGATGACAGTAAAAGTAATTGAGAATCAATTCATTTATTTTTATAAAAAACATTGACTAACTTTCTAACAGATCTAAAAATTTTTTGAAAAAACAAGGGAATATCAGAAACTTTGTAAAATATTATGATAGCAAAGTGTTACTTTGCCAAATGTTGGCTCTATTTCTCTACCCTCCTACCCTCCTAATCTGCTCTTTGCTTTTGCTTTTGAATTAAGAGCTAGCAGGACTAACAATAACTCAATGGGGCACATGTATTATGAAGGGCTATTCCGGGAATATGAACGTCTGATACTAAAACCCATAATGCTATAAATAAATGAATGTAATAAACTCAATGTCATTAGTCATTAAATAGTTTGATTTTATGATTCTTAAAATGTTATGGGTTTTCACCAAGATGGCCACCACTGGAAACTACAAGTCCCAAGATGCTTTAGTTCTCATTAACTCCTCCTCCCTTTTATGCCCTGCTCCCAGTGATGATGTAACATACTGTCCTGCTCTGTTACCATAGTAATGATGTGTAACTGCAATCACTGCACATTACCTCAACACAACACTGGCCATACTGGATGCACTGCAACCAACTGACTACAGCCAAATTTAGTGGTGATCACATGATCTGCCCAGGCAGCTGCAGGACATGTGATGTGGACATGTGACTAGCAGCCATCTTCTGTCCTGTGTCTGCTCTGTGTGGAGGAAATCAACAGACTAATTAAAGGGCAAATAACACTTTAATTCTTCATTACTGTGTTTGTCAGCAGCATTTTTCTGCTAAGGGGAGCAAACTTATCACACATTAGCTTTTATTTTAAGGACCCATTTGCATGTGAATTATGCATTTTCCTTGAATACTACTTCAAGTCACTCAGCCTGACTTGTGAGAGAAGAAGAGAGAACTCTCATGGAAGTAGTGGTGTGTGGGACTGCCATGGCTCTAGGATTAGTAGTAAGTAGCGACTGTTCCAGCTTAGCTAACACCACTGAACCTAGGCTAGCAGCTTGGCTAACATAGGAGAGTAGGAGAAAGTTTAGAATATTAAAGGGGTATTCCCACGAAGACATGTTTCTTAAATGTACTCAGGATAAAAATAAAATAACGTATTCTCTAATTAATTATGCATGCGCTGAACTCCGGCTTCGCGGATGAGTGCACACAGCTCCTTGTAGCTGCGTGCTGAAGATGTCTGGGTAGGAGGATCAAAGAGGCTACTGGGGCATGGAGTAGCCACGCCGTGTAACCTCAGCTTCAACTGCTCCACACCCCAGTAGCCTGTTTAGAAGATTTACATATTACCCTGATTAAAGTTAGCAAAGATAGAGGGGACTAAAGGATTAGCCCTGAAAAGGGCTATCCTTTCATACGTTAGAAACACCTACCACTGCATCTACCTTAACATGTAGATCTGTAGTGGCAGGTTTCCTTTAACAAAAACACCAAATCCTGGTGTACACAATTTTGGTTGCCCCTAGACCCGACCCTGGATCTTCTGAGTTTAGGGTCGGCAGACATCTTGTTTTTCAACTGTTACGCTGCACTGAGCTGCTCTCTGCCTCTAGCCCTCTCCCTTGCATTCCAGAACGAGCTCACACAGACACTGACTTAAAAAGATAAAGAAGAGGAATCTTAAAAAGATGTGTTCCAATGAATTTTTAGATTGTAAAGAGGGGAATCAGTGAGTCACAACAAATAGATCTTTGATCACCAGTTTTAAGATGATAGCAAATTCACAGGCGAAGTCCAGGGAGAAGAGCTGATGGGAAATTAAGATTAGATGTCAAATAATGCACATACAAATGTTGTCCCTCCAGTACATACTGTAAACTGCTGCAATGTTAATTAAAAGGTTAGGTACGCTAATTATGGGGTCCCACAATACTGTATTTCTTTATGCCCATGGTTATATCTATGACAGGGTGCCTCAAGATGTGCCGTAGGCTAACCCTGAAATTGACAATGGTACTGATATATGATTTTCTGTCATTTTCATTACCCCTCAACTCCTGTAATATCTTGCTGAAAAAGGAAGGCGATAAAAGTAGTTTGCTATTAGATATTACCAGCTGTCTTCCACCTTAGTATTGAAGGAGTAAAAATTCCCATAATCCCTTGCACTGTTCCAAAGGGACTCCCTGTCCAGTTTAGCTGTTTTGGTGCCCAGTTCAATTAACAGATCAACATTTAGGTAATAGATATAGCTTCTATGCGGATTAACTTAAGGAACTTTACATAGGTAATTACAGTAAATTTGCTGTACTCTAGTAGCACAAAATATATTCTCCATAAGGCTTGATAGACAGATTCAATCCAGCATAACAGTCTCTAGCTAATGAACTGCCAGTGGCAGCTGACTTAATATCTGGAGAACAATCCCAGTTTTCTTACTGGGATGAGTGATTGTCTGCTTGTTCATTGCAACAGCTAGAATGATCTTGATTAGCCTGGATATGCTTCCACAGTGTGACTGGCAATAGTAATTGCAGGATTTGTGCGCTTGGGTCATTAGCCACTCCATCCCTGAGGCTCTCATATTGTTACAGCATGAGCTAGGATGACTGCATCACAATTTTCCAAGGTTTTGGATGGCAAAAACTTGAGGCTCGACAAGCAGCATGCCTATATTAAATGTGGATAAAGTCGTTTTATCAGTAGCAAAGCCGTAAGCACCTGCAGTAGTATTGCTCAAATGCTTTATTGTAAAACAACAGGGCAGTTCCATTTTATCTCCAATTGATTGAGGCTGATGACTTCTCCAAATTTGCCATTTTTCCTTCCATTAGGCAGTTAAAAAGGTTGTCGACTTCCAGCAAATAATTGATATTGGTTGTGTAAGGAAAAGTTATACAATTTTCCAATATATTTTCCGTATCAATTCCTCACTGTTTTCTAGATCTCTGCTTGCTCCCATTAATAGAAAGTTCATATGTTTACTTCCTTTGGAAATCTGTCATGTGATGGACATTCAGGTACACAATCTGTTAGTATCCCACACTTCTGATTACTCTCTGTGATATTAATGTCTTGTGCACCAGTGTGTCCATCACATGACCAGGGACAAATTTCTATCCACCGGAAGTAAACATAGAAGCTTTCTATAGCAGGACAGCAAGCCGAGATATAGAAAACAGCGATGAATGGATACAGAAAGTATGATAGAAAATTGTATAACTTTTCATAACACAAACAGTAGCAATTATTTGCTGAAAGTGGACAACCCCTTTAATAATTGGTAAATCAAGGGATGAAAGTGCAAGGTTACCAAGATTTAGATTTTCGATTTTATCGTCAAAGATAAGTTATATCTGGCAGCCCCTGCACCAGAGTTCACCATCTTTTTTTTTGGTGCACCTTTGACATGGGGCGTGCAACAGAATTCTGTCGGACTTTGCATGATGAAATCTTGCGCACAGCCCGACTGGTCACCAGAACACCCCCTAATTTGTGTTGCATGTTGTCCAGTGCAGCTGCACCACAAAACGGTCACACAATTGTGACACAATTTGGGTGCAGACACTTCTTAAATACCTGTGCAAGGAGTTTGCACCTAAAAGAATGTGCAAAGTTCAACAGAAAACTGGTGCACAGCCCTTAGAAATGTACCCCAATGTGTCCAAGTGTCCACAGGAGGCGTGCGTGATTATTGGCAGAAGGAGCGCCAAGTGGCCTGTTTGACGTAAACCGGAGCGGCATAGCTAAATTAATGAAAAGCTGACATATAAGAGTGGTTATTTAAAATGCTAGGTATGCAAGTGGTAGATTTCCTTTAAAACCTGTTATACTCTACACTTTAAAGGGGTTGTCTATATGTGGCCGGGAGCGGGCTGCCTAAAACAATAAAGATGTACTTACCTTCCGGTGCCCTCCGGTATCCAGCGCTGCTTTCGCTCCGGTCGCCATGTAAACAAACATGGCCGCCGGAGCAGCGCTGGATTCAGCCTCCGGCCGGCCGTGGCCAGGTACGCCTATCCGTCCCTATACACAGCATTGTGTATGGGGGCCGGAAGTATGTCGGGTCCGGCCAGAAGCTGAATGCAGTGTTGCTCCGACGGCCATGTTTGTTTACATGGCGCCTGGACTGGAGCAACAGCAGCGCTGGATACCGGAGGGCACCGGAAGGTAAGTACATCTTTATTGTTTTAGGCAGCCTGCTCCCGACCACATATAGTTTTTTTTAAAAACTCGGACAACCCCCTTTAAGAGGTAGGTATGTAATGTGACACCTCGAATTAAGCGTCATTATAAATAAAATGACACTATATATTTTTTTCAATAATAACATGGGTCTTGCATAATGGCTGCTCCTTTAACTTCTTTGGGAATGATTGAAATACTTGAGTACATGTACAACATTTAGGCAATGGAGAATGAATAGACAATATGAAAGGGTTTCTAGACTATGATAAATTTAGGTACTGTAAGTGGCCATAGTACACCTTGAATTTAATCTTTTACATACAGAACTTACTGTATAGTAAGTTGAGGAGAAGCTAATAGCAAAGGATCCATGAGCGTAGATGTAGATGAAATATGCATTTAGAAGCTATCATAATAATAATGATAGATGTTAATATAAAGGTCATAACCAGTAATAACATATTGGAAGAGACCCAGATCTATAAAAGTTTACTATTAAAATAGATCTGAGGATACAAGATTGAGTATCATACATAATATAAATGGATACATTTAATAATGTAAAAGGAATGATTAAACAGTAATGCATGTCCTAGAACAGTGATTTATTACAATACAAGCTGCAAAGAAAATTACATTACCCTGTTCTATTCTGTAACATATTCACAGAAACATATTTGTCAATGTATTTTTATTTTGTTTAATGTATATTAACTTCTTAGAGACGTTTTTGTGTTTCCGTTCTTGACTCCCCATTGTCTAAAAGCCATAAATAGTTATGGCCAGAGCGTGAGTACTGACTTTATTTTTTTCACAAAATTTGTGCTGAAAAACTTGGCTTATACTTAAGTACATACTATGGGCCACATTTATCACTTTTGTGCGCCTAAGTGTAGTAGTTACATGGTGGACACTTGTATGTTGTATCTGCAACATTCTGCAAGCTTCTGCAAACTTGTGCAAACTTCTCTTCTCTCTTGCTGTGAGCTCAGCGTTTTGCAGAATATTTTGTAAATAGAAGGTGATGAACTGTAAATAGAGTCTGCAGCTCCTGTCTGTAATGTATCTATTATATGTTCCAGTGTCTGGCTGAGCTGTGCTGCTAGAAATGAGCTCTTCTGCAAAGGGGCTCAGTGCTTTCTTCTCAGATAACGCCACCTTCGGGCTGGAGTGTTTTTGCGCCCGTTTTTGCGCCTAAATGCAAATGTTGCAAGTGATGAATATCATTAGGCGCAGCAAAACATCTGGATTGGTAAGATAGATGAGGGAAAGCTGCTTATTTGTGCTGCGCGGCTAGTTTGGCGTTTAATCGCAAAAATGAATGAAATGGTGCAAAAACAACAGAAAAAACGAGTGATAAATGTGGCCCCATGTGTACTATTTAATGTGAAAGAGTTCCTTGCTAAATAGTTATGGCCAGAGCGTGAGTACTGACTTTATTTTTTTCACAAAATTTGTGCTGAAAAACTTGGCTTATACTTAAGTACATACTATGGGCCACATTTATCACTTTTGTGCGCCTAAGTGTAGTAGTTACATGGTGGACACTTGTATGTTGTATCTGCAACATTCTGCAAGCTTCTGCAAACTTGTGCAAACTTCTCTTCTCTCTTGCTGTGAGCTCAGCGTTTTGCAGAATATTTTGTAAATAGAAGGTGATGAACTGTAAATAGAGTCTGCAGCTCCTGTCTGTAATGTATCTAATGTATCTATTATATGTTCCAGTGTCTGGCTGAGCTGTGCTGCTAGAAATGAGCTCTTCTGCAAAGGGGCTCAGTGCTTTCTTCTTAGATAACGCCACCTTCGGGCTGGAGTGTTTTTGCGCCCGTTTTTGCGCCTAAATGCAAACGTTGCAAGTGATGAATATCATTAGGCGCAGCAAAACATCTGGATTGGTAAGATAGATGAGGGAAAGCTGCTTATTTGTGCTGCGCGGCTAGTTTGGCGTTTAATCGCAAAAATGAATGAAATGGTGCAAAAACAACAGAAAAAACGAGTGATAAATGTGGCCCCATGTGTACTATTTAATGTGAAAGAGTTCCTTGCTAACACTACTTTTAATAACATATTCAACCTACATTAAACTATTAACTGATCTCTGGTCAAAAGTGCAATGATTTTGAGTTAGACAGTTCAAAATAAAAACCTTGGGTGAGAATTCCAACAAATCCCTCAAGCCATTCTCTAATTTCATATGAACTTTTGCCCAAAATGATCAAACTAAATGACAATTCTATAGTGAATAGAATCTGGAATAAAAAGGAAATGTATACAAAGTGTGATAAACCACGGACACTAACTCATAGATCTCACCCTGGCTGTGGTAATCTGTGTTAAGTGCCCTGATTCTTCATGGGTGATTTTGATGGTAGATTTCCTTTAAGATTAAGATTTTACTGAGTGTGTAAGGAGCATAATAAAGACGATGGGTCGTGTGCTGCACTTTTGTCGGACTGTGTGCCGTTTTCGGGATTTACGCAGCTTTGACAAGTATTTAACAGGTGTCTGCGATGGGATTGGGTTGCACACAATTGTTTTTTGCCACAGTTGCGCTGGCTTCCATGCGATAGAAATCTGGGGGCGTGCCTTTGCACAATCTGACTGATTCGGACTGAGTGCGGGATTTAATTTTCAAATTGTGTCGCAAGACAATGCACTTACATGCACCAGAAAGAAGGTGAACTCCGGTGGACCTGAGCAGGGAAGCGACACATGCAGGATATCGGGTGCATGATCTTAGTGAATTGTGGCACAGTGCATTATCGTGAGACAATGCACTTTCGGTGAAGTCCGCAGGCTGGGTATGTTAATGTGCCCCAGTGTATGAATTTAATCTGAATTATCCTGTGGTTATCATTCAATGAAGACATCTTAATATTTAGTTACATTCCTACCCAGTGATCCTGTGAAAATTCCCTATTTCTCTTTCCCAATGTTTCTGACAGTTGAATACAATCTCACGTGCTGTTTTATTAATAATAATAATTCCTTTATTTATAAAGCGCCTACAGATTATTCAGCACTGCACAGAGCTTGCCAATTTGGTCCCTGCCCCCAACGGGGTTCACAATCTAATCAACCTACCCCTATATTTTGGAGTGTGGGAGGAAACGGGAGGACCTGGAGGAAACCCACGCAAACACAGAGAGAACATACAAACTCTTTTTAGATGTTGATAGATCCTTTGTGTTCCTCATCTCCTTTTTTTGTGAATAGTCTATAATGCCATCTTGTAACTGCAAATAATAAAACAAGAATGTATAATCAATATTGTATTTTGTCATTCTTGTGATGCCTATTTTTCCCCATACTTTGATGTCTACAATTTTCAATATTTTTTTAAAGCCTTCCATAATTTGTTGAGTAAATAAGTTGTAGTTCTAGTAAATCGTTTTAACTTCATTAGCACAGATTCCAATGACTCTAATATAGAGCAAACCCTTGAAACCACTATCTCAATTGCTTTAGAATCTCTCCAATAATGGAGACAGATAACTTTTATGGCCAAGAAGTAAATTCTAAATTTGGGGATTGCTAATCCTCCATTTTTATATAGAAAATTTAACATGCCCCAAATTAGCTCATATGCCAGTCTATTAGCTGAAGCAGCCGTTCATCAATCCAAACTGATCTCTATAAATTTTAATGCTACTAGATGGCTGGATTATATGTATTATACACTGCTAGGGCAAGAGGGGGAAAAGTATTGACCACTATTAGTGGATGCTATGCTACAGGTTTCAGCAATTGCTTTCTACCCATAGTGAGCATAACCACCAGAACCCATACTTCTATTATTTTAGATTTAGCTCATTTGTGAATATATCATCACAAGGTGCTTCAATTACAGATGACTTTAATATTTTCTATTGCGTTATTAAATTGGAAAGTTGCCACTAATACATTTTAAAGCTCTAGAATACTGCTGGAATGGTTTTTTTACTACACTAGTATTTGCATCCTACAAGAATAAAAATACATGTACATCCTACAAGAACATACGTGAGTCAAAAATAACAGAATAAAATCACCTTGTATTTGTAAACTTGAGTATTCAGACAGCACACTACAATGAATAGATCTATGCATAGCGGGTTAAAGGGGTGTTCCCATTTCAGCAAATAAATGTTAATGTTTGAATAAGGAAAAGTTATACAATTTTCCAATATACTTTCTGTATAAATTTCTCACAGTTTTATGGATCTCTGCTTGCTGTCCTTGTACAGAAAGTTTCATTGTTTATTTTTAGTGGGCAGAAATATGACCATGGTCACACAGGTGCAGGGCTCGTTATATATCACACAGCTCTCATTACTCTCTGATGCTAATGAGCTGTGCACCTGTGTGACCATGGTCAGACTTCTGTGCATTGGAAGGAAACAATGAAGCTTTCTTATAATGACAGTAAGCAGAGATCCAGAAAAGTATGAGGAATTGATACAGATTGTATATTGGAAAATTGCATAGTTTTTCATAATAACACAATAACACTAATTTCCCAAAATGGGAATACCCCTTTAAGTATCATTGGTTTCCATTGAAATCCCCATTTATTGCTCCAACACATTATTTGTTTATTTGTTAAAAAGTATCTGTTGTTTACAATATATTGGCAGAAATAAGGAAAATTTTACCTATAAGAGGTAAAATATTTGGGGCAAATTTATCAATTTGTTATCAGGTGTTTAAGACACTGCAAACACTTTTACCACTAGTATGAAAAGAGGGATATAACTCTAGAAAAGGGATTGTGATTTCTAAAGAAAAGTGGTTCGGACCATAACTAATTTGAAAGGCATAGGTAGACTAAATTATTTAAACAACATCAGATTTTTTATCTAGAATCAAACACTTTGATAAATGTGGTGCAGCATTCGACTGTTTATTCTTACTTTACACTGGGACACATTTACTAAGAACAGTGCAAACTACACCATGTGCAGTTTGCTTGTGTAGTGTGCAGGGGGCGCCAGATTCAGGCATCCTTTGGCCTTTATACCACTGCTATGTAGCCTGATTGTTTTTACCTGCCTTTTTGTTGCTGGTGTTTCTGCATTACCTGCTTCTGTTTTTAAGTCTCAGCTGTGGTCATTTGTATTATCCTATCAGGAGTAGTCAGGCTCCATTGATTGCTGGTTTTGTCATTCAGTATTGATGTATTTGCAGCTTATCCCTGGCTCTGTTCTCTAGGAACATCTATACTTACTAAATAGCTTGTTTCTTTGACTGTGGTGAGAGATTCTGTGAAATTTGCCTTTTCTCTTGTATTGACTCACCAATTTCTTGTCTGTTCCACTGTATCTGTGTTCATTTTCTAGTGTTTGGAACTGCTCTGGTTGTTACCCACTATTCCTGTCCTAGCTATTACCCTTCTTCCTGCATTCAGTCTCGGTTGTGTGTTTGTGTCCATGCCGGGATTGCTTGTTCGTCAAGTTTTTACTTGCAGCAATTGTGCAACAGACCCTACTATCCTTTAGTCCTTTTCCCTCCTATCTGGAAATTTCTTTGTGTTCAGAGAGAGAGAAGTTGTTGGGTCTGGAGCCAGCTTGGGTAAGCTGACCATCAGCCGCAGGCAGGGACTAGCTTAGCCTAAGAGTAAGGGATAGTTTTCCCTTCCCTGTTTCTCTAGTTGTTGCTGCTCTCTTCTTACAGTTTTTCTGCTTCCTTGTAAACCGTGACACTGGCACCCATTCTTCATTAATCTGGTGTCCTCTGCACTGCTGTTATTTTTGGTGCACCTTTAACATGTTGGGCAGGTACTAAACCATAAACCTAATGCCTCCTAACACCTCCTTCTCAGGCTTATCCTGAATATTAGTACAGATGGCAGCAGTGTAACCAACAATGGCGGTGCTCAATATCCACAAAAGCATGAGTGTTGGCAATAATTAACATAAAAGAAGGAAGGCACTCACCAATCCATGGTTGCTTGTATAAAAACAAGAACAGTGCAGCCACAACACAAATGTGGTGCTAGAAAACTGGCGAACTGCCCTTGGTAAATGTGCCTCATTTTGTTTCTTCTAGGCACTGTTGATAAATCTCCCCTTTTCTGTCACATTATCCTACTATTGATCATAATGAGCACTTTGATGTGATTAGGATTCGCTTTACCCTATTAAAAATTGACAACATGAGGCAAATTTATAAAGCACTGGTTATCCGTGCTCAGGCTGTGACAAATATATCAAGAGGCTAAACAAGAGACTATAAGGAAATTATCAAGAAACTAACGTTCTATTATCTATGCCAGTTCTACACTAAGTCCTGCTTGTCGTAGAAATGTGCTATAGATTGCACCTGGTGCAGGTTATCGTTAGGCCATGGTGCCCAAAGTGGTGTAGCGGAGAAAATAGTCACAATAGTCAGGACTTTTATAGCTGTATTCGGGCATACTGGCTGTGATAAATCAAATCCTGTAAATAATATCATGCATGTCCTCCCTCTGCCAATAAATTCCAATTTGTCCAATTTGGCTCCCCAATCCACAGAAACCCTGTGTGTAAGGGATAATATCCTTAATATAAAAATCCCTTTACGGCGTTAAGTGATTATAAAAGGAACATCATTCTAAGGTTGGAATCTTATAATCATAGTTATTTGTAACCAAGATTTTTACAAGAAAAAAATGGGTTCCTCTGGTGACATAATCTGTGTCTTTATATTGGTTTCAATAACATTTTTAATGCCTCTAGTTGTTGTCTGTTTGTCACCCTTCCAATGAAAGAAAACCTACAAATCTATGTTAGGGCACACGCAGAAGAATGTGCATTTAGGAATTTTGCTAGGAAGCATATTGCCCCATATCTTTCTATGGGCTTACAAACGGCTGTAGTTTTTCTGGCCCCATGTGTGAGACGACTGCCTGGGCTACTAAGTATCCAGCTGTTACTTTCTAATGTCATTGGCACATGAGCAGAGATCACTCTCCGTTTACACAGTGTCTACAAACAATGGACCAGGAGTTTGCGGTCTGTGAAAAGCACATTTGTGTATAGGTACCTTAACAGCTAATAACTGAAATAAAATATTTGTAAAGCATCTGTTATTTTAACATGTATGTCTAAAGTATTTTGACAATCTACCTTACGTTTGCATCTAAAATGAAACAAAAAAAATGGATAAGTTTATATTATATAACTTAGTGCAGAAGTAAATTTAGAGCTCTTACATTGCGTGTGCCCAAAAATGTCTATATACAGTTTGTTTAAAGTTTGTGTTATACCAGGAGTCATTGTTTTCATATCCGTAAAAATGCTTATCTGAATGAGCCCTTACCTGTAGAGTTTTTCAGGATTTTTCTAATTTCATCTTTTAACTTCGCATTGCAACACTTGCCATCTTCAGGTAAAGCCCACAGCAAATATTGACAATAAATACCAAATTTATGTTGGTTTTATTATGTTTTTAAAAATGTATCTTTTCTACAAAAAAAATCTTTATTGATACAATTATGGGAAATGTACAACCTTTTGATTCAAATATTTATGTATGACAAAATGGTGAAAAAGAATTGACTTGGATGTTCTTTTTCCATGACAGGGTTTACCGCTAAAAATAATAGATTTTTATACATTATATGTTTATGTGTCAGGATCAGGGGTAGTGGACCCACTGTACAACCGCGAGCGATGATGTAAGCCGACAGTCTAAGCTGCACCTGGTTTTCACCAGAGCCCGCCGCAAAGCGTGTTGGACTTGCTGTGGTGGGATACCACTAGGTCGCTCCACAGACACGACTTTGCTCATGGTGGCGGCCAAGGCGAGGTACAGAATCGTACACTGAGACGGAATCATGGACAGGCTTGAGGTCAGGACAGATGGCACAGGAGTAGAGTCAGGAAATAGGCAGAAGGTCAGGGCTGGCGGCAGATAATCCGAGTCAGGAACAGGAATCAAGGTCACAATGGGAAATCACAGTAAACGCAGGAATAACGGGTAGAAACCTTTCTCAAAGGCACAAAGCTCAAAGATCCGACAGGAGACACGGGAAAGGGTCAGAAATTTAACATGGAAGGCGGCTAGCCAGTGCCAAGCATTGACGCTCTGGCCCTTTAAATATTAGAAAGCCAGCGCATGCCCTAGGAGACATGAGGCACAAAGATCTGGCAGGGGGCACAGGGGCTAGCAATTTATCAGGGCAGGCGGCCATCCAGCCTGTCCTTTAAATCTTACAGAGCTGGGACCACCGCTGGAATGAGGGAAGGTAAGAGCTGCCATGGGGCTTCAGGGGCATGGAGAGGTACAGGGGTGCACTTGAGACTCGGAACATGGGTCACAGGAGCACCCATGACAGTACCCCCTTCCCCCTTTGGCCTCCCCCTCTTCTTGGACTGGAGGAGCCTGTGCAGAAGAGCATGGTCCAGGATGTTGTCCTCAACCTCTCCTCCATCCAGAAAATCTTTCAGTCTCCGAAAAATAATATGACCGTCTTCATATCAAGGACCTAGTTTACCTTAAAGACATCCGTTGCATCAGCCTCAGTAAGGAGGAGGTTCATCCCGGGAGTGGCGATTCAGTATGGGATGCGCATGGTGGGTGGAAGACGAAACTTGTAAGCCACAGGATAAATGTGCTTCAGTACCTTCAGTGGATCCAGGAAACAAGGACTGAGCTTGTAGCTGGGAATCTTCAGCCGGACATACCTGGAGGATAGCCACACTTTATCACCAAGAGAGAAGATCGGAGGAGGCATGTGTTCTTTGTCAGTCTGGGCTGTCCATAGACAATGAAGAAGGGAGCAGAGCTGGCAGATTCAGAATCCAAGGAATTATAGGAGAATTCTGCCCACAGCAACAGGGTGCACCAGTCGTCCTGTCGGGTGGAGACAAAATGGCGAAGATAACAGCCAAAAGTCTGATAAACTCTCTTCACTTGTCTATTTAACAGAAGATGGCACGTAGAGGAGATATCCAGCTTCACTTGAAGTCGGCAACACAGGAAATGCCAGAATCAGGAAACAAACTGGACCCCTCAGTCTGATACAATATGTAGAGGGAGTCCATGAAGCCGGAAGATGTGGAAGAAGAACCGGCTTGCAAGATGAGGAGATGACGGTAGACCAGGCAGAGGAATGAAATGGGACATCTTAGAAAACCGGTCTGTGGCCACCCAGATGATGGTATTACCAGAAGAGGGTGGAAAATCCATAACAAAGTCCATTGCTATGTGAGTCCATGGGCAACTGGGCATTGACAGTGGCACGAGCAGACCTGCTGACTTGAGACATTACAACTTTGTTACCGGCACAGGAAGTTCAGGAACTCACAAAATCTTGTACATCCTTGACCAGATCTGGCCACCAGTAGAACTAAATATGAGAACTACAGCCTAGTACCCAGCTGCTGAAGGTCCACAGGAGCGGCAACAATGAGCTGTTTAGGAGTAACAATGGGGCACATTTACTTACCCGTCCGCTGAAGTGAAATGTCTGGTGATAATGGACTGTGCTGCGATTCACTAAGATTGTGTAACCGATATCCTGCATGAGTTGCTTTCCTGCTCAGGTCCGACATAGTTCACCATCTTTTAAGTGGTGCATCTAAGTGCTAGGGCTTTTGACACAATTTAAAAGTGAAATCCCGCGCCCGAATCAGTCGGATCGTCTGATGGCACACCCCCAATTTGTGTTGCATTGAAGCCAGCACAGCTGCGCCAAAAAAACGATCGCGTGCACCAAAATATCAGTGCAGATACTTGTTAAATACCTGTCCATGCCGTTTGATCACCGAAAAAGGTAAATGTAAATGAGCCCCAATATGTCTGGTAGCTGGTTCTTACCCAATTACATTTGAGTCTTGAGAGAGGGGATCAGCGTTAACATTTTTCTCTGCAGGACAGAAGTATATCATGAATTTGAAGTGAGAGAAGAGGGACCAACTAGTCTGTCGAGGATTGAGGCGCTGAGCAGTCTGGAGATATAGGAGATTCTTGTGATCTGTGTAGATACAGACAAAATGGCAAGTACCTTCCAGAAGATAACGCCTTTCTTCCAAAGCTAGCTTTATGACCAGAAGCTCCCGATCATCTATGGAATAATTCCACTCTGTGGATGAGAAGGTTTTTGAGAAGAAGCCTCCAGTGAGGGCTCAACCTTTTGGCCTTTCCTGGGTGAGAACAGCTCTTGCACCAACCGAGGAGGCGTCAACCTTTAGAAGGAGCAGTTTCTCTGTATCATGCCGGGTGAGAACAGAAGCAGAGGCAAAGGAAGACTTAAGCTTGGAGAAAGGTTCTTCAGCTGCCGGAGGCCAGAGTTTTGGATCAACATTTTTCTTAAATAGCTACAATGGGAGACATGAAAGAGGAAAAATTACCTATGAACTGCTGGTTCTGTGGCGAACTGTGAAGGAATCAGTTGGATATGAATAGAGCACAGAGTAATGAAGCCCATACATAACTTGGCATCTCCATCATACTTGGTGGGCTTAGAAAGTTGCAGCCTGGGTTCAGCAGTAGACTGTGAAGCCGTAGTAACAAGATCTACCGCAGGCACCGGACGCTGGTGCTAGGTAGCCAGTAGTTGCTGCAAGAAGGAGGTGAGCTGACCAAGTTGCTGGCCCTGCGTGGCAATCTGCTGGGACTGCTGGCTCACAATGGTAGTGATATCAGCCAGTTCACGTAGCGGAACCTTGGCGGGATCCATGGCCTGATATTACTGTCTGAACAGGTGTAGTGGACCCACAGTACCACCACGAGGGGTGATGTAAGCTGACATCAGGGAGCCGAGACTAAGAGGCAACCGGTTTTCACCGGAGGCTGCTGCAGAGCGGGTTGGACTTGCTGCGGCAGGATACCACCAGGTTGCTCCACAGGTGCGACTTTGCTTGCGGTGGCAACCAAGACGAGGTACAGAATTGTAAGGCTGAGAGAGAACCGTGGACAGGCTGAAGGTCAGGATAGGTGGCACCAGATCAGAGTCAGGAAACAGGCAGAAGGTCAAGGTTGGTGGCAGAGAATCAGAGTCAGGAACAGGAATCGAGGTCACAACGGGAAATCACAGTAAACACATGAATAACAGGTAGGAAGCTTTCAGAATCATTGGCGCGCTGGCCTTTTAAATTTAGAAAGCCTGCAACGTTGAACATGTGGTGGAGGTGTTCTGTGATTCAACCATTCTGGGAGTATCTTGGAGTATTCTGGAAGCCCACACTGAAGGGTACCACGTTGTGCAACACAAGGGCCCCAGCTTCCGGGCTGAGTGTATATACCTATCTGTCGGTATTCCTTTTGGTAGAGGGTGCTGCACAACTTATGTAAAATTATTTTTTTTTTACTAAAATGAGTAACAGTTGCTTTCCTTGTTTGTTACTTTGCTATATTCTGTACATGACTTACAGTTTGTGTGCTGCATGTAGGTATTTATGTGGTGTGTATTTTGTTTGTTCTGTATGTATCTATGTATGTTTTATGTGCTGTATGCTGTGTACTGTACAAGCTTATACATGTTTTGTGTACTGTTTGCAAGGATGTATGTTGTGTGTATGTATGTTTATTTTGTGTGTGCTGTACATATGTACATATGTTTGCAGAGATTGGGGTCCAATTCTTAGTAATTGCTGGAGCAGCATTTTTAAGACACATGAGCAAAGGTATATCTTTATACTATATGTATATCTCCCTGCACTCATATCTGAGAAAGATACAATTTGTAGAGATACATAGGGGGTTTTCTTGACCTCCACCATATTTCTTACCTACTTTGTCTTTTAGCAGCTACTATTGAGATATTTATGTGGTTTTAAAAAATAATTTATCAGTATTTATGCCTTTTTGAACTTGTATTTGCTTATTGTGCATATTGCATGTGGTTTGTTTAATTGGATATTGTATTCATTTTTGCATATATGTTTGGGCTCCTCCATTATGTTTCACTTTTTTTGATTAAATGCATTTTGAATGATCAAACAATTATGGATAGCCTGAAATTTGCATACTTTATTTTTACCATCAGATGGCAGCAGAGGACTTCTAGTGATATCATTTTAGGAAAGTCTACCAGCTATGTTTATCCATGATTCACTATTTTCTATTGATACACTGGTAATCATTCTCAATGTATTTTTTAGAACAATTTATGAAATGTTGATCTTTCACTGGATCAATAAAAGTAATCTAATTTTAACAAGGAACAGATACTATTCTACATTAGGGCATCATATAATTTTCATCTGAGATGCCTTATTTACAGATATGTAATGTTTCTGCCCAGCTCAATGTGGTTTATCTGTAGCCTCGAGAGAGGCTACTGAGGATGCGGAGTAGCCGTGCCGTGTAACTTCACCTCTGGCTACTCCACGCCCCAGTAGCCTCGTTCACTAATTTGCATATTGGGGCAATAAAATATTTACAAACTTATCAGCCAGTTATATTTTAGCCCTAAAAAGGGCTCCAATGGTATTTAGTAGAGGAACCTGCCACCGGATCTACCTATTAAGGTAGATGGTAGGTTTCCTTTAACCCCCCCAAGGGGTTCATTTTCTGTGTTTCCATTTTTAACTCCCCATCTTTAAAAATCTACAACTGTTTTATCTGTATAAAGGCTTGTTTTCAGGCATTACAATTTGTATTGCCGATGGAGGCAATTTATATTCCATGAAGCTGGAAAAAAAATTCCAAATGCGATGAAATCATAGAATATAGACAATGGCATTGATTTTGCATTTTTGGGACAGTAAATTCTTTTTGATATTATGTATTGTGATATACAACAACACACTGTCAGATCTGCTGTGCCTCCTTCCCCCTCTCTGGATGATGAACTTATCTGTCTGTAGCTTGTAGCTCTCCTCTCTCTGTGATGTGTTATTTGCCAGCAGGAAGTTAGTGTGTATCAGTGTGAGCTCATCCTGAAATGAAAGGGTGGGGGCTAGATCCATAGATCAAAGAGGAGCTCAGTGCAGCGTCAGACAAGATGTCTGCCAACCCTAAAGTCAGAAGATCCATGGTCGGAAACCAGGGGCAACTGAAATTGTGTACACCAGGACTGAAAGAGATAGAATTATAGCTGTGAAATGTTGTATTTATGTGTATAACAGTGAATTAGAGGATGTGTTGTTTTGTTATACTGAGTATATTTAAGAAACTTGTCTTCATAGGAATACCCCTTTAATGCAATTTTCAAAATGGAGCAAGTGTCTGCTTTAAGAAAATACATTAGGGGTTTGTTGGGGTTTAGTATAAATATTAAGGCTGTAATGTAGGTTTTATTGTTACATGTCAATAATTGATGTCTCCATTAACACCTGACAGGGAAAGGGTTAAATCCATTGTTACACCAACCCAAACTTAGACCAGCTGCATGTGCTGTTGGCGGCTTTCTAGCATGGGAAATAAATAGGTAAAAATGCAGAGAGTGCAGGCTGTAGCTCGACAATTTGCATAAACAGATGCAATTTCTTGGCACCTTGGTCCTGTATAATTGATAATTCACATTAAATATTTTTATATTGCCCAATACATTCATAAGATATTTGTACCATACATTCCTTATGACCAAAAGTGTAGAATCACTGTGGGATTAGACATAGAAATGTGCTGGACTTTCCATTCTTAATTAGAAAGGTAGATGTCTTGGACTTCAATTCCCAATCTATTACCTTTAAATCTTCAGCTTAGTTATATTTATATGTCTTCATCCAGTAAACTGCAGACTATGACATCTCCGAATGAACAGACTGACACAGCAGTTGACTGGAGAAAGAGAAAATCCTCTCCTTTGTAGAGACTGTGCACATGCAGTATGGGAAAGGACAGATAAGGGATTGAGCATTTCTGGATATGGCACATGCCACAATAATCTTTGGACAGGTCCATATCTTTGTATGTTGAATTTCTGTCGCTGTTCCTGCATTCCATTTATCTGTACTACAAATGCAATAAGTCTTTCAAGTTAAGATGAAGGTGTCCATTAAATAAAAAAGTGACCGTTTAAAGTAGTAAACATTCTCTTGTGTGTATCCTGCAAACTCTCTAAAGTCTCCACTAATCTTTGGGTTATAGAAGTTTTGGGAAACTCAACTCTTCAGAAGAAGGCATGATGCAGAATTATGTGACCTCCTAGGAATATACATTGATATCAGTGTTGGAGTGAAAGTGTAACTAAAAGTGTCAGAGCGCCAAGGCAACACTGAGACTCTTATATGCTGACAACAGGTCATTATTAATGTATAGGATAACTATGTTGTCAATATACAATATCTAAAGGAAGATTTATACTATGTTATGATGATTTATAACTGTCTTAAAGTAACTGAGGGGGTACAATGATGGTCACATTACTGTTCTGGAAACTATATAAGTAGTATTCCCACAAAGACAAGTTTCTTAAATGTACTCAGGATAACAAAATAACACATTCTCTAATTCACTGTTATTAACAAAAATACAGCGTTTCACAGATATAATTCCAACCTGTCTCTATCAGTCCAGGTGTACACAATGCCCCTAGACACGACCCTGTAACTTCTGACTTAGGGCTGGGGAAGCCATCTTGGATTTCTGTGTGACGGCTGTGTGCTGAGTTTCTCTCTATCTACTCCCTGCACTCTATCCGCCCCCCCCCTCCCTGCAGTCCAGGACGGAGCTCAGTCACTGATGCACACTGAGACACAGACAATCAGTTCCTACTGGCAGTGGTAAGAGGAGAACTACAAGCTACAGACAGCTAAGTTCTTTATCTGGGGAGGCACAGCAGGAAGGCACAGGGGATATAGTGTGTTGTGTTTTGTAGGAGAGCTGACATTGTGTGTTATAGTCATCTAGTGGATCTCATCATCTCTGATCTGTCTCATCTCTCTTTCTATGTGTCAGTGTGTAAGTACAATGTTCAGAAGCCAGATGAAAGTGCAATCTAACCACTGTCAGCTCCCAGAACTAGATGGATCATGAAGTGTCTGCAAAGAAAGTCCCTGCACGCATGCTGTAATTTTGCACTGACCATTACTGAGTGATAGGAACTAAAACAGCAATACAACTAAGTAAAATTATGAAGTAGAGGGTTAAAATGATCTTTATTTGGTTAACATCACTAGAGGATTGAAATTTGAGAATTTTCTTTCGTGGGAAAATCCCTTTAAGTTCGGCATATACTGTAGGAAGTTTGTGATGAGGGTTAGTATAACTGGAGAGGGCACTAGAAAGTTAAGGAGCTAAATATGTCTGGGCAGAAAGGCTGGAAATAGAGGCAAGTCCATCAAGTCCAACCTTTAAGAATTAAATAAATTTTTTATCCCCATGTATTAGCTTACCATGGTAAGTATAAGACTGCAATAGGGCCACCCATATCATACTTATCCTAGTTAACATTTTGCATAATTGTCAGGAGTTGTGGGTGATGTTGATCACGTGATGTTGGATGAAGAGGGCTGTGAAGTCACTATTGTATGTACACATGTGTGTGCACATGTCCTTGGGAAACCAAAGTCCCACAGGTCACATGACCCGCAGACACTGGTGACTACATAGAAAGTATAATATGGGTGACCCTATTAGGGTTTTATACATACTCTGGTAAACTTTTGTATCATTTTATTTAAAAAAAGATACTGCTTGTGACATACAGGGCTCTAACAATTCCACTGGAATTTGTAATTTATGTTTTAAAGTATTAATGTTGAAGCAGAAATTCAGCCCAAAACTAATAATGATCTATCTGGTTGATAGGTCATTAATTGGTGATAGGTGACAGAAGTCAATGAGAGTCCTACAAAGACTATCACTACACTTGGTGGAGCTGTGTACTTTTGGCTCTTTCCTTAATGTAAAATGGAAGAATGGCTGAAGCACTTTGTTTACAGAACAGTGTATTAATATCATGATATCTTATTGCACATGGAGACGGATAACACTTATTCATAGTGTACTTTATTCTTATTCACATTTAGTGTTTTTAGCAGGTGTATTTCTATTAATATACATTGAATGTATATACATTGTAAATATTATTTTTTATTTTTATTATTAATTCAGATAAAAACTTGTTTTCTACTCTATGATAACTTCTGAAACTTATTTGCTATGTCATAAAAATTGCCCTACGGTGGATGAGATTAGACTGTGTGATAAAGTTTCAGTTTATTGTAGTGGCCAAGCTCTGAAAACAAATGTCTATTACACTTCATCAAAGAGATAACATCTCCCCCACTACAGGGGTTAAGAAGAAATCAGTTGAGCCATCACAGTCGTCATGATATCCTTGTTCCATTACCAAGAAACAGAATATCCAGAATCATTCATCCCTCGTAAACAGGAGAGTTATAACGTGTCAAGCAAAACAGACATAAGCTTTCAGTAGTCATGAAAAATGCATCTGTTTGCAAAGCTACAGCTCTACAAATTTCAATTTCAGATGCCTTCTCAACACAGGATCGCATTCTGAAAACATGAAATCAGCTATTTTCTCTGCACTGAAGCAAATAAGTGCTAGCATATAACAAGATTGTATTATATATTATTCTCTACACCTCCAAATTGACCTCATGTGCTGCATTTGAAAAAGTTAAATGTATCAGGGGAATTTATATATCTGTTCTCTCGGTCAGGAAAATATTTACTGTAATCTAAGAAAACTTCATTTTTCTTTCCAAATGATAGATTTTCCGATGTCTGGATAACCCACAGTCTAATGTATAATGGCTTCAAAATCCTGATACCGTGAGCCTTATTCAAATTGTAAACCAAAATCTAATTTGACAAACTATGGCCTCTTGAACACAAATATATTCTTCCTATTGCTGCAGAATATGGGTCACTTAGCTGGAAAACTAATGGAGATAATGGGGGTATTAATCAGAACTTCTATGCCCCCAAGTTGGTGTATTGCTAGCACATGCTATTTTTTTGCAACCTCCATGCAAGGGGGACATGGAGGGGTGTTAGTGGGGGGTTGGTCATGGCCGCTGAGGGAGTGGTCTGGTGCATGGCGTTCCTGTCCTTGCGCCAGTGCACACGGGAAAGAGTATTGCAGCCTATGGTACAATCAATCTATGCATTTTAAAGCTTTAGCCACCTAGGAAAAATATTTAAAAAAAGACATAAATTGAAATTGTACCATTATTAATTATTTTAACAAAAAGTTATAAAAAGAATGTACATATTTGGTAAAAAATAACCCCTTACATAGACTGAATCATGGAAATATAAAAATTATGTTAAAATATTGGCGAAAACGCAAATTTTTTTTTTGCTGGTCGGTGATGGTTTTGGGCTTTATCATAGGTGTTAAATATGGCATCTGATATAAATATGGAATGTGAGACTTCTTTAAGACATCAACATTTAGATTCCAAAGGTACATTAGGTGCAACACTGGAAAACTTGGTTGCAAAAAGGTGCAAATCAGGTGAAACAAGTTGCAAAAAGGTGCAAACCCACCAATGCGCACAAAAAAGTTGCAAAATAAAGTGCGAAATAAGAAAAAGAATGTGATACCCCCCTCCCTGGCTGCTTTATATGGTTGCCTCTCTTCCTAGTTAAAAGGGACTGTTGTGTCTAGTGTGGTTTTAAAGATAGTGTCCATATTCTTTATAGAAATCTGTAAAAACAAAGCCCGCAAGAAAATAATGCAACTGCATTTTTATTTCAATTCCACCATATTAGGAATTTATTTTCAGCTTTCCAGTAGACTTCACAGAATATTAAATGGTACTACTAGGGAGTAAAATGTGTCCTGTAGACAGCAAATGGCTCTGGAAATGTAAAATATATTGCTTTTGTAATGTGGGAAGTGAAAAGCAGAAAAGCAAAAACTGATGTGGTCCTAAAGGGTTAATAGATGCTGATTTTGTTGTTTTTTTCTGTAAAAGTATAACTACAACATGTCTCCATTAGATTTTATGTTTTAATTCCCTTTTAAGCACCTAGGAAAGTTTGGTTTCCATCACAGACTTTTGGGGTCGAACATCAAGTCTTACCCACTCTAGACAATTTACAGTGGTTTACCTTGTAAGAACTTCTTTTGTTGTAACTAATAAGTATTCACCTTTACTTTTCTGCCTTGAAAGAAGTGTCCCTGAAATTGCAAACCTGTGATTTAATGTTCTCACCATTATCCACAGTGGTGGCTGGAGAGTTTACATTTATTAGATACATAATACAATACCTTGAACCATACAGAGGATATTTTAAGACATATAAATACTGATAGAAATTGTGATATTGTTATGAAACAGAAATGTAATAACATTCTGTACTTATGTATACAGCTATAGTGGTATTAAGTATTACTTTTACCTTTCAAAGATTAGTATGACTTACTGCTGCACAGTCGAAAACTTTTAGATGCTATGAAAATAGAGTTAAAGGGAACTTTTCAGCAGAAACTAATAAACAAGAACAAATGCAAGTACAAGTACAAAAACTTCAGTGATCAGGAAACAAATGAAAGTAGGATCCATGAGGGCTCACAATCTACATGAGATGGTTTCATAGTTTCATAGTTTCTACGGTTGAAAAAAGACACTTGTCCATCAAGTTCAACCAAGGAAGGGAAGGGATTGGATGAGGAAGGGATTTAGGGGAAACAATTCTATATAACATAACCATCAATGTTATTTAGGTGTAAAAAGGCATCTAGACCCTTCTTGAAGCTATCCGCTGTCCCTGCTGTGACCAGCGCCTGAGGCAGGCTATTCCACAGATTGACCGTTCTCATAGTAAAAAAGCCCTGTCGCCTCCGGTGATTAAACCTTGATTTCTCCAAACGGAGACAGTGCCCCCTCGTCTTTTGATTTGATCTAATCTGAAACAACTTACCACCATATTTTTTGTATGGACCATTCATATATTTAAATAAATTAATCATGTCCCCTCGTAGTCGTCTCTTTTCCAGACTAAATAAATCTAGTTGTTTTAATCTTTCCTCATAACTGAGACCCTCCATACCCCTTATCATTTTTGTGGCTCTACGTTGAACCCTCTCCAGCTCCAGGGCATCCTTTTTATGGACCGGTGCCCAGAACTGGACAGCATATTCCAGGTGTGGCCGAACCAGTGCCTTGTATAGTGGTAATATTACATCCCTATCACGAGAGTCCATACCACTTTTGATACATGACAAGATCCTACTGGCTTTAGAGGCAGCTGATTGACATTGCATGCTGTTATTCAATTTATGATCTACTAGTACCCCCAGGTCCTTCTCAACAAGGGACTCTCCCAGATTTACTCCCCCAAGGACATATTTTGCCTTTGGATTATTGGCCCCCAGGTGCATAACCTTACATTTATCCACATTAAACCTCATTTGCCAAGTGGATGACCAAACATTCAGTTTGTCCAAGTCACCCTGCAGCCTATGAACATCCTCCATAGACTGTATTACACTACACAGTTTGGTGTCATCTGCAAAAATAGACACAGTGCTATTAATTCCTACCTCTATATCATTAATAAATATATTAAATAGTAGTGGGCCAAGCACAGAACCCTGGGGTACACCACTCATAACTGGTGACCATTCCGAGTAGGAATCATTGACCACAACTCTCTGGATACGATCCTTCAGCCAGTTTTCAATCCAATTGCAAAGGATTTCTGCCAAACCAATAGCCCTAATTTTACCCATCAGGCGTCTATGAGGGACAGTGTCAAATGCCTTTGCAAAGTCCAAGAACACAATATCCACAGCTGCTCCTCCATCCAGGCATCTGCTCACCTCTTCATAAAAGCAGATAAGGTTAGTTTGACAACTTCTATTCTTAGTAAACCCATGCTGGCTGTCACTTATTATACTATTTGATGTCACATACTCCAGTATGTAGTCTTTTACTAACCCTTCCAATACTTTCCCCACAATGGAAGTTAAGCTTACAGGCCTGTAATTGCCAGGCGAAGTTCTAGAGCCCTTTTTATATATTGGCACCACATTTGCCTTGCGCCAGTCACTTGGCACCACACCAGACATTACAGAATCCCTGAAGATTTTAGCCAGCGGTACAGCAATAACAGAACTGAGTTCTTTAAGAACTCTGGGGTGTAACCCATCTGGTCCAGGAACTTAGTACACATTGATTTTATTGAGCTTAGATTGGATAATGTCTACATTTAGCCAGCCTAGTATATCACAGGATCCATGACCCGCACTGGCACCACCCAAGTCAGAAGTTCTCTCTTCTATTGTATAAACGGAGCTAAAAAACCTATTAAGTATCTCCGCCTTCTCCTGGTCTCCAGTCACCGATGCCCCATTTTCAGAATAAAGGGGTCCAACCTGTTGTGACCCATTTTTTTTTGCATTGATATACCTAAAAAATTTCTTGGGATTTGTTTTGCTATCTTTAGCCACCTGTCTTTCATTTTGTATTTTGGCTGATTTGATTTCTTTTTTACAGATTTTGGTAAGTTTTTTGTAAGTATTGAAAGCCTCAGGTGACCCGTCAGATTTATATTTTTTAAATGCCCTCTTTTTCTCATTAATTGCCCTTTTAACTGTAGCTGTAAGCCACGCGGGGTGTAATCTAGCCCGTCTATACTTGTTACCTATTGGAATAAATTTAGAAGTATAAAAACCCAGGATAGATTTGAATTTCTCCCATTTAACATTAGTATCACCATGTGACAGTATCTGATCCCAGTCTATATCCTGTATTGCAGCCCTGAATTTTTGGAAATTAGCCCTCTTAAAATTCAAAGTTTTCGATTTTCCCACCTGTTTCTGCTTTTTAAAGTTTAAGAGGAAAATAATTATATTATGATCGCTGTTCCCAAGGGGTTCCCTGATACTGACATTTTGGACAATCTCCTCATTGTTAGAAATCACAAGGTCCAACAATGCGTCACCTCTTGTGGGATCTTCTACAAGCTGTACCATAAAATTATCCTGCAGAAAGTTGATAAAATGTCTCCCCTTCATAGATGAAGACGAGCCCTGACCCCAATTTATATTTGGAAAGTTAAAGTCTCCCATTATCACTACGGTCCCCTCCTGTGCAGCCCGCTCCATGTGTTTATATAGGTGACCCTCTATTTCCTCAGAGATGTTAGGGGGTCTATAAATTACACCGAAAATAATTTTTTCAAAGCTCTCTTGGCTTTGAATTTCAACCCACAAAGTTTCAGCCTCCTCACACTCTGAGGCCACTGACTCATTCACAATCGCTTTTAAGTCTCTTCTGATATACAGACATACACCACCTCCCCTCCTATTTGCCCTGTCTTTCCGAAAGAGTGTAAAACCTTGAATATTAACAACCCAATCATGCGATGCATTGAGCCATGTCTCTGCTACACCAACAACATCTAACTGTTCCTCTAATATCAGAGCCTCAAGCTCGCCCATTTTGCCTGAGATACTTCTGGCATTTGTGAACATACAATTTAATTTTCCACAGTTATTTATCTGATTTAAAGTAATTTTACTGGCACATATATCCTCACCACTGTTCTGCAACTTGTGGATCTCCTTATCCACTGCCTTAGGCCCCCATACACAGCCCACATCACCACCCACCAACATAACCTGCCCCCTCTCTGACCTGTCTACCCCTTCAGTGTCTTCCTTTTCCTCCTCCCCCGAGCCTAGTTTAAATACTCTGCCACCCCTGCTAGGATCTTCTCCCCCAGCACAGCAGCCCCCCTTCCACTTAGGTGCAAGTTATCTGCAGAAAACAGCTTGTACCCCAGTGAAAAGTCAGCCCAATGCTCTAGGAACCCAAATCCCTCTGCTCTACACCAGGATCTGAGCCATGCATTTAACTCCCTGAGCTCCCGCTGTCTGCTCTGTGTAGCGCATGGCACAGGTAGGATTCCGGAGAATACTACCTTGGAGGTCCTTTCCTTAAGCTTTGAACCTAGTTCTTTAAAATTATTCTTCAGGCTCCTCCACCTACCATCTATTCTGTCATTGGTACCAACATGGACCACGACAGCTGGGTCATCCCCAGCCCCTCCCAGTAATTTATCCACCCTTTCCACCACATGCCGAACCCTGGCACCAGGGAGACAGCAAACCATTCGGTTGAGGCGGTCTTGGCGACAAATTATTCTATCCGTCTTCCTGATTATAGAGTCCCCTACAACCACTAGCTGCCTTGGCTTACCTGCACTCCAATCCACCCTACTACTAGCTGGTCTGCTCCCCCGGCTGTGAGGGAGAGCAGGATCCGCTAGGGCTGCCATTTCTGACACTGACGTCCTTACATCATTGCACAATTTTGCTTGGATGTTCAGAGTCAGAGTTGGCCTTCCTTTTCTTTGACCCCTTCCTACCCCCTCTAGTTACAGTAACCCAGCTACCCACCTGGCCCTGCTGGCTTTCCTCTCCACCCTCCACTTCTACCCCGCTTATTGCTTGCTCAGTGAGCAGCATACTCCTCTCAAGATTGTCAATTGTTCGCAGCCGTGCAATATCTTCCTCCAGATCTCTAACACGAGCTTCCAGTAGAAAAATATGGGCACATCTGTCACAGCGGTATTCACCCTCGAACTCTTGCTCCAGCAGTGTACACATGCGGCAGAGTGTGCACTGGAGCATACCACCAATCTTGCTAGCCATATCCTAGTAACAAAACAGTGATAAGTATATAAATCAAGAGATATAAAATGTAGGTTACTTACAGTTCTGTGGACTTCTCTTTTTCAAACTCCGCTTTTTTCAACTCACTTAAGTTCACTAGCCACTTGAAATCACAAGCCAAAACTGAGCGAGCTCAAAAGTGAGTTGCTAGGCCTTAACTTATCAGGTGTGAACACTAATCCCTCCTCCCAATTAGCAGACCAGGCAAAGAAAGGAAAAAAAAATCTATTTAAATTGTGACACTAAGAAAAGTGCTATTACCTATATACTCAGTCCACAATCACCCAAACAACAGATTCACTCTTAACACACACAAAACTCCGCTTTTTTCAACTCAGATGGTAGATGTAGACATGAGGGAGGATAGAAGTGCAGTGATTGTGGGGGTTCAGATTATGTTTGAAGGTTTGGAAGATGGGTAACAGATTTTAGTAGAGAGTTCCAGAGTATTGGGGATGCACGGGAGAAGTCCGGGAGACGTTTGTAAGAACAGCAAATGGTGATAGAGTAAAGCAGAAGGTCCAGTGAAGAACAAAGATAATGTCTGGGATGGTTTTGGCTGATTAGTTCAGAGACATATGGAGCGGACAGATTTGTAGTATTTTAAATTGAGCAATGGGCAACCAGTGGAGAGAATGGAAGAGATGAAAGGTAGCTAAGAAATGAGTAGACAGATGGATTAGCCGGGCAGCAGAGCTGAGGATAGATTAGAGAGGTATTAGAAAGTTAGCATGGAGACCACAAGAAGAATATTGCAGTAGCCCAAGATGGAGATGATGAGGGCATGGACCAGAAGCTTTTTAAATTCCATATTGAAAAAAGTCAGATGCGACGATGTTTTTGAGATAGAGGTGGCAGGTTGTAGAAAGGGTTTCAATGTGAGTAGAGATGAGCGAGCACTAAAATGCTCGGGTACTCGTTATTCGAGACGAACTTTTCCCGATGCTCGAGTGCTCGTTTCGAGTAACGAGCCCCATTGAAGTCAATGGGAGACTCGAGCATTTTTCAAGGGGACCAAGGCTCTGCACAGGGAAGCTTGGCCAAACACCTGGGAACCTCAGAAAAGGATGGAAACACCACGGAAATGGACAGGAAACAGCAGGGGCAGCATGCATGGATGCCTCTGAGGCTGCTTAATCGCACCATTATGCCAAAATTATGGGCAACAGCATGGCCATGACAGAGTGACCGAATGAGGCTAGATAGCATCTAAAACATCCAATAATTGACCCTGACACTATAGGGGACGGCATGCAGAGGCAGCGGCAGCAGCGGCAGGCTAGAGAGTGGCATGGCGACATACCCTAAATGGACTCAGGCTTCAAACCAATGGGTGGCAGAGAGGAACCAAAGGAGGTGAGCAAGAAGCGCTCAAATAATATCGGTACATGATAAAAGTTTGCCAGTATATTTTGTGGATTACACAGCAGGGTGGCGACAAAGTTAACATGGAAGCCATGAAAACAATCCAAAATTCTGCCTGACACAGCTCGTTTGATAAGGGGACCATGTATGGAGGCAGTGAACTAGTAGTAGATTAAAGGTGCTGCAGTTAAAACTATGTTAGTTGGATCTTGGCATGGAGCTGGCGCTCCGCTGCCAGGCGAGCTTTTGCCAATCCAAGCCCCTGTCTCTAGGCTACTCCCCAAACAGCACTTCTAAGAACCTTTTGTATAAGATCAAGTGTAGTAGCGTTCTTATAAGTTTGGGATATGGCGGGTGAGGGGAATGTAAACATCTGCGCAAGAAGCACTGAAATAATATCCGTAAATGAAAAAAGTTTTCCAGTATATTTTGTGGCTTACACAGCACGGTGGCGACAAAGTTAACAAGTTTGATGCGGAATGCCCTGTAAAAGCTCTTGGGCGGTGTGCCTTTTATCACCTAGGCTCAGCAGTTTGAGCACCGCCTGCTGTCGCTTAGCGATGGCACTGCTGCTGTGCCTAGAGCTACCGACTGATGGCGCCATGCCCACGGATGGTAATTCGGAGGAGGAGGAGGAGGTGGAGGAGGGGTGGGAGGAGGAGGAGGCATAGTAGGCCTGAAACACCTGGACCGAGGTAGGCCCCACAATCCTCTGCGTTGGCAGTATATGACCAGCCCCAGGGTCAGACTCGGTCCCAGCCTGCACCAAGTTAAGTGTAGTAGCGTTCTTATAAGTTTGGAATATGGCGGGTGAGGGGAATGTAAACAGATGCGCAAGAAGCGCTGAAATAATATCCGTAAATGGTAAAAGTTTGCCAGTATATTTTGAGGATTACACAGCAGGGTGGCGACAAAGTTAACAAGTTTGTTGTGGAAGCCATGAAAACAACCCAAAATTCTGCCTGACACAGCACGTTTGATAAGGCGGCCATGTATGGAGGCAGTGAACTAGTAGTAGATTAAAGGTGCTGCAGTTAAAACTATGTTAGTTAGTTCTTGGCATGGAGCTGGCGCTCCGCTGCCAGGCGAGCTTTCGCCAATCCAAGCCCCTGTCTCTAGGCTACTCCCCAAACAGCACTTCTAAGAACCTTTTGTATAAGATCAAGTGTAGTAGCGTTCTTATAAGTTTAGGATATGGCGGGTGAGGGGAATGTAAACAGATGCGCAAGAAGCGCTGAAATAATATCCGTAAATGGTAAAAGTTTGCCAGTGTATTTTGTGGATAACACAGCAGGGTGGCGACAAAGTTAACAACTTTGATGTGGAATCCATGAAAACAACCCAAATTTCGGCCTGACACACCTCGTTTGATAAAGGGACGATGTATGGAGGCAGCTATATGGACGACTTTTGGAGGTAGCAATGGAGACAACGTGTGGAGGCTGCTATGGAGACAATTCAATTTGGATAGTGCCTGTATGTGGCAGTCCAAAAAAGTTTTCAAACCAGAGGAGCAGGTAGGTGGCCCTCCATAAAAATGGAATAGATTGAGTGCCTGTATGTGGCAGTCAAAAAAAGTTTTCAAACCAGAGGAGCAGGTAGGTGGCCCTCCATATAAATGGAATAGATTGAGTGCCTGTATGTGGCAGTCCAAAAAAGTTTTCAAACCAGAGGAGCAGGTAGGTGGCCCTCCATAAAAATGGAATAGATTGAGTGCCTGTATGTGGCAGTCCAAAAAAGTTTTCAAACCAGAGGAGCAGGTAGGTGGCCCTCCATAAAAATGGAATAGATTGAGTGCCTGTATGTGGCAGTCCAAAAAAGTTTTCAAACCAGAGGAGCAGGTAGGTGACCCTCCATAAAAATGGAATAGATTGAGTGCCTGTATGTGGCAGTCCAAAAAAGTTTTCAAACCAGAGGAGCAGGTAGGTGGCCCTCCATATAAATGGAATAGATTGAGTGCCTGTATGTGGCAGTCCAAAAAAGTTTTCAAACCAGAGGAGCAGGTAGGTGGCCCTCCATAAAAATGGAATAGATTGAGTGCCTGTATGTGGCAGTCCAAAAAAGTTTTCAAACCAGAGGAGCAGGTAGGTGGCCCTCCATAAAAATGGAATAGATTGAGTGCCTGTATGTGGCAGTCCAAAAAAGTTTTCAAACCAGAGGAGCAGGTAGGTGGCCCTCCAGAAAAATTGAATAGATTGAGTGCCTGTATGTGGCACTCCCAAAAATTGTTTAAAACAGAGGACCGGGTCGGTGGCCCTCCATAAAAATTAAATGCATAAAGTACTATAGCTAGAGCCAGTGGGCCCTGTAAAAAAATAGCCAGTTTCCTCTGCTTTACTGTACAAAGAGGAGGAGAAGGAGGAAAATGAGGAGGAGGAGGAGTGGATAAATTATTCAGGTTGAGCTTCCTTCACCTGGTGGAGATTGGAAATTAGGAGAAATCCAGGCTTTATTCATCTTGATAAGCGTCAGCCTGTCAGCGCTGTCAGTCGACAGGCGTGTACGCTTATCGGTGATGATGCCACCAGCTGCACTGAAAACCCGCTCGGACAAGACGCTAGCGGCAGGGCAGGCAAGAACCTCCAAGGCGTACAGCGCCAGTTCGTGCCACATGTCCAGCTTTGAAACCCAGTAGTTGTAGGGAGCTGTGTGATCATTTAGGACGATGGTATGGTCAGCTACGTACTCCCTCACCATCTTTCTGTAAAGATCAGCCCTACTCTGCCGAGACTGGGGACAGGTGACAGTGTCTTGCTGGGGTGACATAAAGCTGGCAAAAGCCTTGTAAAGCGTACCCTTGCCAGTGCTGGACAAGCTGCCTGCTCGCCTACTCTCCCTCGCTACTTGTCCCGCAGAACTACGCACTCTGCCGCTAGCGCTGTCAGAAGGGAAATACTGTTTCAGCTTGTGCACCAGGGCCTGCTGGTATTCATGCATTCTCACACTCCTTTCCTCTCCAGGGATGAGAGTGGGAAGATTTTGCTTGTACCGTGGGTCCAGGAGAGTGAACACCCAGTAATCGGTGCTGGAATAAATTCTTTGAACGCGAGGGTCACGGGATAGGCAGCCTAGCATGAAATCTGCCATATGCGCCAGAGTACCAACGCGTAAGAATTCACTCCCCTCACTGGCATGACTGTCCATTTCCTCCTCCTCCAACTCCTCCAACTCCTCTTCTTCTGCCCATACACGCTCAACAGTGAAGGACTCAACAATGGTCCCCTCTTGTGTCTCGCCAACATTCTCCTCCTCATCCTCCTCCACCTCCTCCGATATGCGCTGAGAAACAGACCTAAGGGTGCTTTGGCTATCAACAAGGGAATCTTCTTCCCCCGTCTCTTGTGAGGAGCGCAAAGCTTCCGACTTCATGCTGACCAGAGAGTTTTTCAACAGGCCAAGCAGCGGGATGGTGAGGCTGATGATGGCGGCATCGCCACTGACCATCTGTGTTGACTCCTCAAAGTTACTCAGCACCTGAC
Source organism: Engystomops pustulosus (assembly GCF_040894005.1). Lineage (NCBI taxonomy): Eukaryota > Metazoa > Chordata > Amphibia > Anura > Leptodactylidae > Engystomops > Engystomops pustulosus. The sequence goes on along the minus strand of NC_092412.1, from coordinate 192,481,520 downwards.
AGATATCAGACATCCACGTCCACTCCTCATTGTAGACTTGAGGAAGCTGACTGACCTGACTACCAGTTCTGGTGGAAGTTGACATCTGGCAGTCTACAATCGCTCGGCGCTGCTGGTAAACTCTGGATAACATGGTCAGTGTTGAATTCCACCTCGTGGGCACGTCGCACAACAGTCGGTGAGCGGGCAGTTGGAGGCGGCGCTGCGCTGCCCTGAGAGTGGCAGCATCTGTGCTGGACTTCCTGAAATGCGCACAGATGCGGCGCACCTTCGTGAGCAAATCAGACAGATTGGGGTATGTCTTGAGGAAACGCTGAACTATCAGATTTAACACATGGGCCAGGCATGGCACATGTGTCAGTCTGCCGAGTTGCAGAGCCGCCACCAGGTTACGGCCGTTGTCACACACAACCATGCCTGGCTTCAGGTTCAGCGGTGCCAGCCACAGATCAGTCTGCGCCGTGATGCCCTGTAATAGTTCTTGGGCGGTGTGCCTTTTATCGCCTAGGCTCAGCAGTTTCAGCACCGCCTGCTGTCGCTTAGCGACGGCACTGCTGCTGTGCCTAGAGCTACCGACTGATGGCGCCATGCCCACGGATGGTCGTTCGGAGGAGGAGGTGGAGGAGGGGTGGGAGGAGGAGGAGGCATAGTAGGCCTGAAAGACCTGAACCGAGGTAGGCCCCGCAATCCTCGGCGTCGGCAGTATATGACCAGCCGCAGGGTCAGATTCGGTCCCAGCCTCCACCAAGTTAACCCAATGTGCCGTCAGCGATATATAGTGGCCCTGCCCGGCAGCACTCGTCCACGTGTCCGTGGTCAGGTGGACCTTGTCAGAAACGGCGTTGGTCAGGGCACGGATTATGTTGTCTGACACGTGCTGGTGCAGGGCTGGGACGGCACATCGGGAAAAGTAGTGGCGGCTGGGGACCGAATACCGAGGGGCGGCCGCCGCCATGAGGCTGCGAAAGGCCTCGGTCTCTACTAGCCTATAGGGCAGCATCTCAAGGCTTAGCAATCTGGAGATGTGCACAATAAGGGCTTGGGCGTGCGGGTGGGTTGCACTATATTTGCGTTTCCGCTCCAGCGTCTGGGGTATGGAGAGCTGAACGCTGGTGGATGCTGTGGAGGATCGTGGAGGCGACGATGGGGTTTTTGTGCCAGGGTCCTGGGCAGGGGGCTGACTATCAGCTGACACAGGGGAAGGAGCAGTGGTGTGCACGGCCGGAGGTGAACACGCTTGTTGCCACTGAGTGGGGTGTTTAGCATTCATATGCCTGCGCATACTGGTGGTAGTTAAGCTAGTAGTGGTGGAACCCCTGCTGATCCTGGTTTGGCAAATGTGGCACACCACAGTCCGTCGGTCATCCGGTGTTTCCTTAAAGAACCTCCAGACTTCTGAAAATCTAGCCCTCGCCGCAGGAGCCCTCGCCACGGGAGCTTCACTAGTTGACACATTTGGCAGAAAACAGAAAACAGTTCCTCAGAGTATGCCGGTTCAAATGGCAAATTTTGCTGGGAGGGGGCAGACTGGGGGGGAGGAGGCTGAGGTGCAGGAGCTGGAGGAGTGCCGATTTCGGTGACATGGGTGGACTGCGTGGAAGACTGACTGGTGGACAAATTGCTCGAAGCATTGTCGGCAATCCACGACATCACCTGTTCGCACTGTTCTGGCCTCAACAGTGCTCTACCACGAGTCCCAGTAACTTCAGACATGAACCTAGGGAGTGTAGCTCTGCGGCGTTCCCCTGCTCCCTCATCAGCAGGTGGTGTCTCACCCCGCCCAGGACCACGGCCTCTGACCCCTGCAGTAGTTGGACGCCCACGTCCCCGCCCTCGTCCTCTACCCCTAGCCCTCGGGTTAAACATTTTGAAAATGAGAGTTATAACTTTAATTTTTTTTTACCTTTTTTTTGTGTTTTTTTTTTTTTTGTGTGTTTTTTAGTTTTTAAAACCAAACGATGCTATCCTATTGCTATGGCTATTTTCTAGCCAAGTATGAAAGCACACTGCTATGCCAGATGAGATGACGCTGAGTTATGAAAAAAATAAACGTAAAATAAAAAAGGAAATGGCAGACTGTGCCTAATTGAAATCCAACCCCGGGCCCTAATAAATTTTCCCACTTCGGTCTTTGCGATGGATATGTGCGTCACTAAGCGCAAAACACAGTGGTCGCAAGTCTCACTCCAAATTGCTCACAATTTGCTAGTAGATGCACTGCAACAACTACAGCCACCAGCAGATCAACCAGAAATCAAATATATATAACGCTACTGTAGGCGTAAGTAAGCCGTTTGGATTCTCCTATGGCTATTTTCTAGCCAAGTATTAAAGCACACTACTATGCCAGATGAGATGACGCTGAGTTATGAAAAAAATAAACGTAAAATAAAAAAGGAAATGGCAGACTGTGCCTAATTGAAATCCAACCCCGGGCCCTAATAAATTTTCCCACTTCGGTCTTTGCGATGGATATGTGCGTCACTAAGCGCAAAACACAGTGGTCGCAAGTCTCACTCCAAATTGCTGACAATTTGCTAGTAGATGCACTGCAGCAACTACAGCCACCAGCAGATCAACCAGAAATCAAATATATATAACGCTACTGTAGGCGTAAGTAAGCCGTTTGGATTCTCCTATGGCTATTTTCTAGCCAAGTATTAAAGCACACTACTATGCCAGATGAGATGACGCTGAGTTATGAAAAAAATAAACGTAAAATAAAAAAGGAAATGGCAGACTGTGCCTAATTGAAATCCAACCCCGGGCCCTAATAAATTTTCCCACTTTGGTCTTTGCGATGGATATGTGCGTCACTAAGCGCAAAACACAGTGGTCGCAAGTCTCACTCCAAATTGCTCACAATTTGCTAGTAGATGCACTGCAGCAACTACAGCCACCAGCAGATCAACCAGAAATCAAATATATATAACGCTACTGTAGGCGTAAGTAAGCCGTTTGGATTCTCCTATGGCTATTTTCTAGCCAAGTATTAAAGCACACTACTATGCAAGGTGAGATGACACTGAGTTATTAAAAAAATAAACGTAAAATAAAAAGAAACTGGCAGACTGTGCCTAATTGAAATCAAACCCCTAATAAATTTTCCCACTTTGGTGTTTGAGGTGGATATGTGTGTCACTAAGAGCTAAACACAACGGTAGCAAGTCCCCCTGCTAATTCCTCACAATATGGTACTAGCTGCACTACTAGTGCCAGCAAGCCCAGCCACAAGCAAATAAAAAAAAAAAGGATAACGTTATTGTAGCCCTAAGAAGGGCTGTTGTAGAATCACTCCTGCCTAACAGTAAGCTAATAGAACACCCTAACGCTTTCCCTGACCAGCAGCAGCTCTCTCCCTAGCGGCATCCAGACAGAGAATGATCCGAGCACCGCGGGCAGCGGCTAGTCTATCCCAGGGTCACCTGATCTGGCCAGCCAACCACTGCTATCGACGTGTAAGGGTACCACGTCATGCTGGGTGGAGTGCAGAGTCTCCTGGCTTGTGATTGGCTCTGTTTCTGGCCGCCAAAAAGCAAAACGGCGGGAGCTGCCATTTTCTCGAGCGGGCGAAATACTCGTCCGAGCAACGAGCAGTTACGAGTACGCTAATGCTCGATCGAGCATCAAGCTCGGACGAGTATGTTCGCTCATCTCTAAATGTGAGGCTTAAAGGATAAGGCAAAGATGACTCCAAGGCAATGGACTTTGGGGACCAGGGAGGGTGTGGAGCTATGAATTTTGATGGCTAGGTCTGATGGGAGGGATGTGTTAGGTGGAGGAAAGATTGTAATTCTGTTTATATTATTATTCTGTTTAGCCCATGTTAAGTTTTAGAAAAAGGGGAGAAATTCTAGCTTCAAGAATATTTGGCCAGGAATATAGAGATGTATGTCATCAGCATAGGAGTGGTATTAAAAGCCATGGGACTGTAGAAGGTGAAGAGAGGGGTCCCAAGACTGAGCACTGAGGGGTGGCACCACTGAGGAGGCAAGGTGAAGAGGTAGGATGAGAGTGATAGACATTGAACGTCCGGTTGGTGAGGTATGAGGAGATCCAGCAAAGGGCCAGATAAGCGATGCCAATATCTGCAGCAGGAGAAAATGGTAAACAGTGCAGAGGACAGATCAACAAAGAGGAGAACAGAATAGTGGTGTTTCTCCTTGGCAGGCAGTAGGTCATTAGAGACTTTGGTCGAAGCAGTCTCAGTGGCAGGGCCATTTTAGACAAGTGAGGCCCTGGGAAAAACTAAAAGTGGGGCCTCAAAATAAAACTATTTCATGAACAGTCACATTCAGTAAGAGGCTCCCTTAAGCCCTGCACAGTAATAACACTTTGTAGTTTAAAAAAAGTTGTATGGTAAGGCAACCTGTAATATGGGACTGTAGGAGAATTTTATAGGAGATAGACAGATGATAGGTAGATTGATGATAGAAGATAAATATGAAAGATGATATAAATTTATAGATAGATGATAGATAGATTTATAGATGCATACATATAAAGTAGATAATACACTGCTCAAAAAATAAAGGTAACATCCAGATAACTCATCCTAGATCTGAATGAATGAAATATTCTCATTGAATACTTTGTTCTGTAAAAAGTTGAATGTGCTGACAACGAAATCACAAAAAAGTGAAATCAATGAAAATCAAATTTATTAAGAAATAATGGCCTGGATTTGGAGTCAAGCAAAGATACAAAACAACCATGTGCTATGCCAAAGTATACAAACTTTATTAATTGAGACAAAAGATCAATAATTTACACCAAACCAAAAGCAAATAAAATCATTTAAAAAGGAAAAAGATCCTCTATACAAAACCCAAGGGAGGGTAGGGCATATGATAAGGCCCACCAAAACAACACCTCCCTACCCAGCCCCAAACCCTAAGCCTGTCCAGCTACAAAAGTATGAAAAATTGCAGGAGTGACCAAGAAATATACAACATCATGGCACAAAAATATCCATAGAGAAAGAATAATACCAGTCACTATAGTTACCAGGCGAGCCGGACAGACAGGAAAGGGTCTGGGAGAGCCCCATGCGTATGGGTACTCACAGTGGCTTCTACAGAGGTAGCTGGTGTATGTGAGTTAACGGATATAAATACTTGTGTTAGTATGATAAGTGGTGGCAGGTGTGGAGCGCCGTTTTGGAGTAGTGGTGCTTGGCATCATCTCAGATGTAGTGCGCATGCGTCTGCGTAATGCCCGCAAGTCACAGGACACAGAGTCATGGGACCAAGATGGCGGCGCCCAGCGTCACATCTAGTTCACAGCACATGCGTCGAGCTGATAGCTTATGATGTGGAAGGTACCAAGGGTAAGTGAGCATGTGTACAGCGTAATACATGAAGGCTCTATTAGTGCCTAAAATCCCGAGTGTGTTAATCCCCCATAACGATAGTCTGAGGGAAAGATACTGTATGGTAAGAAACCTATGAAAAAAATGTGCATAAGACCTACATGAAAGTGAAAAAACCATATGTTTGAAAATATAAAAATATAAATATGAGGAGATAACCCCATAAGTAAATATATAGAAAAAAGTGATAAAATTATAAAACAATTGTGCACTACTACATCAATAAAATACATGTATACATCTTGGATTTGGAGTCACACACAAAATTCAAATGGAAAAACACACTACAGCAGAATCCAACTTTGATGTCATTAAAACAAGTCAAAATGAGGCCCTATATTGTGTGTGGCCTCCATGTGCCTGTAGGACCCCCCTAGAACACCTGGGCATGCTCCTGATGAGACTCAGTATTGTGTGTGGCCTCCGCGTGTCTGCATGACCTCCCGACAATGCCTCGGCATGCTCCTAATGAAGTTGTGGGTGGTCTTCTGAGCCATCTCCTCACAGATCTGGACTAAAGCATCCGCCAACTTCTGGACAGTTGCAAAATCCCCCACAGGGGCCTAGCCTTTTTTGCTTTGGGGAAGCTGGATTCCCTTTGGTACCTGAGTAACTGGCTGTATGCAGCCTAGTGCTCGTCTGGGTCATGGTGACTGGGTACCAGAGAAACATGCCTTGACCATGCCAGGCAGGGATCCGGCAGGTAGATTTGCAAGAAAAGAGAGAGAGGCTACGGATGGAGGGCTATTATGTAGTTGTAGGGAATCCTGGGTGATAGTAAATGGGGTGCCATGATGTTGGCAGCTTTACGCAGGGGTCACTCGGAGACAAGGGATGTCAACCATCAACTTACAGTTCCTTTATTCCAGAACACCAGAGCATGACAACAGCCACAACACTAGATAACAGTTCAAATGGTTCAAGGTTGCTGGTTGGATGGTGTTCGGCAAAGGTTGCTCACAGCCTGGTATAGGTGGCTTCAGGCTGGAGATGGGGAGCTACTATGCAGTACTCCAAGGCAGGCTCTGGTTTGGTTCAGAGTCCTGCAAGGATCTGATGGCTGCAGGCCATGTGGTGAGGAGCGCTGTGCCTCAGCACCCACTGAACTATCCCTGGAGAGACCTCAGGAGAAAGAGAGTTGCAAAATCTGTGGTGCAATGTGATATTGGTAGATGGAGTGAGGCATGATGTCCTAGATGTGCTCAATCGGATTCAGGTCTGGGAAACAAGCAGGCCAGTACATAGCTTCAATGCCCTTATCTTACAGTAACTGCTCACAAACTCCAGCCACATGAGGTCTAGCATTGCCCTGCATTAGGAGGAACCCAGGACCAACTACCAGCATATGGTCTCACAAGGGTTCTCAGAATGCAGCACTCCAAAGAAATGCCACCCCACACCATTACTGGCCCACTGCTATGCCGGTCATACTGAAGGATGTTACAGGCAGCAAATCACTTTCTATGGCGTCTCCAGACTCTGTAACATCTGTCACATGTACTCAGTATGAACCTGCTTTCATCTGTGAAGAGCACAAGGTGCAAGTGGCTAAATTTTCCAATGCCTGTTGTTTTCTGGCAAATGAAAAGCTTCCTGCACCGTGTTGGGCTCATAGAGTCAGTTTCTAACCATTTGTGCCAACACTTGTGGCATGCTGGAGGTCATTTTGCAGGGCTATGGCAGTGCTTTTCCTGTTCCTCCGTGCACAAAGGCAGAGGTAGTGGTCCCTACTGCTGGGTTCTTACCCCTCTATGCCTCCTTATGTACTGGCCTGTCTCATGTTAGCACCTCCAGTCTCTGGACACTACAGGCACGGACAGACATAGCAAATCATCTGGCCACAACTCGCATTGATGTGCCATCCTGGATGAGCTGCACTACCTGAGCCACTTGTGTGGGTTGTAGAGTCCGTCTCATGCTACCACAAATGTGAAAGCACCACCAACATTCCAAATTCACCAAAACATCAGCCAGAAAGCATAATTACTGAGAACTGGTCTGTGGTCCTCACCTGCAGAGCCACTCCTTTATTGTGTGTTTTGCTAATTGCCAATAATTTCCACCTGTTGTCTATTCCATTTGCACAACAGCATGTGAAATTTATTGTCAATCAGTGTTACTTCGGAAGTGGACTGTTTGATTTTTCAGAACTTTTATTTTTTTGAGCTTTGTATATAGATAGCTAAATAGATGATAAAAGGTAGATCTATCTATTCTCCAGTGCTGGAGTGATAAACTGGATCTGGCTGGAGTGAACCACCATCTCTCTAGTTGGATCCTAGACTACCTCACAAACCGACCTCCATATGTGAGAGCCCGGGACTGTGTGTCGGATACTGTGATGAGTAGTACAGGTGCACCTCAAGGTACAGTTCTGGCTCCCTTCCTCTTCACATTGTACACAGCAGACTTCAGGTACAATTCATGTAGCTGCTACCTCCAGAAGTTCTCTGATGCCTCTGCAATAGTAGGCCTCATTACAGGTGAGAACGACAGGGAGTACAAAGAACTGATAAGGAAATTTGTGGACTGGTGCCAGCGAAACCACCTTAGGATTAATGCTGGGAAGACCAAGGAGATGGTGGTGGACTTTCGTAAGCACAGTCCTCCTTCTCAACCGGTGGTTATCCATGGGACAGACATTGAGGCAGTGAAGTCCTATAAGTACTAGGGTGTCCTCCTCCACAATAAACTGGAGTGGGCAGAGAACATAAACGCACTTCACAGGAGGGGTCAGAGCAGGCTACACCTGCTGAGGAGGCTGAGGGCATTCGGAGTGCGGGGGGCTCTTCTTAAGACCTTCTTCAACTCTGTAGTGATACCAGCCATCTTATTTGGTGTAGTCTGTTGGGGAAGCAGCATCTCAGCTAGGGAGAGGAGCAGACTGGACAAACTGATTAGGAAAGCCAGCTCTGTCCTGGGGAGTCCTCTTGACACAGTGCAGGTGGTAGCTGAGAGGAGGACACTGTGTAAGTTGAAGTCTATTCTGGAGAATAGCTCTCATCTAGAGATGAGCGAACACTAAAATGCTCGGGTACTCGTTATTCGAGACGAACTTTTCCCGATGCTCGAGTGCTCGTCTCGAATAACGAACCCCATTGAAGTCAATGGGAGACTCGAGCATTTTTCAAGGGGACCAAGGCTCTGCACAGGGAAGCTTGGCCAAACACCTGGGAACCTCAGAAAAGGATGGAAACACCACGGAAATGGACAGGAAACAGCAGGGGCAGCATGCATGGATGCCTCTGAGGCTGCATAATCGCACCATTATGCCAAAATTATGGGCAACAGCATGGCCACGACAGAGTGACAGAATGAAGCTAGATAGCATCTAAAACATCCAATAATTGACCCTGACACTATAGGGGACGGCATGCAGAGGCAGCGGCAGCAGGCTAGAGAGTGTCATGGCGACATACCCTAAATGGACTCAGGCTTCAAACCAATGGGTGGCAGAGAGGAACCAAAGGAGGTGAGCAAGAAGCGCTCAAATAATATCGGTACATGATAAAAGTTTGCCAGTATATTTTGTGGATTACACAGCAGGGTGGCGACAAAGTTAACATGGAAGCCATGAAAACAACCCAAAATTCTGCCTGACACAGCTCGTTTGATAAGGGGACCATGTATGGAGGCAGTGAACTAGTAGTAGATTAAAGGTGCTGCAGTTAAAACTATGTTAGTTGGATCTTGGCATGGAGCTGGCGCTCCGCTGCCAGGCGAGCTTTCGCCAATCCAAGCCCCTGTCTATAGGCTACTCCCCAAACAGCACTTCTAAGAACCTTTTGTATAAGATCAAGTGTAGTAGCGTTCTTATAAGTTTAGGATATGGCGGGTGAGGGGAATGTAAACAGATGCGCAAGAAGCGCTGAAATAATATCCCTAAATGGTAAAAGTTTGCAAGTATATTTTGGGGATTACACAGCAGGGTGGCGACAAAGTTAACAACTTTGATGTGGAATGCCCTGTAATAGCTCTTGGGCGGTGTGCCTTTTATCGCCTAGGCTCAGCAGTTTCAGCACCGCCTGCTGTCGCTTAGCGACGGCACTGCTGCTGTGCCTAGAGCTACCGACTGATGGCGCCATGCCCACGGATGGTAATTCGGAGGAGGAGGAGGTGGAGGAGGGGTGGGAGGAGGTATAGTAGGCCTTTGAGACCTGGACCGAGGTAGGCCCCGCAATTCTCTGCGTCGGCAGTATATGACCAGCCCCAGGGTCAGACTCGGTCCCAGCCTGCACCAAGTTAAGTGTAGTAGCGTTCTTATAAGTTTGGGATATGGCGGGTGAGGGGAATGTAAACAGATGCGCAAGAAGCGCATGATGCGCATGGAGCTGGCGCTCCGCTGCCAGGCGAGCTTTCGCCAATCCAAGCCCCTGTCTCTAGGCTACTCCCCAAACAGCACTTCTAAGAACCTTTTGTATAAGATCAAGTGTAGTAGCGTTCTTATAAGTTTAGGATATGCCGGGTGAGGGGAATGTAAACAGATGCGCAAGAAGCGCTGAAATAATATCCCTAAATGGTAAAAGTTTGCCAGTATATTTTGTGGATAACACAGCAGGGTGGCGACAAAGTTAACAACTTTGATGTGGAATCCATGAAAACAACCCAAATTTCTGCCTGACACACCTCGTTTGATAAAGGGACGATGTATGGAGGCAGCTATATGGACGACTTTTGGAGGTAGCAATGGAGACAACGTGTGGAGGCTGCTATGGAGACAATTTAATTTGGATAGTGCCTGTATGTGGCAGTCCCAAACATTTTTCAAACCAGAGGAGCAGGTAGGTGGCCCTCCAGTAAAATGGGATAGATTGAGTGCCTGTATGTGGCAGTCCCAAAAATGTTTCAAACCAGAGGAGCAGGTAGGTGGCCCTCCAGTAAAATGGAATAGATTGAGTGCCTGTATGTGGCAGTCCCAAAAATTGTTCAAACCAGAGGAGCAGGTAGGTGGCCCTGCAGTAAAATGGAATAGATTGAGTGCCTGTATGTGGCAGTCCCAAAAATGTTTCAAACCAGAGGAGCAGGTAGGTGGCCCTCCAGTAAAATGGAATAGATTGAGTGCCTGTATGTGGCAGTCCCAAAAATTGTTCAAACCAGAGGAGCAGGTAGGTGGCCCTGCAGTAAAATGGAATAGATTGAGTGCCTGTATGTGGCAGTCCCAAAAATTGTTCAAACCAGAGGAGCAGGTAGGTGGCCCTCCAGTAAAATGGAATAGATTGAGTGCCTGTATGTGGCAGTCCCAAAATTTTTTTAAAACAGAGGACCGGGTAGGTGGCCCTCCAGAAAAATTAAATGCATGAAGTACTATAGCAAGAGCCAGTGGGCCCTGTCAAAAAATAGCCATTTTCCTCTGCTTTACTGTACAAAGAGGAGGAGAAGGAGGAAAATGAGGAGGAGGAGGAGGAGTGGATCAATTATTCAGGTTGAGCTTCCTTCACCTGGTGGAGATTGGAAATTCTGAGAAATCCAGCCTTTATTCATTTTAATAAGCGTCAGCCTGTCAGCGCTGTCAGTCGACAGGCGTGTACGCTTATCGGTGATGATGCCACCAGCTGCACTGAAAACCCGCTCGGACAAGACGCTAGCGGCAGGGCAGGCAAGAACCTCCAAGGCGTACAGCGCCAGTTCGTGCCACATGTCCAGCTTTGAAACCCAGTAGTTGTAGGGAGCTGTGTGATCATTTAGGACGATGGTATGGTCAGCTACGTACTCCCTCACCATCTTTCTGTAAAGATCAGCCCTACTCTGCCGAGACTGGGGACAGGTGACAGTGTCTTGCTGGGGTGACATAAAGCTGGCAAAAGCCTTGTAAAGCGTACCCTTGCCAGTGCTGGACAAGCTGCCTGCTCGCCTACTCTCCCTCGCTACTTGTCCCGCAGAACTACGCACTCTGCCGCTAGCGCTGTCAGAAGGGAAATACTGTTTCAGCTTGTGCACCAGGGCCTGCTGGTATTCATGCATTCTCACACTCCTTTCCTCTCCAGGGATGAGAGTGGGAAGATTTTGCTTGTACCGTGGGTCCAGGAGAGTGAACACCCAGTAATCGGTGCTGGAATAAATTCTTTGAACGCGAGGGTCACGGGATAGGCAGCCTAGCATGAAATCTGCCATATGCGCCAGAGTACCAACGCGTAAGAATTCACTCCCCTCACTGGCCTGACTGTCCATTTCCTCCTCCTCCAACTCCTCCAACTCCTCTTCTTCTGCCCATACACGCTGAACAGTGAAGGACTCAACAATGGTCCCCTCTTGTGTCTCGCCAACATTCTCCTCCTCTTCCTCCTCATCCTCCTCCACCTCCACCTCCTCCGATATGCGCTGAGAAACAGACCTCAGGGTGCTTTGGCTATCAACAAGGGAATATTCTTCCCCCGTCTCTTGTGACGAGCGCAAAGCTTCCGACTTCATGCTGACCAGAGAGTTTTTCAACAGGCCAAGCAGCGGGATGGTGAGGCTGATGATGGCGGCATCGCCACTGACCATCTGTGTTGACTCCTCAAAGTTACTCAGCACCTGACAGATATCAGACATCCACGTCCACTCCTCATTGTAGACTTGAGGAAGCTGACTGACCTGACTACCAGTTCTGGTGGAAGTTGACATCTGGCAGTCTACAATCGCTCTGCGCTGCTGGTAAACTCTGGATAACATGGTCAGTGTTGAATTCCACCTCGTGGGCACGTCGCACAACAGTCGGTGAGCGGGCAGTTGGAGGCGGCGCTGCGCTGCCCTGAGAGTGGCAGCATCTGGGCTGGACTTCCTGAAATGCGCACAGATGCGGCGCACCTTCGTGAGCAAATCAGACAGATTGGGGTATGTCTTGAGGAAACGCTGCACTATCAGATTTAACACATGGGCCAGGCATGGCACATGTGTCAGTCTGCCGAGTTGCAGAGCCGCCACCAGGTTACGGCCGTTGTCACACACAACCATTCCCGGCTTGAGGTTCAGCGGTGCCAGCCACAGATCAGTCTGCGCCGTGATGCCCTGTAATAGCTCTTGGGCGGTGTGCCTTTTGTCGCCTAGGCTCAGCAGTTTGAGCACCGCCTGCTGTCGCTTAGCGACGGCACTGCTGCTGTGCCTAGAGCTACCGACTGATGGCGCCGTGCCCACGGATGGTAGTTCGGAGGAGGAGGTGGAGGAGGGGTGGGAGGAGGAGGAGGCATAGTAGGCCTGAAACACCTGGACCGAGGTAGGCCCCGCAATCCTCGGCGTCGGCAGTATATGAGCAGCCCCAGGGTCAGACTCGGTCCCAGCCTCCACCAAGTTAACCCAATGTGCCGTCAGCGATATATAGTGGCCCTGCCCGGCAGCACTCGTCCACGTGTCCGTGGTCAGGTGGACCTTGTCAGAAACGGCGTTGGTCAGGGCACGGATGATGTTGTCTGACACGTGCTGGTGCAGGGCTGGGACGGCACATCGGGAAAAGTAGTGGCGGCTGGGGACCGAATACCGAGGGGCGGCCGCCGCCATGAGGTTGCGAAAGGCCTCGGTCTCTACTAGCCTATAGGGCAGCATCTCCAGGCTAAGCAATCTGGAGATGTGCACATTAAGGGCTTGGGCGTGCGGGTGGGTTGCACTATATTTGCGTTTCCGCTCCAGCGTCTGGGGTATGGAGAGCTGAACGCTGGTGGATGCTGTGGAGGATCGTGGAGGCGACGATGGGGTTTTTGTGCCAGGGTCCTGGGCAGGGGGCTGACTAGCAGCTGACACAGGGGAAGGAGCAGTGGTGTGCACGGCCGGAGGTGAACGGGCTTGTTGCCACTGAGTGGGGTGCTTAGCATTCATATGCCTGCGCATACTGGTGGTAGTTAAGCTAGTAGTGGTGGAACCCCTGCTGAGCCTGGTTTGGCAAATGTTGCACACCACAGTCCGTCGGTCATCCGGTGTTTCCTTAAAGAACCTCCACACTTCTGAAGATCTAGCCCTCGCCGCAAGAGCCCTCACCACGGGAGCTTCACTAGTTGACAGTGGCGCTGATGCACCAGCTCTGGCCCTGCCTCTCCGTCTGGCCCCACCACTGCCTCTTCCAACCTGTTCAGGTCGAGGACTCTCCTCCGTCTCAGAAGCACTGTGTTCACCCGGCCTCTCAACCCAGCTTGGGTCTGTCACCTCATCATCCTCCGATCCCTCAGTCTGCTCCCCCCTCGGACTTCCTGCCCTGACAACAACTTCCCCACTGTCTGACAACCGTGTCTCCTCATCGTCGGACACCTCTTTACACACTTCCACTACGTCAAGAAGGTCATCATCACCCACAGACTGTGACTGGTGGAAAACCTGGGCATCGGAAAATTGCTCAGCAGCAACCGGACAAGTGGTTTGTGACTGTGGGAAGGGTCCAGAAAACAGTTCCTCAGAGTATGCCGGTTCAAATGCCAAATTTTCCTGGGAGGGGGCAGACTGGGGGGGAGGAGGCTGAGGTGCAGGAGCTGGAGGAGTGGGGATTTCGGTGACATGGGTGGACTGCGTGGAAGACTGACTGGTGGTGGACAAATTGCTCGAAGCATTGTCAGCAATCCACGACATCACCTGTTCGCACTGTTCTGGCCTCAACAGTGCTCTACCACGAGTCCCAGTAACTTCAGACATGAACCTAGGGAGTGTAGCTCTGCGGCGTTCCCCTGCTCCCTCATCAGCAGGTGGTGTCTCACCCCGCCCAGGACCACGGCCTCTGACCCCTGCAGTAGATGGACGCCCACGTCCCCGCCCTCGTCCTCTACCCCTAGCCCTCGGGTTAAACATTTTTAAAATGAGAGTTATAACTTTTTTTTTTTTTTTTTACTTCTTTTTGTTTTTTTTGGTGTTTTTTGTGTTTTTTTTTTTTTTTGTGTTTTTTGTTTTTTTTTGAGTTTTTAAAACCAAACAATCCTATCCTATTGCTATGGCTATTTTCTAGCCAAGTATCAAAGGAAGCACACTACTATGCCAGATGAGATGACACTGAGTTATTGCCTAATAGAAATCCAACCCCTACTGAATTTTCCCACTTCGGCCTTTGCTATGGATATGTGCGCCACTAAGCGCAGAACACAGCGGTCGCAAGTCTCACTACAAATTGCTCAGAATTGACAAGTACATGCACTGCAGAAACTACAGCCACCAGCAGATCAACCAGAAATCAAATATATAGAACGCTACTGTAGGCTTCAAGAAGCTGTCTGTATTCTCCTATGGCTATTTTCTAGCCAAGTATCAAAGGAAGCACACTACTATGCCAGATGAGATGACACTGAGTTATTGCCTAATAGAAATCCAACCCCTACTGAATTTTGCCACTTCGGCCTTTGCTATGGATATGTGCGCCACTAAGCGCAGAACACAGCGGTCGCAAGTCTCACTACAAATTGCTCAGAATTGGCAAGTACATGCACTGCAGAAACTACAGCCACCAGCAGATCAACCAGAAATCAAATATATAGAACGCTACTGTAGGCTTCAAGAAGCTGTTTGTATTCTCCTATGGCTATTTTCTAGCCAAGTATATAAAGGAAGCACACTACTATGCCAGATGAGATGACACTGAGTTATTGCCTAATAGAAATCCAACCCCTAGTGAATTTTGCCACTTCGGCCTTTGCTATGGATATGTGCGCCACTAAGCGCAGAACACAGCGGTCGCAAGTCTCACTACAAATTGCTCAGAATTGGCAAGTACATGCACTGCAGAAACTACAGCCACCAGCAGATCAACCAGAAATCAAATATATAGAACGCTACTGTAGGCTTCAAGAAGCTGTTTGTATTCTCCTATGGCTATTTTCTAGCCAAGTATCAAAGGAAGCACACTACTATGCCAGATGAGATGACACTGAGTTATTGCCTAATAGAAATCCAACCCCTACTGAATTTTGCCACTTCGGCCTTTGCTATGGATATGTGCGCCACTAAGCGCAGAACACAGCGGTCGCAAGTCTCACTACAAATTGCTCAGAATTGGCAAGTACATGCACTGCAGAAACTACAGCCACCAGCAGATCAACCAGAAATCAAATATATAGAACGCTACTGTAGGCTTCAAGAAGCTGTTTGTATTCTCCTATGGCTATTTTCTAGCCAAGTATCAAAGGAAGCACACTACTATGCCAGATGAGATGACACTGAGTTATTGCCTAATAGAAATCCAACCCCTACTGAATTTTGCCACTTCGGCCTTTGCTATGGATATGTGCGCCACTAAGCGCAGAACACAGCGGTCGCAAGTCTCACTACAAATTGCTCAGAATTGGCAAGTACATGCACTGCAGAAACTACAGCCACCAGCAGATCAACCAGAAATCAAATATATAGAACGCTACTGTAGGCTTCAAGAAGCTGTTTGTATTCTACTATGGCTATTTTCTAGCCAAGTATCAAAGGAAGCACACTACTATGCCAGATGAGATGACACTGAGTTATTGCCTAATAGAAATCCAACCCCTACTGAATTTTGCCACTTCGGCCTTTGCTATGGATATGTGCGCCACTAAGCGCAGAACACAGCGGTCGCAAGTCTCACTACAAATTGCTCAGAATTGGCAAGTACATGCACTGCAGAAACTACAGCCACCAGCAGATCAACCAGAAATCAAATATATAGAACGCTACTGTAGGCTTCAAGAAGCTGTTTGTATTCTCCTATGGCTATTTTCTAGCCAAGTATCAAAGGAAGCACACTACTATGCCAGATGAGATGACACTGAGTTATTGCCTAATAGAAATCCAACCCCTACTGAATTTTCCCACTTCGGTCTTTGCTATGGATATGTGTGCCACTAAGAGCTAAACACAACGGTAGCAAGTCCCCCTGCTAATTCCTCACAAAATGGTAAAAGATGCAAATTAAAATAAAAAAAGTAGAACGTTATTGTAGCCCTAAGAAGGGCTGTTGGGTTCTTTGAGAATCACTCCTGCCTAACAGTAAGCTAATAGAACACCCTAACGCTTTCCCTGACCAGCAGCAGCTCTCTCCCTAGCGGCATCCAGAGACAGAATGATCCGAGCAGCACGGCCAGCGGCTAGTCTATCCCAGGGTCACCTGATCTGGCCAGCCAACCACTGCTATCGACGTGTAAGGGTACCACGTCATGCTGGGTGGAGTGCAGAGTCTCCTGGCTTGTGATTGGCTCTGTTTCTGGCCGCCAAAAAGCAAAACGGCGGGAGCTGCCATTTTCTCGAGCGGGCGAAGTATTCGTCCGAGTAACGAGCAGTTTCGAGTACCCTAATGCTCGACCGAGCATCAAGCTCGGACGAGCATGTTCGCTCATCTCTACTCTCATCCCTTGCATGAGACTGTGGTGGCATTGGGGAGCACCTTCTGTGACCGACTGCTTCATCCCAAATGTGAACAGCCATCAGGCTGTTCAACAAACAAGGCTTAAACAGAAGTAACCTGTCCCATCCACAGACTAAACAGACTAAACATCAAACTGCCGATCATTGCTTGTCTCTTTTTTGTCTTTTTATCCCCCTTTTCATTTTGTTAATTTATCCCTAATATTATTGTTGTCATAGTTTGTACTTCACTCTCTGTACCCTCTCTGCTGCTGTAACGCTGTGAATTTCCCCACTGTGGGACTAATAAAGGATTATCTTATCTTACCTTAGATAGATATAGTAAAAAGTGATAGAAGAGATTGATAGAGGATAGATAATAGATAGGAGATGGAAAGGTAGATTAAAAGGGGTATTAAAAGAACAATACATACTCTGCCGACAAAGGTCCACATGTAGGCAGCCCCTTTAGAACAGGCGGCTCTGGGCAAATGCAATGATTGCCGGCTCCTAACACCAGCCCTGCTCAGTGGAGTGCTTGATGATCTACAATCTGGTTTCCCACCAAAACAGTTTGAGGAAAAGTGGGAGGATAGTTCTAGATGGACATGTTGTTACAGGTAAACTGAATAAACCATGGGGTGCTACTATTTTTGCGGGGAAAAAGGAGATTTGTTCATAAAACACCTTTAATAGAATCCAATATCCTCTTTTTCTTGGGATTTCCTTTTTCCCTTGCTGTGTAACCACCTATATCAGTGCAGTTATCCTGACTATCTTGGATTTAGAAAAATGTTCTCTTAGGTAAAAAAAATATTTGTTTTCTTTTAAGTGAAATGTAAATAAATATCACAAGATGGATCATATGTTCAACCTTGTATGATTATGCACAATGTTTCTAAGCTAACTAATATTGAAAAATGGAATGCCTTCCTTATGGACTCGGGCCAAATAAGTGAAGTGCTCTAAGACTCTGTAGACGGAACAATCAGAATAGATGACTGCAGGAGAAAAGAAATAAAGAATGTAGCTGATGAGATGAGGGAAGGAAAAGGAACATGATTAGTGGTTAGAGATGAAGGCTTTCTGATGGATTACACGTAAAATGTATTGTACAGGGCTGAAGATAAAAGACAGACAACATAAAGAAGCACTTTTTACTTACAAAAAAGTTCAGCTGTTCATTTGAACATCACACGTCATTGACGCCATCTATTGCGCCAGTTTTTTTTGTTAGGTAACATTTAACAATTAATACTATATTTCCTGAAAAAAACAGAGGTCATCATGTCTTTTTTGAAATATATTGTTACTAGGTTTAATTTACTAAAGGAGTATTCCAGCCTCAAATATTTACTGGTGAATAGTACTGAGCCCTCTTTATACATACTTTATACACAAAATAGAAAAGGGGGGCACTGTCAGTTGTGTACCTATGTCTGACCCTTTAAGAGAATGAGGCAGTGAGTGCCAAAGTCCAGTGGTGCTCTGGACCAGGTGCTTACCCTAGATTTGAAAAGTCAGCAGGATGGAGCTATTTACCATTGGACCTCATGAGATCACCAGAGGATGCCAGCGGTTTTCCCAGAGATTCCTTAGCAGGATTTGTAAGCAAAATTACCATATACTGCAAAAGAGTAAAAAAAAGTAGAAAAAATGTAAACCATCCTTTTCCTAGAACACATATAAAAATAAATAAACAAATAAAAACATAAACATGTTAGGTTTTGCTGTAACCCAAAATGTCTGATCTAGCGAAATATATAAACTATTATTCCCGGTGGGTAACCCAATCATGGAAAATAATGGCCAAATGGCTGAATCACCACTTTTGCCATTCTGCAACACATAAAAAATGTTATAAAAAAAGATCAAAAGGTCATACAGTCCTCCAAATGGTAGCAGTGAAAACATTAGCTCATCCTGTAAACAGCTTACCCATTGTAGTATAAAAAAGTTTTTGGCATGAGAATATGGCAAAACCAAAAATGTTTGGTATCTCTGTGACCGTAGAATAAAGGGGAGTTGTCATATGGAGCATATTTGGCATTTGCAGCTACAAAAACAGAGCCCACAAGTTTTTACAGGAATTTTTGAGCACATTTGGAATTTTTTTCCAGCCACATGGTGCCACTAGGAAGTACGATTTGTTATGCAGAAAACATGCCCCCATACAGGTCTGAAAAATACACTAAAAAATAAAAAGGGAGAAAAAAACTAAAATGGAAAAGGGTATTGGCTTTTCCACACTTGTGCTGAGGTTTTGGTGTTTGCATGTTGTACTCTTTTCTTCCTGATGCTTTGTTTATTTGCACCAAAAAGTTCTGCTTTATTTTTACAAATTCACAAAGTATTTACATGACCCTAACAACTTCAGTGTTTTCTGTTGACACCTTTTTTTGAGTAATTATCTAAAAGTTGAATTTTTACCACAGGCTATGATTGAATTGGCTCATGACTGGAGGGTAGAGACTAGTTTGCCTGCTGACCATACATGTGCATTTCCATACAACACAAATGGCTGACTGCCCAGCAGGGTCTTCAAATTTACATTCAGCACTTTTCTAGTACTTTATATACACTTAAATGTTGATATTTCAAGCAAAGTGTATATAGCAACATGAAACTGATATTGTCCAACTGTATAGCTATCAGATACCATTTTACAATGTAGCTCAGTTCTTGTGAATTGTGTAACTGCTGAAAAGAGGCTTTTCTTATACCACCATTTAATTTGCCCCATCTGTTTTATTCTTTCCGTTATTGTTTTTTCCATGCCACTTTTTCATACATAGCTACAATGATGAATATAACCAACATCTGCAACTGTAACAATAACCATGGCACTGGGATTTCCCCATTACTGGTTGCATATATAAGCGGCAATGAAAGCGCTGCTTTATTCCAAACCATTACCATAAATCCCTTATTAATTCTGTTTCTACAATTAGAAGAAATTTGATGAACATTAGCTTGCAAAGCCTTGGACATAACTACTTCATACATAACTTTTCCAATTTAGAACCTCTCCCAACTGACTTTAAACAATAGACGTATCATAAAAGTAATACTACAGTAAACTGCTGAGGAGCGCTACAAGGTTTTACAAAGAAGATTGCTCAATGTACTTTTTGTTGTTGAGGAAATTAAGTGTTGGTAAATTGAATGTCCTGCGATGTGTCAGAGAATGGAAATGCTTTTTGCTATCTATTCTTGGAAAACAGAGCATAGAGAATATGCACATGTCAGAAAATAGAATATAGGGAAAGTGCTATGATAACACAAATTCAATTTAATACTAAGCAACTGGTAGATGTTTTTCTCTGAATTTCCTAAATGGCTGGTATATACTTGATTTCCACAAAAATGTATAAATTATTTAGGATCTTTTTGGTAAAAGGGGAATGTAAGCCTGTGTGACTATCACAACTGACATGTGTATTATAAGCGGGTGGGGTCCTATAGCAATCTTGACCTTGGCTGCCATCGCGGATAAGTTGTGCCTGTGGAACCACCTGGTGGTACCACGCCGCAGCAGGACCGACCTACTTTGCAGTGGGCTCTGGTGAAGACCACTGGTGAAGCTGGTCCGGCCCGAGATTTGACAAGGGCTATACTTTAAATATAATAAAAGTCCCATAAAAATACTTTGGTAGAACCTATGGTTATGTTATGAATATTTAAGGCCATTATATAAAATGAGAATCCTAATAAATTTCTCCATAGATGCACCGTGCTCTTAAAATGAAACTGCACCTCTTAGTGACATTTTGTTTAGTATTTATTCATAATGCAAGTGAAACAAACCTCTATAAATAAAGTTAGTATTTACAGTATGTGATGTCTTTTTTTCTATCAGCGTGTGCATTGGGAATATCCAGCATTAGGATTAATGAGACTCTAAGATGAAGCTTACGCTTTCTAACTACAATGCCTTACTTATTGGAGGTGTAAGGCTGCTGATGTAAAACCAAGGGAAGACAGATAGTGAGCCCTCTTGGTAAACCCACCCAGCTGTCCCTACCTACTTGCTAATCTTACCCTAGTCGGTAACAACTGGGCAAGGTTCCCTTCCTGTGCCAAAGTGAGACACAGAGACAAAAACATGACAAAACAAAACACATAATTGGGCTTTTCAGCAAAAAACTGTTAATTGAGGAACATAATGATAAAATGCAATTAGGTCCAGAAATATTTGGACAGATTTTCACGGATTAAAAAAAAGAAACAAAAATCTGTGAACATTTAAGAATTGCAACACTGTTTCTACAAATTATCATTTCCACAAATAAAATGTTCATTGTTAATACTTTGTAGAGAATTCTTTGCAGGCCTAAAGTCTGGTACCTGTGGACATCACCAAAAACTGTGCCTTTGTTATGTTTTGCCAGACCTTTACCATTGTATTGAACTGATAATCTGCAGAATATTTAACCCTTTTGCCTTAAAAGTATACGATTTTTCCAAGGCCCCGGGCAGCTCCTCTTCTACCTTCATGTGCACTGGCACTGGCTCCAGGTCTGCGACAGCTCCATTCACACGGCCCAGCGTGCGCACACCTGTAATGTCAGCCGCTGTTTATTTTTATGGCCATACAGGGGACTAACAGGCTATATACTACACAGGACTGGCAGCCTATATACTAAAGGGGGCTGAATGGCAGGCTAAATACTAAAGGGGACTGGCTATATACTACTGGGGACTAGCTGTATATTACAGGGAGCTATCTATATATTACAGAGGGCTGGCTATATACTACTGGTGGCATGCTGGCAATATACTGGGGGGCAGGGACTGGCTGGCTATATACTGGGGAGGCTGTAACCAATGCATTGCCCATCCTAGGCCCTCGAGTCAATAGGTTTTCCCAGTTTTTCGTGCTAAAATTAGGCACCTTGACTTATACTTGGGTCAGTTTATACTTGAGTATATACAGTATCTTTTTCCATTTCTAAAACTACATTAAAACTGAACACTGTTCTTAACCATGTGGTTGAGGTGTAGTTTTAACTGAAAAGTTTGTACACACCCTCAAAACCTTGTTTCAATCAGATCTGGATACCTCAAGTTAAAGAGGTCCTGTCACCAGAATTTGACCACCCTGACTAACAATGCCTGCTGATAAAGGGTTACAAGTCCTCCCCATATGACCTTAAATTAGCAGCCAGTGGGGCACTGTATCTTAATTACAGACATTTTTCTGATATGAAAATTAGGTTTTGTGACTCATGTCTGGTGTTTGTGACTCTTCTATCAGAATGGCAGTGAACTACGCCCCATTATTTTGACTGACAGTTCTGTGTCTCTTCAAATCACTGCTCTGCCACCTTGTACTGAGGAACTGTCTGCTAACATTCAACGACAGACATATAATAAAAAGTAAAAAAATAGGCTGCACACCACAGTATAAAAAAGAGTGGGTACTTTATTCACCCAAGTGCTATGTTTCGGATGCTCTTCAGAATCCTTTCTCAAGCATGTACAGACATATAAAGCTTTATGTACAGATGGGAAATATTGTGTCATTTTTTTACATGGTGCCTTGTGTTATATTCATGACATGTGACCAGTGACATCATCACAGGTATTTTCACCTTCTAAGAATAGCAAACTGTACACCATGTATGTGATTACATAAAATCCCAGCAGCTTCCATCTAGGATGGAGAGGAGTAGAAGTCCATGGAGGCAGCTGCGACTTCATGTGATCAGATACATGCATGGTGTACAGTTTGCTATTATTTGTTTAACTGTATTTTTATTGGTTTTTCAGAAGAAAAAGAGGAATCTGGGAGAGTTCCTCAGGGGGAGGGGTGTCGGGATACAGAAACCCCTCACAGGGGTCAACATGTAGTTCTGAGAATACATAAACAGTCATTATCAACAAGGCCATTACTGTAGGTCGATTACCAGACCAAAGAGTGCTATCTATTGTTTCATTACAACATTAATACACTTAAGACAAAGGACTAGACTGAGGGATGACACAAAAGGATTCAGGCTGGGGGGGTTGCGGTGGGTGCTCTCTAGCCTGCCCTATCAGGGATAAACGTGCATCCTTTCCTTTCTCACTATTAAGTTGTTGTATTTACAGACCAATATGTATCCCATGGCACCCATATCAAATCAAGTGAGTCTACTTTGTTATGTATGAGATCTGTCAGGCTTCCTTAGTGCGGATTTCCCTTATTCTGGTGTAAAAGTCCCCCTGGAGGAAGGGACGGCGAAACGTACGTCGGGGTGCTGTGGCGGCGGTCCTATTCCATTCCTAACAATTTAGGTATCATGAAACAGCCGGGTACGTAATATGAATGTTTACAGCCGAAATTGGATATACTGTGATTTGTTTGATACTTGGATAGTGTTTGCCATGTATTGTAATATTGTTGACCATCGCCACACTTTTGTACTTTTGGATTTTAATTTGTGTTTTTAATATTTTCTTTTTGATGGCCCGTTAATAAAGTTTGTATAATGATTTCATTGAATTGAGCAGTACTGAGTATGATTTATCTTGGATCCTATATACTTCTATTGGTATTGGATGGCGTAAAAGTCCGCCTGAGAGGTGGGAGCCGCCTGTTTCCATCTGGCAGAGATTAAGAAACGTGCTGCTGTTAGCAGATGCAGCATAAGTTTAGAGCTGTGTCTTCTCAAACCAGTTGGGAAGATGTTTAGCAGATAGGTGCCCGGTTCAATGGGAATTGATTGGCCCAGTACATCTGATATGACCTTTTCCACCATGTGCCAGAACAGGGTAATGGATAGGCAGGTCCAAAATATGTGGTGATGAACGGTTGTCCCCCTGAACCACATCTCCAGCAAATATCCAGTGCCTTGGGGAATATTTGGTGCAACAGAGCAGGGGTATGGTACCAAATTAGCATGAGTTCATAATGGTTTTACTTATATTGGTCACACTGGGAGGACTTGGCTGCCCTATCCAGAGTTCTCCCTACAAATGTCTCCCACTTAATCATATAGCTATGTCGAGGGGCAGGTCCGGCGCCAGCACCCGACCAACTCGTGCAAGCGCAGGGGCCCCCGCGGAGCTGTAAGACAATGGTACAAACGATCACCTTCCGGTTCGACTACTTTTCTGCTTCTATGCTGCAATTGTCAGTAGCGCAGCATAAAAGCAGAATCCAGAACAGAACTCTCCTTTCCTTGTTCCCACAAAGCGGCGTTACGCATGGTATGCGACAGGTCTGAAGCCATGATGATGCCATCAGATCACATGTGCGTGCCAGGTTCAGGGCCGGCACGTACGGGTGACCCAGGCCGAAGAAAGATGGAGGCTATTCCTGCGCTGCTCTGGGGGAACCAGGAAAGGTGAGATTTTTTTCTTTCCCGGAGGGGGGGGGGGGGTCAGTGTGTCCGCAGGGGGAGGGGGTCAGTGTGTCAGCAGGGGGAGGGGGGAAGCATGTCCGCATGGGAGGGGGGACAGTGTGGCCACTGGAGGGCAGCCCACGAAGGGGCCCACTAAGGCTCTGTCGCCCAGGGGCCCACTAAAACCTGGAGCCGGTCCTGTCGAGGGGGATCTGTAGTGTACTGATCTATCAGAATTCTGTAGATGGTTGAAATTAGGCCTACTGTTGAGTTGCTTTCCTTGCAAAGCCTTTCAAAGTTTGGAGACCTCTGAAGAGCGTACAGTGAGAGCAAGAAAGATTTAATCTGCAGGTAGCTAAAAAGAGAAGGGGGGGGGGCAGGAAGAACCTGTCTTTTAGATCTGTAAATCCTAGCAGTTGACTGAACATGTAATTAGCAATATCTGCAAAACAGAACAGGCTTTTTTATGCCATGGTCTGGACATTTGACCCATTAGGCTATGGGGTAATCCCGGGTTGTATAAGAATCATGTCATGGGTCAGTACTCAGATTGCAAGGGCAATTGGGAGGTACACTGTCAAATCTTTCTTGCATGATCCATGGGCCAAGTAGTCTATGTGAGGGTGCGTTAGAGGTTGTGGCCCAGAGAAGGGCATTGCGGTGTACTGAGGCGACCCATAGCTTCTCTACCTCTACCATTTAGTGTAAGTGAATAATGTTGAGGGTAAGGGTCAATAGCACATCATCTGCGAAAAGCGATAATTTGAATTCCTTATCCCTAACTTACACTCCATGAATATCCGGGGACTGCCTTATAGCGGCTATTAGGGGTTCAATACACAGTACAAACAGCAATGGAGAAAGCAGGCACCCCTGTCTCGTCCCATTGATAGTTGTGAAGCACAGGGAATAGGCATGAGCGAGTTTGATGGACCATTCAGGCGGGGTGCCAGCGGCGGAGATATTTTCCAGTCTTGTATGTCCGGGACATTTAGCCCGAAGGCTTTGCAGATGCCACGGAGGTCCACATGGGACTAGAGGGGAAGGACTGTCCTCATAGTCCACCAAGCGGCAAATATCTATGGGTCTATTTTGGACCCTTTTGGACCTCTGTGGGCTCGATCAAAGGGGGGGTTGGGGGGGGGGTGGCGTCCAGGCCATCATTATGCCAGGTTGGCCCTCTCAAGTGTGGATGAGTGGGAGGGGCTTTTGCAATAAGGGGCCCTCTGGGTCATTCAGGGGTGCTTGGGCTTCATGGCACCTATCAGGTTGTGTTTCCCAGCCTCAGGTAGGGCTGCCATTCTCGGACCCCTCAGGGGAACTGTCCCCACTCTCCTGTTGCATGTGTAAGGGCCCTGGTCTGTGTTTGGGTCCACCTCTGGTCATCATCATGGGCAACTGCTGCTGCTGTTGTGTGGTTGGGCTGGGGGGGGGGTCCGCTGAACAGTGTGGCTGCAAGTTCGGCGTGGCGGCGGTGTTGTGGCCAGGGGCCACCATTTTGCCTCTTCGCTCCCAGCAGTTGAGGGGTGGTATCTGGGCAGCTAAAAAGTCACCAGCGGGAGCACCTGATGGGGGACTCTGTTCCCCTTTCCCTGTGGGGTTCTGCTGGGTCTGCAAGGGTGCACGCCAACTCTCCTCTCCTCCAGCCTTCACTTTCTGCCTAGGGTCGGATGGCTTCAGTGCCTGTAATGGTGACCACTGGCTCTCTGGATTTGACTGGAGACAGGGACTCATGGAGGGTGACTCGCTTAGCAGGTCTCCTTTATGCTGTGCTGGCCATGTGAGAGTGGCTGCAGCAATTTGTCTGGGATCCTTTTGCTGTGGCACACAGCATTCTTTAGTGCTGCATCTGCGGTGGGGACACACGTGGTTGTGCCACCGAACGGGATCTGGTGCCCTCGGAGGACGTCAGAAACCAATCCATCGATGAGTTTTCAATATCCGGGTGTCCCCGGAGGTGTTGCGTTTTCATAGGACCTTTCTTGACTCTCGCAGCCAACTTTCTCTTGTTCGGGGAGCTGCTGAAAGGTGCTAGGAACGGGAGCTAGGAGAGATGTGTCATACTCCATGCGGTACTGGTCGTGTCTCCCAGTTTGCTATAATTAAGAGGCACAAGTACCTGAGATGATGTCACTGTGGTTACATAACATGAACTGTGACTAGTAAGGAGACATATGACATGGGGATGATTAGATGGGAGTGGTTGGCCAAGCAGGACATGCCCCCTCTAATGACAGGTAATATAAGATAAAACGTGATTTATGTGGATGTAAGCCAAACTATTTTTAGCTAAAAGAAGGGTGTCAGTTAGTTAAAAGAGCTCTATAGGAACCTGTCACTGGCTGTATATGTGCAAATTTGGTGACAGCTCCCCTTTAAAGCTGTTATTCTGCACTGTATATATAACTGTACAATACTTGAAAATGTTTTGGTAAAATAATAAAATGCTAAAACTTGTGTCACAGTCCAAATATGACTGGACCTAACTGTGACATTTCTTGAATCTGCACATGCTGGGGCCATTTTAGGGTAAAGAAAACACCTGACCAGTTTCTTTTAATAAACTACATTAAAAACCTGACCATCTGACCCTACATTCACGAGCAGCCACAGTATGCATTGATGCATTCAGTAACAAAGAATATTGTAGAAAAATTGTTTTAAATATGTGACTTGTTTAACCTCTTTCTTGGCAGTATGATGCTTTTGGCAGCACAGTATGAAAAGGAAAATGCAACACAATAAAATATTTAGAATTTAACAAATGCAATTGTTATAGACCCTAAAGGAAAATGTAATATTGGCTTAATCACAGAAGATTGTGAATTTGTTTTCAACAATCTAGCCAGGTAAATCATTAACTTGATTCTTGCATCTTTTCATTCTACTTTTTGCTGACAGTTAAAGTATTATACAGGAGAATGTTCTCAGTAAACAATTTTAAAAGAAAATTTTAAACATGTCCAAATGTAATTAAAGCTGTAAATATTGGAACATTATTAAATAATTCATAGGTATAGCAAAAGAATACAAGCACACTTAGTAACAGCCAAGGGAATGCAATTCATGTTGTTTGCCAAGTAACTTCCATATTCATCTTTGGTTTGGCTATTAAATGGCAACAATGAACTTTGGAAAAATGTACCATATATACTCCAACCCAAAGTATAAGCAGACCCAAATATAGGCGGAGACCCCTCTTTTTATCACAAAATACTGGGGAAACTTATTGACTTGAAAACACATTGGTCACAGCTTCCCTGTGTAATGAAATTGCCAGCAAACTCCACCAGTAATGAAATGCCCAGCAGCCTCCCTCAGTAATCAAATGCCCCATGCAGCCTCCCCAATAATTAAATACTCAGCAGCCCCCCTCATGCAATTAAATGCCCAGCAGTTTGCCCCAGTAATGAAATACCCCATGCAGCCCCCCAGTAATGAAATACCCCATGCAACCTCCCCTGTAGTTAAATGTCCAGACGCCTGCCCCAGTAATGAAATATCCCATGCAGCTCCCCCATAATCAAATGTCCCATACAGCCTCCCCCACTATTCAAATGCCCAACAGCCTTCCCCAATACTTAAATTCCCAGAAGCCTCCACCAGTAATGTAATGTCCAGTGCAGCCTCCCCCAGTAATGAATACCCTATGCAGCCTCCCCAACTAATGTAATACCCAGCAGCCTCCCCCAGTAATGAAATACCCCATGCAGCCTTCCCAGTAATGAAATGCCCAGCAGCCTCCTCCATTAATGAAATGCCCATGCAACATCCCTTCCTAGTAATGAAATGCTCTGCAGCAGCTTCACTTAGTAATAAATAGTAATAAAATGCCCCATCCAGTAATGTAAGCCTCCCCCAGTAATTAAATGCCCTGCAGCCTCCCACAATACCCACAGTAATTAAATACCCCATGCAGCTTCCCCCAGTAATTAAATGCCCAGTAGCCTGCCCCAGTATTGAAATGCCCAATCAGTCTCCCTCCCCAGTAATGAAATGCTCTGCACTTGCTACCCTTAGTAATCACATACCCCATGCAGCCTCCCCCAGTAACTAAATGCCCAGCAGCCTCCCCTGGTAATGAAATGACCATGCAGCCTCCCTCCCCAGTAATGAAATGCTCTGCAGTAGCTACCCTTAGTGATGAAATGCCCCATGCAGCCTCCCCAGTAATTTAATTGCCAGCAGCCCCCCCCCCAGTAACGAAATACTGCATGCAGCCTCCCCCAGTAATTAATTCCCCATGCAGTTACCCAAGTAATGAAATGCCCCTTACATCCTCCATAAGTAATGAAAAGCCCCATGCATCCTCCACCAGTACTGAAATGCCCCATGCATCTTCCCCAGTACTGAAATAACCCATGCATCTTCCCCCAGTACTGAAATTCCCCATGCAGCAGTAATAAAATGCTCTGCCCTCATTGTATGAAAAAATATATTTTCATACTTGCTTTCCAGTGCACACAAAGCTCTGCTACACTTGGGGACCCCAACCCCCACCCCTCATTAGTTCTTGACCCCTCGTAATGAATAAACCCCCTAAATATTTCCTAAATCTGCTATAATTTTTGTTTACCGTCTACACACATACAATCAGTTCACAACCTCTTCTAAATATTACCCCATCACCTTCCTCTGCAGCTCCCCAGCTCCCACAGGTTGCGTATGTCCTGCTGCAGGCACCCTTCCCCTTTAACAAGGAGAAATGAACCCCCAAAAGAAGGCAATTGGTGTACAGAGGTGCCAATGCCCCTGTTGGTTGCATAGCAGCATCTACTATTTGGCAGACCAAAGCTTTCTCTGACCCAGTGCATAGCCCAGATATACAGATGAGTCCAATCAAGGGTGCACTGACTCCAGTCCAAGGTAACTACTTTTATGACTGTAAAAACCTTAACACTTAACACTGTGTAGACAGATGTATTTACACAGGTATTTATTATTATCTCTGAGTCCCCATGATAGATTTTATAGAGGCTCTTTTATATGTAGTTCATTAACTATTGTCCTGGTCTTGAAACCCACAAATAGTTTGACCATAAGTGGTTGGGCGTGTTCATGGGGGGGGCGGTCCAAGCCGCTGCTTGTCCCCCAAACCGCCCCTCCCACTCCATAGGCCGGCGGTCAATGTCGAACTTCATATGGCAGTCACCGCTTCCTAGTCCCACCCCCTCATGAATACGCCCCACCGCTTACCGCACGGTCAGGTGTTTCTATTGTACACTGCATCAGTTTCTGGGGTTACGATAAAGCTAGCAGTGTAACACTGCTACATCTTTTGTAGTACTCGGAACTGATTACTTTAGTAAGCAGCTCTTAGTGACTTTTTATCGGTGACAGGTCCTCTATAAGTTTACATTATTTAATATGCTGTGGTATACCCCTTAAATATACCTCAATATGAGTGAAATAGTCGGACTGCACCCGTAAGTGTTTCTTATTTACCAAAATAATTTCTATAAATCAGTAAGTGCAGGTATGTTATATTGTGCAGCAGTGTTCATTAATTTCCCTATTGGCTTGAACCTAAGCTCAGGGTTATAAATGAACAACCTATATCTGTTTTGTTCAATGACATGACCAATCTTAGTACATTTATTCGCACTTGATAACAGAACTCTCAAAACATCAAATATTAAATCCTGTGGCTAGAATATGACCTCTTCAGATCTCTAAATCATATATTTTTTTGGTCAGTCTAAACTGCCATTCTACTGTTTGCCCCATATTGCTTTATAGACAAAAACAATGTGATAAAATTACAGTCTCTAGTGTAACTCATGACTAAACCTTAGAAGGAGAAGTTATACAATTTTTAAGGATTTCCTATTAAAAACATTATACATTTTAAGGAAGTAGTAATCATTGGAAATAAAAGAACAAGTCTTGTTTTCAGTTATAGGGCCATCATGGCAACTCCAACTAAATCTGTGCAGTTGTGTTGACAGGATAAACTCTTCCTGGATCCTCCACTCCTGATCATTTGGTTATGTAAATCGATGCAGACACGAAGGGTTTATCTGCTAGATGATTGTTTTATGAAGGTAACTATGAAGCATTTACGTCTAAGCCATCCCTGTCATAATTCAAAACAACTCGGTGTTGAATCAGGGTCCTCCCATACTTCGGTTGCCTCAAGCACAAGGAGTTTGAGACACATAAATCAACTGATTTATTTGGTAATGGTGTTTGGTATGTTCAGAAGGAAATACTCCAACACCACACATACGCATAGGTTTAGCCATCCCCTTTAGGTATTTTCTAAGAGATTTCAGAATTGACTTTTTTGGGGACCATTTTTGTTTTTAATGAGCTATGTAATATATAATATTAGAAATCCCCTATACATCACTCCATTTTCAAATCTGCGCCCCCTCAAACTTTTCTAAACAGCTTTTGGGAAGATTCTTCATAGTTATTAATACAAAATGGAGGTGAAATTATGAATGCTCTAATATTGTTGGTAATACATTCGATGTGCCCTAATATTTACCCATTCACAAAAGTTCAAGAAAAAACCCATAAAAAATTAGTTACACAATTCCTCCTGAGTATAGAGATACCCGTGATAGCAGGATTAAGTAGATTTTAGATGATTCATTGGTGCACTTTTGTGAGCTATAAAATATTTCCACCAATAGAGTTTTTGGGATGAGATGCATTTTCCAGTGATACGATTTTGGGGTGGCTATACCCTATCAATGAAAATTTATTAACTTTTTTGTGGGGTTGATGCAGTGATACCATATACGTGGAGTTTCTATGGTGATTTTAACTTATTTATGTTATATATCACTTTTATATGTATAGATGCTTGTTCTTTATAATAACTTGCACTGCTGATGTATGGCAGGGAATTAGAACTGTCAGACTATGCAATTGCATAGGCTGACACAGTGCCTGTAAGGTCCTGTCATTTACCATGCCCCTTGGGATCATAGATCAGATCCGCAGCTGCAGTATCAACAATAGGCAACGCAACTCCAACTAAATCTGTGCAGTAGTGTTGACAGGATAAACTATTCCAAGATCCTCCACTCCTGATCATTTGGTTATGTAAATCGATGCAGACACGAAGGGTTTATCTGCTAGATGATTGTTTTATGAACTCGGTATTGAATCAGGGTCCTCCCATACTTCGGTTGCCTCAAGCACAAGGAGTTTGAGCCACATAAATCAAGTGATTTATTTGGTAATGGTGTTTGGTATGTTCAGAAGGAAATACTCCAACACCACACATACGCATAGGTTTAGCCATTCCCTTTAGGTATTTTCTAAGAGAACTCAGAATTGACTTTTTTGGGGACCATTTTTGTTTTTAATGAGCTATGTAATATATAATATTAGAAATCCCCTATACATCACTCCATTTTCAAATCTGCGCCCCCTCAAACTTTTCTAAACAGCTTTTGGGAAGATTCTTCATAGTTATTAATACAAAATGGAGGTGAAATTATGAATGCTCTAATATTGTTGGTAATACATTCGATGTGCCCTAATATTTACCCATTCACAAAAGTTCAAGAGAAAACCCATAAAAAATTAGTTACACAATTCCTCCTGAGTATAGAGATACCCGTGATAGCAGGATTAAGTAGATTTTAGATGATTCATTGGTGCACTTTTGTGAGCTATAAAATATTTCCACCAATAGAGTTTTTGGGATGAGATGCATTTTCCAGTGATATGATTTTGGGGTGGCTATACCCTATCAATGAAAATTTATTAACTTTTTTGTGGGGTTGATGCAGTGATACCATATACGTGGAGTTTCTATGGTGATTTTAACTTATTTATGTTATATGTCACTTTTATATGTATAGATGCTTGTTCTTTATAATAACTTGCACTGCTGATGTATGGCAGGGAATTAGAACTGTCAGACTATGCAATTGCATAGGCTGACACAGTGCCTGTAAGGTCCTGTCATTTACCATGCCCCTTGGGATCATAGATCAGATCCGCAGCTGCAGTATCAACAATAGGCAACCAGGGTGCGGCGGCCTTCTGCAGACATTTAACTGGTTAACACCTGTGATCGATGCTTGCTCCGACCGCGGTTGTTACATGGGGACCTCAGCTGTAAGTTAAAACTTACAGTAAATGTAGTATCAGCTCTATGAAGTACATGTACTGCACAGATCGGTAAGTCATAGCACTCTGTACAATACTGTTTAAACCTATAATTAATACATTTGTTCCTTGTCGCTATAACACCTTGCCCTTTTTCCATTTCAGTTTTTTGCCCCATGGCTTTTATAGGCCATTATTTTAAAATGATTCTGTTTCCAGAGACATAAGAGGGTTTCATACAATGTACTTGGTGCATTGAATGTCTGGAAAAATTAAAAAAACACATTTGTTCCATTTTCTTGTGGGCTCCTTTTTTATGACTAGCACGAGCAAAATATTTTTGAATTGCAACATTTTTTGTAATGGTTTCTTAAGGCCCCACTAAAGTACTTTATCCCTAGGGGTCTGAATGCTCATACCACATACTGCAATACTGCTGTTTGATATCTTACTAAGATACAGTACGGGTAGTCCCACAAAGACTCCTGGCTGTCATAGCCGAAGATGACAGCACAGATGCACTGCAGGCATATGAATACCTCCTACATTTAAATTGTTAAACCTGCAATTGGTGCCAACATTTTGCAGGGTCAAACTACTATGTCACAATTTTCTATATAAATTCCCTCCCTCAACTTCCCCTTCCTGGTTGAGGAGGAGGTGGACCATATTCCATATTTAAAAGAAATATACAGTACAGAACAAAAGTTTGAATACACCTTCTCATTCAAAGCAATTATATACTTAACAAAAAAGTATGAAAAAACTGAAAATATGTCTTATATTTTAGGTTCTTTAAATTAGCCACCTTTTGTTTTGTTTACTGCTTTGCACACTCTTGGCATTCTCTTGATGAGCTTCAAGAGGTACTCACTTAAAATGACCTTCCAACAGTCTTGAAGGAGTTCCCAGAGATGGCCTTTTTGCCTTCACTCTGCAGGCCAGCTCACTCCCAAACCATCTTGATTGGGCTCAGGTCTGGTGACTGAGGAGGCCAGGTCATCTGCTGTATTACCCCATAACTCCTCTTCTTGGTAAAATAACCCTTACACAGCCTGGAGGTGTGTTTGGGGTCATTATCCTGTTGAAAAATTAATGATGGTCCAACAAAACGCAAAAAGAATAGAATAGCATGCCTCTGCAAGATGCTGTGGTAACCATGCTGGTTCAGTATACCTTCAATTTTGAATAAATCCCTAACAGTGCCACCAGTAAACCATCCCCAAACCACAACACCTCCTCCTCCATGGTTCATGGTGGGAACCAGGCATGTAAAGTCCATTCGTTCACCTTTTCTGCATCGCACAAAGACACGTTGTTTAGAATTAAAGTAATGATGGCCACTCATTTTTCTTTAATTAGCTGCTTTTTTCCAGCCATAATACAAATTCTAACAGTTTATTCAGTAGGACTATCAGCTGTGTATTCACCAGACTTCTGCACAACTCAACTAATGGTCCCAACCCCATTTATAAGGCAAGAAATCCCACTTATTAAACCTGGCAGGGCACACCGGTGATTTGAAAACCTTTTCAGGTGACTACCTCTTGAAGTTCGTCAATAGAATGTCAAGAGTGTGCAAAGCTGTAATCAAATCAAAAGGTGGATACTTTGAAGAACCAAGAATATAAGACATTCCACATGTATTAATTCATTGTTTTGATGCCTTCAGTGAGAATCTACAATTTGTATTGTCATGAAAATACAGAAAACTCTTTGAATGAGAAGATAACTGTACAATATATATATACATAACATAGTACAGACCAAAAGTCAATGGGGCAGATTTTAAGTGTCTGAAAGTCGTGATATATTTCCACTTGCCCATGGCAACCAATCACAGCTCAGCTTTCATTTTACCAGTGCTCCTGAATATTTTAAAGGGGAGCCTTGATTGGTTACCATGGGCAACTGGAAATATTCTGACATTTGATAAATCTACCTATATATATATATATATATATATATATATATATATATATATATATATATACAGTCACCGGCCACTTTATTAGGTACACCTGTCCAACTGCTCGTTAACACTTAATTTCTAATCAGCCAATCACATGGCGGCAACTCAGTGCATTTAGGCATGTAGACATGGTCAAGACAATCTCCTGCAGTTCAAACCGAGCATCAGTATGGGGAAGAAAGGTGATTTGAGTGCCTTTGAATGTGGCATGGTTGTTGGTGCCAGAAGGGCTGGTCTGAGTATTTCAGAAACTGCTGATTTAGTGGGATTTTCACGCACAACCATCTCTAGGGTTTACAGGGAATGGTCCGAAAAAGAAAAAACATCCAGTGAGCGGCAGTTCTGTGGGCGGAATTGCCTTGTTGATGCCAGAGGTCAGAGGAGAATGGGCAGACTGGTTCGAGCTGATAGAAAGGCAACAGTGTCTCAAATCGCCACCCGTTACAACCAAGGTAGGCAGAAGAGCATCTCTGAATGCACAGTACGTCGAACTTTGAGGCAGATGGGCTACAGCAGCAGAAGACCACACCGGGTGCCACTCCTTTCAGCTAAGAACAGGAAACTGAGGCTACAATTTGCACAAGCTCATCGTAATTGGACAGTAGAAGATTGGAAAAACGTTGCCCGGTCTGATGAGTCTCGATTTCTGATGCGACATTTGGATGGTAGGGTCAGAATTTGGCGTCAACAACATGAAAGCATGGATCCATCCTGCCTTGTATCAATGGTTCAGGCTGGTGGTGGTGGTGTCATGGTGTGGGGAATATTTTCTTGGCACTCTTTGGGCCCCTTGGTACCAATTGAGCATTGTTGCAACGCCACAGCCTATCTGAGTATTGTTGCTGACCATGTCCATCCCTTTATGACCACAATGTACCCAACACCTGATGGCTACTTTCAGCAGGATAATGCGCCATGTCATAAAGCTGGAATCATCTCAGACTGGTTTCTTGAACATGACAATGAGTTCACTGTACTCAAATGGCCTCCACAGTCACCATATCTCAATCCAATAGAGCATCTTTGGGATGTGGTGGAACGGGAGATTCGCATCATGGATGTGCAGCCGACAAATCTGCGGCAACTGTGTGATGCCATCATGTCAATATGGACCAAAATCTCTGAGGAATGCTTCCAGCACCTTGTTGAATCTATGCCACGAAGAATTGAGGCAGTTCTGAAGGCAAAAGTGGGTCCAACCCGTTACTAGCATGGTGTACCTAATAAAGTGGCCGGTGAGTGTATTTTCCACACTCAACTTTCACAGATTATTCGACAAGTAACACAGTGGGTGTGGATCTTTTGACTCACTGAACCAATTTGATGTGAATATACACCAAGTTGAATAGATATACGTCATATCCTTCACTGCATATGAACATATAATGTAGTCAGGTAACTATAGAATTTTATATAATTATATATATAATTAGTGAATAAAATTTATATGCCATACCATTTACCAATGTTCCCATGAAATAAGACATTGGTTCCATTTTTCTGACAAAAGTCTATTTAGATCTCATTCAATCAATAAAAAAGGAACAAGAGGTGCTGCATAGCACTGCATAGCAAACCATTGCTGCTAGAGTTTAACTAGCAGATGTTCTCAAATTTAGAGGCCAACCTTCTAGGTGTATAATGAATCTGCAAAAATAAATCTCAAAGTCATTATGGTAGAATGAATAATGTTTTGTAAGGAGATTGGATGTGAAATTCTGAGTAACTGATTGTAGAACATCAAGGCTGTAGTTTTCTATCTAATATATAAAGCTGAGTAAATGTGTGTGTATGTATGTATTTCCGCTAAAGGAATCTGCTCTGTCACATTTACAATCACTAAATTTTGCACAGTTGCTCTCTATGGGGGATATTTATCATACGCTGGCGCTCGCCCCACCGCTGCGAATTCGCAGCCCGATACATCAAGAGGCTTCTGCCTCTTGATGTATCGGGCTGCCAGTTGCGCAGCGTTTATCCTACGCCATCCTATCCTTTTCACCTATGAAAAGTCGCCGGCAGCAGTGAGTGCGCAGGCGCGGGGACAGTAACGTCCCGCGCCGGCCCACTCCCGTCCGGCCGCGCCCCCCACTTGGCCGGCCGAGCCCCCCCTTCACGCCCCTGCACGCCCCACTGGCGTGAAGGTGGCGGATTGGGGAAAATAATTGCAAAAGCTAACAATAAGCTAGCATTTGCGATTATTTCAGGGCCTCTGCGCCACTGGCCTATGAGCCTGTGGCTCATTGTAATGTATAGTGTGCAAAAATGCCATATATTGCAATACTGTAGTATTGCAGTATATGGTAGGATGGTACCCTAGTTGGTCTAAAAAATAGTGAAAAAAAAAGAAAAAAAAATTTAAAAAATAAAAAAAATTACTAAAATATTAAAAGTTCAAATCACCCCCCTTTCCCTAAAACGGATATAAAACATAATAAACAGTAAAAATCACAAACATACAACCATCTTACCAGTACCACTATCACATTCCCCTGAGATATGCTTATTGGGCCTAATTCCTGATGTAGATTGGACTCATTACCAAATAATATTCTTACAAGAAACATTGTTTCTGGCCCGGAAATGCATAGCTCTGAGGTGGTACTCCACTAATACCCCTACCCTGAGTATGTGGAAATTACAGGTGAACCAAATCCTTCCGTATGAGAAAATAATTTTCAAACACAGGCAAAAACCAGACAAGTTTAACCATATCTGGGGGGACTGGTGTGACACGCCTAGAACCAACTACTCGCCGCCTAGACTCAGACTGGCCATGAGAGATTTGTAAAATGTAACCAAGATTTAGAGTCCAACCGCAAGGTGTGGGGGGGGGGGGGGAGAGACCAAGGCAAAGACACTGTAAACATGTGTAACTTCAAATGTACCTAGCCAATTTGAAAGGATCGGAATCAAGACGCACCCAAACATATACGTGACATCTTCACCTGGATATAAAGAACACCCAGATAACGCAGAATAAGGCAACTCGACTGGTTAATGGTATATACCTGTTGTTTATTATGATTTATTGTTATCTTGAACCTCAGACAACGAAGTGTATGTAACATCATATAACACTGTAAGCATGATTTGATTGAAAATCTGATGTTTTGACTTGATTTTATTGTGTTGTACAATAAAGAAGTTTAAAAAAAAAAAAAAATCACAAACATCTTATGTGTCGCCGCGTCCCAAAATGCCTGATCTATAAAAGTATAAAAACGGTTATGGCCGGCGGTGATCTCCGAGGCGGGAAATGGCGCCCAAATGTCCAAAATGCGACTTTTACACCTTTTTACATCACATAAAAAATTCTATAAAAAATTATCAAAATGTCGCACAGACCTCAAAATGGTAGCAATGAAAACGTCGCATCATTTCGCAAAAAATTACCTCTCACACATCTCCGTGCACCAAAGTATGAAAAAGTTATTAGCGTCATAAGATGGCAAAAATTTTTTTTCTTTTTTGTACACATTTGTTTAATTTTTGAAAATGTATTAAAACACAATAAAACCTATATAAATTTGGTATCACCACGATCGCACCGAACCAAAGAATAAAGCTGTGGTGTTATTTTGAGTGCACAGTCAAAGTCGAAAAAACTGAGCCCACAAGAACGTGACGTTTTTTTTCTGTTTTTCCACATTTGGAATTTTTTTTCAGCTTCGCAGTACACGGCATGTTAAAATAAATAACATTACGGGAAAGTAAATTTTTTTACACACAAAATAAGCCCTCACACAGGTCTGTACACGTAAAAATGAAAAAGTAATGGATTTTTGAAGTTGGAGAGCGAGAAATGAGCGGAAAAACCCTGCGTCCTTAAGGGGTTAAAGATGAATTCCCGTTATCTGTGCCAGCAGTGGGTGTTACTAGTGAGGGTGAACATTCTTACCTGAACCTTAATGGGTCCGCTCATCCCTACTAATAATCATTACTTTGCAGAATGTGCTTCCCATAATGTAAAATAAATATATACAGGGAGGCTAATCTATTTTATGTGAGCTCTGAAGCGGCTAATGTATTTTTTACTGTATAAATATAACATGTAAATCTAAGACAACTTTCACATCCCATAAGCTATCATATCATACAGAGCACTTTCATTTGTAGAATCCTTGGTGATATGAAAGCAAATGGAACTGTAGTTTTAAGAGAAATGTATGACCCTATGAAGCATAACATAACATTTTCATTTTTTTAATTTTCTTTTTGGTTCATATCACTTTTTGTCTATATAATACAGACAGAAGTTGTTCTGTGGACATGTTAGTGTTAGTATCATTGTTTGTATGTGTTGGAGGGGCACCAGGTGAACTGCTGCTCAGGCTTTGATTTGGGGAGCTGCTGCATTATTATAGTATATGGCTTTTATAGGGCCATCTTTATTGACCATTCAATGCCGTATACAAATGCTACAATTTTTTTAGCAAACATTGAAAGGGAACCTGCATTTTCACCAGTAAACAAGAAGTAACACAGGAAGGGTACCTTTTTAATGTTAAAAATTGCCCATTAATCATTTATTTAGAAGGGCAACTATGCTGTAATAAGGAGCCCTCTCCATACAGCCATAACTGTTTAATCACCGGTGTGACCTAAATGCCACCATGCATGCCGCCTCTTTACTGTGATCATGTCCCCCCCATAACCGTGACCTCACTGAGTGGTGGCAGTACATTGCTGTGACAGCCAGGAGCTTCTCTGGGAAAATATAGCAATTGCATTTTTAAGACAATTTAAAGGTAGTTTTACATGGAAGGATATTTTTGGTTGTATACTACCCTTCCAGTATCGGTTTGGGTAGCATACAGCCACATGAATTTCAATAGGCAATACAGTTAGGCCGTCCATTTAAAGGGACCTATTGTCCACCGTACCAGGAAAAAAGTTACACCTTTCTCTAGCTTTCCCCATACTTATTGTCGAGCTGCACTCCTCACTTTGGTGAGAAAAGGGGTGAACGGCACTCGCTCCTCCTCTCTCCAGGGTGCGGATGTATGCTTGTCTGGACTACGGACCGGGTGAGAATATGTTTGTGTGAAGCTAGCATATGTCTGGCTAAAAAAAGGAAACAACCTCTAGATGAGCAGCTTAATCTATGGTCTGCTCCTGCTCTTTACTGTCTCTCACTTTAGGGTGCAGAGAGTAAAACATAGTGGTCCTAGTCGGATTTTTGTGAGTTATTATTAACAATTATCATAATTATTTTCCACATCAGTAGAAACATTGTAAAATTTTAAGTTCTTATTAAGTCTTAAAAGTCTCTGTTATTTTACTCTCTGTATATTGAACAGTTCTTCAGCAAATACTTTTTACTGTGCCCCGTTGATATTGGCAGCTCCATTATTATACTTGGATGTTCTCTGTTGAGTAAGAATATTCCCATTGTATCATTTCATAGGAAGGCTTTAAATATTCCTCAAAATCATTTTGCATGTAATGTATTAGAGTGGGAGGAAAATAATTACGCTGATCACTGGAGCTTTACTTGGTGAAGGCATGTAGAATAGATTAAATTGTACAAGTAAAATGTGCTGCTTTAAAAATCTCTGGTACTTTTGGCTCTCAGGTTTGCCTAATATGATATGATGTGTTCTTACTTTAACCCCATCCACGCCACAATTTTTGCTTCCCATCTTTCACAGTTTTTTGTTTTTCATTCCCCAAAGTGATACGAGGGTTTGTTATTTGCTTCAAATTGGAAAAAAAAGATCACTGTGCAATGTTTACATATGTCATGATAAGTGTTTTGCATAATTGTTGAGTTGAATTGCTGTAGCACAGTATTTTTCCCTTTTGGGGATAAATAAAGTTTTATTGGATCATATTTTCTTGCAGGTTTCATTGTTACACTCTTTACCAGGTGGTACATTACCTTTATGCTATGATTAGTGCAATCAAGGAAATTTACATTTAATTATATTATTTGGCTTTTGAAAGTAGTTGCTCGAGTTTGCTATATCCCATGAAGGGTTTTTATTTTGAGTTCCTGCATTTGATCATTGGCTTTGTTTTTTTAAACTGAATTTAATCTTCTTGCTCTGACTTGCCATCTGACCACATTTTGGGGCAGATTTACTTACCCGGTCCATTCGCGATCCAGCGGCGGGTTCTCAGACGCTGATTCGGGTCTAACGGCGATTCACTAAGGTAGTGCACCTGATGTCCACCAGGTGTCGCTGCTGCGCTGAAGTCCGCCGAAATTCACTAAGCTAGGCTGGGTGCAGGTAAGTGCGTGTCAAGCGACACATTTTTAAAAAAATATACGGCGGTTTTTCCAAATCCGCCGGGTTTTCCAACGGCCCAAAAAACCAGGGCAATTCAGGGAAAAACGGTAATATTCGGGAAACACGCCGGAAATACGCGATTCAGGCCCTTAGTAAATGACCCCCTTTGTCTTCTGTCTATGACTACTTTTGTGTTTGTTCTCTAGGTATTTTGTACTGATGTGTTATGAATCATATGAGTCAACTGCTCTTTATACTTGCCTGGTAACCTTCGTGCATTGAAGTCCTGATCAGAGTACTAAGGTTAAAAGTTACAAACCGATGAGGTCCCTTGGTAGTGGCATTAAGCCAAACCGATTAGGTGACACTATGGGATCTCATCCCTCTTTTACTAAGTGCCTACCGCTCACAATAAATGCTGTCACAGTTCACTGCTGATGGCAGCGGGTGCTCTCAATAAAATACAGTGGCCACCAATTGTGAGAACCGAGAGTCTAAACCCTTTCCATAGCGCACTCATATACAGTATTTGTTTTCAGGCATTCCCTTAAAATTCTGTGATTTTTTTATTTTTTATATATAACAATTTTTATTGAGTTTTTACATATTCAGGTACATTTTTACATAGAACATGTAAGGCACAAAAAGAAATATGTGTTCATAACACACTTACAATGTCAGCATTAACTTAGATCCTCTTTGATTGTACCTAGGGGAAACCTGGATGGAGTAGGAGGGGGGGGGGGGGTAATAGTGGAGAGCTAATAAAGTGGATGGGGGGGAGAAAGGGGGGAGGAAAATGGGTGGGGGGAGATTGGGCGAGGTGAGTAGTTAAGCATCCAACTCATTTAGATACCCATCCACTCGTGTCTTAACAATGCTTTTAATTCAATCAACAATGAAATTTATCCTGATACATTCAGGTGGTGAAATTTCATAACAATTCCAATATATTTTTTTTACAAAACAATCCAGTTACACATACGTTTTATTGCAAGTAATGGTCCTCACTTGTTATGGTCCTTGCATGGTTCCCTCCATTTTCTCTTCTGATATAAAACTGATCCCAACATATACACTCAAGTAATAATATATCTTATGATTATTTTTGGTTTTTTATTTTTTTTATTTATTTACACCTCTAAGAGATCAAGGTTAGGAAACGTATCTTTAAAACAAGGACATATCTTAAGAATGTTACACGGTTAACAGTTAATCCCATTAATGCGGTGGTTTATCTCTGAAGACTCTCCACGGGAGCCATAGGTTTGTGAATTTATCGTGTATTCTATTTTCCCAACTACACAATTCTTCTAGTCTATGTATTTCATCCACTTTACTTATTTATTCTTTCACAGTGGGTGCTTCAATTCTGTGACTTTTAACACAGACTTCTGTATTCAAATTCACAGAAAATAGTCTTATTGTGCAAATAAAGAGGCCATATACACAAGCCTAATATGTCGGAATAAATGCAGGAGTAAACCTTTCCATCTATAATGCATTTATATTGTGTGTAACTTCTTCCTCATACACTGCTTTCTCCATGGGATTCACGGCCTATACCTCCTTGAATTGGGGCAGGGACCCTACTAAACACTTCTAAAGTGCATGTCTCAAATATAATAATTATAATTCTTTATTTATATAGTGC
Organism: Engystomops pustulosus; assembly: GCF_040894005.1. Lineage (NCBI taxonomy): Eukaryota > Metazoa > Chordata > Amphibia > Anura > Leptodactylidae > Engystomops > Engystomops pustulosus. Next base: position 192,439,633 of record NC_092412.1, on the reverse strand, counting down.
CTACAGATTCTGTAGTGCTACACAGAGCTTGCCAAATCAGTCCCTGCCCCCATTGGGCTCACAATCTAATCAACTTACCAGTAGTTTTGGAGTGTTGGGGAAAACCAGAGGAAACACACGCAAACACATACAGGCAGTCCCCGGGTTACGTACAAGATATGGTCCGGAGGTTTGTTCTTAAGTTGAATTTGTATGTAAGTCGAAACTGTATATTTTATAATTGTAACTACAGACAAAGAAAATTTTGGCCCTAGTGACAATTGGAGTTTAAACATTTTTTGCTGTAATGGGACCAAGGATTCTCAATAAAGCTTCATTACGGACACCTTGATTATTGCAATCTGGGACAAGAGTAAAGCATTCAGAAAGCTTCACCAGAGGTCAGAGGGGTCTGTCTGTAACTATGGGTTGTCTGTAAGTCGGGTGTCCTTAAGTAGGAGACCGCCTGTACAAACTTTTTGCAGATTTTGACCTGGGTGGGACATGAACCCGGGACCCCAGCGCTGCTGTTAGGCTTTAGTGCTAACCAGTGAGCCACCATGCTCAAACAAAGATCTGGCATATGAATGCTAACAACACAACTACGACTTCCTAGCAAATGGACATTAAAATTTGCCAGTTGTAACTAATGAGGTGACATTTACAATACAACTTGCTATTATGAGTCTAAATGTGGCCCTGCAAGTTGTAATATAGGCCTTGCCTCACGTTCGTTGAGGTTGATTCATCATCAGGAAGGATTCATGCGCCAGTTTTAACACTGCCTGATAATAAAAGTGTGCCTTTAAGTAAAAGATAAATGGAGAGATTTATCAGAAGTGTCTAAGTGCAAAACTTGCTCATGGTAACTCAGCTTTCATTTTCTAAAATGCTGTTGGAAAATGGAAGCTGACCTCTGATTGGCTGCCATGACCAACTAGTTGGTCTCATACGCTTCTGATAAATCTCTCTCTTTAAAGAGGACCTGTCACCCGAATATTGTCACCCGAATATTGCCTAAAGTAAGCAGCTCCTATAGGCAATATTCGGGTGACAGGTCCTATTTAAGGAAGACTAGTATACAACTATTAGCAATACAACTGTTTTAATTCTATATATTTATATTCTTTTCGTCATTCACTAACTTAACTACTCTCACCACCCACTGACTTTGAAAGGTTGGTCTCAAGCGTCCTTAGCCTGCAGTGATGTCTTTTGGTGCACTACAATTTCTTCATCTTCTGCTCACAGGAGCAGGATTGGGTCAAAGAAACCAGAGCCCTTGGGCAAATGGTACAAACAGTTTATTACCTATTTTGCCTTCTCTTTTTTTCACGACTTAGTGCTGAAGTATCTTTATGTAGTGAATAGGCAGCAGCAGTGCTTAAACCTCTATAGTCTCAGTGGTAGGCCTAAGCCCCGAATGTCACCAGGCAACTTTTCCCAATGTGGGTGACATTATTACGTGTCAGGTTGCATTGAGAGGGCATTATTAGGTCTGAGTGAGGGCCTCAGAAAAGGTGTAAAGTATGAGGCCATTGACTGTGTTAGGGTGGTAATTGGCGGGTTCATTATAAAATGTGGGGATCACAATTGGGACAAAATACTTTGAGTAAACTAGTATATTGAGGCTGTAGATGCTGTGTGGATTATATTAAATGGCCTAGATACAGTGGAAAATTTGTAAAAAAGGAGGTTAAAATGTCATGGTCTTTTATGACCCCATGGGGGAAATATACGGTAAAGAAAAAAAACCCACACTCTTAAAATATAAATAATTATATAAAAACATACAAAAATATTTCTCAATAAACTCAATAAAAATTCCTTGCTCACACTGAAAAATATTACTGTACTGATGTCCTATTTTCCCAAAACTATACAAATTATACATCTAAATGACTGGCACACAACAGGGAATTCAATTATAGTGGTCATTTTGAAATTATTTTAGAATATAATGTTTTATATATAAGGTTTTTTTTTCCACTTTTAGTAACTTTAACTCTAAATAAAACTGAAAATAAAAAAATACCTTTTAACTACTATTAATATTTAACCAGCCCTATGTGTTAAGAAAAAAAACACTTCAAATATAAGTAGTACATGTCCTGCATTTTAAGGCCATTAAGGGGTTAATAGAAAGTATAACTTTGTCTTGAGTCTTCTATAACATAAAAGTTACAGATATTCCGTTATTCCCAGTCTTGATTGCTGGGGCAAAGCTGTTGTGTCTGTGCCCTCAGCATCCTGCAGGCATCTACATTCTGTCAGTGACGTTCTGTACATGAATTGTGTTATTAAATGCTAACTATATTTATAGAATAAAATATGTTGACATACTATGACATGTTGACATAATATGAACTACATCTTATTTTGCATTAGCATATTTTTAAAGATGTAGAATGTTGTACGCTAAAATAATAAAAAACAACCTTCACTTGGTTGAAACATATTTAAAAGGATTATAATTTAATTTTTTTTTCTTTTTTAACTGAGAGCATAGCTGCAACTAAATTATTTTTAATTCCATTCTTTAAAAAGTTTAAAAAAATGTAAATTTTACAAAAACAGAGAACCTTGCAGAATATTGGCCTTAAGTGAATGATGTACTGGTAACATTATTTTGTATGGTACATTGGATGTATATTATGTCTCAAAGCAGCTGCGGCATAGTATTACTCACTAGGGCACATTTACTAAGGGCTTTCCGCCGTTTTGCGACACTTTTTTCGGACTGTGCCCTATCTTCAATGGTAAAATGGCTTGCTCAAGTATTTAAGTAGTGGGAGAATTGCGATTGTGCCGCACGTGACCCTATTTTTAGCGCAGGTGCACTGGCTTTCATGCAACACAATTTAGGGGGTGCAATTTACTGACCGGTTCAGACTGAGGGCAGGATTTAACTTTCAAATTGTGTTGCAAGCCCAAGCACTTAGATGCACCACTAAAAATATGGTGAACGGACCTGAGCAGGGAAGCAACACATACAGGATATCGGGCGCACGATCAACGTGAATCGCGGCGTAGAGTCGGACAATGCACTTTCTGTGAACTCCGGTAACAGAGTACTTAAATTTGCCCCATTGTGCTATTATCATCCAAGGCAGACATAAACCTGTGGCCAACACACTTGTTCAGAAAAAAGGAAAAAACTTCTTTTCAGCTCACCTCTATGATGTCCTGCTCTGCCAGTGCACAGAGTATCAGTCGGAGTCAGTTTGTAACAGGGAGAAAAACAAGTGTTTTCCAGCACTCAGGTAGTTAAATGAAATTAGTTACATAATTTTAAAAGCATAGGTTGGATGTCAAAAAATAGAAAAAACTGACATGTTTCAGATCTAAGCGATCCTTAATCATAGATCCTTAAACTACGCTAAGATCTGAAACGCGTCAGTTTTTTCTATTTTTGTCATGGCATCCTACCTATGCTTTTAAAATTATGGAATAAAAGTTATTTTTAATTTAGCTACCTTAAGGATTTGGCTGAGTGCAGGAAAACCCTAATTTTTCTCTCCATAAACCTATTGCCAGCTGTGTCCATAGCAAGTCACAATAAATCTATATAGTTTGCCAATGAAGGTTAGAAAATTAAGGCATAAGCTTCATTACTCAATGTAGGCTGCATTCTCATTCATCATGGGTTGTAGTTTATAAGTGTTGCCCATTATATAAATCATTAGTATTTACAATTCAAAGGTCAATTATATGTCTAGTATTTACGTAAGCTTCATATAAATCATCAACATTATATATTTAGCACGCTGTGTATTCCATTAATATATATGATGGAGATTAATTCGTTCTGTATAACACAAAATATAGTGTAGGAGTATATAAGCAGGAACCACAAACACCCATTAAATAAGCTATTTAACTGAGAAATTGTATAGGATAGATTGGACCGGTTGTAAACAGATTTACAGATCCCTCAGTAAACATCAAGTATGTGCCCTAAAATACTTCAGTTCTGCTCAGTTACGAGTACAATGACAAAATCTCCACTGACAACACTGTTCAATGGTTAATATGTGTACTATGTTGAAGAGGGAAGATGTGCTCTATTGGTTAGTGGTATAAAAAGTGTACTATCATAAAGAAATGTGCCTACTCTCACATTTCTGCTCTCCTAATTGAGCCATGGTTTCTCATTAGGTGTCAAGCAGTTGTGTCCCATGCTGGGCCTTTTGGGTTGTATTATAGTCATGGCTGTTCATCAGTGTTTCCATGAACAGATTAATGTGGGCTGCATAGTATAAAAATTGCAATGTAGCTTCCATTATATGGGATTAGGCTTCATACATGCCAAAAGAGTGTTTGGCATTTTGATGTATGTTTATGCAGTTTGCATTGACTTCCTTTTTTTTACTGTACTTTTGTTACTGAATTTAAAATTGTTCAATACTTTTCAAAATGCTTCAGGTATCTGAAAAAGTGTCTGTACCGCTAAATAATCTAGAATACGAGGGTCATTTAAAAAAATTTTTCTTACATTCTTACATTTGCGACTTTTTTGATCTGTATATTTACACCGAAATTTCAACACGCTTAATAAAATTAACCATGCAAGTATTTTTCAGTGCTGCACCTGATATATCTTTAAAATCAGAGACAGATGAGATGAAACAGATCAGAGATACGAGATAATAAGTTCCATGAGATAGATATAAACTCTGCAAACTCCCTTATAACACACATGGGCAGCTCTGCTATATGCCTCCGTCCAAGATATATATCTGTCTATAGATTGCAGAGTAAGTCTCTGCGCACTGCTGCTTGCTAGCAGGAAGTTCCTGTTTTTAAGCTGGTCTTGTAATACAGAGGAGGAGGGACAGGAGGCAGAGACCACTGCGGTGTGCAGACAAGAGATGCTATTCATAAGAAGAATCTGACCATAGTCAGAAGATTTGCAGTCGTATCCACGGACAACCAAAATTGTAAACACCAGGACTGATAGACAGGTAGGAATTATATCTGTGAGATGGTGTATTTTTGTTAATAACAGTGAATCACTGTTATGTGTTATTTTTTTATCCTGAGTATATATAAGAATCTTTTCTTGTCTTTGTCTTGCGCCCGATATCCTGCATGTGTTGATTCCCTGCTCAGGTCCACCGGAGTTCACCTTCTTCTTCCTGTTATATATAACTGCATTATCTTGCGACACAAATTGAATCTTAAATCCTGCACTCAGTCTGAATCAGCTGGATTGTCCGACGGCATGCCCCCCCCCGATTTCTGTTGCATGAAAGCCAAATTTTAAAAAACTGTCAAAAGTCCCTTAGTAAATAAGCCCCATTATTTAAAAAAAAAAAAAAAAGTTAAAAAAACTGGTGCAGTACATTCCCCCTTTTTATGACTTTAAATTTCAAACATATTTTAAAAGAGAGATCATGCAGATGAAGGATAACTGGCTAATACTCAATAGAGATCATTTACCTTAGGTTGAAAAAATTTGGGCCTGTCTTGTTTTTGTTTTTTTTTAGGGGGTTGGGCTTCTTTTATTTATCTTAGAGAGTGATGAATCTTCCCTCTGAGTCGAACAAAAGTTGCTTATTTTTGAGCAACCCCTTCTTATCTTTTTCTTAGGGAAGTTCAGTTTTTTGCACAAAAATCTGCAACTTTTTTCAGCAAACATCACATCAGCATTACAAAAATAAATCAGAAAATAAATAAACCGGAAAACTTGGTTGCGGCAAACTTAACTGGATGGGCAAAAAGTTTCACATTTTGTACCCAAAAATTGCAAAAAGGGCAAAAAATGCAAAACACCACAAATATAAATGACCCTAAATGAGTTTTATAAATCGAGTAAAGAATAGAGAAGAGCGAACATACTCGTCCGAGCTTGATGCTCATTCGAGCATTAGCGTACTCGAAACTGCTCGTTGCTCGGTCGAATACTTTGCCCGCTCGAGAAAATGGCATCTCCCGCCGTTTTGCTTTTTGGCGGCCAGAAACAGAGCCAATTACAAGCCAAGAGACTCTGCACTCCACCCAGCATGACGTGGTACCCTTACACGTCGATAGCAGTGGTTGGCTAGCCAGATCAGGTGACCCTGGAATAGACTAGCCCCTGCCTGCGCTGCTCGGATCATTCTGTGTCTGGATGCCGCTAGGGAGAGAGCTGCTGCTGGTCAGGGAAAGCGTTAGGGTGTTCTATTAGAATAGTGTTAGGCAGGAGTGATTCTACAAGAACCCAACAGCCCTTCTTAGGGCTACAATAACGTTATACTTTTTTTTTTTTTTATTTGCTTGTGGCTGGGCTTGCTGGCACTAGTAGTGCAGCTAGTACCATATTGTGAGGAATTTGCAGGGGGACTTGCTACCGTTGTGTTTAGCTCTTAGTGACACACATATCCACCTCAAACACCAAAGTGGGACAATTTATTAGGGGTTTGAGTAGAATTAGGCAGTCTGCTGATTTTTTTTTTTTTAGCTGTATTTCATTTTATAGCTCAAACTCATCTTGCAAAGCAGTGTGCTCTCATTGTAGGCTACAAAATAGCCATAGGAGAACCCCAACGGCTTACTTAGGCCTACAATAGCGTTATATTTTCCTTGTTTTTGTTTGCTTGTGGCTGGGCTTGCTGGCACTAGTAGTGCAGCTAGTACCATACTGTGAGGAATTTGCTGGGAGACCTGCGACCGTTGTGTTTAGCTCTTAGTGACACGCATATCCACCTCAAACACCGAAGTGGGACAATTTATTAGGGGTTTGAGTAGAATTAGGCAGAGTCTGCTGATTTTTTTTTTTTTTAGCTGTATTTCATTTTATAGCTCAAACTCATCTTGCAAAGCAGTGTGCTCTCATTGTAGGCTACAAAATAGCCATAGGAGAACCCCAACGGCTTACTTAGGCCTACAATAGCGTTATATTTTCCTTGTTTTTGTTTGCTTGTGGCTGGGCTTGCTGGCACTAGTAGTGTAGCTAGTACCATACTGTGAGGAATTTGCTGGGAGACCTGCGACCGTTGTGTTTAGCTCTTAGTGACACGCATATCCACCTCAAACACCGAAGTGGGACAATTTATTAGGGGTTTGATTAGAATTAGGCAGAGTCTGCTGATTTAATATTTTTTTTTTATCTTTATTTCATTTTAAACTCAAACTCATCTTGCAAAGCAGTGTGCTTTCCGTGTCGGCTACAAAATAGCCATAGGAGAACCCAACGGCTTACTTAGGCCTACAATAGCATTATATTTTCCTTTTTTTGGTTTGCTTGTGGCTGGGCTTGCTGGCACTAGTAGTGCAGCTAGTACCATACTGTGAGGAATTTGCTGGGACACCTGCGACCGTTGTGTTTAGCTCTTAGTGACACGCATATCCACCTCAAACACCGAAGTGGGACAATTTAGTAGGGGTTTGATTAGAATTAGGCAGAGTCTGCTGATTTAATATTTTTTTTTTATCTTTATTTCATTTTAAACTCAAACTCCTCTTGCAAAGCAGTGTGCTGTCATTGTAGGCTACAAAATAGCCATAGGAGAACCCCAACGGCTTACTTAGGCCTACAATAGCGTTATATTTTCCTTTTTTTGGTTTGCTTGTGGCTGGGCTTGCTGGCATTAGTAGTGCAGCTAGTACCATACTGTGAGGAATTTGCTGGGAGACCTGCGACCGTTGTGTTTAGCTCTTAGTGACACGCATATCCACCTCAAACACCAAAGTGGGACAATTTATTAGGGGTTTGAGTAGAATTAGGCAGAGTCTGCTGATTTTTTTTTTTTTTTTTACCTTTATTTCATTTTATAGCTCAAACTCATCTTGCAAAGCACAAAATCCAGTTGTGTGCTGTCAGTGTAGGTTAGAAACTAGCCATAGCAATAGGATAGCATCGTTTTGTTAAAAAAAATAAAAAACTAAAAAAAAATAAACACAAATTTTTTTTTTTTTCAAGTTTACACTTTAATTTGGAAAATGTTTAACCCGAGGGCTAGGGGTAGAGGACGAGGGCGTGGACGTGGGCGTCCAACTACTGCAGGGGTCAGAGGCCGTGTTACTGGGCGGGGTGAGACACCACCTGCTGATGGGGGAGCAGGGGAACGCCGCAGAGGTACACTCCCTAGGTTCATCATGTCTCAAGTTACTGGGACTCGTGGTAGAGCACTGTTGAGGCCAGAACAGTGCGAAGAGGTGATGTCGTGGATTGCGGACAATGCTTCTAGCCATTTGTCCACCAGTCAGTCTTCCACGCAGTCCACCCATGTCACCGAAATCGGCACTCCTCCAGCTCCTCCACCTCAGCCTCCTTCCCCCTAGTCTGCCCCCTTCCACCAAAATTTGGCATTTGAACCGGCATACTCTGAGGAACTGTTTTCTGGACCCTTCCCACAGTCACAAACCACTTGTCCTGCTGCTGCTGAGCTATTTTCCGATGCCCAGGTTTTCCACCAGTCGCAGTCTGTGGGTGATGATGACATTATTCACGTAGTGGAAGAAGTATGTAAAGAGGTGTCGGACGATGAGGAGACACGGTTGTCAGACAGTGGGGAAGTTGTTGTCAGGGCAGGAAGTCCGAGGGGGGAGCAGACTGAGGGATCGGAGGATGATGAGGTGACAGACCCAAGCTGGGTTGATAGGCCGGGTGAACACAGTGCTTCTGGGACGGAGGCGAGTCCTATAGCAGAACAGGTTGGAAGAGGCAGTGGTGGGGCCAGACGGAGAGGCAGGGCCAGAGCTGGTGCATCAGCGCCAAATGTTGCCCGTAGTCAAGCTCCCGTGGCGAGGGCTAGATTTTCAGAAGTCTGGAGGTTCTATAAAGAAACACCGTATGACCAACGGACTGTGGTGTGCAACCTTTGCCAAACCAGGATCAGCAGGGGTTCCACCACTACTAGCTTAACTCCCACCAGTATGCGCAGGCATCTGAATGCTAAACACGCCACTCAATGGCACCAAGCCCGTTCACCTCCGGCCGGGCACACCACTGCTCCTTCCCCTGTGTCATCTGCTAGTCAGCCCCCTGCCCGGGACCCCGGCCCAAACACCTCCCGTGCGAAAACCCCATCGTCGCCTCCACGATCCTCCACAGCATCCACCAGCGTTCAGCTCTCCATACCCCAGACGCTGGAGCGCAAAAGGAGCTATAGCGCAACCCACCCACACGCCCAAGCCCTCAACGTCCACATCTCCAAGTTGCTTAGCCTGGAGATGCTGCCCTATAGGCTGGTAGAGACCGAGGCCTTTCGAAACCTCATGGCGGCGGCCGCCCCTCGGTATTCGGTCCCCAGCCGCCACTACTTTTCCCGATGTGCCGTCCCAGCCCTGCACAAGCACGTGTCAGAGAACATCCTCCGTGCCCTGACCAACGCCGTTTCTGACAAGGTCCACCTGACCACGGACACGTGGACGAGTGCTGCCGGGTAGGGCCACTATATATCGCTGACGGCACATTGGGTTAACTTGGTGGAGGCTGGGACCGAGTCTGACCCTGGGGCTGGTCATATACTGCCGACGCCGAGGATTGCGGGGCCTACCTCGGTCCAGGTCTCAAAGGCCTACTATGCCTCCTCCTCCTCCCACCCCTCCTCCACCTCCTCCTCTGAATTACCATCCGTGGGCATGGCGCCATCAGTCGGTAGCTCTAGGCACAGCAGCAGTGCCATCGCTAAGCGACAGCAAGCGGTGCTCAAACTGCTGAGCCTAGGCGATAAAAGGCACACCGCCCAAGAGTTATTACAGGGCATCACGGCGCAGACTGATCTGTGGCTGGCACCGCTGAACCTGAAGCCAGGCATGGTTGTTTGTGTGACAACGGCCGTAACCTGGTGGCAGCTCTGCAACTCGGCAGACTGACACATGTGCCATGCCTGGCCCATGTGTTAAATCTCATAGTTCAGCGTTTCCTCAAGACATACCCCAATCTGTCTGATTTGCTCACGAAGGTGCGCCGCATCTGTGCGCATTTCAGGAAGTCCAGCACAGATGCCGCCACTCTCAGGGCAGCGCAGCGCCGCCTCCAACTGCCCGCTCACCGACTGTTGTGCGACGTGCCCACGAGGTGGAATTCAACACTAACCATGTTATCCAGAGTTTACCAGCAGCGCAGAGCGATTGTAGACTGCCAGATGTCAACTTCCACCAGAACTGTTAGTCAGGTCAGTCAGCTTCCTCAAGTCTACAATGAGGAGTGGACGTGGATGTCTGATATCTGTCAGGTGCTGAGTAACTTTGAGGAGTCAACACAGATGGTCAGTGGTGATGCCGCCATCATCAGCCTCACCATCCCGCTGCTTGGCCTGTTGAAAAACTCTCTGGTCAGCATGAAGTCGGAAGCTTTGCGCTCGTCACAAGAGATGGGGGAAGAAGATTCCCTTGTTGATAGCCAAAGCACCCTTAGGTCTGTTTCTCAGCGCATATCGGAGGAGGTGGAGGTGGAGGAGGATGAGGAGGAAGAGGAGGAGAATGTTGGCGAGACAGAAGAGGGGACCATTGTTCAGTCCTTCACTGTTCAGCGTGTATGGGCAGAAGAAGAGGAGTTGGAGGAGTTGGAGGAGGAGTAAATGGACAGTCAGGCCAGTGAGGGGAGTGAATTCTTGCGCGTTGGGACTCTGGCGCATATGGCAGATTTCATGCTAAGCTGCCTATCCCGTGACCCTCACGTTCAAAGAATTTATTCCAGCACCGATTACTGGGTATTCACTCTCCTGGACCCACGGTACAAGCAAAATCTTTCCACTCTCATCCCTGGAGAGGAAAGGAGTGTGAGAATGCATGAATACCAGCAGGCCCTGGTGCACAAGCTGAAACAGTATTTCCCTTCTGACAGCGCTAGCGGCAGAGGGCGTACTTCTGCGGGACAAGTAGCGAGGGAGAGTAGGCGACCAGGCAGCTTGTCCAGCACTGGCAGGGGTACGCTTTACAAGGCCTTTGCCAGTTTTATGTCACCCCAGCAAGACACTGTCACCTGTCCCCAGTCTCGGCAGAGTAGGGCTGATCTTTACAGAAAGATGGTGAGGGAGTACGTAGCTGACCATACCATCGTCCTAAATGATCACACAGCTCCCTACAACTACTGGGTTTCAAAGCTGGACATGTGGCACGAACTGGCGCTGTACGCCTTGGAAGTTCTTGCCTGCCCTGCCGCTAGCGTGTTGTTCGAGCGGGTTTTCAGTGCAGCTGGTGGCATCATCACCGATAAGCGTACACGCCTGTCGACTGACAGCGCTGACAGGCTGACGCTTATCAAGATGAATAAAGCCTTTCTCCGCATTTCCATTCTCCACCAGGTGAAAGAAGCTGAACCTGAATAATGTATGCACTCCTCCTCCTCATTGTCCTCCTTCTCCTCCTCTTTGTACACTAAAGCAGAGGAAACTGGCTATTTTTTTGCCAGGGCCAACTGGCTCTGGCTATAGTACTCTATGTATTTAATTTTTCTGGAGGGCCAACTACCCTGTCCTCTGTTTTAAACAATTTTTGGGAGTGCCACATACAGGCACTCAATCTATGTAATTTTTCTGGAGGACCAGCTACCTGCTCCTCTGGTTTGAAAACTTTTTTGGACTGCCACATACAGGCACTCAATTTATTTAATCTTTTTGGAGGACCAGCTACCTGCTCCTCTGGTTTGAAAACTTTTTTGGACTGCCACATACATGCACTCAATCTATGTAATTTTTCTGGAGGACCAGCTACCTGCTCCTCTGGTTTGAAAACTTTTTTGGACTGCCACATACAGGCACTCAATTTATTTAATCTTTTTGGAGGACCAGCTACCTGCTCCTCTGGTTTGAAAACTTTTTTGGACTGCCACATACATGCACTCAATCTATGTAATTTTTCTGGAGGACCAGCTACCTGCTCCTCTGGTTTGAAAACTTTTTTGGACTGCCACATACAGGCACTCAATTTATTTAATCTTTTTGGAGGACCAGCTACCTGCTCCTCTGGTTTGAAAACTTTTTTGGACTGCCACATACAGGCACTCAATCTATGTAATTTTCTGGAGGACCAGCTACCTGCTCCTCTGGTTTGAAAACTTTTTTGGACTGCCACATACAGGCACTCAATCTATGTAATTTTTCTGGAGGACCAGCTACCTGCTCCTCTGGTTTGAAAACTTTTTTGGACTGCCACATACAGGCACTCAATTTATTTAATCTTTTTGGAGGACCAGCTACCTGCTCCTCTGGTTTGAAAACTTTTTTGGACTGCCACATACAGGCACTCAATCTATGTAATTTTTCTGGAGGACCAGCTACCTGCTCCTCTGGTTTGAAAACTTTTTTGGACTGCCACATACAGGCACTCAATCTATGTAATTTTTCTGGAGGACCAGCTACCTGCTCCTCTGCTTTGAAAACTTTTTTGGACTGCCACATACAGGCACTCAATCTATGTAATTTTTCTGGAGGACCAGCTACCTGCTCCTCTGGTTTGAAAACTTTTTTGGACTGCCACATACAGGCACTATCCAAATTAAATTGTCTCCATAGCAGCCTCCACACGTCGTCTTTTTAGCTGCCTTCACACGTCTCCATTGCTACCTCCACACGTCATCACCATAGCTGCCTCCAAAAGTAGTCCATATATGGTCCCCTTATCAAACGAGCTGTGTCAGGCAGAATTTTGGATTGTTTTCATGGCTTCCATGTTAACTTTCTCGCCACCCTGCTGTGTAATCCACAAAATATACTGGCAAACTTTTATCATTTACCAATATTATTTCAGCGCTTCTTGCGCATCTGTTTACATTCCCCTCACCCGCCAGAACCCAAACTTATATGAACGCTACTACACTTGATCTTATGCAAAAGGTTCTTAGAAGTGCTGTTTGGGGAGTAGCCTAGAGACAGGGGCTTGGATTGGCGAAAGCTCGCCTGGCAGCGGAGCGCCAGCTCCATCCCAAGATCCAACTAACATAGTTTTAACTGCAGCACCTTTAATCTACTACTAGTTCACTGCCTCCATACATGGTCCCCTTATCAAACGAGCTGTGTCAGGCAGAATTTTGGGTTGTTTTTATGGCTTCCACATCAAACTTGTTAACTTTGTCGCCACCCTGCTGTGTAATCCACAAAATATACTGGCAAACTTTTATCATTTACCAATATATTTCAGCGCTTCTTGCGCATCTGTTTACATTCCCCTCACCCGCCATATCCTAAACTTATAAGAACGCTACTACACTTGATCTTATACAAAAGGTTCTTAAAAGTGCTGTTTGGGGAGTAGCCTAGAGACAGGGGCTTGGATTGGCGAAAGCTCGCCTGGCAGCGGAGCGCCAGCTCCATCCCAAGATCCAACTAACATAGTTTTAACTGCAGCACCTTTAATCTACTACTAGTTCACTGCCTCCATACATGGTCCCCTTATCAAACGAGCTGTGTCAGGCAGAATTTTGGGTTGTTTTCATGGCTTCCTCATCAAACTTGTTAACTTTGTCGCCACCCTGCTGTGTAATCCACAAAATATACTGGCAAACTTTTATCATTTACCGATATTATTTGAGCGCTTCTTGCTCACCTCCTTTGGTTCCTCTCTGCCATCCATTGGTTTTAAGCCTGAGTCCATTTGGGGTATGTTGGCAAGACACTCTCTAGCCTTCCGCTGCTGCCGCTGCCTCTGCATAGTCCCCTATAGTGTCAGGGTCAATTATTGGATGTTTTAGATGCTATCTAGCCTCATTCGGTCACTCTGTCATTGCCATGCTGTTGCCCATAGTTTTGGCATAATGGTGCGATTAAGCAGCCTCAGAGGCATCCATGCATGCTGCCCGTGCTGTTTCCTGTCCATTTCCGTGGTGTTTCCATCCTTTTCTGAGGTTCCCAGGTGCTTGGCCAAGCTTCCCTGTGCAGATCCTTGGTCCCCTTGAAAAATGCTCGAGTCTCCCATTGACTTCAATGGGGCTCGTTATTCGAGACGAGCACTCGAGCATCGGGAAAAGTTCGTCTCGAATAACGAGTACCCGAGCATTTTAGTGCTCGCTCATCTCTAGTAAAGAAGTTTCCACAGTGCTTCCTCCTCAGTGCTTGGCAATCCTCTTCTGACCATTTTCTAGCTAAACAAGAGTGTTGATGGGTTGTTCTTGATCCAGATCATTGATTCAGATAAGAAATTTTAAAAATTTCCGAAGTGAACAAAAAGACCTTTAAAGGGATAGAAGGTTGTGAAAAATAAAAATAAACAAATATAATAATTGTGTCTAATAAAAAAAGCAATAAAAATTGACTGAGGGAAAATAATTAAAAAAAGTAAAAAGCAGATACATGCAGCAAAAATAATATACCAGAGGCAAAATATCATAATACTTAAAATATTGTCTATCAAATTCAATCTTTCCTTGCTCTTTAGGGATTGCTATCTAGAAAACAAATATCATGATGTCCGCCTACACAGCCTGTGAACAGAACTTGTCTCTGGGACTTCAGCATTTGACAGCAGGTTGAAAAATGTGTCAGTTGAAAAGTTCATGATTTTGTAGCTATCCAAACAAATTACACAACAGAAGGAAAATAGAAATACAATCATTGCCTGGAGAATGTGGAGAGCTTTTTCATGTGTGTAACATACTCGCTACAGTAGACATGTACGTACTTTTAATCTTCTGTACAGTTTGATTTTTTTATGTTCTGTCTTGCTGCCTGTAGTAAGAATAACAGTTATGTCATGTTATATATCAGTATATGAATTCTGCATGTTATAGGGCTAATAGAGCCGCCACCATACTATAATATACTGGCAAAAGAACACAAATTACAGTTGATTTACTGATATTTTGGAAACATTGACCCAGATATATTATTGCGTCTGTGCTATTTTTTTGACACTTTGCATGAAAAAAGTGTCTTTAGGACTTGCACATGTATTTATTATGTTCTTGTGCCACAATTGTATCATGCTTGTATCTTCTCCAACACTTTTTCAAAATGTGCACCTAAAGGGTGTGGTAGTGTGTGTTCCTAGTATGTGACACATTTATTACTGATATGCAACAGAATAAAGCCGACTCAGCCAAGTAAAAATAGATGCACATCCTGATAACTAAGAGAGTGCGACACTATTCAATAATGTGTCACAACTTGCACAAAGAAAGTAAAAACTAAAACTAGGTGCATTGCACCAGCCTAAATATATCTTTATATATTTAAAAAGTTGAAAAACATTGCATATCTTTGCGCAAAAAAACCCCTCCACTAGCCAGTTGGCATACAATAAAGGTTACAATGAGTTGCTCAAAAATTAGCAACTTTGAAAAATAGCAAAAACTAGAACACAAGACCAACCCCCTCCCACAAAAAAACAGGCACAAAATTTCAGACTAAAGATAAATTATCCCCAAGTTTTTTTGAAGTATTGGTGATCATTGAATGTGTTCCTTATCCCAACAGTATAACAGAACAGAACAGTAACAGTAGAAAAGAAATGGCAGGTGCAGCATTTGTTATTTGAGTAGATCCATCCAAAAAGAACCTTACAGATAGTAAATTTATTATATTTGTGGCAAACTGTTAAAGTTGTTTACTGCATGTCCCCACTGTTTCTCCAGTATTCAGTATATGCCCATAGAAGCGCAACCTTAAAGGGGTATTCCGGGAATATGAACGTCTGATACAAAAACCCATAATGCTATAAATAAATGAATTGAACAAAACATAAAAATAAAGCTTAAATATTTTGATTTTATGATTTACAAAATGTTATGGCCTCTCTAAAGTAGTCGGAGTTATTACCAAGATGGCTTCCACTTGAAACTACAAGTCCCATGATCCTTTTCTTCTCATTAACTCCTCCTACCTCTTATGCTCTACTCCCAGTAATGATCTAAGCGACCTTTCTTACTCTGCTACCATAGTAATGACATAGTGTGACAATGCCTCAATGAGATAGGTCTCACTACAGCACTGGCAATACTAAATGCACTGTAACTAAGCGACAACAGACAAACGTAGTGATGATCACATGACCTGCCCAGGCAAGTGCAGGACATGTGATGTGGACATGTGACCAGCAGCAATCTCCTGTCCTGTGTCTGCTCAGTGTAGAGGAAATAAATGGACTGATTAAAGTGCCTGTAGCATTTTAATTCTTCATTACAGTGTATGTCCACAGAATTTTACTGCTATGGGGAGGAAAGTTTTAAATAACAAGTAATTACATATTAGCTTATATTTTAAGGACCCATTTGTATGTTGATTCCTGGAATGCCCCTTTTCCGGCCAGTATTATCCATTCCTCTCAACATTGGAGCTCATATACATTGAACCCTACCATCCTGTCTCTTTCATTTTATCTGCACTTTTTCTATTTTCACATTTTACCTGCATCTTCACTAGTGAGAATCATAACATACTTATTTATCTGGTTCCTTGAACAATTATCTTCAACATTTGACAGAATACCCACTACCAGGTATGTGGATCCACTAGTGGCAAACTAGTGCAACATTATTTTGCCTGTGCTACTTGTCAGTTGTTGGCTGTTTTTTATTTTGAGATTTTATATGACTTTACTTTTAAAAGTTACGCTTTATTTAATTTGATTCACCAGTTGTACTTTGGTTTTGATCATTGTGGTATAACAGGGCTGGGGATCTTATTCCACCCACTCGCCCTCCTTTTTGTATTAGCGGTTTTACTCTGAGCTTCTTGGGCAGTTCTTTAGACCTCATGATTTTCATGTGCACTGACATGAGCTTGAGTAGCTCTTATATAGACAAGTGTGTGTCTTTCCTAATAAAGGCCAATATGCTTAAACACAGCTGCACAAATGAAGGAATACTACCATCTCAAGGAGGATCAGAAGGAAATGCCTGTTTTTTCTGTCTAGATGGGGTCCAGAGTGTACAGTAATGAGCAAATGAAAATTGTGATTTTACCAATTGCCTGCAATGAAACAAAAACAGAAAATATAAAGGGGTGTAAATAAGTTCTGTGCCCATTGTATATGAAAGATATTCATAGGGTGTCATTAACCCCTTCCCGACATGTGACGTAATAGTACGTCACATGTCGGGTCCCGGTACATGGAGAGGGCTCGCAGGCTGAGCCCTCTCCATAGCCGGTAAGTCTCTGCATATTGCAGCAAAGGCTTACCGGTAACACCCGCGATCGGTGCCGGGTGTTTTACTGCTGATCGCTTCGAAGACCCGAAGCTACTTCGGGTTAACCCATGCATTACAATGTGCTATCAGCACATTGTAATATATGAGTAGTAAAATCCACACATACTGCCATGCTGTAGTATGGCAGTATATGATAGGATCGTACAGACACCCTAGGGTTAAAGTACCCTAGGGAGTCTGAAAAATGGTAAAAATAAAAATAAAAAAAGAGTAAAAAAAAAAATTATAATAAAAAAACCTAAAAATTCTAATCACCCCCCTTTCCCTAGAACTGATATAAATATAAATAAACAGTAAAAATCATAAACACATTAGGTATCGCCGCGTCCAAAAATGCCCGATCTATCAAAATATGATAACGGTTTTTCACTGCGTTTAACCCCGTAACGGAAAATCGTGCCCAAAGTCGAAAATGGCACTTTTTTGCCATTTAAAATTTTTTTAAAATTCTAGAAAAAGCGATCAAAAGGTTGTACAGTCCCAAAAATGATAACATTGTAAACGTCATCAAAATCTGCAAAAAACCGTACTACCCACAGCTCCATACACCAAAGTATGTAAAAGTTATTAGCGCCAGAAGATGACAAAATCCCCCCAAAAAATTTTGTACAGGAGGTTTTAATTTTGTATGTATGAAAACATTATAAAACCTATACAAATTTGGTATCACTGTAATCGTACCGACCCAAAGAATAAAATAGACATGTCATTTGGGGTGCACAGTGAAATCCGTAAAATCCAAGCCCACAAGAATACGGCACAAATGCGTTTTTTTACCAATTTCCCTGCATTTGGAATTTTTTTTTGGAATTTTTTTTCCAGCTTCCCAGTACACGGCATGGAATATTAAATACCACCATTTCGAAGTGTAATTTGTTACGCAGAAAATAAGCCATCACACAGCTCTGTACATGGAAAAATAAAAAAGTTACAGATTTTTAATGTGGGGAGTGAAAAATGAAAACGCAAAAACGAAAAAGGGCTGCGGCGGGAAGGAGTTAACTTAACAGGGGCCAAAAGAATGTCTATTGGACTCTTGGGTGTTTCTGTAAATAGATCTTCCTTATATGTAAAACTGACAAAAGGCTCAGATACAATCTGCACATGAATGACTGGTATGTTTTTTTTATTCATCCTTTTGCCTTGCTTTGTTTTTCATTATTTTTCATTATTTGGATATGAAAAGCAAATATGAAGTTCTCTGTTAATATACTAAAAGTACAAGCAAATAATACATTCAACAAAGATAGCACAAAGGTGTAGAAATGTGAACTGCAAAAACTTCAAAGATATGCTGGGATTTGCTATAAATAACGCTTGTCGGAATCAATGGCTCTTCTTTTTTTTGGACAAAGGTTAGAAAATTCAGAAGCTTTTGTTAGGAAGCTCCTGTTGTTTCTTTTGACAATAACTATAGATAAGCGACGATGCAACTGCAGTACCCTACCAAAATAGATTTGTGCCCTGATGTTATTGATCAATGCTTTGATTTCTTAAGAATGTTGAATATTTATATAGTTGGTTATGGAGGCATTAGTGTTTTTTGGAAAATAAAATACCTTATAGTAATATTATATGCTGAATATGTGAATTATGAAAACCATTGGTTAACTTAGCAGCATACAGTTCCTGCATCTTAAAAAATTAATGTAAAGTATATGAAGTTTTTCCAATAACTGCAATAGCTAAAAATTAACAACTTTCAAATATACATTAAATAATTGCAGCTGTCTCTCTACTAATTCTCTTTTTCCTGCGTCCCACAGCCTTTCTACCTTCTGCTAACCGTTTTGGTTGATAAGGACAGAGTTTCACTCTATGGACCTGAGGATCTGCAAAGGGTGAGGTGGTGGGACTAAACAGTGTGATCCTCTGTCTCTGCTCATTGATTAAAGAAAGCATCTCCATCGTCTGATCCGTGTACACTCTATTGCTATTATATTCCCACACACAGTGCACCTTCCTCTTCCAGCTACACTGTTTAACAATCTAGTGTCATCCATAAGCCTGTTCTGCAAACCACCCCCATCTCTCTACAAGGCTAGGGTAGGATCAACACAGCAGTCTGGTACACAGGATGAAGACTATTTACTTATATTTGTGCTATGTCTCCTCCATTCTCTGTACTCTCTTCCCCTCTGTCCTGGGAAGAGAGAAGTGATAGCATCCACTAAACAGCCTGGCTGACACATCCCTTATACTGTAGCAAGTAGTATGTATAGTAGTAATATGGTTGTTATAGATTGTAGGTCTATACATAGATGTGTATGCAAATGTGTGCAATAATCTATGTACATAGGTCACTGTAACTGTAATGCCTGTTAGTAAGGATGTGAGAATGTAAAACTGACATGGAATGGTAACATCTGTGTTGTACAGTCAGTAACACTGAAGCAATGATTCACCCTTAACCCCTTCCCAACATTTGATGTAATAGTACTGCATGGCGGGAAGATGCGTTCCCGCATTATGCAGTACTGTTACATCAGGCTTCTGTCACCGACTCCTGAACAGAGCCAGTACCAGAAGCTG
The DNA here is from genome assembly GCF_040894005.1 of Engystomops pustulosus. NCBI lineage: Eukaryota > Metazoa > Chordata > Amphibia > Anura > Leptodactylidae > Engystomops > Engystomops pustulosus. The sequence goes on along the minus strand of NC_092412.1, from coordinate 192,420,051 downwards.
TGGGTGTCAGCTGTATGTTACTCTGATCGCCGGCTTTAACCCCTTACATGCCATGGTCACACATGACCACAGCATGGAAGGGGCTTTTACACTATATCGGAAGGAGGGTCCAGCCCACATGCTCAGTGTTTTCCATAACACAGTGTCATACATCCGTATTACACTGTGTTATATAAATAAGAGCTTAAACAAGCAATCAGAGCATCACTTGTTCAAGCCAACCTGTAAAGAAAAAAAGAAAACATTTAAAGCACTTAATAAAAAACCATAACAATGTGTATAATAACTCAGAAACATTTTTGGACCTACTCGGTGAACACTGTAAAAACAAAACCCGAAATCCAGCTCTGTTGACAAAAGAAAATAAGAGTTATATCTCCGGAAAGATGGTGATATTAAAACAAATGAGATTTTCCCTATATTAGCTTTTCTTCAGTAAAATTGTAAAAATTTTTATAAAAAACTAAATAAATTAGGTATTGACGTAATCTATAGAATAAAGATCATGTGTTATTTTTATGTTATGGTGTACGGCCCCACAAAAATAAAGAAGAAAGGAAACCAGAATTGACCATTTTATTTTCCTCCATAAATTCAAGAGTAAATACAATCTCATCAACAAGCTAATGAGCCACTTAATAGAAGTTTTGTGTAAGGTGCATCTAATATCGCAGAAAATAAGCCCTTATATGACTAAATTGCCAAAAAAGAAAGAGTTTTTAGCCATTAAAAGTGACAATGCATAATCTGCTCTGAATGGCGCACCTTCCCTTCAATACTATGCCATGTGCCCATACAGCAGTTTACCACCACATATGGGATATTGTCCTACTTGGGAAAAAATGGGTATCAAACTTTGTGGAGTTTTTTGGCATTTTATCCAATGAGAATGTGAACATTTTTTGAAAAACATTCATTTGGCTAAAAATTGAAAATTTCAAATTGCACACAATTTTGATTTAACCCCTGTAAAATAATTAAAGGGTTAACAAACTTCATAAAGTTGTTTTACATAGATTGAGGGATGTAGCTTCTACAATGGGGTAATTTATGGGGTTTTACTTTTATTTAGGTCTCTCAAAGTGACTTGAAATCTGAACGGTCCCTCGAAAGCGCTATGTGTCTTTTTTATGAAATTGTAAAAACATCACACCTAAAGGTTCAAAACCCCATAACATCTTACAAAAATGAGAAGATGCATAAAAAACCATGGAGACATAAAGCAGACATTTGGTTAATGTTAGCTATCAAGTATTTTTGCTGTTATGACTATGGGGCACATTTACTAAGAATGTAGGAAACTGCACTAAAAGTGCCCTGTCTGTGTATAATCTACATAAAACTCCCCGCTTTTAGTAGGAGGCAGCAATGGATGCTTTTTTTCAGCATGTTCAAAAAGAAGTATTTATGTCAAATCTTTAAAGTTTTATTTTGGTTTAAAACTGCAAATCATGCAAGAAACTGACAGGTCAGTTGATTTTCTGCTAATATGTTTGCAAATGTAACAACCTCAATTTACAATCTAAGGCTGCGGGCACACGACGGTGCACGGGAGAGGTGGAGGGGGTTAGCGATGCCCCTCTCCATAGAGATATATGGCGCATGGTGGCATAATCTGGGAAAATATTATACGATGAGAAAATCCAAGCAGCACAATCAACACGTTGTCCAGGTGGGTACAGGCATCACAGGACTAGGCCTCAAGTCCTCCAACCATAAATACAAGAGAATGAGCAGCACTCCGTTAATGGTGTAAACCAAGTGTGGTCCTTTTATTCCATCAAAGGTGACAGTAGCGACGGTTCGGCCCTGGGAGAGCCTTTTGCAAGCTATTTACGTGGTGCAGTCAGCGGAAATATATACAAACATGCATGGTCACATGACCTACAAAGATCATATTTACATATTAGTGTTAACAATGCATAAAAAGTATAAAAAATACATACAATAGTAGTGTAGGAGCAGTGAAAATATTCATATAATGTATAACAATGTGCATTTACTTATATTGAATTGATTTGCTGTAACAGTGTGCACATTGTGAACTAACCTTTTACATATAAAGTGCTAAAGTGCTAGTGCCAAAAAGGAAGCTTTTCTAGTTGATCCCTGGATGTGTCCCCACATCCATAGTAGTCTCCAATCTTTTCAATAATATATGCAGCACATGTAAAATAGTAAAATCATAATGGAACGCACATGTGGAACGCACGCCAAAATGTGTCTCAACACGCGTGCGCCATAAACACGTGCTTGCACCAAAAGATTGTGTCCTGTTTGAGCCAAAAAATCTAAATTGTGTCCTGGACGTCATGGCAACCTGGACAGATTATACACACTGTCAGATCAAGCAGACGATCATCGGCACAGTGCTACAGCGATGCACAAAACTGTGCAGAATATTTATAATGAAAAATCATTTACAATATATTTGAAGTGTAACCTTGTCCAGAAAAATAAGCATGTTAGTACATAATTTAGCTAAATTAGATGCCACAGTTATAACACGGGACTGCATAAGAATGTGATGAGGAATCGGAGGCTTGGTTAACCCCTCCCAGGGAAACCATCCTGCCTAAGGGGTAAAGAGACCACTCACACATATAATAATATAACACCCCTTTCCTTGCTGCGTCACTTGTATAATAATGCATGCACAATCCCAAGCTATGGGCACCTTAACTCTGCTACTTATGGCATATCACCAAGGTTGTATTAGTCTAAATATATATAATATCACTGTGTAACTGCCGATGTGTCCTCAGTAGAGATGGGCGAATTTGTTAAAATTTGTTTCGTCCCGATTCGGAAAAATTCTATTCGCCCGGAACCAAATCAAAACGAATCACATTAAAAAACAGGCATTTCCTGGCTCCAGAGAGCCTGTAGGGTGTTGTGACATCAAAGAGTGCACTCTTTTTACACTGACATCAGATGATTCCATAGATTACGACAGAACCTGTTCTGTTAAACGCGGATACATGTGGAAAGCCCCCCAAAAGAGTGCAGAGGATGTCGGCAGTAATTTTGCATTGACGTCACTGATCATTTTACCCTTCTTTTCACGCGTCAGTGTCCTCTTTCAATCGGTCAATAATCCATCAGTATTGCTAAAGCCAAAAACAAACAGGAGTTGATCCAGAATAGAGATGAGCAGCAAATGGGATACTTGCATGTCCTCTGTGTTCTGTATCCACTCCTGCTTTTGGCTATCAATCCTGAAGCTTTTCATCCTTCTGACAGTTGAAATGAAGGGGAAAACCAAACATAGTGGCAACGTCGTAGAGTGATGGAGGGTGAAAACAGCATTATGGAAATCACAGGGTGTTCCAGGGAGACAGCGGTCAGTTGGCAGCAGCATGAGTAGGCTGCAGAGTGGCACAATGACAAATTATGGAGGTGGCGGAAACATGGTAGGCCACAAAGTGGCACAATGATAAGAGTGTGGAGGTGGCGGCAGCAGAAGCAGCAGCAGGAGCCCACAGGTGGCAGCTACATAGTGGCAGCAACAGGGATAGCCACAGAGTGGCACAATGATTTAGTGTGGAGGTGGCATCAGCAGCAGGATCCCACAGGTGGCAGCAACATGGTGGCAGTAACAGGGAAAGCCACAGAGTGGCACAATGATATAGTGTGAAGGTGGCATCAGAAGCAGCAGGAGCCCGCAGAGTGGCACAATGATATCCATAAATCCGTAAAAACAACTGTAAATTGTTGTCAGGTGTTCACTTTCACCACAATAAAGCTTTCTTTTTGTTATTAAAAGTGTGGGTTTTTTCGGTGTCACTTTGTATAATTTGCCATAGCAGTGGTGCTAATTGACGGTGCTCATTACTAAGGGCTGGCCTCAGTGATTGCCCTTTTTTGGAAAAATTTACACTAACACCAATACTATTAACCTGGTACCCACCACCACCAGGGGTGCCAGGTACAAACCGTTACCTGACCTTCTATAGATGGTCAGGTAGTGGGGCAGCTGCAGGCTGTTATTGCTGCGCTGGAATAGACCCCTAACAGTGGGCTATCCCTGCTCTGTAATGGCAGGCTACAGCTGTTTTTTTGTATCAGGCTGATTTGGACAATTGGAGGGACCCAACGTTTTTTTGTCCAGAAATTAAAAACAAATCATCTGGGTTTCCCCTAATTAATTAATGGGGACCCCACATCCTCTTTTTCTTAATTTTTGGCCAAAAAATGGGGATAAATTTACATGGGGTTCCCCTTATTAATAGGGGGACACCCACACTTTTTTCATATTTTGGCCAAAAATGGGGGGAAAAAAATGACGTGTCGATCCCCCTATTAATAAGAATAACCCACATTCCTTTTTTTCATATATTGGAAAAAAAAATGACGCGGGGTACCCCCTATTGTCCAAATTAGCCTGATACAAAAAAACAGCAGCAGCCTGCCATTACTGAGCTGGGATAGCCCACTGTTGTGTATATATATACACTGTTGTGTATATATACACACATATATATATATATATATATATATATATATATATATATATATATACACACACACACATATATATATATATACACACACTGTAGGAGATTTGGCCCAGTAGAGACCGTGGTAGCGGGGTGCTGTGATGCAGTTCAAGACAGTGACACCAAGGTGCAGTCCAAAACAGGTCTAGCCTGCGTTTATTGCAGCAGCAAAATAAAACAGCCTTCCCATTCAGGCATTAAACAAACAAAATCCTACCCATCAGGGTGCTAACTAAACAGAGTTTCTCTAACTCACCACTAGTACATAAAATATGTCACTGCTTCAGGCACAGAGGTCAGGGCTGTGTGCTCTCCAGCCTCCTTTCAGAGAGACAACACTTTCAGCTCTGCTCAGCGGCTTTATGCAGACTGATTAGGCTGCTCCCATCACCTGTGTCCAAGGTGCTGGACAACACAACCTCAGCACTCAGGCCTCGCATAGTATGAAAACCTAGGGGAAACATACCGCCCATCCACAGTTAACCCCTTCAGTGTCTCACATACCCTCCCCCTCTGTTTGACCCTGTGGGGGCGAACACTTTTGGCCATCAGGCAGTGGGTACGAGACAGGGCATCGGCATTCCCATGCATCTTTCCTGCTCGATGTTCTACCGTGAACTTGAAATTTTGTAACATTAGGAACCACCTTGTGACCCTGGGGTTCCTCTCTTTAGCCTGACTCATCCAGGTGAGGGGAGAGTGATCGGTTACTAGCGTAAACTGTCGCCCTATCAAGTAATATCTCAGGGATTCCAGAGCCCATTTGATCGCCAAGAACTCCCTCTCAACTATACTATAGTTCTTCTCAGGGGGTGTGAGCTTGCGGCTCAGGAATGTCACAGGATGTTCCTCACCCTCCACTAATTGGGACAGGACAGCCCCTAAGCCCACGTCAGAAGCGTCAGTCTGCACAATAAAGGTCTTGGTGAAGTTAGGGGTGATCAGTACCGGTCCCTCGCAAAAAACCGTCTTAAGTCGCTGAAACGCCCCTTCAGCCTCTTCACTCCACTTTACCATTACCGACCCGTTACCCCTGGTCAGGTCAGTCAGGGGTGCCGCTATTGTCACAAAATCGGGAATAAATTGGCGATAATAGCCCACTATGCCTTGGAAAGCCCTCACTTGCTTCTTGCTCACAGGTCGTGGCCACTGCTGTATCGCCTCCACTTTATTTACTTGGGGTTTGATGACACCTCTCCCAATACGGTACCCCAGGTAACGGGCCTCTTCCAGACCAAGTGCACATTTTTGGGGGTTCGCTGTCAACCCTGCTGCCCTCAGGGAGTCTACCACTGCTTGTACCTTGGCTAGATGACTCTCCCAATCGTTACTATAGACTATGATTTCATCCAGGTAGGCCGAGGCATATGTCCGGTGAGGTTTTAGCACGAGATCCATTAACCTCTGGAATGTGGTGGGAGCCCCATGTAGCCCAAAGGGGAGTACCACATACTGAAATAGCCCATCAGGAGTAACAAAAGCTGTCTTCTCTCTAGCCCTGTCAGTAAGGGGTACCTGCCAATACCCTTTCGTCAGGTCAAGGGTGGAGAAGAACCTAGCCTGTCCAAGTCGTTCTATCAACTCGTCAACTCTAGGCATAGGGTAAGAATCAAATTTGGATACCTCGTTCAACTTCCTAAAGTCATTGCAGAACCGTAGGGAACCATCAGGCTTGGGAATCAACACAATAGGACTCGACCAGTCACTTTTAGACTCCTCGATAACCCTCAGGTCTAACATCTGCCTGACTTCTTCGGTTATGGCTTTCCGGCGCGCTTCAGGGACCCGGTAGGGTTTTTGGTGTACCCGGATGTGGGGTTCGGTTATGATGTCATGCTTGATGACTGAAGTACGACCCGGTAACTTAGAGAACACATCAACGTTTCGGAGCACAAACTCCTTCGCTTCCTGAATCTGGGCCCTGGAGAGGGACTCTGAGATCCGTACTTCAGGCACCTTGGCATCGGGTACACCTACCTCGGGTGTCACCTTCTTGGGGACAGACGCTTTTCCTACTCCCACGGCTATCAGGGACTCTCTTTCCCTCCATGGCTTTAGGAGGTTCACGTGGTATATCTGTCCGGGTTTCCTCCTCCCCGGCTGATATACCTTGTAGTTTACTTTCTCCATGACCTCATATGGACCTTGCCATTTCGCCAAGAACTTACTCTCTACGGTGGGCACAAGAACTAACACTCTGTCGCCTGGGTTAAAGGTCCTGAGTCTGGCTGATCTATTGTAGACCCTAGACTGGGCCTCTTGTGCCCTTGTCATGTGCTCCTTTACAAGGGGCATTACTGCCGCTATGCGGTCCTGCATAAGGGAGACGTGTTCAATTACACTACGGTGGGGGGTCCTTTCCTGTTCCCAGGTCTCCTTAGCTACGTCCAGGAGTCCACGCGGGGAACGGCCATATAATAGCTCAAAGGGTGAGAAACCTGTGGAAGACTGGGGTACCTCACATATGGCAAACATCAGATAAGGCAACAAACAATCCCAGTCCTTCCCATCTTTGCTGACCACCCTCTTTATCATCCCCTTCAAAGTCTTGTTAAACCTCTCGACCAGGCCATCTGTCTGGGGGTGATATACAGAGGTGCGGAGCTGTTTAACCTGCAGTAATTTACACATCTCCTTCATTACTCTAGACATGAATGGGGTACCCTGGTCAGTCAAGATTTCATTGGGGAGGCCTGTGCAGGAGAATACCTGGAACAGCTCCCTAGCAATGTTTTTGGAGGAGGTGTTCCTTAATGGAATCGCCTCTGGATACCGCGTAGCGTAGTCCAGGATAACCAGGATGTACTGGTGCCCCCTTGTGGATTTGACTATGGGGCCAACCAAATCCATTGCAATCCGTTCAAACGGCACCTCTATGATTGGTAATGGGACCAGAGGACTCCTGAAGTGGGACAACGGGGCAGTAAGTTGACACTCAGGGCAGGAGCTACAATACCGGTTTACCTTCTCCCATACCCCAGGCCAGAAAAATCTCTGCAGGATTCTCTCTCGGGTCTTCTCAGCACCTAAGTGCCCTCCCAGCACATGTTTATGTGCCAAATCTAGCACCAGCCTACGGTGAGATTGGGGTACTACAAGTTGCTCAACCTCCTCACCCCGTATCTGGTCAACCCTGTACAACAGTTCCCCAACAGTCACCATTCGGGGGTATATTTTGTCAGCCCCTGGTATTTGGAGTACCCCATTTTTAACTTTAACATTCTCCCGTGCTTTAAATAAGGTAGGGTCCTGTAGCTGTGCAGCCCCAAAATTTTCACGGGAAATCTCAAGGTCCGGCATCTCGGCCCCCTCCTCGTGACCCTCGACCTCACCATCTAGGACCTCTAGGGGAGAGAATTCATCACCTGGGGTCACCCCTACTGTTGGTGTGGGTACATTGGCCTCGAAGGGTTCAGGGGCCAAGGCCGGGCATGTCCATTATCTGTAATAGCACCTGAGGTGGGTCTTCGTCTCCAGAGATCCCAAAACACCGGTAAATCTCTGCCGATAATAGCCTCATGAAACAGGGTCCCCACCACCCCCACTTCATGGGTGATAGTACCACAAGGTGTATGTAGGTTGATGACGGCAGTGGGATATTCGCGAGTGTCCCCATGTATACATAACACTCCCACTTTACGCCCACTGTACAGTCCAGGATCAACCAAAGTTCCCTGCACCAGCTGCATCAGCTGCCAGAACCGGCCGGGCAAACAGTGACATTCGCCGGGTCTGGTTGCAGTCCATTGGCTCCACTGACAGGGGACAGTTGGCAGCAATATGGCCCATTTCATGGCATCGCCAGCACTGGATATGGCTATGACCTCTGTCACGAGCCTCACTGGGTTTCTGTGTATCCAAGCCCCCCAGTGGACCCCCTCCCAACCTGACCTGTTTCCCTTTTTCTGCAGTAGCAGTCTTACCAGATGGTTTAGTGGCCTTGTCACTGGCACTGCTTCGTGTGGGAGAGATAAGTAGAAGATCCTCCGTAGCCCGATATCTCTCTACTAGGGACACGAGTTCCTCAGCATTTGTGGGACCGGCCTGTCCAACCCATCGCTGGAGCCGAACGGGCAGAGAACGGGTGAACTTGTCAAGAACCACTCTCTCGACCATCTGTGCTGGGGTGAAGTCCTCAGGCTGTAGCCACTTCCGGACAAGATGGATCAGGTCATGCATTTGGGAGCACGGGGGTAGTTTTTCAGAGTATGCCCACTGGTGGACCCGGCTGGAACGAACTTGTATGGTGACCCCAAGACGAGCCAGAATCTCCGCCTTTAGCTGGGGGTACTCACGGGCCTCTGTTTCACTCAGGTCGTAGTAAGCCTTCTGCGATTCGCCTGTCAGGAATGGTGCCAGGACATCTGCCCACTGCTCAGCTGGTAACTCCTCTCGCTCAGCTACTCGCTCGAACACAGTGAGATACGCCTCCACATCGTCGGTCGCCATCATCTTTTGTAAAGCTTTCTGCACTGCAGCCCGTGCGGAATGCTGGACAACCGGATACCCTTGCAAACCAGTATGGGACCCCTCAGTAGCCATCGCTTGCGGTGCTGCCATAATGCCAGAAAACTTTTCCATCATCAGCTGGAACATGGCTCGGGACGATTCCTGCTGCTGGCGGGACCTCTCCTCCTGCTGCTGGAGCATGGCTTGCTGCAGCTGACGATTAACTCGAGACTCTTCCTGCTGCTGGCGGGATCTCTCCTCCTGCTGCTGGAGCATGGCCTTAATAAAGTCCTCCATCTTGGCTTTATCCTGCAATTTGCCTGCTGCTTTCACCCAGGCCATGCAATGTTGTAGGATGTAGCAAGCCTTTCAGGTGTGTGTCTTTTGAACTGCCCGCAATCCGAAGCACCATATGTGGGAGATTTGGCCCAGTAGAGACCGTGGTAGCGGGGAGCTGTGATGCAGTTCAAGACAGTGACACCAAGGTGCAATCCAAAACAGGTCTAGCCTGCGTTTATTGCAGCAGCAAAATAAAACAGCCTTCCCATTCAGGCATTAAACAAACAAAATCCTACCCGTCAGGGTGCTAACTAAACAGAGTTTCTCTAACTCACCACTAGTACATAAAATATGTCACTGCACTGCACACACACACACACATATATATATATATATATACATACACACACCTATACATACATACACACACCTACCTATACACACACACACATATATACACACATCTATACATAGGAGTTGTCTTACGGGGAGGGGATTCCAGAGCAGATAGCAGACAGAGAAGAGCGGAGACCGGACAGCAGACAGCGGAGACTGGGGAGCGGAGACCGGGGAGCGGAGACCGAGGATCTGGGAGCAAAGACCGAGGAGCTGGGAGCGGAGACCGAGTAGCTGGGAGCGGAGATCAGGGAGCTGGGAGCGGAGACCAGGGAGCAGACAGCGGAGACCGGACAGCTGAGACCGGGGAGCGGAGTGCTGGGAGCGGAGAACAGGTAGCTAGGAGCGGAGACCGGGAGCGGAGACCTGGGAGCAGGAAGCGGAGACCGGGGAGTGGAGACCGGGAAGTGGAGACAGGGGAGTGGAGACCGGGGAGCGGAGTGCTGGGAGCGGAGAGCGGAGACCGGGGATCGGAGACCGGAGACCGGGAGTGGAGACCAGGGAGCTGGGAGCCGAGACCGAGGAGCTGGGAGCAGAGACCGAGGAACGGGGAGTGGAGACCGGGGAGCGGAGACCGGGGAGCGGAGACCGTGGTTCTGGGAGCGGAGAGCAGAAACCGGGGAGTAGAGTGCTGGGAGTGGAGAGCGGAGACCAGGTTGCTGGGAGCGGAGACCGGGGAGCTGGGAGCGGAGACCGAGGAGCTGGGAGCGGAGATTGGCTTACTGGTCTGCAGATGTCATCGGGGGTGTTCCTTTCTCCTTCCTAGAGTTCTCTGCCCCATGTAACACGTTGTTCTCGTGCCCATTTAGCAGAAACATGATGGGAAAAAAAACAACTTCGTTCCCGCGAATCAGCATAAACTTCGGCTTTGTGACAAATCTAATTTTTCCTCAAATTCTAACCAAAGTTAGAATCATTAGAATCGATTCACCCATCTCTAGTCCTCAGCTGTCCGATTTTAATGGCAGGTTGTTGTCTGACGTCAGTTCTTGAAAAAAGTAGATGGAGAAAAACTAAGCTATGTAGGGAGACATCCAGGGTCATCTTTGTATAGAATCTGAAAGATTAGACAAAAATTGTAATGAGTAAATATGATATCACCAATGTACACTTAATACTTAACATAAGAAGACAGGAAGTATTCCCACAAGACCTACGGAGATAAATCATAGTGTGCTATGAGGAGTTGGACCTGTTCCACAGCTTCCTCAATACCATTGATGAGACAATTAAGTTTACTTTGGTTTGCTCAGATACAAAGTTACAGTTCCTGGATTTTTGGTTATATTTATTTTCCCCACATAAGGTTTTTCCTACAAAATTAGTAAAATGTAAGCAAAAATATAAAAATTTGGTATTGACATAATAGTATGGACCCGTATAATAATGTTACTTAGGGTACATTCACACAGCGGTATGCCCGCCGTGCGGGCATACCGCCGTGTGCTGGAGAGGAGGAGGAGGCAGCCCCTCCTCCCTCCATAGAGAATAGCGGCGCACGGCCGCACACACGCCAAAAGATAGAGCATGCTCTATCTTTTTGCGGTGTGCGGGCCGGATCGGTGCCACACATGTGTGGCACCGCATCTGCGCCGCGCCACTATTGCCGTCTATGGGGACGTACATGCGGCCGCAAATTTGCGGCCGCATGTACGTCCCCGCAGACGGCCATGTGAATGTGCCCTTAGGGTATAAAGTAAAACATCAGTTCAGAATTGATGTTTTTTCTACAACCCCTCCCCTAACAAAAAAGTTAATAAATTTTCAGCAATAGTATCACTGAAAATGTATCTAATCCCACAAAAAAAATAAACCCTCAAATGGAACATTGACGGAAAAACAAATATTTTATAGCTCACAAAACTGCGGCCGAGAACCTATTAAAAACCATTAAGACGTCACCATGAGAATTGACATGAAGTGGGAGGGGAAATAATTGAATAATCAGCACCGGGGGCCAAGCAGAGAATTATGCTAATGAGTAGGCGAGCGTTGAGAGCCAGGTAATCTATATAAGGGGATATTATGGGAACGGAGGGGAGCAGAGCTGTCCATCAGGGTGTCATATAGTGTACTACGCAAGGCCTATTCAGACCTGCCACCAGTAAAATTCTGATGACTGGTTCTCTTTAACCCCTTCCCGACATTTGACGTAATAATACTCCATGGCGGGAGGTGCGTTCCCGCATTTTGCAGTATTATCACGTCATGCTTCTGGCACCGGCTCCTAAATGGACCGGTACCAGAAGCATGGAGTGCCAGCTGTATGTTACAGCTGGTATCCGTCTCTAGTACCCGCGATTGGAGTTTCCTCTGATCATGGGCATTAACCCCTTACACGGCGCGGTCACGTGTGCAAGGATCTCATGCGCTAAATCGGACCCCCCCCGCAGCGCTTACCGGGGGTCCGATCCTCTGCTGTCATCCCTGGGGTCTGCCAGTGCCCCGGGGATACACGGCTTCTTCCTGGAGCTGGGTCCTGAATTCTGGAAGGACCCGGCGGTGACACACTGAGTAAAAAGTAAACAAATTTTATTTGTACCATAGTACAGCACAACACAGAAATATTAAAAAAATTTAAAAGTGTGGACTACACACAAATGTAAACCAACAGGGAGACCTCCTGGCATATGATAATGCCTGTCAACCTGACCAACACCAGCTCCCCCAAATGAGCAAAGCCTCTCCTGACCAGATAAATGATGAAAAATGAAACGGGTGGAAATACTAGAATATGGTAGAAACCAAACAGAGGTTGATCCAAATTGTGAAGCAGTAAATCAAAATAAGATCATATAACTCTCTGTAAAGCACTATAATGGATCAGAAAGGTACCGTATATACTCGAGTATAAGCCGACACGACTATAAGCCGAGGTACCCACTTTTACCACAAAAAAACTGGGAAAACTTATTGACTCGAGTATAAGCCGAGGGTGGGAAATGCCACAGCTACTGATGTCTGGTGGAGGTGTTTTATGGCAACAGCAGTGGTCCAATGTCCTATTCCGCATAATAAATATAATCCCCTTTCTCATGTAATAGGTCAGCTTTCCTAGACTGTCACAGACAGAACACACACATGTATATATATATATATACACACACATATATATATATATGTATTTATATATTATTATATATATATATATATATATATATATATTATATTTAGAGATGAGCGAGCACTAAAATGCTCGAGTGCTCGTTATTCGAGACAAACTTTTCCTGATTTTTCAAAGGGACCATGGTTCGGGAATAAAATGTGTTATTTAATTGAACATCTGCAATCTATTCTTCACTGTTCCGCGCGTATATTATCTCCCGACAAGTTAGCAGATGTGAAGAACAGTGAAGAATAGAATAAAAACAGTGAACACAGTGAACTCAGGATCATTTAAGTGAAAAACGCAGTGAAAAACAGAGTGAAGAATAGATTGCAGATGTTCGGCACATCTGCTTACTTGTTGGGAGGTACGCTGTCCCGGGATCCGCTCCTCTTCTTCCACTGAAGTCTCCCCGATCTCTCTGCGCTGCTCCCCGATGCCTCTGCGCTGCTCCCCGATGCCTCTGCGCTGCTCCCTGATGCCTCTGTGCTGCTCCTCGATGCCTCTGCACTGCTCCCAGATGCCTCTGCGCTGCTCCCCGATGCCTCTGCGCTGCTCCCCATTGCCTTTGCGCTGCTCCCCGATGCCTCTGCGCTGCTCCCCAATGTCTTTGTGCCGCTCCCCGATGCCTCTGCGCTGCTCCCCAATGCCTCTGTGCTGCTCCCCGATGTCTCTATACTGCTCCCCGATGTCTCTGTGCTGCTCCCCACTATGGCGCTTTCTCAAGCAGATGGCTCCGCCCCTCCGTGTCACCGCTAAAATACACGTGACCGCGGGTGGGCGTGGCCATACCTAGTAACAAGCAATGCATAACGGCACCTGTGAGGATGACACCGCAACGGGGATTCAGTAATACACATCAAAATCCTTATGCATATACATACAATAGAACAAAGTGAGTGTGACAAACAGGTGATCATTAAAACTATTCAGATTCAACGGGAGAAAAATGAGTCAGCAAGCCCGGCATGGAAATCCTTCCAAAACCCGGACTGGAAGTACAAACCCACTACTGAAGTTAAAAACAAACAAAAAGATACCATATCTGCAGCGATGCAATCGTCAATTCACGTTGAATGGCGCCTTTTCACAATGAACTATAAATGGCACCCAGGGATTATTTTGAAATATGGAGGGCGCATGGGGTGCTATATAAGCACCTGTGGTCCTGCAGATCGTGGGGTACTACGGGAGCAAATGCTCCGCTGTTAAACATATTGTCATAAGACAGTAGCATGGGAATAAACGAATAAGGTAACCTGTACAAAAAGAAGCAAGAAGAAAGAAGGGATGGTTGTTATCACAGGAATACGTTAAACTCTTTACGATCATTAAGCCCCAGCGGACCCAGAGCCCAAAATTTACTGATGAGCCTACTTTCACGCTGTAGGAGGAATTTTGCGCGATCCGCTCCCCCGTCCTTGTGCTCAATCCTCTCAATGCCTGAGAACCTGAGAACATCTGGGTTGCCCCCGTGTTCTTGTTGGATGTGTTCAATCAGACGGAGGCTTCCACTACCTTTTGTAATGGATCTCTGATGTTCCCTGAACCGAGTGAATAACTTCCTAATAGTTTTCCCAATGTAAAATCGACCACAATGGCAGTAGACGCCATACACCACAAAATCCGAGCGGCAAGTAATCAATGTCTTCACCGCTTGTCTCACCCCTCCAAAATCTATCACCTTTAGTTGGCCATTAGAGTTGCAGTAATTGCAATGACCGCATCTGTGGTTTCCAGTGGGTAAGCCCCTAGATAGCCAAGTCTCTCTCGTTGGTGGGAGTTTACTGTGGACCACTCTATCTCTGATAGTGGAGCTTCTCCTGAAAGCAACCAGCGGTCTGGCACCTGTAATACTGGCTAAATCTGAATCCTGAGTGAGGATGTGCCAGTTCCTTTGGATGGCCGATTGTATGGCCCTCTCACAGGGGGAGTATCTAAAGGAGAAAGTGAACCTGTCCTCTTCTGCTCCCTCCAACCCCCCCTCTTGCCTTTAAGTAGGTCCCTCCGGGGGACATCCATTGCCTTCCTCTGTGCCTTCTCCAGTAGTCCTGCTGGGTATCCCCGGTCCCTAAGCCTACCCTTCAACTCCTCTGCTTGAGTTTGGAACTTGCCTTCATCGCTATTAATGCGTCTCAGCCGGAGGAACTGGCTATAAGGTAGGCTAGTCTTGGTGTGCTCCGGGTGGAAACTACTGAAGTGCAGAAGGGAGTTGGTGGCTGTGGGCTTTCGGAAGGTCGTGGTGTCGAGCCTGCCCTCAGACTCCGTGACCCGTACGTCAAGAAAATCCAGACTTTTGTCCCCAAAAACCGACGTGAATCGCATGTTCATGGTGTTCTCTGTATTGAGGTACTGTACAAAGGACTCTCTACATCAATCGATGTGAGGCTGTAATTCTCTTGCCAGTGCAACTCTTCCAATACTCCCAAGAACGCATTCGTATCCTTGAGGTACGAGGGGATATCCCTCAAGAGTGGACGAAGGAGCCAATCCAGGTATTGTGACAGGGGTTCGAACAAGGAACCGATCCCTGCAACAATTGGGCGGCCCGGGGGAGCGACAAGGGTCTTATGCACCTTGGGGAGGAAGTACCAATTGGGGTGTCGTGGATTGGAGGGAAACAGCCTAGAGCAGTGATGGCTAACCTATGGCACTGGTGCCAGAGGTGGCACTAGGAGCCCTTTCTGTGGGCACTCAGGCCATCACCAGAGATTACTCCAGGTATCTTCCTCCAGTCCCAGACAGCCCAGGACTTGCTGTGCACAGAGCTATATTAAAGTGACAGCGCTACCTGGAACTATTTTCTGCTTTATTGGTGTCCTCAGGGCTGGTTTCAATGAAAACTATGACAGAGAAGGGAGTATAAATCACAAATTACATTTCTGTGCTGGCACTTTGCGATAAATAAGCGGGTCTTTGTTGTAGTTTGGGCACTCGGTCTCTAAATGGTTTGCCATCACTGGCCTAGAGGCTGTCTTTTCTGAAATAATTTTCTGTTCTACGCTCCAGCGTAAGTAGGACCGGAGTTTTTCCTGATATTTACAGGTGGGATTAACATCTAGTTTTACATACGTTTCCGTATCCAATAGCTGGCGCAGGGCCTCTTTTTCATAGGCTGTCCTAGTCATAAGGACCACATTTCCCCCCTTGTCGGCAGGCTTCACCACAAGTTCGGTACGTGCGCTTAGATCGTGAAGGGCCTGGAGCTCTTCTTCTGTGATGTTTTTGGGTACCTCTGGATATAATAATGCATGCACCTCTTCCAGGACACGATCCTTAAGGACCTCAATAGGTGAGCCTGCCGGCAAAGGTGGGGGACAAAAAGTGGAGGATACACCTCCTCTGAACGGCGTAACCTCCAGGGTGGTTGTGGCCTGTGGGTCCGTATCTGTAGTTCCCTCCCCGATCTCCAGCAGGAGATTAATCTCTGCCTCGCCAATCGGTGCTATTGCTATGTAAAGCAAAAACGGAGTTGAGAACCAGGATGTCGGAAGGCAACTGGCAGAATTTCATGAAGAAACTAGAAAAGAAATTGAACCTGACACAGGTTGAAGTAAAGGAGAAGAAGAGGGACAAGTTTTTTACGGGACAAGGCCGACTTCGACCTTGATAAGATCTTCTGCTGGAATACTTCTATCCCAAGAAGGAGACGTACTAGAGGGCAGCAGAAACGGAGGTCTAGTGCCACAGAATTCTGGACCACAGAGTCCGACTCCAGCACGTCCAAAGATCGTCCCACAGGAGAATTGGAGGAAGTAGGATTAGGACCACATGCTGTTGGATCAAGAGACGGCCTGGCCCCAAGGGGTTCCAACCCAGCCGCAATGCCGGTAGTCCCTTTAGGCGGAGGACCCGGAGGGGCCGAGGTAAAGGGAGGAAGAGGAAAACGACCTGGCCAGAAGCGGAAGCAGGTCTCCTGGCGTTGAGGACCCAAGAGGCAACAGAGGATGATCCCCCCGGTAACCGTACTGGACAGTCCTTAGCCATCCTCCCCTCTCCCCCCCAGTCCTCCCCTCCCTTCCCTCTTCATTACCGTCCAACCCCTGACCTTTCCCTTCTGCCTGTTTCTCCTCTAGCCACCCCACTAGCCCCATGCCCGATCACTAACTATGACCACACCCATACTAACTTAGACGATGTAAAGACTAATCTCACCCTTACTAATACGGTCAAAAAGATGACTGTCATTAACCTCACGGACGAGACGCATTAATAGCGATGAAGGAAAGTTCCAAACTCAAGCAGAGGAGTTGAAGGGTAGGCTTAGGGACCGGGGATACCCAGCAGGACTACTGGAGAAGGCACAGAGGAAGGTAATGGATGTCCCTCGGAGGGACCTACTTAAAGGCAAGAGGAGGGCTTCAGGGGAGTTGGAGGGAGCAGAAGAGGACAGGTTCACTTTCTCCTTTAGATACTCCCCCTGTGAGAGGGCCATACGATCGGCCATCCAAAGGAACTGGCACATCCTCACTCAGGATTCAGATTTAGCCAGTATTACAGGTGCCAGACCGCTGGTTGCTTTCAGGAGAAGCTCCACTATCAGAGATAGATTGGTCCACAGTAAACTCCCACCAACGAGAGAGACTTGGCTATCTAGGGGCTTACCCACTGGAAACCACAGATGCGGTCATTGCAATTACTGCAACTCTAATGGCCAACTAAAGGTGATAGATTTTGGAGGGGTGAGACAAGCGGTGAAGACATTGATTACTTGCCGCTCGGATTTTGTGGTGTATGTGGTCTACTGCCCTTGTGGTCGATTTTACATTGGGAAAACTATTAGGAAGTTATTCACTCGATTCAGGGAACATCAGAGATCCATTACAAAAGGTAGTGGAAGCCCCCGTCTGATTGAACACATCCAACAAGAACACGGGGGTAACCCAGATGTTCTCAGGTTCTCAGGCATTGAGAGGATTGAGCACAAGGACGGGGGGAGGGGAACGCTCAAAATTCCTCCTACAGCGTGAAAGTAGGCTCATCAGTAAATTTGGGGCTCTGGGTCCTCTGGGGCTTAATGATCGTAACGAGTTTAATGTATTCCTGTGATAACAACCATCCCTTCCTTCTTCTTGCTTCTTTTTGTACAGGTTACCTTATTCATTTATTCCCATGCTACTGTCTTATGACAATATGTTTAACAGCAGAGCATTTGCTCCCGTAGTACCCCGCGATCTGCAGGACCACAGGTGCTTATATAGTACCCCATGCGCCCTCCATATTTCAAAATAATCCCTGGGTGCCATTTATAGTTCATTGTGAAAAGGCACCATTCAACGTGAATTGACGATTGCATTGCTGCAGATATGGTATCTTTTTGTTTGTTTTTAACTTCAGTAGTGGGTTTGTACTTCCAGTCCGGGTTTTGGAAGGATTTCCATGCCGGGCTTGCTGACTCATTTTTCTCCCGCTTAGCTGAATAGTTTTAATGAGTTTGTCACACTCACTTCGTTCTATTGTATGTATATGCATAAGGATTTTGATGTGTATTACTGAATCCCCGTTGCGGTGTCATCCTCACAGGTGCCGTTAAGCATTGCTTGTTACTAGGTATGGCCACGCCCACCCGCGGTCACGTGTATTTTAGCGGTGACGCGGAGGGGCGGAGCCATCGGCTTGAGAAAGCGCCATAGCACGCGAAACGGCCCCGTTGCCGGAGTCTGTCTCTGTACCCCCCTGCAGGGCCAGATTAAGGTTGGTGGGGGCCCCTGGGCGCAAAATCTGGTGGAGGCCCCAACTGAGTGTAGCATGCATACACGTCCTCCTGCTCACTATCCACTATCCCCGCAGTAACATAGCTACATACAGCCGCCTCACCCCCAGTAACACAGATACATACAGCCACCTTATCCCTAGTAACACAGCTACATACAGCCGCCTCAACCCCAGTAACACAGATACATACAGCCACCTTATCCCTAGTAACACAGCTACATACAGCCGCCTCAACCCCAGTAACACAGCTCCATACAGCAGCCTCACCCCCAGTAACACAGCTACACATAGCCGCCTCATCCCCAGTAACACAGCTACATACAGCCACCTCATCCATATTAACACAGCTACATACAGCCGCCTCATCCGTAGTAACACAGCTACATACAGCTGCCTCATCCGTAGTAACACAGCTACATACAGCCGCCACACCCCCAGTAACACAGCTACATACAGAGCCTCATCCCCAGTAACACATCTACATACAGCCGCCTCACCCCCAGTAACACAGCTAAATACAGACGCAACGCCCCCAGTAACACATCTACATACAGCCGCCTCATCCGTATTAACACAGCTACATACAGCCGCCTCATCTGTAGTAACACAGCTACATATAGCCACCTCACCCCCAGTAACACAGCTACATACAGCCGCCTCACTCCCAGTAACACAGCTACATACAGCCGCCTCACCCCCAGTAACACAGCTACATACAGCCACCTCACCCCCAGTAACACAGCTACATACAGCCGCCTCACTCCCAGTAACACAGCTACACACAGCCGCCTCACCCCCAGTAACACAGCTACATACAGCCACCTCATCCCCAGTAACACAGCTACATACAGCCACCTCATCCCCAGTAACACAGCTACATACAGCCGCCTCACCCCCAGTAACACAGCTACATACAGCCGCCTCATCACCAGTAACACAGCTACATACAGCCGTCTCACCCCCAGTAACACAGCTACATACAGCCGCCTTACCCCCAGTAACACAGCTACATACAGTCGCCTCACCCCCAGTAACACAGCTACATACAGCCGCCTCACCCCCAGTAACACAGCTACATACAGCCGCCTGGCCCCCAGTAACATAGCTACATACAGCCGCCTCACCCCCCGTAACACAGCTACATACAGCCTCCTCATCCCCAGTAACACAACTACATACAGCCGCCTCATCCCCAGTAACACAGCTACATACAGCCGCCTCACCCCCAGTAACACAGCTACATACAGCCGCATCACCCCCAGTAACACATCTACATAAAGCCGCCTCACCCCCAGTAACACATCTACATACAGCCGCCTCACCCCCAGTAACACAGCTACATACAGCCGCCTCGCTCCCAGTAACACAGCTACATACAGCTGCCTCGCCCCCAGTAACACAGCTACATACAGCTGCCTCGCCCCCAGTAACACATATACATACAGCCGCCTCACCCCCAGTAACACATCTACATACAGCTGCCTCATCCCCAGTAACACATTTACATACAGTCGCCTCACTCCCAGTAACACAGCTACATACAGCCGCCTCACCCCCAGTAACACAGCTACATACAGCCGCCTCACCCCCAGTAACACAGCTACATACAGCTGCCACACCCCCAGTAACACAGCTACATACAGCCACCTCACCCCCAGTAACACAGCTACATACAGCCACCTCACCCCCAGTAACACAGCTACATACAGCCGCCTCACCCCCAGTAACACAGCTACATACAGCTGCCTCACCCCCAGTAACACAGCTACATACAGCCGCCTAGCCCCCAGTAACATAGCTACATACAGCTGCCTCACCCCCCGTAACACAGCAACATACAGCCGCCTCATCCCCAGTAACACAGCTACATACAGTCGCCTCACCCCCAGTAACACAGCTACATACAGCCGCCTCATCACCAGCAACACAGCTACATACAGCCGCCTCACCCCCAGTAACACAGCTACATACAGCCGCCTCGCCCCCAGTAACACAGCTACATACAGCCACCTCATCCCCAGTAACACAGCTACATACAATCGCCTCACCCCCAGTAACACATCTTTGTATCTACCTTCTCTCCTAACAGATATGCAGTCCCATTTAACATACACCTCAGCCCGCACCAGACATCCAGTCCCGCAGTTTATACAATTACACTCATTTATACACTGATATATACACACCTTTATATACACACATAAAGTTCTACACTCGTATGCTTGCACCCATATATATACAAGTATACACACACATTTATGTACCCATATACATTTATACACTAAAACACAAACTCATAAAGTATATACACACATACAGCATATATACATAACACATTACGGCATACACATTATATACAATATATATATATACAGTATACACTGACCATATATACACATGCTGCATATACATACAGAATATACACACATACAGCAAATACACACACGTTCAGTATATACAGCATGTTCACACACATACGGGAAATACACACACATTCAGTATACAGAACATATACATACATACCACATACACAGCATATAAACATAAACATACATCATATATATATATATATATATATGCTTATACAAATATATGTGTGTATAAATACAGTAAATGCATATATACACATTATATACATATATAGACAGTAAATGCATATATACGGTATATACAAATATACACAGTAAATGAATATATACACAGTATATAAATTATATATATAGACAGTAGATGCATATAAACACATTTACACAGTTTATATACATATACACAGTAGATGCATAAATAAACAGTATATACATATATACACAGTAGATGCATATATACACATATACACAGTTTATACACATATACACAGTAGATGCATATATACACAGTATATACATTTATACACAGTAGATGCATATATACACAGTTTATACATATATACACAGTATATACACAGTAAATGCATATATAAACAGTATATAAATATATAGACAGTAGATGCATATATACACACAGTATATACACTGTACATACACTGTATATACATAGAATATACATCATATTTGCACACAGATAAAAACATATGTAGTGTATACTTACCCTTTTTGGATCACCAACAGTCGCGTCAGGCGGGTGTTCGGGGTGGATCTTGTTCGGCGTGGGGTCAGTCGGTTGCTGGTTTGGACGGGAGGGGGGGGAGAGAATCACCGGTTAGGCCGGGGAGAGCAGGGGGGACGGAGGACGGCGCTTGTTCCAGCGGGGGGGGGGGGGATGGGGCGTTAGGAGCGGAGGACGGCCGCTTGTTTCGGGGGGGGGGGGGCGGAGGATGGCGGTTGTTCCGCCGGGGGGGGTTGTGGGAGCAGAGGATTGACGTTTTTTTCGGCGGCGGCGGCGGGGTGGGCGCTGTGCTGAGCGGAGGATGGACACCTGTTCCGGCGGGGAGGATGAGCGTAGGAAGCCCGCTAGTTCCGCCGGGGGGGGGGGGGGGGTTGGAGCGGTGGAGAAACGCTTGTTCCGCCATTGTGGGGAGGGGGGGGGTCAGCGGAGGACGGTCGCTTTTCGGTCAGGGTTGGGGAGCGGAGCACGGCCGCTTGTTCGGGCGGGGGAGGAGGGGGTTGAGCGGAGGACGGGCGATTGTTCCGCCGGTGGGGGGTTGGGGAGCGGAGAACAGCCGCTTTTCAGGCGGGAGCGGAGGACGGCCGTTTGTTCGGGCGGAGAGGGGTAGGGGGGGAAAGAGCGGAGGACTGCCGCTTGCTCGGGCAGGGGAGGAGGTAGCGCGAGCGGGGTTACGAACGGGCGGGGAAGTTTAGCCATGCAGCGGGATGGGCGGGCAGGGAGGCGGGAACCTTTGCCGGGGTCCGGCAGACGGCTTAGGAAGGTGGCGGCTCAGAAGTCAGGGCGCGATCTGGTGGGGGCCCCCTGGGGGGGCAAGATGGTGGGGGCCCCGGGGCTCGAGCCCCAGGAGCCCCGCCTATAATCCGGCCCTGCCCCCCTGCATGCCTCCCCACCAATAAAGGACACTTTCCACGTCTTGGAATCAGTGAGTGCCGTCTTCTTTTGCTGCACATTTTGTATGGACCCCTATGCCTCTGCGCTGCTCCCCGATGTCTCTGTGCTGCTCCCCGATGTCTCTGTCCTGCTCCTCGATGTCTCTGTCCTGCTCCCCGGTGTCTCTGTCCTGCTCCCCGGTGTCTCTGTCCTGTTCCTCGATGGCTCTGTCCTGCTCTCGATGTCTCTGTCCTGCACCCCGGTGTCTCTGTCCTGCTCCCCAGTGTCTCTGTCCTGTTCCCCGATGTCTCTGTCCTGCTCACCGTGTTCTTCAATGTGTTCTTCACACATATATATTGTTCTTCACATACTATTTTGTTCGCACCGTTTCGCGCATATCTTCCGACAAGTAAGCAGATGTGCCGAACATCTGTAATCTATTCTTCACTGTGTTTTTCAATGTGTTTTTCACTTAAATGATCCTGTGTTCACTGTGTTCACTGTTTTTATTCTATTCTTCATTGTTCTTCACTGTGTTTTTTTAGTTAAATGCTCGATCTCGAGCAGGGGAAATACTTGTCCGAGCAACGAGCCGTTTCGAGTACCTTAATACTCGAACGAGCATCAAGCTCGGACGCATATACTCGCTCATCTCTAATTATATTATATATGTATATATTATATATATTCTGTCTGTGACAGTCTAGGAAAGCTGATCTAATACATGAGAATATTTTCCCTGGTCACACTGCCAGCCCCCCTCCTGCATGGTGCATAATTTACCTATACAGTATGCAGCCGTGTGAAGGAAGCCCCACTCACCTCCTCCCAGCCTGCGGTGCATCTCTACAGTATGCAGACGCGGGACTGACAGCGCTTGAACCCGCACCTCTCTCCCACCCAGGAGCCGCGGCTACATACTTTGTCTCTATAGTATACAGCCGCAGAACACTTCCTCCATTCTGCTCCCGCACACACAGGACCCCGGGTAAGAGTTTAGCTCCGCAGCGCTTACATTGTGTGCAGGGTGGTGCCGGGTCCCGCATGTCTTAACAGGGGCTGCCGCACACACAGGACCCCGGGTAAGAGTTTAGATGCGCCGCGCAGCACTTACATTGTGTGCAGGGTGGCGCGGGGTGCCGCGTGTCTGACAAAGACAGGGGCTGCCGATGGTATGTGTGTGCGGCAGCCCCTGTCTGATCTTTGCAAGTGTAATAAGGGTGTTTGGGCGGAAAAGACAGCCGCCCATATGAAGACTGACTCGTGTATAAGCCGAGTCTGGATTTTTCAGCTCAAGAATTGAGCTGAAAATCTCGGCTTATACACGAGTATATATGGTATCTACCTGTGGTGATGTAAATACAGACCAAGGAGAGGTAGGGGGAGACTGGGGCAATTTTACATATTGTTCATATATTTTCAGACTAAAGAGCTGTAACATCTTGATGAATGGAAATAATTTGTTGTAGGCAACAAAAATAATTTTTGTTTTTCCATTGGGTTGGGGGGTCTGATTTAACATGGTAACATTGCACCATGATGGACATCTTATGGTCTCCAATTTTAGGTTAACACTAAATATAAACGGGAGATAACTTTTGACATACAGCAATACATGGATTAATCTGCTGATCTGTTTAATTTTTTTTACTAAGGGTAAATGCACACAATCGCGCACGTAATATTTTCTAATGGATCATTGGCCGTGGCTGGCTGTTTAACCCCTTCCCGACATTTGGCGTAATAATAATACTGCATTGCGGGATGTGCGTTCCTGCATTTTGCAGTATTATTACGCATGGGGTGCCAGCTGTATGTTACAGCTGACACCTGTCTCTAGTACCCGCGATCTGAGTTTCCTCCGATCGCGGGCATTAACCCCTTACACGCCGCAGTCACGGGTCTTGTGCGCTTACTGGGGAGTCCGATCCTCTGCTGTCATACGTGGCTTCTTCCGGGAGCTGGGTCCTGCCTTCATGCTCAGTGTGTCACATAATACAGTGTAATACATCTGTATTACACTCTATTAGGTGAAGAAGAGCTTGAACAAGCGATCAGAGGATTGTTTGTTCAAGCCAACCTGTAAGAGTTATAAAAAATGTTAAAAACACTGAATATTAACATTTATTAATAAAAAGAATTAAAGTTAAACATTCCCTATACATAATAAAGTAAAAAAAAAACAAAATCACCAGAAAAAAACCACATATTTGGTATTGCCGTAACAATCTGTACAATAACTCAGTAACATTATTGGACCCGCTTGGTCAGTGCCGTAAAAGCAAAACCCAAAAATGTTCTAAAAATTGATCAAAAAAAGTTATGTACACCAAAATGGTATCACTGAAAAGGACAACTCAACACACAAAAAATAAGCCCTAAACTAGCTCTGTCAACCAAAAAATTTGAGCGTTATATGTCCGTAAAGATGGGGATATGAAAATAAATGAGATTTTCTCTGTATTAGTTTTTCTTCGGTAAAATTGTAAAAATATATAAAAAACTATATAAATGAGGTATCACCATAACCCTAGTGATCCATAGAAGATAATGGGGGTCATTTACTAAGGGCCCGATTCGCGTTTTCCCGACGTGTTACCCGAATATTTCCGATTTGCGCCGATTGTACCTGAATTGCCCCGGGATTTTTGCGCACGCGATCGGATTGTGGCGCCTCGGCCCGGCATGCACGCGACGGAAATCGGGGGGCGTGGCCGAACGAAAACCCGCCGGATTCTGAAAAACCGCTGCATTTGAAAAAGGAAATTGTGTCGCGGAGCTTGCACTCACCTTCATCCAGGATAGGATCGTGAACTTCAGTGCATTTCAGGGAACTTCAGCGCAGCAGCACCACCTGGTGGACGTAGGATGAACTGCCTTGATGAATCCAGCGCAGAGAATGCGCCGCTGGATCGCGAATGGACCGGGTAAGTAAATCTGCCCCAATATGTTATTTTTATGGTATGGTGAATGGCCCAAAAAAAATACAAGAAGAAGGGAAAACAAAATTTACGATTTTATTTCCTACATACACTTAAGAGTTAATAAAATCTCATCAATGAGCTAATGACCCACTTACATGAAGTATTTGTAAAGTGTATCTAATGTCGCAAAAAATAAGCCCTTATTTGTCCAAATTTCCCAAAAAATAAAGAATGTATAGCCAATAAAACGGGACAATGCATAATCTGCTCTGAATGGCGCAGCTTCCCTTTGATGCCCTGGCGTGTGCCCATACGGCAGGTTACCACCACATATGGGGTATTGTTACACTCCGGAGAAATTAGATATCAAACTTTGTGGAGCGTTTTGGTATTTTATCAACTGAGAATTTGTAAATTTTTTGAAAAACACATTCATTTAGCCAAAAAGATTGCATCCGATTTTGTTTCATCCCCTGTAACATAACTAAAGGGTTAACAAACTTCATGAAAGTTGTTTTACATACATTAAGGGGTGTAGTTTTTATAATGGGGTAATTTATGGGGTTTTTATTTTTATTTAGGCCTCTTAAAGTGACTTGAAATCTAAGCAGGTTCTGCAAAAGCGTGATTTTGCGTTTTTTATGAAAATGTGAGAAATCGTACCTAAAGTTCAAAGCCCAAAAACATCTTACAAATATGAGAGAATGCATAAAAAACCATGGATACATAAAGCAGACATTCGGTTAATGTTAGTTATCAAGTTTTTTTGCTGTTATGACAATGTATGGAAAAAGTAGAACATTTTCAATTTCAAAAATCGAGACTTTATCCAAATTTTTACCAAATATCAGTTTTTTTCATAAATAAACGCAACACATACCATCAACATTTTTCAACTAACATGAAGTACAATGTGTCACGAGAAAACAATTTCAAAATTACTCGGCTATGTTAAAGCGTTCCGAAGTTATAACCACTTATATTGAAACAGGGCAGATTTGAAAAATGGGCCGTGTCAGGAAGGTGAAAGTGGCTTCAGCGTTAAGGGGTTAAAGTTTACTACCCTGTTTCCCAGAAAATAAAACACCCCCCAAAAATAAGTGCAAGTTTTTTCAACCTATCATGAAATGTCTCCCATGAAAATAAGGTGTACCATGAAAATAAGACTTAGCAACAGTCATTGCCACCACTCTCCCCACACCGTAAATTAGCATTAGATCATTTAGAGAGTTTGTGAAATGGGAGAATAATTCACAGCTGCAATGCAATTGTGCTACAAGCAGCTTCCCGGGCAAGAAGTGCTCATTTATGGAAAGGGTTATCGCTAAACAGGAGAGATTTGGACCTGATTCTAAAAGAAATGGAGTCATCAGAAATTCAACATGAAATTCAGGGTTTCCGGAGTTAGGGCTCATTCACATACTAGGGGCCATGACCTGGTTGCATGATTTGCGACCAGATCACAGCCCCCATAAAGCTCTATGACTCCTGGTCACGGCTCGTTGAGCACACAGTGCGGACGCTGCACTGTGATTGAGAAAGACTGCTTGTCTGCCTATGGAGGGAGGATGGGTGAAGAGCCCTATGTATCGCTGATATGCAGGCAATGTAAGAAAGTAAATGATAAATAAGGTATTTTACAAAGGACACTAATGGGAGAAACCCAGGGCTGTGATTCAGGGATGCAATATGTACTGGCAATTTATGCAATCCTTTGAGAGATTAAGAAAAGAAACATTTCATTCCAAATAAGAGTTTATGCAATCTGCACTATGTTTAGCTTTATTTAGCAATCACTGCTCAATACAACAACCATCTTTAGGAGAGTAAAAAATATATTCTATTATAGACTCTGAGTGCTCTGAGCTGTAGGTCAGAACTAGTTACAACTATGACCGTAAGATACGGGGCCAGGGAGAGCAAAAATAACCCCAAATTATTTTTCAAGTATATAAATGATAAGAAACTAAAAACAGAGAGTGTGGGTCCCCTTAGAAATAACATGGGGGTCATGGTGGAAGGAGATGAGGAAAGGGCCAATCTACTGAATGTCGCCTTCTCAACTGTCTTTACCCAGGAAAATCCCCTGGTGGAAGACACAATGAGGAATAATGTA
The DNA here is from genome assembly GCF_040894005.1 of Engystomops pustulosus. Taxonomy (NCBI): domain Eukaryota; kingdom Metazoa; phylum Chordata; class Amphibia; order Anura; family Leptodactylidae; genus Engystomops; species Engystomops pustulosus. The sequence continues at coordinate 192,392,592 of NC_092412.1, read as the reverse complement.
AATTCTTTTTGGAATGTCAACAGTTTAACCCAGGAAGAGGTACTGCGTCCCCTCGCAACCACTAAGATAGATAAATCACTGGGGCCAGATGGCATACACCCCCAGGGTTCTGCATGAATTATGTACGGTTATAGACAGACCGTTTTTTTTAATATTTGAAGATTCACTGAGGACAGGTTATGTTCCACAGGAATGGCGCATAGCAAATGTGGTACCAATATACAAAAAAGGATCAAATAGCGATCCTGGAAACTACAGACCCGTGAGTCTAACTGCTGTGGTGGGGAAAATATTTGAGGGGTTTGTTAGAGATGCTATCCTGGAGTATCTCACTGTGCACAACCTTATAACCCAGCGTCAGCATGGGTTTATGAGAGATCGGTCCTGTCAAACTAATCTGAGGAGGTAAGTTCAAGACTGAATCTGGGGGACGCTGTGGATGTTGTATATCTGGACTTTTCAAAGGCATTTGACTCCGTGCCACATAAAAGGTTGGTATATAAAATGAGACTGCTGGGAATAGGAGAAAATCTGTGTATTTGGGTAAGTAATTGGCTTAGTGATAGAAAACAGAGGGTGGTCATTAATGGCACATTCTCAGATTGGGTTGACGTTACCAGTGGAGTGCCACAGGGGTCAGGTATTGGGGCCACTTCTTTTTAATATTTTTATTAATGACCTTGTAGTGGGTTTACACAGTCAAGTTTCAATATTTGCAGATGATACTAAGCTGTGTAAAGTAATAAATACTGAGGTCGATGTTTTAGCATTACAGAGGGATTTGTGGAAGCTTGAGGAGTGGGCAGAGAAATGGTTGATGAGGTTTAATGTAGATAAATGTAAAGTTATGCACTTGAGCCATGGAAACAAAAAGTATAATTATGTTCTAAACAGTCAATTACTTAGTAAAACAGGAGCTGAAAAGGACTTGGGGGTATTGGTGGATGGTAAACTTAATTTTAGTGACCAGAGCCAGGCGGCTGCTGCTAAAGCAAATAAAATTATGGGATGTATCAAGAGAGGAATAGATTCTCATGATAAAGACATAGTTTTGCCTTTATACAAATCCCTGGTCAGACCACACATGGAATATTGTGTACAGTTTTGGGCACCAGTGTATAAAAAGGATATAGTAGAGCTGGAACGGGTGCAGAGGAGAGCAACCAGGATTATTAGGGGAATGGAGGGATTAGAATACAGATTACAAAATTTGGGATTATTCAGTTTAGAAAAAAGACGACTGAGGGGAGACCTCATTACAATGTACAAATACCTGAACGGACAGTACAAGGATCTCTCCAAAGATCTTTTTATACCTAGGCCTGTGACCAGGACAAGGGGGCATCCTCTACGCCTAGAGGAGAGGCAATTTTACCATCAACATAGACAAAGGTTCTTTACTGTATGAGCAGTGAGACTATGGAACTCTCTGCCGCAGGAGGTTGTTATGGCGGACTCTATGTACATGTACAAGAGAGGCCTGGATGCCTTTCTGGAGAGAAAAAATATCACGGGTTATGAGGATAAAACATTTATTTAATTCTTAAAGGTTGGACTTGATGGACTTGCGTCTTTTTTCAGCCTTATATACTATGATACATTTTTTAAAGGGAACCTGTCACCGCTGTTTGAAAAATTTAGTTGCGGGCAGGTTCCCATAGAGCCCTTATAGTATAAGGGCAATCTTTCTTCAGGTAATAAAATTGCTGCTCTGAAAAGGGAAAAATAAACATTTAATCTCTGCCTGGTAACCAGGCAGAGAGTCTAGCGAGTCTAGGTGGGCGGATACATACATGCGAGTCCCGCAGCTTGCTCATACCTCCGTCCTGCTGTCGGCTGAATTATAACACATATGCTTACGGCGCATGCGCGGAAGCAGGAAGCTAAGCATAAAAGCCGCGCTTGCGCCGTAGTCATTTGTGTTATTATTCAGCCAACAGCCGGATGACGTAGTGCAAGGAGGTGTGAGCAAGCCGCGGGACTTAGATAACAAGTAGAGCTTTATTTATTTAATTTATTTATTTTTATTTATTAAATGGTCATAGCCACTTTAATGTTTAATCTAAAAAAAAAAAAAAAAACAGATATGGAACTATCCCAAGAGCCTGCCTATTGTTAAATAACCCCATAGAATCAAAATACAGGCAGTCCCTGCGTTACGTAAAGGGTAGGTTCTTTATGTTTGTACTTAACCTGAATTCCTATGTAAGTCGGTACATCTTATAATTGTAACTCCAGAAAAAAATGGTTCTGTGACAATTGGCTTCATTAGACACCTTACAGCATCCAGAGAGCTTCACCTCAGGTCATAGTGGTCAGTCTGTAACTAGGGGTCATCTGTTATAATTATTTTGATTACATTTTTAGTATATATTTAATGCCACTTTGCCAGTCTTATGATGTATTGTGTGAAAGTTGTACCCACAGCCTATACTTGCATAATATATGTGCTTGTATTAGTAAGTTTACATGGCTACACATTGAGAAGATGAGGAAGTTCTCTGAGAAACAATTACGTTAAAATCAAATAAAAAGACTGAATTGATGTATATTTTCTTTTTTTGTTTTAGCATTAGCACATAGCATACCTTTCTGACAGCCATTTATTAGGAAGTGGCCAATCCATCCAAACATCTACATGAGTAATACAAGACATAACAGCTAAAATCCATGCATATAAATTTTATACTCAGTGATGCACTTTGTAAACTTATTGAGCCTTATTAGTAAAACTTCTGGCATGGTAAAATGACTAGGGAGAATGCCAGTAAAACAGCCAACTTTTTATATCACTTCCTAGTAATACATACATAGCTCATAAATATCCATTTTGAACACTTGGAAAGGCTCGCAGAGAAGAAATGCCATCTTGTAAACTGCTGTGAGCTTCTATCTTATTAAAATGCTTAAAACAAATTATAACCTCATTTACTTTCTCTTCAGCTTTCATACTATATTACAGCTGATGTGGAATGCGACTGCAGCTTATAGAAATAAATATGAATGAGGAATTGATGCTAGAAGAATAATTGGGTAAATCTAAACATATGATGCACGCCAGATCTGATGCTTCATTCTCTACTTAATTCAAATCATTTGCTTATTGGAAACTTTTTTTTTCTGTACTAAGCTCTATAATAGAGATTTTTCTGCCAACTAGAATCCTCTCTAAGAATTATAGAAGGACATTTTTACTAATATTTTCAGATACAGTGGCTGATAAATCCAGAACATTTGTGGACAGTTTAGTCTAAGAAGGGACCGTGTCAATTTATCATTGGTTTTGATGCGCTTATGCGTAATTAAAAAGTCTCAAAAAGGTCACATTGATGGTTTTTGTCCCTTCAGTACCCCATTGGTCTATGTACTGGGACCTTTAATGCATTTTGTGACTTTTTTTGAAAAAAAAAAAACCCAGACAACAAGTAGAGCCTAAGAATTTTTATTAAAGGGCCAAAGCCCAGGGCCGGATTGAAGGGTGGGCGCCTGGGGCCCCCACCATTTTGCCTTTAAGGGGGCCCCCACGTAGTGTGCACGATTCAGCAGTCACATGGCTGCCCGGATTGTACAGTATACCTTTATCCGGCTATCCGCCTGTATGCTTTATTCTTCGGCAGAGCAGGGAACAGTATGTTCCCTGCTTCTGCCAAAGCCTGTGGTAGCACACAGAACATCCACATCCTGACACATGAGGCGCAGTGTGTACGTAACTGCGCCACATGTGTCAGGACACCGACGTCCTGCACACTACTGTCTGCAACAGTATGCAGAGACTGGGGGAGGGGGAGGAGGAGGCTGACACTCGTCGGGGGAATGTGGGATGGTGAGTACAATGTCATTATTGTTATTAGTGCTGTGTATATATATTGCTGTGCAGGGTGGTGATATTACTGGGTGGGGAGGTGTTGTCACTAGGCAGGGGGGATGTTACCGGACAGGGGGGTGTTGTCACTAGGCAAGGGGGCTCGATGTTACTGGGGTGGTTTTACTCTGCAGGGGGGTGATGTTACTGGGCAGGTGGTGTTACTCAGCGGGGGTTGATTGTACTGGGCAGGGGTTACCAGCTGTATGTTGATGTAACATTGGGGGTTGTTGGCTGTATGTTGATATAACAATGGGGGGTTGTTGGCTGTATGTTGATGTATTACTGTTGGCTTACAAGGAGTTGTATGTATGTTACATTCAGTGGGGGCCTCCTCCATATTTTGCACCCAGGGGCCCGAACCAGCCCTGACAAAGCAACTTTAATGAGTCTGACAGTGAGGGATCTAAAAGAAAGACAAAGAGCTGGCCTAGTGATAAATTACCCCATCAAGTGGGCTCAATGGTAAATGCTACTTTTTGGTTACACTTAAGGACCAATTCCTTTTCTACACCAAGCTTCAACCTTCATGTACAGAGGTTATGGAGAAGTGACGCCAGCATAACTACATTTATTATGTGCACTGCCAAGTTTTCCACAAGTATGCCATCAACAAATGCCTGTGCTCTCACATGACCCTGCTGCAATGATGGTTGTGTGCCATATGTAGTTGATTTAAAAATTATTGAATTGTAACTAAGCTTCTGAAGGAAAAAATTATGCAATTTGTTAAAGTAAACTTTGTACTATACTTTTTTTGGACTATAAGGCGCACAAAAAATACTTTGAATTTCTCAGAAATCAATGGTATAGACTTACTTACAGACAACAGCTGCCTTGAACTGTGCACAGGTCTGCCACCTGCTGGTCATTCATCCTTATAATCGGGTTCGCCTTATAGTCCAGTGCGCCTTATATATGAACCTAGACATTTAAGCAGCCATTTAATGATGGTGCGCCTTATACTCCGGTGTGCCTTATAGTCCGAAAAAATACTGTAAAATGTTTCTTTCCATTCCTGCAGTGTATCTGAAAGAAATTCTGGAACCCATGCTCATCATATAGATTAGGAGAGGAGGCTAAAGATTAACTTCTTACACACATATTTCAGTTCTGTGGGTGTAAATGCATTGACTGCATCTGTGTGCTTTCAGTGACTTTCCCAGACCTATAGACATTAATGGCAATAATTGGATCCACACAAGTTGGTCAGTCTCTGAAAATAATGAACTCCTACACTACATGGGCCATTTTAGAAGCATTTGAAACACTTTTAGTGCTATAAAGCAATGCAGCTCACTTTAACCTTGTTTTCTGGTCAAAATTAATAAATTAATAAATTTGTTGGCCACTACACATGGTAGCGTTTCAGATTTAGGAGCGATATCAAAGAAAGCCTTATGTATAGAAAATGAATTGAATATAAAAACAACCTTGAGATTACACATCTGAATCAAAATTTTTAAAATAAAACATTAGAAACATATAATTTGCTTAACGATTTGACCTAGCTTTTTGTTCCACATTACATTTATCTACAAAGCTTATCTTAATATGTTTCCAAAGGGCAGGTACTGGATAAAGGAGAATACAGTGAATAATTAGTTCTTCCCAATGTGTTACTGTCTCTGACATTTATGGATAGTAGCACCTAATTTATAGATCTGCTAACTGATGCTGTGTTTCTCAGTGATTCAATTAATCAGAATGTTCAGCACATTTCTTGTATAAATGAATTAAACTTTTGCCCATGTCAACAACAAAGAATATATCTTCTCCATGGCAAATGTTATTTAGGGCTATTTGGTACCCGAGTGACTATGCTGGAAAGATTTAAAATTCTCATTAACATTGTTTGTAGTTTCCTACATGCCAATCGATCAATCCTGTCTGATATCCATGATCCGTTAAGACTTCTTGACCATTCCTGAACATCCTGTTGCCGGAACGGGAGTATGAAGAGAGCTCAGGGGCTTCATACTCACCGGGTGTTTGCTGCACAATGCACAGATTCCAGGTGTTAACCCAGAGGTACATGGGCGCCGCCAGGTTGTCTTGGATTGCCGCTCCCTGTGACATCATCGGGGAGCGACGATCTGTTGCCACAACAGCCTTGAGTCACACAAAGACCCGAGGCTATCTATTACAGGCGGTCCCCTACTTAAGGACACTCAACTTACATACGACTCCTAGTTACAAACGGACCTCTGGATATTGGTAATTTATTGTACTTTAGTCCTAGGTTACAATAATCAGCTGTAACAGTTATAAAGGTGTCTGTAATGAAGCTTTAGTGTTAATATTGATTCTTATGACAACCAAACATTTTTAAAATCCAATTGTCACAGAGACCAAAAAAGTTCTGGTGGGGTTACAATGATAAAATATACAGTTCCGACTTACATACAAATTCAACTTAAGAACAAACCTACAGACCCTATCTTGTATGTAACCCGGGGACTGCCTGTACAATGTGCAATTTGCACATTATGATAATGATGTGCAAAATCCCTACCGGGCTCCAGCTCCAGCTGTCCCCTCTTATATCTCTTCCAGCTGGTGCGAGTGCTGGATGAAAAGCACCTCTGGACAAAAGAGAGAAAAGAAGGCAACTCTCCCTTCTAGGTCCCAGGATGCGCTGCTCAGGCGCGGGAATTGAAAGCTGTAGTCCTGTGGTGTTGCAGGCAGCAGGAAGCAAGAATGATATGGGCAGGGTGGGATCTACATTGGTGCTCCTGGAGCACTTGAGCCGAGCCCTGGGATCTGTCCTCTCTCTCTATGGGGCACCAGCGTCTGCAATTGTAGATCTGGCTCTGCACACATGGTCAGATCAACTCCAGGGGCCCCATATGTATCAGCCACTACTTATGGGGCTGCTAAATGGTATTGACCCCTCCCTGCACCTTCTGCCCGCCACAGACAGCCAATCTATGACTCATAGATCATGCTTTCTGTGTCTCCACACCACAGCGAGGAGAAGAGCCTGGCTGTAGATCATCCTGTCAGCGCTGTGTGGGACTGACTGGAAAGGTAAGTGAACTTAATTATTTTACTGTTATAAAGGGGTCCAGCAAAGAAGACAGTGGGGAGGTGTAATTTATACATATATATTGAGGAGCAAATGTATAGTGGAGGAAGGTAATTTATATATAGAGGAGCCACTGTATAGGGAACGGGAGGGGGTGTAATTTATACATAGAGGAGCTACTGTATATGGGACGGGAAGGGGTGGGATATATATATATATAGAGGAGCTACTGTATAGGAGACAGGGGGTGTAATTTATATAGAGAGAAGCCACTGTATAGGGGGGTAATTTATATAAAGAGGAGCCACTGTATAGGGGACAAGGGGGGTGTAATTTATATATAGAGGAGATACTGTATAGGGGACAAGGGGGATGTAATTTATATTTAGAGGAGGCACTGTATTGGGGACTAGGGGGATGTAATTTATATATAGAGGAACCACTGTATAGGGGACGAGAGGGGTGCAATTTATATATAGAGGAGCCACTGTATAGGGGACGGGGGTTGAATTTATATATAGAGGAGCCACTGTATAGGGAACTAGGAGGTTGTGCATATCCTGGTGCCTAGTTATTTGCAGTATTGGACTTGTTACATTGTTTTTCTTGTCATGCAGGGCCGCATCTGCCATGAGGCGGGATGAAAATCCCGCCTCAGGCGGCAGATTGCTGAGCCCTTTAAGAAGCGGCACGTAGACCAATCGCCGCTCACCTAGTGGTCATGAACACCACAGCCGATCGGTCCCTAACAGCGTCGCCGGCGGCCGCGGCAAGCTGACAGTAGAGAATAGGAGTCTCCACCCACAAGGCCCATCCATCATCACGTTCCTGCCCAGCCCGGCCGAGCATCAAACCCCTCCACAACCACCGCCCACGGCTCCGGTCCCGCCCCCGGCATCCGCTGTCGGAGAGGAGGAGGTTTATTCCTCTTAGGCTGCTCGGGCACCCGCTCACTCCCACAACCCCTCCCCCCCTTTCAGAGAGGAGGAGGGAGCATAGTCTGGAGGGAGCATAGTCACCAGGCCTCCAGTGATGTTCCCCCTCCGTTCCCGCCCGGACCTCTGCCCACCTCGTTTGCCCGCCGTCTGGTCACATGACCTGACCCGCCGGCCAACATCTACCAGTGGGGCATGGTGCAGACGAAGACTACAAGTCTAGTAAGTATACATTCTGTATATATGTGTGTGTATACTGTGTATATGCTATATGTGTGTATACTATATATATTTGTGTATGATGTCTATATACTGTATATATGTGAGTATGTTCTGTATGTGCATGTACATTATATAATGTATGTATGATCTCTATATACTGTACTTATGTGTGTATATTCTATTTTTTGTATATGCAGTGTTTATATTGTAATGTTTATACTGTATGTATGTTTGTACATAGGGTGTGTATATACTTTATTTCTATGTATATGTCTTTATAATGTACACATTATATATATGTTTGTATATAGGGTGTGTCCTGCTATGGGGATCTTACCTGTATTTACTGTCTATGGTGCAGATCCTGCCTGTTTTTACTATTTATGGGGGTCTTGTCTCTATATACTATCTATGGGGGTCTTGCCTGTATATACTATAATTGGGGAGTGGTCCTGCATGTGAATACTATCTTTGGGGAACTTACCTGTATTTACTGTCTATGGTGGGCATCCTGCCTATGTATACTATCTATGGGGGTTTTCTCTGTACATACTATCTGTGAGAGACGCCTGCCTGTATATACTATATGTGGTGGTGATCCTGCCTGTATATACTATCTATGAGGGGCACCTGCCTATGTATACTATCTATGGGGGTCTTGTCTGTATATACTATCTATGAGGGGCGCATGCCTGTATATACTATCTATGGGGGTCTTGTCTGCATATACTTGTCTATGGGGGTCTTGTCTGTATATACTATCTATGAGGGGTGCCTGCCTGTATATACTATCTATGAGGGGCGCCTGCCTGTATATACTATCTATGAGGGGTGCCTGCCTGTATATACTATCTATGAGGGGCGCCTGTCTGTATATACTATCTATGAGGGGTGCCTGCCTGTATATACTATCTATGAGGGGCGCCTGTCTGCATATACTATCTATGGGGGTCTTGTCTGTATATACTATCTATGAGGGGTGCCTGCCTGTATATACTATCTATGAGGGGCGCCTGTCTGTATATACTATCTATGAGGGGCGCCTGTCTGCATATACTATCTATGGGGGTCTTGTCTGTATATACTATCTATGAGGGGCGCCTGTCTGTATATACTATCTATGAGGGGCGCCTGCCTGTATATACTATAATTGGGGAGTGGTCCTGCATGTATACACATATCTGTGAGGGGGTATGGCTGTATATACTATCTATTTTTTAATTAGGTGATATATAGGACGTTTTATTTGTGTTGTCAGTTTTGTTGTTTGGGGTATATATTATCCAGGCGACATTATAATGTAATTGACTGTGGTATATTTGGATGCACAGTGCGTAAATGCGTAAATGTGCTGCACGGAGCTAAACACAACTGTTGATTAACACAGCAGTGATAAACCATAGGAGGGAGAAATTGTAATGAATTCCTCAGTATGATGGAATAGATCATATCCTATAAAGGTACTAGATGCCACTGATCCGTGTCAATAAATTTGGTAACCGGAATGTAGCAGGGATCAGGGGTCCGTTGCATGGGAGGGGGGCGCCATTTCCATTTTCGCCTCAGGCAGCAGAAAGGCTAGAATCGGCCCTGTTGTCATGCATGACTTAATGATATGCTACTGTCCTTACTCCACCACTTCTCTTGCTGGCACAGTAGATTGATCTTATACATTTACCGTATTTTCCGGACTATAAGGCGCAGATAAAAACCTAAGATTTACTTAGAAATCCAAAGTGCGCCTTATAGTCCGGTGCGCCTTATGTATGGAGGAGGGCATTGACACCCAGTGACTGGAGGAGGGCAGCGGACCCTACTTACATAGGTCCCCGCTACCGGAGACCGGAGACAGCAGATCTGCTGTCTCCGGTAGCGGGGACCTAGTTAAGTAGGGTCCTCTGCCCTCCTCCACCTGAACGGACCCCCTTCCCCATCATCCTGTGTGACCGCTCACCTCTTGCCGCTCTGTGGAGAGTCGCTGGTTGCGACCTCTCCGCTCGGCTTTCAAACCACGCCCCCGGACCTCCTTCTAATCCTGCGCCTTATAGTCCGGTGCACCTTATATATGGAATTATTCATGGTACCCGGCCTTTATTCATAATGCGCCTTATAGTCCGGTGCGCCTTAGGCTGCATTCACACACATGTATGGGGGACGTATATATGGCCGATATACGCCCCCCATACACTTCTATGGGTTCACGGCCCTGTACGGGAGCGGTACGGTGCAGCACACGTGCGGCACCGTACCGCTCTGTAGCCCGGAAAAAGATAGGGCATGTCCTATCTTTCCCCGTATTACGGCGCCGTGCACCATAACTTGCTGTGGAGAGGGGCAGGGGTGAGCGGCGCTCACCTCCTCCTCCTCTCCCCGCGCTGCCGTGTGCCCGCCGTGCAATGGTGCGGCAGGCTTATGGCAGTGTGCATGTAGCCTTATCATCAGGAAAATACGGTACTTATTAATACCACGCCTCATTGATGTTTTTATGACCATTTCCTCAGCATCAGCTGATTCTCTCTCAACGTTAAATGTCTGTTCCATGTATTTTGCCCTTTTTATATGTTTTTATTGCAAATGATTGAATAAAGTTTTTGTCATATGTTTCATAAAACATTTTTCTGTGCAAATCTGGTAGTAGACAGGGAACGGGGGGTGCAGATTTTAAATAGAGGAGCCACTGTATAGAGAACTAGGGGGGGTGTAATTTATAAATAGAGGAACCACTGTATAGGGGACGAAGGGGGTGTAAATTATATGTAGAGTAACCACTATATAGGGGATTGGAGGAGGCATAATTTATATATAGAGGAGCCACTGTATGGAAGGGTTATTTATATATAGAGGAGCCACTGTATAGGGGCGAAGGGGGTGTAATTTATATATAGAGGAGGCACTGTATAGAAGATAGGGGGCAGTATATAGGGGGATTTAATTAATGTATTTAACCATTGTATAGAGGACAAGGGGTGTAATTCATATATAGAGGAAGTGTAGAGGGGAGAGGTGGTGTAATTTATGTATAGATGCACTGCATAGAGGATGTGGGTTGTAATTCATATATAAAGGCACTGTATAGAGGACGGGGGTTGTAGATCATGTAAAGTGGGAAGGGGAATATAATTCATGTATAGAGGAGGGGGGGGGGTATAGTTTATTTATACAGAGTATAGAGGAAAGGGGTGTAATTTACTTAAAGAGGCCCTGTATAGAGGACAGGGGCACTGTTTATGTATAAAGCCACTGTTTAGTGGATGTGGGGGACTGTATTTCGGGGTCAAGAGGGGGTGCTGCATAGAGGGGCGGCTTTGGATAGGGTGTTCACTGTATACTGTAGATAGTGGGGGTTGCTGTATAGCAGGGACAGCTTTATATAAATGAATGAAACTGGCAGTGTATAGTGAGTGGCACTCTATATCAGGGGAACTGTTCATTCCTAAATGGGGGTGCCATATATAGCTTTAGTAAGGAGATGCTGTGTATACTGTATACTCTAACTGTGTTATACTGTAACTGATTGTGGTATCTTCAAGGGCACAGATGTGCTGCCAAAAGCTAAAGACATCTAGAGGCAAATTCATCACAGCTGGAGGAGTTATGCCGGATAAAGAAGGGATCCCAGACTACAGGGGGGTCTATAGAGGCTGTAATGAAGTTGTAATGAAGAATACAGTAAACTGTGAGTAAGCAGATATAATTATATTATAATATTTTTTGTTTGTCTGTTTGAACACATTTTTTGGTATTGCCTTTTATTGCGTATGTGTTAGGTGGTATTATTTTGCAGTGGTAATGAAAGTGTTGTGATGGTAACATTCAGTCATGATACAGGAGTAGTGGTAGTGGTGTGGTAGTATTATTCAGTCATGATGCAGTGATAGTGGTGTGGTGGTATTATTCAGTCATGATGCATTGGTACTGGTAGTGGTGTTTTGGTATTATTCAGTCATGATGCAGTGGTAGTGGTGGTATTATTCAGTCATGATGCAGTGGAAGTGGTATGTTGGTATTATTCAGTCATGATGCAGGGATACTGGTAGTAGTGGGGTGGTATTATTCAGTCATGATGCAGTGGTAGTGGTGTGTTGGTATTATTCAGTCATGATGCAGTGGTAGTGATGTGGTGGTATTATTCAGTCATGATGCATTCGTAGTGGTGTGTTGGTATTGTTCAGTCATGATGCAGTGGTAGTGGTGGTATTATTCAGTCATGATGCAGTGGTATTGGTAGCAGTGTGGTGGTATTATTCAGTCATGATGCAGTGGTAGTGGTGTGGTGGTATTATTTAGTCATGATGCAGTGATAGTGATGTGGTGGTATTATTCAGTTATGATGCAGTGGTAATGTTAGTGGTGTGTTGGTATTAATCAGTCATGATCCAGTGGTAGCGGTGTGGTGGCATTCTTCAGTCATGATGAAGTGGCAGTGTTGCGGTTGCATTGTTCAGTCATGATGCCGGGGTAATGGTAGTGGTGTGCCAGTATTATTCAGTCATGTTCCAGTGGTAGTGGTGTGTTGTATTATTCAGTCATGTTGCAGTGGCAGTGGTCTGACGGTATTATTCAGTCATGATGCAGTAGTAGTGGTGTGGTAGTATTATTCAGTCATGATGCAGTGATAGTGGTGTGGTGGTATTATTCAGTAATGAAGCATTGGTAATGGTAGCGGTGTGGTGGTATTATCCAGTCATGATACAGTGGTAGTAGTGTGGTGGTATTATTCAGTCATGATACATTGGTAGTGGTGTGTTGGTATTGTTCAGTCATGATGCAGTGGTAGTGGTGGTATTATTCAGTCATGATGCAGTGGTATTGGTAGCGGTGTGGTGGTATTATTCAGTCATGATGCAGTGGTAGTGGTGTGGTGGTATTATTCAGCTATGATGCAGTGGTAATGTTAGTGGTGTGTTGGTATTAATCAGTCATGATCCAGTGGTAGCGGTGTGGTGGCATTCTTCAGTCATGATGAAGTGGCAGTGTTGCGGATGTATTGTTCAGTCATGATGCAGGGGTAATGATAGTGGTGTGCCAGTATTATTCAGTCATGTTCCAGTGGTAGTGGTGTGTTGTATTATTCAGTCATGTTGCAGTGGCAGTGGTCTGACGGTATTATTCAGTCATGATGCAGTAGTAGTGGTGTGGTAGTATTATTCAGTCATGATGCAGTGATAGTGGTGTGGTGGTATTATTCAGTAATAAAGCATTGGTAATGGTAGCGGTGTGGTGGTATTATCCAGTCATGATGCAGTGGTAGTAGTGTGGTGATATTATCCATTCATGATACAGTGGTTGTGGAGTGGTGGTATTATTCAATCATGATGCAGTGGTAGTGGTATGGTGGTATTATTCAGTCATGATGCAGTGGTAGTGGGGTGGTGATATTATGCAGTCATGATGCAGTGATAGTGGTGTGGTGGTATTATTCAGTCATGATGCATTGGTAGTGGTGTGGTGATATTATCCATTCATGATGCAGTGGCAGTGGTGTGACGGTATTATTCAATCATGATGCAGTGGTAGTGGTATGGTGGTATTATTCAGGCATGATGCAGTGGTAGTGGGGTGGTGATATTATGCAGTCATGATGCAGTGGTGGTGGTAGCGGTGTGGTGGTATTATTCAGTCATGATGCAGCGGTAATGGTAGTGGTGATATTATTCAGTCATGATGCAGTGGTAGTGGTGTGGTGGTATTATTCAGTCATGATGCAGTGGTAATGGTAGTGGTATGGTGGTATTATTCAGTCATGATGCAGTGCTAGTGGGGTGGTGATATTATGCAGTCATGATGCAGTGGTAGTGGTATGGTGGTATTATTCAGTCATGATGCAGCAGTAATGGTAGTGGTGATATTATGCAGTCATGATGCAGTGGTAATGGTAGTGGTGTGGTGGTATTATTCAGTCATGATGCAGCGTTAATGGTAGTCGTGATATTATTCAGTCATGATGCAGGTGTACTGGCAGTGGTGTGGTGGTATTATTCAGTCATGATGCAGTGGTAGTGGTGTGGTGATATTATGCAGTCATGATGCAGTGGTAGTGGTGTGGTGATATTATGCAGTCATGATGCAGTGGTAGTGGTGTGGTGATATTATGCAGTAATGATGCAGTGGTAATGGTAGTGGTGTGGTGGTATTAGTCAGTCATGTTCCAGTGGTAGTGGTGTGGTGTATTATTCAGTCATGTTGCAGTGGCAGTGGTGTGACGGTATTATTCAGTCATGATGCAGTGGTGGTGGTGTGGTGGAATTATCCAGTCATGATGCAGTGGTTGTGGAGTGGTTGTATTATTCCGTCATGATACAGGAGTACTGGCAGTGGTGTGGTGGTATTATTCAGTCATGATGCAGTGGTAGTGGTGTGGTGATATTATGCAGTGGTAATGGTAGTGTTGTGGTGGTATTAATCAGTCATGTTCCAGTGGTAGTGGTGTGGTGTATTATTCAGTCATGATGCAGTGGTAGTGGTGTGGTGGTATTAATCAGTCATGTTCCAGTGGTAGTGGTGTGGTGTATTATTCAGTCATGATGCAGTGGTAGTGGTGTGGTGGTAATATTCAGTCATGATACAGGAGTAGTGGTAGTGGTGTGGTGGTATTATTCAGTCATGATGCAGTGGTAGTGGTGTGGTGGTATTAGTCAGTCATGATGCAGTGGTAGTGGTGTGGTGTATTATTCAGTCATGTTGCAGTGGCAGTGGTGTGACGGTATTATTCAGTCATGATGCAGTGGTAGTGGTGTGGTGGTAATATTCAGTCATGTTGCAGTGGTAGTGGTGTGGTGTATTATTCAGTCATGTTCCTGTGGTAGTGGTGTGGTGGAATAATCCAGTCATCATACAGTGGTTGTGAAGTGGCGGTATTATTCCATCATGATGCTGTGGATTTCATCTGTAAAAGCATGGCTCAGGCTGCGTTCATAGGTTGCAGCTCAAATTGCATCAAAATCAGTTGTCAGGTGGTTTTAGATGCAGTTTTTGTTGTAAATGTAACAGATGAAAGATGGGTGAATTTCATTTTTTTTTTATGGGAAACATGTTCATTAATCTTTCTCAAATAAATATTTTAGATTTTGTGATACAGCAGCCATTATAAATCGGTTTGATAAAGCATGCAACAATAAGTCCCTTGTAACATTTAATGTGAACAGCACACTCTGGATATCTCATTTTCAGACTTCAGCAGCTGATGTGTCACATATTTTCAGATGAGCACTGATTTCACAATGCCAAAAAACAAACAAATATGCAATCCAATGGAAAATTGTTTATAAGAATGAAGCCTCTATTCAATTCTCTGAGCAGACCAGCCTGACGGCATGTGCTGAATTGACAGATCCATCTGGTGCTTGTTTTCAACTACATTTTTATTCTGTAATACATAAATAGGACTTTCAACCTTTGAATTCATAATTTATATATTTATCCATCATCTATCTACATTTGAAATAAAAATATTTCAACCTCCATCGCAAATGGCACTCCAGCACTCTCATTGGACTGTGACCTGTAAATCAAATAGCCTCTCGCAGACTAGTGTGTGTTCCTCAGCTAGTAGAAGTAGCTCCAGCACAACTTCAGAAGTTCAAACAAAAGCATTTGTTATGTGACATTTTTGACAGTTTTTGATGCAAAATATTTTTGTTGTATACAGATAAATATGACCCCAAATGCCAATTTAACTGCAACCTCTAAATGATTCAAGTGCCAATGATGCATGACATAACATAGCAGACTTTTGCTGTTACAATCTGATGCATAGTTTGGGAGAAACCTCTGGCAGCGTTCCTTATGAATTTTAGCCCATTTCTTATGGGCAATGCTCTACAATTCACCAATGTCTTGGCTATATTTGGCTATGGGGTTCAGACAGGCACTGTCTTATGTTCTGTAGTACTGGGGACCAGGGCAGTAAACTTAATTTTTAAAATTTTCCTATGGGGGCATTATTAGCTGTAAAGTGGTCCTAAAGGTAACTTGAGAAGGATCACAGAGGAGTATAGTGGTCTTTCATTTGCATATCAGGCCCACCTTTGGGTTGAGGATGCAGTGCTTTATTTACTTCACCATGTGTACTTGTATATCAAGATGTGGTGTGTGTGTGTGTGTGTGTGTGTGTGTGTGTGTGGGGGGGGGTTGCAGAGGTGTCATATTAGCTACAGTGGTCTCAAGGGGGAATCAGAATATTGGGATCTGCTTGCATTCTTTGTAAACTGGAGTGCAATAAATGCTCTATGTCTTGATCTTGGCAAATCAAAGGAAATTATTGTAAGAACGGGGATAAAAGAATTGACAGTTCAGTTGGTATTGATTGCAGGCAAATCAGTAGAAATTGTGATACATACAAATATTTGGAGTGTACATACCATAGATCAGTGATGGCGAACCTTTTAGAGGCCGAGTGCCCAAAATGCAACCCAAACCCTTCTGACTTGAAGTGAAGTGCCAACACAAAAATTTAACTAGAATAACAAGGTTTTAATTGAGAAGACGAGCCATAGAGAGACGCCCCCCCATATACGTAATATAGTATAAAATGCATACAGAATGCCGCCATGTAGTGTAAAATGCATACAGAATGCCGCCATGTAGTATAAAATGCATACAGAATGCCGCC
Organism: Engystomops pustulosus; assembly: GCF_040894005.1. NCBI lineage: Eukaryota > Metazoa > Chordata > Amphibia > Anura > Leptodactylidae > Engystomops > Engystomops pustulosus. The sequence continues at coordinate 192,375,934 of NC_092412.1, read as the reverse complement.
ATGTAGTATAAAATGCATACAGAATGCCGCCATGTAGTATAAAATGCATACAGAATGCCGCCATGTAGTATAAAATGCATACAGAATGCCGCCATGTAGTATAAAATGCATACAGAATGCCGCCAAGTAGTATAAAATGCATACAGAATGCCGCCAAGTAGTATAAAATGCATACAGAATGCCGCCAAGTAGTATAAAATGCATACAGAATGCCGCCAAGTAGCATAAAATGCATACAGAATGCCGCCAAGTAGTATAAAATGCATACAGCTTATCGCCATGTAGTATAAAATACATACAGAATATATATATATATATATATATATATATATATATATGTATACACATATAAACACCCACATATGCACATTACATATGCACATTACATACATATACAAATTACATACATATACACATTACATACACATCACATACATATACACATACATATACACATCACATACACATACACATACATATACACATCACATACATATACACATACATATACACATCACATACATATACACATTACATACATATACATATTACATACATATACACAGATAAACTTACTTTATTTTCTTTTATTCTACAGGAAGGTTCTCCAAGAATGCATGCAGGTTACGCTGTATGCATTCTCCACTCCCACCTGGAGCGGAGGAGAGGGGGGCCACGGAGCGGAGGAGAGGGGGGCCACGGAGCGGAGGAGAGGGGGGCCGCGGAGCGGAGGAGAGGGGGGCCGCGGAGCGGAGGAGAGGGGGGCCGCGGAGCGGAGGAGAGGGGGGCCGCGGAGCGGAGGAGAGGGGGGCCGCGGAGCGGAGGAGAGGGGGACCGCGGAGCGGAGGAGAGGGGGGCCGCGGAGCGGAGGAGAGGGGGGCCGCGGAGCGGAGGAGAGGGGGGCCGCGGAGCGGAGGAGAGGGGGGCCGCGGAGCGGAGGAGAGGGGGGCTACGGAGCGGAGGAGAGGGGGGCTACGGAACGGGACAGAGGGAGCAAAGCAGTGCGGAGCGGACCGGGACAGAGTAGAGCGGACAGGGAGGGAGCAGAGCGGAGCGGCCCAGGATAATTAATGCGCATGCGCGGTTTCTATGGGAGCGACTGAAACTTTCAGCGTTTCCCAAGTTACCGTGCATGCGCAAAAACTCTGCGGTTCTGTCTATGGAGCGGCGCGTAGGGGTGGGGGGGATGCTGTATATATTTATATGGGGACAGATTCCTTTTTTCCTGGGGGGGGGGGGATGTATATATTTATATGGGGATGGATACTGTTTATACTTGGGGGGGGGGGCTGTATTTATTTATATGGGGCTTGGATACTGATATTCTAGGGGTGTCTGTATATAATTATATTGGGCAAGATACTGTATATACTGGGGGAGAGGGGGTCTGTATGTAACAAAGCTAAACATATATAGCTATATATAATATAAATAAACTGGGGGTGGCTATAAGTGAGGCTGTATATAAATAAACTGAGGGAACTTCTAAATATAATAAAACTTAGGTGGGGAAATCTACCGTATATATGGGGCATGTAAGATATTAATTAAACTGGGAGTAACTATATGGGAGGCTGTATATAATTAAACTGAGGGGGTGGGTTATATATTGGGGCCAGATAGCAATTCAACATTGGCTGGTGGACTATATGGGAGACTGTAAACTAGTGAGTTTTGTATACAGGGCTGGATTTCCATTTACCTAGGTGGGGCTGTATATGGGATACAGTATATTACAAAGCTGGGAGGGATGTATATGTGGGGCCATTTTTTATTTAAGCTGGGGGGGGGGGGTCTTTAACCCCTTAAGGACGCAGGGTTTTTCGGCTCATTTCTCGCTCTCCAACTTCAAAAATCCATAACTTTTTCATTTTTACGTGCGTCACGTTCTTGTGGGCTCAGTTTTTACGACTTTCACTCTTCGCTCCAAGTAACACACCTACTTTATTCTTTGGTTCGGTGCGATCGCAGTGATACCAAATTTATATAGGTTTTATTGTGTTTTAATACATTTTCAAAAATTAAACGAATGTGTACAAAAAAGAAAAAAATTTTTTTGCCATCTTCTGACGCTAATAACTTTTTCATACTTTGGTGCACGGAGATGTGTGAGGGGTCATTTTTTGCGAAATGAGGCGAAGTTTTCATTGCTACCATATTGAGGTCTTTGCAACATTTTTTATTTCATTTTTTATGTTATGCAAAAAGGTGTAAAAGTCGCATTTCGGATATTTGGGCGCCATTTCCCGCCTCGGAGGTCACCGCCGCCCATAACCGTTTTTATATTTTGATAGATTGGGCATTTTGGGACGCGGCGATACCTAATATGTTTGTGATTTTTACTGTTTATTATGTTTTATATCCGTTCTAGGGAAAGGGGGGTGATTTGAACTTTTAATATTTTATTATTTTTTTTATTTTTTAAACTTTTTTTTTACTTTTTTTTTCACTATTTTTTAGACCATCTAGGGTACATTAACCCTAGATAGTCAGATCACTCCTACCATATACTGCAATACTTCTGTATTGCAATATATGGCATTTTTGCAGTACATTCATTACAATGAGCCACTTGCTCATTATAACGAATCTGCAGATGCCAGATAGTCTCAGGTCAAAGGAAGACCCGAGGCTACCATGGCAACCGATCGCCGGGGGCGCGGCGATTGTAATAAAGATGGCGGCGCCTGCGCCCCGCCGTCTTTTAAACGCCGCCGGCGACTTTGCCGGCGGCGTTGAAAGGGTTAATAGCCACGAATAGATTACTTTGCTTCATGTAAATCAAATGTTGGGGGTGTCTGTATTAATAAATTAGGGGTGTTGTACTGTATATTGATTGGTGTGTTGTGCATGCTATAATTCCAGTAGAATATATATATATATATATATATATATATATATATATATATATAAATATATATATATATAATATATAATGAAGGGAGGTTTTATATGTGTGGAGCGTGAGGTGATCAGTAGTCTTGTGAGGGGTATACATTATTTAGGTGCACAGTGTTGTTATCCAGGAAACTTTATACTATAAGTGACTTTTTTATTTTTTAGGGACACCGGGTGGATATGTACTGCACGAAGCTGAAGATATCTGGCCTGTGTCAGTAAATCTGCCTGTGGGGATGTTAATTGTAAAGTAAAGTTTTCAGCAATCACTGAACAGGTAGCAGGCAATGGAACAGGAGTAGGGGGGCAGAAGCATTTTAATATTTGCCTCAGGCAGCCAATATGCTAGAATCAGCCCTGACTGTGACTGACAGAGCTCTGCTTCAATCATCCAGGAGCAGGGTTCTGGTCTCCTATAAGTGTTTTGTTCTTATTCGTAGTTTATCTTGACCTGCTTCTTTGCTTGTGGAAGAGACATTGTGTGCTGTATTTCTGGTATATCCATTTTGGCTTCTATTCACACTATTGTGTTGCTTTGTTGCTTCTGTACTTTGTTGCTTTCTCTGTTGTGGCCTGGCTTGTTGACTTTTCTTCTCTGTGTTGTTTGTCCTGTTACCTGTTTGCATTTGTACCATTTAAGGTTCTGCAACAAGCTACTCTAGTGCTTGTGCAGTGAGTCATCTCCCTCCGGCATGCACACTGAGATGTTCTCAGTGCGCATGCATTATATCCCTCAGCAAGGTTTCTAGGCAGTGTGGTGCTGGCAGTGCGCAACTCACTATGGATTTTGCATACCAGTGAAGCCTCACTGTCTATTAGACACCCGAAATTAGACACCCGAAATAAACTCTTTGGACATTAAAGGCAGGGGTGTGAGTCACCTATATACGAAAAGTCCTCCAGCTCACCTGGATCATGCGGCAACTTGGTCCGCTAGCACGGATCCACCCTGTTGCAGGGCAATGTAGTCCACAGTCATGATTAAGAGCACTTGTATGTGCTAGAAACGCGTTGACGATTATACCATGCCACCTGTATTTTATCTGATGGATGCCCTGAAAATCGAATAAAGGCGATTTTAATCTGCACCTAGCTGGATCCGGAAATTTCTTTTCGTGTGAGTCACCTACCCTGCTGTATTTACTATTCTACAGTCTCTGTCAGGTCAGACCTTGTCCACCCTTCAAGTCTTAACCCCTTCTTACAACTTGACATAACTCTAAATCATAGCATGGGGGTAGTTCCTGCACCTTGACGTAGAGTTACATCATGGTGATCAAATACAAGTGAAAATCACCAAAACAACATTACATTACATTGGGTATCACCACATCCATGACAACCCATACAATAACATAAAATTGACATTGAACCCGTAAAAAAAAAGAAAAAAAAAACTCACAAAAATTGTGAAATTTTCACATCTGACCTCATAAAAACAGCATAAAAAGTGATCAAAAAGTAACATTTACCCCAACATCATACCAAGAAAAACAACAGCTTGTCCCAGAAAAAACAAACCCTAAAACAGTTCTTTAAACAAAAATTAAAAAATGTTATGGGGTATCGCCGTGGTGATCCATAGAATAAAGATAACACATTGGCAGGGAGGAATTATAAACACACTTGCTCCACTTACAATTCTGGTGGTTGTGCCTGAAAAACACTGTCTAAAATGCCTTGCGCCACGGTTATCAAGGCTTTTAGACCTTTTTGGCACTATCCTGACTTGTCCAATTAGTGGGCATGGCCTCAGGAGAAAGGGCCATGGCTTGCAGGAAATTCTGCAGGCCCAAAATTCTGTCTCACAGTTTAGACCAACTAAAAGTAGGTCTAAAGTAGGAACCAACAGTCTTATGCTGCGCCAGAATTCATTATAACAGTGATAAATCTGGCACAGCAAAAGACTAGTGTTTTCCAGCTAGAGACTGGTGGGATCTGAGACACATTGTTAAATCCCCCCATTATTTTAATGGTACGGAGAACGTCCCAGAAAAACATGTTAAAAACAATAAACTAGAATTAATGATTTTTTTGACCACCACCAAGAAAGACTTAATATGATAATATTATTGGCTGTTGAACCCCCCTAAATTATGTAACTGAAAAGTGGATCTCATCCCCCCAAAAAATAACCCCTGCACATGCCCAAATTACAAAATAACTAAACATTTTATAGACTGTAAAATGTGACAATTTAAATCTGCTCCTTCCATTCTATGCCCGGACTTGTGCCCATACAGCAGTTTACCAACACATATGGGGGTTCCTCAAACAAGGGAGAAATTGGGTATCGAACTTTGTGGAGTTATTCATCCTTTAATACTTTGTGATGTTTTAATTTTTGGCCAAAATTAATGTATTGTCTAAAAAAAGAAATTACAGTTTGTAAATTACGCCTCCATTTTGTTTTAACCACTGTGAAACATCTAAAGTGTTAACACGCTGCTTAAAGTTGATTTTTTTTATACATTGAGGGGTGTAGTTTCTAAAATGGCATAATTTACAGGGTTTTACTGTTATTTAGGCCTCTCAGTCATTTAAAGCTGAGCAGGTGCCTCTAAATAAGGGTTTTGGCGACTTTTATAAAAATGAAAAAATGTACACCCAAAATTCTGAACCTCCTAACAACCTTCAAAAGAGCGAGGATGCATAAAAAGTAATGCCGGTATAAAGGAGACATTTGGAAAACATTAGTTGTGAAGTTATTTGGGTGCTATGACTATCTGCCTAAAAAGCAAAAAAAAAAAAGAACTTTGAAAGTCAATACTTTATAGAAAGTTTTGCCATATTTCTATTTTTTAGAACTAAATACAAAAGATATCATCAAAATGTTTCTATTACTTTGAAGTACAATGTGTGATGAGAAAACAATCTCAAAATCTCCTGGATATGTTACAGGGTTTCAAAGGTATAACCTCCTATAATGACACAGGGCAAACTTAAAAAATCAGGTTTGGTCCTAAAGCCCTAAAATGGCTTAGTCACGGAGGTTAATAGATTATTGCCCACCCTGTTTACCAATGACTATACATATTATGTATAGAAACACAATGGGGTATTCACTTAAAATGTTCATTTTAAGTTAATTTTAAAACATATTTATATATAATATGCATTACATTTTTACATTACATTTTTGCCCACATTTTGTAACCTTAACCTCATTATAAAAAGGAATTAACTGTTGTATGAACCATAATATTAGGCAGCTCTAGGTATGTGACTACTTAATGGAACATAATTTTGAACCTTGGATATGAATCAATTTCTACGGGCATCAAAAATACAATTTCTACGGGCATTATGTAATGCTTTTATAAAAAGATATTGTAGCATAATTAGGATTGTTTCCAAGGAAGATGATTTATCTTCATGTCAACACTAGAGACTCATTAACTGGAAATGTAATGGTGCAATTAACACAAAAGATATATGTACAGGGCATATAATGATGCCATGTGCAACGTTCTGGCTTTTTAGCTTTGCAGTGAACCAACAATCATAATTTTATAGATTTTATAGATTAACATAAAATCAAAATAGATTGAATTGCACAAACTATTTCACAACCTTTTTACACCAATGTAAAATTTATAAGAAAATAACATAATGTGAATGGATAATTTTTAGTACTATAAGCAGTGTTGGTAGTAATAATAATAATAATTCTTTATTTATATAGTGCACACAGATTACGCAGCGCTGCACAAAGCTTGTCAAATTGGTCCCTGTCCCCATGGGGCTCACAATCTAAACAACCTACCAGTATGTTTTTGGAGTGTGGGAGGAAACCAGAGTACGCAGAGGAAACCCAAGTAAATACGGAGAGAAAATACAAACTCTTTGCAGATGTTGACTTGGGTGGGATTCAAAAGAGTCTCATATTTAATATCTTCAACAACCTAAAGTATATAATAATTTGGGTTTATTGATGAATAAAAAAGCTGTTTTCAAGTGAGGGCTTCCATTAGGGAAAGGACAAGACTTGAAGATACTTGTAAGTCTTGGAATACTGCAGATCAAATCAAGAGAAGCCCAATCAAGTTGCTGCTTCCAACTCTGCCTGAGTTTAGTTCTCCATTAATAAATCATCCAATTTACATATATATATGTATTCTTGGTCTATAAGAATTTAATATAATTAGAAAAAAAACATTGCTTTATAAATGATGCTTTCTGGGCCTATATTATGTCTTTACACTTACAAAATAAATTTTTATTCTAAAACTTATATAATACTTTGAAAGAATTACAAATGAGTAATCCTCAGGCACACACAACTTACAGATGACTTCTCGTTACAGACAGACTTCTCTGGCCACTGTGACCTTGGGTGAAGCTCTCTGGATGCTTTACTATATTCCCAGGCTGTAATGATCAGCTGTAAGGTGCCTGTAATGAAGTTTTATTGATAATCCTTGTTCCCATGGCAGCAAAAAATTTTGAAAATCCAATTGATTTGGGGCAAAGAAAAATTTTGTCTGGAGCTACAGTTACCAGCTCCAGCTTACATACAAATTTAACTTAAGAAGAAACCTAAAGAACCTATCATTTACATAGCCCGGGGACTGCCTGCAGAAAATGTAATACACCCATAAGTGACAGTAGGTACTGAGTTGGTTTATTTATCTTCATAATTTATGAGAAAAAATACATTTTAATATAAGAAGTGAGTATAAAAAGATTTATAAGATGCTTATAACACTGCAGACTTATCTACTTGGTACTGAACAAATGCATAATAAGAATGAAAAATATATACCGTAAACAGAAAAGATTTTCATATACAAATGGATCATTTTTTATTTACAACAAATGGCAAATTAGCAAAAAAATGAATGAATAAAAATGTTTAAATACTAATGTTTGTATCTTTTTTATCAATATAGATGCTGTCACATTTTTTAAAAATGTAAATGATGTAAACCATGGGGAATGGGACATACTGGACATAGTGGATTTCCATTGATTTGTATTATCAATATTTATATATGTAAGAAATAAACAGGTATACACAATAGTATATAATTAGTTTAAATCTATGAATGGCTAAAATGAAATAACACAGCCTGAGTCTGTTTGTATTGAGAATGCTGCTTAATCTGCTCTTTTAACCTGCAGCGTGTGAAGCACCGCAAGACTTTGAAAGAGATAGGATTAATCAGAATCAATACACTGTTGTCTTAGTGACATTACACACCAAAGGTGACTCGGCATTTTAATTTAGTTTCTGCCCAATTAGCATCTGAATGTATTGTAGATGAAAAGCATGGAAATGTCACTGCTGGGGGCTTCTATAACCTGCAGCTGATGGCAATGACAGGTTGGCATGCATACAAAGTGGGCACTTTTCAGTAAACTAGAGATAAATACCAAGTGGTGCCCAACTGGGCAAATGTGTTTGTATAACCTAATAAAAATCTTGGGAAAGAAATTAACATGTTTATCCACTGACCAAATGATTAGGTTCTTCAAAACTTTAATATTTTAATAGGGTAATGTGTACCTTATGTATCTTATGCTTTCCCTGCTTCCACTTATGAGGAGTAATGTATTTTATGATATTATAAATCATAATATATGTGCGTTGTTATACATGTAACAGTTTCCGACTTAGGAACACTTACAACCTTTACATACAAATGGCCTCTCTGCCCCCATGTGAACTCCGGTGATGCTCCCTTGATTCTTGTAATTTGCTGAACTTTAGTCCAAGGCTGCGATGATCAACCATAAGGTGTATGCAGTGAAGATTGATTGTTAATCCTTGTTCCCTTGTCAATCCAAAATTTTCTCATTTGTTACAGGACCAAAATACAATTTGGCTGGGGTTACAATTACTAAATATACAGTATATCAATCCAGTATTTGACCATTATAATCCTGTGTACTGTCAGAGAGCAGGTACTGGAGCTGGTGGAGGGGGTGTCTGTTATTAATCTAGTAATAAGTAATTAATCTGTTATTTAGCTACTGTAATTAATCTGTAATTTAGCTACTAATCTAGATGCTTTGTTCACATATTGCATTTACATTCACCATTATTCAGTTAACCTTATGTTTACCCTAGGTTTACACAGACACAAAGTTATATCATTGTAATGCAAACAGCATGTACATGGGGTGTTACAACAAACACAATGTAAACATGATGTAAAAGTAAACGCAATGTGAACCAATGTGAATGCAAACACAGTGGGGCAGATTTACTTACCCGGTCCGTTCGCAATCCAGCGGCGCGTTCTCTGCGGTTCACTAAGGTAGTTCCTCCGCTGCCACCAGGTGGTGCTGCTGCGCTGAAAAGCATCGTTCCGCACTGGAATTCACCGGGCCGGACCAAGTGAAGGTAAGCACGTCCCAAGCGACACTTTTTTGTTTTAAATGCGGCGGTTTTTCCAAATGCGTCGGGTTTTCGCTCGGCCACGCCCCCCGATTTCCGTCGCATGCATGCCAGCGCCGATCCGCCAAAATCCGATCGCGTGCGCCAAAATCCCGGGGGAATACAGGGAAAGTCGTTGCAAATCGGAAATATTCGGGAAACACGTCGGGAAAACACGAATCGGGCCCTTAGTAAATGACCCCCAGTGTAAATGAAACTACAATGTAAATGTCCTGTAACCAGAATGTAAATCAATGTAAACACAAACATGTTGTAAATGCAAATATAAATTAAATGCAAATGCCATGTAAAAGCGATAGAAATGCAAATGACATATAAACTTCATATTTGCACAAATGCAATGTAAATGCATTTATATTACATCCAGTATATACCACTTGTATTCACATCACTTTTACATTGCATTTGCTCTAAAATCCAGATTACATTGCATGTGCATTTACATGAATCATGTTTACATGACATTTGTGCTTACATCCCCTTTATGTTGCATTTGCATAGTGATTACATTCCCATTGCTATTGCATTGACATCATGTTAGTGTTTCCACTGCATTGGTGGTAACAATCCATTAGCATTACCTTTGTGTTCACATTGAGCTTACATTATGGATACATTGAGTTTGCATTCACATTGCATTTACATGAAGATTACACACTTCACACTAGTGGGGCAGATTTATCAAGTGTCTGAAAGCCAGAATATTTCCAATTGCCCATGGCAACCAATCACAGCTCCCCTTTAAAATATTCATGAGCACTAGTGAAATGAAAGCTGAGCTGTGATTGGTTGCCATGGGCAACTGGAAATATTCTGACTTTCAGACTGCTTGATAAATCTGCCCCATTGTGTTTATATTGCTTTTGCGCTAATATCACATTTACTTTGGAATTGCTTTTACATTGTGTTTGCATTAACATCGTTTCTTTGTTTACAATGCATTCACATTACGTTTACACTGTGTTCACTTTGCATTTGTGGTAACATTGCATTTGTGTTTACACTGTGTTTATGTTCGCATCATGTTTACAATGCAGTTACACTGCAATTTCATTCGAATTGCAGATGCATTCACATTGCGATCACACTGCTCTTCAATGGAGATAGCGGTTACTTTGTGTTTGTGTTCACATCACGTTTACATTGCATTAGTGCTATCATTGCTTTACGTTGCATTTATGCTAACATTGCATTTACATTGCAGCTCTGTTTACTTCCTGTTTGCATTCACATCAAGTTTACAGTTTCATTTACATTGCTTCTACATTTGCATTATGTTTACATTGTGTTTGCATTTTAATTGTATTCACCTTGCATTCCTGGTAACATTGCACTAGTGTTTACATGTGTGTTCACATTGCAGATTCATCAGTATTATGTTTACTCAGGGCCGGATTAAGGGTGGTGGGGGTCCCTGGGCGCAAAATCTGGTGGAGGCCCCCACTGAGTGCAGCGTGCATACTCGTCCTCCTGCTCACTATCCACTATTCCCGCAGTTACACCGCTACATACAGCCGCCTCATCCCTAGTAACACAGCTACATACAGCCGCCTCATCCCTAGTAACACAGCTACATACAGCCGCCTCATCCCCAGTAACACAGCTACATACAGCCGCCTCGCCCCCAGTAAAACAGCTACATACAGCCGCCTCATCCCTAGTAACAAAGCTACATACAGCCGCCTCATCCCTAGTAACACAGCTACATACAGCCGCCTCGCCCCCAGTAACACAGCTACATACAGCCGCCTCATCCCCAGTAACACAGCTACATACAGCCGCCTCGCCCCCAGTAAAACAGCTACATACAGCCGCCTCATCCCTAGTAACAAAGCTACATACAGCCGCCTCATCCCTAGTAACACAGCTACATACAGCCGCCTCGCCCCCAGTAACACAGCTACATACAGCCGCCTCATCCCCAGTAACACAGCTACAAACAGCCGCCTCATCCCTAGTAACAAAGCTACATACAGCCGCCTTATCCCCTGTAACACAGCTACATAGAGCTGCCTTGCCCCCAGTAACACAGCTACATACAGCCGCCTCGCCCCCAGTAACACAGCTACGTACAGCCGCCTCATCCCTAGTAAAACAGCTACATACACCTGCCTCGCCCCCAGTAACACAGCTACGTACAGCCGCCTCATCCCTAGTAACACAGCTACATACACCTGCCTCACCCCCAGTAACACAGCTACATACAGCCGCCTCACCCCCAGTAACACAGCTACATACAGCCGCCTCACCCCCATTAACAGCGCTACATACAGTCGCCTCTCCCCCAGTAACACAGCTACATACAGCCGCCTCACCCCCATTAACACTGCTACATACAGCCGCCTCGCCCCCAGCAACACAGCTACGTACAGCCGCCTCACCCCCAGTAACACAGCTACATACAGCCGCCTCACCCCCAGTAACACAGCTCCATGCAGCCGCCTCGCCCCCAGTAACACAGCTACATACAGCTGCCTCACCTCCAGTAAAACAGCTACATACAGCCGCCTCATCCCCAGTAACACCACTACATACAACCAACCGCTTGGCCCCAGTAACACAGCTACATACAGCTGCCTCATCCTCTGTAACACCGCTACATACAGCCGCCTCATCCTCAGTAACACAGCTAGATACAGCCGCCTCACCCCCAGTAACACAGCTACATACAGCCGCCTCATCCCCAGGAACACAGCTACACACAGCCGCCTCGACCCCAGTAACACATCTTTATATAAACCTTCACCCCTACCAGATATGCAGTCCCATTTACCATACACCTCAGCCCGCACCAGACACCCAGTCCTGCAGTTAATACAATTACACACATTTATACACTGATATATACACACCTTTATATACACACATAAAGTTCTACACTGGTATGCTTGCACCCATATATATACAAGTATACACACACATTTATGTATCCATATACATTTATATACTAATACAGAGTATACACAAACTCATAGAGGATATACACACATAATGTATATATACATCACACATACTTCATACACATTATACATATATATATACACACACATACAGTATACACTGACCATATATACATGCAGTATATAACAGTATGACAGTATAACAGTATGCAGTATATAACACATAATACACACATGCTGCATATACATACAGAATATACACACATACTGCAAATACACACACATTCAGTATATACAGCATTTTCACACACATACGGGAAATACACACATTCAGTACACAGAGCATACACATACATACCACATACACAGCATATAAACATAATCATATATATTTAAATGTGCACATATATATGCTTATACAAATATATGCGTATATAAATACAGTATATGCAACTATACACAGTATAGACATATAAATACATATACACAGTAGATGCATACATACACATATACACAGTATATACACATTATATACACAGTAGATGCATACATACACATATACAGTATATACACATTATATACACAGTAGATGCATACATACACATATACACAGAATATACACAGTAGATGCATACATACACATATACACATTATATACACAGTAGATGCATATATACACATATATACAGTATATACACATTATATACACAGTAGATGCATATATACACATATACACAGTTACACATATATACAGTATATACACATATACACAGTATATGCACAGTATATACACATAGTATATATACTGTATATACATATATTCAGTGTATATACATATATACACAGAATATACATCATATATATAGACAGATAAATACATATGTAATGTATATACTTACCCTTTTATGGTGACCGGCTGTGGCGTCAGGCTGGTGTTGGAGGGGTCTGTCGGTTGCTTGTTCCGACAGGAGGGGGGTTGTATGCCCGGGGGAGGGGGGGGGGTGCAGCGGAGGGCGGCGGGGAGCCCCGGGAGCCCCGCCTATAATTCGGCCCTGTGTTCACTTAGTGTTTATATAAGATTTACACTAACATCACATTAAAATCACATTTACAGTGGGTACAGAAAGTATTCAGACCCCTTTAAATATTTCATTCTTTGTTTCATTGTAGACAATTGTGAATATCAAATTTTGCTGAATTTTGCTCATTAGTGTATACTCTGCACCCCATCTTGACAAAAGAAAACAATAGTAAATATTTTTGGTAACTTATTAACCCCTTGCCGTTGCGCGCTGTAATAGTACTGCAAGCGTTGGGTCCCGGTGCATGGAGAGGGCTCATGGGCTGAGCCCTCTCCATAGCCGGTAAGTCTTTGTTGCATATTGCAGCAAAGACCTACCGGTAACACTCGTGAATGGTGCTGGGTGATTTCCTGCCACCACCATCTTGCCGAGGATCATCGCCCCCGTGACGTCATCAGGGAGCGACAGTCCATCACCGGCGATTCCGAAGACCCAAGGCTGACTCGTGTTAACCCTATCATTACAATGTGCTATCATGATGTAATGAATGAGGAGGAAAATCTCCATATACTGTCACACTGAAGTATGGCAGTATATGATAGGATTGATCTGACAATCTAGGGTTAAAGTACCCTAGGGAGTCTGAAAAATAGGAAAAATAAAAAAAGGAAAAAATTATAATAAAAAACCTTAAAATTCAAATCACAGCCATTTCCCTACAACTGGTATATAAATAAACAGTAAAAATCATAAACACATTAGATATGGCCGCGTCTGAAAATGCCTGATCTATCAAAATATAATAGCGGTTTTTCACTGCATTTAACCCCATAATGGAAAATAGTGCCCAAAGTCAAAAATGGCACTTTTTTGCCATTTTGAAAAATATAAAAAATTTTTGAAAAGGGATCAAAAGGTTGTACAGTCCTAAAAATAATAGCAATGAAAGCATCATCAAAATTTTCAAAAAATGACCTACAGCTCTATCCCCGTAATCGTACAGACCCAAAGAATAAAGTTGACATGTCATTTGGGGTGCACAGTGAAAGCTGTAAATTCCAAGCCCACAAGAAAACAGTGCAAATGCGGTTTTTCACTATTTTCACTGCATTTGGAATTTTCTTCCCACTTCCCAGTACACGGCATGGAATATTGAATATCATCACTATGAAGTGCAATTTGTTATGCAGAAAACAAGCTGTCACAGAGCTCTTTACGTGTAAAAATAAGAAAGTTATAGATTTTTGAAGATGGGGAGTGAAAAATAAAAATGAAAAACAAAAAAAAGGCCAGGATGTTAAGGAGTTAAACAGGAAAAGCTGCAGTATCATGCTGTCATAAGTATTCAGAACCTTTCTGTTACACTCTTGTTTAACTCACATGCTGCCATTTGCCTCTTTGAAATGGTTCTCCTTCATTAGAGTACAGCTGTGTTTAATTAAACTGATTGGACTTGTTCAGGAAAGGTACACACCTGTCTACATAAGACCTTACAGTGCATGTCAGAGCACATGAGACTCATGAGATGTAAGGAACTGCTCAGGGAGCTCAGTGACGGAATTGTTGCAAGGCACAGATCTGGCCAAGGTTACAATAGAATTTCTGCAGCACTCAAGGTTACTAAGAGCACAATGGTCTCTATAAACCTTAACTGGAAGTTTGGGACAACCGTAACTCTTACTCAACCTGGCCATTCAGCAAAACTAAGGAATCATGGGGAACAGCCTTGATGAGAGAGTTAAAGAAGAACCCCAAAATCACTGTGGCTAAGCTCCAGAGATGGGAGAAAGTTCTACAAAGACAACTATCACTGCAACCTTGCACTAGAGTGCGCCAAAAGAAGCCCTTGCTCAGTGCAAGACATATGAAATCCTGCATACTGTTTGCAAAAAAACACATGAAAGACTCCTAGACTATGAGAGATTCTCTGGGATGATGAGATTGAACTTTTGTGGGTAAATTCTAATCAGTATTTTTTGAGAAAATTACTCATCACCTGCCAAATACAAATTCAACAGTGAAACATGGTGGTGGCAGCATCATGCTATGGGGGTGTTTTTTAGCTGCAGGGACAGGATAACTGGTTGCAATTTAACGCCTTCAGGACTCAGCCTATTTTGGCCTCTAGGACATGACCCCATTTTTTAACTTCTTAACGCCGCAGCCCTTTTTCTATTTCGTGTTTTCATTTTTCACTCCTCCACCTTCAAAAATCTATAACTTTTTTATTTTTCCATGTACAGAGCTGTGTTAAGGCTTATTTTCTGCATAACAAATTACACTTCAAAATGGTGGTATTTAATATTTCATACCGTGTACTGGGAAGCGGGAAAAAATGCAGTGAAATTGGTAAAAAAACACATTTGTGCCATATTCTTGTGGACTTATAATGTTTTCATACATTTACAAAAATTAAAACCTCCTGTACAAAATTTTTTTTTGCATTTGCCACCTTCCGGCGCTAATAACTTTTTATACTTTGGTGTGCGGAGCTTTGGGAGGTGTCATTGTTTGCGGCATTTGATGACTTTTACAATTTTTAGGACTTTACGACCTTTTGATCACTCTTTATAGAATTTTTTCTTTTTCTTAAAATGGCAAAAAAGTGCCATTTTTGAATTTGGGCGCAATTTTTTGTTACAGGGTTAAACGCAGTGAAAAACTGTTATTATATTTTGATAGATCGGGCATTTACGGATGCGGTGATACCTAATGTGTTTATGATTTTTACTGTTTATTTATATTTATATCAGTTCTAGGAAAGACGGGTGATATGAGTTTTAAGGTTTTTTATTATAATTTTTTTTTAAATTTTTACTATTTTTCAGACCCCCAAAGGTACTTTAACCCTAGGTTGTCTGTCCGATCCTACCCTATCCTGCCATACTACAGCACCGTTGTGTTTACAATCCCCAAATTTTATACAGCCGCTCTCAGTGACTCATGGATCATCATAGACTCATTTTTGAGCCAAAATTTTGACCCTGCGATTTCCAAAATGCAGTTATTGCCCACCACATACAGGAGCCATTGTCTCCTGCTGCTGTGGCAGTTAGAAGCTGAGCTGTGATTTTGGTTGCTGTTCTGCCTCAGGTCATTAATATGAGCTCTGAGCTTTGATTGGTTACTATAGGCAATGAGTATAAGACACTTATGTGTAAGGTAAAATGGATAGAGACAGAAAGACACGCAGGGAGTTAGTGAGTCAGTGACCGAGAGACAGGCAGGAAGATTGAGTGACAGAGAGAAAAACAGGGAGTGTGAGACAGACAGGGAGAGTGAGTGACAGAGAGACAGATGGGGAGTGTGAGTGGCAGAGAGACAGACAGGGAGTGTGAGTGACAGAGAGACAGACAGAGAGTGTGAGTGACAGAGAGACAGACAGGGAGTGTGAGTAACAGAGAGACAGACAGGGAGAATGAGTAACAGAGAGACAGGAAGGGAGAGTGAGAGTGAGTGATAGAGAGACCGGTGGGGAGTGTGAGTGACAGAGAGACATACAGGGAGTGTAAGTATGAGACAGGCAGGGAGAGTAACTGAGAGACTGACAGGAAGAGTAAGTGAGTGAAAGACAGAGAGACAGGCAGGAAGAGTGAATGAGAGACAGGCAGGAATATTATGTTTTTGTTAACCAATTCTATTTTGTTGTAGCTAAGAGCAGTTATTTACTATCCTGGGCAATGCTGGAATCTACAGCTAGTAAATAGTAAAGCTGAGACAGAAGGTTCAAAACTCCTTTCTGAGTAGTAATGACCAGGCATTTTAAGCTAATTTTCATGCTGATTCGTCTAAGGGCCATGCCTTCCTTTTTCTGTGCAGTACCTAAAAATTTTTTTCATGACACATAGGGATAGTTAAAAATGTTAACACTTCTCGGACCATCCATTGACTCTATACATCAGCGGGCACAGGCCTAGAGTCTACTGCTCTCGCGCTATCCACGGGAGGAGGACCCGGTCTCTGGGTGTCAGAGACACCCGGAGACCATAGGGAGAAGGGAGATGTGGTTCGTTAACACTTTTCCACTCTTCACAGCATCGCACTGACGTACCATGATGCAGGGAGGAGCAGAGCTTGGGCTGCTGCCGGCTCCCTAGACTCGACAGTCACGTGACCACCTGGTCTAAAGGGGTTAATCAGAGCTACTGGGTCTAATTAGACCCAGTACAGCTCTCATCAGCGCCACCAGTAACTGGTGGTTCTTTTCCTATGTAACTGAGGCTCTTAAAGGAAACCTACCACTTGTAGTGGCAGGTTTCCGATGGAAATACCGGGCACCAGCTCAGGGTGAGCTGGTGCCGGAGCTTATTTTAGTTAGTGTTTTAAACCGCGGTATCGCGGTTTAAAACACTTTTTAAACTTTATAGCCGGCGCAGGCAGGTACGCGCTCGGCGCTTACCGTGCGCGCGGCTACATAGGAAGTGAATGAGAGCCGCGTGCACGGTAAGCGCCGAGCGCGTACCTGCCTGCGCCGGCTATAACGTTTAAAAAGTGTTTTAAACCGCGATACCGCGGTTTAAAACACTAACTAAAATAAGCTCCGGCACCAGCTCACTCTGAGCTGGTGCCCGGTATTTCCATCGGAAACCTGCCACTACAAGTGGTAGGTTTCCTTTAAAGATACAGAGGAAAACTTGTAAAGTAAAAACACACATACACTAAAAATATAAATAAATATTCATAAAAATACAATTAGAAAAAGATGGGTCATATTTCATGCTGACATGGTTCTACCCCTAGATGAATGTAAGAGATCTGATTGCTAAAGTGCCTGTGCAGTGCAAGGTATATGCAAATGACAAGCCCGGGTAAGGAGTGCCTGCATACAGATCCAGCAACAAATGATAAAGGACAAGTGTCCAACAATAGTAATCAGAAAAATATGGAAAGATATCACCAATGTCGTAGGGGGTAGAAAACTGGCACCCAAGCGCATCTAGGGGTAGAACCATGTCAGCATGAAATATGACCTATTTTTTTCATGCACTCGCACCCGCACAACTTTCATGTGCTTTTAGATGTTTTTAAATGTATGTCTCTTGAGTAATTAAATAAAGGATTTTTTTTATTAGTATACAAATTTGTAATCAGAGCCATCCCGATACAATTCCCCACTTTCTCTTTTTCTAATTGTACAAATTCAGGGAGTTGTGGTGATAATAGTCTCCCACACACTATATATTCATAAAACTACAATAACATTTCCCCATATAATAAAAAAAAATCCCCACTACAAAAAAGCCCCACCATAGTCGCCCCGTTTGGCCAAAACTATACATACCACATATCAAAACAACTGAAACAAAACAGGGAATTCATTAATAACGTTGATTTTGAGTTAATTTGAAAATTAAAAAAATATTTTATTACATTTTAACTAGCTGTATGTGTTCTGAAAGAAACACAGCAAACATTTTTAAGGTAGCATGCAAAAAAAAAAAAGTTATGGCCCTTAAACTTCAACTTGCGAATATTTGCTAAAAATGCCCACTCACTAGAGCCTTTTCAGGCCGTGTCATGGGGTTATAGAACCTTTTTTGTATTTGAATTTTTTAGGGTTAAAGTTGGAGAAAAATATATTTTTTAATGTATAGTATATATTCTTTTCAATGTTCATATTTATGCAATAGGACCATTATAAATGAATTCCCTAGTGTGTGATGGTCTTTTTGACTGCCTGGTCTATAGAGTAGGGAGCAGCGCCGGCACTGCTACTTCAGCGCTATGCAGTGAGGAGAGTACAAGGCAGAAGTGGTAATAAACTGCTGAGGCCCATTTAAAAAAGGGAATTGTTCCTGGACAATTGCTTTACAGAAGAACCACAAAATATTCATCTTAGAGTATCTAAGTTTAATTTACTTCTTTCTTCATGGAGCATTTATAATCTAAAAATATAGTTTTGTAAAGTTGTAAATAAAAAGTGCAATAAAGACATTTCTGCCTGTATTTATTACTGTGCTTAACTTACAGCAGGACTTGATATTTTACACTGCTGGAGAGACTCTTATCCCTCACAGCACTAAATGAAACTTAAAATTTAATTTTCGTATCTCAAACACTGCACACCCTGGGGCCACGCTTGCCAATTAACCTCTGTCTTGTGAATGTATCTGCAGAGAACAAACTGTACAAATTCCATGCAGATTTTGCTGTTAGTTAGAACTGAACCTGCACCCTGATAGGCAGAGGTTTAGCTAGGGCTTCAGCATAGGTGGGAGGGGTAACCCCCAGAGTGGGCCCCAGGCCCACGTATACTAATATTCCACTATCATGCCCATATAGTGGTATAAACTGGGTCTCCTAGACTACAGTACATAACACAGTAGAAAAAACTCTTTTGTGACCGGAGCTCAAAAACGAAAAAGACGATCCATGCACGTTTCCTCCTTATTTGTGCACCAAACACAAGGGATCACTTTCAGGAATAAGTCACCATTCAGACCAGAAACCGTCAATATTTTCACTCCTGTCCTAGTCTCCTCCACTCACTGTATATGAGAGACATATCCAGACATAGTGTAGACAGTTTCAAACTTTTAAAACTTTTATTTCCATCATGCCCCGGAAGAAGCAGAGGCGAAACCCTGGGTCGGGCAAGGATTGGCGTCCTCGTGGAGTTATTTGTGATATGCGCATTTTTATCTACATATGTGAGTAGAACTGGAAATAAAAGTGTAGTATAGGTGAAGTAGTGTTGTACTATAATCTACAGTGGGATCGGTGTAGTAGTGTGTAGTACTATTCTATAATCTAATGTATGATATGCGTAGTAGTGTTGAGCTGTTATCTAAGGTAGGATAGATGTAGTAGTGCTGTGCTACAATCTAGTGTAGGATTAGTGTAGTAGTTCTGTGTTATAATCTAGTGTATGTGCTATGTATTATCATAGAGAATACAGTAGTGCTACACTAGTCCCAGTATACAATACTACCTAATACTATCAAATAGAATTGAAAGCTGGGGAGTGGGCCCCTCAAAGTCCTAGGGCCCAGAGCCGCTGCCCTCTTGGTAGCTACGCCTCTGCTGTCAGGTTTTGCCTTGAGTTTGTATCCATCCTCTCAGCACTGTTATCAGTATTCATTATAATCACTCTTCCTTTGTTTTACTCTGCCCTTAATAGTTAACTGTTTACCATAGTTAACCATTATATATGTTGATTTATATATGGGCACACAGTTTATACTTTTTCTGTTCTTGAGTACATACCCCAAGTTCCCATATTAGTGGCAAAGGCCACACGCAGAACAGATCAACCTACAGGTTTAAGACTCCCTGAACAGGAGTTTTTCTAATAAGACTTATAAGGTGGCATATGTATGGCGGTTGCCTTTTAAAACAATTATGGTGAATTATGTGGTATTTATTAATTTTCAGTATAAATATTATGGACAAAGTAAACATATTTTCTTGTCTTTGCACTCCACAGTACTAAGCTTTAGAGAGAGGTGCTGCAAAACAGCAGGGAAGTCAGCTTTCATTCACAGAGAACAGCTGCTGGATAGTTGATCCACTGACTTTACAGCAGGATGCAGATTACGTGTAATGTAGTGGAACTGACCTCTGCCAAAACACTAAGCATATTGTGCATTAAGAGGCTAATAGATATAATCATTTGCTTGATTGCAGATTACCACTGATATGCCTCGGCCTTTCTAATGGTCATCATAACAAGAGCAGCTAATGAGAATAGTATATCTATGTGATTGATCCCATAAAAATGAATGTGTTAATAGTAGCCTATGTCTGGTTAATTATGACAAAGGGTACAAAAATAATCTCGTATGTTTGTGTAGCTCCATGTCAACAAAACAATGAGCTTTCTTTATTGTTTTCTCATTGAAAATTTCAGTTCTTCTCTAAAACTTGAAGCCTAGAAATTTGGTATAATTTTAACTCCTTAACATTAACATTGCTCGTCCTAATAGTAAGGTGTATCTGCATTAAGAAAGTAAGGAGAGGGCTCATTGGTTGAACCCTCACTATGTAAAATAGGTAGCTGCTATTGTATTATCCTTAGCATTGGTTGGCTGAGCTGTCAGTCAAGCCTCAGTCAATCAATTCTAGGGTTTTCTCTGGCCCAGCAATGTGAATGCAAGCCAAGAAAAGGGGTTGGAACGGCACCATGCAGAGGTGCATTGATGGTGGAATAAATCACTTCACTTTTCATTTATTATTGGAGTGCTGCTTCATATCGCTTTCTTCTGCAATGTGAATGCAGATGTCACTATGCTGGGGAGGAGAAGGAGACAGGCTGCCTGCTGGAGTATGTGGTGGCTGGTAGACTGCTTCACAGAAGGAACAAACTAATTATATACAAGCGGTCCCCTACCTATAGATGACCCCTAGTTAAAGACGGACCCCTCTGCTCACTGTGACATCTGGTGAAACTCTCTGGATGTTTTACTATAGCCCCAGACTGCAATGATCAGCTGTAAGGTGTCTGTAATTAAGTTTTATTGATAATCTTTGGTCCCATTTCAGCAAATATTTTGAAAATCCAATTGTCACTGGGGCAAAAAAAAAATTTTGTTTGGAACTACAATTTTAAAATATACAGTTTTGACTAACATACAAATTCAACTTAACAACAAACTGATGGACCCTATCTTGTAGTTCTTTGGATTTTTTAGATTCCTTATTGTGACTTGGCTTGTTTTTGACGTTGAATTTTATCTGCCTAGTCCAATATCATGCTTTAATTATGTTATCTCTTTAGTCAGGCATTTTTGTACTTTAAAGCCTTTGTGGTCCTGACCCAGTTTGTATGACTCCTCTTTAGTGTTTGTCTGTCCTCAATGTCTGTCAACCAGTTGTCTTTTGTGGATAGTGCAAGGCCTATAAGAGGCTGTGGTGAGATTAGGGTTGACTCTCTTCTTTGTTTTTCTGACAGAATCTCAGGCACTAAAAATTGTAGCAGTACCGCCTCAAACCCTAGTTGACCACATGCAAGGACTGAGGCAAGTGGTTCACATGCTAACTCCTCAGGTGCGGTTGCTGTTGTGGCTGTGAGAATTGTAAAATTTTACCGCCAATTAAGGGCAAAAAAATTGCACTGGCAAGCCTCAATGTTAAAGAGAAATGTGCTTGAAAGTGTCATTTTAGAATATTTTTCCTTAGTTTGTTGTAATTTTGTAGAATATTTGCATTTCTCACTCTATAGTTTCCATCTACAAAGTGCCATCTGAGCGATATCTGTGTTGGAAAGTCTTTGGGAGGTAATAATCCTTTTTCTTTTTTATGTTTAAAGGAATATTCCAATGTCTTTTAAAACTGAACAGAATCTAAGAAATCGGTGTTTTCCTAACAGAAATGTTATTCTGTAACAGTAAAAATTATTTTTTAAAAATAGAAATAACTATGAGCAAACTGTCAGTAAACAGAAACTGCTACATTTTGAAAACAAAGTCATAAATTAAGCTGTGATGAACCCTCATTCTCAGGTCACATCACAGGTTGAATTACCCTAGATATCCTCACAATTTAGTACAAAATCGCAACCTTGCACTCATTTATACTCTTTTAGCATTGCCACCACCTATATACTTTACTAATCGTTACGTAATAAGAAGGCAAATGGGCGCCCTGTCTTACATAAATAACTCAACAATTAAGAAACCCAGGTTACAGATTAGTCATCTAGCTATAAGATTACTTAAAACTGGTGTAACAGGTGCTGGCATATGAAACCTCTCTGAAGGTTCTCTTGGATGTACTGAGACATGGCGGCTGTCTCATGTCACGGATCGCGGGCACACCCATTCCCCTCTCCGTGGCGTGGCTTCCCCACCGGATCTTTGCGCTATTTAGTGAGAAGAGAAAGCTTGCCTTGCGGTCCTTGCATTTGTTCCCATTCCTGTTCCTCGTTGATCTCCTGTTATGACCTTGGATCTGACCTCTTACCTCTGCATCTCTGCCGTACTTCAACGTTGGCTGCCATTGCGGGCTGGTCACAACTGTGGAACTACTTGGTGGCATCTCTTCCTGTCCTGACGTTCTCTGTGACCCCCAAGTCCTTGGAGGGGCTACCTGCATGCCACCAGGACTTTGCAGATGTTTTTTCTAAAAAAAAACAAGCAGAGACTTTGCCACCGCACCGTCCCTATGATTGCTCTGTGGATTTCCTGACAGGTGTCTCTCCTCATAGAGACCCTGTATACTCTATTTCTGTTGATGAGATGGCTGCCATGTCTCAGTACATCCAAGAGAACCTTCAGAGAGGTTTCATATGCAAGTCCTCCTCTCCAGCTGGCGCAGAGTTCTTTTTTTGTAACCAAGAAGGATGGCTCCTTGTGACCCTGCGTAGACTATTGCGGGCTGAACAAGGTCACTGTTAAAAAACGCTACCCCCTGCCGTTAATTACTGAATTCTTTGATTGGCTACGCGGTTCCAGGGTGTCCTTCAAGCTGGATCTTCGGGGTGTCTACAATCGCATCCCAATCCACAAGGGTGATGAGTGGAAGATAGTGTTTAACACTCGTGACTAGCACTTCAAGCACCTAGTGATGCCCTTTAGACTATGTAATGCTCCTGCTGTCTTCCAGGAACTTGTGAATGACATCTTCAGAGATCTGCTGTACACATGTGTCGTGGCTTAGCTTGACATCATCTTGATCTTCTCCCCAGACCTTGAGAATCATCACTCCCATATACAGCAAGTTCTTGGTTGTCTCTGGGCCAACCATCTCTATGTTAAGCTGGAGAGTTTCACCAACGCAGACTTCCATTCCTTGCTACATAATCCCTGACAGAGGCCTCCAGATGGATCCTGCTAAACTGTTGGCAGTTCTACAGTGGCCATGCCCAGAAGGTCTACGAGCCATACAGAGGTTTCTGGCTTTTGCGAACTATTATTATCTGCAGTTTATTCCACATTTTTCCTCTCTGGTGTCTCCCATCGTGGCACTCACCAGGAAGGGTGCCAATCCCCGTGCCTGGTCTCCTGCGGCTGAAGAGTCCTTCTCCAGGTTGAAGTCCGCCTTTGCTTCATCTCCTGTTCTCACTAGGCCTGAACAGAAACCCTTTTAGCGTGAGTTGGATGGATCCTCCGTAGGAGCTGGAGCAGTGCTCACCCAGAAAAGGCCCAAAGGCCGAACTCTCACATGCGTCTTCTTTTCTAGGACTTTTTCTCCTGCAGCGAGAAATTCCTCTATTGGTGACAGAGAACTGTTAGCCATTACGCTACCTCTGGAGGAGAGTATCTACTGGAGGGAGCTCACCATCCTGTCTGTGTGTATACTGACCACAAGAACCTTCTGTACCTCCAGGCAGCCCAGCGTCTAAATCCCAGGCAAGCCCATTGGTCATTGTTCTCACGCTTTAACCTACTGATTCATTTCCGTCCTGCGGACAAGTATACCATGGCTGTTGCACTGTCCTGTGCTTCGGATGTTGTTTGTGAAGAGCCAGTTCCTCAGCATATAATCTCTCCTGAACAACTTGTTGTTGCAGCTCCAATGGATCTTGGGCAGCTACCTCCCGGCAAGACGTATGTTAGACCAGCACTCCGGAAGAGGATTCTGTCTTGGTGATATTCTGGGCACCCAGGGGTACAACGTTCCATGGGCCTCATCTCCCAGTATTACTGGTTGCCAGATCTGGTCAAAGATGTTCAGAATTTAATGGGATCCTGCTCCTCCTGTGCCCGTAAAAAAACCTCTTACCTCAAACCGGCTGGACTATTACTTCTTTTGCCAATACCCAGTTGCCCTTGGTCCTACGTGGCTATGGACTTTGTCATTGATCTTCCTCCCTCCTCTGGCAATACTATCATCTGGGTGGTGACGGGCCAGTTTTCCAAGATCTCCCATTTTGTTCACCTTCCTGGTCTTCCGTCTTCTCCACGGCTTGCCATTTTGTTCTTCCAGCATATCTTCCGGGTGCATGGACTTCCACTGCACATCATGGTGGTCTTATCCAGAAAATCAACTTTGAAGTGAGATGTAAACTGGTTGTATAAAGTCAAGGATGCAGAGATTTTAACACTTAAGTAATGCTCTATTTTCCTCAGAAAACCCCCATCACTGTAATTGATGGCCCTGCACCCAGATACATCACTAACCAGATATCCTTAAGTCCAATGCATAATGTCAATCACAGAGGAGCTCCCCACCTTGACTTCAGTGTTAAACTCCCCACCTCCTTGACTTTCTACAACCAATTTACATCTCACTTCAAAATTTATTTTCTAGATGATGCCACCACAATGGACAATGAACAATGAAAGAAACTAGAAGACATTATGCTGTTTGACAATATCCTCGTAGTGGCTTATTAGGCCAATTGCTGATGACAGGATCACTTTAAACAATAACTCTGTGACCATTTTGGACTGGCCCAGCCACAGCCCTGACCTACACCCAATTGAGCATCTCTGAGAAGACTTGAAAATGACTTCAACCAACATTCACTACCCAACCTGAGGAAACTAGAGAGGATCTGCAAGGAAGAATGGCAGAGGATCCCCAAATCCAGGTATAAAAACTTCTTGCATCATTCCCAAGAAGACTCATGGCTGTATAAGCTCAAAAGCTGCTTCTACTCAATACTGAGCAAAGGGTCTGAATACTTATGACCATGTGATATATCAGTTTTCTTGTTTAATAAATTAGCAAAAATATCTAAATTTTGTTTTTTCTCTGTCAAGATGGGGTGCAGGGTGTATATTAATGAGCAGAAAAATACATTTTTGGATTTTACCAATTGGTTATAATGAAGAAAACTGTGAATTTTTTTTAAAGGGGTCTAACTATTTACCGTACTCCCTATACATAGGTGAAGGTGAGTACATATTGTGCACAGAGTTTACTTAGTATTTAGCTAATAAAAGTATGTAATAAGCAATCTGCCTTACAATGACTCTACACCATCAAGTCTATTTATATATTTTAAAATAAACATTTTTATATAATATGACTTATGTAAAATGTTTTTTTAATATTTTTTTTAGAAAACTGAACTAATGTTCTTTGTTTTGAAACTCTCCAAAAAACATAAAGAGCTGAAATATTCTACTGAATTCAAGTAGCAATCCCACTATCCCTCAGGACATAACATCTGGGTACGGTATGTATCTCTAATAGCCTTACTGAAGATGGTTGCATTTGCGAGAGATAAAAATCAATTTAATATGCCCGCAGCCTGTCAGAGGAAAATGAAGAAATGATCAGTAACCTCATATTTGAGCACTCTAATATCACTATGTGCAACATTAGCTGAGGGAAAATTATTATTCAACATTGCAGAATATAAATGGCCTGCAATGAACAGTATTATAAAATCCATAAATAGGCAATATTCACCTTACCAGATACATACCACACCATTCACACCATTAATTACAGACAGAAGGATAATTTTCTTCTATTGAAACATGGAAATATATCCACAGGAATATATAATATCATCAGATTCTCCCTGTCTCACTTCCATCTCCGTTTTGCACTTTGCACTTGAGAATACACATATATGCTACACAGAATTATACTCATAGAAACATACTCCTCCACCATATTTGTAGCAGCCAGCAGCAGCTCTTATTGAAAAAATGTTCACAGCAGCCACCTTAAAGATATGCTCACAGCAGTTCTCTTAATGAAATGCCCGCTGCGCCCCCCTTAATGAAATGCCTGCAGCGGCCCCCTAATGAAATGCTGGCGAAGGCCCCCGTATTGAAATGCTTTAAGAAAATGTTCTCAGAGGCCCCCTTAATGAATTGCCGGCAGAGGCCCCTTTAATGCAATATCAGCACACACCCCCTTCATGCAATGTAAACAGAGGTCCCATTAATGCAATGTCCGCAAAGGCCCCATTAATGCAATGTTTGCAGAGGTCCCCTAACGCTCCAGCCTCGCACACTGTATGATGTTTACACAGATGGCATCCATGGTCCTTTCCCCTGTATATGAGGAACCACCAACTTTCCCAAACGGCAAGACTAGTAATAAATACTCCTTGGATGACATGGCACTTCTTGTCGTGTACACTTCCTTGCCTATGACTCATCCCACCAACACTTCTAAATCACTCTTGGCCCCCATAGAACTTGAAAATACTATACAACTAAATTAACTAAATTCACATTTAACAAGATTTATTAAGCCACATCAGAGAACACTACAGCTCCACATTTACATTTACACTAACATAGGTCCCTCTTCCCAATTGGACCCATTGGACTTTGACTATGTAGAAATTTGTTTACGGATTCGGGATCAGTGGATCTTTTGGACCACCGCGAGAGGTGGGACCAGAATCTAAGTGGCACCTGTTCCTCACCAGAGCCCCCCGCAAAGCAGGATGGTCTTGCTGCGGCAGGATACCACCAGGTCATTCCACAGGTGCGACTAGCCCACAGTGGCAGCCGAGGTCGAGGTACCTTAGCAGAAGACAGTCTCGTGGTCAGGTTCAGGCGCAGGGTCAGGGCAGGCAGCAGAGATGCAAGGTCAAATCCAATCCGGGGTCAGCAACGGGAGGTCCAGGAGACATTAATAGGAACCATAATACAGGGTGTGCACTTTATGTTATGATATGTATACACTCACCGGCCACTTTATTATGTACACCATGCTAGTAACGGGTTGGACCCCCTTTTGACTTCAGAAATGCCTCAATTCTTCGTGGCATAGATTCAACAAGGTGCTGGAAGCATTCCTCAGAGATTTTGGTCCATATTGACATGATGGCATCACACAGTTGCCGCAGATTTGTCGGCTGCACATCCATGATGCGAATCTCCCGTTCCACCACATCCCAAAGATGCTCTATTGGATTGAGATCTGGTGACTGTGGAGGCCATTTGAGTACAGTGAACTCATTGTCATGTTCAAGAAACCAGTCTGAGATGATTCCAGCTTTATGACATGGCGCATTATCCTGCTGAAAGTAGCCATCAGATGTTGGGTACATTGTGGTCATAAAGGGATGGACATGGTCAGCAACAATACTCAGGTGGGCTGTGGCATTGCAACGATGCTCAATTGATACCAAGGGGCCCAACGAGTGCCAAGAAAATATTCCCCACACCATAACACCACCAACACCAGCCTGAACCGTTGATACAAGGCAGGATGGATCCATGCTTTCATGTTGTTGACGCCAAATTCTGACCCTACCATCCGAATGTCGCAGCAGAAATCGAGACTCATCAAACCAGGCAACATTTTTCCAATCTTCTACTGTCCAATTTCGATGAGCTTGTGCAAATTGTAGCCTCAGTTTCCTGTTCTTAGCTGAAAGGAGTGGCACCTGGTGTGGTCTTCTGCTGCTGTAGCCAATCTGCCTCAAAGTTCGACATACTGTGCATTCAGAGATGGTCTTCTGCCTACCTTGGTTGTAACGGGTGGCGATTTGAGTCACTGTTGCCTTTCTATCAGCTCGAACCAGTCTGCCCATTCGCCTCTGACCTCTGGCATCAACAAGGCATTTCCGCCCACAGAACTGCCGCTCACTGGATGTTTTTTCTTTTTCGGACCATTCTCTGTAAACCCTAGAGATGGTTGTGCGTGAAAATCCCAGTAGATCAGCAGTTTCTGAAATACTCAGACCAGCCCTTCTGGCACCAACAACCATGCCACGTTCAAAGGCACTCAAATCACCTTTCTTCCCCATACTGATGCTCGGTTTGAACTGCAGGAGATTGTCTTGACCATGTCTACATGCCTAAATGCACTGAGTTGCCGCCATGTGATTGGCTGATTAGAAATTAAGTGTTGACGAGCAGTTGGACAGGTGTACCTAATAAAGTGGCCGGTGAGGGTATATCAGATGTTTGATCAAACATGAAGGAAGTGAACACTGTTGCTGATCCCTATTAAAAATAAGTGGGTGTTCCAATATATCCAAATACATCTACAGGCAATAATTTTTTCATTTGAAATGTATGTATGGTCAGAAAATGACCTATTGTTAAAATGTTTGTTTTAAACATTTCCCTCTTAGCTACTGTATACTGAAAATATATGATGTAGTATAATGCCTCTGTAATATCTGGATGCAGATAATTATGCTAATGAGTCAGAAGGGCTCTTGGGGGTGTTGCCATAACTCCTTGATTCTGCAGCTTAACAGGCTATTATACTGCAATCCCCCACAACCCCTGCTCCCTCAGCACTTCATCCTCTGACTGATGTAATATTACTGCAGTAAAGGAAGTTTCACCGCATAGAAGTGCTCTGTATACAGTGTACCATCCTTGTGAATCTGCAGTAAAGAGGGACTCTGGTAACACCCCAAACCCCCAGAGCCCTTCAGTCTAATTAGCATAATTTGATTTTAGAAAGAAGTAGGCCATTGATAAAAATGGTTTGTCATGCTTGATTTTGATGGTTGATTTCCTTTACCTAACAGAAGAGGATAAATGATTGACCAAGGACCATTTCTAAATATTAAGCAAACATGTCTGGTAAAGGTATAGTATGTTTTTTTTATAACGTAACGCTTTGAAAAGAATCTGCACTTTTTAAGACTTTTTTGTTTTTAAAACACCTAAGACTAGGAATTAGGTATACGTTAAGGAAAATAATGTATTGCCACTTGAGAAAATGTATACATGGTAGCAGATAAACAGATAAAAGCAGGCACTGAAAGACATATGACATGTATACATAATCTAAAATAAATTTGATTTACCAACATCAAATGAAGATTAATGGCATTTTCTACTCTCAAGTGAAAGACTTTATTATGCAATACAATAGTAAATGCTTTACATTCATCACAGTCTTTGAAAATAGAAGTTAAATATTGCATTAAGTGAAACTATATAAAGATACAGTATATATCATTTTCAAAGCTTTAGTATTTTATATAGTTCTATAAAATAATGGTAATAAATATATACTGTATTTTTCGGAAAAGAAATCCTTTGATTCTCTCCAGTGCGCCTTATATAAGACCGTACTTACAGACAACAGCTACCTTGAACTGTGCACAGGTCTGCCACCTGCTGGTCATTCATCCTTATAATCAGGTGGGCTTATACTCCGGTACGCCTTATATATGAACCTAGACGTTTCAGCAGGCATTTATTGATAGTGCGCCTTATAATCCCGTGCACCTTATAGTTCGAAAAATATGGTATTTTTTATTTTTTCCAAGGCTACGTTCACTCCACTGTCAGGACTTCTAATGTTGTGCTCTATTAGCAAAACAATAAAAAAATTAGAATCTACTAAGGTATGCAATTATGGACACAAACATGGATCCCAAAAGACAACTTTAAAGGGCTTGGCCATTCATCTATTAGTATCATAGTAAAAGAGGTTAGAAAAAGACATCAGTACATCAAGTCCAACCTATACATTATATTGTGTTGATCCAGAAGATGGCAAAAAACCCTTCAAGTCTGATGCCAATTGGCCCAAAGCAAGGAAAAATTCCTTCTCAAATCCTAATATGGTGGTCACAATAACTTCCTCAATCAGCAGAAACTACTAACAAAAATTTCTATTCCCATACAATGTTATATTATTCCTCTCCAGAAAGGCACCCAGGCCCCTATTGAAATATGTTTTTTGTAATGTAAGTGTGTGGGGCAATGATACTAGGTAATTTATAAGAGTTCTACTCATCTGTCTTGATATGTAAAGTGAAGCCTCCTGTCTTCTACCTCATCAGCCAAAGATTCCTGTTGTGTCATCTTATCTGTTCACAAACAATTGCCCTGCCAGGACCTTATGATAGTATTCATGAATATAACATCAAAGTCCTGCAGGGCAATTGTTAATGAAAAAAGATTGAGATCACATGACCCTCCATCTGCGGCCATTTTATGGTCAGGAATCTCTGACTACTGATGTAAAAGTAAAATCTAGGCTAAAACCAGTAGTAGAAAACAACCATTTGTGTTTCCCTGCCTAAATGGAAAGAAAAGTTGCTGCAATTTCCTTATATATAATGATATGACTGTGATTATGAAAGAATCTTTACTGAAATGACTTTAGTTTGCTATGTAATGCCACCTTAAAATGCTTATACAAATGGTACCTTATGCAGTGACATAACTAATCTATGTTTTTTCATGTATCATATTCTTCACTCTCTGCAATGAATCTTCACTCATCATTAATATCTTTATTACAGTTAAATCATATTGAAGCCTGGGCCCCTCATCACCCTGGCCGCTCTGGCACCGCTGATTTATGATGTTTCTATGAGGCATGCATTCAGTCAGTGACATCCATCATTCTATAGTATTACATGTGTGCTACATGATTGACTTCACTGCACAGTCTATACAAAGAATTCACTATGTATGTTCTGGCAATTCTGGGGTCATCAGTTTTTTTGGCCCAAGATGATTTGTAAAATTGCATTTGCAAATATAAAACTGTCAAGAATTTATGTGATAAAAACATGCTAGAAGGTTTTCTGAGCTTAGCTAAATTATAGCTGACATTCTAGAAGGCAAAATGTTCATTTAGACTGAATGTGTGTGTTTCCACGTAAGCAATAAATAATCCTGACAGATTAACAGAATGAATGACATATTTAATATGTTATTCAGAGCAAATCTGCTAAATGAATATTAATAATACTATAGGAATGAAATGTACGTGATAGTAATGTCATAGCAATAGAGAAACAGAAGTTATTTCAACCAGCCTGTTATGTAGAGGTCCATTACCTACTAGTTAATATGGTAGAGCTGCACCTCACCCCACTTTACTAGAGCCAAACTTCAATACTAAATATAACCTATAGACAGATGTGGTGCTGTTTTTTTAAGGACATCTACCACCAGGATGTAGGATTGTAAACCAAGCACACTTATATACGGATGTGTGCCTCCTCTGGAAAGATCTGTTCTTCTTATAGCTTCTTATGACCTGGTTTTGAAAAAAAGGCTTTTAAAATGATGCAAATGAGCCTAATGAGCTCCAGGCTCCATAGATGTTAATGGTGACTGGAGCCCCTCAGGTTTATTTGCATAATTTTAAAGCGTTTCTTAGAAACAATAGTATAGGAAGCTTAAAGAAGAGTGTATCCTGTCAGAGGGAGCACACACCTGTATGTCAGTGTGCTTGGTTTACGATCCTTCATTCTGGTGATAGATGTCCTTTAAAAAATAAGTCATATTAGTCTATATTTCTATCTTGCAATTTTTTCTACATTGTAGTAGACCATTTGTATGTAGATAGTATCTAGGATACAGTACAAGGTTTCTCAAGGGGAAAGCAACACATACTGTAAATTATATGTACAGTTCAAGGCTGAA
Organism: Engystomops pustulosus; assembly: GCF_040894005.1. Taxonomy (NCBI): domain Eukaryota; kingdom Metazoa; phylum Chordata; class Amphibia; order Anura; family Leptodactylidae; genus Engystomops; species Engystomops pustulosus. Next base: position 192,343,497 of record NC_092412.1, on the reverse strand, counting down.
AAATATGTATTCTGGCTTATAAAATTTTTGTGTATAAAAGACTGCAATAGAAACATATAACATTACAAACACTATAATGGAAGGCTCATTAAAGAGGATTTTCATCTCCTCCATTAATTTCAACTCCTCCTTTATATCCCGTAGATACTGTAAATAAACCACTTTGGATGATTTCTAGAATCATAGAATAGACAGCAGCTGCATGACAATGAAAATCAATTTTATGACGCTTTTGAATCAAAAGCAGATATATCATTTCGCTTCAAAATTGTTGCATCTGTTGATTTGTGAAAATTTTGCACCATTAGGCCTCTTGCACACTAGCGTTGCGTTTCACGTCAGGGTGCAATGCGTGAAAAACTGACGTTTTTGCTGCGTTTTTGTTTCATTTTTTTTTGCGTTTTTTTGCGTTTTCGGTGCGTTTTTCACGCGCGTTTTTTTAAGTCAATGGGACTTTTTCAAAGGGACCAAGGTTCGGGAATAAAATGTTTTATTTAATTGAAAAATAATGTCTTCTGATAAGTTGCAAACATCTGCGATCTATTCTTCACTGTTCCGCGCGCGTATATTATCTCCCGACAAGTTAGCAGATGTGAAGAACATTGAAGAATAGAATAAAACCAGTGAACACAGTGAAAACAGTGACCACAGGATCATTTAAGAGAAAAACACAGTGCAGAACACAGTGCAGAATAGATTACAGATGTTCGGCACATCTGCTTACTTGTCGGGAGATACGCGCGGAGCGGTGCGAACAAAATAGCATGTGAAGAACAATATATATGTGTGAAGAAGACATTGCAGATGTATGGAAACATCTGCAATGTGTTCTTTACACACATATATATTGTTCTTCACATGCTATTTTGTTCGCAGCGCTCCGCGCGTATCTCCCGACAAGTAAGCAGATGTGCCGAACATCTGTAATCTATTCTGCACTGTGTTCTGCACTGTGTTTTTATCTTAAATGATCCTGTGTTCACTGTGTTCACTGTGTTTACTGTTTTTATTCTATTCTTCACTGTTCTTCATTGTGTTTTTTTAATTAAATGATCGTTCGCGAGCAGGGGAAATACTGTTATACTGGTCACCTAGCAACCCTTACGTTTAAAACGCATTGCACTCGCATTGCACTTGCAATGTTTGCGAGTGCAATGCGTTTTTGATACGTCCCCATAGACTTGAATGGGGCGTGAAAAATGCGCGTGAATCGCAAAAATAGAGCATGCTGCGATTTTGACGCGCGTGCAAACGAACGCAAGCACGCGCGTTGAAAACCACGCAAATGGAGAAAGACCCATTGAATACAATGGGACAGAGTGCAATGCGAGTTCTGAGCGTCAAATGCACGCGCAGAACTCGCGCGTGAAAAACGCCAGTGGAGAAGGGGCCTTATTGAGACTTTTTAGTAAGCAACTCCAATTTTCAGTTCATTCAAACTACTCCAGATTCATACATGCATGTGAATGCACACGTGGTATGTAAAATTGCGTGGTGAGATTTTTCAAGTCAAAAATGGCACAGAACCATTCCATTCTCCTAGTGGGGCAGGAAAAAAACCTAGAAACTAAAATGTTTTCTGCCACATTTATCAAGATGTGCATAAGACATATAGGTAGCTCCTAAGACGCAGTAAAAAACTGACTGCATGCATAAGCCCGGACTCTCATACTTACCCCCGTTTGTCCCCTTTAACCCCTTAACGCTGAAGCCACTTTTCACCTTCCTGACACGGCCCATTTTTTCAAATCTGCCCTGTGTCACTATAAATGGTTATAACTTTGAAACGCTTTAACATATCTAAGTGATTTTAAAATTGTTTTCTCGTGACACTTTGTACTTCATGATAGTTGAAAAATTTTGGTGGTATGTTTTGCATTTATTTATGAGAAATCAGATATTTGGTGAAAATTTGGATCAATTCTCGATTTTCAAACTTCAAAATGTTCTACTTTTTCCACACATAGTCATAACAGCAAAAGAAACTTAATAACTAACATTAACCGAATGTCTACTTTATGTGGACATGGTTTTTTATGCATACTCTTATTTTTGTAGGATGTTATGGGGCTTTGAACATTAGGTGCGATTTTTCACATTTTCATAAAAACCGCAAAATCCTGCTATTGAGGGACCTGCTCAGGTTTCAAATCACTTTGAGAGGCCTAAATAAAATTAAAACCCCTTAAATTACCCCATTATAGAAACTACACCCCTCAACGTACATAAAACAACTTTTATGAAGTTTATTAACCCTTTAATTGTTTTACAGGGGTTAAAACAAAATCAGATACAATTTTGAAAGTACATTTTTTTGGCTAAATTAATGTGTTTTTCAAACAATGTACAAATTCTCAGTGGATAAAATACCAAAACGCTTCACAAAATTTGATACCCAATCCCTCCCGCATATAACAATACCCCATATGTGGTGTTAACCTGCTGTAGGGCACACGCCAGGGCATCGAAGTGAAACTATGGCTATGGCTATACAATCTTTATTTTTTTGGCAATTTGGACATATAAGGGCTTATTTTTTGCGATATGAGATGCACTTTACAAATACTTAATTTTAGTGGGTCATTAGGTTATTGATGAGATTTTATTAACTCTTGAATGTATGGGTGAAAAGAAAATTGTCAATTTTGGTTTCCTTTCTTTTTGTTTTTTTTGGGGGTCGTACACCGTACACTAAAAATACTATATTGTCTTTATTCTATAGGTCACTACGATTATGGTGATACCTCATTTATATAGTTTTTAATTTATTTTTACAATTTTACTGGAAAAAAAGGAATATAGAGGAAATCTCATTTGTTTTTGCATCGCCATCTTTTCGGGGACATAACTTTAATAATTTTTTGTTGACAGAGCTGGTTTAGGGCTTATTTTTTACGTGTTGATTTGTCCTTTTAATTGATACCATTTTGGCGCACATAACTTTTTTTGATCACTTTTTAGAACATTTTTGTGAAGAGATTTTATGAAAAATTTACATTTTTGGCGAGTTTTTCGGGTTTTTTTTTACGGAGTTCACCGAGCGGGCCCAATAATGTTTCTGAGTTATTGTACGAATTGCTATGGATGCGACAATACCAAATATGTGGGGTTTTTGGTTATTTTGTGTTTTTTTTCACTTTATTGCATGAATATAGGGAATGTTTGTGTTTAGGGGACTTTAACTTTATTTAATTAATTCTTTTTACTTAAAATGCTTTTATTAAATGTTTTTAACTGTGTTTTTTCACTTTTACAGGTTAGCTTGAACAAGTGATCCACTGATCACTTGTTCAAGCTATTCTTCACCTTACACAGTGTAATACAGATGTATTACACTGTGTAATGTAACACACTGAGCATGCTGCGCATGCTCAGTGTGTTACAGCCGGGTCCTGCCAGAAGGCAGGACCCGGCTCATGGAGGAGGATCGCGCAGCCCCGGGCACCGGCAGTCCCGGGGCTGCGATCGGACCACGGACCCCCCTGGTAAGCGCCGCGGGGGGGGGGGGGTTTGATTCTTGCAAAACGCCCCTTACACGCCGCGGTCAGCGCGACCACGGCCTGTTAGGGGTTAACACCCGCGATTGGAGATTTCTGTTAGAAGGCGGGTGTCAGAAGCTTGACGTAATAGTACTGCATTTTGCGGGAACGCTCCTCCCGCCATGCAGTACTATTACGTCAAATGTCGGGAAGGGGTTAAGGAAAGACACAGACACATAACTTAACTTTTTAGCTTGTGGAGTGATATCAGGGAGTCGGCCACAGCTTTATTAAATTATTTCCAAGATTATAACTCATACTCATAGAGTATCAACTTTATTAACTTTAACGTAACCTTAGTTAATTAATTACCAGAATAAGGGCAACTGAATTGCCAGCCTCATTACAGGGCATGTAGGTACTCACACCCAATTACAAAAACCGCCAGCTGTGACATAGAAATATCTTCTTTAGTTAATATAGGGAGAGAGGAGGGGGGGAGAAATCCAGGAAAGAGGGTGAGTAGGATCACCAGCCCCCTTCTTAAAGCCTAAGCTCGTCCCACCAGGTGTGGCTACAATTAGCCAGCCCCCACGTAGCCCACGACCACAGATTAACCCCTTTCTTTCCAGGGGGCAAACACATTCAACTCCAGATGACCCCAAACCTGCGGGCAGTCAGTAGCCCCACGGCTATATGCCTATGGGCTTTAAAGGAGTAGGATATCTGTTTTTTTGCTAATGTTACTCCCAGAGGCAGTGGACAAGGTTGTACTGAGGACTGATGATTTTTTATATATTTGAGTCCTGAGCAATTTTTTAAGCAGGACAACAATGACCTGTACTGCTTTGGATGGGAGCCCGGGAGTCCAGAGGAGAGTTTATTAGTATCAATATTGATCAGGTACAAAAAATCCCTTTAAACACTTGAGGATCTGATTGATTTAGTATGGTCCACTGGTTCTAGGCTTCTGGATGCTTTCCCTTGATAAAAATATCAATTTAAACTGACTGAGCCAGTTGTACACATGAAATTCTTTAACTTTCCTCTTCACTGGACATGTACAAATATTGTCAGTTTTGACATTGACAACATTGCTGAAACAAGAGGGGGCGGGGGGATTTACTAAGTCAAATGCACCAAAATGCAACTAAAGGGAAATTCAGAGTAGGCACATCTGTGGCAGATCATTATTTTGAATACCTGACTATTGCAAGTGCTCCCTCACCCAAAGGTAGGGCACATCTTATATATGAGAAGGCACTTGCTTCCCCATATCTGAGGTGCTTGGCTCTCTACCATAAACTCCAGTAAGGAACTGGATTCAATGGTATTGACCTTTAAAAAAGATTGTAAATCTGGCATGGCCCAGCCTGTCCTAGTAAAATTTTTAGTACAACTAATACCTTTATCATCAAGGTAAAATTGTTCTAGTTGCACATGGAAACCAATCAAAGTTCCACTTTAATTTTATAATCAGCTGTGGGAAAATGAAAGCCGAGCTCTGATTGGTTGCCATATGACATATGAATTTGAACTTACCTTTGAGTAGTCAAAAACATAAATGTAGACATAGTTTCATTACCAATTTCCAAAAGAAGTTAAATATATGTGACACACAACAAAACAATTAAACATCATGATGTTCCTTTAGATAAGTGGGTTGTCTGAATTTGTCCATGTTTCGGTGGTTGTACAGGAGTTCTGCAGTTAACAACTGGGCCCCTGTTGCAATAGAAATGGTTTGTGATTGCATCCATTTCACCCCTTAGATGCCACTGTAGGTTGCTAATGCCTCTAGGGTACTGGGAATAAAATAGACATATGGATAATTTGATATATAGTATAGTGTATATACAGTATATTTGCTCCCAAAAACTAGAGATCAATACTTTAGTAATTCTTAGTCAAACACCAGCACCCTCTTTCTTGATCTGTGCAATGGGAATGGTTTTGAAATTTGTCCAACAATAATGTACAAGCGAGGACATGAGAAATGGCTTCTTTGTTTCATATATATCTTTTGAACAGACTGTTTAAAGCAGATTTATTCAGCTGTCTAATGCTCAGCAAACAGAAGTGAATAGAAAGCCATTTTCTTTGCATATGATAAATTACTGCATCTTACATCGACTCATCCAGAAATTCCAATGAATTTTCAGCTCATAAGAAGCATGGTTTTGTTGTAGGTCATTAAAGCTTTTAATGGACAATATAATATTGCATTTTTCTCATTTTATGGGATAGCTTAGACAGCTCTACAGGATCATGTTCAGTGAGCAGTGTGAGATCAGAAGTGTCGTCTTATGTCAGGAAGCAAGAAATAAATGACACTCCAATAGCAAGTGCAAATATGAATTGTCTGGTTATGTGAAATATTGTGGCCATGATCCTCTATGTATAAATATTTGGAAGTGTTTAACCTTTTTTCTTCAAAGGACATTGGGAAATCATTGCATCACACATCCATATCTAATGAAGAAATAATACTTATACCTCATCCTTTCATAGGAATAATGTTAGTATGGCATAGTCAGTTCTCATAGAATGCCTGCTACAATAATTAAACTACCAATCTTTTGTCACAAAATTCTATTCCAAAATTTAGCAAATTAAAAGGACATCTATGACCAGGATGAAGGATAGTAAACCAAGTACACTGACATACTGGTGTCTGCCACCTCTGGCAGGATCCACTTTTCTTTTAGCTTCCTATGCCTTTGTTTTACAAACAAAAGTCTTTGAAATTCGTGCAAATGAGCCTGAATCATTCCAGACTCCTTTAAAACCTATCATTTGCATAATTTTAAAATCCTTTTTTTTGTAAAAACCAGGGAATAAGATACTAAAAGAAGAGCAGATCCTTCCAGAGGGGGCACACATCAGTATGTCAGTGTGCTTGTTCTACAATCCTTCATCCTGGTGGTAGATGTCTTTTAAGCTACTCTTTCATCAAATTATCACTCTTTGTGACGAAAGTCAGTTGAAAAAACAATCTAGATGTGACTAAACATGAGCGGACAGAATGTTTGAATTTGGGTTCAGGTTACCCCAACCTGAATGCAAATGTCAGGTCTGTTCTTCACTAGAAGTGACATTTTGCACCAGAAATGTGCTGATTTTGCTGCATTTTACGCCACATGTTTTGTTTTGACCACATGTCAATGTGAAAATTCCAGTTTTATTAGATTGCTTTAAACCTTTTTAATATTTAACCCTACCTTGTCCTTAATCCTCCTTAATCCTTAAACCCCAGTTTAACCATATCCTTGTGTCTATTGAACAGTATAATCTAAATGATTTTTGAATCAGAGCTTCAATAGCTAGCATTGTTTTCTTAGTCAAATTCATAAAAATTTACTTTGGGACTCTATCAATTAATAAAACTAGCTTGCCATCTTTACTGTAGAAGTGTCTGAACATATGTTGATGTTCCAAGGAAAAATGAAGTTCTGTCAGAACCCGCAAATTGCTCTGAATGGGATGAGATTTCAGGTTTCTTTGTTGAAAACCACAGATTTGATTGACAGCTCCCTTTCAGGATCTCTACTTAGGGAAAACTGGGTGTGAGGTTGTGTCAGTTTGGTGTACAGCTGTGGTTTGAGTGATGGAGGGCTGAACCAGTCAGTGCTGTAGGCCATGCCCATTAATCCCTTTACATTCTGCCAATCCCTTCACAGCGTGTTGGTTATTTCAGTCTTCTCTTTGCTATTTCTAGTGCTATTGCTTTGTTTGCATCTATGTGCATCAAACTTTAGCTTCGTTTTAGTGACCATGCTTTACCTTTTTCATCTTGGTTTTGACCCGGTTCTGTCCAACTCTGCTTGCCTGTCTGTATCTGTTGTTTGTCCCTCAGTGCTGTATGTCTCCCGGCGTGACCCCGCTTTTCCTGTCTCAGGCTAGTGTTTGTTATTGGCTTGATGCTTTTCTGTGTGAACAGACTAGTGTGATAGACTAGTGTGAACACTGATCTATCTCTGATTTCCTGTAGCCTGTCTGTTCCATCATCCAGAGGCTGCCAGATGAATTAAGTTTTTTTCCGTGTCACCTTAGAGGGTCTCTCAGGGAATGCTAGTTAGGTTCCTGAGAGTAGGTTTACCATTGTCAGGGCATTTTATCTGCTGTAGACAGTTCCTTAGCCCACAGGGACATCGCAAGGTTAGTTAACAACCACTCACCCAGTCTGACAGCATTCAACAAGTCTGGTAGTAATTTTGGTGGATAGATTCATTTGGAGGCCATGGAAGTTGTATTTAGTCAGGTACAGAGTCTGGCTCCGATGATCCAGGATCTGGCTGAAAGTGTGCAGCAGCAGGAACAGCACCTCCCTACGCTTTCAGATCAGTCTATATATGAGCCAAAGGTTAAGCTAATGTATCTCTTCTTGGGAGGCAGAATTTTTTCCTGATGCTCTAAAGATGTCCTCGGTAGATGATTATTTTTTTCTGCTTTGGGATCGTTATATGAGGAATCTGACAAACCCAGTTTTACTGAAGGATAGTTAAATGGGGTTTTCCCACGAAAGAAAATTCTCAAATTTCAATCCCCTAGTGATGTTTACACAATAAAGATCATTTTAACCCCTAGCTTTAAAATTTTACTCAGTTTTATTAATGTTTTAGCTCCTATAATTCCCTATGCTGGACAGTGTAATATTCCAGGGTGTGGGAGGACTTTCTAAGCAGACACTTTAAGATCCTTCTAGTTCTGTGAGCTGAAAATAAATGTGGTTAGATTATTAGTGTACAGGGTTTGTATACACTTTCATTTAGCTTTTGAGCATTGTACTAGTATCTGACACATAGAAAGAGAGATTAGACAGATTAGAGATGATGAGATGCCTATTACACACTGTCAGCCCTGCTACATATCTGTTCTCCCTCCCCAGACAAAGAACATATCTATCTGTAGCTCGCAGCTTCTCTCTCCTCATCATGTGCTGTTTGCTGGAAAGAAGTGAGGGAGTGTCTGTGAGCTCCGTCCTGGACTGCAGGGGGATGGGGCTACAGGCTCAGAGCAGAGAGAGTCAGAAATCTCAGTTGCACGGCATTACACAGAAATCCAAGATGGCTTTCCCTGACCCTAAGTCATAAGTTACAGGGTTGTGTCTAGGAGCAACTGAAATTGTGTACACCAGGACTGATAGATGCAGGTTGGTCTTATATCTGTGAAATGCTGTATTTTTATTAATAAAAGTTGTAAAAGATCTTTATGTAGGGCTCAAAACAGCCCTTATCAGTTGTAAGGTGAATTTCAAATTAACTTTTATGGGATGAGAGCAGACACCAATCTCTTAGAAAATGCAGACTCAATGTTTATTAGTCTGCAGAAATTCATCTTCATAGGAGTGTTAAAAGGTGATAAAATACTGCAGTGCTATAGGCAAGCTAAATATACCAAAAACTCCCATTTAAGACATTCTTCCAAAATGTCGATGAACATTTCTTCTAGAGGCCTTGTTCTCATCTAAACAGAATGGGGGTCATTTACTAAGGGCCCGATTCGCGTTTTCCCGACGTGTTACCCGAATATTTCCGATTTGCGCCGATTGTACCTGAATTGCCCCGGGATTTTTGGCGCACGCGATCGGATTGTGGCGCATCGGCGCCAGCATGCGCGCGACAGAAATGGGGGGGCGTGGCCAAACGAAAACCCGACGTATTCGGAAAAACCACCGCATTTAAAAACCGAAAAAGTGTCGCTTAGGAAGCGCTTACCTTCACCTGGTCCGAGGTGGTGGATTCCGGCGCGTTGAGATGATTTTCAGCGCAGCAGCGCCACCTGGTGGACGGCGGAGGAACTACCTTCATAAGTCCCGGCCGGACCCGAATCCTGTGCAGAGAACGCGCCGCTGGATCGCGAATGGGCCGGGTAAGTAAATCTGCCCCAATGTTTATACTAATTGGCCTTGTGTTAGCTTTGTATAAATCACAACATGGCCTTCAAGCAGAGAAGCTACAGAAAGATAAAGTAAACAACAGAGAGGACACAGTAATTTCTAAACAGTTCACACAAAATGATGTTTGAATCATGATATGGCTGGGCAGTGGTCAGCATAACCCCCGGCTAAGACGTCTGTTTAGACCAAAATGGCATCTGTAGAGAAATCTCTCACACTGTGAACTGGAGAATGTGTGAATTTTGTTATCCTTAGTACATTTAAGAAACTTGTCTTTGTGGGAATACCCCTTTAACTGATTTATTCCCGTGCAAATGTGCTGCAGAAGATTATTGCCCTGAAGTTTGAAGTGGGAGTGATTCTACCTCAGCAATACAGAGATCTCTGTAGGAAAAATACCCTGTGCTTCTTTGCAGCAACTACGATCATTTCATCCAGTGCTGCTCGACCAGACCTCTTGTGAAGAAACATCTGCTTCTAGGTGATAATTGAGGAGGTCACTTAGGTTCCCAGGTATTTCTGAATCCTCAGATGAGATCACCTGTGGGTGATACCTTGACTGTAACTAAGGTGTCTGACATGGCCATTGTTGACTTTGGTGCCTTTGACATCAAGTCCATCAGTCCTAGTTATGTGACTTACAAATTTCTGAACCCATGAAAACATCTGAACCCTTGCCTGTTCAATCTAAGCCATCTCAGCCTTCTCAGGGAGTGACAGTAATTTGAGCGATTGTTGACCTTATCTCTAAAATGTGTAATTTCTTTTTACTAGAGAAGTTGCCTAATAACAAGGAATTTGCCACCGTTTGTTGACAATGTGGCACATTTACTTACCCTGGTACCATTCTTTATTCATGGATGCGTTTTTAGGCAAAACTGTGAGAGAGCCAAATCCCTTGGCTGAGAAGCAACCCCACACATGAATGGTTGCAGGATGCTTTACAGTTGGCAGGAGACAAGACTGGTGGTAGCGCTCACGTTGTCTTCTCCGAACAAGGTGTTTTCCAGATGTTCCAAACAAAGGGGATTCATCAGAGAAAATGACTTTACCCCAGTCCTCAGCAGTCCACTCCCTGTACCTTTTTCAGAATATCAGTCTGCCCCTAATTTTTTTTCTGGAGAGAAGTGGCTTCTTTGCTGCCCTCCTTGACACTAGGCCAGTCTCCGGCTCACAGTGCATGCAGATGCCCTCTCACCTGCCTGCTGGCATTCCTGAGCAAGCTCTGCACTGCTGGTAGCCCGATCCTGAAGCTAAAACACTTTTAAGAGACAGTCATGGCGCTTGCTGGTCCTTCTTGGGCGCCCTGGAGCCTTTTTTGCAAACTCTCTCCTTGAATTCCTTAATGATGCGATAGATTGTTGATTGAGGTGCAATCTTTCTATCTGCCATACTCTTCCCTGTTAGGCCAGTTTTGTGCAGTGCAATGATGACTGCACGTGTTTCTTTAGAGATAACCATGGTTAACAGAAGAGAAACAATGATGCCAAGCACCAGCCTCCTTTTAAAGTGTCCAGTGGTGTGATTCTTACTTAATCATGCCGGATTGATCTCCAGCCCTGTCCTTATCAACACCCATACCAGTGTTAATGGAGCAATCACTGAAACAATGTTAACTGCTCCTTTTAAGGCAGGCCTGCAATGAAGTTGAAATGTGTTTTGGGGGGAAAAGTTCATTTTCTAGGCAAATATTGACTTTGCAATTAATTGCTGTTAAGCTGATCACTCTTTATAACATTCTGGAGTATATGCAAATTGCCATTATAAAACCTGACGCATTAGACTTTGTAAAAATTAACATTTGTATCATTCTCAAAACTTTTGGCCATGACTGTATATCTGTTGTTTATCCCTCAGTGTTATATATCTCCACTTTCCCTGTCTCAAACTAGTGTTTAAAATTGCCTTCGGTTATCTGTGTACTACTGTGTACACTGGTCTCTCTGATTTCCTATAACTTTTCTGCTCCACCATCCAGCAGCTGCCAGATAAAGTAAGTTTTTTCTGTGTCCCCTTGAAGGTTTTCTCAGGGTCTGTTAGTTAGATTCTTTAGAGCAGGTTTGCCTTTGTTAAGGTGGTTTTATTTGCTGTAGGCAGGGCCTTAACCCACAGGGACGTTATAGGGTTAATTCGTCACCACTTACCCAGCCTGACAGTTTGCACCAAAATCTGTTTGTGGATGCGCTGTTGCTGGATAGGTTCAGCACATGTTCCACTCACTTTCAGTGACCAAAACAGCTAATAAAATCCTGTTCATCTTGACTAATTAATTGAATATCCAAGACTTGTAGATAATACATTACAGCTCGGCCCAAAACGTGTTTATACATTCAACCTAACTTCTGTGGATTTATGGTCATGGATTTATCATCAAATGATAAAGTTGTCAATTTTACGCATCTTGCACATGATCGTAAGACTTCTACATAGGTCGAAAAAGTTGCAAGACAAACATGATCTAAAATTAAATGAAGTGGTACAACTGGTTATAGCATAAATGTAACAGAGATGATACACATAGGTGCAGTGACATCAAACATACACTTATATTTTTGTACTGCCTCACAAAATAGGTTTTTTACATTGCCATTTACCACCCAACACCTGCTACCTAGAAGTATATATTTTATTAAGGATTACGATGAGAATAAAGTACACACATCTACTGTCTCTGTAAATGTTAGAGGCTTCTGTAGAAAAGAGCGTAGTTTATTTGTTGGACGCATTTTCATATAGTAGTTGAAAGAAGAAATATAATCAGGATATTTGCATTTTTGTGGTTGGTTTTCCATCATTATACCATGATAATTTGTATTTAGTATAGAAATAAAACCAAATACAACTAGAAGGTTGCACAAAATGTTTTAGAGAAATTATAAACCTACGGAAATGTCAATGTAGACATTAAATCCTGGCAGCAGGACTAAATTTATGAAAGTTATTTAGGGTGTATTTCGGTCAGCCGCGATTTTTATATGTTAGATATATTGTAAAGCGTATATTTTTTGATCAATGTTGTACAATATGCATCGTAATACAGAAAACAAAATAACTGCAGGGAACAGTTCATTGTATAAAATATGTTTCCTGCTAAAAGCATTTGCTCATCTTAGTATTTCAGCATTTGCGTATCAGTTGCAGTGGCTATGGGACCCATTTCTACCAATTTATAATAACAATAATTCTTTATTTATATAGCGCACACAGAGATTACGCAGCACTGAACAAAGCATGCCAAATTCGTCCCTGTCCCCATGGGGCTTACAATCTAAACAACCTACTAGTATGTTTTGGAGTATGGGACCATTTTGCCTGGGTTGTAGCCTCTGCATTGAGTCATAGGAACTTGCAGCCCTGTAACAGATGCCCCAATGTCATCATCATTATCTCCTTGCTGCTCTCACAATGGCTCTCACCTCCTTCACTAATGCAGACGGGAGCTGACAGAGATTTGCTTGTAGTAGGGGGTCAGTTCATAGCCACATAAGAAAGAAGGGTAGGGCAAGACCGTTTAAAGAGCTGGCATAACAGTGGGGAGATAATGATGATCATCATAACTCAATACAATCTGCTGGCAGGGAGCCAGGTATAGTGTAATCTACTTTTTTAAAAGGGAGTGGGAATGTTCATTATGGAAACAGAATGTGAATTTATATTAAAAGGCTATGGAAATCTGTAATTCGGTGAAAATGTGAAATCCCGATGGCAGTTTCCCTTTAAACAATTTGTGTCTTTCTGTCCTGCACTCCACTGACATCTCAGAGATGAAGGAACCTGATTAAGTTTGTAATGACTTAACTCTTTACAGGCAGTCCCTGTGTAGTTTAGTTACCTTAGGGAGATGAATCATCCAGGAAAAAATTCTCTAGTTATGTAAATAATTGATCATTAGCCTTCTTATCTGTATGAAGATAATTAATCCTGGTGACCCAGAGAACAATAAACCATTATTTTTATGGTATGGTGAACGACCACCAAACACTCCATTTTGTTTTAACCCCTGTTTGTTAACAAATGTTTTAAAGTTGGTTTCCCATACATTGAAGGGTATAGTTTCTTTTATGGGGTAATAATGTGAAAAATTGCACCCACAATTCTGAGCCCCATAACATTTTAGAGAGCATGCATAAAGAACCTTGCCAACATAAAGCAGACATTCTGGAAAATTTTGTTATGAAGTTATTTGGTTGCTGTGGCTTTCTGTGTGAAAAGCAAAAACATTTAGAACTTTAAAATTTAGAACTAGAAAATTAACAATTTTTAAAATTTTTGCCAAATTTCCATTTTTTTCATAATTCAGAAGTTTTGTTATTCATTATTTTCATTATTCATTTACCCCTCAACGCTCTGCGCCATAGCTCTACAGCGCAGAGGTGCGGGGAGTGTATGAAGAGGGCTCACAGGCTGAGCCCTGTTCATACACAGGTGGGGGTTGTTGCATATTGCAGCAAACCCCCACCGCTAATAACCACGGTCGGTGCTGCCGTCGGTTATTTAAAAGACGACGCTGCCATCTTTCTTTAGCTTGTCACTCCCCCGAACGTCATTGGTTGCCATGACAGCCTCGGTTTTTGGCAGACCCGAGTCTGCATGGTTTCTGAGGATTCGTTACAATGAGCTAGTGGCTCATTTTAATGTATCCTATGCAAAAACGCCATTTACTGCAAAACAGTAGTATTGCAGTATATGGTAGGAACAATCAGACCATCTAGTGTTAAAGTACCATAAATGGTCTAAGAAACAGTGAAAAAAAAAATTAAAATTTTTTAAAAATTAATAAAATATAAAAAATTGAAATCACCCCCCTTTCCCTAGAACTGATAAAACATAATAAGCAAAAAAAATCACAAACACATTAGGTATCCCAAAATGCTCGATCTATCAAAATATAAAAACGGTTATTGCCGGTGGTGGGCTCCATAATGGGAAATGGCACCCAAATGTCCAAAACGCAACTTTTACACCATTTTACATCACATAAAAAAATGGAATAAAAAGTGATCAAAATGTCGAGTAGACCTCAAAATCATAGCAATGTAAACTTCGGCTCATTTCGCAAGAAAATTACACATCACACAGCTCCGTACCTAAAAGTATGAAAAAGTTATTAGCGTCAAAACATGGCAAGATTTTTTTTTCTTTTTTGTACACATTCGTTTTAATTTTTGTGAATGTACTAAAACGCAATAAAACCTGTATAAATTTGGTATCACCGTGATCGTACCGAAAAAAAAGAATAAAGCAGAGATTTGGAGTGCACAGTCAAAGTCGTAGAATCTGAGCTCACAAGAATGTAACCACATGCGTTTTTTTTTTTCAATTTTTCCACATTTGGAATTTTTTTCCAGCTTCCCAGTACACGGCATGGAATAATAAATAACAATTGGGAAAGTAAAAGTAAAATAAGCCCTCACAAAGGTCACGGAAAAATGAAAAAGTTTGCGTCCTTAAGGGGTTAAAGTACAATGTGTGACAAGAAAACAATCTCACGATTACCTCGATATGTTAAAGTGTTCGAAGGTTCTAACCAGTTAGAGTCACATAGGGCAGATTTTTAAAAATCAGGCTTGGTCATTTAAGGACATCTACCATGTTTAGAGATGGTCAGTGTGTCCTAGTAAACTGATGATACATGTCCTTTAGATGTTAATGACTTTTGTATTGTGTACATCTCAAGGGAAAATAGGCCTCACCTGTTTGTGTCATGTACTGTATAAATATGCTCTGAATTTTTGATTTTATATGCTTTGAAGGGGTAATAAAATCCTCCACACCTTTCAGTTGTACTCATTTACAACATTGAGGTAATAATTATGCAGATTTTATCGTATTCATTTTCCAGCAGAACTTTAGCAGTGTAATGTTTCCAACAACTATACCAATTACTGTCATTTGTAAAGTTTAGACTTGTCCTTTTTCAGGCAGATCTATAGCAGTAATACAATGAGAGAGAATTATCTCCGCCAAAGTTTAAATCTTATTCTAGACTTTTCTGGTATTCATGAGGAACACAGCATATACTTGTACATTTAAAAACCCTGACGTACCTATTGTGAGGTATAATATTAACATAGGTAAAATTAGCACACATATATCACATAAAGGTAGTGTATTTGAATTCAAAATATGGGATCTAAAAGGGGAATCCTTACTATTCCACATGGCCAAATTTTGGTGCTTTTATAAAGCTTGTAGGCACATTTACGCATTTCGGATGAAAAGTTGGATATCCTCAATGTATAATGGAATAAATCTATGAATCATGTATTCCATTATGATTGAAAGAAAATTACCATCAAAATCTATCATGAAAAACCAGAGACACTTACGCATAGATCCAGGCACCATGACTGTGGTAAGTTTCTTCTATTTGTAATCCATTAAAGGGTAGCCCCTCAGACTCATTAACATACTTTTAAAAGTGGCTTTTATAGGGAGGAATTTCATGAATAACAAATACCTTCTGCAGACAGGAGTGTGTCTTTCCAAATCCTGCCCAATCAAAAGAATTTATCACAGGTTGTCAGAGATCAAAGTGTGCAAGCATGTCAAAGATGATTTAAGAAAAATTAGAAGCACCCAGAGCAAAATGTCAAGTACCATAGCAAATTATATGAACACTGATGTATATATAGAAAAAGTCACGCCTGTGGTGCAACTTGGCGGTACCACACAGCAACAAGTCCAACCTGCTTTGCGGTGGGCTCCGGTTAAGACCGGGTGCCACTCTGTTCCCAGGTGTCAGTTTACGCCAACGTTCGCGGTGGTACAGAGGATCCACTACACCTGGTTCCGGACAATGGCCAAAAACCAGATGATAGCTCGGTTCTCTTTCAAACCAGCAAATTTTTAGTTTACAAGCAACATTCATTGTTGGCCATGTATGCCTGATCTGCAAAAATAGACAATGCTCTGTTCAGTATTTCTAGGTTCTAAAATAAGGTACAATTTTCAAGTAAAGTCGTCACTTCCTTGGGTATAAATAGTAGCAAACTTTATTCATAGTGGTATAGCAATCCAAAATTCAGTCACGCAACATTTTGGGCTTTAACTGGTCCTTCATCAGACATGGACTGCAAAAAAGGTGATAAGAGAGATGGTGTTAGGATCATTCTTTAGGCCAGCAGAAGCAGTGATAGCAGCGTTTAACTGCACAAGGAGTGCAACTATATGCCGCCATCACTACTTCTGTTGCTTCGAGAGGTTACTACCATCATAAATCTCATCTCTTTCCTCACAACCCATGCCTGATGAAGGACCTGTTACATAACTAAATTTTGGTATACCACTATCAATAAAGATTGCTACTTGTATACCCAAGGAAGTGTCGACTTCACTTGAAAATGTACTGAACTGGATGGTACCCTAGTCATGTACCCAATAAATGGTGGACTGACTCGTATCATCTGTTATCTAAAATAAGGAGCAGGCAGCTAATAAAAAAAAAATTGCCATCTACAGCAGAAACCTAGTGTAGAAGAGAATACCCGCATGCACAATTTACAGTCAATATCTCTCCATTACTAAATACAAAATGAAAGAAAACAGGGAGTGTAATACATTACCATCCAGAAAACATTTTTCAGCTTGTTTGTATAATTTAGCACAATCTCTTGCTATGTTTCCCTGAATTATTCACAACCATTAAGGAAGCTGAAAAGTTAATCCCTTTTTTTTATTACAATTTTATGAGTGTATCCTCTCTGCTGCTAACACCAGGAAATGTACAAAAATAATAAATATTTCGTAGCATCTCTGGTTGTGTATAAAACCATGTTGTAAAAGGAAGTCAGCTTCATGACATTCTTCAGTTACTCCTGCCGACTGTAAATGTATATGGTCGACACGATATAAAGGGCATGGAAATATTTATTACCCTTGTGATACAGTAATCAGGCTACAAGTAAAGAAACATGGTAGGTATTTGCTAAGTAAAATATATACTTTCTGAGCAGGTTAACTACTATTTTATCAAACATATATGTGAGGTTTTGTGCGTTTGTGCTATTTAGCTAAATTTCAAATGGATTCAATACATGTCAGCTGTAGGTATTGCTTTCTGTGCTCAGTTATATTTACACTGATTGATCTGTCCTTTAAGGGTGTTTTGTCACCTTGATTAGCAATTTTTTTTTATGGCCACCTGAGAGGTTTCCTTCCAGTGTGCATAACCCCTACCCTTCGGCAATTAAATGCCATGGTAGATACATTGATGACTTTGGCTATGGCAATACCAGCTGGAGCCATTCGCTGATTTTATTTGTTATTTAGATACCAATCTCTACAATCTCATGCTCACTTAGGAGCATCAACTTGTGTCTCTGTCTATACTCATGTAGGTATCTACTTGAAGACAAAAAACAGAGAACAAACAGCACAAATTGGTGCAGGTTTACCCTTATTACGGCATAAATAAATAAAAAGGGGTGAAGAAACACAAAACTCTGGTGAAAACTGTATGTATCGTAAGGTCAAGTTGGATGTTGCAGTCTTGTCCATGATATATATCATGGAAACATGACAAATGGGATAATTAAATCTGTAATCCCTTAAAAATGAGGAATGATGGAGTAATTCCACTGCAAATTGTTCCCAAAAATTCAGTTAATTGAAGGTAAAAAACTGGTACACACTAAAGACAACACGTTTTTTACCCCGATATGGGTGCTTCATCAGGTCTGAGAAAATAGTAAGACATAGCCTGAATATACATAATTCATATTATTTATACAATTATTATGACATAGTAAAAGATAAAATGAATGAAATCCCTTCATAGGTGTTAAATCGACTGGTGTTTAAAAGCGTAATACAGGCGGTTCCTACTGAAGGACACCCGACTTACAGATAACCCCTAGTTAAAAACGAACCCCTCTGTCCACTGTGGTGAAAGCTTTGCTATAGTCCCAGACTGCAATGATCCGCCGTAAGGTGTCTGTAATGAAGCTTTATTGATAATCCTTGGTCCCATTATAGAAAATAATTTTTAAACTGGGGCAAAAAATTTTTTTGTCTGGAACTACAATTATAAAATATACAGTTTTGACTTACATACAACTTCAACTTAAGAACAAACCTATGGAACCTATCTTGTACGAAACCCTGGGACTGCCTGTATATAAAAAAAATATAAATAATAAGTAAAATATAAAACAACTATATATCTAAATAAATAATTAAATAATTAATTTTAATAGGAATACGGACCATAAACATAAAGATACTAAGGTTGCAGTACAAAATTTATCTGTAGAAAGGTGGTAAAGTAAAGAACTTATATGGGTACGCTGTAGATGTTTATATCTAAAAATATGCTGCAGATGGATTAAGTTGCAAGTCATAGTAGCAAAAAGTGCAGTAAAAACTGAATGTACCTGTGTTACTTGATCAGGAGATGGGTTGAAATTGACAGGTGTGTGGGAGCTACACTTCTCTATCCTCTACTCTTACTTACCTATAGAAACCTCTGACATATGACCTGCCCCAGTTGCATGTTCAGGAGAAAGAACCTTACAATGTGGTCCAAAACAAATCAATTCATTATGTTGAGTATGCTATAATATGACTCATTAAAGTGATGTTTTTGCATTTTTCTAATTCTAATTTTTTTGTACTGGCCCTGGACAAAGCCATTTACTACTGTGCACGCCCATTTAATCATATGAAGATAGCAGATGGTGAGTTGATACATGTATATTTTTTCCTTACCTGTATGACTGTGCCCACAGTACTAACTGTTACTCACATACTTCTAAATTTCAGTGTTGTAACTGTACAAGTCACAGTTGGTACAATATTTTGATCTCTTTATATTTTGTAATTTAAGCATTGGAAATTAATCAACCTAGCTCTGTGGATTGAGATTTTTAATGTAAAGTCTGCCCTACTCCCATTAGTATATCATTAACCTTTTAATGTTTAAATTAATTTGGCTGATAGTCCTTTATCAATGGGTCAAAGGGTCATGTGAATAGCTGAAAAGTACTGATGGACATAAGAAAAAGTTGTGCCGGAGAACATAAACTTTTTCCCTTTCCAGTACTAATGCCCCTATTTATTACTCAGATTCTCCTGCTCTATGTCATGCTACTACACTTGTAAATTCATGTTCAATGGGACAAATACCTGCAACCTTGTATCTGTTGTAGAGCCAATAAGAACTGAATCCACCAATGTCAGGGTCAATTAATGTAAACATTTCCTAAAGTTAGCCCTGTCAACCTCCAGCAATACTGTATTTAGCTATATCCATTATAAAATAAAGGGTGTAAATCTCTTCTGCTTGAAATTTTTTTTTAATCTATTAATAAAGAATGATTCGCAATGGGACATTACAAAAATGGGATTAGGATGACTGTGGCAGCATTTGATGTGAGAACAAAAACTCAACTTTCTAATACCCTGTCACTTCCTACAGCCATGTTAATTAAGCACAGAAAGGTCACACATTCATAATATATAAGTAGATTCAACCCAGTAACAGGACTCTAGCTCTGTAAAATTGAACATGGATAACATGATCATAGTCAGAATTAGGTGTATTCATGTAATGTAAACTATATACATTTTACAAATTAACCATTTTCACTGTATGATTTACAAACTTATGTATATTTAGTAACAAGAAAAACAACAAGAAGAAAAAAACACTCTAGAATATGCCTTGAATAAGTCACAATTGTCTCCCACTTGTGCCACCTTCAGGCCCGGTGGGTGGAAAGGGGTGTGTAGTAGGCTGCACTTGGCATCAAAGTGGGCATCAGAGTTTAGCACACATATATTTTGCAACAAAGGTCCAGCTCACCAGTATTTTGGGGGCAGTTATTGTCACAGTGTGTGCCGTTGACCCCTTCTCGCACCAGAATGAGCAGTGCAGAAAAATATCAGATTGATCCAGCACCAAAACTTCCACTTATTTGAAAAGTTTTCAGTCTTCAGATTTTATTGGAGAAATTGCAATTGTTCCATAAAAATATTCAGCACAGGTACAGGAAACATCATACCACCTACGCGTTTCAAGTGAAACTTGGCTTTTAATCATAGTATCATAGTTTATAGGGTTGAAAAAGGACACATGTTCATCAAGTTCAACCATGGAATGGAAGAGATTGGATGAGGAAGGGATTTAGGGGAAACAATTCTATATAACATAACTGTCAATATTATTTAGGTGTGAAAAGGCATCTAGACCATTCTTGTAGCTCCCTGCTGTCCCTGCTGTGACCAGAGCCTGAGGCAGGCTATTCCACAGACTGGCATTTCACATAGTAATAAAGCCTTATGGCCTCTGGTGATTGAAACATGACTGATGATTAGTGATGTGCGAGTATACTCGTCCGAGCTTGATGCTCGGTCGAGTATTAGCATACTCGGCAACATCTGCAAGTTGTTCTCTACACATATTGTTCTTCAAATACTATTGCGGAGAACACTGTTCTGCACGCGTGTCTCCGGAGCAGATCGCAGATGTCCCGGAGACACGCGTGCAGAACGGTGTTCTCCGCAATAGTATTTGAAGAACAATATGTGTGAAGAACACATTGCAGATGTTTCCAAACATCTGCAAGTTGTTCTTCACACATATTGTTCTTCAAATACTATTGCGGAGAACACCGTTCTGCACGCGTGTCTCCGGAACAGATCGCAGATGTTCCCGAACATCTGCAATCTGTTCTGCACTGTGTTCTTTCACTGTGCTCGTTCAGTTTGTAATTTTACTGAAAAATGCTCGGGTCTCCCATTGATTTCAATGGGGCTTGCTACTCGAAACGAGTACTCGAGCATCGGGAAATGTTCAGCTCGAGTAACGAGCACCCGAGCATTTTAGTGCTCGCTCATCTCTACTGATGATTAATCATTGCATGATTAAGAGCGCGGTTGCGCTTGAAAAGTGTAGCTGACATGATGTTACCTGTAACCTATGCCTGTGCTGGATGTGTTTTATGGAACAATTAGAGATTCTCAAAGTCTGAAGACAAAACTTTTTAAATAACTGTAGTGTTTTGGGGCTGGCTTTTCAGTGTATCTGGCATGATGTGTAGGGCGGGGGAACATCAAATGCTGGTGAGCTCAATTACCCACACATTTCCATCAGTGAGGTTTCCCATAATGCCACACAGGTATATATCAACTTCTCTCCGCCATTCAAAAGACACTATTAAAATGCTAATTTAAGTGTCCTATTGTCTAATTTTTAGAGAGGAAATAGAATTGTCTGTTTAGAGCTAATGTCATGTTGCACAGCTCCCCTCAGAAAAGCTTACTTTTGACTGGTTTAAGAGTTAAGGACACTGTAAAAAGAAAATCAATTGTTAAAGAGGACAATGTTAGTGTGTATAAAATTCTGTGAATTTTCAATTTCATGCATAACATCATGTCTGGCGAAGAGAACTAGTATTCTCAAAAGCTCACCATCTAATATACTCAGTTAGCCTCAAAAAGGTATCGCCTGATTTCTTCACTCTTCTTCTGCTCTCCATGGCTAACATGGTACAAATCTACACTACTGAGGACAATGTTAGAAATAGGAGGTATTACTTCAACTCACTGGGGCAGATTTCTCAAAAATTTGATAAGGTAAGACAGTTAGACAAGACAATGTTATATTTCTCAGGTTGATCAAAGTGTCTCATGCTGGATGATAAATCTGAAATAGTTTAAGGCTGCCGAGTCGTACTTTGCATGTCCTATTAGTTGACTTAGTTTGCAGAACTCTTGGAAAGATTTGTCATATATCTGACTTATGGACTGCCATTGGCTATTTGCCAAGCGCTTGGTGTTTCACATTTGTGTAATGTGACCCACCTGTGCTGGCTGTCACCTAAACTAGAGCTACAAGGAGAGGAAATATCCTTGTGTCCTCTTAACTGCAATGTTGAAATACATGTGTAGGGGTTAATGAGTGAAAACCAAAGGGGGGTGCGGTTAAATAACACCGTTGAGATAAGCTCAGCACCTTGGTGGCACAGTGTGTCCACAAACTGCTGATTTTTATATATGCCTTTTTATTCCATATACTTACAAAGGGGAGGACTTTGAGCGAAAAAATTACAAGTTAAATTTACCTTTCTAAAATTCTAAATAAATCAGTAGTACAATTGAGTACAAGAAAACATTCATATGACAGCAGTTCTTCCATCTAAGATTACTTTAACTTTAACAATGAAATCTTGTAAAACTTTTTATCAGTCTGCTCCAATCATCCTGGATGATTCATATTTGGAAGAGGTAAAGTCACCTTTTAACACATATGTAAACCTGAATTTATTATGACAGATTTTCCAGTCCTCATACCATGATTAAATCACAGGCCATTGTGGACACACACATTTCTGTTACTGTTTTGCCCATAGTAATCTACACTTAAATGATCCACAGCCAGATACCAGATATGTATTCACACATTCAGAAGAACAAACAACTTCCTTAATCATTATCCGATTAATAACCGTAGTAATGCAATCTCAAAGATTGTTAACTCATTTCTTTTCTAAATATAATTTAATTCTTAGATGTAATTGCTAATGAATTTTGATGATGGAACAATTACTTTAATGACTTAATGCTGGTTATTATACATAATCTGAATAAGGGTAATTGTGACCTGATTTATTTGACTTTGTAGTGGATTCTGATGAAGATATATAACAGTCTCAAATCCATTGGCTTATTAAATACATTTCAGATGATGAACATATCATTTACATATTATGATTATTATCAGTTATAATAAGAATCTCTTTTTTTTGTTATGTTGTAATACTCTAGAGCCAGTGTTTAAATTACAGGAGGTCCTCTACTTAAGAACACCCAACTTACAGACGACCCCTAGTTAAAGACTGACCTCTCTACCCACTGTGAATGCTCTCTGAATGCTTTACTATAAGCTCTCTGAATGCTTTAGTATAGTCCCAGACTGCAGCGATCAGCTGTAATGAAGTGTCTGTAATGAAGCTTCATTGATAATCCTTGGTCCCATTCAAGCAAAAAATTTTGAAACTTCAGTTGTCACTGGAGTAAAACTAAATTTTTTATAAAATATACAATTCCAACTTACATACAAATTCAACATAACAACAAACCTATGGGATCTATCTTGTACATAGCCAGGGGACTGCCTGCACATTTTTTGCATAATTATTTTAATGACAAGATAAAAAGAGACAAACTAGAATAGCATTGTTTGGCCAACACGTTTTCATTGAAGTTGAGAACAGAGGTTGATGGAAGACACAAGTAAAAAATAAAAGCCAAAAACTATACAACAACAACCCAACCACATGAACCATTGGAAAGTAAAAAAGAAATTAATAAACAAGGACTGGTTCCACAAAAAACAAACCCTCACACATCTCCATTGGCAATAATATAAAAATGTGTGTGTCATGAAAAAGGCAATACAACAAAAAAGTTTCTTCCTTTTTGTGGAAGGTGATTTTATTATGCAAACCTTAAAAAACATAAAAATATAGAAATATTTGACGTTGATGTAACCCTATCGACCTTGGGAATAAAGATATCTTGTTACTTATTAAAATGGTGAACACTGGTGATATTTAGGATGATATTCATATTTCAAAATATACACTGGGCTGGGAAAAGTCATATATCAATTGATTTGACGACCAGTGACATTCTGTATTCCTTAAACAGGTTAAAGTTGTATGGATTGGTTAATGGATTGAGCCTGCTCCATACGCAGCAGTTTTAAAGCAATATATATGGGCTCCATCAGCCCTTCATGCACTGTCCCCTTTATATGGCAACTATAGTGTTTGGCAAAGTTATATATAACTTACATCTATCGTTGTAAGTTATAGGCAACTAACTTTTGATTATACAAGCAATAACATTTATTTGCTATAATCGCAATACCTCTTTAAAGATGACTTTAGCAAAATAATGAACAGTAAAAATACATTACTAAGCAGCAGAGACCATCTTAAACTTTCCAAGTTTTTCTTTTTTTTTTTAGTAAATGCAGTGTGAAGTACTGCTGTAATAATAATTCTTTATATAGCGCACACAGATTACTCAGCGCTGCACAGAGCTTGCCGGATCATTACAGTACAGCTGTACAGGTTAGCCGAATGTTTCGGAAAAATGTTATTCGACCCGAATCAAATCATGTTGAATCACGTTAAAAAACAGATGTTTGGGGGAGACGTCATGGCTGATCTAATTTGATGTATAAGGCATTAATGTGTTGAAATCCTGGCCAATCCACGCCTGATTCATCTTTACAAAGGTCAGTCTTTCCACATTACGGATGAACAAGTGGGTTCTCCTTTGGGTAACGATGGCCCCCGCCGCACTGAACACCCGCTCTGATACCACACTACTGGCCGGGCAGCACAGATTCTCTACTGCAAACTCCGCAAGTTGTGGCCACACATCAAGTTTGTCTGCCTAATAGTACAGGAGATCCCCTACCTGAGGTGGTAGAGTGCTGTCCAAGTAGGCCACCACCTGGTGCAGGGTCTGCTCCATGTCCTGCTGCTGCTGGTGGTGGCCCTCCTCACTAGGCGGATGAAGGAAGATGCTCATTAAGGACTCCAAACTTAAGCTGCTTCTGATAAAGCTGCTACTGCTTCTACCCCCCGGCCATATCTCTCCACTGCAGCCATGGCAGTAGAACGTGAGCGATGACTGCCAGGAATCCCCTGGTCAGACCTGACAGTGGATGGACAATGGCACACATAGGCAGTGCCCAACTTTCTACACAGTATTTATCTATAGTATGGCAGTTGTTCCTCCCTCTCGGCAGCTGGAAAAAAGGCACCCATTTTGGACTGGTAGCGGATGCCGGATGTTGACTATTTGGCTTTCACTAGTTAAGCAAAGAAGCATGCTGTGGGTCATCTGCGCAAGTGACTCTGAGGGACTCCATCTCCACGGTATACTTCCACGGTGCTTCTGGGTCATCTGCCTCATCTTCTATCTACCCCAGATGCTCCAGCTCCTCCTGTCACCTGAGTAAAAAAAAAACACTAATTGCACCAGACTCTGCATGTGCTCCAATGTCCTCCTCCTCCTCCAGTTCAGCCCCCACTGGACTCATGTGGCCATTAGATGTAGTCGCCACTTCTCCAGTGCCCTGACCAGCCAGATTTTGCAGCATCAGTTCCAGGACATGAAGCAGTGGAATAATGTTATTCATCACGTAGTCCTGGCGACTGACTAATGACATGGCCTCTTCAAAGCGCCTGAGCAAATGGCAGGTGACACGCATATGCTGCCAGTGGCTGACATCAAAGTTACACAGGGGTGTACTCCTGTCCGCTTGCATCATCAAAAAATCATTAATGGCTTTTCTCTGTTCATGCAGGTGGTCTAACATGGAGGCTGGAATTCCAACGGGTGGAAACTTTGCATATCAGCCTATGTTGGGGGAGGCCGTCCTGCTGCTGCAATTCGAAGAGGGTGTACTTGGCTTTGAAAGAATTGATGAAGTGCATGCACAGTTTCCTTGCCATTTTTAGAATGTCTTGAATGGGTGTAAGACTTCAGGAACCTTTTGACAACCAGATTGAACATGTGCGCCATGCAGGGTGCATGGACCATCCCTCCTCGGTGCAGCGCGGACACCATGTTCCTCCAATTGTCTGTCACCATGGTTCCAATTTGCAGTTGTCATGGAGAAAGCCACACATTGATTTCTTCTTGCATGACGCGGAGTAGTTACTTCCCTGCGTGACTTTGTTCGCCCAGGCAAACCAGGTTTATAACTGCATGACAACGCTGTGCCCTGCACATGTGGTTTAGTGGAGCAGCACTTAGACTTGTGGAGGCTGAGGTGGTGGAGGTGGAGGCAGACACTGGCACAGGAGCAGCGTCTCCTGATCAAGTTGTTGGTGTGGCTGGGCTGGAAGCACATTCACCCAGTGGGCTATAAAGGACATGTACTGGCCCTGACCGTAGTTACAGCTCCACACATCTGCGCTGCTGTGCACCTTGAAAGAAACCGATAGGAACAAGGACTGGCACACCTTCTGTTCTACATATTTGTGAAGGGTTGGTACTGCCTTTTTGGAAAAGACATATCGGCTTTCTTGGTTCGGCACAAGAAATGAGTTCTCTGAAGGGTGCAGAGTCCACGACTTGGAAAAGGAAGAACTGCAGAACCAAAAACTTGGACAGGAGTACAGTGAACTTCGGCACCTTAGGATGGCTGGACGCATACAGTTGTCTCTTTGTAATCGCCCCATGTAGCCAGGCGTAGCGAGGAGCAGGAGCATCTGTACCGGAAGATGTTGTCAAAGACATACAGCTCCCTTAGACAGAGGTGCTGGAGCCTTGACTGGTTGAAATGGCATGTGTGCCACTAGCTGCTGCTGCTGTTGCTGCAGCGGTATAATGGACCATCACATCTGAGACACGTTTCTCCCAGGCCATTGGATGGTGACGCTGCATGTGGTAAAGCAGGGCCGTGGTGCCAACGTGAGCTCCCTGGCCACGCTTCACTTTCTGCCTGCAGATTCTACATATACATATGCTCGGCTCCTCTGCTGTCTTAACAAAAAACTGTCACACCACCGAGGTGGTAATTTTACCGCCAACACTCTGCACTGAGTGAATACTAACGCCGCTGCCTCGCTGAGCCCCTGTGCCACTGCTTATTTGGACCTGCGAAGTGGGGTTTGGACCTGCAAAGGGAAAAGTTATGGGTCTCAGACTCTGCTGTGTGTTCTCAAAGATTCATAAATTGTTTATAGTGTCATTGCTGACTAAGGTCATTCTAAGCCTTCCCCCGGCCGGGTATTGCTGCAGCAGTTTAAATATTTTTTATGAGGCGTTTGTATTTTGGTTTTGGGCAGATGTCTGAATAGGGAAGGAAAGTGAGCGAAAGTTCCGATATTAGGATAAAGAAATATCACTTTATATTAGTATGCACTTTATTAAAGGTAAAGGTATATTAGTCTGTAATCTCATTGTCTTATTCCTTACAAAGAAATAACTTGTTGGAGCTACAACGTTATATTTTACTCAATAGGAGAATTAGAAAAAACTTTAAAAGCAATAAAAAATAGAACATATTGAGACATAAATGCAGACCCAAGAAATAATTAAGAAAAATGACTTGATTGTGAGTCAGGAAATTGTATTATTATGACATAAATTTGTATGAACAGGGTGCTTATACTGTTTTGTAGGAGTGTGTTGTGCAATTAAAAGATTGCTTCATATGATGTCTTTGCTGATAGATGACCAGCCGAGCACTGATTGAATCGAAAGAACACCTATTCTTCAGTAAATTAACACTTCCAAAGTGAAGGGGGTCCCTGCATCCTGCAGACATAATAAGAAGTCCAATTACAACATTATCTACAAGTCTTTGTGATCTTGTAAGGGTGCCATGGCAATACTCGGTCAGTTAAATAAATACATCCCTAATTAAATGTTTTCTTGACAGTCCAATGGTGTCTATTCATGTAAAACTATCTTGTGCTTACATGGATTAAGACCTGTGAATAGAGGAGCTTTAAAAGAAGTTTTCTTCATTCTGCAGCTATTTATGTAACATTGCCTATATTAAAGGGAACCTGTCCATATAAAATAAACCCATCAAAGTGAAGGCTCCAGAGGTATAGCTGGCTACATATATATCTTTCTGCTCTATAGGGAGGATTCACAAATTCACAAATTTAAAAGTCAGGAAACTACAGCACAACACAGGATCAGGTCAAATCACATAAACTGCTTTATTTCAGCAAGATGCAACATTTTAACTGCCATGTGATCTTCATCAAGCATCTTCACAAAGACTCCATGGTGGTTAAAATGTTGGATTTGGATTTGGATTTGTATGCTGTCTTTTTTTATTAACAAATTCACAAAATTCAGTTGCATTAGTTCAACCATCAGTTGTGCTGATGTGAGAGCAAAAACTTGTGTTACTATCCACAAGTAGTTTGGAACTACTCCCCTAACTTAAAGATAATCTAACAGGGAGATGTGGAACACTAAACCACCCACAGGTCCTTATGGACCAGTGTTATAATGTCCTAAATTGTCTTATAGCAACTCCCTCCATGGGCACGTCTCTTGTGCTTCCTGCAATATATAGTACTTTAATGAAGCCGGAGTACACCGCAGGGCATAGAACTCCGGCTTCAGTGTGGGACTGTGCAGGCACAGGGAGTATCAAGATAAGTAAGGTATGAAGGTTTTTCATTTTACTAGTGTGACAAAAGGAAGTTGGTAAAGAGCGATTTGGGACACTAAACCACCAGTCCATAGGGTGGTTTAGTGTTCCAAATTGCCATGACAGGTCCTCGTTAATGAACACATTAAAGGAGTATTCCCATGAAGACAAGAATGATATTACATTATATTGTTACATGATACAACAATTATATTATTGTGTAAACATCACTAGAGGTTTAAAATTTGAGAACTTTCTTTGATGGGAAACCCCTTTAAAGACAAAAGGGGGAACTAATTAACCCCTTAGCGCTCAGCGGCATACCATTGGCGCTCTGCACCTGAGCCGAACAGGCATCAGGAATCGCGGGATGTCAGCGGTAATCTACTACTGACCTCCCTGAGTAACACCCGCAGTTGAAGGGGGCTCTGACCATGAGTGTTTAACTCGTTAATTGGCGCTGTCAGCGCGAGCGCAGCATTTAAATTGCCTTTGGGGGGGTCTTTCGCCCAAGCCCCCCCCCACCCTGATTTCTACCTATTTAATCCCACAAAAATTGCAATAAAAAGTTATCAAAAAAACATATGTACTCCAGAATGATACTGGTCCCACGAAAAGCAAGCCATCAATAGTAAAAATATTCTGCCACTTGGAAGACGGCAATACAAACATGATAGATTTTTCCCCACATTAGGGTTTTATTTGGCAAATTTAGTAAAACATAAGAAAAAATATTCAAGTCTGGTCCTCGTAATTGTACTGACCCATAGAATACACAAAAAAAGGTAAAAATTCCAGTACAGTATTGATGCTTTTCTACTCCTGCTGTCAGAACTCGCAAATTGTAATGAATGGATCAGGTTTCAGGCCTTTTGCTGGAAAGCCACACTCAGAGCTGCCTGTGATTGACAGCTGCATTTCTGATCCTGGGAAAGCTGGGTGTGCCTCTGAACTCGTTTTGCCTGCAGCTGCGGTTTGAGTGATGGGCAGCTTAGCCAGTCAGTGCTGGAGGCAGTGTCCATTACTGCTTTATATTCTGCTCAGCCCCTTCATTTGGTGCTGGTTATTGCAGTCTATCTGTGTATCTAGTGATCTTGCTATTGGGTTTCTGGCTATTCTGTGTACTGACTTCTGCTTTGCCTACTGACCATTCTATTTGCTATACGAATCTGTACCTTTGCCGCCATCTTGGTTTTGACCCGGTTTGTTTGCCTTCGCTTGTCTGTCTGTATCTGTTGTTTGTCCCTCAGTATCGTTTATCTCCTAGTGTGACCCCACCTTCCTGTCTGTCTAGTGTCGGTTTCTGTTACCAGTGTGAACACTGACCTATATCAGTATCCCGGTTACCTGTCCGCTCCACCATCCAGCAGCTGCCAGACAAAGTAGGTTTTCCCTGTCATCTTGTAGGGTCACTCAGGGATCGTCAGTTAGGTTCCTGATAGTGGGTTCAGGGACCAGGGCGGTCTATCTGCTTTAGGCAGGGCCTTAGCCTGCAGAGACGTCGCAGGGTGAGTTCGCCACCACCTACCTAGTCTGACAGCTAGCACCAAGCCTGGTTGTGGTTGCGCGATTGCTGGACAGGTGCTGAGACCTGCCCTCCAAAATGCCATCACATGGTCCCAAGAACGGAAAAGCTAAAATTTTATTGAGAAAACTAAAATCCTGGCAGCTGCAGGTCCCTTCTTCCCTTCTGCGCCTCGCTGTGCGCCCATAAAACAAGTAACAGCCATGTTTGGGGGAGTCTCTGTACTGGTGGTTTGTAAGGTGGTTTTTCTCTTTTAATCTTTTGGAAATGTGTAAATTTTAAGGCTAATTGAACGTATAACCGACAAAATTTGACCATTGTATATTTCACCTCCATTTTGATTCAATTACTATGAAGATCTCAAGGTGTTAACAATCTTCCTAAAAGCTGTTTCTAATAGTTTGAGGGGTGCAGATCTGAAAATGGGATGATTATGTAGGGGGGTTTAATGCAGAATCTTTGAAATCTCTTTTAAAACAGTATCTACCCCCAAAATGGTCAATTCTAAAAATTAGGAAAATCGATATTCGATTTGCAACCACGTGACATCAAAATAAATTATCTAGACATTTCAGAAATTATGAAAATGTAAAGTAGATATATGGGACATGTTATTCAGCAACTTATTTAGGTGGTAAATCTATCTGCCTGAAAACACTATGATTGCGAATTTCAAAAATGGCAAAGTTTTTGAAAAATTCATTATTTTTTCTTTTTTTTGTAAATAAACGCAAAACTTATCAGCCAAAATTTGCCACTTAAATGAAGTACAACATGTGGGGGAAAAAAACTATCCCAGAATTGTTTTGATAAGTAACAGTGTTCAAAAGTTATAACCATATAAAGCTACGCAAGTCAGAATACAAAAAATGGGGATGAGCCTTAAACTACAAAATGGCTGCATCCTTTAGAGGTTAACCCCTTAATGACCGCCCTATCGGGATTCTACGGTGGTCATTAAGGGTACTTCTTCTGATGCGATGCCTTTCTACGGCGGCACATCAGAAGAAGTTTGCAGGACATCGGGTCCTGCTTCTGCCGGGGTTCAGCTGTGTTAACACAGCCAAGCCCCGGCGCTAACACCCGGGATCGGAAAAGTTCCGATCCCGGGTGTTTAACCCCTTGAACACCGCGGTCAAACACAGACCGCGGTGTTTTAGTGTATGCAGAGGGAGCGCGCTAGCTATCGGCATCCTGCCGAATGAATCGGCACCCTGCCGAGTGAGTCAGAGGCACCCTTCATCAACCGCAGGGTGCCGATGTCTAACAGGGGGCTTCAGCCCCATTTTAACCCCTTAGACACCGCGGTCATACACAGACCGCGGTGTCTTAGTGGATGCAGAGGGAGCGCGCTCCCTCTGCTAACATTCGGCACCATGCCGACTGAATCGGAGGCACCCTGCATTGATTGCAGGGTGCCTATTAGCTTCTGGGGCATTGTAACCCCTTAGACACCGCGGTCACACACAGACCACGGTGTCTTAGTGTATGCAGAGGGAGCGCGCTCCCTCTGCCAACGATCGGCTGAATGCCGAATGAATAAGAGGCACCCTGCATAGATCGCAGGGTGCCAATGTCTAACAGGGGGCTTCAGCCCCATTTTAACCCCTTAGACATCTGTGTATGACCGCGGTGTCTTAGTGGATGCAGAGGGAGCGCACTCCCTCTGCTAACGATCGGCACCCTGCATGGATCACAGGGTGCTGATATACATTTTATTTTAGATGCAGAGGGAGAACAATCCCTCTGCCAACTACCAGCACCCTGCCATATGGATCGCAGGGTGCTGACATCACTGAATATTCTATTGAAATAAGGGAGACCAATGAAATTGGTCTCCGACCATGTGACCACTGTGAAAACCAATCACAGTGGTCACAGCAACTTGTTGCTTTCCAGAGTTCTGTCTCTCCTCACAGTTGTTACTTTCTCTGAGGAGAGAGAGAAGCGGATACAGCGACAGAAGAAAGTCACCCCAAAACAGACACATATTCCCCCTTTTTTGTTAGCTAACTAGTGCTACAGTTAGGTTACAGTTAGGGTTAGGGTTACAAGTAGGGTTAGGGTTACAAGTAGGGTTAGAGTTACAGGTAGGGTTAGGGTTACAGGTAGGGTTAGGGTTACAGGTAGAGTTAGGGTTACAGGTAGGGTTACAGTTAGGGTTAGGGTTACAGTTAGGGTTAGGCTTACAGTTAGCACTCCTAACTGTAACTTTAACTCTAACCTTTTTTTTTTTTTTTTTTTTAATTTTTATTGATTTTTCCAGCAATACAATCATAAAACAAATAAAAGTGCTACATTACATATAAGAAATTTATAACATGTATTAGGTTTCTACCCTTACTAGTTATGGATGGTTGCTAAATAATTGCCAGTCCAACCGGCTAGTTATTTACTTACAGGTTTAGAGGTGGGCCTCTAGATTGCATTATACATAGATCAATTCAATCTTTCGCATATATTATACCCATCCGCATAAACATAGCATTACCAATATTAACAATGTTTAAACCAGGACATGGCAAACATTTTAAGCACGTATAAGGTACTACATTTATATATAACAAACTTTACACCCTAACCTTAGCTGAAACCCTAACCCTTGCTGAAACCCTAATCCTTGCTGAAACCCTAATCCTTGTTGAAACCCTAACCCTAGCTGAAACCCTAACCCTAGCTGTAACCCAACCCTAGTTGTAACCCCAACCCTAGCTTGATCCTTACTGTTGCATTTTGTTGGCTGTTTTTTGTGTAGTGTTACACTACTTGTTTTTTCGGTGTTTTTTACGTGTAATTTTTTGGTTTAAAAAATACAAAAAACTAAAAAAAAAAACATATATAGTTAGGTAGTGTCATAAGTGTCATTTTTTCCGTTCTTGTGAGTGCAGTTTTTTTGTGTGTAGTTACATATCAGTTTTTTTGTGACAAAAAGTTTTACTACACGTGTACTATGGCTCGTCAAAGGTACACGGTGGAGCAAGCATACACCATGTTATGTTCAGACTCTGAGAGCGACACAGAAATGGCGTCTGAGGTGGAAATGCTTTTTAGCAGTGACAGTGATGACAGTGATGCACTCTCTCTAACTGCTAACGCCACTGTAGCATCCACAAGCACAGGGCGTGTTGGAGGAGAGCCGCAAAACACAGATCGCTCTTCACAATATATGGAGTGGCTACCCACCGAGTCCTTTTCCCCTAATATCCCTGATTTTACATCCACACCAGGGATAAATATAAATGTAGAAAATTTTACCCCCCTAGAATTTTACAAAACGTTTATAACGGACGAAGTTTTGGAGCATATTGTCATCCAAACGAATCTTTTGCTCGGCAGTTCCTGACCGAAAATCCAGCTTCCTCCTATGCAAGAAACTGGACCCCCACAAGGATTGAAGAAATCAGAAAATTGTTGGGGCTCATTGAATATGGGTTTGGTAAAAAAAGCCCTCAATTCGATCTTACTGGGCAACAAACCCCACACATGCAACAACAATTTTTTCTGCGGTAATGCCCAGAAGTAGATTTAAGGTGCTTATGCGCTTTCTCCACTTCAACGATAACCAGCAGGCCCCCCTTTCCAGTGATCCTGGCCGTGATCCCTTGTTTAAAATACGTAACCTTATAACTTTTCTGGAGGAGTCATTTAAGTCGGCGTACATCCCAGAAAAAAATGTGGCGGTAGACGAATCCCTTATGAGTTATAAGGGTAGGCTCTCATTTCGCCAGTTTATCCCATCCAAAAGGGCGGAATATGGAATAAAGGTGTATAAGTTATGTGAAAGCGGTACTGGGTACACCTTTGCCTTCCGCGTATATGAAGGCAAAGACCGCGATATAAACCCCCCAGGATGCCCCAGTGACATAGGTTGTAGCGGAAAAATCGTATGGGACTTGATGCGGCCTCTGTTAAATAAGGGGTATCATCTATACACTGATAATTTTTACACCAGTGTCCCCTTGTACAAGCACCTGCATTCTGCTGCTACAGGGGCTTGTGGAACTATCAGGAAAAATAGAAGGGGCTTGCCGCAAGAGCTTTTGAGAACGCGCCTAAGAAGAGGGGAATCAAGCGGTCTTTGCAGTGAAAACATCCTTGCAATTAAATATAATGACCGCAAGGATGTCTTTCTCCTGTCCACCCTCCACCCAGACACAAAAGTGACAGTGAGAGAACGTGGTTCCACCTCTAATAAAGAAAAGCCGGTCTGCGTCACAGAATACAATAAACATATGGGGGCGGTCGATTTGGCTGATCAGGCGCTACAGCCATACCTGGTGCAAAGAAAATCACGCACCTGGTACAAAAAGGTTGCTATCTACTTGATGCAAGTGGCTGCATATAATTCTTTTGTGCTGTATAAAAAATCTAACGGTCAGGATTCTTTTTTTAAATTTCTAGAAAATGTGGTTGAGAACCTTTTATTTCAGTCTCCTGAGCCCACTGTCAGCCATGAGCCAGAAGACGTCCGACGTCTTGTGGAACGTCATTTTATGCACCCTGTGCCAACAACCCCGCATAAGAAATATCCACAAAAGCGTAGTAGAGTATGCAGCAAGAATGGCATACGAAGGGAGATGCGATTTTATTGCCCTTCCTGCCCCTCTAATCCAGGTCTCTGCAACTATCCCTGCTTTGAAGTTTTCCACACTGTCCCACCTTATTAAAAAATGTTTAATCACCGTTTACTTTTAGGGAGAGTTAAAGTTTTTTGGGTGCATTGGCAAATTTGAATTGTGGCAGAAATTTATCATTTTTAAAAAATTCCAAATATCCCTTATACCCCTTGATGAATACTATATGTGCACGGCATGCTGTGCACTGAAATTGTGCCATTACAGAAACATTTTTAATGCGCATAATTTCTTTCACATTGATTTTTGAAAAGCACATATTCAGTAAAATTAACTACACCTCTTGATAAAATTACACAAGGGTGTAGTTTTAATAACGTGGTCATTCAATGGGGAATTTATTTTTTTAAATTTTGTCTCCCAGCCTTTGCAATAGCTTTTTTGGGGAAAAAAATGTTTCTTTCCTTTTTGTAGTCTAATTCTGCAAAAAATGCTCAGTATACCCATTTATAAATTCATTTGGGGGTATAGTTTGCAAAATGGGGTCACTTGTTTGGGGGTTCCGCTGTCCTGGCATTCCAGGGGCTCTCCAAATGCCGCATAGCGCCTGATAACAATTCCAGCCAAATGTGCTTCTGAAACTCAAATGGCACTCTATTCATTGCAAGCCATGCAGTGTGCGCCCCCGGCACTATGAAGCCACAAAAGTGGCATTTCTGTAAGCAGGAGAAATTGGGCAAACCATTTAGGACATATTTTGTATTGTAACCTCTTGTGAAAAATGAAAAATTTGGGGTTAAAATAGCTTTTTTGGGGAAAAATTATTTTTTTTCCATTTTGTAGTCTAATTCTGCAAAAAATCAAAAGGTGAAAATGCTCAGTATACCCATTTATAAATTCATTTGGGGGTACAGTTTGCAAAATGGGGTCACTTGTTTGGGGGTTCCGCTGTCCTGGCATTCCAGGGGCTCTCCAAATGCCGCATAGCGCCTGATAACAATTCCAGCCAAATGTGCTTCTGAAACTCAAATGGCACTCTATTCATTGCAAGCCATGCAGTGTGCGCCCCCGGCACTATGAAGCCACAAAAGTGGCATTTCTGTAAGCAGGAGATATTGGGCAAACCATTTAGGACATATTTTGTATTGTAACCTCTTGTGAAAAATGAAAAATTTGGGGTTAAAATAGCTAAAATAGCCTGATAACAATTCCAGCAAAATGTGCTTCTGAAACTCAAAGGGCGCTCTATTCATTTCAACCCCCGCCATGTTCCCCTACAGCTGTTTAGGGTCACACATATAGTATTAATATATTTTAAAAAAATTGGGTAACAAACTTTGTTGTCCATGTTCTAATTTAACCTTTTGTGAGTTTGTAAATTTTGGGGGTAAATGAAAAGGTTGTTAAAAAATTTTGAAATTTCTAAATTTTATCACTATTGGGTTTTAACTTTTGTGAAATACTTAAAGGGTTAACAAACATTCTACATGTTTTTAATAGTTTAAGATGTGCAGTTTTGAAAAACCTTAGATTTTTGGGAAATTTCTGATATTTGGGCATTACAAATCACTTTCACAACTGCATTGTTCCCTATAAAAATGGCTTTTGAAATTTTATTAAGAATGTGGAAAATTTCTGTTCAACTTACATCCCTTCTAACAACCTCATAGGATAAATGGATAGTTGAAAAAGATAAGCCAACATAAAGCAGACATATGATAAATGTTAATAACTTAATTACTTGGGGGGTATGAATATTTGTGTGAAAAGCAGAAAATTTCACACTTTGAAAATAGCATTTTTTTCCAAATTTTCACCAAATTCACTCTGTTTTCATAAATAAATGTAAAATATAACGCTCATTTTTTTTTTTATGAACAGAAAGTTAAATGTGTCATGAAAAAACAATATCAAAATCACCTTGGTAAATTAAAGTGTTCCGAAGTTATTATCATCTAAAGTGATGCATGTCAGATTTGTAAAATAGAGCCTGGTCATTGAGACTACAGAATGACATATATAAATTTGGACATGGAATTTTACATCACACTACTGTATGGTAAAAAAAAAGGTAAAAAGTGAACAATAGACATAAACGGTTCACTGTAGTGGATTATAATACAGGCAATTTGGGCGGTAGACCAAGGCCCAAGCCTTCTAGGGGCTGTGGCCCTCAAACCACCCACCAAATTTTATACTGAGAATAACCTTAACTCATGAAATCCTTGTACATCTGTTCCTGCTCTCGAAACGCTTGTACACAAGAGCCATTTCAGGACCTTTTAATGTCCTCCATAGTTCCAAAAACCACAGATTTAAAGCAGGCAGAAGGGGCACATCCTCCATTCTCAAAGAAGCTTCATTCTAGTACCATATGTAGAAGTGAATTCCAGACTTGTAGTTAACTAGGGGTTATAATATCCCTACAGCCCAGAGCCCATGACGCCACTGACTGTTTGCATTTTGAAATGATATACATGGAGTCCCCTGGTTACGTACAAGATAGGTTCTGTAAGTCTGAACAGTTATATTTTATAATTGTAACCCCAAACTAAGTGTCTTTGGTCTCGGTGAAAATAGGATTTTACAAATTGTGGGTTGTCATAAAAATAAGGATTAACAATAAAGCTTTACTCGAAACAACTTTGATAACACTAACAGCTGATTATTGTAGCCTGGCACTAAAGTACAGTAAATTACCAGCATCCAGAGGTCCATCTGTAACTAGGGTTCATCTGTAAGTTGAGTGCCCTTAAGTCAGGGACCACCTGTAATGTAATATATAATTACACTGTAATCACCTTTATCAGTGATGGCGAACCTTTTAGAGCCTGAGTGCCCAAATTTTAACCAAAAGCCACTTATTTATTGCAAAGTGCCAGCACAGCAACTTATTTCTCCTCATTGTTTGACAACTTTCAATCGTTCAGCCTCCTAAAAACACCAACGCGATTGAAAGGAGGAGGGCAAATTCGCCTATCATTGTAGGAAGATTCTGTAGGAAGATTCTTTGAGTCCTGTCTGGTGAAATTTATGCTGGGGTGAGGGCCTGGGTGCCCACAGAGAGGGCTCAGAGTGCCGCCTCTGGCACTAGTGCCATAGGTTCGCCACCACTGACCTATATTCGCTCCAGAGCATTTGTGTAGGACTAGTATCTACTACTGTAGATTTAATGTGTGGTGGTGTTATTGTTGTTTATTACAGTATTTATTTGATAATATTTCTCATTTGTACTTGGTGACTTATAAATTGTAAGCTCTTGTGAGCAGGGCCCTCACTATTGTTTCTTTGACCATGTTATTACTCTAACAGGTTTTATTTTGTATGTATATGTGCCCCATGACTTCTAAAGCGCTGCAGAGTTTGATAGAGCTATATAAATAATGATTATTTTTGTTGCTGATGGTGGGGGCTATATTACTTGAGGCTTTGCTTGTCACTTTCACATAATGTTTTTTCACATGTGTGTCTGACCACAGTATGCCAGGAACCAGAAGAGGTTCAAGGTTGCTTTAAAGGCTGAACATCTCTTCATTGTAACTACTTTTTAAGGAGCAAGAAGAGTAGAAGATTTCTGTATGAATTGTGTTTGCCATTCAGTACAGTTAAAGGAAATCTACCTCCAGGATGAAGGAATGTAAACCAAGTACAATGCCATACTGGTGTGTCCCCAGGATCTACTCTTCTTTCAGCTTTCTATTTCTTTGTTGTTAAGAAAAAAGGATTTAAAATTAAGCAAATGAGCCTGTGGGGCTCCAGGCTCCATTAACACCTATGGAGCCCAGAGCCCCTCAGGCTCATTTGAATAATTTTTATAACCCTTGTTTGTAAAAACCAGGTCATAGAAAGCTGAAAGAGGAGCGGATTCTGCCAGAGGAGGCAAACACCAACATGTAAGTGTTTGGTTTACAATCTTTCATCCTTTTATTTAACAAAGACTGACAGAGGATCAGAGCAGTGGCTACTTGGGAGGTAGGTTTTCAGTAGGGGAGTAATGTTGCTTTTATTATGCTATAAATGTTTTAAAGATAACTACTACCAAATTGTATTTTGATTTTGATTTCCTTCTTGCATTCAATTTATCTCCAAATCGATAATTATGTTTTATTGTGTCATGAATATTATGTAAACCCAGCTGCAGGGTCCTTCATCTTACAGTTTAGCCTCTGGT
Organism: Engystomops pustulosus; assembly: GCF_040894005.1. NCBI lineage: Eukaryota > Metazoa > Chordata > Amphibia > Anura > Leptodactylidae > Engystomops > Engystomops pustulosus. The sequence continues at coordinate 192,304,705 of NC_092412.1, read as the reverse complement.
TCACATATGCTTAATGTTGTGAATGTGTGTACATGTAAGCATCCTGATTATGCAAACTTTGATCAGCCTGAATGTTCTACTAAAACATAATGTAAATATGTAAATTAAACTTCAAGCTAAAAACAGTATTTAATGATTTAACACTTTGTGATTGTGATACATTATTCCAGAGAGGAATTGTCTTGACAATTAAACAGTTAACTGTTGACAAATCTGAATATAGAAAGATATGAAGAAGAGGGAAGTAGACTCCTGTAATAGCTCTAGAGAAGAAAAAGGAGATGAGAAACAGTTTCAGATCATTTATTAAAATGCCTGCAGCAAATTTCAGTGACACTTGCCATGGGTAAATAATAGTTGCATTGTTACTGCAATAGCTACTGGCAAGAAACATTGAAGACGGTTTGTTGCCTAAGGCTCCAAAAAGTACAGCGATGCTTTGGGCCATCTTTGGGCATTGTAAATTCTATAAGGTAAGATTGAAATATATATTTTTTAATTTAGAAGACTCAACTTTTTGTCATCTGAGTTAGGCTCAATTCACACTACCATTATTTTATCAATCCCTTCACCTTCAGTAGTTAGTTTCCATTAATACCTTCAACTATACTATGGCTGATGGCTGTTACTAGGAATTTTTCGGGGGCCCTTCCTTACCCACACACACTAGTAGTAGAAGTATATGACTATGATCTGTCCTGAGCTGTTGAAGATTGTAGCCTTTATGGTCTACAATTTTTAAATTATTTGAAGTTTAGAGCTTAAAAACAGATGCAGCAACTACAATCACACAATCAACTACATAGATATGTTATATGTTAGATATGACATGTGACTGCTGTAATGTATTGTCATACATAATCATGTCAATTTATGGGCATATAAATACCTATACTTTTTGTTTTTCTTACAAAACTGCCATTGGCAGGCTAGAAGGCCCATATTCAGACAGGGAAACGTAAGAGTAAAACTTCACTTTTATTGAGTTAACTAAAAATTATAAGCACAAAGGTAACAGAGATGGCATATGCTATTTAGTGCGCATGGGGATGTGTGTTTAAAAATACCTATACTTAATAATCCCTTTGCAAATTAGTCACGCACCTTTTTAAATTGTTGTTTTACTGTGTGCCATTTTTTAACTTTTGAGATGAATTAATAAAGATTTGAAGTTTACATATGTATTGAGATTGTATTTCCTTTTTGGACAAGTTTAGTAATACATAGATATGTATATGTAGATTGCTACATAGATACATAACAATAACCAAACCTACTAAATAGATATGTTACCAGAACAAAGCAGACTACAAAGGTGCAGCAGGACTACAGCAGGACCAAGCTTACTGCATAGATATGATACCAAAACCAAGATTACCATATACATTACCAGAACCAAGGTTACAAAAGGATACCTTACTGGAACAAAGATAAATGCCTAGAAACTGCATCAGAATCAGGATTACTACTAGATACAGGACCAGAACCAAGCATAGTAAGAAGCTTGGTTCTGGTCTAGCTTGGCTCTGGTCTAGCAATGCTGTTGTACTGCTGGAGGTCGAGTTCACTATCAACATCTCTAAAAACACTATGGCAGAGATTAATCATATGCCAGCCCTTGTGCTCCATGCCCCCCATGTCCCGACAAATACATCAAAAGGCTGAGGCCTCTCAATGTATTCGCCAGGAAAACCTTGCCAGGTCTGACCTGCAAATGAACACAGTTTTTAGAAAGTATGCAGGCACGTGCAGCCTATTTGTCCACTCCACTTCATAACTGGGTATGGGTTTATTATTTCCATATTTCTTTACTGTTGACAAAAACTAGCAAATAATTTTAAGATAGCGGAAAACAAAAACAAACATTACTTAAGTATTATTCTTACATATGGTTATGATGGCTTCTTATCTGCTGTAGTATTTCTTTTTCTCAGTGAAACCATTTAATATTCTGTGTCAAATTTTTGAAAAAATGTAGGGTGGAATCCACATTCCATCACTATGAAAGTGCAGCAGTTGAACAGGCTGACTACCCCAATCCGTGCCGGCATAAAACAGCATATGAAGGGGGCTCTTCTCATATGAAGGGGGCTCTGGGCCATCATACGGGCTTGACAACACCATAGAAGTAATGTATCATCAAGAGGTTATACTACAATTCATTGCAATTACTATAAACCATGCTGCTCCCACTCCAAAGGCCCAATTCAATGCAGCTAAAGTGTCCCTAGTTTCAAATCATGACTCCCACCTTGACTAGTTAGTGATAGTTTACTTATAAGGAATATTGATAAAGCTTCACTTTTCAAGCAACAGCAGGTAAATTAGAAACATAATTTAACGCATGATTTGGTTATTTTTCTGCTTCAAGGTTTGGCTAGGTTCCCTTTAATAATGAAAGCATCATCATCATTTTAGAACATCATTTGTTTAAGCGTGCATGGCTTTTTCGCCCATTTTTCGCTCTCAACCTTCAAAAATCCATAACTTTTTCATTTTTCTGTGTACAGAGCTGTGTAGGGGCTTATTTTCTGTGTAATAAATTTTACTTCTCAGTGACCTTATTTATTATCCTATGCCGTGTACTGGGCAGCTGGAAACAAATTCCAAATGTGGTGAAATTGGCAAAGAAACACATTTGCGTCACATTCTTGTGGGCTCAGCTTTTACAACTTTTACTGTGTGGTTCAAATAACACCTTTGCTTTATTCTTAGCTTCTTATTCTTTGCTTATGCAGCAAACCCCACCTCTCTATGAAGAGGGATCAGCCTGTGAGCCCTCTTCATACAGCACATGCATCTATCAGCGTGAACGGGTTAATAATGTGTGTGTGAATGTTTTTATGAGATACTTTATTAAGAAATTCTGCTTAGTTTGTAAAGAAACAGGATCCAATTCTCCCTCCTATAGGGATCTATATTCCAGCCTTTATAGTGGGTAACTATGAAGCTGACTATGAGTTTACGTTTACAAAGCTCAGAGCAGTGAGGATAAACTCCATCACTTTCAGCTTGATTCACATAGCATACTATAGGCTATGTAAACAAACAGGAGAAGAGAGAGGGGGTCCTGTTTTGAATCTGATAGACAGACATCCCTTGACAACAGAGAAGTAGAGCTGTTACTAAGGGAAATTTTTCATTTCTTTACAAACTCCCCCACAAAATATCAACAAATATATAAAAAGACAGTTACTCTTTAATGACTCAACAATTTTGTAATTTCTGCATTGCTGTCATCTAATGGTGTTTATTTATAACTGAGAAACAGTTTGAAAGGTTGTGCTGCTGAGGTGAGGATAGAACGATCCTTCCTATTGCTCCCTTATAGTGAGAATTCTAGAAAAAGGATGAGCAACATCTATAATGTTTACTTCTGGATCTACCTATGTATGCGTTCTCAAAGCAACCACACAATCTGTGCTGGAGTTGAGTCAAGGAGAAACAAAAGTTACAGTATGATGAGATGTCTCATGAGGGCAATGCCAGGATTATGTGAACCTCCAGTCAGCTTTGTGATTTTCTCTCTTTACTGACAACTGGAAGCTTGAGGAAAAAGTCACCACTACAGTCCATTTAGGGGATTCTTGCCATCTGCATCCCCCCAACCAACCTCATGTTCAAGTATTGTGCTTCCACCTTGTGGATATTTTTTAAAGCTGCTAGTAAAGTATGTTCTCTGTTTCACCTGCATCCTCTGTCCCTATGTCTTACTCCCACATAAACATCAGGGCCCTCTGAGCCATCACTGGCCGGTAACTACTACAACTGGAAGTGCCCTTTGAGAAAACAACTACTACCTGTGTGACACATGGTCGCGGTGATTCAGGACTCAGGGAGCACAAGAGCTTTTGATAGAGACTTGGCCACTGCTGGTATCCAGACACAAGAAAATAGTATAATAGATTATAAGAGCTCATACAGATACTGCAAGATTGTTGATTTTTTCTTCTATCTTTTTCATTTTTTAAAACTAGCAGACTGGTGAATTTATTTTTGTGCTTTAATGCAGACCTTTACACCTCACCAGTGCAAGAGTGTTAATACAAAATATTTAAAAGGTATTATTTAAACTAGAAAAAAATATGTAATTGGGGAAATGTCTAATTGACTGTGAAGGATGATATCTGTAAATGTGCAAAAATCCATGATAAGTATATTCAGTCACAACAAGTCAGAATATTATTTTACTCTTTAAGATACTAACTAAATACTGCCACTCTGTACTACCCCTCCACATGGCATTATCCCACAACAAATCAATGACCTTTGTCTGCTATAAATTAATATTATATTCATCATCAGGGGTGGATTAAGACTGCCCTGGGCTGTATGAATATTATAGCCCCTACATGTCAGGAATTCACTTCATATGGTGCTAGAATCGACTTCTTGGAAATTCAGGATGCGTCCTTTCTTCCTGCTTTCATTTTTGCGGTTTCAGGAGCTTTGGAGTCAGTATAAAATTGGCTAAACAATTTGGGTGACCATTGACCCCTTAGAAAGCATGGGCCCCAGGCTGCTGCCCAAACTACCTATATTATAATCCACTACTGTTCATCATATACACTCACCGGCCACTTTATTGGGTACACCATGCTAGTAACGGGTTGGACCCTCTTTTGCCTTCAGAACTGACTCAATTTTTCATGGCATAGATTCAACAAGGTGCTGGAAGCATTCCTCAGAGATTTTGGTCCATATTGACATGATGGCATCACACAGTTGCCGCAGATTTGTCGGCTGCACATACATGATGCGAATCTCCCGTTCCACCACATCCCATGTCACACCATGACACCACCACCACCAGCCTGAACCGTTGATACAAGGCAGGATGGATCCATGATTTCATGTTGTTAACGCCAAATTCTGACCCTACCATCTGAATGTCGCAGCAGAAATCGAGACTCATCAGACCAGGCAACGTTTTTCCAATCTTCTACTGTCCAATTTCGATGAGCTTGTGCAAATTGTAGCCTCAGTTTCCTGTTCTTAACTGAAAGGAGTGGCACCCGGTGTGGTCTTCTGCTGCTGTAGCCCATCTGCCTCAAAGTTCGATGTATTGTGCGTTCAGAGATGCTCTTCTGCCTACCTTGGTTGTAACGGGTGGCAATTTGAGTCACTGTTGCCTTTCTATCAGCTCAAACCAGTCTGCCCATTCTCCTCTGACCTCTGGCATCAACAAGGCATTTTCGCCCACAGAACTGCCGCTCACTGGATGTTTTTTCTTTTTCGGACCATTCTCTGTAAACCCTAGATATGGTTGTGCATGAAAATCCCAGTAGATTAGCAGTTTCTGAAATACTCAGACCAGCCCTTCTGGCACCAACAACCATGCCACGTTCAAAGGCACTCAAATCACCTTTCTTCCCCATACTGATGCTCGGTTTGAACTGCAGGAGATTGTCTTGACCATGTCTACATGCCTAAATGCACTGAGTTGCCGACATGTGATTGGCTGATTAGAAATTAAGTGTTAACGAGAAGTTGGACAAGGTACCTAATAAAGGGGCCTGTGAGTGTAAATATCCTGTTCATATTCTACCTGCCTAAGAGAATATAGCAGATCTACCTATTAAATGGAGTCTCTCATTAATTTTATTAAATGAGGAAAAGCTCCATTCTTAGAGTAATGACCAGGCTAGAAAACAATCTTTACCCGAAGGTAATTCGTGCCACAATGTGCCGTGATAGATAATAATAATAATGATGATTAGGAGGTTGAGTCGTAGACAGTCCACTTTATACCACTCAACCAGGTAATAATCCAGGACAGACAATCTTGGTTCTTTCTCTAGAGATGAAACCTCCTTTATTAGATTTCAGGCCCAGAGTCTGCCAGACAATGACAATGGTGATATCAGCAATAGTGATAGCTCTGGCTTGCGGATATAGATGAATGTACTACCATACTCAGATGTTATACCTCCAGTCATCTATATATTGTACATTCATCCCTTCTATTCCCATTTCTCTATATCCTTCTAAGCCTTCTCTTCTTATACCATTTTCTTTACATTGACTAGAGTGCCGAAGATGTCTTATTGTTGAAAACAGAGATAACTCACTTTCCCACAGCTGCAAGTTTTAGGTGATTGTAATAATGCTAAAACATCCTTCCATATTAGAGTAATATGAGCATGTTAACCTGCACTTATAAAGATAATATAAAATATATTTGTCTACACAAAATGTACCATATTTTGTAATTATTTGGAGTCAATAAAAAAGAGAGATAAAAAAACATAGCATAACAGAGTTATGGCATTTTCTGTTATGAAGCTACATGTCAAAAATCTTTCTCTGCAGTGTTGAACTGGATGGAGACTAACCTCTACCTGTATCTGTTCTACAGTCAAAAGTCAAAATTAGGTTGCCCACAGTTTTCATGATACCTTGTGTTCTGTAATCAAGTAATTTATCTGTAAATCCGGTTTTATTCCTACAAGTAAATCCACTGAACACTGCATAGTGTACATAACAGATCTATATAGTGACTACTCTGGCAGCTTTCATCACTTGGAAGAGCATGGAACATGGAAATAGTAGAAACCAACAGTTACATGAAAAGTATAGTCTTTCCTGTGTGAGCACTAAGGGTTAATAACTGATTTGCATTATGCAGAAAGTAGATCTGAACATAGCTGAGCTTCTGGATGTGAATGTTTGATCCAAAAGGTAATAATTCTGATTTCTACAATTGTAGTCACAAAGTTACATATGGCACCTTATAGGAAAACCCCTATAAGAAAATCCTCACCTGTTTTTATTGTCTTCCTTTAGTTTACCATTGTATCATTATAGGTTCATCTTTATGGAATTGTGTTTTTTTTTAAACTTATGACACTGATATAACATATTTAAAGAGGAACCATCATTTCAAAAACTGTGTTGTAGGGCAGGTTATTTTAAGTCCTTTTGCAATTGGATTAGTGGCCTGAATCTTGCTCCTTCCTCTTGTATTCTGCAGCTTTCCCCCTTTTGTCAGTGACTCTCTATATAGCTGTTGCTAGGCACATTCCGTCTTCACTGAGGAGCTGACTACGGAGGGAGAGACATGCCCACCTGTCCTCTCTCTGCAATCAGCTGATTACCACTGACTACCTCATGTCTGACTGCTCCAGCACTCAGCCATGTGCTGCCAGGAGCACTAACTAATGTAATAACCACACAACAACACTTATCTCTCCCTCAGCTTTCCCTACACTTGTATATAAACAAATAATCCACACAGATACAATCTGCAGATCCATCACATTCCCCCTCCCCCATGACCTCACTTTTCACGGCAGGAAAAGGCAGGAGAGACTCTCCAAGTCTTCAAGCTGTCCCCTGTGTACTGTGCTGAAGTTTTACATGTGCTGTGCTGAAGTTTTACATAGAAACGTAGGTACATAGGTCGATAGATAGGTAGATAGAAAGGATATGCATAGAAAGATAGAAGTTTTTACATGTAAAGTTTAACATGAAGTTACATGAACTTTTACATGTGCTGTGCTGAAGTTTTACATAGATAGGTAGATAGATAGGATATACATAGATATGACTATATATATATATATATATATACATATATATATATGACTAGAAGATAGATAGATAGATAGATAGATAGATAGATAGATAGATAGATAGATAGATAGCTATGACTAGAAGATAGATAGATAGATAGAACCAAGGTCACGTACTAATAGATCTAGGCCTCAAAGTTCTTTTGGCTCATTACCATAATTCTAAAACTTGATTTTAAAAGGAAGGAGGCCATGGATAACAAATATAAGAATATTACTATGACCACAGTGCCTAAATATATGAATGAGTGTCCCTGGTTTATGAGGCTTGATTCTGATGGTAGATTTCCTTTAAGGCCAACCTAAATAGGAAAAAGCTCTGCGTACATTTTGGCCTTCAGTAAGGTGACTATTCTTACCTTTTTATGTCAAACTCTTTCAAAGCAGCTGTTCATAGGAAGACTAAAACAATTCTATCCTCACAATTTAAATCTGTGGTTTCATTTCCTAACGTTGTATCTGCATCGGCACAGGTTTCAGAACCCAGATTCAGAGATAAACTCCCATAGCTGTGAGTTCACAGCATTAGATTATCGGATTAAGCCTATCTATCACAGCAGCTGATGGTTGGCCTAGAAACACGACAAAGTGTACAGTTTACAAAATAAGCTATGTGACAGACATATAAATGTGTCAAACTAACACATTATTGATTAAGTTCACACATTGCATAGGAGAAGTGAAAATGCTAAACCTCTTAACCATGTCACTAATCTGCATTAACCATGCATCATCAGGGTATATTGTGTGTGAACTGATATGGAAGTGTCCCAGAAACATTTCCTTGCTTTTTGCTTTTTTTATATCTATTTCACAAAAACGGTGAGAGAAAACTATAACTAAAAAGCTTCCTTTTGAAGGAATTGGCTTCAAAAACGATTTATTAATTCTGCGAAAAAGTCTTTCAAAGTACCACCTTTCAACATTATTATTCCTTTATGTCCAGGATTCTGCCCTGATTAATTTTAGAAGAGAATGACTGACCATTTTGTTGACATTGAACTTTAATCACACACTTCATACATGGTGGGTGTGAGAACAGAATCCATTTTCACCATGTGTTTTACATTTTGTCTTTACACTGCCTATACTGTATTGTCAGCAAACTACATCTGTCTATGAACCCTTCCCCGACGCACCTAACAGAGATTTCCATGTAAGGTTTTAGCTCTTTATTTGAAAGTGTATAAAAGCCAAACCCCAGGCCACATAAAAGGAAAATCTTTTTGGCAGGCATAAGTGTGTGTTTGTTCATTCATGGTTCTCCGAACAGCTCAACAATTTGGACCCACATCACATCAGAGATAGAGATATTTCTCTAACATGGGTGTTGGCTGCAATATACAGCCAACACCCACTGCTCACACCCGATCTGTGCTTGTACAGATCACAAGTATTATCTTTTTACCTGCTGCTGTGAAAGATGCCAGTGGCAGGTATTTGTCGGCAGTGCTTGGGTGCCACCATCTTGGAGCAGGTCATTACTCCTTGTGACATCATTGGGGAGCAATAATCTGACAGCCTTGAATGACAGGAACTGTCATTCACATTGAGAGACACTCTTATAGATCCATAATCTGCAAAACTGTAGTACGAACGATCAAAGATCCAATGGCTAAAGTACCCTCAGGTGTCTAAATAGTAGTAAAAAAAATTTAATTTTTTAAAAACCTAAAAATTCAAATGACCCCTTTGCCTAAGTGATATAAATATACAAATATAATCATAAAAATGTTAGGTATTGCTGCATCCCTAAAGTCCTGATCAAACAATATATACAAACGGTTCTTCTCGGTGGTGAACCGCGTAACAGAAAATATTGCCCTAATGTCTGAAACACCACTTTTTCACCATTTCACAACACATAAAACATTTACAAAAAGTGATCAAAGGATAATACAGTCCCCTAAATGGTAGTTATGAAAATGTCATTATGTCCCTAAAAACCAACTCCTTATTCAGCTCTGTACACCAAAGTAAGAAAAAGTAATTGTTTTTTTTTCTTTTTTTTTGCAGTAGAGTAAATATAATTTTGCTTATTTATTTATATACAATAATAACAATATATATATATATGTTCATATTGCAAAGAAGAAAAAGAAAATTGGTGTCAAAACAAGGTATAATGAAGAAAATATTTTTTGTACTAAAGGTTTTAATTTTTTAAAATCCATTAAAACATAAAATCTATTTAAATTTGGTATCCCTGTGATTGTACAGACCCCAGGAGCATAGATGTGTCATTTGGGGAGTACAGTGAAAACTGTAAAAACTGTCCACAAGAAAGTGGTGTAAATGTCTTTTTTATACAAATTCATTGCATTTGGATTTTTTTTACAGCTTCCCAGTAACTGGCATGGAATATGAAATGCAGTCAGTAGAAAGTACAATTTGTTAGTCAGATAAAAAGCAATCATACAACTCTGTAAATGGAAAAAGAAAAAAGTTGAGGAGTTTTAAAGATGGGGAGTGAAAAATGTTAACGCAGAACCGCAGTGATGTAGTCCTTAAAGGGCTAAATCCAAAAGTCTTTAATGAGCACCTGTTGCTTTGCCCATGACCTCTTGCAGTGCTATTTGGTGACAGGTGAGCTTTGGCATAGAAATGGGGCAACCAAGTCTGAAAGCAACCACCCGGTCTTCCTTCATAGCCAATAGCTACTGGACATCAGCACTGTGACAAGCAGGTCTCATACACTATGTGGACATAAAAAATGACCACCCAATGCACTAGCTAATATCCAACTAGACCATGAGAAAACCATACAGCTTTCCAGTATATTTTTTTTATTAGCAGAACATTAGTTTGGTGTATTTTTAAGTAAATTGTTTTCTTCAGACACTTCTTTACAATGTCTATAGCATATATTTCTTTATTAATAGTTATGAAATGTTTTGTTTTTCTGAGTAGTTTTTTGTACATTTTTTGAAAAAATAGTTTTTTAGAAAACCAAAATTTTTTAAAATTTATCCACAGTTTACTTTTGCCACCCGGAGGCCCCGTGAACAGCCTTTAATTACTATTGGCACATTGTTCTCTTAAATTATAAGTTATAGTATAAACCCCATGAATTAATTTTAATAGCTCTATACATAAATTTAACACCAGAATTTGGGTTTATGCAGCTTCACTGCTCAACAACCTGGCTTTATACGGAAATAAAGCACCAGAACCAACTTTGTACAGAATGCACCACAGCCATATTCTGTAGGGACACTTGAATTTAAGTTTACAATGTGTTGTGGCACTTGGCCACACTTTCCACTGTACCGTTCTGAGCCTGTTCTTACTGGGTGTGTGCTCCAGTCCTAGCTACAGTCGTAGACTGTTAAACCACTTATTCCAAGTTTTTTAGTGTTTTTGTTTTTCACTTCCCACATTCCTAAGTACATTACATTTATAATATATACATTTTTTATTTTTATGAGGGTGTATTTATAGAATAAGATGGAAAAACTGGAAAATAATACAGTGGAAAAAAGTAGAAAATAAAAATTTGTAGAAAATAAAGTAGAAAATAAAAATTTAAGGAAAAAAAGTAGAAAGCAAAAAATATTATATAAATAAAGGAATTTTGACTGTAGTATGTACGTGTGAAAATGGTAAGAAAGTGTCAGTTTTCAAAAATTGTTCCATTATGATGTTCACTATGTAGCATAATTACTTGTATGTTTAATTGTTTTGTTTTTGTTCATTTGATATATTATATTACTGGCTTTAGACTCGATTCTAAAGTGGAAAATTTAGACATACAATTAGAGATGAGCGAGCACTAAAATGCTTGAGTGCTCGTTACTCGAGACAAACTTTTCCCGATGCTCAAGTGCTCGTCTCGAATAACGAGCCCCATTGAAGTCAATGGGAGACTTGAGAATTTTTCAAGGGGACCAAGGGTCTGCACAGGGAAGCTTGGCCAAACACCTGGAAACCTCAGAAAATGATGGAAACACCACGAAAATGGACAGGAAACAGCAGGGGCAGCATGCATGGATGCCTCTGAAGCTGCTTAATTGCACCATTATGCCAAAATTATGGGCAACATCATGGCAATGACAGAGAGACTGAATGGGGCTAGATAGCATCTAAAACAACCAATAATTGACCCTGACACTATAGAAGACGGCATGCAGAGGCAGCGGCAGCAGCGGCAGGCTAGAGAGTGGCATGGCGACTCAGGCTTCAAACCAATTTAAAAAATTCCTTTTGGCGAGGATAACGTGTAGCACTGTATGTATCAGTATTTTGCCTGGTTAAGTCGGCTTAGAGGAACCAAAGGAGGTGAGCAAGAAGCGCCGAAATGATTTCCTATGTGAACAAAAGGTTGACGGTATATTTAGTCGATAAAACAGCATGGTGGCGACATAGTGACCAAGTTCCATAACGTATCTGAAAAATGAGCCTGACACAGCTTGTTTGATAAGGGGACAACATGTGGAGGCAGCCATAGAGACGACTTCCATGATTAAGAGCGACAGTATGGGGCATCCATATTGCACTGCTATGATTGAAACTTCAGGTCTCCAGCATGGCGGCGACAGATGCGCTGAGTTCCATTATGTATCTGGTGAAACACCTGAAAATTCTGCCTGACACAGCTCGTTTGATAAGGGGACGATGTACGGGGATGATGTGCTGTATTTCCTCTCGCGCTCCAGCGTCTGGGGTACAGACAGTTGAAAGTTGCGCATAGAGACATTGGTGGACGCTGTGGAGGATCGCGGAGGCAAAATGGACAGGAAACAGCAGGGGCAGCATGCATGGATGCCTCTGAGGCTGCCTAATCTTGGGATGGAGCTGGCGGTCCACTGCCAGGTGAGCTTTCGCCTGTCCAAGCCCCTGTCTCTCGGCTCCTCCCCACCCAAAATGGGCCAGGGGACCAGAAGCGTTTACTTTGAAAAAATTATAATTTTCAAAGCAGGCTGGGTCGTTTGAATATTTCATCTAGGAATAATGGAATAGCATAGCGGTTCTATTTTTAATTGTTTTTTCGGAAATGGTTCCATGATTAAGAGTGACAGTATGGGGCATCCATATTGCGCTGCTATGATTGCAACTTCAGGTCTCCAGCCTGGCGGCGACAGATGGGCCGAGTTGCATTATGTATCTGGTAAAACACCTGAAAATTCTGCCTGACACAGCTTGTTTGATAAGGGGACGATGTATTGAGGCAGTAAAGTAGTAGTAGATTAAAGGTGCTGGAGTTAAAACTATGTTAGTTGGATCTTGGGATGGAGCTGGCTGTCCTCTGCCAGGCGAGCTTTCTCCTGTTCAAGCCCCTGCCTCTCGGCTCCTCCCCACCCAAAATGGGCCTGGGGGCAACAAGCGTTTACTTTGAAAAAATGATAATTTTCAAAGCAGGCAGCCCCAGGGTCAGACTCGGTCCCAGCCTCCACCAAGTTAACCCAATGTGCCGTCAGCGATATATAGTGGTCCTGCCCGGAAGCACTCGTCCACGTGTCCGTGGTCAGGTGGACCTTGTCAGAAACGGCGTTGGTCAGGGCACGGATGATGTTGTCTGACACGTGCTGGTGCAGGGCTGGGACGGCACATGGGGAAAAGTAGTGGCGGCTGGGGAACGAATACCGAGGGGCGGCCGCCGCCTTGAGGTTGTGAAAAGCCTCGGTCTCTACCAGCCTATATGGCAGCATCTCCAGGCTGAGTAATTTGGAGATGTGGACATTGAGGGCTTGGGCGTGTGGCTGGGTTGCACTGTATGGTCAGCTACGTACTCCCTCACCATCTTTCTGTAAAGATCAGCCCTACTCTGCCGAGACTGGGGACAGGTGACAGTGTCTTGCTGGGGTGACATAAAGCTGGCAAAAGCCTTGTAAAGCGTACCCCTGACAGTGCTGGAAAAGCTGCCTGCTCGCCTACTCTCCCCCGCTACTTGTCCCGCAGAAGTACGCCCTCTGCCGCTAGCGCTGTCAGAAGGGAAATAGTGTTTCAGCTTGTGCACCAGGGCCTGCTGGTATTCATGCATTCTCACACTCCTTTCCTCTCCAGGGATGAGAATGGAAAGATTTTGCTTGTACCGTGGGTGTAGGAGAGTGAATACCCAGTAATCAGTGCTGGAATAAATTCTTTGAATGCAAGGGTCACGGGATAGGCAGCCTAGCATGAAATCTGCCATATGCGCCAGAGTCCCAACGTGCAAGAATTCACTCCCCTCACTGGCCTGACTGTCCATTTCCTCCAACTCCTCTTCTTCTGCCCATACATGCTGAACAGGGAAGGAATGCTCCCCTCTTCTGTCTCCCCAACATTCTCCTCCCCTTCCTCCTCATCCTCCTTCACCTCCTCCGATATACGCTGAGAAACAGACCTGAGGGTGCTTTGGCTATCAACAAGGGAATATTCTTCCCCCATCTCTTGTGACGAGCGCAAAGCTTCCGACTGACCAGAGAGTTTTTCAACAGGCCAAGCAATGGGATGGTGAGGCTGATGATGGCGGCATCAGAGCCGCCACCAGGTTACGACCGTGGTCACACACAACCATGCCTGGCTTCAGGTTCAGCGGTGCCAGCCACAGATCAGTCTGCGCTGTGATGCCCTGTAATAGCTCTTGGGCGGTGTGCCTTTTATTTCCTAGGCTCAGCAGTCTGGGCACCGCCTGCTGTCGCTTAGCGACGGCACTGCTGCTGTGCCTAGAGCTACCGACTGATGGCGCCATGCCCACAGATGGTAATTCGGAGGAGGAGGTGGAGGAGGGGTGGGAGGAGGAGGCATAGTAGGCCTGAGAGACGTGGACCGAGGTAGGCCCCGCAATCCTCGGCGTCGGCAGTATATGAGCAGCCCCAGGGTCAGACTCGGTCCCAGCCTCCACCAAGTTAACCCAATGTGCCGTCAGCGATATATAGTGGTCCTGCCCGGAAGCACTCGTCCACGTGTCCGTGGTGAGGTGGACCTTGTCAGAAACGGCGTTGGTCAGGGCACGGATGATGTTGTCTGACACGTGCTGGTGCAGGGCTGGGACGGCACATGGGGAAAAGTAGTGGCGGCTGGGGAACGAATACCGAGGGGCGGCCGCCGCCTTGAGGTTGTGAAAAGCCTCGGTCTCTAATAGCCTATATGGCAGCATCTCCAGGCTGAGTAATTTGGAGATGTGGACATTGAGGGCTTGGGCGTGTGGCTGGGTTGCACTGTATTTCCTCTTGCGCTCCAGCGTCTGGGGTATAGACAGCTAAGCGCTGCACACGGAGACATTGGTGGATGCTGTGGAGGATCGTGGTTTTAGCACGGGAGGTGTTTGGGCCGGGGTTCTGGGCTGGGGGCTGACTAGCAGAGGCAGCAGATGACACAGAACGGAGCTGATGCACCCTCTCTGGCCCTGCCTCCCCCAACCTGTTCCCATCGAGGACTCACCTCCGTCTCAGAAGCACTGTGTTCACCCGGCCTATCAACCCAGCTTGGGTCTGTCACCTCATCATCCTCCGATCCCTCAGTCTGCCCCCCCCTCGGACTTCCTGCCCTCACAACTTCACCACTGTCTGACAACAGTGTCTCCTCATCGTCCGACACCGCCTTACACACTTTTTCCACTACGTCAACAATGTCATCATCACCCACAGACTGCGACCGGCGGAAAACCTGGGCATCGGGAAAAAGCTCAGCAGCAACCGGACAAGTGGTTCGTGACTCTGGGACAAATGCCAAATTTTGCTGGAAGGGGGCAGACTGGGGGGAAGAAGGCTGAGGTGGAGGAGCTGGAGGAGTGCTGATTTCGGTGACATGGGTGCACTGCGTGGAAGACTGACTGTTGGACAAATGGCTAGAAGCATTGTCCGCAATCCACGACATCACCTGTTTGCACTGTTTTGGCCTCAACAGTGCTCTACCACGAGTCCCAGTAACTTGAGACATGAACCTAGGGAGTGTAGCTCTGCGGCATTCCCCTGCTCCCTCATCAGCAGCTGGTGTCTCACCCCGCCCAGGACCACAGCCTCTGACCCATGCAGTAGTTGGATGCCCACGCCCTCGTCCTCTACCCCTACCCCTGTTTTTTTCGTGTTTTTTTTTTTTAACAAAATGATCAGAAGAAATCACACAGAAACCATAGAAGATGATGATGATTGCTGTGGCTAGTTTCTAAACTACACTGACAGCACACAACAGAATTTTGTGCTGTGCCTGTGATGACCTTCAGTTTTGAAAAAAAAAAATCGGCAAACTGTGCCTAATTAAATCAAACCCCTAATAAATTGTCCCCCCTAGGTGTTTGAGATGGATATGTGTGTCACTAAGAGCTAAATAGAATGTTCGCAAATCTCCCTGCAAATTCGTCACAATATGGTACTAGCTTCACTACTGGTGCCAGCAAGGCCAGCCACAAGCAAAGAAAAAAAATATATTCTAGCCCTAAGAAGGGCTGTTGGGTTCTTGTAGACTCACTCCTGCCTAACAGTAAGCTAATATAACACCCTAACGCTATCCCTGCAGCAGCAGCAGCTCTCTCCCTAACGGCATCCAGACAGAGAATGATGCGAGCAGCGCGGGCAGGGTTCCTGATCCAGGGTCACCTGATCAGGCCAGCCAACCACTGCTATCGACGTGTAAGTGTACCACGTCATGCTGGGTGGAGTGCAGAGTCTCCTGGCTTGTGATTGGCTCTGTTTCTGGCCGCCAAAAATCAAAACGGTGGGATATGCCATTTTCTCGAGCTGGCAAAATATTCATCTGAGCAACGAGCAGTTTCGAGTACGCTAATGCTCGAATGAGCATCAAGCTCGGACGAGTGTGTTCGCTCATCTCTACTTACAATATGTTGCTGGGTACCATGTCAGTGTTATCTTAGCAATTTCTTTGATTACTAATCCTGTAGCTCTTTCACATTGAACTACACCACCTTAAAATAAATGAAGGAAATAAAGCTACATAAAACACTTACCGTACATAGATATGCAAATGTTTTATTTACAGTGCTCTATTTCTCTCTGCAAACTGTAGCAGATTTCTGGTACTGTTATGTCTCCCTTTCTGCATGAAATAACAAATTAGAAACACAAATAAGTTAAAACTCCTTATATGCGGTAAAAAAATTGTTCTTTCTATTTTTATGCATCAGTATATATAGATATAATCTGGCTAAGTGATGTTTTTGTTTGGTTGGATAGATGGTAGGGGGCTAAGGAAAACACAATTTCATATTTTCATCAGTCTGTATGGCATAACTTGCTTTAATAACAAATTGCTTCTTCGTCAAGGATTTAAGAGAGTTTTTTAAGACTTTGGCAACTGGTATGACAAAAAGAGCTGACCATGTAAAGTGGGCTGTGGCCTACATTGTGCCAAAATCTGTCATATTTCCCTGCATAAACTAATCCAAGTCAGAGGAGGTACAAAATTATGCTATACAGTTTATCATTCAGCAACTGACACTTTATTTATGTGGTGCAGTAGAAGACTGTCTAGTCTAACCTGGTCTTACTTTATGACAATGAAGCTGCCCCAATCAGTAAAGATAACTGTTTGGGCAGGACAGTTAGTCAGAGAAAACACAAAATTGCAGTGTGTCGAAGAGGCAGAGGAGATAGAACTATAAGGCCCCTTTCACACTTGCGTTTTTCACACGCATTTTCTGCGTGTGCTTTTGACGCGCAGAACTTGCAATGCACTCTGACCCATTGTAATCAATGGGTCTTTTCAGACTTGCATTTTTTTTTCACGCACACACGCACATTTTTTATAACGCGCGTTTAAATCTCAACATGCTCTACTTTTGCAAGTCACGTGCGTGAAAAATCCACCATACAAGTCTATGGAGATGCATCAAAAACGCATTGCACTCTGAGACATTTGCAAGTGCAATGCAAGTGCAATGCGTTTTTCACGCATCCATTGCCATAGAAAAGATAGAGCTCAGACCTGAGTCCATTTCACGCGCGTTTTCTGCGCGTGAAAAACGCATTGAAATTGCAATGAAATTGCATCTAAACCCACCTTGTAACACTGTTTCACATTGATTGAGAACGGCTTCATGGAGTTAGCTGAAATGTTGCATTATACCCACATTTGAATAAACATTTGAAAGATACAGAGTGCTGCTTTCCTGTTTTGGATTCCTTACATTTATCCATGTAGAACCTAATTTGTAAGGGAGGTACATAATCGGAGACTGATGTGGGAAAGCAGCACTGGCTGAAACTGTAATGGCTTCTGCCAGGGGCGGACTGGGAATTTAAAATGGCCCTGGAAAAAACTATAAAAGTGGCCCCATTTTATGGGCGGAGTCAAAACAAGTGGGTGTGGTCAGATAATGTGGGTGGGGTTATAACAGAAAAATTGTTGGTAGATGGCCTTAATGCAAAACAAGAACATCTTTTGCTAGTAAGTGAATCTAATGTGCAAAGAATGTGACCTGTCGATCAGTAAATGATGCAAACACACGACCCGGCAAGCCTTAAATACCTTTGACCTGTGCCATACATGTACAATTCAGAGAAAGAATATATTGATACTGCCTCCTATGTACAAGAATAATGCTACAATAACACATTTAGAATAACACATTCAATCCTGCCTTCTATATACAAAATAAAACCACTACCATACCTTCTCCCTTATAGAAGCCAACTACTAGAATACTGCCCCCTATGTACAAGGATATAACTACTATAATACTGTCCCCTATGTACAAGAATATAACAACTATAATACGGTTCCCTATGTACAAGAATAGAACTACTATAATACTGCCCCCTATGTACAAGAATATAACTACTATAATACTGCCCCTATGTACAAGAATATAACTACTATAATACTGCTCCCTATGTACAAGAATATAACTACTATAATACTGTCCCCTATGTACAAGAATATGAATACTATAATACTGCCCCTATGTACAAGAATATAACTGCTATAATACTGCCCCCTATGTACAGGAATATAACTACTATAATACTGTCCCGTATGTACAAGAATATAACTACTATAATACTACCACTTATGTACAGGAATATAACTACTATAATACTGCCCCCTATGTACAGGAATATAACTACTATAATACTGCCCCTTATGTACAAGAATATAACTACTATAATACTGCCTCTTATGTACAAGAATATAACTACTATAATACTGCCCCATATGTACAAGAATATAACTACTATAATACTGCTCCTAAGTACAAGAATATAACTACTATAATACTGTCCCCTATGTACAAGAATATGAATACTATAATACTGCCCCTATGTACAAGAATATAATTGCCATAATACTGCCCCCTATGTACAGGAATATAACTACTATAATACTGTCCCGTATGTACAAGAATATAACTACTATAATACTACCACTTATGTACAGGAATATAACTACTATAATACTGCCCCCTATGTACAGGAATATAACTACTATAATACTGCCCCTTATGTACAAGAATATAACTACTATAATACTGCCTCTTATGTACAAGAATATAACTACTATAATACTGCCCCATATGTACAAGAATATAACTACTATAATACTGCTCCTAAGTACAAGAATATAACTACTATAATACTGCCCCCTATGTACAAGAATATAACTACTATAATACTGCCCCCTATGTACAAGAATATAACTACTATAATACTGCCCCCCCTATGTACAAGAATATAACTACTATAATACTGCCCCCTATGTACAAGAATATAACTACTATAATACTGCCCCCTATGTACAAGAATATGTACAAGGCGGCAGTCTCAAGAGGGGTCGATGGACACTTGGCTTCCTCCCCCAGTATCTGGAGTATGGTCTGAGGTGTTTAAGGAAATGGGGGATAGGCACGTCTTTTATTGAAATTAAGATCAGGAAAGATCTGTACTGCAGAGTCTGTAGGACTTTCTACTCTCTGCAGCTGGCACTTCCAGACTGTCCAACCACCACCCTAAAGGACAGTCTAAGGTTTCTGAATGGTCGGAGGCTGCCCCATAAGTTTCATGACATCGCCTGGCTGTCATTACAGGGGAAACTGTTTGTCAGGGGGAATCTTAAGTTCCTCAGTATGGTAGATCGTATGTGTCCCCTCGGGTGTCAGCCAGAGGAGACTATGGACCATTTTATCTCTCAGTGCTGAGGTGGACGGAACATCTGGCATGACATATCCACCAAGTTAAGAATCCCATCACTGCAGTCCCTCAAGTACCCTGAGATCCTCTATGGTGTGACACCTACTGTAAGTAACATCAACCTGGAGACCATGTACATAGTGATCCAGGTCATCAAGTACTATCACTGGCACCTGAGAACCAGAGTGTCCTTCCATAGCGAGCCATTCCATCATAATAAAGCCATAAGCGTCATCATGTCAGAACTCAGGTGGATCCGGTCATTAGAGGTCATCTGGAGTGAAATCTGTCTGATTATAGAATGTGGATGCATTTGTTTTTTCCTGTTTTTCTTTGTTTCTCCTTCAGCCAAAATGGACTCTTAAGTTACATTTAATATAAATTTTATTTTTTGAACATGTATGATTTGTACTGAATGATTTATGATTTATTTTGATGGAAGAAGTATTTCTGTATTTATGTTTGTTTTTTACTAATAAAAATTGCCCCCTATGTACAGGAATATAATTACTATAATACTGCCCCCTATGTACAGGAATATAACTACTATAATACTGCCCCCTATGTACAAGAATATAACTACTATAATACTACATATATACACAGAAGCGAACATGCAAAAAATCAGCATTTTTCATATACAGCTACAGAAAACACATGAGAGATCCATACCTGTTACATCCAGTGACATCAGGTGACGTGTCCTCGGATTGTACTCGTTCCTCATGTTCTCCATTAGTTCCACCATCACCTTGTCTCTTCCTCCAGGTACACAGCTTTCCTGCAGAGTTTACCACACAGAAGTCTTATGTTCTGCACTTTCCCAGTGTCCCTTAACTGTCCCTTCTTCTGCTACCACCAATACTGTGCCCCAACTACTGAAATATTAGTACCACACAAATAATGCCCCATAATGTAACATACTGTAATGGGAAGGATATTTTATTTCTTCTTTCTCTCCTTTAACCCCCTTAACCCCACCCCCACCCCAGTATTGATAGAGCTCCTACTATGGCCCAGGCGTAATAATAATGGCCCCAGCCTACCCCAGACCTAGAATTAATGGCCCCAGCCTACCCCAGACCTAGAATTAATGGTCCCAGCCTACCTCAGACCTAGAATTAATGCCCCAGCCTACCCCAGACATAGAATTAATGGCCCCACCCTACCCCAGACATAGAATTTATTCCCCCAGCCTGCTCAATACATAGAATTTATGCCCCCAACCTACCACAGACATAAAATTTATGCCCCTGCCTGCCCCAGACATAGAATTAATGGCCCCAAACTACCCCAAACATAGAATTTAAGCCCCCTGCCCACCCCAGACATATAATTAATGCCCCCTGCCGGCCCCAGATATAGAATAATACCCCCCTCCCGAGACATATAATTAATACCCCCTGCCTGCCCCAGACATAGAATAATGCCCCCAGCCTACCCCAGACATACAATTAATGCCCCCTGCCAGCCCCAGATATAGAATAATGCCCCCCCCCGCCCCAGACATATAATTAATGCCCCCTCCCAGCCCCAGATAGATAGAATAAAGCCCCCCCACCCCAGACATATAATTAATGCCCCCTGACAGCCCCAAATAGATAGAATAATGCCCCCCCACCAGACATATAATTAATGCCCCCTGCCAGCCCCAGATAGATAGAATAATGCCCCCTGCCAGCCCCAGATAGATAGAATGATGCCCCCCCATTCTATAATTAAAAAAAAAAACCATAGTGCTCACCTCTTTGGCGCAGGTTTCTTCCTTTCCCTCGGTCTTCGGTAGCTTGGTGTGGAGGCGCGGGATAGTGGCGTCACTGCTCCGTGCCTCTTACACCAAGCCACGGAGCTACACGAAGGGCTGGACAGCTGACATGGTAAGTGTCAGCCTCCTACATGCTACACAGGTAGCATGACGTCGATTGCGTGACCTGTGTAGCTGCCCGTTATACACGGGTGCTGCGCTGCGCCTGTGTGCTAATCAATAGTACCTGTGTGTAAAGCTGATAGCCTCTCCACTAGTATGTAATATAAGTGGAAGAAACACTGAAATTGCACAACATGCTGAACAAACTACTAGGTCAGTGTCATGTACCAAAAACCAATCATTAATAAAGATAAAACATAGAAATATTTATTGGTATACTCCAAAAACACCTAAAAGGCACTCCCAAAATGTGCCATCCTATCTCTGTAAAAATAAGACAGAGTAATCCTCCTCACTAATGCCTGAATGTCTGGCATACACATGGACAAAGTGCAGATAGTACAGGTCAATGTACAATGCCGGTACTATAGATTATGTTAAAAGTTGTAGGGCGTGCGGACCGGCCCGGACAGGCTCCGGACTGGCCCCAGACCGGCCCAGGACCAACTGGCCCACCGGGAAAACTCCCGGTGGGTACAATGGCCAATCCGCCCCTGGCTTCTGCTGGCTCTGACTTGTCGTGCTAAACCCAGTGAGGTGCCATTGCAAAACTTCCTCCTATCTCTCACTCAAATAGCTCTCTCACCTGCCTACTTACTAGGTGCACCCTAACTAGTAGCCAGTAACTAGTCAACATTCTCTCCCTTCATCAGAATGAGGACATAGAACAAGACTTACAAATAAATACACAGATTTGGGTCACAACAGAGATGGGACTTAAGATTACAGATGCAAAGGAAAAGTCTCAGAATAATAGCCAAAAATTTAAAAACTGCACTACAAAAGTATAGGTAGAACAGCAAACTGAGTAACTAACAATGTAGAATGCAAGTTAAGCAAAACTAAAACGAGCACTGGAATGAATGAGAGCAAAACACTTACAAGAGACCAGACAACTTACAGCTCCAGGATAATTTCAGTGGACATCTGGAAATCCCACCATTAACTGCTGCTGAACTAGAGCAGACTGCAATAGAACAAAGGTGTGGTGAAAACAATTCCAAATCAGCCAGCAAGCCAATTTCGTGTTCACACAGACAAATGACAGGTAAAACACAAAAACACAAATCAACGTATCCACAGCTGCATTCCACAGACAGAGTATGACACCAGCAGGGATGTTACAATGTCACATAGTTAAATAAGTGGCACTGAAAAGGTACTTCTTATATCCCTCCCTAATTTCTTTTCTTTAATTTCTCTATAACTCCATCTAACAGTCAAAGTCAAGCTTTTCTGAGGTAAGCTGATCAAGAGGATTAGTTTCAAACAGTTCTTTCCCTTTCTAATCATTACACTATATGGCTTTGTTTCCTGGGTTACCGATTAGAGTTATCACTGACATCAACACTGGGCTTGGCTGAGAGATGTCAGGAGAAAGGCATTATTGG
The DNA here is from genome assembly GCF_040894005.1 of Engystomops pustulosus. Classification (NCBI taxonomy): domain Eukaryota; kingdom Metazoa; phylum Chordata; class Amphibia; order Anura; family Leptodactylidae; genus Engystomops; species Engystomops pustulosus. The sequence goes on along the minus strand of NC_092412.1, from coordinate 192,281,751 downwards.
GAGGCCTGTCAGCCCACCGAACAAGGTCATGTGATCCATGATGTTGACATTTTTGCTGATGTGCACAAAATCTGTATATTTATTTGGGGAATTTTGGCCCAAAATTGGTTTCAAAACTATTTCATCACCTGTAATTAGTGTCCTTTTAATGGCGCTTAGTAAGATAATAGTACATGTGACATTTGGTCTTGCCCAAGTTGCTGTGATTTATGGTATTTATGGAAAAATATGGAAATATGGAAACTACCATGATCAGTACCTTATCAAATATTGCCATGCAACCCCAAATTTATTTTTCACCTAAAAAACTAGTACAGGTGCCAGGGTTTGAATGCTCATTACAACATTTGTCTGGTATTTTTTATGTTTTTTCCCTAAGGTTGTTAATTGTGGTCTGGTCATTAGATAATTATTTTTATGACCACTACAAAATGTTTGATTCAAAACAGCTCAGTTTTACAGAAGACAATTTTAAAAAGTAAGAGGTTCTTTCTGGCACTTCTCCAAAATTCCCATTTCTTTTATGCACAAGATGTGCGCGGATAAATAATAAGAACATTAAACATGTATCTTGTTGAACACTGCAACAGAATGCTTCATTCCTTTTGCCAGAAGACACAAGAAAAAAGTTTACCATTCATTTTCCTAGGAAGGCTGACTTTAGGCAAACATGTCATTTTTTATTTTCAATTTCACATCTGATTGATTTACAATGCAGTCGTGTTAAGGGAATTGCATGTTTCAAAGGTAGCAATGAAATGTTAGTGTAATAATACCATTCCCATAAAAGAAGAAAGTAACTATTGAATTTACAGCTGCTAAATGGGCTTAGTATTGATGAGAACAAAAGGATTAGCAGAGAAAACTATGCAAAAGTTTTCTTATAAATTCATTCTCGGCAAACTAATACTGTATGTATGATGTTGTTAAGGTTGTTCAATAACCTGGCCTTGAGGTATCTAAGTCACATGAGTATAAATTGAAGAAAATATAATCTAACGTAAATGTGAAGCAATATTAGATGGAGAAACATGTTAAAGTTAAATAACTAATATAAATAACATAAAAACAATTGATATCTTAGGTACATATGGAGGTAGTACAGCATCGATTAATGTGAATGTACTTTACTTTATTATGCCTCTACACCAATGAAGGTTATAACAATTATAACCTTTTAACCCCTTAACCCCTTAATGACCGCCGTATCTGCTTTTTACGGCGGTCATTAAGAGGCGTATGCCTTTCTACGGCGGCGCGTCAGAAGAAGATTTCGGGACACCGGGTCCTGCAAGTGCCGGTGTCGGGCTGTGATATCACAGCCCAGACCCGGCACTAACACCCGGGATCGGAAAAACTCAGATCCCGGGTGTGTGAGCATGCAAGTGTATTGCAGTGTAAAGGCTTGAACAAGTTATCGGATGATCACTTGATCAAGCCAAGAAGAAGAAAATGTAAAAAAGTAAAAAAAAAAAAGATTTTGTCGATTTAGAATATAATTAAATAAATAAATAAATAAAATAGTAGTCCCATAATCTCCCCAGTTACACATAAAATGCAAATAAAGTATATAAAACACAAAAACAGGTACATATTTGGTATCACCTCGACCATATTAATCTGTACAATAAATCTAAATCAATATTGAACCTGCTCGGTGAACGACAAAAAAAAAAACTACGAAAAACTTCCCGTAATATACAATTTTTCATCAAACACCATCACAAAAATGTTCTAAAAAGTGATCAAAAAAAGTTTTGTTCCCTAATATGATACGACTGAAAAGAACAACTCTTTTTGCAAAAAATAAGCCCTCAAACAGATCTGACAACAGAAAAATACAGAAGTTATGGCCCTAAAAAGTTGTCAATAGTAAAAACAATGCGATTTTCTCCAATATTAGTTTTGCTCAGGAAAATTGAGCAAAGATGAGAAAAACTATATAAATAAGGTATCACCGTAATCGTAGTGAACCAGAGAATAAAGATAAAATATTATTTTTACATTACGGTGAGCGGGGAAAAAAAAATGCTAAAAATCCAAAATAAAAATTGATGATTTTGTTTGTGTCCCCCTTGAAATAGTTAATAAAATCTCATGAATAAACTTAAGACCCCCCCAAAATGAATTATATATACATTGTATATCATCCCGTAAATAATAAGCCCTCATATGTTTGCATTACCAAAAAAAATAAAAATATATAGGTTGTACAATGCGACAATACCATTCTGCTGTGAATGGCGCCTCCATTCAATCTATGCCCGGCCGTGCGCCCGTACAGAAGTTTACCACCACATATGGGGTATCGCTACACTCGGGAGGAATTGGGCATCAAATGTTAAAGTGTGTTTCATCATTTAATTTATTCTGAAACTGTCAGTTGTGGCCTAAATGAATGTATTTTCCCCAAAAATTCGAAAGTTTCTAAATCGCAGGTCCATATTGTTTTAACCCATGTGAAACGCTTAAAGGGTTAATAGACTTAATAGAAGTTGTTTTACATACGTTGAGGGGTCACATTTCTATAGTGGGGTAATTTATGGGGTTTTACTATTATTTAGGCCTTTCAAAGTCACTTGGAAGCTGAGTTGTCCCTTAAATGTGAGTTTTGGCAATTTTCATGAAAATGAGAAAAATGGCACCTAAAGTTCTGCACCTCATAACATCCTAGAAAAATAAGAGGACGCATAAAATATCATCTCAGCATAAAGCAGACATTCCATAAATGTTAATTATCAAGCTTTTTGGGTAGTTGTACTTCCTGTCTGGAAAGCAGAAGATTTCAAACTTGGAAAATGAAGAATTTTTACAAACTTTTGCCAAATGTTCACTTTTTTTCAGAACTAAATGCAAAACGTATCACTTAAACTTTGTATCTAACATGAAGTACAATGTGACAAGAGAAAACAGTCTCAAAATCTCCTGGATATGTTAAAGCTTTCCGAAGTTATAACCAATTATCGTGAGACAGGGCAGATTTGAAAAATCAAGTCTGGTCATTAAGCTGAAAACTAGTGTTGGTGATAAGGGGTTGAGGACGCAGGGTTTTTTCGCTCATTTCTCGCTCTCCACCTTCAAAAATGTGAAGACCTGTGTGAGGGCTTATTTTGTGGGTAACAAATTTTACTTTCCCGTAATGTTATTTACTTTAACATGCCGTGTACTGCAAAGCTGGAAAAAAATTCCAAATGTGGAAAAATTGAAAAAAAATGTCACGTTCTTGTGGGCTCAGTTTTTACGACTTTGACTGAGCGCTCCAAATAACACATCTCCTTTTATTTTTGGTTTGGTAAGAGCGTGGTGATACCACATTTATACAGGTTTTATTGCGTTTCAATACATTTTAAAAAATTAAACGAATGTGTACAAAAAAGAAAAACATTTTTTTGCCATCTTCTGACACTAATAACTTTTTCATACTTTGGGGTACGGAGCTGTGTGAGGTGTTTTTTTGCTAAACAAGCCAACGTTTTCATTGCTACCATTTTTAGGTTTGTGTGACATTTTGATCACTTTTTATTCCATTTTTTATGTGATGTAAAAAGGTGTAAAAGTCACATTTTGGACATTTGGGAGCCATTTCCCGTCTTGGAGGTCACACCAGCCGTAACCGTTATTATATTTTGATAGATCGGGCATTTTGGGACGTGGCGATAGCTAATGTGTCTGTGATTTTTACTGTTTATTATGTTTTATATCAGTTCTGGGGAAAGGGGGTGATTTGAATTTTTAATATTTTATTACTTTTTAAAAATTTTTTAAACTTTTTTTTTCTTTTTTTTTCACTATTTCTTAGACCATCTAGGGTAGATTAACAATAGATGGTCAGATCGTTCCTACCATATACTGCAATACATATATATATATATATATATATATATATGGCATTTTTGCATGTCATTCGTTACAATGAGCCACCGGGTCAAACAAAGACCCGAGGCTAACATGGCAACCAATCGCCGCCGAACTAAAGATTGTTAGGTTTGCCAACAGGCAGCCATGATATAGAAACAGGAAACAAATCACAATCTATCATTTGTGAAAATTGGTGTCTTCCTTTTTATTTTTAAGCATCCATATCCAGAAAAAACATGCAAAAGTCTCCGCATTTCAGGCAGTGTTGCCACCCTTACTTGTGACTGGATTGGTATGGTACACTTCGTCTCATTTAGCCATGATTGAGGCAAAAGAAACACCCATCCAGCTCAGTTGTCTGATCATATATTACAATTGGTAACATACTAAATTTAGAAAGAAAAACTTTATTTAAGTATTTGGCAACAAAAAATAGTATGTTCTCTAAGATGAATTGAACATATAAATTCATAAATATTTCATAGTTAGTACAACTATTAACTATAGAACGGAGAACGGAACCGAAAGCCAGAGAATGCCCTCAGGATGATGTTAGTATACCACGTAGAGTCTTTGACAGATGATGTTTTGCATGTCATGTGACTGGGCTTATACTTGATTAGCTGACTAAACCCGCCCATCTGTTCCTAGACATATGATTTCTCACAATTCACAATGTCTTTGTTACCATGGAGATTTTGAATGTTTCATATCCTGTGCATTTTTTATTGCCGCCAACTATAAATATAAAGTTTCTTCTCTTTAAATGTAGTATGTTACCAATTGTAAAGTGAGCGGATGTGTGTTTCTTCTGCCTCACTCATGGTTAAATGAGGCCAAGTGCACCATACCAATTCAGTCATGATTAAAGGAGTATTCCCATCTGGGCATTTACATTTAATTATATTCATTTGTCGTATGTAAAAATTTCTTTAATTGGATGTTTCCGTGTGAAGATAAGTTCTCATAAATGTAGTCATGTTGTCCCTTAGAAATGAGATAGCTTCCTCGGATATGACCACCTCACATTTTGGCAGCGGTGGCCAGATATAGGCTTTTAAACTCTGCCTGACCATCTGGATTCAGCGATCATTACCACAGGACGGCTGGGGGACATGCAGTAACTCCCGGACATTTCATGTACCAAAACCTTTTGTTTCTTTGTGCAATCACTCCAGCAGAGGTGGCCGTAACCAAGAAACATTTTTTTAACAACATCCAATTGAAGAAATGTTTATTTATGGCAGATCAATGTGTGCAGTAATTTATAAATCATAAAGGTTTTGTTGTCAGCGAAAAGTGTGCAGTATCATTAGATTATAAAGTCATTCCTGTCAGTGAATTGTGTGTACTCACTAGCTAGATCATGAAGGCCACAATATTGTTGCTTAGTTGGAAGAGCAGAGCCCTCCAGGTCACCCATCTTCCAAGTAGCAAAGCCATTCCAGCCACGTGGAGCACTCACTTATGTTGTATGATGACTTTCCCAGCTGAGATTCCATGAACCATCCGCCTGTCCCTAGCTGCTTCAGCTGGCCCAGCCTGTATCACCACCTCCCAAGTCACAAGGTCATTACCAAACCTGTCCACACTGTTCAGCTCTCCATCCCCCATTCCCAAAACGTATACTTTAAATTTTGACAATTTGCATTATTAAAATTTTAAACACAGTGAGAGGAAGGGGTTCTGTTTTTTATATTTCCCCTCAAATCTTCTATATAAATAAGAGGGTCTGAACACCCAGAGCGCCTTAAAGGGGTTGTCCGAGTTTAAAAAAAAAAAATATATATGTGGCCGGGAGCGGGCTGCCTAAAATAATAAAGCTGTACTTACCTTCCGGTGCCCTCCGGTATCCAGCGCTGCTGTCGCTCCGGTCCGGGCGCCATGTAAACAAACATAGCCGCCGGAGCAGCTCTGCATTCAGCTTCCGGCTGGCCGTGGCCGGGTACGCCTATCCGTCCCTATACACAGCATTGTGTATGGGGGCCGGAAGGTTGTCGGGTCCGGCCAGAAGCTGAATGCAGCGCTGCTCTGGCGGCCATGTTTGTTGGGTGTTCTTAAGTAGGGGATAGCCAGTATTTTACTTTTCTTCTAAGCCTGTTTCTATTTGGACGAAATGTTTTAGAGAATTATAGTATGGTGATGTTAGCCAATATTCCCAATGCTTATAAAAATTTGTCTTGGCATCCCGTTGTAAATGCTGTGGGTCTCTCTAATATACAATTGTTGGAAACTTTCCGGGTAAGAAACTTTTGCTATCCTGGTGATTGCTGTAGTTGTGATATGGTAGATTTACAACTCTTTCACTCGGTGATAGATATACCAGCCCTATTCCTAGGAGAGCTAGAGCTGGTTGTAATAACAGTTGGGTTTGTAAAGTGTCGTGTAAGTGACATTGGGGCAGATTTATCAAGCAGTCTGAAAGTCAGAATATTTCCAGTTGCCCATGGCAACCAATCACAGCTCAGCTTTCATTTCACCAGTGCTCATGAATATTTTAAAGGGGAGCTGTGATTGGTTGCCATGGGCAATTGGAAATATTCTGACTTTCAGACTGCTTGATAAATCTGCCCCATTCTGTTTGTTTCCAGAATGGCATGAGGACCGGTTATTTCCAAAAAATGAGTTACGTTATTATTTTAATTACTTTCCCTTGCCCATTTGGGTGTTGAAATTCAGGTCCCCAATGACTTCTATAGGGTTTGTTTTCAGGTTACAGCTCAGCTCAAAGTCCGTGTCCCGAACAGACTTTTGTCACAAAATTCGGACAAACCCGTCAAACCTTTATACATAAGGTTATAATTTAAACAAAACCGCCCATCTCTATACATAAGTTTAATTTAGGTTGACAATAGTTTGCTGCTAGCATTTGCTTTGCAAAATAATCTAGAGACACTTATGAAAAATTACTAACACATATTTCAATTCCCTAAAGAAATGATCTCTGACTAATGCTCAGATAAGCACAGAATCAAAACCACTAGAGTCAGCTGTCCGTCTTACTCTGTAATTGTAACAAATGAAAGGAGCAGACAATATTAAAATACTCCCTGATGTTCAATGATTGTATCTTACGACAGTACTAAGGGCTGATGTGACTTAACTACCACCTACAGATTGCACAACAATATTGCTAAGTGTTTATATGTCCTCAGTTCTTGATGATAACCCTGATGTTCCCTGTGCTGAACAGAATGACGTTTAGTGGTCCACAAAACTACTTGGCTTCAAATATGGATATGCATTTCATAACCTGATGATTATGTATGTAATTTTTTTTTATAGCATGTGCTCAGTTTCATTGAAGCCTTAATACCCACTAACTATCATCTCAGAGCCTATATAATGCATAAATACAATGGGTACAACAAAGAAATATTCTAATTTTAAGGCTGATCTTTTCTTTTATCAGTAGGAGGAGCAGGAAGGTCCATCGTGGGGTAAAATATATAGAAACGCTCATACAAAGTAAATCACCCTTTATTGTTAGAAAAAATTTAATTTAAAATTGTTAGCAATTGCCATTTGTATTTTGCTAAATACTTGTAATATACTATATAATATACAATCTTGGAGCATCTCCTCTAGAACTTGCCCTACATTTAAGATTAGCCAAACATCTTTTGGCCAAAAGATATCTCAACAGGTGTTGTTCTCTTAATCCTGTAAGGGGTGGACTATATATTTTCACTATGAATAATGCAACTTCAATGTTCTCAGGTGAAGAGCAGCATGACCCCAGAAAACGTGTGGGACTGCCTTTTCTGAACTACCTCCCCCCAAGGTAGTTGGCAGAAGTGATTGATTGAATGCTTTTTCTCTCTCAATTATTCTAATTAGAATGAAGAACTCTGGTTTCCAGCTGCAGCTTTACAGGCTGTTACAATCAGCAAAGCAGGTTTCTCCTCCCCCTGCACTTCCTGCTGCTACTAGATTTAAGAGGAGGGAGAGAGCTGGGGGTTGGGTGAGAGATGTTCAGCTCATTGTAACAACCTTTGAATCTATAGAACTGAGGGGCTTTGGTAATGCCCCCATAGCCATCTGGCTAATTAGCATAATTTTAAAAGTAGTTTTTAGAATAAAGGAGGCCAGGGGTAACAAATATAAGAAGATTACCCACAGTTGCATGGCCGGGATCTGTGAGTAAGTGTCCCTTATTTGCCATTCTGGATTTTGGATTGCTTTTAACTTAATAATGTATGCACTTTCATTATAAAGAAGGTGTGCTAAGTTTTCATTTTATGTACTTACATCAAGACATAAATCATCCTGAAGAACGTTCTCACCAACCCCTTCAGTCCAGAAATAGAAAAATCCTTAGTGATACACTTTTTGTGTTCAAAAGTCAGCTATATATCCTGCATAGAGAAGCGGACAGATTTTGCAGATTACCCAAGTATAGCGATAACATTTTTAAAAATTTGTTATACGGACAAAACAACCATTAAAATGTGCATATAGTCATGTGGATCTGTGAGTAAGTGTCCCTGATTTGTCATGCTGGATTTTAACCCGTAGGCGCACCATGACATTATAGTACGTCCCTGCAGGTAGATACTTCCCATACCGAGACTTTCTATCAAGCATGATCGCGGCGTGTAAGGGTGTTCCCCCTATGTATCGGATCCCCCGTGGCGCTTACCAGGGGATCCGATGCACTTATGGGCAGCCCCGAGGTCTGCTGAGTGCCCCGGGGCTGCCCGATGTTCCTGACAGTCAGACCCCTTCCGGGAGCATTTGTCTTCATGCTCAGACAGTTTACACTGCTCTACCATGAATTAGTGTTGTAGAGCAGTGTATTGGATCAGAGCATCGCTGGTTCAAGTTCAAGTATGGAAAAGTAAAAAAAATGTAAAAACACTAGAGTTTACACATTAGAATAAATAAAAAATAAATACATAAAAATATACCGTATTTTTTGCCCTATAGGGCGCACCGGACTATAGGGCGCATTAGTCCGATGCGCCTTATATATGTAATAATTACATATATAAGGCGCATCGGACTATAAGGCGCGGGGGCCGGGGGCGTGGCGGAGGTCCGGGGGCGTGGCGGAGACCCGACGTGACGCGGCGACGGGACGCGACGCCGAGACGCGACGGGGAACGCGGGGAAGGTGAGCGGGGAAGGTGAGGGGGAGGTGGAGGAGGGCAGCGGACCATACTTACATAGGTCCCCGCTACCGGAGACAGCAGATCTCCCGCTGGAGATCTGCTGTCTCCGGTAGCGGGGACCTATGTAAGTATGGTCCGCTGCCCAGCTACATACATAGGGCGCACCGGACTATAAGGCGCACTTTGGATTTCCATGGAAATCCAATGCTTTTAAGTGCGCCTTATAGTCCGGAAAATACGGTAAGCCACTAAAAGTCACTTTCCCATAAAAACGCTTAATAAAGTATAAAAAACACAAAAACAAAAAAACCCCACATATTTGGTATTGCCCCATCCGTAACAATCTGTATAATAAAACAGAATCATTACTGGATCCGCACGGTAAATGCCGGAGAAAAAAAACGCAAAAAAATGTTCTGAAAAAAAAAACATTTTTACTTAATACCTTTAAAAGAAAATGCTCTAAAAAGTGATAAATAAATTTCTGCACTGTAAAATAAGCCCACTAAAAAGAACAACTCTTCTCGCAAAAAGAACCCCTAAACAGATTTGTCAGCCGAAAAAAAAAAAAGTTATGCATATGAAAAGATGGTGATGCTAAAATGAACAAGATTTTCTCCAAATTAGTTTTTATTCAATAAAATTGACTAAAATACACAAACCCCCCACAAAGTGAACCCGGTAAAAAAAAAACAAAAAGCTCCAAAGAAAGATAATTTTTAATCAATACCCTATAAAAAATGCTCTAAAATTGATTTATAAAATGTTATGCATATAAGAATTATATATTATTATTTTTTTTTTTTTTAAATAAGAACACTAAAAAGAACAATCCTTCTTGCAAAAAAGTAAGCCCTTACCAGATTTGTGTGGCGAAAAATAAAAAGTTATGCATATAAAAGCCGGTGATGCTAAAATTAACAACATTTTCGCCAAATGACTTTTTATTCAGTAAAAATGGGAAAAAAATAAAAATCTATATAAATGAGGTATTTTCATAATTGTGGCAACCCATAGAATATACTATTTCTATGGTATGGTAAACAGCCAAAAAAAAACCACAAAAAAATCTTTCTAAAAATTGCTGATTTTCATTTCCTCCACCAACAAAGAGTTAATAAAATCTCACCAATTAGCTATAGATGCCCCAAAATTATGTACCAGAAAAGTGCATCTCATGTGGCAAAAGAAATAAGCCCCTATAGGTCCACATTAAAAAAAAAAGAAAAAAAATTATAGCCTGTATAATTTGACAATGCAAATCTGCTTTGGATAGCTCCTCCTTTCATTCTATGCCCGGCCGTGCACCTATACAGCAGGATATCACCACATATGGGATATCAGTGTACTCGGGAGAAATTGGGTATCAAACTTGGTAGAGCCTTTTTTCAGTTATTCCATTGCAAATGTTTACTTTTCCACCCAAAATAAGTGTATTGTGAAAAAATATTAAAATTTGTAGACTGCACCTCCATTTTGTTTTAACCCCTATAAAACACCTAAAAGGTTAACAAACTTCTTAAAAGTGTTTTTTGATACATTGAGGGGTGTAGTTTCCATAATTTTCGAGTCTAGCTATTATTTAGGCCTTTCACAGTCAATTAGAAGTTGAGCAGGTCCATCTAAATATGGGTTTTGGTGATTTTCCAAAAAATGTGAAAAATGGCACCTAAATTCTGAGCCTTATAACATTCTAGTAAAATATGTGGAATCTTAAAAAACCATGGCAACATTAAGCAGACATTTGGGAAATGTAAGTTATGAATTTATTTGGGTGCTATGACTATCTGCATCAAAAGTAGAGAATTTAGAAATTTGAAAATAAAGAATTTTTCCACATTTTTGCCAAATTTCATTTTTTTCATAACACAAAAGATATCATCCAAATTTTTAAACTAATTTGAAGTGCAATGTGTCACGAGAAAACAAAAGCCCCTAGATATCTCATAGCGTTCCAAAGCTATAACCACTTATAGCAGTGGCGGCAAACCTTTTAGACACCGAGTTCCCAGACTGGTGGAATGATTGACTATCCCCCTTTCTTAACATCTATAACTTAAGCCGGCACTTTACCAGCAACATTAACTCAACTAACTTAAACCTGAATAACATTCACACTGAGGCTCGTGTTGGGTGGTGGAAAACCAGTCACAGCATTTATTAACAAAATAATCTTTAACAATATAAAACATTATTGCAAACAGTAGGCACTTTCAGTGCAGGAAATCTCCATCCAACGGTAAACGGCTCGGGACTGCACTATGCCCATCTGGACTCCCAGATGGCAAGTCGGCCAGACGAGCAAAGTACACATCACAGATCTCCATTTTCCGCCAGCTGTGACTTCAGAACTAAAGATACATAAACATACAAAAACGGTAAAATGTTCAACAATAAATTAGGGAGGGAGGGAGGGACTGCTTCTTGAGTGCCGCAATCCAGAGAGGAAGGGGGAGGAGACTCGCTCCCCTTATATACAAAACATGAGGGGGAGGAGGAAAGTGCACTGCAGCAACCTCCTCCCCTTAAAGTGCCCTTACACTGCTTAACCCCTTAACACCTCCTCAACATCATCCACCAGTCCAGGTGCACCCTCCATAGCCCGTCGGGCGTACACCACAGACTGGTGGAATGATTGACTACCCCCCTTTCTTAACATCTATAACTTAAGCCGGCACTTTACCAGCAACATTAACTCAACCCCATTAAACCTGAATAACATTCACACTGAGGCTCGTGTTGGGTGGTAGAAACCGGTCACAGCATTTATTAACAAAATAATCTTTAACAATATAAAACATTATTGCAAACAGTAGGCACTTTCAGTGCAGGAAATCTCCATCCAACGGTAAACGGCTCGGGACTGCACTATGCCCATCTGGACTCCCAGATGGCAAGTCGTCCAGACGAGCAAAGTACACATCACAGATCTCCATTTTCCGCCACCAGTAGGTCCGTGTACCCCTACACGGAGCTACGACCACCACCCAACAAGAATAGAGCCTGCTCCACCCCATCCTGCAAACCTGTCAGAAATATGTCCAAACCAATCTCATTCAAATGTACGCCGTCAGGCCGCAACAAAGCAGCGTTGTCGCCTTCCAACTCCTGATGTCGGACGACAACCCCACACTTAGCTCTCACATACCGCGCCATTCTAGCATTCACCGTGCGGCGGGACCTCTCCACTGCTGCCGCGTCCCTGGCTCCATGCCACACCCTGCGAGGAATAATCTCCGACCACACAAGAACCACTTCAGGGAAATAAGCCAAAATCCCATCCAAATCATTTCGCATCAAAGTAAGGAGTTCCGGCACCCGCAGAAAACCCAAATCATTACCCCCCGCATGAATTACTAATACCACAGGCCCTGAAGTGGCTCTGCTGATTTACACTGCTTCCGACAACACTTGTACCCACTTCAGACCCTGAACACCCCTCCAAAACACATCAGCACGCTGAAAACCAAGTTGCCGACCGCCCGGCCGACATGCCGCTCTCTGACCCGCCCAAAGGACATACGAGTGCCCCAAGATCCAAACTGTTGGACGAAGTGATCCTGAAGAACCTGAAAAACAAATAAACAAATTAGAGCCGATCAGGGCGAACATATCTAGCAAAACATGCAGACCTCCATCTACCTATCCGCATCACCTCAGAGTCGGGCAAGCCCGCTCTAGCCGCCTCAGTTGCAGCGCCGATCCTAAACGAATGGGTGCCATATGTGGAGACATCCGAACCAACCTCCAACAAACATTTTTTAAAAACAGACCGAAACTGAAAACACGTCAAAGGGGAACCATCCCCGTGTGACAAGAAATTTTCACCCGGGAGAGACAATGACACATAGTCCTTCGCGAGGGCATAAGGGCACGCTGGCCCAGGTAACGACAACAGGCGGACCCATGAACCCCGACCATAAAGGTCAGTCTTGGACCTACGCACCCGAATCCTAACACACCCCTGACCCAAACACACATCTCCCCGCAGCAAACCACCCTGTTTGAAACAAGAAGGAGGAACCAGCTCACTCACCCGAAACGCCCCAAAGAATGCAAAACTGAAAGCCAGCGCAAACAATAAAGCCTCTGTAGGAGAGGAACACACTATCGGAGTGACCCGTATCAAGTCACACAACAGAGCAAAAGAAACCGGGCGACGCGATTCCACAGTAACGTGTTCTCGACGCCAGCCCTTCAAAGCCTGTCGTATCACAAATGACTTCGTGACATCTGAATAGCCATAAAGCTGCAAGAAAAAAGCTACCCCTGCTAACCTGCGCTGCGCTACTGCACCTGACACACCTGATTCCCGCAGTGAAATCAAGTACCGGTGAGTAACCTGAATCCTGTCAGAAACACAATGAAAAACATCAAGCCCACAAGACACAGCCAACCAGGCCTCCCACGCCTTACCGTACTGCTGCCAAGTAGACGGGGCCAAAGATGACCGAACTAAAGCCATCAACTGCGGATCAGCTCCCACAGGAAACCCGGGCACTCCTTGCCCACCTGCGCCGCCGATGGGTGGCGCTGACGAAAAACCTGGAAATCAAAACGTGACAACGGATCAGCAACAACATTCTCAACCCCTGGGACATGACGGGCACGGAAATGGATGTTAAACTGGAGGCACCGCAGAACCAGATGCCGCAAGAGAGACAAGACTGGCAAAGAGGAGGAAGTCTGTTTGTTAATGCAATAAACAACACCCAAATTATCAGTGCAAAAACGAATCCTCCTGTTGGAAAAAACAACTCCCCAAATCTCAACCGCAACCACTATTGGAAAGAGCTCCAAAAGCGTAAGGTTGCGAACCAAACCATCCTGTATCCACGACTCAGGCCAAGGGGCCGCACACCATTCGTCGCCAAACACCGCTCCGAAACCGCTACCGCCAGCAGCGTCTGTAAACAATGAAAGCTCCACATTGTCCACCTCATCACTTTGCCAGCAAGTCCTACCATTATAGGACACCAAAAATTGCCGCCACATTTGCAAATCCGCCCGCAATGAAGCAGAAATGCGAATGTGATGGTCAGGATTAACCACTCCCTTCGTGGCCAACGACAGGCGTCTAGAAAAAACCCGGCCCATTGGCATGATTCTGCAAGCAAACACCAAAAGGCCGAGAAGCGACTGCACCTGCCGCAGCGTAACCCACTTCACAGCGCAAAATCCCTCTACCAGAGACACCAGCCTTTCCAACTTATCCACAGGTAAGCGATACACCATGGCCTCTGAATCGAACTCGATGCCCAGAAAAGAAATGACCTTTGTCGGTCCCTCAGTCTTATCAACCGACAAGTGGTGAATGAGGCGAAATTTTCCTTGTTTCCTTCTTGGGAACAACACCCAAAGGGGAAACACGCAAATTAGAAAAAGGCGGCGTATCAAAAGGGCCCTCAATCCTACCCAAATCCACTTCCTTCTGAATTTTCTCTCTCAAAACCTCAGGATTCTCCCTGGCAGACTTCAAATTCCTCGACACCACACCTTCTTCCGTATACTCAAAAGGTATAAAAAACCCGCAACTAAAACCTTCCCACAACTGACTCGCAGCCAGCTGATCAGGATACTGGTCGAGCCACGGCAACATCGCGACTACGTTCACTGGTGTCTTTTCGATCAGGGAGGGGTTGGGACCTGGCGCCCTGCTTCTGCGGAACACGGGGGCAGCGGACGACTGCGTGGCCACCCCCACAAGAGGAGCACTCATGCTTGTACTTACACAAGCCATAGAAACGGCAGTGTCCGTCATTAAACAGCCAGCAGGCGCCAGGTCACCGGGGGGCCACCGATCCCTGAGTGGCAGATGCAGAGGAACCTGAAAAGGCGGCTTAGAGGACACCATCAAACGCACCCAAACATCGGTCACCTTAACACCCCAACCCACATCAGGCTCCAATGCAAGCCGCCGCCTAAAGTCCTCATCATACTTCCACCAAGCATTGCCACCATGAGTCTTAAACGTAGTGTAAATGACATCTTGATACAAAAACAACTCAGAACAGCGCTCTGGATGCTTTCGATCCATGACATAACCCAAAACAGAAAAAGCCTGCAACCAATTACTTATCGTCTTAGCCACTTTCGGCTTCCTGTCTTGATGGCGGGCAGTAGCCACCACCCTCTCACGGTCCACGGCCCAGAGGAGGGGGCTGAGGGAGGGGGCGGGTGCAGGGGGGGTATAACGGTCTAACAAAGCCTTCAATGACGCTACCAGCTCCGAACCCCCCCCTGGACCCTCCCCACTACCCCATGCCCCAGCATATTGAAAAGTACCTGTAGGAGGAGTACCCGCGGCCAAAACCGCGGGCGACGCGCTCGCTGCTGCTGGAACCAGGCCGGACGCCCTGAATGACCCACTGCGGTCCCGCTGATGCCGTGCCCGGCGACTTGGACCAGGCCTCGCCGATGGGCTCGATGAACCGCCCGAGGATGACGGGGAGCGCCATCTGGACGACCTGGAACTCCTACGTCTTCGAGTCGACCTGGAGCGGCCACTTTGCTGAGAAATTGACGCCGCAGAGCCGCGGCGACTCCGTCTGCGGTCGTCCCGGGAGGAGGTAGAAGAAGGCGAGCGCCTAACGTGCTGGGAGTGGGCCGGGATGGCAGAGGGCACTGGCAGACTAACAGCCCCCAAGGGAAAAACAGGGGCCTGGGGCATAACAAAACCGGCCGAGGGGTAGACTGCTGGCTGAGATAAAGCTGTGCCATCGCCAGAGTCAGACCCCGCAGCCATAGGCATGGCAGGAGATACTGCCACTACAGGAGGAGGTATGGAGGGAGGAGGAACAGACACCCCAGCCTCATCCTGAGAAGGAAGAGGGGTGTCTGTAGAAGACCCAGCAGACCTGGAGTTTCCCATAGCTGATGCGGCTGGTCTGGCTGCTGCGCTGCAGGAAAGCGTGTAGCTGACACGCTGAGAACCAGTCCGAGCCGGAGCAGGAGCAGGAAGCCCCCCCCGGCCGGAAATGCAGTGGCCGCGCGTTCTCGCGCACCGCTGCGCCCACTAACGGCGCGTGCGCGTGCGCCACAATCAGGCGCGGCGCGCGCAGTGCCCGACCTCCGCACTGCCAAGGGGGGGTCAGGGGGAGACATCAAAGCTGGGCTAAGGCGCTCCGGCGGTCTGGAGATCCTCGCAGACCGCCGAGCAGCGCCGGAAACGGCGACATCAGTCGCAGAGGTAGCTGCGAGGGGGGGGGGGGTTGGGGGAGGGAAAGTGGGACCGGCCGGGATCGCTGAAGGGGAGAGGACTTGAGATAACAACCCCTCCCCTTCAGCTTGGACACGGGCGCGGAGCGCCACAACAAGGGGATCCTCCATCTTACCAGGCAATAAGTCCTGGCTGCCTCTCCGCGCGCACTGCTTCTTGAGTGCCGCAATCCAGAGAGGAAGGGGGAGGAGACTCGCTCCCCTTATATACAAAACATGAGGGGGAGGAGGAAAGTGCACTGCAGCAACCTCCTCCCCTTAAAGTGCCCTTACACTGCTTAACCCCTTAACACCTCCTCAACATCATCCACCAGTCCAGGTGCACCCTCCATAGCCCGTCGGGCGTACACCACAAACTACAACCAAAACAGACATATTTTTCGCAAAGTGCCAATGCAACAATTTTAGCAGTAACTTATTACTCCCTGCTTTGTCACAGGTTTAAATTGTATAGGCACCTGAGGACACCAATACAGTAGAAAGAAGGTAGCTTCCTTCCAGGGTCCTGTGATTGCAAGAGACCTTGAATCCTGTCTGGCGAACCCGGCCCTGGAGTGGTGGCAAGCGTGCCCATATAGAAGGCTCTGAGTGCCACCTCTGGCACCCATGCCATAGGTTCGACACCACTGACTTATAGTGACACAGGGCGGATTTGGAAAATGGGGCCGCTTCCTAAAGGCCAAAACAGTCCCGTAGGGGTTAGTTGTAGATGCACTTTAATCTGCACTCTCAAGCAACAAAGCAGCAGCACATTGGCATAACAAGAATGGGAAAAGCCAAAGTTATTAGGCTTTTCCTGCCTGCTATTACTCCTGGTGATGGTAGGTGAAGGATAGCAGTGGGTAGAAGGGTAAGGTATAATGGTCATTGATGCTATAACTTAAGAGGTAAACATAAACACACCTTTTTTGACCATTTTATAATAAATAAAAATCTGTCCATAGCCATTGTCCACTCTATGCAATCATAGCCAAGTGTTGGCTCCCCTGAAATTGCTTAAGAAAATGAAAAATTTCTCCCAGAAAATTATTGCAGTTACACATCTAGCGCACAACTGCAACTCACAGTCTACACGTTTCGGAAAGATTCCCTAATCATGACCTAGCGTTTGCAATCACATGACCAAGAGAACTTGGCAAATGTTTAAAAACTTATGTTATATGCACAATAATACATAAAAAACACAACTGGGATCATAACTTGTACTCAAATTGATACCACATATTACAAGAAGAGTAACATTTAAACATTTACATTATATTTCATATATCATGTCTTGCCTCTTGTTCAGACCTTGCGGGAATCTAGTACTTAAAGAAAATATCCAGAAGCTTTCTCTATTAAGTGTTTTATGCTTATGGTCACCTCCTCGTAAAATAGAAAAATATGCGCAGTCCCTGTCATGTACGGATTGAAAGCGCTTAGACGCCACAGATATGTTGACCGCCTATTTATTCTTAGGATCTGATCAATGGCATCTAATCCTTACTTTGAGCGTACAGGTAGTGCATCCTATGTATTGTACATTGCATAATTCGCAGGTAATGCAGTATACAACATATGTGCTGCTGCAGTTTATAAGTGAAGTTTACAAGTACTAGATTCCCGCAAGGTCTGAACAAGTTCTGATAAATACCCCCTATGTCTATAAAACAACTAAAAGACCTGCACTTCAAACTTTACCAACTTCTAAACCTCAACTTTGACCTTCTTCTTTCCAGGCTGAAGACTTACCAACATAAATTTGGAAACAAACAATTGGTAAATAGGCCTAAGGACTAGAGATGAGCGAACATACTCGTCCGAGCTTGATACTCGATCGAGCATTAGTGTACTCGTAACTGCTCGTTGCTCGGACGAGTATTTCGCCCGCTCGAGAAAATGGCAGCTCCCGCCGTTTTGCTTTTTGGCGGCCAGAAACAGAGCCAATCACAAGCCAGGAGACTCTGCACTCCACCCAGCATGACGTGGTACCCTTACACGTAGATAGCAGTGGTTGGCTGGCCAGATCAGGTGACCCTGGGATAGACTAGCCGCTGCCCGCGCTGCTCGGATCATTCTCTGTCTGGATGCCGCTAGGGAGAGAGCTGCTGCTGGTCAGGGAAAGCGTTAGGGTGTTCTATTAGCTTACTGTTAGGCAGGAGTGATTCTAAAAGAACCCAACAGCCCTTCTTAGGGCTACAATAACGTTATAATTTTTTTTTTTTTTTATTTGCAGCTAGTACCATATTGTGAGGAATTAGCAGGGGGACTTGCTACCATTGTGTTTAGCTCTTAGTGACACACATATCCACCTCAAACACCAAAGTGGGAAAATTTATTAGGGGTTTGAGTAGAATTAGGCACAGTCTGCCAGTTTCTTTTTATTTTACGTTTATTGTTTTAATAACTCAGTGTCATCTCATCTGGCATAGTAGTGTGCTGTAATACTTGGCTAGAAAATAGCCATAGGAGAATACAAACGGCTTAATTACGCCTACAGTAGCGTTATATATATTTGATTTCTGGTTGATCTGCTGGTGGCTGTAGTTGTTGCAGTGCATCTACTAGTAAATTGTGAGCAATTTGGAGTCAGACTTGCGACCACTGTGTTTTAGTGACGCACATATCCATCGCAAAGACCGAAGTGGGAAAATTTATTAGGGCCCGGGGTTGTATTTCAATTAGGCACAGTCTGCCATTTCCTTTTTTATTTTACGTTTATTTTTTTCATAACTCAGCGTCATCTCATCTGGCATAGTAGTGTGCTGTAATACTTGGCTAGAAAATGGCCATAGGAGAATACAAACGGCTTAATTACGCCTACAGTAGCGTTATATATATTTGATTTCTGGTTGATCTGCTGGTGGCTGTAGTTGTTGCAGTGCATCTACTAGTAAATTGTGAGCAATTTGGAGTCAGACTTGCGACCACTGTGTTTTAGTGACGCACATATCCATCGCAAAGACCGAAGTGGGAAAATTTATTAGGGCCCGGGGTTGTATTTCAATTAGGCACAGTCTGCCATTTCCTTTTTTATTTTACGTTTATTTTTTTCATAACTCAGCGTCATCTCATCTGGCATAGTAGTGTGCTGTAATACTTGGCTAGAAAATAGCCATAGGAGAATACAAACGGCTTAATTACGCCTACAGTAGCGTTATATATATTTGATTTCTGGTTGATCTGCTGGTGGCTGTAGTTGTTGCAGTGCATCTACTAGTAAATTGTGAGCAATTTGGAGTCAGACTTGCGACCACTGTGTTTTAGTGGCGCACATATCCATCGCAAAGACCGAAGTGGGAAAATTTATTAGGGCCCGGGGTTGTATTTCAATTAGGCACAGTCTGCCATTTCCTTTTTTATTTTACGTTTATTTTTTTCATAACTCAGCGTCATCTCATCTGGCATAGTAGTGTGCTGTAATACTTGGCTAGAAAATAGCCATAGGAGAATACAAACGGCTTAATTACGCCTACAGTAGCGTTATATATATTTGATTTCTGGTTGATCTGCTGGTGGCTGTAGTTGTTGCAGTGCATCTACTAGTAAATTGTGAGCAATTTGGAGTCAGACTTGCGACCACTGTGTTTTAGTGACGCACATATCCATCGCAAAGACCGAAGTGGGAAAATTTATTAGGGCCCGGGGTTGTATTTCAATTAGGCACAGTCTGCCATTTCCTTTTTTATTTTACGTTTATTTTTTTCATAACTCAGCGTCATCTCATCTGGCATAGTAGTGTGCTGTAATACTTGGCTAGAAAATAGCCATAGGAGAATACAAACGGCTTAATTACGCCTACAGTAGCGTTATATATATTTGATTTCTGGTTGATCTGCTGGTGGCTGTAGTTGTTGCAGTGCATCTACTAGTAAATTGTGAGCAATTTGGAGTCAGACTTGCGACCACTGTGTTTTAGTGACGCACATATCCATCACAAAGACCGAAGTGGGAAAATTTATTAGGGCCCGGGGTTGTATTTCAATTAGGCACAGTCTGCCATTTCCTTTTTTATTTTACGTTTATTTTTTTCATAACTCAGCGTCATCTCATCTGGCATAGTAGTGTGCTGTAATACTTGGCTAGAAAATAGCCATAGGAGAATACAAACGGCTTAATTACGCCTACAGTACCGTTATATATATTTGATTTCTGGTTGATCTGCTGGTGGCTGTAGTTGTTGCAGTGCATCTACTAGCAAATTGTGAGCAATTTGGAGTCAGACTTGCGACCACTGTGTTTTGCGCTTAGTGACGCACATATCCATCGCAAAGACCGAAGTGGGAAAATTTATTAGGGCCCGGGGTTGTATTTCAATTAGGCACAGTCTGCCATTTCCTTTTTTATTTTACGTTTATTTTTTTCATAACTCAGCGTCATCTCATCTGGCATAGCAGTGTGCTTTCATACTTGGCTATAAAATAGCCATAGCAATAGGATAGCATCGTTTGGTTTTAAAAACTAAAAAACACAAAAAAAACCAAAAAAAAACAAAAAAAGTTAAAAAAAAAATTCAAGTTATAACTCTCATTTTCAAAATGTTTAACCCGAGGGCTAGGGGTAGAGGACGAGGGCGGGGATGTGGGCGTCCAACTACTGCAGGGGTCAGAGGCCGTGGTCCTGGGCGGGGTGAGACACCACCTGCTTATGAGGGATCAGGGGAACGCCGCAGAGCTACACTCCCTAGGTTCATGTCTGAAGTTACTGGGACTCGTGGTAGAGCACTGTTGAGGCCAGAACAGTGCGAACAGGTGATGTCGTGGATTGCCGACAATGCTTCGAGCAATTTGTCCACCAGTCAGTCTTCCACGCAGTCCACCCATGTCACCGAAATCGGCACTCCTCCAGCTCCTGCACCTCAGCCTCCTCCCCCCCAGTCTGCCCCCTCCCAGCAAAATTTGCCATTTGAACCGGCATACTCTGAGGAACTGTTTTCTGGACCATTCCCACAGTCACAAACCACTTGTCCGGTTGCTGATGAGCAATTTTCCGATGCCCAGGTTTTCCACCAGTCGCAGTCTGTGGGTGATGATGACCTTGTTGACGTACTGGAAGAAGTGTGTAAAGAGGTGTCCGACGATGAGGAGACACGGTTGTCAGACAGTGGGGAAGTTGTTGTCAGGGCAGGAAGTCCGAGGGGGGAGCAGACTGAGGGATCGGAGGATGATGAGGTGACAGACCCAAGCTGGGTTGAGAGGCCGGGTGAATACAGTGCTTCTGAGACGGAGGAGAGTCCTCGACCAGAACAGGTTGGAAGAGGCAGTGGTGGGGCTAGACGGAGAGGCAGGGCCAGAGCTGGTGCATCAGCGCCAAATGTGTCAACTAGTGAAGCTCCCGTGGCGAGGGCTCCTGCGGCGAGGGCTAGATTTTCAGAAGTCTGGAGGTTCTTTAAGGAAACACCGGATGACCGACGGACTGTGGTGTGCCACATTTGCCAAACCAGGATCAGCAGGGGTTCCACCACTACTAGCTTAACTACCACCAGTATGCGCAGGCATATGAATGCTAAACACCCCACTCAGTGGCAACAAGCGCGTTCACCTCCGGCCGTGCACACCACTGCTCCTTCCCCTGTGTCAGCTGATAGTCAGCCCCCTGCCCAGGACCCTGCCACAAAAACCCCATCGTCGCCTCCACGATCCTCCACAGCATCCACCAGCGTTCAGCTCTCCATATCCCAGACGCTGGAGCGGAAACGCAAATATAGTGCAACCCACCCACACGCCCAAGCCCTTAATGTGCACATCTCCAGATTGCTAAGCCTGGAGATGCTGCCCTATAGGCTAGTAGAGACCGAGGCCTTTCGCAGCCTCATGGCGGCGGCCGCCCCTCGGTATTCGGTCCCCAGCCGCCACTACTTTTCCCGATGTGCCGTCCCAGCCCTGCACCAGCACGTGTCAGACAACATAATCCGTGCCCTGACCAACGCCGTTTCTGACAAGGTCCACCTGACCACGGACACGTGGACGAGTGCTGCCGGGCAGGGCCACTATATATCGCTGACGGCACATTGGGTTAACTTGGTGGAGGCTGGGACCGAGTCTGACCCTGCGGCTGGTCATATACTGCCGACGCCGAGGATTGCGGGGCCTACCTCGGTCCAGGTGTTTCAGGCCTACTATGCCTCCTCCTCCTCCCACCCCTCCTCCACCTCCTCCTCCGAACGACCATCCGTGGGCATGGCGCCATCAGTCGGTAGCTCTAGGCACAGCAGCAGTGCCGTCGCTAAGCGACAGCAGGCGGTGCTGAAACTGCTGAGTCTAGGCGATAAAAGGCACACCGCCCAAGAACTATTACAGGGCATCACGGCGCAGACTGATCTGTGGCTGGCACCGCTGAACCTGAAGCCAGGCATGGTTGTGTGTGACAACGGCCGTAACCTGGTGGCGGCTCTGCAACTCGGCAGACTGACACATGTGCCATGCCTGGCCCATGTGTTAAATCTCATAGTTCAGCGTTTCCTCAAGACATACCCCAATCTGTCTGATTTGCTCACGAAGGTGCGCCGCATCTGTGCGCATTTCAGGAAGTCCAGCACAGATGCTGCCACTCTCAGGGCAGCGCAGCGCCGCCTCCAACTGCCCGCTCACCGACTGTTGTGCGACGTGCCCACGAGGTGGAATTCAACACTGACCATGTTATCCAGAGTTTACCAGCAGCGCCGAGCGATTGTAGACTGCCAGATGTCAACTTCCACCAGAACTGGTAGTCAGGTCAGTCAGCTTCCTCAAGTCTACAATGAGGAGTGGACGTGGATGCTCCTCACAAGAGACGGGGGAAGAAGATTCCCTTGTTGATAGCCAAAGCACCCTTAGGTCTGTTTCTCAGCGCATATCGGAGGAGGTGGAGGTGGAGGAGGATGAGGAGGAAGAGGAGGAGAATGTTGGCGAGACACAAGAGGGGACCATTGTTGAGTCCTTCACTGTTGAGCGTGTATGGGCAGAAGAAGAGGAATTGGAGGAGTTGGAGGAGGAGGAAATGGACAGTCAGGCCAGTGAGGGGAGCGAATTCTTACGCGTTGGTACTCTGGCGCATATGGCAGATTTCATGCTAGGCTGCCTATCCCGTGACCCTCGCGTTCAAAGAATTTATTCCAGCACCGATTACTGGGTGTTCACTCTCCTGGACCCACGGTACAAGCAAAATCTTTCCACTCTCATCCCTGGAGAGGAAAGGAGTGTGAGAATGCATGAATACCAGCAGGCCCTGGTGCACAAGCTGAAACAGTATTTCCCTTCTGACAGCGCTAGCGGCAGAGTGCGTAGTTCTGCAGGACAAGTAGCGAGGGAGAGTAGGCGAGCAAGCAGCTTGTCCAGCACTGGCAAGGGTACGCTTTACAAGGCTTTTGCCAGCTTTATGTCACCCCAGCAAGACACTGTCACCTGTCCCCAGTCTCGGCAGAGTAGGGCTGATCTTTACAGAAAGATGGTGAGGGAGTACGTAGCTGACCATACCATCGTCCTAAATGATCACACAGCTCCCTACAACTACTGGGTTTCAAAGCTGGACATGTGGCACGAACTGGCGCTGTACGCCTTGGAGGTTCTTGCCTGCCCTGCCGCTAGCGTCTTGTCCGAGCGGGTTTTCAGTGCAGCTGGTGGCATCATCACCGATAAGCGTACACGCCTGTCGACTGACAGCGCTGACAGGCTGACGCTTATCAAGATGAATAAAGCATGGATTTCTCCTAATTTCCAATCTCCAGCAGGTGAAGGAAGCTCAACCTGAATGATTTATCCACTCCTCCTCCTCATTTTCCTCCTTCTCCTGCTCTTTGTACAGTAAAGCAGAGGAAACTGGCTATTTTTTGACAGGGCCCACTGGCTCTACCTATAGTACTTTATGCATTTAATTTTTCTGGAGGGCCACCGACCCGGTCCTCTGTTTTAAACAATTTTTGGGAGTGCCACATACAGGCACTCAATCTATTCAATTTTTCTGGAGCTCCACCTACCTGCTCCTCTGGTTTGAAAAATTTTTTGGACTGCCACATACAGGCACTCAATCTATTCCATTTTTCTGGAGGGCCACCTACCTGCTCCTCTGGTTTGAAAACTTTTTTGGACTGCCACATACAGGCACTCAATCTATTCAATTTTTCTGGAGGGCCACCTACCTGCTCCTCTGGTTTAAAAACTTTTTTGGACTGCCACATACAGGCACTCAATCTATTCAATTTTTCTGGAGGGCCACCTACCTGCTCCTCTGGTTTAAAAACTTTTTTGGACTGCCACATACAGGCACTCAATCTATTCAATTTTTCTGGAGGGCCACCTACCTGCTCCTCTGGTTTAAAAACTTTTTTGGACTGCCACATACAGGCACTCAATCTATTCCATTTTTCTGGAGGGCCACCTACCTGCTCCTCTGGTTTAAAAACTTTTTTGGACTGCCACATACAGGCACTCAATCTATTCCATTTTTCTGGAGGGCCACCTACCTGCTCCTCTGGTTTGAAAACTTTTTTGGACTGCCACATACAGGCACTCAATCTATTCCATTTTTCTGGAGGGCCACCTACCTGCTCCTCTGGTTTGAAAAATTTTTTGGACTGCCACATACAGGCACTATCCAAATTGAATTGTCTCCATAGCAGCCTCCACACGTTGTCTCCATTGCTACCTCCAAAAGTCGTCCATATAGCTGCCTCCATACATCGTCCCTTTATCAAACGAGGTTTGTCAGGCCGAAATTTGGGTTGTTTTCATGGATTCCACATCAAAGTTGTTAACTTTGTCGCCACCCTGCTGTGTTATCCACAAAATACACTGGCAAACTTTTACCATTTACGGATATTATTTCAGCGCTTCTTGCGCATCTGTTTACATTCCCCTCACCCGCCATATCCCAAACTTATAAGAACGCTACTACACTTGATCTTATACAAAAGGTTCTTAGAAGTGCTGTTTGGGGAGTAGCCTAGAGACAGGGGCTTGGATTGGCGAAAGCTCGCCTGGCAGCGGAGCGGCAGCTCCATGCCAAGAACCAACTAACATAGTTTTAACTGCAGCACCTTTAATCTACTACTAGTTCACTGCCTCCATACATGCCCGCCTTATCAAACGTGCTGTGTCAGGCAGAATTTTGGGTTGTTTTCATGGCTTCCACAACAAACTTGTTAACTTTGTCGCCACCCTGCAGTGTAATCCACAAAATATACTGGCAAACTTTTACCATTTACGGATATTATTTCAGCGCTTCTTGCGCATCTGTTTACATTCCCCTCACCCGCCATATCCCAAACTTATAAGAACGCTACTACACTTGATCTTATACAAAAGGTTCTTAGAAGTGCTGTTTGGGGAGTAGCCTAGAGACAGGGGCTTGGATTGGCGAAAGCTCGCCTGGCAGCGGAGCGGCAGCTCCATGCCAAGAACCAACTAACATAGTTTTAACTGCAGCACCTTTAATCTACTACTAGTTCACTGCCTCCATACATGCCCGCCTTATCAAACGTGCTGTGTCAGGCAGAATTTTGGGTTGTTTTCATGGCTTCCACAACAAACTTGTTAACTTTGTCGCCACCCTGCTGTGTAATCCACAAAATATACTGGCAAACTTTTACCATTTACGGATATTATTTCAGCGCTTCTTGCGCATCTGTTTACATCCCCCTCACCCGCCATATCCCAAACTTATAAGAACGCTACTACACTTAACTTGGTGCAGGCTGGGACCGAGTCTGACCCTGGGGCTGGTCATATACTGCCGACGCAGAGGATTGCGGGGCCTACCTCGGTCCAGGTCTCAAAGGCCTACTATACCTCCAAATCCTCCCACCCCTCCTCCACCTCCTCCTCCTCCGAATTACCATCCGTGGGCATGGCGCCATCAGTCGGTAGCTCTAGGCACAGCAGCAGTGCCGTCGCTAAGCGACAGCAGGCGGTGCTCAAACTGCTGAGCCTAGGTGATAAAAGGCACACCGCCCAAGAGCTATTGCAGGGCATTCCACATCAAACTTGTTAACTTTGTCGCCACCCTGCTGTGTAAGCCACAAAATATACTGGAAAACTTTTTTCATTTACGGATATTATTTCTGCGCTTCTTGCGCAGATGTTTACATTCCCCTCACCCGCCATATCCCAAACTTATAAGAACGCTACTACACTTGATCTTATCTGAAAGGTTCTTAGAAGTGCTGTTTGGGGAGTAGCCTAGAGACAGGGGCTTGGATTGGCGAAAGCTCGCCTGGCAGCGGAGCGCCAGCTCCATGCCAAGAAACAACTAACATAGTTTTAACTGCAGCACCTTTAATCTACTACTAGTTCACTGCCTCCATACATCGTCCCCTTATCAAACGAGCTGTGTCAGGCTGAATTTTGGATTGTTTTCATGGCTTCCATGTTAACTTTGTCGCCACCCTGCTGTGTAATCCACAAAATATACTGGCAAACTTTTATCATGTACCGATATTATTTGAGCGCTTCTTGCTCACCTCCTTTGGTTCCTCTCTGCTACCCATTGGTTTGAAGCCTGAGTCCATTTAGGGTATGTCGCCATGCCACTCTCTAGCCTTCCACTGCTGCCGCTGCCTCTGCATGCCGTCCCCTATAGTGTCAGGGTCAATTATTGGATGTTTTAGATGCTATCTAGCTTCATTCTGTCACTCTGTCATGGCCATGCTGTTGCCCATAATTTTGGCATAATGGTGCATTTAAGCAGCCTCAGAGGCATCCATGCATGCTGCCCCTGCTGTTTCCTGTCCATTTCCATGGTGTTTCCATCCTTTTCTGAGGTTCCCAGGTGTTTGGCCAAGCTTCCCTGTGCAGAGCCTTGGTCCCTTGAAAAATGCTCGAGTCTCCCATTGACTTCAATGGGGCTCGTTACTCGAAACGAGCACTCGAGCATCGGGAAAAGTTCGTCTCGAATAACGAGTACCCGAGCATTTTAGTGCTCGCTCATCTCTACTAAGGACTTAACAAGGACTGCCTGCAAGATTATTTTATTCCACTGCAACAGCAGAAAGTTTGTAAACCCACAACTTATGTCTAATGTGTTTGCAGATTTTTATGCATTCTTATAATTTTACTTATAAGAATGCATAATTTTACTTCGAATCCTTATAACACCCAACCCACCCAGTCATTTATCTCTTTATTTTTCTTCATTTAGTCTACTGTGACTAAACTGTATTCAACTATCAACTACCTAAGAGGTCTCCCTAATTATTTCCAAACTAAAACAAAACAAATCACCTGGCCTGAAAGGGTTGACTCCTTTTAATCCTCTATCTTTACCAGTATTTAATACAGTAGCAGTAGCACGGAGTGAGTCCCGATGGGAGGAGGGGCATCTGCAGCAGTCTATGAACCTGTGTGTCTCCTCATGCATTCTTCTCAAAGGGGTGCAGCCCTGCATTCAGCTTATGGACGGCCGAGGTGGCCTGACATGCCTACCAGTCCCTATTCACAGCATTGTATATGTGGGACAGATGGGTGTCGGATCCGTCCAGAAGCTGAATACAGTGCTGCTTTTGCAGCCATCTTTGTTTACATGGGGCATGGACCGGAGCAATAGGAGCACAGGACACCCAGTGGGAGCCGGGAGGTAAGTACATGTTTATTTTTTAAGCAGCCTCCTCCTTGGCACTTTTGTTTTTTTGGAAAGTCTTGGACAACCCCTTTAATCCCCTTCCCTGTCTTCTCAATGCAAATGACAAGAAATAGGGAGGTGGGAGGGATTAGGATGAGGATGAGAGGAAACTGACACAGGCACGCAGGCTACAGCTTCCCCTTCCCCGATGATGCTGTTCGCAGGTAGCCAGGTAATGTGAATTAAACTTATAGAATTTACTTAAATGATTCAGATGCTGACAAAGGCATTTTTAAAATTAGCATAGCATAGACTATTGGAATCTGTCACCAGCTAAAAATGACATTCCTGGTGACAGGTGCGCTTAAAATAATTTTTACAAAAAATCTAAATAAAAACTAATCATAGGTCGCAAAAAATAGAATCAATGAAAACAACAACTCATTCAGCAATTCTATTCTAACAAAGTTTAAAGCTTACTTTTAATGGGATTTGTTCACAAGCAATAACTTAGAATCCCAGGGGTAATTTTGAGATTATTACTACTATTTAATGGAGGTATAGTACTTTAATTAAAAAACAAATAGGTGGGAGGTAACAATTCTATATTAAACCTACAGAGTTCTCCAATTAGCATTGGTTTTATCAAACATTCAGAAATCTCTAAGATTCATGCCATGTTTCTAATTCAAACATTATTTTTCCTTATCATATTAGAGCTTTTTGTTTTATATTACTGCTTGAATAATCAAGAGAATTCCAGTAATATCATTAGTTTTTATTGCATAAAGCTAATTTCTCTTATACTTCCCACACCCTGAGCAGTTACATGGGGAAATAATGAAGGTATCATGTTTGTTTTTAGTCCAACAAGTTTGCATAGGGAGAGATAAATTGCATAAAAATAATCATCATATTATGAGCTCTGTTAATTGAGTTGGACTTGCTAGGAAAGTCAGCATTCCGTGGCCCTAATGGAAATCTTTTCTTCAGAATGAATGGTATTATATTTCATGTCTTGTTTGCATTGTAATAATTTAGGTCACCATTCTTGACATGAAATAAAAATTCTAAAGTTACTTGATTGTCATACTTACATTGATGAGCAAAAAGGTAACAATGATTTGAACTTTGACTTTTAGGCTCCATATCGCACCATCCACTATAGCTTTCGACACGAAACTGCCATCATTTTATAGACAATCCTCTTGGCTTTCTTCAAATATCTTCTTATTTTATTCATTATATGACCTTCAGAACAAGAAAAATACTGTAATTCATAAAAATAGACTTTATGGCAGTTTTTTATCATATTTATCAGCTTGTGTGCCGGTGTTTGATAGCCACAGACTGTCCCCTGCCATTTTATAGACAGAAATGGCAGCTGATAAGGTAAAAAGCATTTCTGAACCAGGGGCTTTACTTTCTAAATCAAGAATGTGGTGAAGACAATGAATATATATTGGCAAGTTTCCTAATGTCCTCCACCACACTTTACAAAAATTCTGAAGTAAAATTGCCACCCACTTTACAAGAGAAACACATGGTTCTATTTACAAAATGCATACATGTTTTTTGAAGTAATGTTACGGGCATCAGGCATGTCGGTTGAAGGGGGCATGTCCCTTAAACGTCACTTCATGTGGCTTACATCATTCTGTTCAGCATTCGGAGGGATGTTAGTCTCTGCCCAAGGTCAAGCTATCAATGAACTTTAAGCTACGCTATGTTGAGGGACTGATTTCTATGGATTATTGTTAAACTCATGGGACAATATGACTTGCAAGCTATACTTGCAAGACACAGTGCTTGATAAAACAGTATTAATAAGTCTTTTTATTTCTGGAAGTCAACAATGAATGTTCTTATTAAATAAAAGCGAGCAGATCTTTAAAACTGCATGAAATGAATATATATGAAAGTAATAAATAATTTCAAAAATGTGTTGCCCTTTTTATTATAACCCCTCAAACTACAATCAGCCTATTATTAACCCAATAAGTATAAAAAATGTAGATATGAATCATAAAGGGCTTATTAATTGAACACATAACCATCATTTGATATAATTTTTGCATGGGAGGATGTGAACATGTTTCTAAGATACTTCATTAAGAAATTCTGTTTAGGTTTTAAAGAAACATGCTACAGTACTTCTTCTTATAGAGATCTGTATTTCTGCCTGTATAGTGTGAGTTTATGGAGGATGAATATGAGCTCACATCTAATCCCCCTGTGTTTGTTTACACAACTGTGACAAGTGATGATTAATCCTCTTTACAGGGACGTTTCTATGAGAGGAAGGGTCCCAGAGCAGACTTCTGAATATATACACACATACAATGCCATATACAGCATATACACACCCAATACTCTAGATGCTGAGGCCCCCTGACACTGTGGGCTCCATAGCAGCTGCTATGGCTGCTACCTCTGTAGTTACACCCCTTCCTCTTCACTTTCAAATAGATGCCTGAAAATAATGCTCTCACCATACTACAACCAGAAAGAGAACAGAAAAGGTTAACTTCTTCTTGCTCAGAGATGTGTTAACAAACAGTGAGGAGAGGAGTGAGAATGCCGTTCCCAGTCTGGAGAGGAGAGATGCAGCAGAATTATGGGGCTCATGGTAATACAAGCAGTTACTGTAAATCTGGTGGCACAGAGGATGTATTTGATATGAATAAGATGAAAGATAAATCCTCCTAATACTTAGACCTCCATACCAGCTTTTTCTGACGATGAATTGTTTCTGAAGATTTTGCAACACCAACTTTTTAGATTTGTCACTTTATCACAAGCTACTCCACTTTTATATCAAAAACTTAATACACTTCTTTGGACCTGCAAGAGATCACTACAATGTCCCACACATTAGCCAATATATCAACAGTTCCCCACAGTAGTCAAAAGTCATGGTTGTGTTCCATGGTTGCTATTAGTCACAGTACCCGTAGTAGTCAAAAGTAGAAGAGCTCCAAAGTAGCCTGTAGAAATTAAGCCCCCAGTAGCTAACATTAACAGAGCCCCAGTACCCAAGAGTAACAGTGCCCCAGTAGCCACTAATAATAGTGCCAGCAGTAGCTAATATTAACAGTGCTCCAAATAGCTAGTAGCAACAATGTCCCTGGTAGCCAGTAGTGTAACTGCGAACAGTAGCCAGAACTAAATATGCCCACAGTAGCTGGTAGTAACAGTACCCTCTATAGCCAGTAGTAGCAAGGACCCCAGTAGTAAATAGTAATGGCTCCCTGTAGTAATAACTTCCTCTGTAATGGGGCAGTCATGTAAGCAGCATCCTGAGCCAATATTCGAGTGACAGATCCTCTTTAAAAGTGTTGTGTAGAGGGGCGTGGCCTGACTGCGGATGGAGAAGGTCGCACACTAGAGCCTCTCCTGCCCGAACCCCGCTTTAGCACCGCTATCCAAACCAATCCGGTGTGACAGACCGTTTCAAATGGGAGCAAAGAGAAAGGGGGGTCTCCAGGAGGAAGTCGCTTCGGGACCCGCTGCACAGAGTCACAGACCTGATGAGACGGAGATGGGCGCACCAGTGGAGGGGACCTCCGCTTCAATCATTCACCCACAGCAGCAGGAGGCCAAGATGGAGGTCAGCCACATCTCCCCAGGTACTGAGGGGCCCACTCCAGGGATCCACCGGGCTCGCACCCTATGTGTGGAGGCCCAGGTTCATTCTGCTCCACGGGTCCCAATGGAGGGGCCACAGCTGAATGATTCACAGCACCAACCTCCTGGTCCAAGTGTGGCCTTGTTCCTTTCTCCCCCGGTGCAAACCCCTGGGCTAGTAGAGGTCCCTGGGGAGACCTGCGGGGTCAGCTCTGCAGCCCCTGGATGAGCCTTCTCCCCCCTGCACAGCTGGGCCATCGTGGGCTGTGGAAGTGGAGCTCCATCTGGGGAGGAATTAGGGTCAGGATGATCCACAGTGGCTGGTGAGAGAGGGAGGGTAGGCATGGCCGGCGACACCTGTTGTGCACACTCCATGTCCCTCCCCATGTCATCAGCAGTTTTCCCCTCACAATTGGGGCCATACCGCGCAAAGGCTTATGTTGGCCATTCTGCATCTAATACACCCTTTTCCCAGGATAGAGTGTCTGAGCCTCAACGAGTCAAACTGTCCCAAGATTTTGGCGCCCTGGCTGAATTACGTGCCCTCAGCTCCCATCTTCGTACCATTCCCACTAGGTATGACACGGAAAGCTATTTAGCCAGGTTGTAACAGTCTTTCACCGCTGAAATACATGCGGTTCGGGAGGAAGTCTAGCAGCTCGAATCTCGAGTAACGGCCACTGAAGTGTCCCAAAATTATCTTAGCGCCCGTCTTGAGGCACAGGCTGCTACTATTGCCTCTCACTCTCCATCTACAGCTCCATCTACTGACCGACCAAATGGATGATGCAGAGAATAGGGGTAGGCGCAACAATATTAGCGTTCGAGGACTGTGGAAACCTCTGATCTCCATAGCACTCTACGTCAGCTATTTAACTCCATCCTGGAAGTTCCGGCGGATACGCCTGTGGAATTAGACAGGGCTCATCGTTCACTACAACCCAAACTAGCTGCAACTGAACAGCCAAGAGACATCATATCCAGGGTACACCGGTTTCAATTGAAAGAGGCAATTATGTCTAAGGCAAGATCAGCTGGAGATATTACTTTCCAAAGATCCCGTATCCAGCTTTTACCTGATTTGTCTAGGTTGACCTTACTAAAACGTAGGGCGCTGAAGCCCTTTCTGGAAGAGCTGCGACTCCGAAACATACCCTACTCCTGGGGGTTTCCTTTTCGCCTCCAGATCCACCAGGCGGATCACAGATTTGGGCGGTGATACACACTGATCAAGTCGGGTTCATACCTGGTCGGGAGGCTCGGGACAACTTGAATAAAACCATCCTTCTGATGTCCCATGCACAGGCACGATCCATCCCCTCCTGTCTGGTATCCATTGACGTGGAAAAGGCCTTTGATCGGGTCCACTGGGGCTTCATGGCGGCGGCTCTAAGACAGATTGGAATAGGACCCAGGTTTATAGGAAAAGTTATGGCCCTGTGCTCCAGCCCCACCGCCAGGGTAAGGGTCAATGGAAACCTTTCCAGGTCATTCCCAATCAAAAATGGTACCAGGCAGGGGTGCCCGCTCTCACCCTTACTATATGTTATAGTTATGGAGCATTTGGCAACTGCCATTAGAAATAACCCTAACATTCACGGGATTTCAATGGGCTCCAGACATTGCAAGGCTGATTTATATGCGGATGACTTGCTATTATATGTATCCCAACCTAGGATCTCCCTCCCTTCGCTCATTCAGGAACTCAAGAAGTACAGCGAGGTTAGCGACTTTAAAATCAATTACTCCAAGACCAAGGCCCTCAACATCTCTCTTCCAATTACAGAAGTACAGCACATTAAAGATAACTGCCCCTTCCAGTGGAGGCAGGCTTCTCTCGAATATCTGGGAGTCACGATTCCGACTGATTTGACAAAGTTATACGCCCTAAACTACACACCCTTGTTGGAGCGTACATTAAAGGACCTCCAAACATATGATCGCAAGTGCTTGTCATGGTCCGGGAGGATCAACGCCATGAAAATGGATGTACTTCCCCGCTTCTTGTATATTTTTAGGGGTGTGCTGATCCTTCCCCCCTGGGCTTTTTTCGTACTCTACGCTCTGCCATGATGCGATTTATCTGGGGATCCAAGCGACCGAGGATAGCCTGGAAGACTTTGATCAGACCTAAGACAATGGGGGGGTCGGGCCTCCCTGATCTCAGGCTGTACCATCAAGCCTCCATACTTCTTAGACTGCTAGACTGGACGTACAACTCGGTATCCAAGCAGTGGGTTGCGTTGGAGCAGGTGTGCTCCTCGGCACTCCTCAAACTTTTGCCGTGGGTCCTGTCGGGGACCTTCTCTGCCCCAGCACCTCAGGCGAACTTGCTTAAGGAGGCTTCGAGCTTGTGGAGATCGTTGATAGCAAAGAAGTCCCTGTCTTGTGAAAACAGCCCACTCACCCTGATTTTCCGTAACCCGGCGTTTCAGCCGGGAATGGCCAGGTTGTCTTTCTTAGGCTGGGGGGTCCTCGAGGATCCATGGATGTATGATCTCCTGCAGGGCTCCCCCTGCCTCTTCATGGAGACTTCAATCTGCGCCAGGGTCACACGGATAGCTCCTGGTTTGAGTACTTGCAACTGCGGTCCTTCATAGATAGGGCCGGGGACGAAGCAGCCTTTACTAGTTCTCTCACAGCTTTTAAGGGGTTGTTCCGATTAGAGTCAGCTTCTCCACATGCCATTTCACAAATTTACTCCACCCTGACGAACGACTTTAAGACCTCAGACCTTCCATTTGTTAGAAGTTGGAAACAAGAGTTGGCGACTCCACTGACGCAGGAAGACTG
This sequence comes from Engystomops pustulosus, assembly GCF_040894005.1. Lineage (NCBI taxonomy): Eukaryota > Metazoa > Chordata > Amphibia > Anura > Leptodactylidae > Engystomops > Engystomops pustulosus. The sequence goes on along the minus strand of NC_092412.1, from coordinate 192,247,627 downwards.
GGACAAATCTTTCATTTACACACATAAGATGTCCTCGGCCTGCTCAGCCCAGGAAAATGGTTATAAGATTGTGTCGCGATGGTACTGGGTTCCGACTGTACTGCATTTAGCCTTTCCCTCCATTTTGGATGCATGCAGGTGCTGTGGAACCAGCAAGGGAGACATGTTACATGTGTGGTGGGCTGAAACCTTTCTGGCACCAAGTGTTCGAAGCGTACCAACGAATCTCAGGCAAACAAGTGAATGCTTGCACAGATGTTGCCCTTTTGTCGATACTCCCTGGCCAAATTGGAGCGCAAAAAAGAGACATACTGTGCTTTTGTTTAATCACAGCCAGGGCAGTAATCCCACGCCATTGGCGCTCCTCTACTTGTCCCTCCATGGCCGAATGGTCCCACCTCTTTTGCATGGAGGAATTGGCCGTAATATCTCCAGAAGCTCATGAAAGTTTCCTTTGTGTGTGGTCTCCTTGGATCCTTGGATGAGCTTTAGGGAGCCTCAGGACTTTAGGTCACTCTTTGAAACTTAGGCCACTTGATGTTGATTGTTACTGTTTTTCCCTTAATGGCACAGATAGCCTAGCTACAGGGGACCGGGAATATCTGCACTCACCGCCCCCCCTCCTAACCCGAGTAGATACTCCCGATAGGATTTCTTCCCTGCATGTACTTCCCTGAGTGTTTCTGTCTAACGTCTTGTCTTGTTTCGTATTTTTGTATTCCTATTTGTTTCATAAATACGCTCCAGGCAAATAGCTCATATCCGCCTTTTGACTCCTCCTTGGCCCCTTTCAGGTTCGGATGAGTGGAATATGCCTCGGTGGGTAGGGAGAGGATTACTATTCCCTATATTCCTGTTTAGGGTTTAATTTTCTTATATGTATTGCGCTTCGCCTGAGAGGCTACCTCACTCAGATAGGGCGTAGCTTAAGGCAACGTGCTTGTCCTTGATAATTGTATAAATACTTTGTACTTTTTGATATTTGCTTTGTTTCATTAGCTTTATTAAGTGCATTGTAACATATGCTTGCTTTTCTTTGTACTAGCATAAAAGTGTTGTGTATATTTGTTATGAAGATGATAACATTTTAAGTTAAAAATGGGGTTACCTCCACAGTTACTCCTATTCGTAAGCTGGGACGTAAGTGCCTTTCTTCACGGAGGTTTGATCGCTTGAACCCCCATGATCACAAAATTGGGCCTGACAGTGTTCCTGAGTGCTCTGAAATAACTTACTTCTATGTGACTTTGGAAGATACAGTAGCTGCTTGGAATTCCAATAGAAATGAATGAAGGGCTAGCTGAGCATGCCCATCCCAACTCAAATGGAATACCTTGTGTGTCATTATTCTAGTGGTTTCTGGAAAGCTCATTTATAACAATAGGGAACAAATACTTTTTAACTGGCTTTTCTTAAAAAAAATTAATTTTGAAATTATTTTATGGTGGTAGTGATAAAAACAAATTATAGCAGAAGTAAGAGCCATTAGTGGAAGTTAATAATCCTTACCAATATATTATAACAAGTGGTCTATGTCATTTCTTTCACACACACAGAGATTGTGGTTATAGAAACTTTGCAATGGTCATATTCTATAAAATCTAAAATAATTTTTATAGTACACTGGAAAGTGCCAACTATAATTTCTGATCACATTACATTTAGTCCACCCACGTTACCCTTTTGGCTATATTGTTATTTAACACCTTGCTTGCTCTTTGTAGCATGGGCTGATTCAGCTTAGGGCTGTGCAAAGGATCTTGGGATGCTGAGGTTATTAAGTTCCTTTATTCAGCATCAAATGTTGTATTCCGTTTCTGGACTTGAGCGGAGGCGGCATGATGATCATGAATGTGTCAAAGCATATTAATGTGATGGCCCATTATTATACATCTGAGCTCCACTCCCAGCTACAGTACACCACAACAGGCTTTCCCTCCTCTACCACAGTGTGATAATAGGGCTTGACAGTATGTGTCTGAGTACAGCCACATCAGTTATATAAGGTATTTCTTGACATGTGAGTTAATGAAAGTTAAATTTGGATGTATGACATGTTCCCATTCTCCGGTCTAAATTTAAGAATAAAGTATTATTGCTTAGTCATTCCCGGATTTAAATGTAGGATAATCCATATGGAAGAACAATATAACCAAATGCAGAGACAGAGGTGTTTACGGCTATTTTTCACACAAAGCAAAGATTAATTTCATTGCCCTCAATCTGCATGAAAAAAGCCTGTCAGGGACATATAATGCAGTATATTAGTAGTGCAGTGCATTATATAAAACATTTAAAGTTATGGTGTTTGGAAAGTGGTGTTGCAAAAAGTATTTCATTATGCAAAGGAAGGTAAATGTAAAAAAAAAATGCGTATTCACCAAGAGAATCTTCTTTTTATGTTATTTAGGTTCAAGGATAGTTGGTGTGTATCTGAATAGTTCTAAATAAATCTGAACAATTAAGTTGGATGGTCCATGGAATCGCAGCTAGGAGAGTTATCACAGAGCATGTGGCTGAGACGTCCTTACTTTTTTGAATGGGAACTTGAGGCACTCTTTGCAATGTAATTGACCAATGTCTTGGCTTCTTCATCAGAATGGATGGTCTGACAGGGTCCAATGTACCTCAGTCTGAGTGCCAAGGCCCAGAGCTGCTAGATGGGCACACTTGTGGCTACATCTCCGTCCCCAGCAGCCTGGCAATGCCGGCACTGTAAAGCGGTGCTCCGCCCGCGGCAGGATGCTGTTCTGCGTCTTTGCACTGTGAGGCTGCTGGCAAGAGGAGGAAGATGACAAAGCTGAAGCCCTGGACCTGAGTGGAGGTGAGTATTTATTTATTTTTTTTACTGATCACATTTACTAATCCAGGGCGGATGAAGAGTGCAAGGGGGTGAGAAGGGGCTGGATATACTGCATGGGTGTGAGGAGGTGTCATATAACGCGGGAGGTGAGGGGGATACATGTAATGCATGGGGGTGAGGGGGCTGCATATAATCCAGGGAGGGTGAGGAGGGGCTGCCTATAATACATGGGGGTGAGAGGGATACATATACTGCATGGGGGTGAGGAGGATTTATATAATGAATGGGGTTGAAGGGGATGCATAAAGTACATTGGGGATGAGGAGGGGCATCATAAAATCCACGGGAGGGAGTGGGCTCCATATAATGAGCAATGAGGTGAATGCATATAATCCATGTGAGGGATGGGGGGCTGCATATAATGAATCTATGAGCGGGGAAGGTGGCCCGGGCTGCATATAATTTTCCATGGGGGTGAGGGGGTGCATATAATTAATTTATGTGTGATGAGGGGGCCTGAGCTGTATTTAATTAATCCATTTGGGGGACTGCATATAATTAATCTTTGGGGGGCTTCATTGTATATAATTAATCCATGGGGGTGAGGAAGTTGTATAAAATGAATCTATGGGAGGTGAGTAGGCTGCATATAATGAATCTATGGGCTTTGAGGAGGCTGCATGAGAATGCATGTCGCTAAGTGAGTTTACTGCAAAGGGGCAGACCGAGGCTCTGTCACTCAAGGGCCTACTGAGAACGGCCTTGGGCTGGTTCTCAAACGCAATGAAACAGAGGATGTAAATGTTACTGCTGAATTGTGTAGAGCAAAGACTGAGCTGAGTTCAAGAGTAACTGTTTTCCAAAATCAAGCTTTCCTTTAAAAATGGGGAAAAAAAGTTTAATCCTAACTCGGACAGATGTTAAAGACAAAAAATAGGACAAATTTATAAGAGACAAGAAATACTTGGGGTATGCAGTTTGCCTGTGGAGCTTGCAGAGTGCACCAGATTTATCAAAATTGGTGCTTGGTCTTCATGAATCTGAAAATACCACAACGATTCTCCACATGTCAATCGAGTTTGCTGGTCATTCAAGCACAGTAATTCTGTGGTTATGAAACAAGGTAATGGGTACTTTTAGCAGTGTCGATAAGTCCTCCTGGAAAATGATAATTCCAAAGAGCTTGTGAACAGAGGGCAGCATGAAGTTCTCTAAATTTCCTGGTAGATGGCTGCACTGACTTTGGTCTTGATAAAACACAGTAGACCTACACCAGCAGATGACACGAATCCTGAATCAAACCATTACTGATTGTGGAAACTTCACACTAGACCTCAAGCAACCAGACTCTGTGACCTTGATTTCCAAATGCAATGCAAATTTAACTTTCATCTGAAAACAAAACCTTGGACCAATGAGCAACAGTCCAGTTCTTTTTCTACTTGGCCCAGTTAACACAGTTCTGCCATTGTCTATTGGTCAGGAGTTGCTTGACACATGGGATGCGACACTTGCAGCCTATGTCCTTGATACATCTGTGTATGCTGGCTCTTGAAGCAGTAGTCATCTCCCTGTGAATCTCCCCCAAAGTATTGAATGGCCTTTCTTAACACACCTATCAAGGCTGTGGTTATCCCGGTTGCTTGTGCTCCTCGTTTTTTCCAAAATGTTTCCTTCCATTCAACTTTGGAGTTATATGTTTTGATACAACACTTTGTGAACAGTCAGCTTCTTTTGCAAAGACCTTTCGTGGCCTACTCTACTTGTGGAGTGTTTTAATTACTGCCTTCTAGACATCTGTCAAGTCAGAAGTCTTCTCCATGATTGTATTGCCTACTGAACCAGTCTGAGGGACCTTATTAAATGCTTAGGAAGCCTTTACAGGTGTTTTAGGTTAATTCTAATTTTCTGAGATAGTGACTATTGGGTTTTCCTTGACTGTAAGCCATAATCATCAACATTAACAGAATTAAACATAGAGAAAAGAAAAAAAAACCTCTGTAAATACTCTATATAATGCATGAGTTGAACTTTTTGAATTTAATTAGTGAAATAAAAAATAACTTTTTGCTGATATTTATTGAGAAGCACTTGACATTAGGATGCACATTCCCCAATCTACATGTGAAGTAAGTGATTATGCATAAAGGGTTATAATTAATAATACAAACACAAAATGAATTGCTATTGATTTATTCCATTATTCAAAGTCTCCACAAGATTGCAAGACCATTTAAAATTGCATTAAGAATGTCATCATTTGTGCAAAAATGAATAATGAAAATGACTATTCAATATTTGCAGTAAATTTGGAAACCACTGAACAGTCATCAATAACTTAAAAAGTGTGACATTAACAGTGGAGCCCTGGTTAATAGCAATAGTCTTCAGGAATTAATAGATTGATGAGATAAGGATATTTAGAAAAGAAAAAATTAAAATATTCTTAGAACTATTGAGATTAAGTCACTTGAAGTAAAATGCAAATTTTCAGAAGACCATTATCTTCTCAAAAATGGTGTGGAATAAAACAAGTCTAGGTGAAGGTAGAAATCTTTAATATAAAACATATACCGTATATTCCGGCGTATAAGACGACTTTTGAAGACTGAAAAATCTTCTGTCTGGTCTGGGGTCGTCTTATACGCCGGTAATATTTCTGAACTTTCAGAAATTGATACCAGTTTGCGCCCGCCCGCGGTGTATTCACGGCGGCGGTCGGATCGCACTGCCAGGAGAGGGCTCACGGGCTGAGCCCTCTCCATAGCCGGTAAGTCTTTGCTGCATATTGCAGCTCCCCGTGACGTCATCGGGGGCGGCGATCCGTCTCCATGGTAGCCTCGGGTCTTCCAAAGACCCGAGGCTATTTCGTTTTAACCCCTTCATTACAATGTGCTGATAGCACATTGTAATGAATGAGGAAAATCCCCATATACTGCCATACTGTAGTATGGCAGTATATGATAGGATCGATCAGACAACCTAGGGTTAAAGTACCCTAGGGAGTCTGAAAAAAAGTATAAATAAAAATTAAAAAAAGTTAAAAAAAAAATTATAATAAAAAAACCTAAAATTTCAAATCACCCCCCTTTCCCTAGAACTGACATAAATATAAATAAACAGTAAAAATCATAAACACATTAGGTATCGACGCGTCCAAAAATGCCCGATCTATCAAAATATGTTAACGGTTTTTCAATGCGTTTAACCCCGTAAAGGAAAATAGCGCCCAAAGTCGAAAATGGCACTTTTTTGCCATTTTGAAAAATATAAAAAATATAAAAAATATAAAAATATTTAAAAAGTTATTAGCGCCAGAAGTTGGCAAAATCAAAAAAAATATTTTTGTACAGGAGGTTTTCCTTTTTGTAAATGTATGAAAACATTATAAAACCTATACAAATTTGGTATCCCCTTAATCGTACCGACCCAAAGAATAAAGTAGACATGTCATTTGGGGCGCTCAGTGAAAGACGTAATATCCAAGCCCACAAGAAAATGGCGCAAATGCATTTTTTCACCATTTTCATTGCATTTGGAATTTTTTTCCCGCTTCCGAGTACATGGCATGGAATATTTAATAAAATAAAAATTTAAGGTACAGTATGGTAACATTTACAGTAAAATGGACGATGTTAATGTTGTTGTTGTATGCCTATGTTTATGAGCGACAGTTTTCCTGCTATATACCTGCATGTCATAAGAATTTAAATTAAAAAAGGACCATGTTAAATTTTAAATCAGTTTTTTTTTTAAATTTTACCGGTGTTTTGTATGCATTGGAAAAGGGGTAGTCTTATACGGCGAATATATCTTAAACTCTATATTTTAACAGGAAAGTAGGGGGGTGTTGTATTTTTTCCAACAGAGAATGCAATTTAATAAAAAATATATGAGGATAATTCAGGTCACACTTGCAGAGACCTCAATTTGAGCGTGGTGGTGAATCTTATGACCTGAGTATTGCAAACTTCTTAATAGTGATGTTACAGATTATACTGTCAAGGGCTACAATGGAATGACAGAAATCATGACATTTCCCTTTCATACACAAGAGCCCTATTTAGATCAAAAGAAATCAATGTCACAATGTATTCAGAGTGGATAAAGCATTGCCTTCCAGGTGCTTGTGTTTATACATTTTTTTATTTTCTTGATTTTTATGAGGGAAAACAGTGGAAGTAACTGAGAAATGAAATGTCTGTTCTCAAATATTCAGCAAAATCTTTCAGATATATACACAGATTTATCATCATACATTTCCTGTATGTGTACCGTATGTCATATATGTTTACTGATACTTTATATATACTGTATATGAAAAAAAATATTCATTGTATTTGTTTTATTGTAAAAAGTTTTTTCCCTCTTCTTCTGTTTTCATTTTTCATCTTTTCAGTGCCAGAAAAAAATGTTTTTCATAGCTAGGGTATTTTTGTAAAAGGTATATTTTTGATAGTGCCATTTATAGTTCTATATAAGGCCTTTAGAAAATTGTAAAAAAAAAAAAATCTGTTTGTTATAAGATAGCATTTCAAGATAATTTGGGTGATTTCCAGATCATTTCAAGACTAGCATGTCTGATTCAGTTGCCCATGGCCCGCCCACTAAATCTTTATACTTCTCCAGAAGCAAATTTCATTTTGTCATCTAATGAATCTACAGTATACTGTACATGAATATAAATAATGGGAGTTTGTTAAATTATATTTCTGGCAAATGCACTGTGGGGGAAATTTGGGGCAGTTCTATGGGGCATATTTATATGGGCCTCTGCGCCATGTCAATGGCGTAAAGGTCATGAAATAATCGCATTTGCTAGCTTATTGCTAGCACTTGTGATTATTTTGCCCTCTCTGCCATCATCACGCCGACCGAGCGGAGGGTCACGGCCAACTGAGCAGAACGCCGGCTGTGTTTTTTTCTACGCCAGGCCCTGTCTGGCGTGGAATAAATGCTGCGCAGCTGCCTGCCCCAATACATTAAGAGTCGAAATTGTATTATCAAGATTACAATAATTTCATCTGAAAACAGGAGTATATGAGGATACATCTGCCTGTTACCCTATCGATGTCAAATCCTTGTCACTACACCTTTTTTTTTAGAAAATGGAAAACATCTTTTGGGAAAAGTTTTTCTGCAAAAGGGGTTTGGTGCCATCTTATTTATATACATTCATGGCTCTAAACTGCTGTGCACATTCAGCTTGAACTCAGATGACAACCTCATACGTTCATCAAGTAATCATATGGAAGCATGATAAATTAACCTACTTAAAGAGGTATTTCCACAAAGACAAGACTCAAAATAACTCAAAATAACACATTCTCTAATTCACTATCATTAACAAAAATACAGCATTTCACAAATATAATTTCTACCTGTCTCTAGTAGTATATACAATTTTGGTTGCCCTGGGATCAGACCCATAAGTCTAGGATCTGGCAGGACAGTTTGTTTTACTGCGTGACGTCTCACTGAGCTCCTCTCTGTATCGGCCTCACACCTTGCATTCCAAGACAAGCTCACACACAAACAGAATTCCTGCAGGAAAACAGCAGTGTCAGGAGAAACACAGCAGATCTGACAGTATGTTGTGGCTGAAATGTAGCAGAGCTGAGAATGTAATTGTGTATAAAATGCATCTCATGGATCTCCTCATCTCATCTCTGATTTGTCTTATCTCTCTTACTATGTGTCAGATAGTAGCAGAGTGTTGAGAAGCTAATCGGAAGAGCCACTTACAGCATTATGTGACATGGAAAAGAAATCTCCCAATTTATTTATGGCACCCACTAATTGCTATATAGCAACAACATTCTCTTATTAATTTATGTTCACATTCATTAATATTTAGCAGAGCAGTACCCCATTTATTTATATGTAACCCTGCACCCCAACATTAAAGTAGCAAAACAGCCTCCCCTCACCAATCAATATGCTGTCAGCAGTGCCAGATCCAGAAGCCCATTCCCCCCCATTATAAACACAGTACAAAAGGCTATTCACTCCCCCAAAAAATATACTGGCCAGGAGTGCCTTTAACCCCCCCCCCCCCAATAATATACTGTCCAGAAGTGCCTCTAATCCCCCCTCCCACAATAATATACTGTCCATAAGTGCCTCTAATCCCCCCTCCCACAATAATATACTGTCCAGGAGTGCCTCCAATACCCCTCTCCAATGATATACTATCCAGGAGAGCCATTGCCCTTTAACCCCCCCCCCCCCAAATAATATACTGTCCATGAGTGCCTTTACTAACTTTCCCAATAATATGCTGTCCAGGGTTGCCTTTACTAACTCCCCCAATAATATACTGTCCAGGAGTGTCTTTGCCCGTTAACCTCCCCCCCAATGATATACTGTTCAGGAGTGCCTTTGCCTTTTATACCCCCGTTATACTTCCATAGGTGCCTTTCCCGCCTCCTACTAATATACTGCACATCAGCCATTACTTACCTTTTCGGTCAGAGGATTGCGCGCATCTTCTTATCTTCTCCAGCAGGTAGAGAAACATCCACGCCATGCCATGCCAGCATGCGCAGAGTGTATGAGAAGGGGGAGTGATGATGCCATCACAGCAGTAATGCGGTATACAGTGGACACAGCCAAGGCACGGGGACGTAGCTAGTGTCTAAATGACACACATAGAATTGATACTCTACACTTTCTCTTAGGCACCATCCACCCGCCAGAGCTGGGGCCTTACCAGGGGTGGACCGGTCTCAGTCGCACACCCTGCAACTGCCATTTTTACGCCCCTGACCAAAAGTTAAAACAGTGGACTTCATATTATAGCATCACACCCCTGAAAGAAGACTGTGCTGAAATCTGTTTTGTGGTAGACTCAACAGAGGTATTGTACTTATAACCCGCTTCTGGAATATAGTAGTTGGTGTTTGAAGGGATTGGCCACTATACAGGCGGTCCCCTACTTAAGGACACCCAACTTACTGACAACCCCTAAAAGTTAAATCGAACCCCTCTGCCCACTGTGACCTCTGGTGAAGCTCTCTGAATTCTTTACTGTAGTCCCAGACTGCAATGATCAGCTGAAAAGTGTCTGTAGTGAAGATTTATTGACTAATATTGTGTTCACAAAGTAAATAGTTTAAATTAGCAAAGGCTAATTCATACCCCTCAGGCCAAATTATACCCCCATCAATAACATAAAGTGATACGTACAACAATGACATTTTCAACATTTTATTGAGCATTCAGCTCTTTCTGATAAGTGTGAGAAACCTAGTTGATGTTAGAACTCTAAACACAGACTTTGATTACTTCAAATAGAAAAACGATAAACTATAATAAAATTCACAACATCTTGAAACTTCAATTTCAAAGGTGAGAAAATTAGTGAAGTGATAACATTAAGGTCTGAATGGATAGGGCCTAGGTCAGTGGTGGCGAACCTGTGGCACTGGTGCCAGAGATGGCACTCAGAGGCATCTCTGTGGGCGCACTGGCTGTCTCCCAGGCACAGAGTTTGCCAGACATGGCACCTTCCTGAAGTCTCAGGCAGTCCAAGTAGTGCCCTGCTATTTTAAAGTGATCCATCCTGTGCTGCTTGGTCCTGTCTGAAGAGTGAGAAGGTGTGGACAGGGTTGGATTGGAGCTCAAAGATTCTGGTAGTAATAAGTTTGTTACAGCCTAAATTGCTGTGTTGGCACTTTGGGAAAAGCCAGTGGCCTAGGTTATTAAATATCTCCTGGTGTAGAGTTTATCCCCAGTGGGTATATATTGAGGCCTGGGGGGTGTACTCTGGGCTATCCCAGAATATATCCAGGTATAATCCGGGACGTGGGGATTCTGGCCTACTACAGTGGGGATTGTCTGTACAGTTCACAGTTACTTTATCCACCAATTCCATCATCCAAGATATCTGACATTATTCAGCATCAAGTTTTCCCAAAGTCTTTATTGCTTTTAACAAAGGTAAAATAGTAGGTACTTCTTTTTATGTCTGTAATAATTTTCTCTTATTATCACTATGTGTCATAGACAACATATTTAGAGTAGCTATAGTTGCTAACAGGGGAAATACTGAGTTAGTGATGCACAGCGTGATGTTCTGATACAGTTTGATGAGTCTGTGAATTTCATTAGCAATTCTCTGGTTCCTAATAATTGTGAGACACTAAAATGTCTGAGAGAGCAGAGGTTTATTTTCGCTCAAATGACATTTACTTGTGCAAGTAAAATAATTAAAAAGTTGCCTGTATCAAAGATCTGCACAGGAACATAAGATATGTTGGCAATTAAGAGATACCAGGTCCTTCTACAGTGCCCTTTCCTGCCTGGTATCACAACCTCAAGACTTAGACCTTTGTTATAAGCCAGGAAATCCTGATTACTACTGTTTTCTAAATCATATCTTGGATTTTTCTTACCTTTTTTCAATAAAGGTTGGAAGAGGCATATCATATTCCACTTTCTATGTAATATTTTTGCATACTATTTGGTGACCTGAGGATCAAATCTTTCCTTGAAATGTATTTATTAAAAAGAATCAAGGTACATTGACTAATTCATTGGCCAAATAATCATATAACCCTTTAAGGACCTTGCCCTTTTTGTTCATTTATTCCCTACAATCAAAAATGTATAACTTTTTTTGTTACACGTAAAGAGCTCTGTGATGGCTTGTTTTCTGTGTAACAAATTGCACTTCATAGTGATGGTATTTATTCTTCATGCCATGTACTGGGAAGCGGGAAAAAAATTCAAAATGTATTGAAATTGGTGAAAGAATGTATTTGCAGCGTTTTCTTGTGGGCTTGGAATTTACGGCTTTTACTGTGCGCCACAAATGACATGTCTACTTTATTCCTTGGATCGGTGCAATCACAGGGATTTCCAAATTTGTATAGGTTTTATAATGTTTTCATACATTTACAAAAATTTAAAACTTGTGTAGAATTTTTTTTTTTTTATTTTGCGATCTTCTTGCTCTAATAACTTTTTTATACTTCGGTGTACAGAGCTGTGGGTAGTATCTTTTTTTGCGACTTTTGATGAAGTTTTCAATTCTACCATTTTTAGGACTGTACGTCCTTTTTATCACTTTTTATTGATTCTTTTATATTTTCAAAATGGTAAAAAGGTGCCATTTTCAACTTTGGGCGCAATTTTCCATTACAGGGTTAAATGCAGTGAAAAAAGGTTATTATATTTTGATAGATCGGGCATTTTCAGATGCTCTGATACCTAATGTGTTTGTGATTTTTACTGTTTATTTATATTTATATCAGTTCTAGGAAAAGGGGGATGATTTGAATTTTCATACATTTTTTTATTATAATTTTTTTTTAATTTCTTTTTAATTTTTACTTTTACTTTTTAATATTTTTCAGACTCCCTAGGGTACTTTAAACCTAGGTTGTCTGAATGATCCTACCATATACTGCCATACTACTGTGGCACATTAGTGGCACAATGTACAATTACTCATAGCAGATGTAAAAGTCAATTGAAAATCATGTAAAAAAGCTTTACGGTAGGATGAATGCTCTACCTGCAGTACAATGGGATTTCAGGCATTAGATCGGGATAACAGTACTTAACATAATTAAAATACAAAGTGGAACATTTACAAAGTAGTACATATACAAAAATAATTTCACTTCTGCCAATACATTTGGAAAGTCTTCAGATCTCATCACTTTTTAAAGATTTTGTTTTGACCATGTGGTAAAATCTGCTAAAAATGCTAAAAAGGATTTGGAAATTTCCCCCTGTCTATATATGGCCTCACAGCTGTAAATCCATACCTACCTATGAGGAATCAACTGCCCATAGAGTTCAGATTTAGGATTGTTTAGAGACTCTCAAAGTCCCCCCAAAAATCTGCTGTACCAAAGGTTCCTAAGAGCACCAAGGGCAGCATAGGTTCTTGATGACCTCTATAATTCTTTCACTGAAGAAGTTTGGAACAAATTAAGTAATCAGCAGTAGAGGGCCAAGAACGTCATTCTGGCTGAGCTCCTAATCTCTGGTGTGCAATCTGGGGTTTATGGCAGAAAGGAACATATCCATAGTAATGTCAGAAGGGCCCAAAAGCAACTTCTCCTGATGTTATTATCCCACATCATGATCGCTGCTATTAACTGGTTGATGCATACCAGCCAATAGCAGCAATTTTACTAGTAATATACTAGTAATATACAGTAATACCAATCACCGCGTGTAGGCACGATGATCGGGGCAAGATGGCAGCTGTCGCCAACAGCCATCCATCTTGCCTCATGGACCAGAGGGGTTTCACGGCCATATCCCCTTTTCCCCCAGGTCCACAATCTCTGCTATTGACTGGTAGATCCAGACCAGCCAATAGCAGCAATATTCAGCACAATGGGTAACACAGGGGTAATGCGGGCAACACATGATGATGATTGGCACCAATCATAAGTAGAAGAGGGACCATATCAAGGCATCATGCTACCTCCCAGAGCTCTGATATGCCAATCTGTGCACCCACTGCTGGATAAGGAATACCATCTGTATATTGAAAACTTTTATACCAGAGTTCCACTATCCAATCCCTCCAGAGGTACTGGATCCCTTGTTTGGCAGCCACTTAGAAAGGGGGACATAAAGGTACTCTGCAATCATGATGTTGGTTAAGTATAAGGATAAGAAGAATGTCCTTATTCTGACCACAATTCATTGGGACTTCAGCCCCATCGCCCCTATAAAAGGTTCCACCACTGCTGCCCCCAAGCCTGCCTTAAAAAACGAAATGAAGGTATGATATAAAAAGCTGGCCATGTGCATTGTACAGATAGCACTGTACAACTCTTACATACTGTTCCAATGTGCAGGTTATTCGTTATCATTGATATTTAGACCAGAAGGACAGGGCCTCCTTTGGATTAGATATCCCTGTGTTGTGCCAGGGAAACATTTTCCCGGTAGAGTCCCCCAGACTGCTACTAAAGGAAGGATGCAGAGTCTGTTCCAAAAGGGGGTTTAGGAAGCACACTATATACCACTGTGAGACCTGCCCTGACAAACCTGGCCTCTGCATGAATGAACTTCAGAAGATACCATACAGCTCTAGAGTAACAAAATTTTACTTGGTACCCTGGTATATTCCACCACCTTATAAACAATGCATTTACAATTTGCACAATTTATGTCCAACCTTTGAATTCATTCTGGTAGGAGGACTTATTGTAACAACTCTTAGGTCAAATTGCTCCCTATACCCCTCGATTAACTATTGAGGGGTGTAGTTTGCAAAGTAAGATTACCTAAAAAAAATAATAAAACCAACAAGTGTCCCATTTTCCCCCCAAGCTTCTGGATTTGTAAGAACAACCTTTGCAATTATTCTGCCTTAAATATACGTGGTGCTCTATCATTGCAGAGCCCTGTTGTATTTTCTGGCTAGCATTTAGGATTACAAGTTGGGCCTTTTTATGTCAGGAAACATGGCTTCCTAATTAAAGAGCTGACATTTCACAGTGGCATAAACTGGGCATCACATAAAGGGCACCGAACTTGTGTATTTCTAGAAATAATTGTAATTTCCATCTTGGGCATCCATTGCACATCATACTTGGAAACCACCTGTATGTTCAAAATACTAATTTCACCACTTGTATTTTACTACAGCACATATTACACATTGCTAAATTCTCTGAGGGGTGTGCTTGAGGTCACTCCAAATGCATCCTGACACATAGCTTCTAAAAGGCCAAAACCTTTCTTTCCCTCTACTGTGCGCCCCTACAACATGTGTGACATTTCTACTTGGATCATACACCTGTATGTAATGGACCACAGACAACAGAACTAAAGTCTCTGTAGGAAGAGTCCGGGAGGAGGAGTCTGTGGACCAGTGGAACCTCTGGACCACCGCGGAAGGTGATGGAGCTAGCCGCAACCCGGGACTGGAGTCTAAGTGGCACCTGGACTTCACCAGAGCCTGCCACAAAGTGGGATGGTCTTGCTGCAGCAGGTTGCAGGACACAGGGGTAGCAGGACACTGTCCGAGCCTGGGATGACAGCAGGAATACGGCTTGGAAGGATGAGCTGGAACTCATGGAAGGCAAGCAGGCAGGAGCTGGCACACGACCCAGGCAGACAGGAACGGACAGTTCCTTGAAGAAACACAGGAGACACGGAGGTGTCTGGAAATGCTGAAGACACACTGAAGACACAGAGGCGTCTGGAAATGCCGAAGACACACACTGAAGACACGGAGGTGTTTGAAAACGCTGAAGACACACTGGAGCGTATGGGAACACTGGAAAGTATCTCACGCCAGTACAGGAACAACTTAGGGAAGCTTGGTACGGAAACCACAGAAGTTCCTTTAGGCACAGAAGATAGGGCTTTCACTTACAGGAACAATGCTGAACTGAAGATCCGGTGAGGCAGGAAGGTTTATAAGGGTGATAAACGAGCTCCAATCAGGAGGATGCTAGCCCTTTAAGTCTAGGAGAGCCGGTGCGCGCATGCCCTAGTGAGCGGGTACGCGTGAGGCCTAGTCAGGCAGCTGGATCGCAGCTTGATCGGGAAACAGGAGCGTTGGAGAAGTAAGTCCAGGCCTGGGGGTTGCCACGCTGCAGGGAAGGGCACGGGGTACCCGCAATCCGTACGGAGGTTCGTGGGTGTGGCCGTGACACTGTAATGAGAAAAAAACACATTGGGGCTCATTTACTAAGGGTCCGCAGAGCGCATTTTCATCAGGTTTCCCAACGATTTCCAATTAGCGTCTTATTTAACAGGGGTTTTTGGTCCAGGCAATCGGATTTTGGCGCCTCGGCACAGGCTTGCACGCGACACAAATCGGGGGGTGGGGCGGGCCGTCGGACGATTTGACGTATTCGGACAACACGCGGGATTTAACATCGTAAATTGTGTCGCAAGACACACACTTACAAGCACCGGGAAGAAGAAGATGACCTTCATCTTCGTCGGACCATCCGGATCGGGGATCATGACAGGACCGGGTAAGTAAATCTGCCCCATTATATTACACCTTGCTCAATTCTCCAAGGGGTGCACTTTCCAAAATGTTGTCCTTTGTTGGGGTGCAAAAATAGGTTTAGATGATTTTCAGGAAAATCAGAAAAATCACACCTAAAGTCATAAGCCTCCTAACATCCTCAAAAAAAGGAAAAATTATGGGGTTTTTTTCCAACTTACAATTTTATAAAAAAATTTTCAACATTCACAGAAATAGATATACATATATAAGCATCAATAATAATACTATAACAATAATTAGAAGCACATTTGTCATGTCATTCTTTTGGTCACGCAGGACCCTGAAAACAGTCGGACAGTGACAGAGATAGAATGAGATAGTGATAGAATGTGCCCCCGCTTTCGATTCATTGGTACACAATCATGACAGTGAAGCTGTGTTAAACAATAACTATAAACAAAATTACATAAAACATAAAACACACCCCTGGGTCTCTTAGATCGAAAGAAAGAAGAGGTTAGTTTTACGATATTAAGGGGGATTGTCTGGAAAAATTATGTTTTAAAATGATGTCAAGTTAAAGCAGCCATAAGGAAAATGTTAGTTATCAAGCTATTTGGTGATATGACTAACTTTCCAAAAAGTAGAACATTTTATTTGAAAAATATGAGTTTTTTCAAAATTTTTGTCAAATTTCAATTTTATTCATAAATAAATACTAAACATATTGCGTACACGAAAAAACTCAAAATCACCTGGATATGTTAAGGAATTCCTAAGTAATGACCACTTATTGTCACACATGTTAGATTTCAAGTCAAGATGTTAAGGGGTTCAGGAAAAACTGAATGGAGCAAAGTATAGAAATATTTTTAACAAAAATCTTATCCAGAACCCAGCTTGAATCCAATTGAACCTCTCTATAGATGTCTAAAATGTCTACCACATTTAATCTGAAAGAGCTTTAGTGGATCTACAAAAGAAAATACAGAAAATTCCCAAATCTGGGTGCAAACATTGTGAAATCATAAGCAAATAGACTGGGGTTGTTATCCCTCCCAAAGATGGTTCAATTGATTTATTTATCAATAAATTAGATCTCTGATATTCTGTTTTTAAACTTTGTTATTATAAATAGTGTTGAGCAGACCCTAACCGCAAAGTTCATAATAAGTTCTGTTTTGGGTTTAACTCAACCTCTAAACTTTCCTTTCCTCACTGATCTCTGGTGTTAACTCTTTGAATGCCGCTGGGAAAGTCGCCAGCAGCATTTGAATTGGCCATAGTAATTTACCTTTGCATTAACACCCGCTGTTAGTGCTGGCACCCAGTGTTGCAATGTTAAATTCAGTTTTGGCTGAACTCACCCGAACACAAATTGTATCGGGTCTGATCATTACTAATTATGAAGTCTTCATAATTATGTGGGAATTTTTTTAAATTTAATACAAAAAGTGTGAAAAAAGAGAAAATGTATAATGGCTTTTCGATGATTAGTTTATTTGCTTAAACCATGGTCTTTTACAAGCCTTGTCCTTAAACAGCAGTTCTAATGGTTGATATTTCCATCCCTCTTATTGGCTTTGTCTGCCTATTATGTCAATAATGAGAATCAATAACGTAATCCTGTAAGGAGCTATTTATTTTCATTATCTGACATTGAGTTATAGTTCACCAGAAGAGGCACCATTAAGGAGGAAAACAAAGAAGAAAGGAAAGAGTTTGCAGATTGAATAAAATCTTATTTGTTACAGTATTTTCCTGAAGTTGAGTATTAACTGATAAAATTGGGATACTTGCATGGATATTAGACTGTATAGAATGATTTGTTTGAGCTAGTTGGTAATTGTGTTTGTCGGTCACCTCCTGACATGTAATTTGTCCTCATGTTGCAGGTTTAATGTCCTGTAATTGAAGGATCAGCAAGAATGATATTATTCTCAGTAGATGCAGACTACACGCAGAGAATTTACAAATCATGTTGACAGATAACATCTTGACTTTGACCTCCATCTGTAGGGTAGAAAATTCTGTTCTACCTTTCTCCATTTTTACATAGGAACAACCGAGGATAAATGTATATAGGGTGACATGTCCCACAGCACAATGAATTATTTTTTAATATAAGGAAACAAATTGAAATAAAAATATTATACCCATCCATTAAAGCAATCAAAATAATCTCTACCTCTATTTCCGTAACATTATATTTATTCGCATTGTATTAGTGTAGTCAGAAGCAGTAAAAACTCTCCTTTGGCAGTGCTCCAGGTTGTCCCAAGAAAGGTAATCGGCTTTTAAAAAAATAAAATTCGCTTTTCAATGTTTAAGATTTCTTTTTTGAATTTGAGTGTTTTTTGTTTTGCCCCATTCCTCTCAGGGCATCATGAGCCCAGAGAACATACCCCTTAAAAACAAGTCAAAAGAGACACGGCCTCAGAAAAGACTGTGTTACAAAATGAACATCGGTTTTCCCGATTTTTAAGGAAATTCGGAATTTAAGGAAATTTAAGGAAATTTATAATAAGCTGTTAAATATATGTTTGAAAATCCCTATGAATCACCCCATTTTCAAACCTGCACTGCTCAAACAATTAAATACAACTTTAAGTAAAATTATTTAATTTTTGAGAGCTTCATAATTATTAAAACAAAAAAGAGTTGAATTTTAGAATTGTAATACGTTCCTTTAGCCCTAAAATGTACAAATTTTACAAACCCATCCCAAAATTAAAATACTTCTGGACATTACTTATGAGTGCTCAGAGGGACACAAAAGGAATGCATGCAGAAGACATATTCGTCCTAAAGAATGCAGCAGTTTTTAGTTTCTTCAATGGTACAATTTTTTGACATATATTATGCAGAATGAGATGCATTTTTAGTGATTTATTTTGAGGTGGCCTGATTCATGTGTGGGTAAGAGTCGAAAAAAAAACAATAGTTCTGTAATTAATTTAGATTTTTAGATTTTAATTTTTGGTGTTGATCGGAAAACCTAATACGCATGTTAGTTTTATTCTATAGGTCAGTATGATTATGAAGATGCCATATTTAGATATTTTTTCTTACCTTTTACTAAATTTGCAGAATAAAACCTTGTGGGGAAAACCTATAGTTTTTGCATTACCATCTTCCAAGAGTTATGGCACTTTTATTTTTTTGTCTACTGAGCTGGGTGAGTTTTTTTGCAGAACATATTGTAATTGGTTTTAGTGGGGTTTTGATCTCCACGATTTTCAGAAAACAATTTCTTTGCTGGGAGGAGAGCCAAAATCGAAGTAAGCTCTACAATAATATATATATATATATATATATATATATATATATATATGTATATATATATATATATATATATATATATATATATATGAAATAGGGGGGGGGGGCAGTCCCTTACCTTTACAAACAGTAAAAAATCTGCCAAACTTGCTAATCATAGGTTATGTTTGTATCCCATTATTTACCACCCCTGGGCCTACCAACTACTTTTTGGGAGAGGAAAATCTGCTTACAAAACTGCTTATAACTCACGTCTTCTCTGTTCCTGGATGCCAGTCCACAGACATATGAGTTTGAACATGGCCTGCTTCTATTTCCACATGACTTTGATAAAACCAGCATGGTGGTGACTGAATATAGAAGCAGGAGAGGAGGAAGTGGAGTAAGAGGCAACTGGAGGATAGCCGCCACCACCAGCAGAGCATTACAAAGGCCAGCAATTTAGAAATGATCTTATTCAGGACCAGAACTTCTGCGTGTCGTGAGCCAAGCTTTCTCTCCATCTCTGCATCCGTTGCTTCCCCACCGAGGTCCACCAGAGTTCACCTTCTTCTTCCAGGTGCTTGCGACACATTTCTAATTGTTAAATCTTGCGCATTGTCTGAATCCATCATTGTGGGACGGCCCGTCCCCCGATTTCTGTTGCGTGCAAGCCAGCGCAGATGCGCCAAAATCACGGGGCAATTCGGCGTAAATCATCTGGAAACCCGACGAAAATGCGTCTGACTGACCCTTAGTAAATGAGCCCCATCATGTTAATTCGGCTTTTAGGCTGTGTACATATAGTGGGGCTCAAGTAGAAAAAACAAAGGTTGTGGAACGGCACCGTGTGAGGAGCGGGTGCAGGTCTTCACAGAGGGTCCGACATGACCCACCAGATATAGCCAAGAAGAGAGGATGAAGCAGCAATCCAGGAGTAGTGAAAAAAGTGAATATTTATTCCACCATAAATGTGACGTTTTGCCTTATCTATAAAGACATTCTCAAGCATAGTGAGAGTCAATGGTCAGCTGACTTAAATAGGCGGCGCAAACATTGCCGGTACACGTGACCTCACATAGGAGACATAAAGTGTATAAACATAAGTACAATAAGATAAAGAGTAGTGACTTGTATACTCAATAAATATGGTATAAAACAGTGCAAATATTAAATACATAAAGTAATCCATATTTTAGCCCTAGGAATAACCATAGCGCTGAAGTGACGTATGTTACAATCAATCAAATCGTGTCTAGTTAAAGTGCATAGTGAAGGTTAAAAACAAGGCATGACAAGAATCAGAAATGCAATACAAAAATATAAGTATAAGCATATAAATGGACTCAAGGGTAAAATAGTGAATCCGTCCGGTACAGACAATAAGAGTCCAGAATGTGCGCATGCGTATAGAGGGGACTATGACAACAGATTTTTTGAATAAAATTTCCACTATATTTGTCCCAACAGGAGCTCTCCTTGTTTCGTTTGACGTGACAAGTCTATATACTGTTAAAAACCCGCCCAAAATTATCATTTACTTATTCATACTTACAAAAATGCAATAAAAAGTGATAAAAAAAACATATGTACTCCAAAATGATACTGGTGCAAATTACAACATGTCCCGCAAAAAACAAGCCATCAACCAGCTCTGTAGCCAAAAAGGGAAAAATGTTATGCCACTTGGAAGATGGCAATGCAAAAATGTTAGATTTTTTCCCACATTTGGGTTTTATTTGACAAATTTTGAAAAACATAAAAAAATATATTCAAGTCTCGTATCCCCGTAATTATATTGACCCATAGAATAAAGAAGACATGATTGTTAGGCTAAAAAGTGAACACAAAAAAAAAATGTCAAAAATCCAGTACAGAATTGATGCTTTTCTACTCCTGCCCTCAAAAACAAGTTCCTAAATTTTCAACAATAGATCATACCAACCCCAAAATGGTAACACTGGAAAAAGCATCTCATCCCGCAGAAAAATGCCATCACATGGCCCCAATAACAAAAAAAGCGACAATTTTGAATCCTACAAAAGGGGCCAACGAGAAAACTAAAATCCTGGCAGTTGCCGGGCGCTTCTTCCCTTCTGCTCCTTGCTGTGCGCCCATAAAGCACGTAACGGCCACATGTGGGGGGTCTCTGTACTCGGGAGAAATTGCAGAACAAATTGTATGGTGGGTTTTTTATCTTTTTATCTTTTGGAAATGTGCAAAATTTAGGGCTAAATGAACGTATAACCGGCACAAATTGACCATTCTAAATTTAATCTCCATTTTGATTCAATTACTATGAAGATCTCAAGGGGATAACAATCTTCCTAAAAGTTGTTTCTGATAGTTTGAGGGGGGCAGATCTGAAAATGGTTTGATTATATAGGGAATTTCATTCAAAACGGTATTTATCCCCAAAATGGTCAATTCTGAAAATACGGAAAATCGATTGATTAGACTCGGTGTAAGAACCTCTCTGTAGCAGGACTTACCATGCCTTCAGAAATTCTGTCCTGAACGCAGTACATAGGCAGTAAGGTGGAACATCCACAAACGTTAAGACAGCACCAGCAGCTGCAGACTGCTGCGGTTGCCACTCATTTCATTATAAAAGCTTGTCAACAGCCTCCCTCACAGGCATGTACTAGGTTAGTATCAGGGGCTCCCCAGTTTACCACCCCCTGATGCCGTCTCTGCCTGTGCGCTCTGCCACTTCAGGAAGAAGATGGTATCAGCACAGTGCTCAGGGTAGATACGGCTTTATTAAATTGGGACAGCCGAGAGCCCTACGTCAGTCTGAAGCACTGCTCCTTGCTGTCCTATCGTGCAGTGCAATATGCCCTTGCACTGCTCAGGGTGCCCACTGCTGTGACAGTTGAAAATCTCCCTTTGTGAGATATCAACTCTAGGCTCCAATACAGTTGAGAGCCAAAGCAGAGCAAGGACAGCTGTTGACCCCCTCTCCCTGCGGGCCGATTTGCGGTCACACCTCCTATGACCATGGTTATTGGCCCCTGTCTACAGCATCATGACCCAGGAATTTCTTTTATCTTTCGAGTATGAAGGGGGCAATTCCTGATGACAGAGTTGGCACTAGCTATAGCCTCGGTAAATTTGGGGGAATGTTTATGCCAAGCCCTGCTGGCAGCCCAGTTTACTGCTAAATATATCAGGAGGCAGGAGCACGAAGGACAGGATTTAATCATACACTGACTCACGGTGATGCACCAGTGTATGATAAAATGGAATTTCTATTGATTAGAAAAACCTTTCTTATATGCAAAACTTACATATAAATTATATTTCTGTGAACACTGCCAACAATTCACATCTGTTTGAAAGACAGGAGTGAAATTTGCTAGCTTAATTACATGAGTCATTGTCAGAATCAGAATAATGAGAATGACGCTACATGGGATCTGTGTGACCAGGGCTAGCTTGATCTATTTTCATACCCTCTAAACCTAGGCTGTCTCAACTCATCAAGAAAATATGAGGAATGAAAACAAGAGCTAAGAAGCAGAAGATATTCAGATATATTAAAGCCTGACATATTCCACCTGGGGCCAATGATTTGGAAGAGCAGCAAGACTGAAGGAGGCTTAATCAGACCATGCATTTCTTATAGCTGAAAAACCAATAGTTATCAGGCAGCAGGCTTAAACATACATCATATCTCATCTTTGCCTTCACAATATACAGCACTATCCTATATAAGCAAAATATATTGCTTGATGTTTCTATAGGCACATTATTCACCAAAGCATGATATTTCTGTAACAAACTACAAAGCATAAATTTAACTGACCTTTATTTATCGGTTATTGCAGCATGCTATTTGGATTCTCAAAAAGGAAAAATATTCTCCAAAAAATGTGGGATTGCTGGAATGTTTTGCATTACAATATTTTCTTACAAATATAAT
Source organism: Engystomops pustulosus (assembly GCF_040894005.1). Classification (NCBI taxonomy): domain Eukaryota; kingdom Metazoa; phylum Chordata; class Amphibia; order Anura; family Leptodactylidae; genus Engystomops; species Engystomops pustulosus. Next base: position 192,224,695 of record NC_092412.1, on the reverse strand, counting down.
CTTAATAAAAGTTTAATGTTTTGTGAAAATGCTATCTCCATGGCAAGTGGGCGTGAACACTGGAAGTTACTTTAGTCTCCACCGAAAGAAACAGATTCCCAACTGTGGAAGGTATGAAATACATAATAATAATTACAATAGTAATCTTTATTAAAATAGCGCTACCATATTCTTTAGCGCTTTATAGATTGTAGGGGACATATGCAAATAAAATAAGACTTTACAAAGTAACAACATATGAAATATGAAATAAAGTATATGGAAAAATTCTCACAACAGCTTACAGTCTATGAGGATGAGGGGGTATAAGGACACAAGAGATAAAAGAGCTTGTATAATGGTCCAGTCATTCTTTAAAAGGGAACTAAATAAAAATAATTTAATAAATAAAAATGCTTTTTCTTAAATATCATATACACTTGTATGTGGGTTTTTAGCACAGAAATGTCCAACATACTCACCCTCCGACGCCCCGATGCCCGACGCGGTTCCCGATCCTCGGCGCTGCTCCTGGTGGCTCCTATTCTATCTTCTCTCTGCTGAATTAGCCGGCAGAGACGCATCCATGCGATCTCCCGGCCAGCGCACACTATGATGTGTCAACGCTGATGACATCATAGTGTGCGCTGGCCGGCAGATCACGTGGACGCGTCTCTGCCGGCTAATACAGCAGAGAAAAGACTGAAGAGGAGCCGTCAGGAGCCGCACCGAGGATCGGGGGCCGTGCCAGGCATCGGGGCGCCGGAAGGTGAGTATGTACGTTTTTTTTATCTGCTGAGCAAACTGCGTGCTGGCTGGGTGGCTGTATACTACATGGGTCTGGCTGGCTGTATACTACATGGGGCTGACTGGCTGTATACTATATGGGGCTAGCTGGCTGTATACTATATGGGGCTAGCTGGCTGTATACTATTGGGGCTGGATGGCTGTATACTACTGGGGGCTGGCTGTATACTACTTGGGGCTTGCTATATTCTACTGGGGGCTGGCTGTATACTACTAGGTACTGGCTAGCTATATACTACAGGGGCTGGCTGCATACTATATGGGGCTGGCCGGCTATATACTACAGGGGGCTTGCAGGCTATATACTACATGGAATAATAAATACCAATAATAGTATACAGGACCACAATATATTGCTCAAATCATAATAACCAATAATAACCTTAATATATAATCTTACAATCTTTATTTGTGCACAACATGGAAATCAAAAAGAATTGAAAACATCACATTAAATCTACAGAAACAAACAAACAGAAGTGGTGGTGGTGTGCACACCCACTTGAGGAAGAGACGGCGAAATGTATGTCGGAGTGCTGTGGTGGGGGTGCTGGAAATCCCATATTGCTGGTATGCATTTTATGTAATGCCATTAGGGGTAAAAGATACTCTTTGAACTCTTTTGAAAAAAATCTTTCCCTTTTTGTATTTACTTCTATGCCCATTGTGGCGGATACATTTATTATGAAAATGACCACCACCACTTCTGTTTGTTTGTTTCTGTGGATTTTATGGGATGTTTTTAATTCTTTTTGATTGCCATGTTGTGCACAAATAAAGATTGTAAGATTTTATTGTATTGGTTATTATGATTTGAGCATTATACTGTGGTCCTGTATACTATTATTGGTATTTATTGTTTGGATAGTATAGGGATTGAAATAATTGTAGTGGATATTCTCATTGGTATTTATATACTACATGGGGCTGGCTATATACGACTGGGGGCTGGCTGGCTATATACTACTGGGGGCTGCCTGGCTATATACTGCTGGGGGCTGGTAGGCTATATAATACATGGGGCTGGCTGGCTATATACTGGGATGCTGTGACCAATGCATTTCCCACCTTCAGCTTATACTCAAGTTGGTAGGTTTTCCCAGTTTTTGTTGGTAAAATGAGGGATCTCGGCTTATACTCGGGTCAGTTTATACTCGAGTATATATCATTTAATTTCTGACCTCTGGCTATTGCCTCTCACGTTTAAAAACTGAGAAGCAAAGCAAAAACATCAAAAAAGACCCGTTCACAATTGGGAGTCTTCTTGCAATAGATGGATTGGTTTGGTTATTATCCCACATTATGTCATAGAAAGTGAAGTAACTGAAACATGGTGAACGTGTTTGAGGAGACTTTGAAGGGGAAAGGGATAACACTGTGCTCTGGCTGCCCAAACTCTTATTCTAAATGCCACATATACATCCCCCTAGTTTAAGGGGTTTGGAAGGAAAAGGGCTTACTCTGCATCAGCATCCGGCAAGTGCTTAGTTCCAGAGATAACAAAATTCTCTGTGTGGCAATTTTCAACGCTCTCATTGGATTTAATGGAGTGGCAGGATTCATGCTGGGCTTGTCATTTCATTCAATTATTGAAACATGACCCCCATTCTATTGATGGAGGTATGTAGTCATATACTACCTCTATACAATTACGTAAATGGAGCTACAAAGAGGAGGCGCTATAAATTTGCAAAAAAGTTTGAGTTTTAGTCAGTTTGACTTTGGACTTTTTCTGACCTGACCTCTGTGATGTCAGTTATATATTCCGCATGGGATGGTGGTTATAACATGTGTGATGAGGTAGTGCCAACTTTATTGCTTCACATACATCCTCGAGAGGGTGTGTTACATTCTGGATTGTGTTGCTATAGAATTCGCAAAAAATTAAGTGCAACATGCACTAGATATACTACTTCAGGTCCTGCCTGGCATGAAATTCAGCTATCATTTACATCACGATTCTGGCTCAGGCCATAGTACATTCAGCAGGAGTGATGTGGAAAAATGTTGTTAATTGTTTTGTTCTTTTGGGCATGAGCTATTCTGGGATGAGAGGCCGGATTAGATTAGAAAACCTTCATTACCTGCGTAAGTTTTTTTCAGCCCCTTGATAACCAGTCCACGTAAATTAATGGGCTGGTTGTTGGGCTTGGAGAGGGCTCCTGGCTAAGCTCTCTCTATATATGGTTGGTGGCAGCTAAATTATGGAGCTAAAATCTTCTGCTATATGGCACAGAATATTAAATGCTGCTACAAAAGTACAATTTGTCCTGCAGATAACAAGTTTTCACACAACTTTATTTATGGAAAAAGCAAAAGTATATATTACTAATGGTAGGAAGGGGATGAAAAAACTAAACTCAAAAAGCCCTGGGTTCAAGGGGTTAAAGCTGGTCATCTTGCGCCACTTATTGATCCACGTACTATGGAAGGACAAATGAAGCTTTTGATGTTAATATTTAATTATTGTATTTGATAAAGATCTCAAAGATGCAGCAAATATGAAACCTAAGTTCAAACATAAAAGTTGTTTATTATAAAAGTTAAGTATCTCTCCATTGTCATCACTTTTTTATTATGGAAATCAGGATTGCAGAGCTTGTCTTTTATCTACCTCTGTGTTACATAATTAGAATACATTACAATGAGATCATTGAAATTCACTTCCTGTGGCTTCCTACCTTAAATTTCAGCTGGATCTTACTAGCAGCACTCTTTCGACTTTATAGTGTACAGTAGTTAAGTTTACGATGTAAGTCTATAAAATTATAATTTAACACTACAATCCAGAACCATATGCACAACAGTGTTTGTTTTAAGTGGGAGTATGAACTGGTTATCAATGCTGTACAGAAAGGGATAGAACTACTTACACCAGTCGCCTATTGAACCAGCGGGAGGCAGAAAGTTGTATTTAATCCCTCAGCGGTAGATAAGACCCATACCAATTATAGCTGCATAATAGGGACTGTACTAGTATATTATTTGAATCTCTAAAGAGCTTTGTGATCTAAAGATGAAAAGTGCCATGTTACTGCACGGCTATTATTACTTCTATTCAATGAAGCTCATCTCTCCCTGCCATGTACAGAGATAGAACTTTGTCTAGAATATATATTTACTCTCTTTGTAAAAGACCGGATTTAATAACAGAACCCAAAGCTTTCTTCAAGGATGTAGGAGAGTCTTGACATCAAAACCTGACTTTGATTATCTAGTTCAACATCCTACCTTGAAGAATTGAGATTATACTGGTACTGGGCATAGAAAGCAGAGATACACTGTGATACTTTTGTTGTTATAAAAGGAGTAGAACACAAGAGATTTGCACAGAGATTACAGAGATCTCTGCGGCTCCGATCTAAGACTGTCTGCAGTTTTATATGATCAAAACTGCTAAAAGATTCCTTTTAAACATTAAGTATGTAGTCTACTATTTTTTATTAAATAGGTTTTTGTGCTTTAGTATTATTGAGCACCCATTTATTTGAAGGTGATAGTTAAAGAAAACATTGGCGCAGTACTGGTAAAGAAAAAGATGATGTTTAGTGTGATATTTTAGAGCACCATATATACTCAAGTATAAGCCGACCTGAGTATAAGCCGAGATCCCGAATTTCAACACAAAAACTGGGGAAACCTATTGACTCGAGTGCGGGGCGGGAAATGCATTGGTCATAGCCTCCCAGTATATAGTCTGCCAGTCCCCTGTACTATATAGTCTGCCAGCCCCTGCAGCATTTATCCTGCCCTGCCCCTGTAGTATACAGCCTGCCCAGTCCCTGTAGTATACAGCCTGCCCAGCCCCTGTAGTATACAGCCTGCCCAGACCCTGTCATGAACAGTCTGCCCAGCCCCTGTAGTAGGAAAATAAAATAACACTGTACTCACCTTTCCGACATCCCCCGTAGGTCCTTCTGTCTCCGATGCTCCGGTTCCTCCTTGGGTCCATCGGTCCTCTTCAGATTCTTCCGCTCATCTTCGGCTCCTCTTCGGGTCTCCATGCTCGTCCGGCACACAGAATGACGTCATCCGCTTGCCGACGTCATTGTTTGTGAGCCGCTTGCATCGCGAGGGGACCCGAAGAAGAGCGGAACTTGCCAAAGAGGAGAAGAGGATCCGAAGGACCTGAGCTGGCACCGGAGCATCGTAGACAGAAGAGGACCTACGGGTGACATCAGAAAGGTGAGTTTTGTCTTTATTTTTTAGTTGACTCAAGTATAAGCCGAGTTAGGGTTTATGAGCACAAATTTTGTGCTGAAAAACTAGGCTTATACTCAAGTATATATGGTATTTTCTATATTGAAAGGAAAAAACTCTGATTTGTGGTACTTCAATTATTATCGCAGCAGATATTATATGAACAGCCCTGACTGGATGTACAAAAACACTAAAATGATAAAAAATCCACGCTGACTGCTGGAACAAAACCTATTTTATATCACCATATGCACGGATACAAACGGGATATGTGAATAGATCAGAACTAACTGGGCTTAACTCATTGGATGGTTACACGGTATTGTAGATGTCCTATGTGTAGAATCCCCCCTATATGTTCCGTATTTGCAACTGTTGTTCAGAAAGAGAGGAGCAGTTCAGCGTGGGAGCCCCGGCCGGTGGCTGCAACAAACGCTGAGAACAAAGTTGATAGTGACATCACTATTTGGTACGGATGGTGCAAAGGGACAAGGTGAACTTGCACCAAATGCGTTTTCGAGAGCACCCGGCTCTCGGAAAGGCCTTCAATGTACCATAATACAATGATAGTTCTATTGTGTCACAGTGGGTGGTGGTGTCATAGAGTAGCTTTCCACTCCACCTCATGACTTCACAATTTTGACTCCAGACAGTCAATCTAGAATGTTTCAGCACAATATAATACAATGTAATATGGAATAATAATAATACAATAATCTTTATTTATATAGCACCATCAAATTATGCAGAGCTTTATGGAAGGTCACAAAGATGAAAGAAGAATAAGAAGAGGGAACAAATAAGGAATATTAAGCAAAAAATGAAAGAAAAGACTCAGAACTTTATTTCTGTCTGTACTTTATCATTTTTTAAAGCACTTTATGTAATGCATGTTATTACTGTGCTTTGAACTTACCTTCTTTTCCACCATAGTGAGATACCATAAGTTATTTTCTGGTCACTACAATGAACGTTTACTATGAATAATCGAAGAGGGTGAGAACTCATGGGTCCTGGATGAATTATCCAGCTCAACCTACCACTACTTAAAATTAAAATTGAATCTAAGTTGGGGAACGGATGTAGTGTCAGTTGATGTAGTATTTACCCAAAAACTGGCTGCTTGAACAGAACAAAGTTAAATGGGTCTATTAAGCCCCCAAGCAGTTTTCATAATGATGCCCATTCCTCAAGATAGAACTGAGAAATCAGCTAAGCTGCAAAAGCATCACCATTATACAATGGGTAAAGCCTAATGCTTCCATCTCTCCTTCTACTGTAGGGGTTGTAGGGCGATGAGGCAGCCAAGACAGCTAAACAGTCCTGGGTATGAATGACAGACCCCAACCAGCCTCACACTATCCTTAAGTTTTCTGTATGAAACAGTCTACCAGCAATTCTAAGAATGTCAATACAAACAGAACATTTTGGGTTTGAACATTTCATGGCATGTATGTGGTTGGAAGCTTTCTTTCTAAAACAAAATATGGTGAATTTTCTATCCCAGAATGTTTTTAATGTAAGTTTCCAAAACAGAATCACACATTAGAAAAATACCAGCACAAAAAATATTTTGCATGTGTCTAGAAGTCATGCCACACCATAAGAATGCATGAAGCTTTTGAACAATGCATTTTGGTTGATAATACCTGAATATAAAACATAAATTGATTCTGTTCATAAGCTTTAGGTTGAGAATTATGCAGGAAAGACACTGAGAAAATGGTTTAGAGATCAACTCTCTAGCTAGCAGGTAGCTGAACAGTGCTTGTTGTGTATTCAGCCTTTTATATTAAATTGACCAGGAGTCAGATTAAACCTATTCCTTGCTGTGAAGGCTGATTTTGCAGCAGTGGCCTTTGATCCCAGAAAATGTAATTCTTACAAACAGTAAATATCACAGTTCACATAGATGACTTTCCAAATACACATGAAAATTATCTGTACAAGACTTGCAAGTCTAAAGATAATGCAAGAGGAGCCCATCTTTAAACAGATTAGCCTTCTGCATGTTCATATTTGTGATTCTCAATTGCTGTATTTTCTTGAAACATCTTTGGAGAGCCACATACTCTATGAAACCTATGGCATTAGGCCTCTTGAATATATTTTTGGTAGTTAGGCTTCATGTGCATATGACAGACAGGAAACTATGGTCATGTGGTCCGTTGTTTGTCACCTGCGTGTCATTTACGTGACATCTATATATACCTCAGTTACAGGGAAAAACTTGCAAAACAAAAAGAATATAGTAAAACTAGAAAAAAAAACGGGAACCGTCCTTCAGGAGTCTTTGATGACCTTGTGGGGGACATATTAAGTAAAAACACACATACACACAAAATATTAATAAATATTCATTAAAAATACAATGACATTTCCCCATGTAATAAAAATAAACCCCCCGCTACACTACAAAAAACACTGCCCCATTTGCCCAAGACTATACATATTATATATCAAAATGACCGAAACAAAATAGGGAATTCATTAATGATGTTACTTTTAGTTCATTATGATTTACATGATTTACAACACAAAATACAGAAAAAATTTGGAGTCCAGTTACACTTACAAAATATGCCTGTTCTGACTAACGTTCAAATTCAACTTAAAGGGTATTCCTACGAAGACAAGATTCTTATATATATTCAGGATAACAAACTAACACATTCTCTAATTCACAGTTTTTAACAAAATACAGCATTTCACAGATATAATTCCAACCTGTCTCCATCAGTCCTGGTGTTTAAATTTTATTTGGCCCTTGTGACAACATGAATAGCGTCTCTTGTACTGCAGGGGAAGGGGCAGGAGGCAAAGAGCACTACAGTATGTTCTCTAGTCAGATGAGACAAAAGTAGAGCTTTTTGGGAAAAGGCATCAACATAGAGTTTACAGGAAAAAAAAAGATGCCTTCAAAGAAAAGAACAATGTTCAATGGTCCAAAATTCAAGAAGCGCATTGTAAGAAACTCATTGATGGTTAACCGGAAGCGGTTGTTCCCAGTTATTTTGTCTAAAGGTTGCGCTACCAAGTATTAGGCTGAGGGTGCCAATACTTTTGTCCGTTCCTTATTGGAGTTTTTTGTAAAATGATTAGCGATTTGACTTTTTTCTTCCTCTTTTGTGTTTTTTCATTGCTAGCAAAATAAATGAAAAACCAGTTTGTACTTAGTTTTTGACCTAGGACCCGAAAATGATGATTCTGTCATCCAGCACCATTGCAAATAGATCCGTTCAGGGAGGAGAAAAGTAAGTGAGGCTGAACAGGACTGGAACAGTGTGCGACTTCCTGTACCCAGATTTTGATTTAGGGCTCTATAGCCAATACCAATATGGTCCACTAAGGTGATTTTGTCACAAAAATGTATATTTTCTAGGGTTAAAGGGTTATTTCAGGTATTAGCATAATTCATATTCAAATGGATAAATAAAATATAATATGTAATTAGTTGCTATTTAAAAATGTGCATGGAGGAGGCAGGCCTATCTTGATTAGGGGGAAGATTCATCTTCAAGCAGCAGAAGCCACAGATATCTGTCCAGACAGGTCAGTTCATGAAGGAGAGAAGTGAAGATGTGTAAGACAGAACAGGACTGGATGTGCATAGGGAATGGACAATAGTAATGTCGTTAATGGGGGCTTGAGGGCCAAGAGGGATGTATTAACATGTGACTGCATGTTAGGGGCTTGAGCGATGTAACTACATGGCTCTGCTGTTATATGGGACTAAATGCTAGCAGACTGGGGGGACAGGAGGGATGGATTTTCTTGGGACTGCTTCTTAGAAGACTGAGTGGGAAGGAGGTATGTAATTACACGGGACTGCATGTTAGGAGGCTGGGTGTCAGGAGTAATATATTTATAAGGGACTATTTTGGAAGAATTTGAAAAACACATCTACTTCCTTTTATAAACAAGCATTGTATTGCAGCTCAGCTAGATTATTTTTTTCTACAGCTGAGCTATAATGAACTGCAGTCAGGTGTGGTGCTGCTTGTGTAAGAAAGCATTCATGCCATATGGCAGACATAACCTTTTAAGGGAGTATACTGTTTTGTTTTTTTTTTTTTACATTGGACTGTATGTTTGAAGTGAGGGATTATCTTACTTCTACGGAACTGGATGATGATGTACATGGAGGCAATCAGTACTTGGCAGGTCATACCGATATGGGGAGGAGAGATATATAACGCGTTAGGGCATTATACATCAGTTAAGTATTTGAAATATCCTGTATGCCCTGTTGTGGCGAGAGGCAATCTCAGTGGGGCTGAGATCATGTGCAGTGTTGACCCATACAGATATTAAGTGAGAGAAACATGTAGTTTAGAAGTTGTATTTACTGTGGTAACAGAGCAAGATAGTTTGCTAGATTATCACCTCAGAGATCACCAATAGCAGAGCATAAGATGAAGGAGTGGTTACTGAAAACTGAGGGTTCATGGGAGTTGTAGTATTCTGTGTTGGCCATCTTCAAGATTACTCTGCCTACTTTAGAAAGCTCATGAAGTTTTGTGCAGCATAAAAAGCTAATTATTTACACTCCATTTTGTCATAAATGACATTGAGTTTTGTTGTATTCATTTATTTATAGCATTAAGTGGGATTTTGTATCAGATGTTCATATTCCGGGAATCCCCCTTTAAGTTGAAAGAGCAGAGAATATTTTCAAAGACCAGGTAAATTTGTTGGTATGGAAAATAGGCAATCCTCATTACCACTACAACTGCAATTATGCTAATTTGCAATTGTCACTGTAGTTTCTGCCTTAACAGAGAAAGCATCGATTTAAAGTGTATGAAATAAACACAACCTTTTTCTCAGAAAAGGAAAACAGTAAACAGTAAAATAGGTAAAAGCAGTAAAATGTAATTAAACTACTTTTTCCATTCATGAAGCTTTTTCAGTGTCTAACTCACCCAACCAGAAGATGTTGCTGTGTGTAAATCAGGATCAGAACAATTGTAGAGATAGACAACATGGCATGTTCATCGGGAAAAAAAGTAACAATTATCTATAATGTGTACTTTAGGGACCAATTGCGGGTGTTAACTGCTTATATGATGGCGGCAAAGTCGCCAGAGGCGCTTAAACTACTGCTGTTTAGGGGAAGGGTGTTGTTCCCCATGTTCAAAAAGTTAAAAAATTTAAAGTCAATCAATTCCTAAAATTCATTGTTATTAACAAAAATACTGGATTTCACATTGAATTCTAACCGGTCTCTATCAGTCCTGATGTTTATATTGTGGTTGTCCTTGGGCACCAGCATAAACTCCTGACTATGGTCCGGCTGATTCCCTTTAGCTTCTCTTGTATTGCAGGAGCAGGGGGAGGGGTAGGAGGCAGACAGCACTACAGACAATGAAACCTCTTATCCAGCAGCATGGAGAGGAGACATCAGCAGCTATACAGACAAGATAAACTCTGGATCCGAGTGGAGGGGGGCATTTGTGTTTTATTGATTAGGTGAGGTAGCAGTTTGTGAGTTTTGTGATGACTTAAAGATGCAATATGCTAGAATTCACAGACTTGGAATGACCACCTTCTTTTGCTATGGCTGATAGGGTCACCCCTTTGGCCTTCTTCTGGACAACTTGCTGCTGGAGAGTCTCAGTCACTTTGGAAAGGCGCACCATTTTTGCAGTGAGCTCAGTGAAAACTGGAATGGTAAGCTGCCAGTTAAATAGGGTTTGTCAGATAATTAAGGAAATTAGCACCAGGTTTCAGATTCCAATAACGTGCAGGTATCTGATCCATATTCTTTTACAATGATCTCATTTACACTTTTATTCTGTGCTTTAGAACATATACAATTTAGGGATTAAGCTTAAACACTGATAGGTTAATGTTAGGATAAATTCACATAGGACTACACAATGACCTTGACATTTAGAAAATTGTGTTGTTCTCTCATTTTGATCTTCAGCGTATATATAATACACATGCTACTTCATGAAGTATAACTTGAAGCTGCTACGTCCAAAGGAAATTATGCACAACATGTACTAGGTCCCCCATTTATAATGGATAGCTGATAGCATAAGTTTCTTCATACTGTATATCCAAGGAATGCTTTATTAGCTCCCCAAGGTTTCTGGCCCCAGGTGCCACTAAACGCTCTGTAGTCCCGCATGTCTGTTTTCCTTCAGCTGTTTTGGATGTCATTCTACGGTTGCTAAGTACCTGAACTAAGTGCCTCTGGATTATCAGTGCTACATCAGTTGTCCGCTATGTATGATACTTCGGCAAATGATGTTATTTAAAGGCGTGCTCTTCATTTTAATATACTATTCTTTAAAAGGCTTTGTACATGAGTTGTCATTATAAAATGCACTGATCCATACCGTATAATGTGTCTGGCAAATATACTGACTTGCGCCATAATCAGCAGTTGGGCAAATCGACATTGAAGGAGCTCAGATCCATCCTTCCAGCAGAAGAGTTTTGCATAGTGCTGCTCATCTGTTTATCTGAATCCAATTATTTAGATATTGTGATGATTTACCTGTGTTGGTCAACTTGTAAAAAGTGCTAAAAGCAGAACATTTGTTTGTTCTAAAAATGTGAAAGGACTTTTCTGAGTACACATCATTTCAAGTGAACTCGGCATAAAGATTCAGGGGGCAGGCAAGCAGAAACTCCTCAGGGAGAAAGTAAAATGATTATAGCTGTTGTATTTTCAAGCGACATAGTTAGGCAGTACCTTGGAGCCGAGTATGACCAATATGCCATTAGCTTCAGCTGCTCATATAACTTCCTCAGGGAGCATTATGAGGTTGGCAAAAGCTGATGTGCTCAGGAAAAGTACATAGCTGTACAGATCAATATAACAAAGCCAATTACAGTTGTAAACCAAACATTGAATGGTAAAATCATTCAGTATGTGGAGTGTTGATATTAAATAACAAAATTTAGTCTGTGGTAAGAAGATATCATGTTTACAAAACAGGACCTGCTATCGTTTTACATGGGTGATTCCCATCCTGCCTGAAAAGCTTGCTTCTGGGATCCCAAAATGATACTTTAGGTATGGAATATTTCTGTTCAGCATAAAAAATATGGACAATAATGTAATTTACCGTACCAAATAAATACAATGCCAATGTGACTTATAGCTAAACACGCAATAACATTAACCCCTTAAGGACGGAGGGTTTTTCGGCTAATTTCTCGCTCTCCAACTTCAAAAATCCATAACTTTTTCATTTTTACGTGTACAGACCTGTGTGAGGGCTTATTTTGTGCGTAACAAATTTTACTTTCCCGTAATGTTATTTATTTTAACATGCCGTGTACTGCGAAGCTGAAAAAAAATTCCAAATGTGGAAAAATTGAAAAAAAACCGCACGTGCGTCACGTTCTTGTGGGCTCAGTTTTTACGACTTTCACTCTTCGCTCCAAATAACACGCCTACTTTATTCTTTGGTTCGGTGCGATCGCGGTGATACCAAATTTATATAGGTTTTATTGTGTTTTAATACATTTTCAAAAATTAAACGAATGTGTACAAAAAAGAAAAAAAAAATTTTGCCATCTTCTGACGCTAATAACTTTTTCATACTTTGGCGCACGGAAATGTGTGAGGGGTCATTTTTTGCGAAATGAGGCGACGTTTTCATTGCTACCATTTTGAGGTCTGTGCGACATTTTGATCATTTTTTATTTCATTTTTTATGTTATGTAAAAAGGTGTAAAAGTCGCATTTCGGACATTTGGGCGCCATTTCCCGCCTCGGAGGTCACCGCCGGCCGTAACCGTTTTTATATTTTGATAGATCGGGCATTTTGGGACGCGGCGATACCTAATATGTCTGTGATTTTTACTGTTTGTTATGTTTTATATCCGTTCTAGGGAAAGGGGGGTGATTTGAACTTTTAATATTTTATTAATTTTTTTTATTTTTTAAACTTTTTTTTTTCTTTTTTTTTTCACTATTTTTTAGACCATCTAGGGTACATTAACCCTAGATGATCAGATCGCTCCTACCATATACTGCAATACTACAGTATTGCAATATATGGCGTTTTTGCAGGTCTTACATTACAATGAGCCACTGGCTCATTGTAACGAACCTGCATAAACCATGTAGCCTCGTGTCAAGAGAAGACCCGAGGCTACCATGGTAACCGATCGCCGCCCCCCGATGACGTTCGGGGGCGTGGCGATCGAAAAAAAGATGGCGGCGCCCGCGCGCCGCCGTCTTTTAAACGCCGCCCGCGACTTTGCGGGCGGCGTTTAGAGGGTTAATAGCCGCGATCGGTGCAAGCACCGACCGCGGTTATTAGCGGTGGGGGTTTTGTGCAAAATGCAAAAACCCCCACCTCTGTATGAAGAGGACTCAGCCCGTGAGCCCTCTTCATACACTCCTTATACCTCTGCGCCGTAGAGCTACGGCGCAGAGCGTTAAGGGGTTAAACATTGTGTTACCATTGACTATACTGTATTAACAATTCAAAAGAGCAACTTTTAAGAAGGCAATTGTTCACATGAATCACCAAATATCTGTATACTGGTGGGGAGCTGCCAAATGAGCTCCTCTTCCTAATGGAGCAGATCATCACCTGGGAGGTACTAGATGCCCCTAATGTCTATCTCACTGACTGACTACTAGTGTATAAGACAGTATCAGTCGAGGAGTCAGTGATCTGGTGGAGCTGCGTGGGTATGTTCTCAATTGTTAGTAAAGTTGTAAGCATATTCTGCTTTTTATAGATTTGCCTGCAATTTTGGTGAGCTGAATACAAGCGGTCCCCTACCTAAAAACCCTTGACTTACAGACAACCCCTAATTACAAACGGACCTCTGGTTGTTGGTAATCAACTGTACTTTAGCCTTAGGCTACAATGATCAGCTGTAGGAGTTATAAAAGCTATCTGCAAATAACCAACATTTTTTAAATCCAATTAAATAATTGTCTGGGGTCACAATTATAAAATATACAGTTCCGAGTTGCATACAAATTTGACTTAAGAACATACCAACAGAACCTACAGATCTTGTACTTAAACCGGGGACTGTCTGTATAGCAGGGGATCAGGCATAGGCTGTTGGGGGAAGGGGTCATTTCGATTGTCTACTACTTTCCCTCCTTGCTGTACAGGGTATCAACAGACAGTAGAATTTACTGTAAGCAAATTTATACAGCTCCTGCAAGTGATACTTTTTTTAGTGTGTTATGGTGCATTAAATGTTGTATTAATAAAGTATATGTTGGCACAGGGTATCCATTGCTGCATGCTTGTGTTTGGCTAAATCAAATTTGTATAAATCAGCACTGTAACTGTTAATAATAGACTTTGTAATACACTTTATTAATGCTATGTGTTCCAGTGTCATTCTTTTTCATCTGTATGTCTTCCTTATTTAAAGGAGTTTAAAGGAGTTATTGCTGTTTTAGCTCCTATAACTCCCTTGGCTGGTCAGTGTAAAATTCCAGATTGTGGGCCGACACATCTTACCCGACATTTCATGATTCCTCTAGTGCAGTGAAATACAGTGTGCTAAAATGTGGTTAGATTGTGAGGATACAGGTTTATATAATAAAAATCTTTATTTATATAGCGCCATCAAATCAATATAAACCTTAATTTAGCTTATGAACAGTGTACTAGCACCTGACACATAGAAAGAGAGATGAGACAGATCAGAGATGAGAGATGATAAGATCCATTACATGCATATAACATTCTCATGCTACATGTCAACCACAACATACTGTCAGATCTGCTGTGCCTCCCTCCCCCTCCCCTGGATAAAGAACTTATCTACCTGTAGCTTGTAGCTTTACTCTCCTTGTGATGTGTTGCTTGCTGGCAGGAAGTGTCTGTAGGAGCTTGTCTTGGAATGCAAGAGTGTGGGTTGGAGGCAGAGATGAGCTCAGTGCAGCATCAGAAAGGAGAACAATATGTCTTTCCAACCATAAAGAAAGAAGATTAATGGTCAGAACTAGGGCCAACCAAAATTTTGCACACCAGGCCTAATAGCGGCAGGCTGCAATTATATTTTTGTTAATAACAGTAAATTAGAGAACGTGTTACTTTGTTATCCTGAGTATATTTAAGAATCTTGTTTTCATGGGAATACCCCTTTAAGCAGTTTGCGTCCTTTTCTGCACTGACAGTTGGGAGATGAAGGAATCTGATATTATTCCTAATAACTTTATGTTTTATAGAAAGTCCCTTGATAGTCTAACCTACTTACAGAGCTGAATCATCAAGTGAAATATTTTCCAGATATAGAAAGTGGATGGGCCTCAGTATACTTTCAGATACATCCTCACTGCAGAAGAAACAAAACACAGAAAAGATACTTTACTTTACAACCTGCCATTTAAATTAACCCATCCAAAATAAATGCTTCATAAAAAGCTATGGTTAAAAAACATTGCCCTTATCCCTAATTCATTTCCATGGAATCAGTTTGTAATCTTATATGCAACTCCGTTGAGGTGAGTTTAATGATATTAATGGAGTCCTGAACATTTACATTTTACTTGCATTCATAGTATCATAGTAAATAAGGTTAGAAAAAGACATCAGTCCATCAAGTCCAACCTACTGATTCAGAAGAAGGCAAAATCCCTGCAAGGCTGATGCCAATTGGCCTAATGCAGGACAAAATTCCTTCCAGATCCCTATTATGTTGGTCAGAATAACTCCCTGGATTAACAGAAAATACTTACAATGAGTTTTATTCCCATAAAATGTGATATTATTGCTCCCCAGAAAGGCATCCAGGCCTCTTCTTAACATGTTCAAATTATCAGCATTTACAACATCTTGTGGCAGAGAGTTCCATTGTCTCACTGCTCTTACATTAAGGAATCCCTGTCTATGAACCTCCTCTCCTCTAGACAAAGAGGATATTCCCTGACCATTCAGGTATTTGTACCTTGTAATGAGGTCTCCACTTAGTGGTCTTTTTTCTAACCTGAATAACCCCAAGTTTAGTAACCTATCCTAATTCTAATCCCTACATTCACCTAATAATCTTGGTTGCTCCCCTCTGCACCCTTTCCAGTTCTACAATGCCCCTTTAATACACTTTTTATACCCAAAACTGTACACAATATTCCATGTGTGGTCTGACCAGTGATTTGTATAAGGGAAAAACTATGCCTTTATCATGAGAATCTATCCCTCTCATGATACATTCCATAATTGTATTTGTTTTAGAAACAGACACCTGCCACTGATCCATACAATTGAGTTTGCAATCCACCAATACCCACAAGTCTTTTTCTTCATCAGTTTCACCAAGAAATGTATCAATTATAGCATAGTTATAACTTTCATTTTCTCAACCCAAGTGCATAACTTTACATTTATCCACATTAAACTTCATCTGCCATGCCTCCAGTTTCTAAAATCCCCCTGTAATTGTAAACTATCTTCTCCTGTATTAATTACTTTACAGAGTTTAGTATCATCTGCAAATATTTAAACTCTACATTGTAAATGCTCTATGAGTTCATAAATAAAAATGAGTCGCCCCAATACTGACCCCTGTGCACTCCGATGGGAACTTCAACCCAATCTGAGAATGTGCCACTAATGATTATCCTCTGTTTTCTAACATGAAGCCAATTGGCTGCCCAAATACACAGTTTTTACCCTAGTCCAAGCAGTCTTATTTTATGTACCAACCTCTTATGTTGCACTGTATCAAATGCCTTGGAAAAGTCCAGATAGATAACATCCACAGCCTCCTCGAGGTCCAGTTTAGAACTTACTTCATCGTAGAAGCTGATAGATTAGTCTGAAAAGACCATTCCCTCATAAACCCTGCTGATGCTGGGTTATCAGGTGAGATATTCTAGCATAGCATCTTTAATAAACCCATAAAATATTTAGGGGTTTGTATTTGCACCAGTCCTGTGGAACAGAACCTAACCTTTAGGAATCCTCAAATATTAGAAATAATGATCTGTCTATCACATTACATAATTCCATCAGTATCCTGGAGGTTTATGCCATCTGGGCCTGGTGATTTGTCTATTTTGGTGGTGTTTAGGGGGCGCAGCACCTCTTCCTGGGTTAATCATCAAGAACAGGCACGATAAACTTTACTCATCCCAGCGTCCCAGCCTATATCTGTCTCCTGTCTATGTTGGCTTTACCCAGGGCCGGCTCCAGGTTTTAGTGGGCCCCTGGGCGATAGAGCCTTATTAGGCCCCTCCGTGGGCCGCCCTCCAGTGGCTCTGAAGCCGGCGCACATGAGTCGCATACCCTGCGGAGCGCCGCATCATGGGAATCGGGACAGGTGAGTTTTAGATTCTGCCTCTATGCTGCGCTCCCGACCAGCGCAGCATAGAGGCAGAAAAATGATCGATCCGGATGGTGATCAATTGTACCAGTGTCTCATAGAGACAATGGTACAATTGAACCGGGGGCCCGAGTGGGCCCCTCCAGTACCCCGGGGCCCCGGCACTTGCCCGGGTTGGCCGGGTGTTGGCGCCGGGCCTGGCTTTACCCATGGCGGGGTGTATGAAATGGTGAGAAGATCTGCAGTTTCCCACATAGTGTTTCCTGCGAAATTCACCATGAAATGAGACAGCATTCTGGTAAGGACAGGAAGTGGACAGGGAGAGAACTTCCTGTTTCCTTAGGCTGAGATGTCAATCAAAAGAAGAAGGTGTGGTTTGCTGGAAACCTGGAGAAAGCTTGACTCTTCTCTTAAGAATTGACTATTTGTTTACTCATTTGTATATCAGAAAAACAGCTATAATTAAGGTACAACGCATCAGTGGCAAATCATTTTATATGATATATGGAGGACTTTTAACCCTTTATCAGAAGGTATTACTGGTGCCAGGGCTAAAATTCCGGTGACAGGTCTTCCTTAATGGAGGATTTACATTATTCTTGATCTTGTCATTTCCCATGGACTTTTCCTGGGTCCTTGTTCCTGACAGGTCTCACTGCTAGGACTTGCAGCAGTATAAAAAAAGAACTTAGAGACTTATTGTCTGCCAATAATCAACTACAGATGTATACAGCTCTGTTTACTTATTATTAGAGGCAGAAAATGATGTGTCAAATGTTGAGAGAAAGAGAGTTCTGTTACATTTGCTTTAACCAGTAACATAACATATACCGTATGTATTTAGCTGATCACTTGAAATCACAATATACTTCAATGGAGGCATGGGGAGGAGAAGAAGTCCATGGAGGCATGCTGTGATTTCATGTAATCAGATACATACATGGGGTAGACTTTGCAAATGTTAAAGGGTTAAAGACCATTGATGACATCACCCTGGTTGCATGAAATGAAGTTCTAAATGACAAGGTGGGCTTATGGCTGTATATGTAAAAAATGTTGTGACAGGTTCCCTTTAAGTTGATAAAACAGTTTACTATTCCCGCCTGCCCTATTCATTAAAAAGTGCTTTACAGATTAAGTTATTCTTCAACCTTAGATCTGCACCACTTTCCCTGTCATTATTTCATAATTGCTCTGGCTTTTGTGCATTGCAGAAAAAAAAAATCTGTTTATTTTGAAAATTAAGAAAATATAATTTACTGCATAAAAATACTGTAGTGGCATGCAGGGATTTATCATGTGCTGGCTGATCCCAACCAAAGATCTTAACCCCACTCTGCAGGTCACACCGGTTATAGTAAAAGGCTTTGTCATTTCCTACGACCCAAGCTCGATCTTCCTTTTTAGTGTGGGGGTGGCAAAAGAGGGAGAAAAGTCACAATTCCAGGTAGTGCACCAGTAAATGCAACTGCAAATTGTAATCCACCCCATTATTTCTATGATGACTGCTGCTTTAATGTTTGGAGTCTTTAACAGATACTTAAACAAGCAATACAAATTTTAGCATTAAATACGACAACAATGTCTTAAATAATATACACTCACAACACAATGTCATGCTTCAGAGCGTGCTCCAGTTTTGTGGAGTAAAAATGATTAATAACTTACCAGAAGAAAAAATTGAATTGTTTTTATTTTCTGCATAGGCATGTATATAGATAATTTATTACTATATTAATGCATGCATACATACAGAATCTTGAACTCAAGTTGCAATGGTTATAAAAAAATGTAATATCATACCCAATACACAAAGTAATCTTTTAAAAAAATATTTGTCTATTAGTACCTATGCATTTTCAAGATGCTGACACTGAAGTAAAATGCTGTTCTTTAAATGAAAGGGCTTTTACAAGATTAGAAAAAATGAGATTGGTTTATATGATAAAAAAATACCACTTTGTCTATGAATTGTGTGTAGTATAGCAATTAATGGAGCTAAGAGTCATTTCACACCAAGTGTGGAGACTATAGATTCATCTAGATAAGGCATCATGAAAAAAATTCTACCTGTTCTGTGAGTGTGACCACAACGAATTTAGGCTAAAAATAACTGACGCAATAAAAACTGAATAACTGAGAGGTAATCTGGCAACTAGCTTTAATAACAAATACAGCCATGGACAGGAATGGAAGAAACCAACAACCCATCTAAGAGGCAACAATCCTGCACATGTCTGGTCCTCAGCTAAGATTGAACACAGTTGTGTCCAGTTTAGGTATCACATTGCAAGCAAAACTCCTGATATATTGTAATGAACAACCAGTAGAAATTATTCAAATTCTGATTATTAGGCTGATACAAATATGGTAAGAGGATGCCCCTTTATTATTACATAGTTACATAGTTTATATGGTTGGAAAAAGACACAGGTCCATCAAGTTCAATCTATGAAGGGAAGGGATTGACCTTCCTAGGTTTTGACCTTCCTAGATTTTGCAAACAAAAAATGTGGTAAAAGAAGCAAATGGAACGGCAGCTGCAAAGTTTTCAGAAATTCCAATTAAAAGGAACTTGTCCATTCACCTACAAAAAAAATCACTTTCTAGATCATATGCTAATGAATCGATTCGATTTTTTGCCTAAAATGAATAGCTTGCTGGGGAGCCGATGACCATATTTACAGCATCTAGAAGCAGGGATTTGCAATTTCTGTTTTATTGAGGCTTGTACACTACTATTTTGTGGCTATCATACAGTACTATGCTTTTGCTAACATCTTTTAATGGCTTGTGCACCCCTTTTTGGAAATGGGTTGTGAATTTCCTCTAGCTGGTCAAACTCTTGAGTACATTGCAGGCTTGATCATAATATGTTCCTCTACGTCACTCACCCCCACTCTCTGTCTACTGTATAATTAACAGGGAGTTCATTCTGCACCCAAGGGTGGGTACGTTCCTATTGAACACTTGGCCTTGTCACAAGAGTATTTAAAAGTGCTCACCCAACTGCCCTTTAATAAAGCTTTCATAAGGTAGGTGACTGTAAGACATTCCTCTAAAATGTACCCCACAACATTTTGCCCAGTTGGACTGAGAGAAATACAATGGGTTTTCTTACATACACTGTCTAGGCTGTTGCACCCTACATAGTAGCTCAGGTTACATGCAGATAGACAAGCACAGTAAACAGATCCAGACAAATCACCCTTATGGAGGACATTTTGATCCACTGACAAGTACAAGCAGCTCTCACTGTTTTGTTGATTAACACACCAGGAACACCAGTGGCAGAAGATAATTTGGTCCCACAGCGTCCATTACATATCCTGACTTGACAGTCCTCTCTTGTCTGTAAAGGTGTATTTCCATGTTCACTTTTTCAGATGCAGTTTTTGAAACCAATAGCAGGTGTGGATTATAATGGGTACGAACTTATCATTGGTAAGCATTACTCCTCCTCCTTCTTTCAACTCCATTCCTGGTTTACATATCAAAAACTGCAGCCTCACAGTGTCTTTCATGAGAAACCTCGGCTTCCATGAACTGGAACTATTTTGTCTTAAGCACTAAGTCCCTGAACTTTGTGGGATCCAATGGTAGTTGGTTTTTATTTGACAGCATAATAGTGAGTGCTTAGATTTTGCCTTTGATGTGGACTGACCCAATTGCTGCTGTGCTGCTCTGAGGAGCCATCGCATGTGACAGTTTAGGGATATGTGCAGGACATCTTACAGCCACATGGTAACCTCCCATGGCCAGAATTCCAACTGGCAACATCAAAGGAAACCTGCCATCAGAATTTTGCCTAATAAACCACTACCAGTCTGTTGACAAGCAGCTGAGCAGCTTCTAGATCAGGTTTCTTTCTTGGTCTGGTGAGGTGGCATCATCCAGAAAATCAACTTTGAAGTGAAATGTAAATTGCTTTCCTGAAGTCAAGGAGGCGGAGAGTTTTACACTGAAGCCAAGCTTTCTCTGCCCTAGAACGCCCCCTTTACTGTAATTGATGGGCCTTTGTCCAGGAACACATTGATCAGATCTACTGAAGTCTGGTGAATTATGTCAATCACATGGATAGAGGTGTTTAGAGGCAGGAAGAACTTGATTTCAGTGTTTAACTCTCCGCCTCCTTACTTCTCACTTCAAAGTAGATTTGCTGGAGGATGTCACCGAGCTGGGCCATGAAAGAAACATCATCTAGAAGCTGTTCAACTGCGTGACAACATACTGATAGTGGTTTATTAGTTCCATTTCTGATGACAGGTTCCCTTTAAGCAATATAATTTTGTCCCATAAAGCAAATGAATTCCAGGAGGTTGTTCACAATGACTTTCTTTCATGGGGATCAAATTTATGGGACTAACATTTTTTTGAATAACAGTGTACATCTTATAATAGTTCTGCACTGCTTTCTTGATATGTAAAGTGAAGCCTCCTGTCTCTTAACTCATAAGCCAGACATTTCTGTCCATAAAATGGCTTCAAGTGGAGGGTCATGTGATCTATAACTGGCGATTGTTCATGGACAGTTGCAAATCACATGACCGTCTATCTGCAGCCATTGTATAGACAGGAACCTCTGTCTGATGAGGTAAAAGACAGGAGGCTTCACTTCACATATCAAGAAAGCAGAGCAAAACTTATAATAGATGTATATTGGCAACTTACCTAATATCCTTCCCCCCAACAATTACACACAATACAAAAACACGAGGTAAAGTGGCTAACCCCTTTGAAGCATTATTGACTGAACAAGCATACAAAACAAGTTATGCCAGTAGTTATAAACTATATGGTAGTTTATCTATAGATAAATAGTATTGTGATATGAATTAAAGGGGTATTCCGAGAATATCCCCATGACGCTATAAATAAAATAATATAACAAAACTCAATGTCATCTGTCACAAAATGGAGCTTAAATAGTTTCATTTTATGTTACAAAAAATGTTATGGCCTCTCTAAAGTATGCAGAGTTATCACCAAGAGGGCCGCCACTGGAAACTACAAGTCCCAAGTTCTCCGTAACTCCTCCTCCCTCTTATGCTCTTCTCCCAGTGATGATGTAACAGACTGTGCTGCTCTGTTACCATAGTAATGATGTGTAAATGCCATCATCAAAACACCGGCCATACTGGATGCACTGCAACCAACCGACTACAGTCAAACGTAGTGATGATCACATGACCTGCCCAGGCAGGTGCAGGACATGTGATGTGGACATGTGACCAGCGGCCATCTTCTGTCCTGTGTCTTCTTCACGCAGAGGAAATTAACGGATTGATTAAAGGGCCAGTAGCATTTTAATTCTTTATTATAGTCTATGTCACCAGCATTTTCTGCTAACGGGAGCAAAATTTTAATTAACAACAAATTACATATTAGCTTATATTTTAAGGACCCATTTGTATATGAATTATGATGATTCTGGAATAACCCTTTAAGTATTAATATTACACTATTGAGTTTCAGGCACATTAGTATTAGTCTTTGGACTGTTTTATAGTTTACTCTGTTTCAGGTATTGTTAGTCTTTTCTTCTGTAAATCAATGTGAGGCAGGGCACTTGGGTGCTAGAAAATATAAAGAGTTCTATTAACAGAGAAAAAAATCCATTCTTCTTGTTTACATTGAAGCATAACAAATCTCCCTCTGCACCGATCAATATGCTTATGTGGCCATTGATTTTTTTTTATGAGATCATAACATTTTGGGGTTTATTAATCAACAAGTGGCATGCAGTACGATTTGTAAGGGATCATAGAAAAATATTCAAAATTTCCTCCTGAATGTTCTAGCTTTTGCTATATAGAGACAGGAGATCTTGTTTAATTAGCAGCAGCAATGGAGAAGAAAAGGAAGGTCAATATTATTTCCAAAAATAGAAATCTAGTTATTTCTACAGACAGAAATTATTTCATTTATATAATGTTCCTTATTATACAGTAGCTATTACCCCCTAAATTGCATTGTTGAAATGGTAATATATTTCTTTACATAGGAATTAAAATATTATTATCATGTAAGCGTCTTACAAGCATTCAACAATGATCATAGTGATCTATAGTTAAAGAACCTAGTCATAGATCTGGATTTGTTTCACAATACGGCTCTTCAGGAGTACAATCCCCCAAAAATTTCTTGTATGCATCTTATGTGTCCATAGGCTGGCCTGGCAGATGTGTGCCACACTAAAGTGCCCATTTGACACACAATGGGGGAAATAAGTATTAAATACAATGTCAGTTTTGCAAGATTTCTCACCTATAAAGAATATAGAGGTCTGTAATTTTTATTGTAAGTAAACTTCAACTGTGAGACATGGAGGACATGTATCTTTATTTCTGGTTGTCAAATTGTCTCATTTGTGCGGCTTTTGTAATTTCTGCAACTTTTCACTGCGACTTTTGCTGTTGTTTTTCAAGTACGCTTTGGTCTGCACCTTGTGAAGTGTGCCTTATGTGTCTTTAGTTTTCAGATGTTCCATGCAACTTTTCACTTATGATACTCATGTTTCACTTTTTTGCTTATTTTTGTGACTTTTTAGGCCCAAATCTGCACATGGTCCAAAGGAAAGGATTTCTTTCATTGACCCTGTTTAAACATTTTTGGAATTGGAATTATTTCACCAGCTTTAAATGTTTAACATTTTGCATAGTAACCTGTTTTTTGAAAATTCATAAATCTTTGCATTTACCATATATACTCAAGTGTAAGCCTAGTTTTTCAGCACAAAAAAAATGCTGAAAACCCAAACTTGGCTTATAAAAATATATATCAAAACTCACCTTTCCGGCTTCCCCCATGCTGGCTGTATACTGGGGCAGGGGGCTGGCTATATACTGGGGCAGGAGGCAGGCTATATACTGGGGCAGGTGGCTGGCTATATACTGGGGCAAGGGGCTGGCTATATAGAGGGGGATATGGGCTGGCAGGATATATACTGGGAAGGCAGGTGCTGGCTATATACTATGTGGCAGGGTCTGTCCAGCTGTATACTGGGGAGGCTGTGACCAATGCATTTCCCACCCTCGGTTTATACTCGAGTCAATTGGTTTTCCCAGGTTTTGTGGTAAAATTAGGGGCCTCGGCTTATGGTTACAACTGTGAAGCATCGGGGTGAAAAGCTTGGGTTACAACTGTGAAGCATCGGGGTGAAAAGCTTTGAGGGTGCTTTTCTGCAAAGGGGACAGGACGACTACACCACATTAAAGATAAGATGGTGCCATGTGGGAGAGTTGGTATTATATGTATTGCCTGATTAAGGTCCCAGTCCGGAACCAAAACACGTTGCATCTTTCAATAAACCAATGACTTCAGGTCAAATGATTGCCATGAGCGCTGATCCTTTATGTGTTTAATATGTGTTTTGGCCCGTCCAGAAAATTTTGTCCAGACTCACATTACCAGAGTCTTTAAAGAATCAGCTGAAGCCAACAAAATTAGAATAATGTTGATAGGCTCCTACTGTCTTGCCCTTGAAGGTTTATTTTTAACTTCTAAGAGCCCTATCCAACTGCTAATGAGAATTCTGGGAGCAGATTTCTCCTGTATGTCCTTAGCTTTGTTAAGTGTGTTTAGAATAGAAAAAATATATTATTCCCTGAGGAGAAATTAAATTATTTAAAGTGGATCCATGATAATACAAATTAAAAAAAACAGAACATGGGGCAATAAACATGCCTGTATGTAACTAGGGTTCGTCTGTAAGTCAGGTGTCCTTAAAGGAAATCTACCATTTATTTTTATGCATTGTGAACCAAACATACCATGAGAATGCTGTAGAAACATTTATGCAGAAACACATTTTGGTTAATCCCTGAACTGAATGGTTTTGCTCAAAAACAATTAAAAAAATCAGGACCCTGGGGAATCTGGGTGCAGACTGGCTTCCTACATTATAGAACTACCTCAACTGTCCAGACAGGACTAATCAGGCTGGATGACTCATACACAGCAGCTAGGGAATGGTACAACGATTGATTACTTCAGCCTGTCTGGGACAATATAGTGAATTCAGTGTTCTCTGAAGCAGTGCATAATTAGGGTGAGCAGCCAAAGGGGTGCCAGAGCCTCATTATCATAATTTTTTTATTGTTTTTTCACAAACCACTAAGTTTAGGGATTCAACAAGATATGTTTCTGCATCAGTGTAGCTACAGCATTCTCAAGGTATGTTTGGTTCATAATGCATAAAAACTAATTATAGATTTCCTTTAAGTAGGGACCATCTGTATTCCCTACAGTAGGAATTCATATCACAATGAATTTAATTGTACTAAAGCTCTCCAATGCATTTTTATGTTTTTCAATTCCAAGTGAGATAGACTTTATGATATAGCTTAAAGTGTGGGCCAAAACCCTAAACCTAAATATACTTATGATCAGAAAAGGTTGTATTCCTTCTAGAAATCTATATAATAAGTGAAGTTAGCTAAAATTTACTGATTTCTGTATAGCCTGAAATTTGTGAGTTCAAATCATTTTTCGAGAGATTTTTCTATAAATCAATTTTTCAGCTATGTTGGAGTCTGAATAGCCAAAAATATGCTCCAAATTTAACAAACATTGCACAAAGATTGGTAAATTTGGTACATTTTGCACATACCAATTTGTCCTTTATTTGGTCTGATGAAGCATACCACCCGAAAAGCTTTACCTAATTGGGTTCTTCTTTATATGCAAAAATTATTTTTATTGTTAATGGATTTTTGTCCAACTTTTTATTACTAATAAATTCATTTTGTGTTTTGGTTGGAGTAAAATCAGTATTTGTTCTGGTGTTGACACTCTAGCCATACTAGCTTATAAGTACCCCATGATAGCCCTTCTTTTTTACTCTTTGCATACTTTAACATCCTGTGAATCTACAGCAGGAAGAGCTCTGGTAATACCCCCAGGAGCACTTCAGGGACCTTATCATAATTTTTAAAGTTTTTTTTAGAAGAAGAGAGAACATGTATAACAAATATAAGAAGATATAAGAGTTAAGGTGCTTGGATTTATATGTAAGTGTCCCAGGTTTATCCTGCTTAATTTTGATTTGGATTGGATTTCCTTCATGACTCAGAAAAACAAATTTAATATAAAATGTTTTCGTTCAAAAACATTGGAGCAATTATTGAAGGAGTATACATTTATACTTTAGTTGTAATAACATTAAAATTGATATGCAAAGAATAAATATCTAGGAGTGACACAGTTTTACATCAACCAAAAATATATAACATTTAGGCTGTGACCGCACATGAGTCGCCCATGATTCACGGGAAAATTCTGACATTGCTTCCACTCTTGATACAACATCGTGTTTTCCAATAGAAACAAAAAGTCAAAAGCATCTATGCTACAACATAAAAAAAGATCAGCCATAGACCCCCGCAGCCTTTTATTCGACTCTAAAATCCCTGTTAGAATGATATCTTTTCTGATGTAAGAGAGAATCTGCTAAATGTTCCTTGACAGCAAATATCAAATATATTTATTGTTTGCATTGTGTTCACATAGCAATGGTCTTTCTAAAACTTGTATAGTCTCTGATTGTTAAAAGATAAGATAGATAAGCAGAAAACAGACAGTAGATTTACTGAGGAACACTTGAAGATTATCAATGTGCAATAAACATTGCAGAAGAGAACATGCTAAGCACATACAAGTATCAGTGCATTATACAATCTTCTTATCAACAAAGTCAATTTTATATTATGGCAATTTGCAGAAGCAATAAGGGTTGTGTTTATTATCAGCTTTGCACACGTTTTTCGGAAGTTGCATTTTTATATTTTGTTACTGCACAATATTTTTTTTATGCCAGCATCACAATTTAGCTTCTTTTCTAACACTCGCAACTATTTTTTTGTTGGTCAATTTGTTAGCAGCTTTTGAATTTTTTCAAAAAAATCTTTTTTAGTGCAATTTCTTTTGCAAAATAAGACCAACAAAAAGCAATACCAACTTCTAAACCTCTTCATTAAATGTGGAGTGTCATTGTGATGGTCATTTGATCACAATAGTCATGGTTACAAAAAAATTTCTGCAACACCTCAAAGTTCCTAAAAACACAGTGACCTCCATAAACCTTAAATGGAAGAGGTTAGGGTTAAACACAACTCTTCCTTGACCTGGCCATTCAGCCAGACTAAGCAATTCTGGTAGAAGAACCTTGATGAGAGAGGTAAAGGAGAACCCCAAGATCACTGTGACTGAGCTCCAGAGATCACTCCAGCCCTCTACCAGTCGGGGCTTTATGGCACAGTGTGCCGAAAAAAGCCTATTCTGAAAACAGTTTGCAAAAAACACATTAAGGAACCCCAGACTATGAGAAATAAGATTATTTGGTCTGTTGAGACGAAGATTGAACTTTTTGGTGTTCATTCTAAGCAGTATGTGTGGAGAAAACTAGGCACTGCTCATCACCTGCCAAATACAATCCCAACAGTGACACATGGTGGTGGCAGCATCGTGGTATGGGGTGTTTTACAGCTGCAGTGAGAGGACGAATGGTTGTAATTGAAGGAATTGAATGAATGGATGTAAACCTAATCCAGAGTGCTCTGGACCTCAGACTGGGCTGCAAAGTTCACTTTCCAAAAAAGTAATGAATAATAATAATAATAATAAAAGGCTTTAGAATAACACTGTGACCATTCTTGACTGGCCCAGCCAGAGCCCTGACCTGATTTGAACATCCCCGGAGAGAAAATGGCTGTTGACCAATGTTCACCATCCAACTTCAGGGAACTGGAGATGATCTGCAAGGAAGAATGGCATAGGATCCCAAAATCCAGGTGTGAAACTTGTTGCATCATTTCCAAGAAGACTCATGGCTGTACTAGCTCAAAAGCTGCTTCTTCTCAATACTGAGCAAAGGGTCTTAATACGTATAATCATGTGTTATTTCAGTTTTTCTTGTTTAATAAATTAGCAAATAAATCTACATTTTTTTCTGTCCAGGTGGGGTGAGGAGTGTACATTAATGAGCAAACAAAGAACTTTTTTGATCTTATCAATTGCCTGCAATGAAACATAGAGTTAAAAATTTAAAAGGGATTGAATATTTATCTGTATCTGTACCCTTTATACTTTATTTAGTGCTATGGAAACAGCTCAAGAAGCTATGTTGTAGCAAACACCCATCATAAATACCAGCAATCATTGCAGACACCAATCGCTGGTGTTAACCTTCTAAATTCCCCTGGCAAACCGGCCAGAGACATTTAAATCCCCACCGCTGCACAGGCAGAATTCTTGGGAGAATTGTCGCTCCCTGTGATGTCATCAGGGAGCGCCAATCCGTTTCTATGACAGCCTGGAGTCTATGTGAGACTCCAGGACCCGTCATTAGGAGAGATCGGAAAGAGGCATTGACAGATCAACTAAAATACTGCTATGTACTGCAATACAGTGGGATTGCAGTATATGGCAAGAATGATCTGACTCTATAGGGTTAAAATACTGTATGGGGTTGAAAGATATTGAAAAAAAAACAACTTCATAAAAAGAAAAAAAAAAAAAAAATATATATATATATATATATATATATATATACATATATATATATATATATATATATGAACATGTCAGGTATCAACACATCCCAAAAATATCTATCAAAATATTTTAAAAAATGGTTATTCCCAGCGGTGAACCCCATAACAGAACATAGGGCCAAAAGGCCACTTTTTCCATATTGCAAAGCTAAAATTGAAAATAAAAAGTGATCTAAAGTGATCTAAAAATACAAAAAAACCTATATAAATTTGGTATCCTCATGATCGCATCACCCAAAGAATAAAGTGGAGGGGTCATTTATAGAACTCAGCAAAAGCCATAAAAACAAGGTCAACAAAAAAATTGTGTAAATGTGTTATTTCATCAATTTCACCACATTTTTTTCCAGCTTACCAGTACATGGCATGGGATATTCAATGCTGTCACTTGGAAGTACAATTTTTAGCACAGAAAACAAGCCTTCTTTACATCCCTGTATATAGAAAAATGTAAAAGTTCTGGATATTTGAAAGTGGGGAACAAAAACATTAAGGCCCCAAAATGAAAAAATGCTGAATCCATAAGGGGTTAAAATTTTTTAGATTGTTAATAGGGATGAACAAACTGTTTAACCAGAAGTTAGGGTTTGATTGAGCGTTTGGGCCCATCACCATTGCAGGAATCGCATTAATTCCCAATCGGTGCCATCAAGATCTTTTAACCCATTAAATGCTGTTGACATTTTCCCTAGTGTCTCCGATTAGTCTCTGATTTCTTTATCCAGAGCAACAACCATCAGAAAAATGGCAGCAAAGATGCTAGCACCAATCACCAGTGTTAATGGTGGCGAAGAATGTTAGAAACGGAATGATCCTTATTGTCAAAAGTTTTTTTCCACTGAGGGAGACATTAAGTTTCCACAAACTAGTTTCAAAATGCAGAGGGTTATGTTATGTCTTTGTAAGTTAAAAAGTAGTTCATAGAGAACTCATCAGTTGTGGGTACAGAGCTTAAATCAGGTTTATTTTCACTTGAAAATGTTTTGTCATAATGCAAATATTTTTGCCACATTTTCCCAATTTTTCTGGCTATAATATAGAATTACCTTAAGACAGACATTTAGTCATTGGCACCATATGCCACTCATATCATCATATATTATCATATATATGTTTTGGGATACCTGGGTGTGATCTGTGGAAACATAAGGGATTTGGGATAATGAAATCCCAGCAATCACATGGCTTCTGGGATGAATAGAGGCAATAGAGGAATCTACCATTTGCTTTTATGCATTATGAGGCTCTGTCCTCACCCTAATTATGCACTGCTGTGTCTTGTCCTGCTGAGCATAAGCTGAGAATAAGTCATCACTGTGTTATCCCTGACAAGCAGAAGTAATCAATCTCTGCACCTTCCCCCAGCTGATGTGTATGAGTCATCCAACTCAGGTTGATTAGTACTGTCTGGTAGTTCAGGCAGCTCCTCTGTATGGGGTACATTCATCAGGGCCTATGCCCCACGGCAGTTGCGTAGAAGCCCTGAAATAATCACAAATGCTAGCTTATTGCTTGCACGTGTGATCATTTAGCCCCAATGTGTTTATGTACAGCAGCCCGAGGTCCTGAATTTTATAATTGTTTTTGAGCAAAACGACTCAGTTCAGGGATTCTATTTCACAGGTTATATTTCTCCATCAGTGTCGCTACAGCATTTTCCAGGTATGTTTGGTTCACAATGGGTAAAAAAAAATATTAGATTTCCTTTAAGAAGCCCCCTGCAGAGTGGAGGACCCAACATTAAGCTGCCTTTACACTCAGGAAACATCCTAAAGCAAATACTATAATTATACTATGGTGCTGGCTTAGCAGCCATTATCGGCCATCATCAAAATACAGCCGGCAGTCAAGAACCAGTTATAGGCAATTTAAATATCCCAATAGCGCGCATGGACATTGCAGTGCAATACTCTGGTCAACATTCCTTTTCAGTGCCAAAGTAAGAAATGGAGACAGATAATAGGACAAACAGACACAGAAGAATAATTGTACAAATACAAGTCAAAACCATGAGGTCAATGCAGTACAGAATCAAAAGACAAATGGATTGTCAGAAGACTAGCTGACTGAAGTTCAGTAAATGTTAGCACGTTCCAAAGAAGACATATCAATAATGTACAGTAAATGCTCTTATAAGATATCAGAATCCTGGTCCAAATGGTGATTGGACCAGTTCCCTGGCATCCAAACAAACCAAACTAGTTGTGGAGGAACGTGAGTGGAGGAGGCAGCTTTACCATCTGCAACCCAGAACAATGTCAACAGGAGACATATGAGTGTGTAAAAATCAAGCAGTTGAGAAAGGCTTAGAGGAACCGAAACACATCCGGAGATTAATGGATGCTATTTGTACTATATGACAGATTTACAATAAAAGTACTACATCACTAATGTAAAACTCTTTTCTGTTTGTGTAGAAGTGAAGTAAGACAGCCAGGAGTGAAATAATGCAGTGTTCTAACTAGTGCAGAACAGAGTGCAAACTAAGTACAAATCACAGTAAACAGCGCATCTTCTGCTGCACTTTATGGCAGAGGATAGTGCTGAGGCCCAAACAGGCACAGATCTTACACTTGTACCAGCCAGACTATGCCAGATGTTTTTTTTTAGTCCAGGATCATAAATGGACTCAGAGCACTGGAACAATCTTTGCATTCAAATTGTTCCCCCACCATGGCCTGCTGTTATTTACATTTAACCAGAAGCATGTTATTACTCACAGGAGATGGACTCGGCTGTGTTCAATGAAGAGATCATAATGGAGAAATGTGCTCCATTGCTTCAAAGTCCTGCTACATTCCTGGAATATAAACAGGGCATCTTAGCAGGTCCTTTAAATAACAAGCACTGATTGCAGTTTGCACATTAAAGTTTGAGCTTTGACTTTTAATGGAATGAATCCAATATATAGAAAGAGGACACATACAAAATACATTGATAACATTTTTCATGCTTAAAGGGGTATTCCAGGAATCAGCATAATTCATATACAAATGGGTCCTTATAATATAAGATTTTATTTAATTAGTTGTTATTTAAAATGTTGCTCCCCTTAGCAGAAAATGCTGTGGACATAGACTGTAATGAAGAATTAAAATGCTACTGGCCCTTCAATCAGTCCGGTAATTTCCTCCGTGCGGTCCGTTGCGAAGCGGACACGGAACAGAGGATGGCCGCTGGTCATATGTCCACATCACATGTCCTGCACCTGCCTGGGCAGGTCATGTGATCACCACTAAGTTTGGCTATAGTCGGTTGGTTGCAGTGCATCCAGTATGGCCGGTGTGTTTTATTACTATGGTATCAGAGCATGAAAACCTGTTAGAAAATCACTGGGAGCAGAGGATAAGAGGGAGGAGGAGTTACTGAGAACTAAAGGATCTTGGGACTTGGGTAGTTTCCAGTGGTGGCCATCTTGGTGATAACTCTGTATACTTTAGAGAGGCCATACATTTTTGTGAATCATAAAATCAAACTATTTAAGCTCCATTTTGTGACTAATTACATTGAGTTTTGTTACATTCATTTATTTATAACATCATGGGATTTTGTATCAGACTTTCATATTCCCGGAATACCCCTTTAAGTATTTAAAACATTTGCAAGTTGTTAAAAACGTGTGAATAATCTTGTGCCATTGACTTGTAAAAAACCATTGGCTCTGAAGACCATGAAGGAGTGAGCGAGTGCTTTTATTTCCGAGCCATGGTTTTTGGAAGTGTACACACAGTCATTGCCTTGCTTAATCACCAC
Source organism: Engystomops pustulosus (assembly GCF_040894005.1). Classification (NCBI taxonomy): domain Eukaryota; kingdom Metazoa; phylum Chordata; class Amphibia; order Anura; family Leptodactylidae; genus Engystomops; species Engystomops pustulosus. Next base: position 192,192,134 of record NC_092412.1, on the reverse strand, counting down.
CTCTCCCCCTCGGAGACTCGTATAATATTGAGTCCTTTTCAAAAGGCCATTCAAGGCATAATCCTCCATAACGTTAAAAATGCCATAAATATTTTTATGTTTAACAGCAAATCAATGCTTTGTTAACGCAATGGGCTCTGGTTACTATAGCAACACACGCCCCAGGAAAGGAAAGAATTTTTAACTCATTAGTTGTTGGTGAGGGAGTCTTGTAAGGACTTAATGCAATCCCTCCTGAGCCAGAGGGTTACATGTTACAGTTCTTTGTGCACTTTGTAGAACCAGATTACAAACATCTAATACTTTGACCATTTTTTCAATTTCCATACCTTGGGTGACAGGTAACCCTTGACCTAAGCTAAATTTAGCTTAACCCCTGTAACGTTGAAGGTAATTGTATTAGATTCTAACACTCAGCTGGGAACTTGCTCTAATTCAACTGCAATGTGGTAATTTCAGCGAATTGACTTGTTTTGAGACAATTGTCAAAGTCAACATCATGTAATACAATAGCTTACAATGTAAATTAAGGCTTTGTCCCTGGTACATTACTGTTTATGGTAGCAATGTAGCTGAGTTTATTGTTATCCTGAGGCATGTTCTAGATAATACAGGCCAAATCATGTCTGCCTTAACATTTCTTTTGTGGTTGTTTTTCTAATATAGGATTAGTTGTTATCTATAAACATTATCTTATCTAACAACGGGCACAAACACTGGCATCACCCAAAAGGGTATGATGGTGACATCACAGAAAAGTGTTTTGTTATCTATCACAACAATGAGAGGGAGCTTTTTGTTGCTCTGTAGTAACCCCTTGTGGGATACTTATTGGGGCTACATAAGGACCCCTGTAGTTGCTATTTTTGTCATGCCAAGTATTATGTACATTACTTCTTAAAAGGGTTGGTCACTTTTCATCATGATTTTACTAATGTGTGTACGTTTGGAGGACAGAATATTAGGTAATTTTCCACTATACATAAATTAAAAGTTCTGTACTGCTTTATTGGTAAATAAAGACTTTTTTTTCAACAATTCTGAAATATCCTCAAGGTTTTACAGTTTCTGCTTTTAAGACTGACAGTCATACTACTACAATAACTTGCTAACTAACATTTACCAAATGTCTTTATGTTGGCACGGCGGGTGTGATGCAGGGGGACATCACTCACACACCACGGTTGTGTTCGGAGATATCTCCAGTCGCAGGTGTAAACTATACAGTACTGCTAGAGTTGGTGAGTCACCTCCAGTCTTGCTTTTGTTCCTTTATGTATAGAGAAGGCATCTTGAATCCCATCCATTTACAGATTCTATGTTTGATTTATGTTTGTCTCTATCTACCTTCTCTTTCTGTGTGACAGTAACATTGTCATTCTGGTATTATATAATAAAGAGGGTATTAGATCCTGCTGAGATGGGATAGTGTAATGAAGGAATATAATGCTAAGAACGATATATTCTTTTTAAATAAAACATGAGCATTATCAATAAGCAATGCTGCTTTCATGACTTCAGGCTACAGGGGACTCTGGGATTAGCTTCTAAAGAATTGTTTTATACTTGCTTGCAAACCATTGAAAAGTACAACTTTTTATAAAATACCATAATAGCAGCTACCTGTGACCCCAGAATGTTTGATTTCCCTGCTCATTGCACATACTAGTACTAGTAGAGTCTATGTATTTCTGTATTTTATCTTTTCACAATTAGCCTTCAGGAGAGTAGTTGACTGCATTGGAGAAATATGATTTCCTTGGTTAAAAATCTTGTACCATAACCCCTTCAAGACAAGCCAGTTTGTATGTTAAAATGGGGTTTTCCCACAAAGAAAAGTTAGGCCCTATCCAGGGAATAGGTCCTAACTTGCTGATCAGTGGGGGTCTCAGTGTGTAGACCCCCGCAGATCGCGAAAATGAGCAGTTCATCAGACCCCTCCTCACACATGACCGTTCTGTTCCATTAATCTTTATGGAGATGATAGAGATCGGTGGACGTGGTGCTCTGCAATTTCCATCAGCTCCATAGAGATTAATGGAGCAGAACGGTCATGTGCTGCCGTCTGCTCCATTAATCTGACGGAGCAACGAGGGGTCTGACTGAATAGATATCATATCAAGTAGGTGTACTCCACTCCCTGTTGGTGACATCAGGAAATATTTAGCCCCTTATTCTTGGAACCCCAGAGCTTAGACACATAGAGGTGCATTTATTAATTTTGGTGCAGGGTGGCGCTGGAACCATGCTATATTTTTCAGTGGGATGCAAGATTGTGGGGCAAGGAATTAAAAAAAGGTTTTAGAATTCCCTATGCCAGCTTCTAACTGCTCTCCTTTTGCACCACAAATTGTGCCAAAAACCGAATCAAAATAATTGAAGCGTCAGAATACTAGTATATTCACAAGCGGTGCCAAATTTATTGCCCAAAAATAGAGTGTTGGAAAAAACTAATATTGTTGTTAAATGGGGGGCGTAACGGCATGACGTAGGTGCGTCACGCTGCACGAGCCGCCCATCACCCAGCCCCGCTCCCCGCTGACCACGAGATGGATACCGGAGCCTGTTAATCTCCGGGGGCCGACATCCAAAGCGCCCAGGAGGGGAGGATTCTGCCTGGCCGGCCGAACCAGTGCCGCGACTGCTCTGAGGTGCAGCGGGGGTCTCGCTACCTCAGCGTTCAGCGAGCCCCAGGAGAGAAGATCGGTCGGCTCTGTCCAGGTCGCCCATAAGAATGGAGGTCGGAGCAATCTGAAGGACGAGGGGGCCCCGCTGATGCCTGTTACCGGAGGCGAGCTGACCTAGAGGTGGACGTTTGGGGGACGTGGTCGAGGCGGCGCGTGGCATATGATGAATGATCTGACCGGCCGCAGTGCTTCTGAGTCTTACGGACACCCGTCCCCTGCCTTTACGAGTCTGGAGAAGACGGAGGTTTGGAGTCGCTCCAGCAGAAGGGTGAGAAGTATCTGGCTCTGATACCTCCTTCTCTATGTATTAAGCTGCCTATAATTGATACCAACGCTGACTTTCTTCTAAACAACTTAACATGTGCCTTTGTCAGCTTGCTGCTAACCCGATATTGGCTTGCTATTTGACCTGCTTATCTGCCTGTGACTGTGCCTTTTGAAGTATCTAACTGAATAACTACTCCGGGATATCAGCTATACACTAACTGTGTTATGTTTCTTCTACTAACTATCTAACATCGTGCTGGGTGGAGCGGGTATAATTATTGGTTTAACCTGCTATTCGTCAGTGCCCTTCGGTGCCTCTTGAAGTATCTAACTGAACAACTACTTCGGGATATCAGCTATACACTAACTGTGTTCTGTTTCTTCCACTAATTATCTAACATTGTGCTAGGTGGAGCGGGCATAATTATTGGTTTAACCTGGTATCCGTCAGTGTCCATCTGCGTCTCTTTCTAACTGAACAACTACTTCGGGATATCAGCTATACACTAACTGTACTATGTCTTTTCTACTAACTATCTAACATTGTGCTAAGTGGAGCGGACATTGAAGTTAACCTTTTACCCGTTTGTGCCCATCTACGCACGTAGATAACTCTCGGCTTTCTTGTTCGTATCACCTAATGCATTCAATTCAATACTGTGGACGTTAAAATATTCTGCCGTAAGCTCCTTCTATGGGGGAGACAAGAGGTTGTGTACAGCTGTCTACTAACTCCGCATTCTAATTTTCTGTGTGTTGAGTATTGTGTAAATTTGAGTCGGCCTGATCTGTAAGCAAAATACGTGGGACTAAAAGGTTTATATATTGTATAGAGATTGAATTCAGTAATGCCTCCTAAAAATGCCTCAAGGAAATCTGTCGGGGCTTCCTCCCCGAAAGAGAAAGAGAAAGGAGGGGCTAAAGGGGATCAGGCGACAAAACTGGACAAATTATGGAAGTCCCCCCCAGTTAAAACACGTACTGGTCTGATCACACAGAAAAATATTGAAAATGAGGGTCAAGACCCTAAGTTACAGGGTTCAAGATCCGCTAGGTTAGAGGGAGAGGAACAGGATGGGGAAGATGTAAACGCCAGTGGAGATAAGGATATGCTAAAAGAGATCTTAGACTCCATAAAAAATTGCAATTCAGCAATATTGGGTCTTACTGACCAGGTGGGAGCTCTGAGAGGTGATGTCTTCCTCCTGAGAGAGGAGCTGAATAGAGTAAGAGACAAACAGAATTTAGCAGAGGATAAAATGGCCAATATTGAGAAGGAGGTTGGCATTCTCAAAAAAATTACTTCTACGCTGGAGATAGAGAATAAGGCCCTAAAAGGGAAAATTGCGGATATGGAGGACTGATCAAGAAGAGCCAATCTAAGATTAATAGGGATACCAGAAAAAGCTGAGGGAGAAAACCCTGTAAGTTTTATTAAAGACTGGCTCTTAAAGGTGATGGGGAAGGAGTACCTTTCCCCGAATTTTGACATTGAGCGAGCACACAGAATACCGGCCGGTCCCCATATCCCGGGGAATACCCCCCGTACTTTTATATGCAAAATTCTTCTCTCGAGAGACCGGGATATGATCTTGAAACGAGCACGTGAGTTAAAGGAATTGTCAATTCAAGGCACTAAAGTTACAATATACCCGGATTTCTCTAGGGAAACACTTCAGAAAAGGAAAAGCTTCCTGGAAGTAAAAAAAAGGCTTAGAGATAAGGGCATTATCTATTCATTGATGTTTCCGGCTAAACTTAAAATTATATTCCAGGGTCAGTCCCAGTTCTTTAATACGCCAGAACAGGCTGCAGACTGGTTAGATTCAAAGGGACTATAAATATCTACATATATCCCATCCTACGTTTTGTATAAGTCAGCTATAAGGGTGGCGGGGTTGGGTGGGGGTGGATAAGTGGCTAAAGTAGGAAGAGTTCTACAATGGTAGGACAGGAAGGGGGGGTATGGGGGGGAGGGATGGTCCGATGCTGGGGATGCTGCTGGGTCTTAGGAAACTGTTTAGTGCTGCCTGTTGTACTCCCCTTTTTACACTATATATATGGGCACTAGGTTTATATCGTGGAATATAAGAGGGCTAAAAGACCGCCTGAAACGTTGTATTATCTTTGATTATATTGTTAAGCAATTACCCGCAATCGTGATATTATTGGAGACACATTTGGAGAAAGACTCGCTGGCTCTCGTAGAGAGGAGGTGGGCCAGCCAGATATATAATTCAGTTTTTTCCTCTTTCTCTAGAGGTGTCTCGATACTAATACACAAATCAGTTGACTTCCAAGTATTGGAAGCCAGATGCGACCCAGACGGGAGATATGTTTTCCTGTCAGGTATACTAGAGGGCATCAAATGTGTAGTGGCAGGAGTATATATTCCTCCCCCTTTTAGGTATGATGTATTGATAAGCTTGTTGCGCTTTGTGGAAAAGGTGGGTGAATGCTCCGTTCTGGTTCTTGGCGACTTTAATGCCGTGATGTCGGATAAAGAAGATCGAACGGGGAAAAGAAACCTGCCAGGTAGCGAGGCGGCGGTAACTCCCTTTGCTAGGTTCTGTCAGGAGGTGGGTTGGAGAGATGTGTGGAGAACCATAAATGGGGAACGTCAGGTATTCTCATGTTATAATCGCTCCCATAATACCCTTTCCAGGATCGATTTAGCCCTGGTTAACGATTTAGCTATTGACCGGGTGAGGAAAATTCGATATGATAATCGCTCTATTTCTGACCACTCCCCAATTGTCCTTGAGTTTTCCGGTCCTGGGAAATTGGGCCGTAGGTTTTGGAAACTAAATGCGCATTGGTTGACTTTGGTAACAGACGAGGACAAAATCAAGGGCGAGCTGTGCAGATTTATCTCGGCCAATAGAGCCACGGAGGACCTGGGGCTTATGTGGGATACAATGAAATCCTTTCTTAGAGGGATACTAAATTCAGAAATTATATACCTGCGTAAGCAATGGGCTAGACAGGAGAGAACACTCAAAAAAGAGGTGAAAGAAAAGGAAAGGGCTCTTCTGGAGAACAGAACGAAAGAGCGGTACGACAGCTTTAATAAGGCACAAGAGGAATATAACAGATTAATTGCAAATAAGGCGATGCAGAAACTATTCTTCTTAGATCAGAAGGCACATTGTGAAAGTGGTGCACCTTCAAGGGGACTTCTTCAGAAAATTAAAAAACAACAAGAGATAAACAGAATAACAGCTATTAAAAACGACTTTGGGGGGGTAACGGTCAACACTCAGGAGATTAGAGAAATCTTTTTAAAGTTCTTTCAAGGTATTTACTCCTCAGACCTTGAGGTGTCAGTGGGGGAGATAAGGCAATTCTTAGATCATATCCAATTTCCATCTCTTTCGGCGGAGAGAGCAGATAGGTTATCATGCCCTATAACCAGTACAGAGCTTGAGGAGGCTCTGGTATCCTCCAGACGAAATTCTTCTCCGGGTCTGGATGGGCTGCCGGTGGAAATATATAAGAGATTTGCGACTATTCTCCTGCCTTTGTTGGTGGAGATTTGGGAATTTGCTCTAGGGAAGGGTAAGTTGCCGGATTCATGGTACGAGGCAAGTATAGTTCTGATACATAAAAAAAATAAAGACCCTATGGAAGCGGAATCCTATAGACCGATATCGCTCATCAACACGGACGTTAAATTGGTAGCAAAATTAATATCAAATAGATTAAAGGAATATGCGCCATTATTGATACATGAAGATCAATGTGGTTTTGTTACTGGACGCCAGAGCAAAACGAATATAAGACGGTTGTTTGCGGGCCTGCAGATGGGTCGGGGGGGGTCCCGCTCCATCCTGTCGTTGGACGCTTCTAAGGCCTTTGACAGGGTGGAGTGGGACTTCCTCTGGGAAGTATTGTATAGATTTGGGTTCGGTAACCCCTTTGTTGATTGGCTTAGACTCTTCTATAAGGCCCCTAGGGTTTGTATTAGGGTGAACGGAGATTATTCGGATTTCTTTACATTGTCCAGGGGTACTAGGCAGGGATGCCCCCTGTCCCCGTTGCTTTTCGCGTTGTTTATTGAACCTTTGGCAATTAAGCTTAGGGCAGACAGGGAAATAGAGGGGGGAGGACTAGCCGGGCCGATGGATAAGATTATGCTATACGCTGATGATGTTCTCCTCTGTCTTAAGGACTCTGAGATATCTGTGCCAAAAGCCTTGAAGGTTATTCAGGAATTCGGCAGATTTTCAGGCTTTCAAATAAACTCCCACAAGTCTATTTTGGTCCCACTAGACTCCGATACACATCCGAATTATCTGCAGTTCGATCTGAGGGTCTCAACTTCATGCGAATATCTAGGCTTAAAAATCACGCCCAAGGTCGATGACTATATCACCCTAAATTTAGTCCCCTTGTTAACAAAAATTAAAAATAAGGTTAACACTTGGAATACACTTCCATTAAATCGCGCAGAGAGAGTAGTCCTCATAAAGAATGTATTGCTACCTCAAATATTGTATGTACTTTGTAATTCCCCTTGCTGGATAGGCAAGAGATGGTTTGGGTTTATTCGGGCGATTATAAACAAATTACTTTGGGGGAGGAAAAAGGTGCGTATTAAACAAGAAATTTTAATGATAGATAGGGAAAGGGGCGGTCTTTCGCTCCCTTCCTTCTACCATTATTTTTTGGCGGCACAGGTACAGTTTATTCTGGAAAATAGACAGACCAATATATTCTACGCGATTATGTCACGGGTGGGGCGAAGATTTGAGTCCATGCCCGCACTTCTGGAGTCTGGTCAATTGAAAAGTCTTAATGAAAAAAAACTCCCGCTGATGAGGCTATTGAACTATACATGGAGAGACCTCAGGAGATTATTTGGTATCAAGGGGGGCTTTAAATTTACGCCTTTGTGGGGTAACCTAAACTTTGCAGAATTATGTAAAATGGAAGATATCGAGTTCTGGGAAAAAAAGGGGATTAGGTCTTTGGAGCAGTTGGGGCAACACGGTTCACTCCCTTCCTTTCAGTATTGGTGAGGGAGAGGGAGTATATATATATTGATAATTTGGCAATAATCTGTTGGCTCGAATTATTGGAAGTTAAGGAAAAAAAAAAAAAAATTCTTTCAGCCTAAGATGTTATGTAATGATGAATTGTAACACTGAAATTTTTGGCGAATGTGTTGAAATGCCATGTATTATATAATGGAAAATAAAAAAAAAAAAAAAAAAAAAAAAAAAAAAAATATATATATATTGTTGTTAAATGATAAATGTTTATAATGGCACAGCCCATCTACTCTACATTCTACTCAGAGTAAGACTTAAAGGGGTATTCCGGGAATATGAACGTCTGATAAAAAAAATCCATAATGCTGTGAATAAATGAATGTAACAAAACTTAATGTCATTAGTCACAAAAATAGTTTGATTTTATGATTCACAAAATTTTATGGCCTCTCTAAAGTTATCATCAAGATGGCCGCCACTGGAAACTACAAGTCCCAATATCCTTTAGTTCTCAGTAACTCCTCCTAACTCTTATGCTCTGCTCCTACTCATGATGTAACAGGTTTTCTTGCACTGTTACCATAGTAATGATGTGTAACTGCCATCACCAAAACACTGGCCATACTGGATGCACTGCAACCAACCGACTACAGCCAAACCTAGTGGTGATCACATGACCTGCCCAGGCAGGTGCGGGACATGTGATGTGGACATGTGACCAGTGGCCATCTTCTGTCCTGTGTGTGCTCTGCAACGGACCGCACGGAGGAAATTAACGGACTGATTAAAGGGCCAGTAGCATTTTAATTCTTCATTACAGTCTATGTCACCGGCATTTTCTGCTAACGGGAGCTAAATTTTAAATAACAACTAATTACATATAAGCTTATATTTTAAGGACCCATTTGTATATAAATTATGCTGATTCCTGGAATACCCCTTTAACTGCACTGACTTTCATGGAAACAGGACCATGTGCTTGTTTCCATGGACCAAGAACTATTCTGTGGATGGGACTACTTACATCATAGTGAAATATGAAGCAAGGAGTCCCAGTGTGTTGGCAGAAGAGCAGGGCCAAACTATTACAGTCATTTGCAGCCAGCCTAATTCTGAAGGTTATGTTGAATAACTTTATTGACAAAAGACAAAATGTAAATAATAAACAATAAACAGTAAGGGCACATTCACATGGCCGTCTGCGGGGACGTACATGCGGCCGCAAATTTGCGGCCGCATGTACGTCCCCATAGACGGCAATAGCGGCGCGGCACAGATGCGGTGCCACACATGTGTGGCACCGATCCGGCCCGCACACCGCAAAAAGATAGAGCATGCTCTATCTTTTGGCGTGTGTGCGGCCGTGCGCCGCTATTCTCTATGGAGGGAGGAGGGGCTGCCTCCTCCTCCTCTCCAGCACACGGCGGTATGCCCGCACGGTGGGCATACCGCTGTGTGAATGTACCCTAAGCCATATAAAACAAAAAGAAAACACACTATGGCATTTCATATATCATACTGGGAATTAAACATATCCCAAAAGTAACTCACGCATTAAGCAGCAATTTAAGGCAAACGGCAGGGTACGCAGGAAATCCAACGGATTAAATTGTGTGTAAAATAAACAATATGAGAAATGAATATTAAATAATGAACAATGAATGCTAAACACCGAGGGCCCCACGTTGGGTTTATTACTCAAATACATTGCTTCCACCCCTATCAAGGGAAAAACATTACAGGGGGGCCAATTACCCCAGCAGGCGTACTCTTAGAAGGTGCTGCAATGAAACGGCGAAAGCCCAATGCTTCATCCAGTTCAAAGGAGAGAATCTCCCCCAGACAGTGTTGAATAACAATGAAAAGCCTAACAACTTTTCTTTAGGCCAGAAGTTATCCAAACTGCCAGTAACACATATCAACACATGAAATGGGCAGCAGACTTAAAGAGGACCCAAAAAAGACCCCCATTAAACATGCCCCCATTATCCTCTTATAGGAAAAGACACTTAGACCATATATAGTAGAAAATAACTCTTTAGTTTAAGTATTGACATAAGGCATAGGTACATCACCATTTTTCGGCTAGCATGCCGTAGTCCATTGTAGCAAGTCCACTCTCAAACTTTAGCTTACTGGCTTTACTAGCGAACCGAACGACTGGACTGAGTCTCGTGTGACGTTTCGGAGGAGAACCTCCTTCTTCTGACATGTCCCAGTGTCAGAAGAAGGAGGTTCTCCTCCGAAACGTACTGTACGTCACGTGTGGCGTGATCAAATACGGTCTTTTGTTCACATCAGTACCGGCACATTTAAAAAAAATTGCCTGTGTTGGTTAGAAACTAGCCATAACAATCATCTTCTGAGGTTGCTGTCTGATTTCTTCTGCACGTTTTGTTCTTCTATAAATAAAAAAAAAAAAAAACACAAAAAAAATTACCAAAAAGAATTTACAGTTTATATTACTCTTTTGTCTATAAAAATACTTTTGTTTGGAAAATGATGAACCCGAGGGCTAAGGGTAGAGGACGAGGGCATGGACGTGGGCATCCAATTACTGCAGGGGTCAGAGGCCGTGGTCCTGGGCGGGTGAGACACTTCCTGCTGATGAGGGAGCAGGGGAACGCCGCAGAGCTACACTCCCTAGCTTCATGTCTCAACTATGATACTATTATTAGGGGAATGGGGGAACTAGAATACACTGACAGATTAAAACATTTTGGATTATTCAGTTTAGAAAAAAGACGACTGAGGGGAGACCTCATTACAATGTACAAATACCTGAACGGACAGTACAAGGATCTCTCCAAAGATCTTTTTATACCTAGGCCTGTGACCAGGACAAGGGGGCATCCTCTACGCCTAGAGAAGAGGCGATTTTACCATCACCATAGACAAAGGTTCTTTACTGTAAGAGCAGTGAGACTGTGGAACTCTCTGCCGCAAGAGGTTGTTATGGCGGACTCTATGTACATGTTCAAGAGAGGCCTGGATGACTTTCTGGAGAGAAAAAATATCACGGGTTATGGGGATAAAACATTTATTTAATTCTTAAAGGTTGGACTTGATGGACTTGCGTCTCCTTCCAGCCTTATATATTATGATATGAAACACCAAAAAGGCCCCATATGCAATCTATACCGCCCTCCAAATATCAAATCCAGCAAAGACCAAAAAACAAAAGAGCTTGTGAATATAAAAAATGTTTTTACTTTATTCAAAATAATTCATACAATGTATAAAACACCACTTTCAAAAGGGATTCCTGAAAGTCGGAAATATAAGGGGAACAGGCAATGTCCCAGATGGATGTGGGACTGACACAGAGAACCTTGGCCCCCCTGTCCTGATTCTGCCTCATAAATAGTGCCAAAAAGAAGTAAAATAGGAAATGTTGTGTCCAAAAGTAGGACTAATTTAGGAAGGTAGTGGACCTCTGTACTATAATGACAAAATGGTCAACCGGAGGTACCATCCGGTATTAGTAACCCAAGTCAAAAGGCAGGCCACACTTACCTAAGGGCATGGTATAAATGGCGCAGAGGCAGTCAAAGGGAGGACCAACAGGAACACCCCGACACGCGTTTCGCACAGATGCTTCGTCAGGAGGTCGCGAACAGGTGATGTCGTTGATTGCGGAAAATGCTTCAAGTCATTTGTCCACCAGTCAGTCTTCCACGCAGTCCACTCATGTTACCCAAGTGAGCACTCCTTCAGCTCCTCCACCTCAACCTCCTTCCCCCAAGTCTGCCCCCTCCCAGGAAAATTTGGAATTTGATCCGGCATACTCTGAGGAACTTTTTTCTGGACCCTTCCCAGAGTCACAAACCACTTCTCAGGTTGCTGCTGAGCTCTTTCCAACGGCAGCAGTCTGTGGGTGATGATAACATTGTTGACGTAGTGGAAGAAGTGTGTAAAGAGGTGTCGGATGATGAGGAGGCACGGTTGTCAGACAGTGGTGAAGTTGTTGTCACGGCAGGAACTTCGAGGGGGGAGCAGACTGAGGAATCGGAGGATAATGAGGTGACAGACCCAAGCTGGGTTGATAGGCCGGGTGAAGACAGTGCTTGTGAGATGGAGGCAAGTCCTATACCAGAACAGGTTGGAAGAGGGAGTGGTGGGGCCAGACGGAGAGGCAGGGCCAGAGCTGGTGCATCAGCGCCAAATGTTTCACGTATTTCTTTAAAGAAAGGAGGTTCTTTAAAGAAACAGCGGATGACCGACGGACTGTAGTGTGCAACCTGTGCCACACCAGGATCAGCAGGGGTTCCACCAATACTAGCTTAACCCCCACATATAAGAGGCATATGAGTGCTAAACACCCCACTCAATGGAACCAAGGCCGTTAACCTCCGGTCGGGCCCACCACTGCTCCTTCCCCTGTGTCATTTGCTGCTTCTGTTAGTCAGCCCCCTGCCCAAGACCCCGGCACAAACACCCCCTGCTCGAAAACCACACCTTCGCCTCCACGATCCTCCACAGTGTCCACCAATGTTCCTCATAGGCTGGTAGAGACCGAGGCCTTTCACAACCTCATGGCGGCGTCCGCCCCTCGGTATTCGGTCCCCAGCCACCACTACTTTTCCCGATGTGCCGTCCCAGCCCTGCACCAGCTTGTGTCAGACAACATAATCCGTGCCCATTGCCGTCCCCACTGCCTCTACACGTCGTCCACATAGCAGCTTCCACACATCGTCTGGATAGCTGCCATCACACGTCGTCTGGATAGCTGCCATCACACGTCATCTGGATAGCTGCCTCCACACATCGTCCACTTAGCAACGAGCTGTGTCAGGCTACATTTGCGGGTGTTTTACCGGCTGTGATTTTCTGGTGTTTTATATAGGTCACTCATTTTGACAATGGTTGCAAAGCTGTATGACTGAGTGCGCGTCCCCCCACCACACATGCCTCCACACATCGTCTCCATAGCAGCCTCCACACGTTGTCTCAATAGCTACCTCTACATATCGTCTCCATAGCAGCCTCCAGACGCCGTCTCCATAGCAGCCTCCAGACGCCGTCTCCAAAGCTGCCTGCACACGTTGTCTCCATAGCAGCCACCACACGTTATATCCATAGCTGCCTCCAAAAGTCATCTCCATAGCTGCCTCCACATGTCGTCCCCTTAGAAAACGAGCTGTGTCAGGATAATTTTTCGGGTGTTTCACCAGATACGTTATGGAACTTGGTCACTCTGTCACCGCCATGCTGTGTTATCGACTAAATATACCATCAACCTTTTGTTCACATAGGAAATCATTTCAGCGCTTCTGGCTCACCTCCTTTGGTTCCTCTCTGCCGCCATAACCAGGCCAAATACTGATACGTACAGTGCTACACGTTATCCCCGCCAAAAGGAATTTTTTAAATTGGTATGAAGCCTGAGTCCATTTGGGTTATGTTGCCATGCCACTCTCTAGGCTGCCGCTGCCTCCTCATGCCATCCCCTATAGTGTCAGGGTCAATTATTGGGTGTTTTAGATGCTATTTCGCCTCACTCGGTCACTTTGTCATCGCCATGCTGTTGCCCATAATTTTGGCATAATGGTGCAATTAGGCAGCCTCAGAGGCATCCATGCATGCTGCCCCTGCTGTTTCCTGTCTATTTCCATGGTGTTTCCATCATTTTCTGAGGTTTCCAGGTTTTTGGCCAAGCTTCCCTGTGCAGAGCCTTGGTCCCCTTGAAAAATGCTCAAGTCTCCCAATGACTTCAATGGGATTTGTTATTTGAAATGAGCACTCGAGCATCAGAAAAAGTTTGACTCAAATAAAAGAGCACTCGAGCATTTTAGTGCTGCTCGCTCATCTCTAATTACACGTCCTTCACGTATGCTAAGCATGCTGGTATACCTGAAGTGTGTCTCCTGCAAAAAGAGATCATTAACTCTCTGCTTGTGCATGTCATATAAAATCTGAGATCATTTCTGTGGGACATTCATTCCTCTCGTATTAAGCAACCCTATCTTTAGAGTATCCATGTTGATGCTCAAGACCCACCGACCAGAGGGACACACAAAAGGTAATTCACCAAGAGGAGGGAAAGAAGCAACAGGGATGCCATAAAAAGATATAAAATGTTACCGAGCCTGTCTCCTTATAAACAAAGGTTAACAAGGACAAACGGGTAACAAAACACCACAAAGGAAAGGGACAAAAAACAAATTACAAATAAAGCACAAAGAGTATATTGGGGAAACAACAATAACAATACCGTGAGCAACCTGCTGACCACAGAATCCCCGGTGGGTAGTAAACTAGCTGTGAACTATGCCATTACCCACCCTACCACAACCGTATATTACACATCATGAAAAATGCAACTCTGAAAGTAACCACCAATAGGGAAAATCAGGGGAAGGAAGAGAAGAAAGGGAGGAAAGTAAAAAAGGGTGAAAACTTGAAGTTAAAGAGGTAGCTGCATTCTCAAGCACACGCATAGAGCAGACAACATGAGCCTCCATAAGCAAATAATCATTAACAGCGTAGGCCCCTATGGGAATAACAATATTAGCTCATCTGACTTGGAGAAGGCCTTCATTCCCTATGTGCATCAGAGCCATAATACTTCCCGGTCACGGCCCATATGAGCTCCTCCACGCCTAGGCGAAGTCTAGTAGTACAGGGAGACCCAGCCATTGAGCTATATCAGGAGCAGGGATTTCCAATGCTACAGCTAGGGCCAGGATCTCGGTAGGGTGATGGATAACAAATCTCCGATCTTCTAATCTGCAGGCGGAATGGGAATCCCCATGAATAGGCAATATTCCACTGTTGTAACTCATTCAACAAATTTTTGAGGGCTCTCCTCTTAAGCAAAGATAGGTCGGGGAGAAGTTGGAACTAGGCCCTACCATGCATAATGTTGCCTGCCAGTCAAGCTTTTGACATAATGGCGTCCTTCAACTGATACCGGTGGACTGTATCGGTGATCTGTAAAGATCGATGGGCCCTGTCCACCTCCAAGGGCGAGTCCGCTGGGGCCTCTAGTATGGAGATAAAGATTTGACGTAGAGTCTCATGAAGCTGCAGGTTTTCCACCATCTCTTGGAGGCCGCGTACCCATGTTGTTGCAGCATCCCCTGTTCTTTGCATTGTCCTTCTGATCAGACAGATAGTGCAATTGGTAAACATGGGTAGAGAGGGTAGCATCATTTTAGTCCAGAAGTTCATTAACAACCTGATGAGCTACCTCCGCCGCACTAACCCAGCCTCCTAGCTGGCAGACCTCCTCTTGCACGCCATTAAGTTCAATAGCATAGGATTTCTCCAATCTGGCCAAGTAGGTTTCCATGTCATATCTAGTAGGTATAGTGTGAAGATAAGAGCTTAGAGCATGCAACTAAGAAAGAACGCCCAATTTTGGTGAAAACAACATACTCTGAGAAGCAGGGGTGCCCCCTGGAGAGAAGACTGAATATGATGTCTGTCGGCCATTGTGGATATTAAGAAGAGAGTCCTTTCCATGCGGTTGGGAGGGACCAGGAGTCATGGGAGATGGAGCAGGAGAGTGGATCGAGGGAGTGTCTGGTCTCTTTGGGGTGCTGACATAAGCCTCTGTCCCTGGTCATTTTCCAGGGATCCAAGCCCTGAAGTCTTAGGCCTGATCCCTATAACTCTCTGCCCCTCCTGTTGGGCATCTACTTCATGGGCCCAGGACAGGCACGGCTTTGGGGAGCTGTAGGGAGATTCTGTAAGGGAATCCAAGGCAGCAGGGGTCAGGCTACCCCCCCCCCTCCGTGCCCATCTATATCTTCAGCAGGGACTGAATTGTGAGGGGACAGTACCTGTGAGGAGGACTGCAGGACCTTCCCATGGTCAGGTCCCAGCTCTGGTCCCTGCAGGCAGCCGGAGACAGTGGGGATCTCACTCAGTGCTCCTCCGGGAGCTGCCTGTATCGCAGCGGCTGCCTGCTTTGTGCCCATCTGCAGGGCTACTGTCTGCGCTATAGGTCCATTTTGAAGGTTAGCTAGTGATCATTATTGCAGGTCACTTTGAAGAAGGAATTCATGATATAACCACATCTCAATAAACAACATCATGCAGAAGATGGAATATGTATGTATATCTGCTAGGGGAGGCACAGTTCCAATATATCAGTCATGTATCTGATTTTCACAAATAAGAAAAATATATGTGTCTTATTTTACATTACCATTTACAATGACAAGGAGTTAAAACTTATTGTTCAGGGTAATAATCTCTTTAGGTTCAGACAGAAATCCTTTATAAATAGCTAATTGCCTACTAAAATTTTCTATACATTTCTTGCTAATATTTTCTATACATTCCTAAATTCCTATAAAAATAAATAAAAAAAATAACCTGTTGATCCCAGATGGGTCTGCCTATTCTGATTTACTTGGAACATTACATATTAGGACCAGTATACTCGTTCTGCAGATTGCGCAGGTACTGTGGTAGAGATTTATCACCGCTTCTACATCAGTTTTATGTTGTGGAAGAAGTGAAAGAATTGCAAATTCTTGCACAGGGCAAGAATTGCAATTAAGGTAGCGACTATGCCATCTCCACACCAATGTGTGAACTTTTGTTCGCAGGATTTTGCGCAAAACTATGCCAGGCCACAATCAAAAATCTGTGAGTATATTTGCGACACATGTACAAATTCGTTCTTCTTAAAAAAAAAAGTGTTTCTTTCTGCTCAATTATTAAAACATAAGAAGACCATGTACATATATTGTATCTCTTTTATTGCACTAACCTACAGAATGCATAAATGTTTTTTTAACAAAACAAGCATCAGAATTACCTTTTTTTAGCCATTTTAGCCATTATTCTGTTAATTTTGCCCTAAAATAAAGCCATTGGAAAATCCTACACTTACCACAAAAACCCTGATATGAGTTTACTGGAAGCACCTATGTAAAATTCAGAGGGGATTGAAGTACAATAATAAAGGGGGAAGGGCTTCACTTTAAAGAGAACCTGTTACAAAGTTTTTTTCTGGGTAGGGTATCTGCAGCTCACATTTCTTTAATTGCCTGTATCTCTGGTTCACTAGCTCACAGAACGCCAGTCCTGATGTGTCCTTAAGGATGAGATTTTTATATTTGATATGTCACCAAAAGTACTTTAGACACATTACCCCTTCCATATCTAAACATGACTCATCTCATCTCTTCTGTGCTCATTTACATGTGCCTTTGGAAGGATTTTGTCTAGGCAAATTAAAGATATTTCATATAAAAAGGAAAGGAAATTCTAGAACGGATACCTCATACCCTACATAGGGGGCTGGTAGTATATTGCAGTAAAATCTGGTGACAGGTTCCCTTTAAAGTTAAAAACCTCATAGCTAAATCATCAGACCCTTTAAAACACTTTCTGTATTGGGAAACTTTAGGGGATTTACATGGGCAACCCATGAATATACATATGAAAATACATATACATAGAGATGAGCGAGCACTAAAATGCTCGAGTGCTCGTTATTCGAGACGAACTTTTCCTGATGCTCGAGTGCTCATCTCGAATAACGAGCCCCATTGAAGTCAATGGGAGACTCGAGCATTTTTCAAAGGGACCATGGTTCGGGAATAAAATGTGTTAATTAATTGAAAAAGAATGTCTTCTGATAAGTTAGCAGATGTATGCAAACATCTGCAATCTATTCTTCACTGTTCCGCGTGTATATTATCTCCCGACAAGTTAGCAGATGTGAAGAACAGTGAAGAATAGAATAAAAACAGTGAACACAGTGAACACAGGATCATTTAAGTGAAAAACACAGTGAAGAATAGATTGCAGATGTTCGGCACATCTGCTTACTTGTCGGGAGATACGCTGTCCCGGGATCCGCTGCTCTTCTTCCACTGAAGTCTCCCCGATGTCTCCGTGCCGCTGCCCGATGTCTCCGTGCCCCGATGTCTCCGTGCCCCTATGTCTCCGTGCCCCTATGTCTCCGTGCCCCTATGTCTCCGTGCCCCTATGCCTCCGTGCCCCTATGTCTCCGTGCCCCTATGTCTCCGTGCCCCTATGTCTCCGTGCCCCGATGCCTTCGTGCCCCAATGCCTCCGTGCCCCGATGTCTCCGTGCCCCTATGCCTCCGTGCCCCGATGTCTCCGTGCCCCTATGCCTCCGTGCCCCTATGCCTCCGTGCCCCGATGTCTCCGTGCCCCTATGCCTCCGTGCCCCGATGTCTCCGTGCCCCGATGTCTCCGTGCCCCGATGTCTCCGTGCCCCTATGTCTCCGTGCCCCTATGTCTCCGTGCCCCGATGTCTCCGTGCCCCGATGTCTCCGTGCCCCTATGTCTCCGTGCCCCGATGTCTCCGTGCCCCGATGTCTCCGTGCCCCGATGTCTCCGTGCCCCGATGTCTCCGTGCCCCGATGTCTCCGTGCCCCGATGTCTCCGTGCCCCGATGTCTCCGTGCCCCTATGTCTCCGTGCCCCTATGTCTCCGTGCCCCGATGTCTCCGTGCCCCGATGTCTCCGTGCCCCTATGTCTCCGTGCCCCTATGTCTCCGTGCCCCGATGTCTCCGTGCCCCTATGTCTCCGTACCCCGATGTCTCCGTGCCCCTATGTCTCCGTGCCCCTATGTCTCCGTGCCCCTATGTCTCCGTGCCGCTCCGTGCCGCTGCCCGATGTCTCCGTGCCCCGATGCCTCCGTGCCCCGATGTCTCCGTGCCCCTATGTCTCCGTGCCCCTATGTCTCCGTGCCCCTATGTCTCTGTGCCCCTATGTCTCCGTGCCCCGATGTCTCCGTGCCCCGATGTCTCCGTGCCCCTATGTCTCCGTGCCCCTATGTCTCCGTGCCCCTATGTCTCCGTGCCGCTCCGTGCCGCTGCCCGATGTCTCCGTGCCCCAATGTCTCCGTGCCCCGATGTCTCCGTGCCCCTATGTCTCCGTGCCCCTATGTCTCCGTGCCCCTATGTCTCCGTGCCGCTCCGTGCCACTGCCCGATGTCTCCGTGCCACTGCCCGATGTCTCTGTGCTGCTCCCCGGTGTCTCTTTGCTGCTCCCCGGTGTCTCTGTCCTGCTCACCGTGTTCTTCAATGTGTTCTTCACACATATATATTGTTCTTCACATACTATTTTGTTCGCACCGTTCCGCGCGTATCTTCCGACAAGTTAGCAGATGTGAAGAACAGTGAAGAACAGAATAAAAACAGTGAACACCGTGAACACAGGATCATTTAAGTGAAAAACACAGTAAAGAACACAATGAAGAATAGATTACAGATGTTCAGCACATCTGCTTACTTGTCGGGAGATACGCGCGGAACGGTGCGTACAAAATAGCATGTGAAGATGTGAAGATGTAAACATCTGCAATGTGTTCTTTACACACATATATATTGTTCTTCACATACTATTTTGTACGCACCGTTCCGCGCGTATCTCCCGACAAGTAAGCAGATGTGCCGAACATCTGTAATCTATTCTGCACTGTGTTCTGCACTGTGTTTTTCACTTAAATGATCCTGTGTTCACTGTTTTTATTCTATTCTTCATTGTTCTTCACTGTGTTTTTTTAATTAAATGCTCGATCTCGAGCAGGGGAAATACTCGTCCGAGCAACGAGCCGTTTCGAGTACCTTAATACTCGAACGAGCATCAAGCTCGGACGAGTATACTCGCTCATCTCTACATATACAGCATTGCTTCTAAGATGTGGACATTTTCACATATAGTTCCGTTACAATACTCAAAGCCCTGGATATATTGTTGAAATTTCTCATACAAGCAGTGTTTTTAGACATGTTTATAACCTAAAGTATTAATTTCTCTTCAAAGATCTAAACTACTAAATATGTTCTCTAATATTTTACATTCACAGTTGGCCTATAATATAACATTACTGGTAATTTTAGCTTTCAGTGTTTAAGAGAATATCACATATAAACTCAAATTAATCCGTCATCTTGACTTTAAACTCCCCTGTTGTACAGAAGTTTAATGTATTCATTTCCATGCTAATGTATACATTGCTTGTGAATAAGGTTGACATACAATTTTCATGCCACTCTAGCTCATTCCTCTCCAGTAAGTGCATGCTATAAAGAAAGAAAGCTTCGTAGAAGAATGCAACTGCACCCTTTTGGTCCCTAAACTTGAGATGTAACTATTGTTATAAAACAAAAAAAAATGTTAAATGGTTAAAAATGTTTACCTTGCCCTGCTCCTGTATAATTTCTCTGTGGTGTCTTCAGTTCTCTTTAAGAGGCATAACTAGGTAAGTTTGGACCACACAGCATACATTTCAATGCCCCTTTCCAACGTTGCACACCATTGTGACCAAATATGTCAAGTCTTTTACTTCCCGTCATACTGTAAGCCACCGTTAATATTTTGGTAATAGAAAGCCTTTTAAAGGTAACCTGACACGTTGATTTGGGACATTATACCAACTACAGATTCACGTGTCTTATCTACGACATATGTGCTGAGAGCACGGGGACAGAGGTAAGAATATAAGATTATAGGGTGATTTTTAACACTAAACCTCTTTTCCATGTTTTAAATTGTCCTGACAGGTTCCCTATAAGTAACTTATTTTGTACAATAAAATACATTTCTAGATGTGCCATATTCACTTATAGGATTATATTACTAAGTTTGAGCCCAAAAAGGTGTCTCTTTAAGGGCAATCTGACTGGTATACAATAATATATTGCAAACAAAGGTATTGCATAGTCACCCTGCACAAAATTACTCAGCTGTTATCCGTTTTGAAATATAAACCTAAAGACAAATTCCCTGTAGCTTCTTAATTACTGAACCCCAAATATTTGTTTTGTAACTCCCTAGCACCTTTTGCATAACAAAAAAAAGTTTTGAAATTTGATGTTTTGAATCTGAGGCATGGTAATGAATTTTCCTCTTTGCTGACTCCTTGCTCCCTCGCTTCTTTACATATAGGGACAGATTTATCAAGCTGTCTAAAAGAAAGAACGTTTTTAGTTGGCAACCAATTACAGCTCATATTCATGAGCACTGTTACAATGAAAACAGAGCTGTAATTGGTTGCCATGGGCAACTAAAAACATTCTTACTTTTAGACGGCTTGATCAACCTGTCCCATTGTTGTCCTCTCTGATGAAATCTTGCAAGTGTGACTTTCTGCAGTGAAGACTCCACCGCTCTTGTCCACTGGAGAAAGAAGACAGTGGAATGGAAAGATTGGAGAGGACGGATAGATCGGAGAGGACATCTACATGTTAAGAAATGAGGTGTTGACGCTAGAGCAGAGATTAATAATCAGCAGAGTGAAACCTACCTCAGGGACTTGAGTGAGACCACATATGACTTGAACACAAGGAAAAGTTCTACAATTTCCGTAAATACTTTCTGTATCAATTACTCACAGCTATAGAAAGCCTCTTTTCCAGTGGATAGTAATCAGAGCTGTGTGATACTAAACGCTCGTGCACCTGCGTGTCCATCAAAAAACCATGAACAGATTGCTATTCAGTGAAAGTAAACATAGAGGGGCACAATAACTAAGAACAGTGCAGTGACCACTATGTGCAGTTTGCCTGTGTATAGTGCGGCAAATTCAGGATTTTTGCCGCATGTTCTGCATGGATCTGGTGTCCTCTGCACTGCTGCGACAGAGTGCACCACATTTCTTTTGATGCACCGTTAGCATAGGGCATGCGACACAATTCTGTTGGACTTTGCATGTTAAATCTGGTGCACCGTCCAACTGTGCACCGGAACACCCCCTTCAGTGCAGAAATTTGTGTCGCATGAAGTATAATGCAGCTGCGCATGACAGAAAACTGGTAAGAACAGTAAGCAAATATCTAGAAAAAACGTGAGGAATTGATACAGGAATAATATGGGAAAATTGTATAATTTATACATTTCATTAACCGTTTCAGTGGACAACAACTTTAATGACAGGTCCATCTAACATATAACATCATGCTAAACATCCCATTGAGTCCAAATTGTTATACTTTTTTTGCATCTTTATTTTGCACATGGTTTTGTCTTGCTTGGTTTGATCTGTGCTGACATTTCAGTTATGGTAGATTCAGTGAATATACTGTACGTGGTAAAAATCATCTCAACATCATCTTACTCTTTGAAAATTTGCTTGTATTATATTCATTTTTCTAGTTTTCCTCTAAAGCTGCTGAGTTTAGCATTATGTATGTGTTAAATTAATAAGAAGAAGGTTGGGACTCTGGGATTGCTTATTTTACATATATACAGCATTGGTTTGCATATTTTATTATATTGATTGAGCTACATCTATAGACATACTTTACTGAATAGGGGCTGGCACAGCAAAATACATGGCCTAAGGCAAAGTTAAAATAACCCTTTGATTGTGGGACATTTATTCTGCACAAAAGTATAAAAGAAATCACACCGACCTTACAAGAATTTTCAATACAATATTTGTGCCTGAGAATACCCATTACATTTCACATGGCATGGGAGTGTTTCTTTGTCTTTGTGTTTTCTGACTTATACTGTTGTAGGGTCCATTGTTTTAAATCCTTACCTCCAATCCATTGCAACGCCTCAGCTGCCAATTGTGTCAGGCCCTTTCGCACGTGTGGCACTGTACCGTACACAGGAAAATATAGAACATGCTCTATCTTTCCCTGTGTTACGGTAGGACACAGTGCTGCGCTATGCAGAGGGAAGGGGTGAGTAAATTTGCAATGGTCTTAATCAGATAGATACTCCATGGCCGAAAAATGATCACCAACCATAGTACAAAATTGCAAAAAACTGTTGCATAATACATAACCATTGGAAAAGCCTACTATATGAGCTTAAAGTTAAGCATATCTTAAAATTTGCCTAAAAGTTGGTGCTTACATTTGTCTGATGCCAAAAAGGAAGGAATCAGGAGCAACCGATACTCCCAGTGTATTCCCTTATGGTTATTAAATAATCAGCGTGAAAGGAAATTGAGTCCTAGGAACCTGTCCCTGGTGCAGCCCTATCCAACACTGACATAGAGCACCCTAAAACATCAACTCAGAGTCTTAGATGACCACCACCCCAGCAGGAACCTGGAAAAAAACTAGCCCTGGAATATGGACCTATAAATGGTGGTCCCACCTAGTCAAAACAAATAGTCGTAAGGGTGACAAAAATCATTTTCCAACATGACATCTTTTACCCCTTTGTGCTCATAAGGGGGAGGTAATCATACATACCTACCCTGTATTGGTGAGGTAGTGTGACATGAAATATAGCATCTATTCCATCAAGCTAATTCAGCAGTAATGCGGCACAATGGTCTGCTATGTAGCGAGTGGGTCACGATAGGGTTCTTATTATTTTAACACCTTTGGCCAATAGTAAAAAGAAAAACTCAATCCCAGACAACTTAATTATTTGTTAAAGTCTAGGGGCCAGGCATGGCTGTAGCAGACATAAGTGGGTGCAGGGCTTGATTGTCACTGCACTGAGATTGGTGTCCTCTGGCAGGCACATTACTTTGTGATCACAGTCTCTTATAGAGATTACAATGGTTTTTATATATTGGTTGCAGTCTCACTTAGAGGTATCAAAGCTTAATATCAATCCAATTCAACTCCTTAAAGTCATACATGATGGTTACTGTCTTTTCCACTGCTTAGTCTGCTACCATTTACATGATGGAACCAAATCAAATTTATACACAGTTTGACTTCACATAAATTGACACCCTGTGATGCTACATAAATTGTTATCTCCTATAAGAAATAATTCAGCTTGCATACGGACACTAAAATTCCACATGTAAGCTAAGCAGCCCTAAATGGTTAACTAAACATTGCAGGCAATTTCTTATTTACAGAAATAAAAACTACAGGAGATAATAGTAAATATTGTAATATACTTCACTGAAAAAAAATCTTCTTTGTACCTTTTCTCCTATAGTGAGTAGTGTAGATGAAAGCCATCTGAAGTCCACTTTGGACATAGAGTTTTTAACTTTTTCCATACCTAGTGCATTTCCCTTTATGATTCAGGTCTCTGTGAGGATAAGACCATCCAGGAAGTGTGTATCTATGTCATTTGAAAGGTTAGTCTCTGACATGTCAGTGCATGAAAGAAAGCAGATTTACAGAGACTGCTTAAATAATAAAGGCAGGGAGAGTGAAAAGAAGGCCACACAAACATATTTCTTTGAAAAAGTGCAACACCCCTGCCAACATTTAGGCAAGGTGTTTGTTGCGAATAGCGCCTTCTCCATGTCAGGAGCTGTTAGGGAGACTGATCACCTCTCTAGGAGATCTCTAAGTAATGGAGAACTTTGTAATTGCAGCTTGAAGCCACTGCCTGGTAAAGGAAGAGTTAAAAATGTCAAATATTATTGTCCTGTTATAGGTCTTGTTATATTGTAAAGCAAGCTGGAAGCTGATTGGAGAGTTCTACCACACGACCAAGGGATTATATAAACCCCTGGTGGGCGTGAGCACATGGTCTTGGGATCCAGTCAGCAGATAAAGAAGCAGGTCCAGTGTGCAGCTCCTGCAGAGCTCCCCTCCAGCCCAACTATCAGGAAGAAGAGGCCGCTGCCTGATACCTCCGGGCAAGTCAGGAGACTTAAGCCCCAGAGGAGTGGTCCTCATCTGGACTCCATCTCTACCAACCCAGCCTGTTACTACCAGGCGGAGAGTAAACTTCCTGTGGACCAGCTATCTCCCACCAGCCCACCAGCTTGCTGAATCTACTGCTACCATTTGGCCGTTGCCTGCTGTTGAAAGTTAACTGTAAGTTCTTAACTGTAAGAACTGTAGTATAGTTTTTTTTGGCAAGAGCAAGCACATGTGTGCATAGGTTAGTAGACACTACTGAGAATGTGGCACATATGAACTGGGGCCCGTGCCCCAGAGTTTTTATGACCCTAGCAACTACCCTGGCACAAGCAATAGGTGACATCTGTCATACTCTATTAATTGTCAGTTCTAATGTGTATTATTTGTTATAATCAGTTGACTGATTATCAGTAAACTACTATAAAACATGACTTTTGCTGTTTAGTTTGGATAAGGTTATTAGTCTGAACACTGACCCAGTCATGACATACAACTTACATACATGAATTATTTCCTATGAAATTTATATGTGACTTTATATTTACTGATATTAAAGGTAGGATTTCATTCCTCATTTCCTATACCCAATAGGTTTAGGTGGTTATAAGAATATATATATATATATATATATATATATATATATATATATATATATATATACACTCACCGGCCACTTTATTAGGTACACCATGCTAGTAACGGGTTGGACCCCCTTTTGCCTTCAGAACTGCCTCAATTCTTCGTGGCATAGATTCAATAAGGTGCTGGAAGCATTCCTCAGAGATTTTGGTCCATATTGACATGATGGCATCACACAGTTGCCACAGATTTGTCGGCTGCACGTCCATGATGCGAATCTCCCGTTCCACCACAGCCCAAAGATGCTCTATTGGATTGAGATCTGGTGAGTATGGAGGCCATT
This sequence comes from Engystomops pustulosus, assembly GCF_040894005.1. Classification (NCBI taxonomy): domain Eukaryota; kingdom Metazoa; phylum Chordata; class Amphibia; order Anura; family Leptodactylidae; genus Engystomops; species Engystomops pustulosus. The sequence continues at coordinate 192,166,745 of NC_092412.1, read as the reverse complement.
TGAGTACAGTGAACTCATTGTCATGTTCAAGAAACCAGTCTGAGATGATTCCAGCTTTATGACATGGCGCATTATCCTGCTGAAAGTAGCCATCAGATGTTGGGTACATTGTGGTCATAAAGGGATGGACATGGTCAGCAACAATACTCAGGTAGGCTGTGGCATTGCAATGATGCTCAATTGGTACCAAGGGGCCCAAAGAGTGCCAAGAAAATATTCCCCACACCATGACACCACCACCACCAGCCTGAACCGTTGATACAAGGCAAAATGGATCCATGCTTTCATGCCAAATTCTGACCCTACCATCCGAATGTCGCAGCAGAAATCGAGACTCATCAGACCAGGCAACGTTTTTCCAATCTTCTACTGTCCAATTTCGATGACCCGGTGTGGTCTTCTGCTGCTGTCTCAAAGTTCGATGTACTGTGCGTTCATAGATGCTCTTCTGCCTACCTTGGCTGTAACGGGTGGCGATTTGAGTCACTGTTGCCTTTCTATCAGCTCGAACCAGTCTGCCCATTCTCCTCTGACCTCTGGCATCAACAAGGCATTTCCGCCCACAGAACTGCCACTCACTGGATGTTTTTTCTTTTTCGTACCATTCTCTGTAAACCCTAGAGATGGTTGTGCGTGAAAATCCCAGTAGATCAGCAGTTTCTGAAATACTCAGACCAGACCTTCTGGCACCAACAACCATGCCACGTTCAAAGGCCTCAAATCACCTTTCTTCCCCATACTGATGCTCGGTTTGAACTGCAGGAGATTGTCTTGACCATGTCTACATGCCTAAATGCACTGAGTTGCCGCCATGTGATTGGCTGATTAGAAATTAAGTGTTAACGAGCAGTTGGACAGGTGTACCTAATAAAGTGGCCGGTGAGTGTATATGTATATATATATATATATATATATATATATATATATATATATATATAGTTTAAGTATATGAATATAGTAGCACAATGGTACATGGACTTCAATTGCAGAAAACATTGAACAATGTATGTAAGCTCAGTAACGTAAACACTCTGGGGTAAAAAAAATACATGATGTAGTTCCTACAGAAATAAACATGACCTGATGCCTAATGGTGCCAAAAGCCTTTCAACATAAAAATACTACTAGATATGGCAAGGATAGGTTGGACACAGGATTTTTTTTACTATTCTTCTGATAATTTTGTGTTTATTCATTTATGGTGCCATAAGCTAGATTCGTGATATCTTTAATAAAGTCTCTTGTACTTCAGTATGAATTCCATAATTCCATTGTAAATATCATGTCTTATGTGGATTTGCATTTATATTATAGAAGAGACCTTATACTATTTTTGTGCTATGCAGCTGTATAATAATGTAAGCTTAAAAGAGAAAACTCGAGTATAGGCGGGATAGTAAAGATAAAAGGCTCCCTGTCTGGAATTAATCAGAGTTGATGAATTTTTAAAAAAAAAATTATAATTTATTTATATTCACAATGGTTTGTTCATCATATACACAAAATAGAAAACAGAACCATACATCATACAAGTCATACAATGTTATACATCCAATTACATGAAAAGACTTATCTAGACATGTCGAAAGAGAGATGGAAATAAGAAAAAAGAGGAGTGAAGGGAAAAGATGAGACACCCCCTCCCCTTTTTCTCCCTTGCTCCACCTCTCCCTTCCTCCCCTTTTCCTCTCGTTCTCCTATATTCCTACACTTCTTTCCCCTGTCATCTCCTCCCTCCGATATACCCCCATCATCTCAGTCCAATTTATAGTATAGAGATTTTTTTCTGGAATTACTCAGAGTTACAGTCAAGATAAGTATGATAAAAAACATAAAGGCATTTGTGATATTTATCAGAACTTCTACGCCAGGTTCTGTGGTAGAAGCCCTAATAAATATCCCCCATACAGATTAAATATGCAGTCAATCTCTTGTGGCACAAAAATATTGGAAATATAAACAACTCATAGTTGTTTCAATTTTATTCATAAATCCATAGTTTAATACCTTATCTTATTTGGCTAATATTCTAATTTTGCTCTATGCTTAGCTGTAGATTTCACAAGAATATAAAGAGCACATCCATAAAAATATTAGGGGAAGGTAGGGATGACATACATTTATAAGTTTGTTCGCTTGAAAAAATAAGATAAAATGAGAGGGTTTAGTACATATTTACAGTGGGTACGAAAAGTATTCAGACCCCTTTACATTTTTCACTCTTTGTTTGATTGCATCCAATTTGTAAGAACAAAAATATTCTTTTTTTGTTCATTAATGTGCACAATGTGCCCCATCTTATTGGAAAAAAACAGAATTTGATATCTTTGCTACTTTATTAAAGAAAAACTGAAATAACACATGGTCGTAAGTATTCACTGTGACACTCATATTTAACTCATATGCTGTCCATTTCCTTCTGATTCTCCTTGAAATAATTCTATTCCTTTATTGGCATACAGCTGTGTTTAATTAACCCTTTCAGTACCGATGGTCACTGGTGCCAGAAAGACAAGGTCAATTTTTGACGTTCTACTATGCACTTATTTAAATGATAATATCTCAGGAAAAGCATTACATATCATAACGAATTTAACTTTGTTTTTTTCAAGACATGTGAGACTTTATCTTGATACAATAGTTTTAATAATTACAAAAATTGCAATTAATTGACTACAAATGTGAAAAAATAAGGTTTATCCTATTAAAGTGTTTTTTAAAAAGTAACTTTTACTAATAAATGTTATAAATATGTACAGCATTATTTCATCACACTTTCCCAGGTTCAGCTACAGATGCAGAGGGTGCATGTACTTCTGCAATAATTGAAAGTGAATGTGAAAGTGTTGACTGTCTAGAGGGGGCACACTTCAAATGCCTATATCTCCTGAACCCTTACACCTAGAAACAAAATGAATATAATATATGGATTGTGTATAGAGATGAGCGAGCACTAAAATGCTCGGGTACTCGTTATTCGAGACGAACTTTTCCCGATGCTCGAGTGCTCGTCTCGAATAACGAGCCCCATTGAAGTCAATGGGAGACTCGAGCATTTTTCAAGGAGACCAAGGATCTGCACAGGGAAGCTTGGCCAAGCACCTGGGAACCTCAGAAAAGGATGGAAACACCATGGAAATGGACAGGAAACAGCAGGGGCAGCATGCATGGATGCCTCTGAGGCTGCTTAATCGCACCATTATGCCAAAACTATGGGCAACAGCATGGCAATGACAGAGTGACCGAATGAGGCTAGATAGCATCTAAAACATCATATAATTGACCCTGACACTATAGGGGACGGCATGCAGAGGCAGCGGCAGCAGCGGCAGGCTATAGAGTGTCTTGGCAACATTCCCCAAATGGACTCAGGCTTAAAACCAATGGGTGGCAGAGAGGAACCAAAGGAGGTGAGCAAGAAGCGCTCAAATAATAAATGACAAAAGTTTGCCAGCATATTTTGTGGATTACACAGCAGGGTGGCGACAAAGTTAACAAGTTTGATGAGGAAGCCATGAAAACAACCCAAAATTCTGCCTGACACAGCTCGTTTGATAAGGGGACCATGTATGGAGGCAGTGAACTAGTAGTAGATTAAAGGTGCTGCAGTTAAAACTATGTTAGTTGGATCTTGGCATGGAGCTGGCGCTCTGCTGCCAGACGAGCTTTCGCCAATCCAAGCCCCTGTCTCTAGGCTACTCCCCAAACAGCACTTCTAAGAACCTTTTGTATAAGATCAAGTGTAGTAGCGTTCTTATAAGTTTAGGATATGGCGGGTGAGGGGAATGTAAACAGATGCGCAAGAAGCGCTGAAATAATATTGGTAAATGATAAAAGTTTGCCAGTATATTTTGTGGATTACACAGCAGGGTGGCGACAAAGTTAACAAGTTTGATATGGAAGCCATGAAAACAACCCAAAATTCTGCCTGACACAGCTCGTTTGATAAGGGGACTATGTATGGAGGCAGCTATATGGACTACTTTTGGAGGCAGCTATGGCGATGACGTGTGGAGGTAGCAATGGAGACAACGTGTGAAGGCAGCTAAAAAGACGACGTGTGGAGGCTGCTATGGAGACAATGTAATTTGGATAGTGCCTGTATGTTGCAGTCCAAAAAAGTTTTCAAACCAGAGGAGCAGGTAGCTGGTCCTCCAGAAAAATTAAATAGATTGAGTGCCTGTATGTGGCAGTCCAAAAAAGTTTTCAAACCAGAGGAGCAGGTAGCTGGTCCTCCAGAAAAATTACATAGATTGAGTGCCTGTATGTGGCACTCCCAAAAATTGTTTAAAACAGAGGACCGGGTAGGTGGCCCTCCAGAAAAATTAAATACATAGAGTACTATAGCCAGAGCCAGTTGGCCCTGGCAAAAAAATAGCCAGTTTCCTCTGCTTTAGTGTACAAAGAGGAGGAGAAGGAGGACAATGAGGAGGAGGAGTGCATACATTATTCAGGTTCTTTCACCTGGTGGAGAATGGAAATGCAGAGAAATCCAGGCTTTATTCATCTTGATAAGCGTCAGCCTGTCAGCGCTGTCAGTCGACAGGCGTGTACGCTTATCGGTGATGATGCCACCAGCTGCACTGAAAACCCGCTCGGACAACACGCTAGCGGCAGGACAGGCAAGAACCTCCAAGGCGTACAGCGCCAGTTCATGCCACATGTCCAGCTTTGAAACCCAGTAGTTGTAGGGAGCTGTGTGATCATTTAGGATGATGGTATGGTCAGCTACGTACTCCCTCACCATCTTTCTGTAAAGATCAGCCCTACTCTGCAGAGACTGGGGACAGGTGACAGTGTCTTGCTGGGGTGACATAAAACTGGCAAAGGCCTTGTAAAGCGTACCCAGTGCTGGAGAAGGTGCCTGGTCGCCTACTCTCCCTCGCTACTTGTCCCGCAGAAGTACACCCTCTGCCGCTAGCGCTGTCAGAAGGGAAATACTGTTTCAGCTTGTGCACCAGGGCCTGCTGGTATTCATGCATTCTCACACTCCTTTCCTCTCCAGGGATGAGAGTGGAAAGATTTTGCTTGTACCGTGGGTCCAGGAGAGTGAATACCCAGTAATCGGTGCTGGAATAAATTCTTTGAACGCGAGGGTCACGGGATAGGCAGCTTAGCATGAAATCTGCCATATGCGCCAGAGTCTCAACGCGCAAGAATTCACTCCCCTCACTGGCCTGACTGTCCATTTCCTCCTCCTCCAACTCCTCCAACTCCTCTTCTTCTGCCCATACACGCTGAACAGTGAAGGACTGAACAATGGTCCCCTCTTCTGTCTCGCCAACATTCTCCTCCTCTTCCTTCTCATCCTCCTCCACCTCCACCTCCTCCGATATGCGCTGAGAAACAGACCTAAGGGTGCTTTGGCTATCAACAAGGAAATCTTCTTCCCCTGTCTCTTGTGACGAGCGCAAAGCTTCCGACTTCATGCTGACCAGAGAGTTTTTCAACAGGCCAAGCAGCGGGATGGTGAGGCTGATGATGGCGGCATCACCACTGACCATCTGTGTTGACTCCTCAAAGTTACTCAGCACCTGACAGATATCAGACATCCACGTCCACTCCTCATTGTAGACTTGAGGAAGCTGACTGACCTGACTACCAGTTCTGGTGGAAGTTGACATCTGGCAGTCTACAATCGCTCTGCGCTGCTGGTAAACTCTGGATAACATGGTTAGTGTTGAATTCCACCTCTTGGGCACGTCGCACAACAGTCGGTGAGCGGGCAGTTGGAGGCGGCGCTGCACTGCCCTGAGAGTGGCAGCATCTGTGCTGGACTTCCTGAAATGCGCACAGATGCGGCGCACCTTCGTGAGCAAATCAGACAGATTGGGGTATGTCTTGAGGAAACGCTGAACTATGAGATTTAACACATGGGCCAGGCATGGCACATGTGTCAGTCTGCCGAGTTGCAGAGCTGCCACCAGGTTACGGCCGTTGTCACACACAACCATGCCTGGCAGTATATGACCAGCCCCAGGGTCAGACTCGGTCCCAGCCTCCACCAAGTTAACCCAATGTGCCGTCAGCGATATATATAGTGGCCCTGCCCAGCAGCACTCGTCCACGTGTCCGTGGTCAGGTGGACCTTGTCAGAAACGGCTTTGGTCAGGGCACGGAGGATGTTCTCTGACACGTGCTGGTGCAGGGCTGGGAAGGCACATCGGGAAAAGTAGTGGCGGCTGGGGACCGAATACCGAGGGGCGGCCGCCGCCATGAGGTTTCGAAAGGCCTCGGTCTCTACCAGCCTATAGGGCAGCATCTCCAGGCTAAGCAACTTGGAGATGTGGACGTTGAGGGCTTGGGCGTGTGGGTGGGTTGCGCTATACCTCCTTTTGCGCTCCAGCGTCTGGGGTATGGAGAGCTGAACGCTGGTGGATGCTGTGGAGGATCGTGGAGGCGAAGATGGGGTTTTCGCACGGGAGGTGTTTGGGCCGGGGTCCTGGGCAGGGGGCTGACTAGCAGATGACACAGGGGAAGGAGCAGTGGTGTGCCCGGCCGGAGGTGAACGGGCTTGGTGCCATTGAGTGGGGTGTTTAGCATTCAGATGCCTGCGCATACTGGTGGTAGTTAAGCTAGTAGTGGTGGAACCCCTGCTGATCCTGGTTTGGCAAAGGTTGCACACCACAGTCCGTCGGTCATCCGGTGTTTCTTTAAAGAACCTCCAGACTTCTGAAAATCTAGCCCTCGCCACGGGAGCTTGACTACGGGCAACATTTGGCGCTGATGCACCAGCTCTGGCCCTGCCTCTCCGTCTAGCCCCACCACTGCCTCTTCCAACCTGTTCTGCTATAGGACTCGCCTCCATCTCAGAAGCACTGTGTTCACCCGGCCTATCAACCCAGCTTGGGTCTGTCACCTCATCATCCTCCGATCCCTCAGTCTGCTCCCCCCTCGGACTTCCTGCCCTGACAACAACTTCACCACTGTCTGACAACCGTGTCTCCTCATCGTCCGACACCTCTTTACACACTTCTTTCACTACGTGAATAATGTCATCATCACCCACAGACTGCGACTGGTGGAAAACCTGGGCATCGGAAAATAGCTCAGCAGCAGCAGGACAAGTGGTTTGTGACTGTGGGAAGGGTCCAGAAAACAGTTCCTCAGAGTATGCCGGTTCAAATGCCAAATTTTGGTGGGAGGGGGCAGACTGGGGGGAAGGAGGCTGAGGTGGAGGAGCTGGAGGAGTGCCGATTTCGGTGACATGGGTGGACTGCGTGGAAGACTGACTGGTGGACAAATGGCTAGAAGCATTGTCCGCAATCCACGACATCACCTCTTCGCACTGTTCTGGCCTCAACAGTGCTCTACCACGAGTCCCAGTAACTTGAGACATGATGAACCTAGGGAGTGTAGCTCTGCGGCGTTCCCCTGCTCCCCCATCAGCAGGTGGTGTCTCACCCCGCCAAGGACCACGGCCTCTGACCCCTGCAGTAGTTGGACGCCCACGTCCATGCCCTCGTCCTCTACCCCTAGCCCTCGGGTTAAACATTTTCCAAATTAAAGTGTAAACTAAAAAAAAAACAATTTTTGTGTTTATTTTTTTTGATTTTTTTATTTTTTTTAACAAAACGATGCTATCCTATTGCTATGGCTAGTTTATAACCTACACTGACAGCACACAACTGGATTTTGTGCTTTGCAAGATGAGTTTGAGCTATAAAATGAAATAAAGGTAAAAAAAAATAAAATCAGCAGACTCTGCCTAATTCTACTCAAACCCCTAATAAATTGTCCCACTTCGGTGTTGGAGGTGGATATGCGTGTCACTAAGAGCTAAGCACAGCGGTCGCAGGTCTCCCAGCAAATTCCTCACAGTATGGTACTAGCTGCACTACTAGTGCCAGCAAGGCCAGCCACAAGCAAACAAAAAAAAGGGAAATATAACGCTATTGTAGGCCTAAGTAAGCCGTTGGGGTTCTCCTATGGCTATTTTGTAGCCTACAATGAGAGCACACTGCTTTGCAAGAGGAGTTTGAGCTATAAAATGAAATACAGCTAAAAAAAAAAAATCAGCAGACTCTGCCTAATTCTACTCAAACCCCTAATAAATTGTCCCACTTTGGTGTTTGAGGTGGATATGTGTGTCACGAAGAGCTAAACACAACGGTAGCAAGTCCCCCTGCAAATTCCTCACAATATGGTACTAGCTGCACTACTAATGCCAGCAAGCCCAGCCACAAGCAAACAAAAAAAAGTAAAATAAAACGTTATTGTAGCCCTAAGAAGGGCTGTTGGGTTCTTGTAGAATCACTCCTGCCTAACACTATTCTAATAGAACACCCTAACGCTTTCCCTGACCAGCAGCAGCTCTCTCCCTAGCGGCATCCAGACACAGAATGATCCGAGCAGCGCAGGCAGCGGCTAGTCTATTCCAGGGTCACCTGATCTGGCCAGCCAACCCCTGCTATCGACGTGTAAGGGTACCACGTCATGCTGGGTGGAGTGCAGAGTCTCTTGGCTTGTGATTGGCTCTGTTTCTGGCCGCCAAAAAGCAAAACGGCGGGAGATGCCATTTTCTCGAGCGGGCAAAGTATTCGTCCGAGCAACGAGCAGTTTCGAGTACGCTAATGCTCGAACGAGCATCAAGCTCGGACGAGTATGTTCGCTCATCTCTAATTGTGTATGGATGCTCAACAGAACTGGAGATATCCACTCTGAAAATTACAATTGGCAAAAGAAAGATGTACATGCAAATCTAATTTTTTAGTGCAGCGTAAAGGGTGGATATCTCTGGCTCTGTGAAGCATCCATACACAATATATCATATCAAAGGGGAGATTGTCTGTTTTAATTTGACACCAGAATTGTATTTCTATATGCCAAGGTTCAGGAGATATAGTTGTTTGAACATGTCCACTGTCATGACATAAAAATGTCCTTTCTGCAATTTGTCACGGTAAAAGCTGCTATATATTTACGTGGATCGGTCCTGAAGGGGTTAAGTGGAAGATACTTGATTAGGAAAGGAACACACCTGTCTACATAAAACCAAACACAGTGCATGTCAGAGCTCATGAGAATCATGAGGTTTAAGGAACTGCCCCGTGATCTCAGAGACAGAATTGTGGCAAGGCACAGATCTGTCCAAGATAACAAAAGAATTTTTTCGGCTCTCAAGGTTCCTAAGAACACAGTGACTGCCATAATCTTTAAATTGAAGAAATTTGGGATAAACTCAACTCTTTCTCAACCTGGCTGTCCAGGCAAACTAAGCAATCATAGGACAAAAGCCTTGGGGAGAGAGGTAAAGAAGAACCCCAAGATCACCGTGGTTGAGCTCCAGAGATGCAGTAGGGAGATGGGAGGAAGTTGACCAAAGTCAACTATGAATGCAGCCCTCCACCAGTCAGGGCTTTATGGAAGAGTATGCTGACGGAAGCCTTTCCTCAGTGCAAGACACATGAAAGCCACATACAGTTTGCAAAAAACACATGAAGGACTCCCAGACTATGAGAAATAAGATTCTCTGGTTTGATAGGATGAAGATTAAACTTTTTGATGTTAAATCTAAGGAGTATGTGTGGAGAAAACAATCCCAACTGTGAAACATGATGGTGGCAACATCTTGCTATGTGGTTGTTTTTTCAGCTGCAGGAACATGACGACTGGTTGCAATTGAAGGAATTATGAATGCGGAGAGATATCCTGGATGGAAATCTCTTCCAAAGTGTTCTGGACCTCAGACTGCACCGAAGATTCTACTTCCAACAAGACAATGACCCTAATCACACAGCTAAAATAACAAAGCGGTGGCTTTAGAACAAGTCTGTAACTATTTTATACTAGCAGAGCCTGATCCCTGACCTAAACCCAATTGAGCATCTCTGGAGAGAAAATAACTTCCACAAGCCATCCAACCTGAGGGAACTGGAGAGGATCTGCAAGAAAGAATGGCAGAGGATCCCCAAATGCAGGTGTGGAAAACTTGTTGCATCATTCCCAAGAAGACTCATGGCTGTACTAGCTCAAAAGCTGCTTCTACTCAATACTAAGCAAAGGGTCTGAATACTTATGAGCATGTGATATTTCAGTTTTTCTTCTTTAATAGATTAGAAGAAATATCTACATTTTTTTTCAAGATGTGGCACAGAGTGAAAAAAAAATAACTCTTTTGATCTTGCCAACTGGCTGCAATTAATAAACAAAGAGTGGAAAATTTAAAGGGGTCTGAATAATTTCCATGCCCACTGTATATGTGATTTTTGCTTTAATACATATTTTGATACATCATAATGTAATCTGTACCTTATTAATGCTTTTTTCTCAGGCTGGTTGTTAGCATGTCAGTGAGTAAAATTAATGGGATCTTAGCAGAGGTATTTTAACCTCTTAATGCTCTGTGTGTGATACTCGAGTATAAGCCGAGTTTAATACAAAATATGTGCTGCAAAACCCAAACTTGACTTATACTTGAGTAAAAAAAAAGAAATCCAAAACTCACCTTTCCGGCGCCCCCGCAGATCTTCTGTTCGAGTGGTCTGAGCTGTGCACCACATGGACTTGCCTCTGCTGGACGATTCGAACAGACGACCAGCGAGGGGGCGCAAGAAGGTGAGGGGGCAGGGGGCTGACTGTATACTAGGAAAATGCTGGCTGGCTACATACTAGGGCAAGGGGCTGGCTACATAATGAGGCAGGGGTTGGCTATATACTCAGGCAGAGTGCTGCCTATATACTGAGGCAGGGGGCTGGCTGGCTATATATTGGGGGGCATGGGGCTGGCTAGCTATATAATATGGGTGATGCTTATGCTTAAGTCAATAAGTTTTCCAAGTTTTTTGTAGTAAAATAATGGACCCCGGCTTATATGTGGGTCGGCTTATACTCAATTATATACGGTAAATTGGATGCTGGGCGCTGTAACTAAATAATCCTGTACAGAATTGATGCTTTTCTATTTCTGCCCTCAAAAAAATGTTCATTTTTAACAATAGGGGATACCAACCCCAAAATGGTAACATTAGAAAATGCATCTCATCCCACAGAAAAAATGCCATCAAATGACCCCAAAAAGGAAAAATCTAAAATTTTATAGCCTAAAAAAGGGGCCAATGAGGAAACTAAAATACTGAAAGCTGCACCACATTCCTTCTCTTCTGCGCCTTGCTCTGCCCCCATAAAACAAGTAACAGCCATGTGTGTGTGGTCTCTGTACTCTGGAAAAATTGCATAACAAATTTTAAGATGGGTTTTGTCTTTTTATCTTGTGGAAATGTGTAAATTTTAGGGCTAAATAAAAGTATTACTGAAAAAATTTGACCAATCTAAATTTCACCTCCATTTTGATTTAATTACTTTGAAGATGTCAAGGGGTTAAAAATCTTCCCAAAAGCTGTTTCTGATAGTTTGAGGTATGTAGATTTGAAAATGGGTTGATATATAGGGGTTGTAATGTTATATATTTAAATTTCATTAAAAACAATAATGATCCCTCAAATAGTCAATTTTAAAAATACAGAAAACTGATATTTGATATTTAAGCCACTTGACAACAAAATAAATTATGCAGACATTTCAAAAATTATGGCAATATAAAGTAGACATATAGGAAATTTCATACAGCAACTAATTTAGGTGGTAAAACTATCTGCCTGAAAACTTGATGATTTAGAATTTTGGCAATTTAAAAAAAAAAATCATCACTTTTAAATTTCTTTTATAAATAAACACAAAAATTTACCAGAAAAATGTACCACATGTGAGGAAAAAACAATGTCACAATTGATTTTATTAGTAACATTCGAAGGTTATAACTAGAGATGAGCGAACATACTCGTCCGAGCTTGATGCTCGTTCGAGCATTAGCGTACTCGAAACTGCTCGTTGCTCAGACGAATACTTCGCCCGCTCGAGAAAATGGCAGCTCCCGCCGTTTTGCTTTTTGGCGGCCAGAAACAGAGCCAATCACAAGCCAGGAGACTCTGCACTCCACCCAGCATGACGTGGTACCCTTACACGTCGATAGCAGTGGTTGGCTGGCCAGATCAGGTGACCCTGGGATAGACTAGCCGCTGCCTGCGCTGCTCGGATCATTCTGTTTCTGGATGCCGCTAGGGAGAGAGCTGCTGCTGGTCAGGGAAAGCGTTAGGGTGTTCTATTAGCTTACTGTTAGGCAGGAGTGATTCTCAAAGAACCCAACAGCCCTTCTTAGGGCTGCAATAACGTTATACTTTTTTTTTTTGTTTGCTTGTGGCTGGGCTTGCTGGCACTAGTAGTGCAGCTAGTACCATATTGTGAGGAATTTGCAGGGGGACTTGCTACCGTTGTGTTTAGCTCTTAGTGACACACATATCCACCTCAAACACCAAAGTGGGAAAATTTATTAGGGGTTTGATTTCAATTAGGCACAGTCTGCCATTTACTTTTTATTTTACGTATATTTTTTCATAACTCAGCGTCATCTCATCAGTGTGCTTTCATACTTGGCTAGAAAATAGCCAAAGGAGAATCCAAACGGCTTACTTACGCCTACAATAGCGTTATATATATTTTATTTCTGGTTGATCTGCTGGTGGCTGTCCTTGCTGCAGTGCATCTACTTGCCAATTGTGAGGAATTTGGAATGAGACTTGCGACCGCTGTGTTTAGCGCTTAGTGACGCACATATCCATCGCAAAGACCGAAGTGGGAAAATTTATTAGGGGTTGGATTTCAATTAGGCACAGTCTGGCAGTTTCTTATTATTTTACGTTTATTTTTTCATAACTCAGCATCATCTCATCAGTGTGCTTTCATACTTGGCTAGAAAATAGCCAAAGGAGAATCCAAAAGGCTTACTTACGCCTACAATAGCGTTATATATATTTTATTTCTGGTTGATCTGCTGGTGGCTGTCCTTGCTGCAGTGCATCTACTAGCCAATTGTGAGGAATTTGTAATGAGACTTGCGACCGCTGTGTTTAGCGCTTAGTGACGCACATATCCATCGCAAAGACCGAAGTGGGAAAATTTATTAAGGGTTGGATTTCAATTAGGCACAGTCTGGCAGTTTCTTTTTATTTTACGTTTATTTTTTCATAACTCAGCATCATCTCATCAGTGTGCTTTCATACTTGGCTAGAAAATAGCCAAAGGAGAATCCAAACGGCTTACTTACGCCTACAATAGCGTTATATATATTTTATTTCTGGTTGATCTGCTGGTGGCTGTCCTTGCTGCAGTGCATCTACTAGCCAATTGTGAGGAATTTGGAGTGAGACTTGCGACCGCTGTGTTTAGCGCTTAGTGACGCACATATCCATCGCAAAGACCGAAGTGGGAAAATTTATTAGGGGTTGGATTTCAATTAGGCACAGTCTGCCATTTACTTTTTATTTTACGTTTATTTTTTCATAACTCAGCGTCATCTCATCTGGCATAGCAGTCTGCTTTCATACTTGGCTAGAAAATAGCCATAGCAATAGGATAGCATCGTTTGGTTTTAAAAACTAAAAAACGCAAAAAAAAAAAACAACACAAAAAAACACAAAAAAACTGAAAAAAAAAGTTATAACTTTCATTTTCAAAATGTTTAACCCGAGGGCTAGGGGTAGAGGACGAGGGCGGGGACGTGGGCGTCCAACTACTGCAGGGGTCAGAGGCCGTGGTCCTGGGCGGGGTGAGACACCACCTGCTGATGAGGGAGCAGGGGAACGCCGCAGAGCTACACTCCCTAGGTTCATGTCTGAAGTTACTGGGACTCGTGGTAGAGCACTGTTGAGGCCAGAACAGTGCGAACAGGTGATGTTGTGGATTGCCAACAATGCTTCGAGCAATTTGTCCACCAGTCAGTCTTCCACGCAGTCCACCCATGTCACCGAAATCGGCACTCCTCCAGCTCCTGCACCTCAGCCTCCTCCCCCCCAGTCTGCCCCCTCCCAGGAAAATTTGGCATTTGAACTGGCATACTCTGAGGAACTGTTTTCTGGACCCTTCCCACAGTCACAAACCACTTGTCCGGTTGCTGCTGAGCAATTTTCCGATGCCCAGGTTTTCCACCAGTCGCAGTCTGTGGGTGATGATGACCTTCTTGACGTAGTGGAAGAAGTGTGTAAAGAGGTGTCCGACGATGAGGAGACACGGTTGTCAGACAGTGATGAAGTTGTTGTCAGGGCAGGAAGTCCGAGGGGGGAGCAGACTGAGGGATCGGAGGATGATGAGGTGACAGACCCAAGCTGGGTTGAGAGGCCAGGTGAACACAGTGCTTCTGAGACGGAGGAGAGTCCTCGACCAGAACAGGTTGGAAGAGGCAGTGGTGGGGCCAGACGGAGAGGCAGGGCCAGAGCAGGTGCATCAGCGCCAAATGTGTCACGTAGTGAAGCTCCCGTGGCGAGGGCTCCCGCGGCGAGGGCTAGATTTTCAGAAGTCTGGAGGTTCTTTAAGGAAACACCGGATGACCGACGGACTGTGGTGTGCAACCTTTGCCAAACCAGGATCAGCAGGGGTTCCACCACTACTAGCTTAACTACCACCAGTATGCGCAGGCATATGAATGCTAAACACCCCACTCAGTGGCACCAAGCCCGTTCACCTCCGGCCGTGCACATCACTGCTCCTTCCCCTGTTTCAGCTGATAGTCAGCCCCCTGCCCAGGACCCTGGCACAAAAACCCCATCGTCGTCCCACGATCCTCCACAGCATCCACCAGCGTTCAGCTCTCCATACCCCAGACGCTGGAGCGGAAACGGAAATATAGTGCAACCCAACCGCACGCCCAAGCCCTTAATGTCCACATCTCCAGATTGCTTAGCCTGGAGATGCTGCCCTATAGGCTAGTAGAGACCGAGGCCTTTCGCAACCTCATGGCGGCGGCCGCCCCTCGGTATTCGGTCCCCAGCCGCCACTACTTTTCCCGATGTGCCGTCCCAGCCCTGCACCAGCACGTGTCAGACAACATCATCCGTGCCCTGACCAACGCCGTTTCTGACAAGGTCCACCTGACCACGGACACGTGGACGAGTGCTGCCGGGCAGGGCCACTATATATCGCTGACGGCACATTGGGTTAACTTGGTGGAGGCTGGGACTGAGTCTGACCCTGCGGCTGCTCATATACTGCCGACGCCGAGGATTGCGGGGCCTACCTCGGTCCAGGTCTTTCAGGCCTACTATGCCTCCTCCTCCTCCCACCCCTCCTCCACCTCCTCCTCTGAACTACCATCCGTGGGCATGGCGCCATCAGTCGCTAGCTCTAGGCACAGCAGCAGTGCCGTCGCTAAGTGACAGCAGGCGGTGCTCAAACTGCTGAGCCTAGGCGATAAAAGGCACACCGCCCAAGAGCTATTACAGGGCATCACGGCGCAGACTGATCTGTGGCTGGCACCGCTGAACCTGAAGCCAGGTGTTAAAAAAGTTCAGCGTTTCCTCAAGACATACCCCAAACTGTCTGGTTTGCTCACGAAGGTGCGCCGCATCTGTGCGCATTTCAGGAAGTCCAGCACAGATGCTGCCACTCTCAGGGCAGCGCAGCGCCGCCTCCAACTGCCCGCTCACCGACTGTTGTGCGACATGCCCACGAGGTGGAATTCAACATTAACCATGTTATCCAGAGTTTACCAGCAGCGCAGAGCGATTGTAGACTGCCAGATGTCAACTTCCACCAGAACTGGTAGTCAGGTCAGTCAGCTTCCTCAAGTCTACAATGAGGAGTGGACGTGGATGTCTGATATCTGTCAGGTGCTGAGTAACTTTGAGGAGTCAACACAGATGGTCAGTGGCGATGCCGCCATCATCAGCCTCACCATCCCGCTGCTTGGCCTGTTGAAAAACTCTCTGATCAGCATGAAGTCGGAAGCTTTGCGCTCGTCACAAGAGACGGGGGAAGAAGATTCCCTTGTTGATAGCCAAAGCACCTTTAGGTCTGTTTCTCAGCGCATATCGGAGGAGGTGGAGGAGGATGAGGAGGAAGAGGAGGAGAATGTTGGCGAGACAGAAGAGGGGACCATTGTTGAGTCCTTCACTGTTCAGCGTGTATGGGCAGAAGAAGAGGAGTTGGAGGAGGAGGAAATGGACAGTCAGGCCAGTGAGGGGAGTGAATTCTTACGCGTTGGTACTCTGGCGCATATGGCAGATTTCATGCTAGGCTGCCTATCCCGTGACCCTCGCGTTCAAAGAATTTATTCCAGCACCGATTACTGGGTGTTCACTCTCCTGGACCCACGGTACAAGCAAAATCTTTCCACTCTCATCCCTGGAGAGGAAAGGAGTGTGAGAATGCATGAATACCAGCAGGCCCTGGTGCACAAGCTGAAACACTATTTCCCTTCTGACTGCGCTAGCGGCAGAGTGCGTAGTTCTGCGGGACAAGTAGCGAGGGAGAGTAGGCGAGCAGGCAGCTTGTCCAGCACTGGCAAGGGTATGCTTTACAAGGCTTTTGCCAGCTTTATGTCACCCCAGCAAGACACTGTCACCTGTCCCCAGTCTCGGCAGAGTAGGGCTGATCTTTACAGAAAGACGGTGAGGGAGTACGTAGCTGACCATACCATCGTCCTAAATGATCACACAGCTCCCTACAACTACTGGGTTTCAAAGCTGGACATGTGGCACGAACTGGCGCTGTACGCCTTGGAGGTTCTTGCCTGCCCTGCCGCTAGCGTGTTGTCCGAGCAGGTTTTCAGTGCAGCTGGTGGCATCATCACCGATAAGCGTACACGCCTGTCGACTGACAGCGCTGACAGGCTGACGCTTATTAAGATGAATAAAGCCTGGATTTCTCATAATTTCCAATCTCCACCAGGCGAAGGAAGCTCAACCTGAATAATTTATGCACTCCTCCTCCTCCTCATTTTCCTCCTTCTCCTCCTCTTTGTACACTAAAGCAGAGGAAACTGGCTATTTTTGACAGGGCCCACTGGCTCTAGCTATAGTACTTTATGCATTTAATTTTTCTGGAGGGCCACCTACCCGGTCCTCTGTTTTAAACAATTTTTGGGAGTGCCACATACAGGCACTCAATCTATTTCATTTTTCTGGAGGGCCACCTACCTGCTCCTCTGGTTTGAAAAATTTTTTGGACTGCCACATACAGGCACTCAATCTATTTAATTTTTCTGGAGGGCCACCTACCTGCTCCTCTGGTTTGAAAACTTTTTTGGACTGCCACATACAGGCACTCAATCTATTTAATTTTTCTGGAGGGCCACCTACCTGCTCCTCTGGTTTGAAAACTTTTTTGGACTGCCACATACAGGCACTCAATCTATTTCATTTTTCTGGAGGGCCACCTACCTGCTCCTCTGGTTTGAAAACTTTTTTGGACTGCCACATACAGGCACTATCCAAATTAAATTGTCTCCATAGCAGCCTCCACACGTTGTCTCCATTGCTACCTCCAAAAGACGTCCATATAGCTGCCTCCATACATCGTCCCCTTATCAAACGAGGTGTGTCAGGCAGAAATTTGGGTTGTTTTCATGGATTCCACATCAAAGTTGTTAACTTTGTCGCCACCCTGCTGTGTTATCCACAAAATATACTGGCAAACTTTTATCATTTACCAATATTATTTCAGCGCTTCTTGCGCATCTGTTTACATTCCCCTCACCCGCCATATCCTAAACTTATAAGAACGCTACTACACTTGATCTTATACAAAAGGTTCTTAGAAGTGCTGTTTGGGGAGTAGCCTAGAGACAGGGGCTTGGATTGGCGAAAGCTCGCCTGGCAGCGGAGCGCCAGCTCCATGCGCATCATGCGCTTCTTGCGCATCTGTTTACATTCCCCTCACCCGCCATATCCCAAACTTATAAGAACGCTACTACACTTAACTTGGTGCAGGCTGGGACCGAGTCTGACCCTGCGGCTGGTCATATACTGCTGACGCAGAGGATTGCGGGGCCTACCTCGGTCCAGGTCTCAAAGGCCTAGTATACCTCCTCCTCCTCCCACCCCTCCTCCACCTCCTCCTCCTCCGAATTACCATCCGTGGCCATGGCGCCATCAGTCGGTAGCTCTAGGCACAGCAGCAGTGCCGTCGCTAAGCGACAGCAGGCGGTGCTCAAACTGCTGAGCCTAGGCGATAAAAGGCACACCGCCCAAGAGCTATTACAGGGCATTCCACATAAACTTGTTAACTTTGTCGCCACCCTGCTGTGTAATCCACAAAATATACTGGCAAACTTTTATCATTTACCGATATTATTTCAGCGCTTCTTGCGCATCTGTTTACATTCCCCTCACCCGCCATATCCCAAACTTATAAGAACGCTACTACACTTGATCTTATACAAAAGGTTCTTAGAAGTGCTGTTTGGGGAGTAGCCTAGAGACAGGGGCTTGGATTGGCGAAAGCTCGCCTGGAAGCGGAGCGCCAGCTCCATCCCAAGATCCAACTAACATAGTTTTAACTGCAGCACCTTTAATCTACTACTAGTTCACTGCCTCCATAATAATAATAATAATAATCTTTATTTATATAGCGCCATCATATTCCGTAGCGCTTTACAAATCATAGAAAACAAATGCAAATGTAATGTAACAGAGCACAACATTTGTATGGAACAACAGGAGTGAGGTCCCTGCTCGCCAGAGCTTACGGTTTATGAAGATGATGGGGTAACACGAGGTAAATGAATATTTAATGGTCAAGCCATTCTTCTTAGGGAATAGAACAAAATATAATAAATGGAATTGCTGTCGCTTGAACCACTCAGCCGTCATCTTATATACCAGGTCCAGGGTGAATGGGACTGCAGAGAAGTCTGGTGCCTGTTGGTTGCTGGATAACAGATGGGAGGACGACACAGGACGGGTTAGTAGAAGAGTTAAAACTTCATGTAGTTAATGAGTGTTATAGGCTTGCCTAAAGAAATGGGTTTTAAGAGCACGTTTGAAACTTTGGAGGTTAGGTATTAGTCTGATAGTCCGGGGCAGAGCATTCCATAGAATTGGTGCAGCTCTAGAGAAGTCTTGGAGACGCGAGTGGGAGGTCCGCACTAGGGTAGAGGTTAATCTAAGATCACTGGCGGATCTAAGAGCACGGGTTGGGCAATAGACTGAGATAAGAGAGGAGAGGTAGGGGGGTGCAGCATTATACAGAGCTTTATGGATGAGGGTTATTATTTTAAACTGTATTCGAAAGGAGACTGGCAGCCAGTGCAGCGACTGGCATGAACTGTAGGCATACATGGTCCCCTTATCAAACGAGCTGTGTCAGGCAGAATTTTGGGTTGTTTTCATGGCTTCCACAACAAACTTGTTAACTTTGTCGCCACCCTGCTGTGTAATCCACAAAATATACTGGCAAACTTTTATCATTTACCAATATTATTTCAGCGCTTCTTGCGCATCTATTTACATTCCCCTCACCCGCCATATCCTAAACTTATAAGAACGCTACTACACTTGATCTTATACAAAAGGTTCTTAGAAGTGCTGTTTGGGGAGTAGCCTAGAGACAGGGGCTTGGATTGGCGAAAGCTCGCCTGGCAGCGGAGCGCCAGCTCCATGCCAATATCCAACTAACATAGTTTTAACTGCAGCACCTTTAATCTACTACTAGTTCACTGCCTCCATACATGGTCCCCTTATCAAACGAGCTGTGTCAGGCAGAATTTTGGGTTGTTTTCATGGCTTCCATGTTAACTTTGTCGCCACCCTGCTGTGTAATCCACAAAATATACTGGCAAACTTTTATCATGTACCGATATTAATTGAGCGCTTCTTGCTCACCTCCTTTGGTTCCTCTCTGCCACCCATTGGTTTGAAGCCTGAGTCCATTTAGGGTATGTCGCCATGCCACTCTCTAGCCTGCCGCTGCTGCCGCTGCCTCTGCATGCTGTCCCCTATAGTGTCAGGGTCAATTATTGGATGTTTTAGATGCTATCTTGCTTCATTCTGTCACTCTGTCATGGCCATGCTGTTGCCCATAATTTTGGCATAATGGTGCGATTAAGCAGCCTCAGAGGCATCCATGCATGCTGCCCCTGCTGTTTCCTGTCCATTTCCGTGGTGTTTCCATCCTTTTCTGAGGTTCCCAGGTGTTTGGCCAAGCTTCCCTGTGCAGAGCCTTGGTCCCCTTGAAAAATGCTCGAGTCTCCCAGTGACTTCAATGGGACTCGTTATTCGGGACGAGCACTCGAGCATCGGGAAAAGTTCGTCTCGAATAACGAGTACCCGAGCATTGTAGTGCTCGCTCATCTCTAGTTATAACCATATAAAGCAACGCAAAGTCAGAATACAAAAAATGGGGCTGAGCCTTAAGCTATAAACTGGCTGCGTCCCGAAGGGGTTAAGGATAAGGATCACTGCTTGCATTTGTAGACTGTGAGTTAGTAATGTTTGATTCTATTATATTATGACCTATTAGAACTATGGTAAATTAACTTTTATCAACTTGTCCGCATACTGCAATAGATTATTGTAGGGTTTCATTTGAGTGCATGGATGAAATGACTTCCTATCAGGACAGCTTCGAGGAGACACTTGGCAGATTCTACAGAAGCTGTAGTGGGTCAATATTAGTACATAATTGCATCTGAAATGTCTCATCATCTCTTTCTTGTTACAATTTTTGTAAAGATGGCTTCTAAATTATCTCTATGCTGCTCAAGTATTGCAGAAAGGCCATTTTTAATCGAGGCCCCTACTCATGTGTGTCCATATTATTTCTGCAGGGCTATACATTTCTATACCTTATTGTGTGATGGATATATTAGGTTGTTTTACATAATTCAGTGTCCCACAGTATACAAGTGAATTATTGTTAAGAGACCCAAAACCTCTTCAATTGGTGTACTTGGCTGCAATCCAGGGAGTCTAGTCTCGAGCCTCTGTTGAGTCAATGGGATTCAGGTGTATTAGAAAAGTGGCTGAGCTGCGACAGAACTTCTACGAAAAAGTATTTTCACCATATGTTTTATAGGTTAGACAGAGTTAAGAAGATTGCACATGGTTTCCTATAGGTAGCATGTTATAGAGCAAGAAATAGCTGAGCAAATTGTACATGTAGTAGCAGACAGTGGGGGTCATTTACTAAGGACCCGATTCGCGTTTTCCCGACGTGTTACCCGAATATTTCCGATTTGCGCCGATTGTACCTGAATTGCCCCGAGATTTTGGCGCTCGCGAACGGATTGTGGCGCATCGGCGCCGGCATGCGCGCAACGGAAATCGGGGGGCGTGGCCGAATGAAAACCCGACGTATTCGGAAAAACCGCCGCATTTAAGAACGGAAAATGTGTCGCTCGGGACGCACTTACCTTCACTCAGCCTGAGCCGGTGAACTCCAGCGTGTTCAGATGCTTTTCAGCGCAGCAGCGCCACCTGGTGGACGGCGGAGGAACTACCTTATTAAATCCCGCCGGACCCGAATCCAGCGCAGAGAACACGCCGCTGGATCGCGAATGGGCCGGGTAAGTAAATCTGCCCCAGTGTGTTATAGAGTTGGCAAAGGTGAACGATATATAGTTTTGTGAGAAAATATTAAGTTAAACTTGGATTTTATTTTATGCAGTTTTTCATATATTGGCAGCTTTCTCTGCATGCACATTGTTTGATTGCTTTAGAACACTCTCCTGACTTATTATAAAAAGCAAAGCAAAGATTATACTTTAAATACTTTATTAATGTCAGTGAACACAAAATTGTTGCTATAGAAATATGTAACACAGAGGAAGTAGGATAGCCCCGTAAGAATCCACAGGAGGTGTGCAGGACTGTGGCGGAGGTCATTGTCTGAGACGATTTCTATACACACTATTCTGTATGTGCTGTGCTGTTCTGAGTTACTGCCCAGAGCTGTATCCATAATTTTGCTGTCTATGGGAAACATTTAACAAGCTTGTCAATAGGCACCACTTACAGTTTAGCAGTGCTCATATAACATAGTGAATGAATTTGTTTTCTCACATCAAATAACCATATACTGGTGTAAAGGTAACACTTTACAGAATATAAATCAATAGAAAGGAAAGCCAGCAAAGTATGTTGGTAATACTTAGCACTGCAGAATAATAACTGCTGCCCTGTATTATGATACAAGCTGTAATTCAAGGCCACAACAATGTAAATATTCTAATCTATTTACATACTCAGCCCATCTTTTATGTTGGTTGTATCTATACATTTATAGTTAAAAGGTTCATGGAAAACAATTATGTTTCATCTAGTCTTGATAATCTCAACAGAGATCATTTTCATATCTTACCATTTTACATGCAGCCACTATACCTCTAGTAGTACGTCCATCCACAAGTTCAACAACATCAATAATCTAAAGCATATATTAGAAACGTCTGATTCTCTGGAGTAAAAGAAATATGACCTTTAAAGTGGCCTTCTACTGTATATTCCACAGTCTTAGAATCTGCAATGAAACTTCAAAGCTTTCAGAGATGCATTTTCCTAGCCATCAAAATTTGTGTTTCAAAGACAATTTTACATATCTATTGCTAAGTTGATCCAGGGGAAGGCAAATGAAATCCACCCCTGCTGCTAATTTTAATTTACCGGGTGAAAAAATCCAAATGATATTCAATTATTCCCTGGATAAATCCTGGGCAATATTTTATTCCATAATTACGACTGTATATCACAGTAATTTTACACAAGGCAGCTTATATCTTGAATTTTAAGGGACTCTATGCCATCAGAATTACAAACATGAAATCACTCTCCTCCTATCTCCCATACATTAGTCCTGTAAATATGTGATATTCCTCAATGTGCTATTTAGCAGAAGCTAGACAACCTTACATACAAGAAACCTCTGGCGAATAACATGCATTCACTTTATGTTTTTCAATTAAAGTGCCTGTATCAGATCCCTCCGAAACAGCATAGTGTATAGCTATAGCAAGCAATGAGTATAAATAGGAGCATGGTGGGGAGTCCCAGGGGTGTGACCCCTATAGGACTATTAAAGTGAAGGGAGGGGGTATATGACTTGCTTTTTTTAAATGAAGTCACTGTAGGGATTTTTTTTTCAATCTGTAGTGTATCAGCAGTAGTCAAACACACATATCTAATTTCCATATTAGGGCTGAGGAGTATGATGGGCTATATATAAATAAAGGTTTTTTTATCATTATTAATATTTCAATGACTTCTCCATTGCTATATTTGTAAACAGTTTATGGAGAATAAAATTATTCTATTTATATGATTAACAAAGAGACATTTCAGTGTGGCTACTCATTAGTTGAAGCATCTTTGCTGGTTCCTTTCATTTCCGTGTGTAGACTTCCTTAGTATCTGCCTAATAGATGAGACAATGTATCAGTAATTGCATAATATTTGTGTTCTTTCTCACTGCGCTGCCTTGTTATCTAACTGCCCAGCAGAAACCAACAATTGAAAGCAGCTTGTTGAAAGATTTATAGCCTTTGTCTCCATACAGCTGGTCCACTTGAAGCCAGTAAAACACATCTGAGTTATTAAGAGGTTAACATTTCTTTGCCTTTCTGCTTCAGGAAAAAAAAATGTAGCATTAGAGAATCAAACAATTTAATGTAGTAGGAGGATCTTGGTCTAGGAACCGCCTCAGCAGTAAATGAGATATCTGATCCCAGGCAATAAGACAATCAGACTCTCTGTGAACTCCAATGAATGCTTCAATACCTAAATTCCCTGTGGATGTTGCAGCCACATAAATCCTGACAGATAGATGTTTTCTTCTCTTGATATTATGAATTGTTGATCTTTTTTCCCCCCACAATCTTTTGGTTGGTTTGGAAAGACACAGAGAGAGAAAAGCCAGAGCAGAGAAGGATGCTGTGTGGGAAATGAATACGGCAACAGGAGAAGATGCAAACTTGTGTCACAAGGCAATACACATCATCAAAGATCTTTGCAGGAAGCAAGTGGCTGACTTGGAACAGAGAACTTGCACAGAGTTTTTTTTTCTGTTACCCACGGATCAGACGCTACACATAACTGAGCCAGGTAAAGAGAATGCATGTGTCATGTATGCCTTGCATAAAAGTTACACAGTAGGTAGGACTCAACTGTGATTTAGGTATGCTATTAATGGACTATGCTGATGATGATGGGAGTAGTTAAAATTGAGCTGAAATCGACTCTTTGGAGGTGCATTGCTAGTGCATTATGACAAACTCAACCATTCAATAACTTCTTATATCACCACAAATGATTTGAAGTCGTTCCATCGTGGCATATAATAATGCAATAGCCACATGCACCATAAAGTGTTGAACGATCAATAGAGTTCAGCAGAATGTTCCAGCCTTGGGAGATTTCAGCACCATGGCCAGTGCACATGCCTGATTCATTTTAGCTTTAGTCTTTGCAGCCCTTGAGGCAAGAATACATTTCAACTAAATGTAGCAATGGCTAGCTGACCATACAAGACAGCTTAATAAAAAAGGAAATCACAATGCCATTTCCTATTCATAATGTTCTCTTCCATTCATTAATATATTCCCCCCTCCCCAACATTTTCCAGCACCTGCTCCTTTTCATTGAGGATAAGATATCAATGTACAGTATCTTGGAGCAGCACATGTGATCAGTTTTTCTTAATATCTCATAGGATAAATGATCTATTCACATTACATCTTATTGAGAACTGATAATGCAATGCTTACACATTTATACACACCTTCTACAGTATGCACAGTGTCATGTAGCAGCAGTTATATAAAAGCATGGAAACATATAGCACTTTTCCAACAGTGTGGAACTAAAATGGAAATTATAATATTGGCCGAGCAGTAGGTATCAGGTTGTTATCAAGCTGCAATAGGATTCTGCACACCTCTTGCATGTTAAGCAATTTACAAGGAAGGAGGGATGGAGTAGCCAGTGAAAGGCAAGGCTATGTTTATGTAACCTAGTAAATAATAGTCTTCATCCCATTTATCACTGTCATTAACTTAGATCACTCAGGCTGCAGAATTTAATAGTCCCATCTACCGTCAAGCTGACAATTCATGTCATCTTCTCAATCTCATGTTTTTAGGTACTTTAAAAAAATAAAATATAGCTCACCTCTAATATGATAGCTGATCATAATAACTCATCAGATAAAGCTGGATAAGTCACACCCAGCACAGTGCAATGTGTTACAATTGGGAGTAAATTGAAGTCTAGAAACCAAGGCTTAGCTCTTCCTAATGAAGCTTGCTAGATTAGAGCACACTGCTCATGTTTTACAATCCTCCTTCTTTCAATGCTCCTTTTCTGGTTGAGTTCATCTCTCCAGATCTCAGGCAGATCCAGCTGTTTTGTATTATTGTCAAGTGATAGATTTGGCTTTCATGATTGATAATGTCCATAATACACACCATAGCAGAAAGTGACTTATAAAAGTGATAAAGTATTTTGCCTGAGGATATCTCATTGATAGATGGCGCCAATCAATAATGTGTTTTGCTCCCCAGTTGATGCCAAACTCCTTATGCTTTGAGGATTTCAGTTGAACCAGTCCTTTAAGTGCTATACTAATTAATGTTCACTCAGTCTACCCTTTATCATCTGAAAGGGTTGAACTGAGGGCAAGCAAAAACCAAAGAGCTCTTGTCACTTTTTTATTTTACTTATATTATATTATATTATATTATACTTATATATATATTTTATTGACATGGCACCAACATGTTCACCGGCGCTGGGCACAGTATAAGCTACTATACCTAATTGATCTCATAATCTTTATGCAGAATAAATTGATGGAAAGTTATCAGTATGTTGCCCCGAGTTGTTCAGGGGATTACTGGTTCTCATAGGACAGTCATAGTTGGTTTACAGATACTTATGTTTAAGTTTTCTATGGAAAGAAGGCATGTAAATAAGCTTGCATGTCTGCCCCCACAGAGACTCCTCAAAAAGTAAGATAGACCAATCCGCGGAAAGCCATTTTTATGTTTTGTGGCTCATCAGTGCAGGGAAGGGTATAATCTACATGAGATGGCTCTCTCTTTCTGGTTAGACTGGCATGAGTTAATCTGCATACTTTATTTCCCTTAAATATTTTTGGATAACTTTCTGGGTCTTTTTAATAATAACCAAATCCCCTTTACTTTAAAGGCTCAGAAATTATAAAGGGCAACATCTATTTAACAGCTACACGTGTGCGCTCTTTAGATTAAAGTCTCTGCATTGGCTGAGGTGGACTAATTTGCATATTATTTCCCGGAAAATACAAGCATAAAGGAAACATATAAATCTCATGCAAATGTTATTTCAGTCAAGATTTAAATTAAATTGGTATGAGCAAGAACACTAAATAACACAAGCAGAACATTCACAATACTAGGCTGTAAAATGAAAGCATCTACAAATAAGAAAAAAGTTTTCTCTAGCTGGGTAATAAAAAAAAAAAGAGTCAGATAGTTCCTAAATATGTCACACAAAGCTGACTTCATGAAAAAGACTGTATGCCAGCCCTTATCTTTTTGTACAATTGAGCCCAGTGGATATGCCACCTGTTGCCCTTTCCAACTATCCAGTGAGTTATAAATACTTAATAATGATATGCCAAAGCCCTGTCACCATCAGCTTGGTTGAAACAGTTTTCTGTTTACCAGTCACAAATCCATTGTGCATAGATTGAATAGAAAAGTTCATCTGAGAACTAAATTCAGCTATTTTTCTTTAAAACACAAGCCACTGGAGATACCTGAGGCAGTTAGGTAGGTTATACACATGGGAGAAAAGCTCTACTATTAAAATGAAGGAGTGGTCAAACGTATCCAACATAGGAGATACTTTTTGTGGTGCTTCAGTTTAATGACCTACTATGAGACCAGGTACATGTGGCATGTGGGTGGAATTGCAGGATCTTTATTAGATGCTCCAGCTCCCGCACTCTAGTGGTAGACACCACTGCTTCGCCATCATGTATGGATGGGTTGCTCCTTACCTAAGCCTGTGTTACAGCTTATATGAACTAAACAGGATTCTCTTTTTTTAGTTTTGGTTAAAGTTTATGGGATGAGTTATCAATTAGTTCACAGAAAAGGGTGATGATGGCGACAGCAACATGAGCAGAAATGAAAACAGATTCCAATGGCTAAGTCACAAAAGTATTGGGTGAAGGTGGTGACAGGGATATTAAGCTGTGAAAATGTAACACACAACATACATGTTTTAATCCCAGTTTCCATCTTTAATCCAAGTTTCTATGTATCCTTAATACATTTTTTGTACTTTGTTCTTGAATTAGGGGTGTCTTCCATTATCACATGTAACTAGTACATTGGTGCCAACAATGTTGATCCATGTATGTCCATGTGTAGTTATTCCACAAATATCCTCTATCCCTTGAATGGAATAAGCCTATAATGTGAGGGGGGTTTAGTGATCACACAAAAGGGGTTTCATGTACCCTTGTTCAAATGAGTGATGGTCACTAATTTGGTCTTTCTTTCCATTAATCCATAATGGACTGTCAAATAGAAGTAAAATAAAGAGCTTGGCTATCTTTCACAATCCTATAAATGGCATAATGCTCATGTCCTTTAGGTGGACACAGGACCCTTTTTCTTATTGAGCCATATTGATCAGACACGTATTACTGATCCTAAGGAATGGAGATACTGTGAGTGTTATTTATGAATTTATGTGAATTCTGAAGACTTACTGGTAGTACACAATAAGGTTCTGAAAGGGGCCCTGTTCTTTGTAATATATTTGTAAGTGAAACTTGACTACTTGTAGACACAATACCAAGTAATACAGTATGGCTGATATTGCTGGAGAAAAAATATTTAGTCTTATTGGAAAAATTGCAACCATAGAGAAGAATGTTTCCAAATATTAGTGTACTTGTGAGAAATAATCAAAGTAGTTCTCTGTTTTGGTAGGGTTAAAGAAACATTAAGAAACATGTTTGGGTTCTGATATCTAACTTATATTCAGGAAGCAGGAAATGCAATATACATTAACTAGTAATATAACCAATAGAAAGAGATTGACAACTGTACAGAAAACAACTTCAGAAGACCCCACCTACAAAAAAACATAGGTTAAAAAGAATGCTACCGCAGCAGCCGCAAAGTATAGGTCATGACATCTGCCTATGGACAGGGGAGGGGTGAAAAGCGCTGAGCCCTCCTCCTCCTGGCCCTATGTTCAGCCAGAGCTGGTCCAGGGTGTGCTTCTAAATGAACCCTAAGACTAACTAGAAAGCAGTGGAGGGTCTTGAATATTAAACTTAACAGAGACTTAACAGAATCATCAATATGGATCTCCCCAACACAGAAAGATTTAGATGTACCCCCATGTTCTCTGCAATAAAACTACTAATGATTCTCTGGTTTATACATTTGATGTTTATTAAGATGTTAATCTCCAACTGACATTTTCTGCAGCTTTGTGTGGTAGTGCTGGTTGATTCCATTTAAAGGGAGTCAACCTCCTCCATCAATATCCATTTATTATTTCTCTTCATTAAGCCATTTCTAAGATATTCCTAGTATAAACTATATGCTAATGAGACAGCTGATTCCTCCTTCTTAACCAAGGGGCGGTAATGATCCAGGCTGGAATTGCAGTGCTCACTGTGCTGAGGACTTGACTTAAGTGCACCAACTATCTCATTAGCATACTGCTTGAAATGGAAATGTTTTATAAACTGCATAGATGGAGGAAAAATATAAAGATATTCTTGAAATCACGGGGTAGACACTCTTTAAGTGTAGACACACCTCTATTATGTCAGACTAGTGTCTCCTGTGTTATCATACATGGTAACTGTGAGTTTTGAAAAGTAAAGGTCTTAAGATAATTTGCAACTTTTTAAACAAAAGTATTAAAAAGGTCCCAGAAAAGTTGCAAACATTTATAAGATATTTTCTACACCTGGCAGGGGTAGGAGGGAATTGCGCCAAAATTTGTCAACTTTTTCTTTTTAATATTGTTATGCATCTTGGAATCTTAATCGATGAACTACTATGAGGCCATGCCATCAATGCCTATTCAGTTGTAAATATAGGCATTCCCCTACTTAAAGAAAATCTACAATTTGATTTCATGCACTATGAACCAAACATACATTGAGAATGCTGTAGCAGAAGCATATCTTGTTTAATCCCTGTGCTGATTAGATTATAAAATTGAGAAAACTGGATACACATTACACAAATTATACACAAGCTTTCTGAACAGCCAAGACAGGACTAAACAACCTGAGCTGGATCACTCATACACAGCAGCTGGGGTATGGTGCAGCAATTGATTAATCTGCCTGGCAGGGAGAATAGTGATTGCTTCATCCATCTGGTGCAGTGTATAGCTAATGTGAAAGGAAAAGTGCTGAGCAAGGCACAGAAGCAACATAGCTTCATTATCATAATTTTATAATTGTTTTTTCAGCAAAGCAAATCAGCACAGGGATTAAACAAGATATGCGCCTACATCAGTGTAGCTGCAGCATTCTCAAGGTATGTTTGGTTCACAGTGCATGAAAACAAATGCTAGATTTCCTTTAAGAGCACCTGCCTTACAGATGACTCCTAGTTAGAGATAGACCTCTTGATGCTGGTAATTGACTGTACTTCAGCCCAAGGCTGTGATTTTTCAACGGTAAGAGTTAAGAAAAGGTGTCTTTAATGAAGCTTTATTGCTAACACTTGTTCCCATGACATCTCAACATTTTAAAATCCACTTGTCACAGAACAAAATAAAATATCTGGATTTACACTTCCAAATCAAACCAAACTATAGGCACAATACTTATTTTCCAGTTTTGTAAAAACACTGTATTTTATTTCAGGCTTATTTTATCCTGAAATTTAATTCTAAAGTGAAACCAATCTTGTCACATTTACATAATATATTCTATAGGTCTGTATAATACCTTTACAATAATCACTTCATAGTGTAAATATGTATCTGTACAAAGACTGTGTAAATGAAATATGGTAATATGGATACAGACAGAATTAATAAGGTAAAGTCCCTTTTTTTAATCATTTGTTCAGGTCACATAATAGAAGTAGCTGCATGAATGATATAGTGAACACTAGAGGGAAACACTAGATCACACAAAGCCTCGACCAGCTGTTGGTGTTATCAGTAATGCGTCTGGTTAAAGAATATGACCATATGGACAGCTCTGCTACTACAATATCCTCCAAATATTACAATCCATATATGCACAGAAGCCAGTAACAATGTGCATGGCATACCTGCATTTTTGGTTATATATATATATATATATATATATATATATATATACATACATGAAAGCCACATGATTTGTAAAGCTTTAATAAACCATATTATACATTATGCAGTCTATTATCAGCCATTTTCCATAGGCTCTGAAAGAATCCTGTAAAAGACAGAGCTGTGAGCATTTGTGGATCTTGGGTAGGGAGTGGTATGGTCTCCATGTGCTACAATATGTTTTCCGGTTGTACCTGAATATTTCCATACATATAGGGGCATATTTATCAATCAGTCTGAAAGTCTGAATATTTCCAGTTGCCCATGGCAACCAATCACAGCTCAGCTTTCATTGTACCAGTGCTCATGAATATTTTAAAGGGGAGCTGTGATTGTTTTCCATGGGCAACTAGAAATATTCTGACTTTCAGACTGCTTGATAAATCTGCCCCATAGTGTTTAGTGGATCATGACTTGATGAAATTAGTGGCTTGAAGGAAATCT
Source organism: Engystomops pustulosus (assembly GCF_040894005.1). Taxonomy (NCBI): domain Eukaryota; kingdom Metazoa; phylum Chordata; class Amphibia; order Anura; family Leptodactylidae; genus Engystomops; species Engystomops pustulosus. The sequence goes on along the minus strand of NC_092412.1, from coordinate 192,136,191 downwards.
ACCATCAAATCAAGCATGGATAAACCAGGGACACTTTCTTATAGATCCAGGCACCATGACTGTGGTAATTTTCTTATATTTGTTATCCAAATCCTCCTTCTAAAATCAACTTTTAAAATTATGCTTATGAGCCTGAACAGTTATTGAGCAGTTCCCGGAGCTCCTCTGTGCTGTAGAGTCACAGACTGTGTGCAAGGCACATTTCTCCCTCCCACTATGTCCTGAAATATATATGCTGCAGTGAGATTATACCAGATGGAGAGGAAAGTGCTGGGAGAGCAGGGGGTACGATGAGACAGTCTTACAGCCTGTGAATCTGTTGATTTTAGAAGGAAGGAGGCCATGGATAAAATATAAGATTGCCACAGTCATGCTGCCTGGATCTATGAGTAAGTGTATCTGGTTATAGTAAATAGCCCATCCTCTTCATCATGTAAATAAGTTTTAAAGACCCTGTATCCATTATATCTGCTATATGGGGTTCTCATAACTCCTACAATGTAATCAGACAGCTGGATCCAAATGCTTGATCCTTATGTTCTGGGGTAGTCACTGCCAAATGAGTCTTAAAAGGTGACATTTCCTGCTCACATTTGGTGCTCACATGCTACGCTACTTGGCTGTGCAAGCATGTTTACAGGAGAAGAGGTGGCGATAACTGTTGGTTGAGCAACCATTCAGATGACAGTGATTTCATGTGTACATTTGTTTTGTCTCCACACCAAGTTTGGACATATACAGATAAAGATAAGCAATGGTTATTGCATGTAAGCACCACTGAAGCATATTACAGCTTATGAAATAGTTGACCTTGATGGCTCATAAGACCAAGTTTTATAGGGTTTTGCCTTTCACTGTTTTAACAGTTTATTAACTTTAAGTTTAGTTACCGACTGTGAGAAAGTGACATTTTGCTAAATAGTTCTCTTGAGATTTATTTTTAAACTTTGAGCCCCCCCCCCCCTGCATTCTACTGCCTGGAGCCTGAATACACCTCATTATTGGGTTTCCAATGTTTAAATTTCACACTCTATTAAAATGACACAGCTTGCGTCAGAAAATGACTGAGAGCAATCTAATAAGGAGGAATATTTATTCCTGGAGATGTAATCAGTTTATATTTTTTACTAATTAAAATGAAGTAAAAAGAGTTTAATAAATGTTTCTCGGTGGCATTAGAAATGAGTTCCAATGCAGTGATCTGCTAATTTAATTATATGTACCCTGATTTCTAACATGTCTCTTCTAATATGGAATTCTTAGCAATTTCCTTATCTGTGCTTATTGTGACAATAATATATCACATAAATATGACGTCTTATACGACTAAATATCAATTTAAGGTAAACTTTCAGAGGATCTACAACCACCATCTCTGACAGTGGTGGAAAATCTCTGGCACAGGTGCCAGTGGTGGCACTTAGAGCCCTCTCTGTGGGTACAAGGGACATCACTCCAACACAAGTTCTCCAGACAGGTCTTGAGGCATCATACTGCAGCCCCAGACAGCACAGGAATAGCTTGACTCAGCAGTATTTTAGAGGAGGAGTGTGAAGATAAGGACAGGAAAGGGCACCATTGGAGCAATTTGAAGCTACAATGATAATCCATATTTCCCCTCCTTCTTTTAAGAGTGTTGGTTACCTCATGACGCCGATGCCTTTGACAACTGTACAGAGCAGGGAGCAACAAGTTATACTGCTTAAATTGTTGTCTTGGAACTTTGCATTAAATAAGTGGGTTTTGGGTTTAAGTTTGGGTACTTGCTCTCTAGCCCAGGAAAATCTATTCAATTTCATTTCATACACAGAAAGCAAATGTCTTCTTCTTATTTGAATATTAGGATGTTCATTTCCTTCCTTGTTTGTATTTTAGATCTGTAGGTACTGCTTTCTGCCCTAGAAGTAGAGAACAACCTTTAGGGCTTCTGGTCCCATTAGACCAAAAGTAGTCACAACAATTGCATTGTGCCACGGTGACTGTGTCAATCACTGTCCTCAGTGGTCACATATGAATGAATGGCCACAAAGGGTAACAATTGACTCACCAATCACATGCAAAATGTATAATGGAATTAGAAGTGCATTTTTATCTGTTTGCATAAAAATATCTGCTACTTGAGGGGGGTTCTCTAACAGTTGCCACAATTTTTAATTTGTGCATATCTATAAAATAACAGGGCAGGAGCAGTATGCAGTACGAGCCCCTACTATGTATGATTTGGATTCATAGGTGGATATCATCAAAGTCTGACAAGGGTGCTTGCTTGTTCAGACCCCCAGTGATCCGAAGAACTGAGATATGTAAGAGTCCATGACTGCCCATCCAACAAAAGCATTAGCATGGATGTTCAACAACTCCATTTCTATGGCATTTATTGCCCACAGAAGTGAATGGAGCACTGGTCACGCAAGAGCACTAGTACTCCTTTCACATGATTGCTGTCATTCCTAGCAGTCAGGCCCACAGATGGTCAAACATTAATCCTCCTTACTGAGGGCATAAGTACATTTTATTAGTAGGTGGTTAGAGTATTTGGTGAGCAACTAAAGACTCTTGAATGCAGTAAGGACCTATTGATTTAATTCACTTTTACATTGGCAATAGTGAAACATTAGAGAACACATTTTTCAAAGATATGTAGTAAAACACTGGGAAACCATTGAAAACAGTATAATACAAATGGACAGTAAATTAAACTTCAGTTATAAATGCCAGTAAATTATGGGAAATATGCAAATTCCGGGATGGGATTAGAAAAACCATACCACTTTTGCTACCTCGTAAGCCAGCCAGCTTACCATCAAGCATGACTTTCAGGAAGCCTAATGACATAATGTGGGATCAAAGCCAAACCAGTATATATTCCAGAAGGAACAAATTCCCAAGTAAACAATGGAATACATAAAGAGGGGCATAATTGTTTTGCCCTTTTTACAAACCATCAGTCAGCAAGCCATAAGTAAGAAGGACATAGAAGTGAAGTGAAGAAGATGTAGTTGATGGTAACTAAGGAAATGAAGTGAACGGATAGATTGCAGTTTCCAGAAAAGCTTATCTAGCTTTATTCCTTGTTTCATACATGCTCAACGGGATTGATAAATAAACATGTGTTTGTGCCTGACAGGTGCCATAGCACAAGAATTATTCTCTTTATTGTTCTAACCTCCTAATAATTCTGGAGCATACTCTGTGTGACCTGTGCAAGTTTTTAGTAAATCCATTCAGCCAATGCCTTGTTCCCTGCCCTGAACCAGTCTTTTTTTTTCAAAACCATGAACCAACAAGCCATCAAAATTTTTGTATACTTTGCTTACCCTTTTCTGGCATGGAAGGCATTATATAAATTTCCCTTTTTGTCACCCAAATAATAAGTTTATTGTAGGGATCTCAGGGGAATCTTTGGGAAACCAGGCAGCAAAGTTTTCAGCTACCACCAAAGAAGCACTATATAGTCCCAAATACATTTATTGAGCTGTCTGTACAATGTCAGTCGGTCTGATGCAAGCGCAGAAAATTAGTCATACAAATTATTGTAGGAAAAAAATTGTAGACTGTCTGACCCACATGAAAAAAATGCACATTTCTATTAATTTCTGTAAGCTTACTTTTTTTGCTAATGTAATTTTAACTTTACTAACAGCAAACTTCACACTTTCCTTCTATTGAGGAGCAAATCTGAATTAAACATGACAAAGTGCTGCTATTTCTCCTTTAGCTAAAAAAACAACTTTTCTGAATGTGAATGGAATACAAAATTATACTGGATGTGCAATGAAATTGCAGTATTCCAGGGAATTTAAAAGATTTTTTCATAGGATACAACTATATTTGGCATGCAGTCCCTGGAATGATTCGAAGATGACTCCAGTTTTTGCTCTTGGCTTTGTGGCAAGCAAAGTACTGCATATGGGCAAATATTGTATAAGTAACGGTCCCTTTTTTAAGGGAACTGTGTTTGGCCACAATCCCTGAACGACACTCAATGGGGCACATTAATTTACCCAGTCCTGTCGCGATCTCGCGGTGTGTTGTCCGACGAGGATTCAGGTCTGCCGCGATTCACTAAGATTGTGCGCCCGAGTTACTGCATCCGTCGCTTCGGCGCTGAGGTGCGGTGGAGTTCACCTGCTTCTTCCTGGTGCATGTGAGTGCTTGATCCTGCAACACAATTCCTTTTTTAAATTCCGAGGTTTGTCTGAATCCGTGGGGTTGTCCGACGTCCCGCCCCCCCTCCCGATTTCAGTCGTGTGCAAGCCGGCGCCGATGCACCACAATCCAATCACGTGTGCCAAAATAATTGGGCGCAAAACGGAGATCGTCGGGAAACTTGACAAAAATGCGTCCGACGGTCCCTTAGTAAATGAGACCCAATAAGTGCAAACATATATCTAAGATTGTATTAATAATACCTGCTAATTTAGGACCAGATATACATTAAAAAGGAATACCTTGCATATAATCACATATTGCATAATTACAAGTAACACTAATATGGTAAGAAAAATAGCATACCACATAACAGACAGCATCCTGCAGGATATAATCTGAGGCTCTTGACCTTTACTTGTAAATGGATGAATGGATGGTGCTTTAAGTTTAAGGGCTGTAAAGTATACGTTAAGTGACCATTACTTAAGTATAATTTGAGCAAATCATACGTTAAATGTTAATGAGATTTAATTTTATGATCTTACACAGTGCATCAAACCCCAGCTCTGCAGTATAAGCAATACATTATAACCTTAAAGGAAATGTATTACCTTTTTTACTAAATAACCCAGATATTGAATTTTGCCCCCTTCTGTTTAAGTAGTCTGCTACAGCACTAACATAGTCAAACTAAAGCTCAGTGTAGGGAAAATTGGGTTAAACACACCCCAAATAAGATTATAAGCTACTCAGAAAGAACAATGCGGGTATGTATACAAATGGTATAAACTTTATTACATGTAATCAGCATTAAAAACAGTTAAAAACAGTGTCAGACCACTGAAAATTACATAACATCCCATACATAAACCCCGGTCACAGTAATCAAATAATTAGGAAAATATAAAGATAACACTGCAATGGTGCAAACATCCAAAGCCAATAAGATAATTTCAGCAAAAAAAATCATGATGTATAAGTATGTAGAGGCTAAATACCAAAGCAGTGAAGAATGCCAAAAGGAAGCAAAATACAGTAAATAGAATATTACCTAGTAGTAGGCAGTACGGGGATGTGGGAGAGAGGACCCCGCGTGTATCATTCGTGAGTCAGGGTTTGTCAGGAGAGCCACTGTTTTTAACTGTTTTTAATAAAGTTTATACCATTTGTATACACACCTGCTTTGTTCTTTCTAAGCACTTACATAGTCATGGCAGAGAGGCAGGGTTGTGCTGTTATATCTCTAACAGATGCATCCCAGTCCACCAAGTCCAGCTACAAACCCAGAATATAAATGTATTCTTCAAAATCATGCCGCTACACAACAACACAAAGGGGTTCATTTATCTGTATTTTTCTTCCTGTTTTTTGACACATTGCAATTTTTGCGCCTTTTTGGGGACATTTCGAAATGTCCACCGGCATTTGTTTTTGGTGAACAAGACACATTTATCTTCTATTCCAGATGTGCTAAATGTTGCAAATGACTTAAGGAAAACATAAAAAATGGGAAAAGAAGTGACTTGAGACAAATGTCTCAAAAAGAGATCTGAAAAAACTCCATTTAACACAAGGAAAAAGTGAGATTGATAAATTAACAAAGAAACAGATGGAGAAAAGACAGGAAAAAACTTGGCAAAACAAACAGAGATAAGACAAATGACCTCCGATACATCTTGTAGCAATAATATAATATTCCTATTAAATTTGGGATAGTAAGTTTTTTTCAGGAATATAGATAGTTCAGCCTTCTGTATGTGTCTAATTAAGTGGTTCTTCTGTTATTCCTCCAAGAAATCCATTAATAAATTAGCTTTTTCTTCTTGGTCTAACCAGTTGGGAATCAATCCATACACAGCGGAACATCCGTTTGACAAGGAGAATGGTACAGTTGTCAGTCCCTAAGCAGAATAACATTGTTCTAAGACATGATGATCCAGAAGTAGTTTTTAATAAAATGTGATTTTTAAATGTTTTAAAAATCACTGTCCATCAAGTCATTGCACTTGAATGATAACATCTTATATATAAACAGTACATACTTTGTACTATATTTAATCATATAGATAACGTATAGCATGTATAGAGCATAACCCTTCAAGTGTGTAGCTGTAAAACTCTGGTCAGCAAAAATAATATTTTTCTGAATATGTAGTAAAATGTGTCAAAGTAACCCTGACTTGCAGATTTGGTATGTTTCCCCTTTAAGGCAAACGATTTATGTAGTTCACTAGCACTAGCCATAAGCATTAATGTGTGGAACGAAGTAGCCCAGTGTTTTCACAGAAACATCTGCCTTTGAATGCAGGCAGTAAACTCTGAGGCCACGTGTTCTGCTTTATTTAAGCTTACTGTAGCAGATTTAACTCCCTCAGAAGCTTTTTGTTACTGCCTATTGCAAAGCTTTCCTTCTTTTCCTGTGCTGGAGATGGAAATATGACTGGGATTCCTTATGGAGGGTAAGTGACCATCAGGAATTCATTCAGAGGGATTCGGATAAATAGAGTACAGTAAGGAAAGATGGTGACAGATCAGTGAGCAGTATAGAGAGGTGGACTTTTTTTAAGTGCAGGACTGTGGCACTATTAGAGTTAATTGTGGATGGCTAGGAGCTTGTAAATAATGGCTTGTATCACAGTAGTTCTACAAAATTTCAGGTATTCAGAAACTGCTTGCAATTACCTTCTAGCCAGATATTTGTTTCTTAAGCCTTTGTATTATACGCCAGTAAGGATGTGTTACGCAACAGTGCAGTACATCATCTATTAGTCATGAGTCAATGTGTTTGCATTCATTTGTGTAATCACCAAATATTCACAGTCCCTCCAAATCCCACTTACTGATTGTATTGTGCCTGCAATTACATGTCATTAGGACTATGGGTTTTATTTGATCCCTTTTTATTGATTTAGAGAAAACTTAGGTTTGCCTGTGGGCTGGAAGAAAGAATTCCATTGTATGAGACAGCATTACTCTCATCCTGTAAATCTCTCCACTACTGGAGAGGAGGATGTTATAGTAAGGAGATGCTCTCTTCTTAATATAAAGACTCTTGTCAGTGGTTCTACTTTACTCATATGATTTATGAAAACTAAATCTCTTTACCTGCCCTGTTGGGTTTAAGGGTTATTGCATGGCTCTTGCTCTAGTTGACTTGGTCTGCCAATGGGTTATATGAATGGTCATTCACTAAATTCCACACTTGTAATACTACATTTCACCTGTAGTGGCCACTGTATACTAACTGGTTTGTCTGCGATGGGAAGAAGTACTCAAAGTTGTCATAGGACAGCAAAAACAATTTGTTAATCACAGGGACCCAGATTTGCCTTGCTTACTTTTCATTCTTTGGTGGCATCAAACATATCCTTGAAACTACATACTACATTAATAGGAGATATGATCAATTATTTAGCCTGAAAACGTAAATGATATGTGACCTTAATGATATAAGATTGGTTGGTTCCAATGCCCATCAACGTCATAGATCAATTCTCAGCAACAAATAAACAGAGGGATCAGTCATCTCCATTCTCAGATTAATGGCTAAAATACGTCATTGCAGCTTACCTCACATATAAGTGAATGGGAGTTCATCTGCAGTAATCTGGTCTAGCCACTATACAGAGATTGGAGTTGTAAGCAGCTGTCACAACTGCTGATCTTAGGGGGCAAAGGTTGTTGGAGGTTGAGGACTGGTTCCATGAATATATTATCATAATTTATTGCCAGTATCCATGTATGTTGCAGTTTCAATAAAAATAACTAATTTCTGTTTAAATCTTAGAAGCAACAAATCTATAATTTTAGTATAAAGTTATGTTTCTAACCTTTTGACTAAACTTTACTTATGCTATCTGAAAGCCATGACCTGTCCAGTCCACAGAACTTTTACATTTTTCCAAGGATCATTTCCATATGTACTGTAGATAAATATATGGTATAACACTTATGCCTTCCCTTCTGCAGAAGTTTTAGTAACCTTTTTTCCATAACTATGATCTCCAATGTTACTTTGCCTTCCATTTTGCAAATCCTCTTCACTTCTAAAATGTCTTATGTTTATGGAATGGGCCCGAAATGTACACTGCGCCAGGTCTTTATGGAAGTGTGAAATAACATCTAACTATTTAGAATCATAGCTACCCAGTACAGTATCTTGTTGACTTTGAATGGTGCAAACTCACATTGGATGCTATAATACGATTCATCATTAAAGTTACTTCAAAATCCTTTACCCTTGTCCGTGCAATAAAATCACCTATACAAGGGGAAAGAGCCAGGTTTATTTTTGATCCAAAATGTAAATCCTTGATCTCTTTTGCCTTTTTAATTTTTGTAAATAGATAATTTAATTTCAATTAGAGATTGGGCATTATTATGTGTAGATATGCCTTTAATATTAAGAAAAAATCCAGATGAATGTTTATAAAGGGAACCTGTCACCAAAAACCCATGTACCCACAGTCACTAAACATTATCCCCAAACAATTTTTGTAAAATTTCTGCGTTTTTGGTTAAAAATATAAATTAGATCAAAGTTTACTTGGCTCCTTACCAGCTAGCTTCCTTAGTCCCTGGGACATGTGGAGCAAGAGTCCCCCCCTCTCCAACTCCAGAAAATGCTTTTCTTTTTTTGAGCAAAACCACTCGGATCAGGGATTGAACCACATATATTATAGTTACAGCATTCTTAAGGTATGTTTGGATCACAATGTATGAAAACAAATTGTACATTTCTTTTAATGATAGCAATTCATCAATTGTGCTAAATACATTTCAAGTTTGCTCATAAGTTTATAGTAATAGTGACATTTATATAATACATATGGTATAGTTCTTTACAGATAAAACTCTACTGAACAACGTTTCGGAATTGGTATTTGGCACTACCATTACTAAATGTGACTTTAGTGAAAAGTAAACAATGTTGGGGAAAGAGGCATACTCTGGTGTCTCCTAAGCAAGGCAAGATTAAGGGAGGTAGAGGCCCTGGGTGCAAATTTGGTGGGGCCCCCACTGAATGTAGCCAATACAGTGGTACACATTGCTATTCTAAATTACAATTAATATTATAAACTTTCTCCTACTTACATGTTATCCTGGGCTAGCAGGCCCAGTGGGAGTGGTGGTAGTACTGACTACTAGTCCTAGTCACCACTCCAGTCTCATGCACCACTGCTTCCCTGAGAGTTCTCTCTCTCCTCCTCTAACAGATCTGTGAGGAGGTAAACACTGGCACGGCCTTGGCTGACAACCAGTTTAGCCAATCAGTGTTAGGTACTAAAGGGGATGATCAGGTGTCACTCTGAATGCAGTGCAGCTCCTGAAAAGCATGCTGCATGCCGAATGTGATTGAATATGGCTGGGCGGCACACCCAGTGAGTCACCATCACATCTTGGAGACAGGCATATGTGCGGCGTGGTGACATCAGTCCTAGAGACAGTCAGCTTTAAGTTAGCAAAAGTTAGATTGAGAGGGGCCCTGGGGCACGTGCCCCTGGAGCCCTCCCTATAATCTGCCCTGCTTATAAGTCTTGGTCTGTATTCATGTAAGTTGTGCCTCTGGGGGGAGGGCTTTTGGAACTTTCCCTCCATGACAGTGGAGTCATTCAGGTGTTCTGCAAAGAAACATTTTTAAGGTATCACAACCCTTTTAGCCTATCAATCATAGAAGTAACCACTAGACTGACTGAAATACAGATGGCATATTCAAGAGTTGGAAAACTGTATTTGTCCTGAATGGCTTGTCCGTATCCTTTACTTTAGAATATCCACAGAATATTTTGTCAATTTCTTAGACTATACAAGTCTCACCTTATCATGGGAACAGGTGTAAATGGAGAACTGGACAAGTATGTATAAACTTTTCTTTCACTTTTAAAGGATTTTAACGAAGCGTTGATATTTTTACATTTAAAGAGAAGTGAATGGAGAGATATCCTGTGATGTTTGTGGGCTCCATTATATTCAATGCATTGTAATAAAACATTGGTCTATCACCACATACTTAAATTTTATTGCCTGTCAATGTCCATAACAAACATGACGATTTGCACTGGATGGGTGCATGTAAGTATTAAGTGCATTACTGAATCCCCAGGCAGACAAGGGAGTTTTAGACACACCTGGCTGCCTTCCAGCTCTGTCCTTAGTAGTATTTTTTCCCTGTAAGCTTAACAAGGAATAAGCCTTTACAAATCCAAAGGAAATCACATTTACATCCTACACTGAAATATTTGGACTTGTAAAACATGATATTGCATCAGTCAGGCGCTTTATTAAGTTTGAAGGAGTAGATTGCATTTCTTCACTCTTTTCAGAGGATTTCCTGAAAATGTTGGTTTTAGGTTTTTATAAAAAGGAATTTCAACAAGGTATTTTCATAACCAAATACATAAATCTGATACAACTGGATATCATGACATTTAAGAACTGATTTTTAAGATGGTGGCGAAATAATCATGTAGATAGACAAATAGATCTATTGGTACATGACTTGAACATTAATTGGCATTAAGGATTTATATGTGTGTATATATATATATTTATATACATACACACATATATATATATATATATATATATATATATATATATATATATATATATTCACATACACATTACTCTCACATGCTGTACATATACATACACACTATTATTCTGTTACCTCTCCTGCTGTTAGCTGGACCTGGTCAGGCTGATAGTGTGCGGAACATCAAATCCTGGATCATTGGATAACAGTGGAGCAGAACTTTTAGCTTTAGGGTAAAGCAAGTTGAGCAGAGAAAGCTTCTGCACAGGGAGACCGGGACTGGTAGGTGGGGTCTGGATCTTGAGCAGAGGAAGCTGCACTACTAGTAGTAGTAGTGTAGTAGTAGTGACGGCTGTACTGTATAACTGGACATAAGTAGTGTGGAGTGAGGATACCCTCCGTATCCGTAATTATGAACAAAATCAGAATGAAAGCTAAATCCAACCCTTTACTAATTATAACGTGGAAAATCTGGAATAGGATATGGTTATATATCCTTTGATAATGACATTTAGTTGAGTTGACCATAAGAATCACTTTTTATTGCAAAGAAGAATATATCTTATTTGTGAGGTCTAAAAAATATAAAAAGTGCAGTTATATAAAAAGTATAGTTTATTGTCAATGTAAGGTTAGTGGAAGGTGTCATTGGATTTACACATACTGTACACATATTTTCTGAATGGCCGTTTTGCGCATGACTTGGTTTTTATTAGAATGGCTTATCTAAAGTCAGAGGTCATTTCAGCTTATCATTGTGTGTGACTAGAGGACCGTGCAGTATATCAGTAGTCTGAATAATGGCATGGTGCTTTATATTCACTTGTCTCATCTTCAATATTGCAGCTCATTCCCTTCATGCTCATGTGAAGTCATCATCAGCTACAAATATCCTTCTTTTAAGATTTTTCATCAATTGGACACAAAATAACATATAAGCCTAAAATAATACTTTTTTGTTGTAATGTGTGAATTTCTGGTAATGTAGCTTATTTATGTACAGTATTTTTACCTTTAGAGAGGTGGGGTGACCAATAAACATTATGGGGCACATTTACTTAGCCATCCGCTGGAGTTCACAGAAAGTGCATTGTCCGATCATAATGCACTGTGCCGTGATTCACGAAGATCGTGCTCCAGATATCCTGCACGTGTCGCTTCCCCGCTCAGGTCCGACGGAGTTCACCATCATTTTAGTGGTGCATGTAAGTGCTTGGGCTACCAACACAATTTGAAAATTAAATTTTGCATGTGCCAAAATCCCAGCGCAATCCCCAAAAAAGGCGCACAGTTCGATTAAATTGAGCAGCGCGACCCTTAGTAAATGATCCCCTATATCTTCTAATTGTATGTATTTCTCATCACATTCACTACACTAAGTAAAAATACTTATATTTCAATAAACATTTCAAACATTTTAATAAACATTTACTTAAGGATTGATATAAATTATGCTTATATCTTCTTTGTTTTATGTATATGAGAAAAGGGAAGAGAGTTTGTTTTTAACTTAACTTTTTCAAATGTTTGAAGATAATTATAAAATAATTTCACAATATTTTTATCCAAAGTTATCTAAACCCATCAACAATTTAGAGGCATGATCAACATCGATGACGTTATCGATGTATTATGTGAAAGCTTAGTATGAGCTATATAATACTGATGCCCAGCTGCATTACTGCATTGAGCACTAACTATAGGAGCCATTTATTCACCTTCAAATACTGGCGGAAATGTATTTTTTCCTCTTGCTGTTCCTCTTGCGCCTTATTTATGAAACACTAGCCCACAATATTGGTGCTTTAATGACATTCATGACATTTTTTGGGTGGGGGTGGGCGCAAAATTCTGGCGCCACTTGTTAATCCGCTTCTGGCACTTCTACTTTTCCGACTCGTATTGTGGTGTGATTTTTGATGCACAATTAGAGCAGCTAAAATCTGGTGAGCTTGTTCATGAATGGGGAGACAGTTCTTAACTTTTTTGTTTGTGCACCAAATCATTAATCTCCCTTCCACAAACATTCCACTGAAAGCACGCTCCCTGCACCACCCTTCGCACAAAATAATAAATGCCTGCCTATATGTTTAGTGTCATGAGATATACTGGGCCGAGAAGAAGGGGTTAAAGGCATGTTCACAGGCACACGGAGACCTTGCTGCACATTCACAGATCATCTGCAACAAAATCTTCACTGCAGGTGAAACACATGGTGAAACACTGCATCACCCTTGTCAGTCTAAGTAGAAATGTCTCCAGCATATGAATGAGTTATGTAAACTGTGTACTACAAACCATTTCAAATTGTGCAGAAAATCTGCCATATGCGCATTCAACCTAAAGCGTTTCCACTGCAGAACCTTAAAGTATTTGAAATGGAGAGAAGATAATACTCCCCTCCTCTTAATCCACTATTGATTGGTGACAGGGGACTGTGTGTGATTTTAGCAATTTACCGTCACTTTTGAACCTTTAAGAGCCAACCCCTCGTGTTCTGGCCATTGAAATACAAGAGCACGAAGAAGAGATTTGTCAAAAGTATTGAGCATCTTAACTTCCCTTCTGTCACTGCTAAGAATTTATCATCACCTTTACACTTGTCAGGAGACGGGATAACACAGAAAGCTTGATTGAAATTCTCTCCACAATCCAATATCCTTGCAGTCATCTGATTAGATTGTGGGGGACTTTTACTCACTTGTGGCCATGTCTGAGCGCAGCTGTACTTCCCTCATGCATAGGCAAGACACCGCAGAACTCCATAGAAACAAGCAAATACATCGCTGGCTCAGTTAATTGTGAGCAACACAGGCAGAGGACAGAGAAGGAGAGGGTCTATCCACTGCATGGTAAGCCTTGTTTACAAAACTTCTCTTAAAAATGCAGAAAAACAGAGTTATGATGTGCCAACATTAGCCCACGTAATCCTCTTATTTCTTAGTATTTTGGAGCTTTTTGTAAGATTTGAGCTGTGCACCACTAAATCTCCTAGCATGTGTATCTAGAGGCTTTACCTGTCATGCTGTCTTCTTCCAGTGGATAAGAGGACTTGTAGGTGACTTATCTTAGCCTTCTTTTAACTGGAATATTGTAAAGAAATACTTAAGTTCTTGAGTTTTGCTCAAGTTGGCAGCATGAAATAAATTATTTAGGTCTATGTTGTAATGCTTTTACATTTATGTGCTGTTATAGAAGGGATAGAACTTGCCATGACAAACATAGCGATATCTGATTTCTAAATTATGCAAATTATATCCGATATTTTGGGGTTTCACCGCCATGGAGATATCTTTGTGTTGCTTCATCTGACATTCTTAAAATGGGGGGAAAGTTTTTGTCTTGAGTTTAATTCTTAACTTTGTATAACATTGAATCCCCGTTTTGCTTGCTCTGTGTGACCTGGTTACCTGTGTTCTACCTCACCTGTCCATCAAATCTACCTCACCTGTCCATCAATACCTGTAGTGTTTTGCTGCAGATTGAACCTTGATGGCACAGGTGATCCCTAGAAAACACTGTAGTAGGAGACCTTATCACTTGGATACCTTTTGTTGTGGTCAATGGTTTTAATTCATTAATTGGGGGAAATTTGTCATTAAGAAGGCTCCTTTTGACAGTTCTATACAGCTCTGCTGCCATCAGATTCATTAATGTGGCTTTGGCCCTTGATAAATCTGTTAGCAGTGTCCCTATGCTATGTGTGTTCTTTGCGACAATGCCATAAAAAAATCGCAAAAATCCATTCGAAGTCAAAGAACATAGTCCGGGGTCGGGACTGCAGACAAATTGCACCAAAACAGAAAGTTGCAATACATGAATTCATTCCTACTGTGAAAAGTCTATGCAAGTTTAATGAATTTGGTGCAAGCACGGTCTTTGTCAAAGTGACCTTTTATTGTGCTATGTTCATTTGGCGCAATGTAAAGATGCAAAACAGCATTTGTTCCCCAACTGTGTCAAGACAACGCTGCATAGTCAAAAACAATGATACATCCCCCTATCATATATATATCTATAAATTAAAGCCAAAGACCTGATATTGTAAGAGTAGTTTGGTAACAGAACTCTGGAAATACCCTTGAATATGGTGGTACCCAATGTGAATCTTTTTTTGTATAAATATTTTTTATGTTTACTGGGATACTTACTTATTAAGCTGCATGTATGTATGTATTTATGGTATTTTATTGTTATTATTAGAACACTATAAATCCATGCCACTTCACTTCTTAAAAAGGCATTTACATGCATAGTATAATGTAGAAACACAAAGAAATAAGTCACTGAAACTTGTAGAAGTACTATCAGACATTGCAGAGAAATGCTGAAAATAGGTTGTCGATGCGTTTATGGGTTTTAAGCATTGTTATTTTATGGAGGATACATCTATTTATTCTAGTCAAAACTCTTTGAGGACTGTGGATCTTTCTTAGGAAGGTTCACCACAGTGAAGTTGTGTCAACCCGTAACAGCAGTTACGCCTTTTAAAAAAAAATCTTCAAATCTGTAATTGTCAATGTAGGAGGATACAAACAAACAATAGCTTTATCCTATGCATTTAAGCAATTCATCCTTAATCATGACTGATTTGCAAGTTTTTATTATTTTTTTATCATTTTATTAACTTTTAGCAAAAACATAACAATTAAGTTTTTAGATCTTGCTAAAGTAGGATCATTAATGTTATGACTCAAAATATAGGCTGCCATACATCATTCCTACTAGCGGTATTCTCTTCCAGCATAAATAACGCAATATTACCCGGTACCCTATGCATTCTTGTGGGGGTCAATGCATGTGATTTAAAAACAATTGCCAGCCTTGCTATTGTCTACATTTCCGGTACAGCCTGCCAACTAGTTTTATCATACACACGCTTACCACTGCCAGGCGCACTATGTACAGGCATCATCAGGCTGCAAACATCTAGTGATTTGCATGTCACTTTGTGATAAAGGGTCCCAAGAAGGATTTTACTATGGCTCCAGCCTTTTCTACTGTAGTTCCACCTTTGATTCTCAGTCAACATCCTATTTAAATAGATTGTATTTCCTAGTAGCAGCATTTTTTATTCCATGTCGGTTACTGGGAGGCAGGAAAAAAATCCCCAAATCAAAGAGATTGTAGAAAAAAATGCAAAAAAACACATTTTCTTGAAGACACAGTTTTTACACTCTAATTGACACCTTGTTATTCTTATCATCAGTACGATGGCGTGGATACCAAATTTATTAGAATAAAAAAATGAAAAATCTTCATTTTGCCCTATTCTGACACAAATAACTTTTTCATACTTGCTGGACATTTTCATTGCTACTATTGACCTTTATGATCAGTTTCTATTAAATTATTTGTGTTGTAAAATTGCGAAAAAGTGGCGTTTCAAACATTTGGATGCTATTTTCCATAATGGAAATCAACATTTTTATATGTTGATACCTAAAATGTTTATGATTTTGTTTGTTTATTTATTTTTATGTCAGTTCTAGGGAAAGGGGATATTTAGAATTCTTCTTTATTTTTTAATTATTTTTGTAATCCTTTTTATTACTACTATTAAGACCGCCAAGGGTTCTTTAACTGTTGGGGGTCTACTCACTCGTCCGACATACTGTTATAGATCCTGCTGAGTGAAAGTGCCTGGAGTCTTATACAGACTCCAGGCTGCCATGGGAACAGATCATCGCTCCTTGATGATGTCACGAGGACCCATTCAAGATGACCCTATCCACGTGCTGCCAGCATTTAGTGTCAGCAGGTAAATGGTTCACAGCCAAGATTGGTGCTGGCTGGGTGTCACCAATGAATGTTGGCTGCAAGTGACTCCTGTTCATACATCCTTAATGGCATTATAACGTAAATGCGTTAAGAGGTTAAAGAGAGACAAACCTTTGAAGCAAACGAAATGAATAGAGAGGGTGATAATAGTAAACTCTGCAATGTAGAAAATCATTAGAATTTTTTTAGAAGCTTCCCCTTATCTATCAGCTGTCATGAGTATGGGAGGGATAGCTGATTTATACACACCTCTCAAATTAGGAAGAAAGGGTGAAACACAGAGTTTACTATTATCTTAGGCGCTTTTAATTTTCTGCAACCTAAGTTTGGTTGCTTTTTAAAATGTTGTCTTTTTTTTTCTTTTTGTTTTGTAGGGTGAAGGGTCCCTTTAGAACTACTAGATATATGCATGTTTCTACAATTTTTATCTGCAATACGTTTTAGAATGTGTTCTGGAAGCTTTTGTATTATTCATTTCTATTTAGCAGGGTACATTTATCTACATGCATAAGCAATCAATGTCAACTTGATTTAGGCAGCAATAGACAATGTGCAACAAATGGGTTAAAATTCCCATTTCTCTGTCTCATCATTAAGAACCTAATAATTCATTTTGTTTGCTGGCTGAGGAACTTTTCAAGGTAAGTACTATGCTTACAATACAGTCAGACAATACAGGGTAATAAAGGCATCTGTGTCTGAGAAGATAGCGCTGCCTTTTCTCTCTGAGCGGAGACCAGTGCTCAATTACAGTCATAGATTTCATTATTGCTGCACACATGGTTTAGAGACAGAGACATCCTGTCCTTCTGAGAATAGGATTTACCATCAGACTATTGAGAATGACTGCACAGGTTAAACATATTAATTCTCCTGCTGCCCAAAGTACATGCCCCTTGTAAAACACTGACATTTGGTTAATTAACAGATTTTCAATCATATTCTTCACCAGTTGTTGTTCCAATCTGAGTGCTTCACACACACACACACATATATATATATATATATATATATATATATATATATATATATATATATATATTATATATATATATATGTGTGTGCGGTTTCAATGAATTAAATTTTTTCCCTTCCTGTCTGCTGTGGAATTGCAGAAGTTCTTAGACACAATCCAGGTCCAGCTCATGGTTCAGCACAATTTTAAAACATGATGTTTTAAACATGCCTGAAATGTGTTGACCTTATTTGTACGCTATTGTGGATGTTTTAAACCTGCGCTAATAAATTCCACATGCGCTGGACCTGGATTGTGTCTATGTACCTTGCAACTTTGGCAGTAAGGTGGACAATGCTCGTGCTGGAGTAATGAACACAGAGGGCTGCGGAGCTGGATTTTGCATATATAGGTATAATATATAGGTATAATAGAAGTATGGGGGGGTTGTTAGTGGACAACCAGAACTGCGGACCACTCATTTTGCTGCTACTAGCAGATGTGTGATCAGGTTGAATTACTAAGAATGTAGGAATCTGCATGAATGTAGCAATTCCCCATGAGCTGGACCTGGATTGTTTCTATGTACCTTGCAATCTTGGCAGTAAGGTGGATCATGCTCGCGCTGGAGTAATGAATACAGAGGGCTGGGCAGCTGGATTTTGTATATATTGCTATAATAGAAGTAAGGGGGGAGGGGTTAGTGGACCTCCAGGTTGAATTACTAAGAATATAGGAATCTGCACTAAAAGTGCTCTGCCCGTGTATAATGCTTGGTGCGCCAGATTCATTAAGAACGTGCACCAGGAATCATGAATCTGGTGCTTCCCTGCACTGGCCAGACAGAGTTCGCCACCTTTTTTTGGTGCACCTTTAACATAAAGCGTGCAACAGGCTTTGCATGATAAATATGGTGCATGGTCCGACTGAGCACCGGAACGCCCCGTATTTGTGTTGCATGATGCCTAGTGCAGATGTGCTACAAAACGGCCAATATTTAAAGTTTTACACACCAGATTTCTGGCATATGTTAGAGAAATTCCTCTGCTAAGGATCAGCTTTCCCCACTCTCCTTTCCTCAGAAACATTCTCACATACAGAGGAAGCAGCTGTCTTCATAGACTCCAGCTACTGCGAAAGTCAGAACTGAGGTGAGAGGAGGATATATATATGTATATACACACATATGTTTGTCTGCATGAGGCCTTACCAGGAGACCTGGAACAACTGCTTAGTAGTGATGATACATTAGCTTATGAGCTGCTCAGGTCTGTTGCTGTCTATAACTACACTATAAACCATATCACTGAATACGAAAGAAAAGGCAGACATGGACTGAACATAAAAACATTAAAAGAAAAGTAATATCTGGTTTTAATAAATAAAAAGAAAATGTGTGACACATTCCCTTTTATCTAGTTAACTCAGGCAGTGGTTGCTTTATGTAAGTGCATTCAGAACATTTGTTTGTGTGTCTCTGAATAATTTAACATACATTGAAGAATGAATGGGCACAGTATTTGCTGTAAGGATCCATCCTATCCACAGTTATCATTTGTTGACAGGAGCTACTCCTTTGGCATAAATGTGTAATGAGCAGGAGAAAAGAAATGCTTCTGACACAGTCACAACATTAGATAGTGTTCTGGAAGTATAACTACGTTAGATGTACCCAGTCATAAAACCATTGCAATACATGACATGGTTATTAGTAATCCACGGGCAAGCACTACTGTTCTTCATTTATATTTTACATGTTGAGCAACCCACCAGGTACAGCACTATATACCATTAGGTACTCCACCCGGTAAGTTCTAAAATCAGTTGTCTCTGTTTATTTCCCATCGGTGATGTGTGATGATAATTCATGTAAATCAATTTTCATTACAATTTCCATTTAAGCATGTGTATGGATTTATTCAAAGGAAATCTACCATAAAAATCTATCATGATAAACTAATGCCTCTTACTCACAGACCCAGGCACAGTGAGTGTGGTAATTTACTTATATCTGTTACCATGGCCTTCTTCCTTCTAAAATCAACTTTAAAAATTATGCTAATGAGCCTGAGGGGCTACCCTATGCCCTCTGTGATCTGGCTTCATTGATTGTTAGACTGTCTCACTCTCCCCCTTGATCCATTAGCACAGATAATGCAGCAGGAAGTGCTCACTGTACAAGGGCTGAGTGAGCAGGGAAAAGGATGAGACAGTCTGTAAATCAGATCACTGAAAGACATAGTGTAGCCCCTCAGACTCATTAGCATAATTATAAAAGCTGATAAAGATAAAAGGCGACCATAGACGATTACCACAGCCATGGTACCTTCATCTATGCGCAGGTGTCTATAGTTTATTGTGATGGATTTTCATGGTTTGATTTCCTTCCACCATATTTTCATGGCCCAATGCTGTAGTATAATCCACAAAATCAACTTTGAAGTGAGTTTTCAAATGGTTGTATAAAGACACGGAAGTGGAGCTCTCCCTATCTCAGGACACCCCTTAGCTTCGTTATCATCCCCTAGTGATGATAACCCAATAAAAATAATTTTCAGCCCTTTACTTTACAATTTTACTCAGGTTTATTGTTGTAGCTCCTATCACTCCCTAGGCTGGTCAGTGCAAAATCCCTCTAAGGGGACAATTTTAATCCATCTAGTTCTGTGAGTTGAAAATGTGGTTAGATTATCAGGGTACAATATTTATATGCACTTGCATTTAGCTACTAAACATTGTACTAGTATCTGACACATAGAAAGAGAGATAAGACAGATCAGAGATGATGAGATCCATGAGATGCCTATTACACACAATAACTTAGTCAACTCTCCTACATCTCTGCTATTCCACAACACACTGCTAGATCTGCTGTGCCTTGTCTGTAGCTTGTAGTTCTCCTCATGCTGCTGTCAACAGGAAGTCAGTGTCTAGGTTTCAGTAAAAGCTCCATCCTGGAATGCAAGGGGAGAGACTAGTGGCAGAGAGAGATCGAAACCCGAGCACCACGGCCGACAGGCAAAAAAACAAGACGGCTTCTCCGACCCCGAGTCAGAAGTTACAGGGTCGGGTCTATGGGGCAACTGAAATTGTGCAACTGAAAGCATCCAGAGATTCATCAGAGGGTAATAGTGGCCAACGTGTGTGATGACTATCTCTTTACAAAGCTGTGGCACCAATGTATTCAAAACATTTAACTTTAATTAATGATTTGATGTGAATTTAATCAACTGAACATCTGCTGGTAAGATTACATCTTACTATCATTGCTGCCGATTACATATGAAATATTTATTCTATTCTTATTTAATGGTAAGAATTACATGTTAAAATTACTATACACAATAAAAAGAAATTTTATTGTGCCTGGAAGCTGCAAGGTTGTCAGATACTGTATGTCCAGAATGACAAGGAATTGTCATAGGAATACCTCAAATTCTGCTTATACCTGAGTATAACATGTCAATTAAACACAGGCACCAAGATTGCAATGACAGCTCATTAAGTTGAGAGTACTGCCGCATCTCCTGCTTAAATAGAGCATTATCTAGACAACAATACAATATACTTCAGTCAATTTCTCCTAAAGGTCATGTCTCGTTTCCAGTGGGTAGATACAAAATAACGGCTGTCAGGATTCACCAAGGGTGTTCCTAGGATTGATGAAGACATCCAGGAATATTTTGTAGGCTTTGATTACGGTGCCCAACTACAAATCATTCTGATGACTATTGAGACTTAATTACCCACAGCAGTAACTAGAGACAACAGAGGATTGCAGCTGTGCCATTAGCCACTGAGACTGGGCAGTGTGTGTTGGGGCTGGAAAATGGAAAAATAGCAAAAAAGAAATAATATAAATTAATAGAATATGGTCAGCTAGTTTGATTGGTAACCTACAGTCGTACCTACCATCGTAATACTAGATATTAATAGGGGTAAAATCTAATGCACACCACTGGTGTCCACCTCCATCTCTAATATACTTACATTTTTGCTATGAGTTATCATTGTCCTTTTTAAAATAGAATTGTTAGTTGTCGATCACAAACTAATATAATGTCCACCCATGACACTGAACATTGTTTCCCTATGTCTAAAGCAACAGCCTATTCCACCACATTGTTACACATCTGTGTGGTGACATAACCACTAAACATCCAGCATTAACCTCCATTGACTGTAGTGGATGGCTATGAAAACTGTGCTCTCTGGTCTCTAGATCATTAGTCATTGGAGGTTGAAGATAGAGATGCCAGGTCACAGGAACTTCCGTCAAGAGCTATGGAAGTTACAAAATGACAATGAGGACCAATGAGTGGCACCTGGATAGACGCTATGGTAGTAAATAACTGTACGTGCTGTTAACAACATAATACTACTTCACTGTTAACATACTATTTTTTGTATGTGCACTCCAAAAAGATAGGACTAACCAAGTACTTTATCTATTCTGTTAGTAAGGACCTGAAATTTCTAAGTACCCTTCTGCAGGTAGTGAAGGTGCAGGAAGACAAGTGAATATGCATATAGTGCAGCCCATTAATCCAATTATTGAGGCACATTTATCATAATTGTGGCATTGTACTGCCTGCTTTTTTGTTGGCTTTTGTAAAGATTCCTCTTGATTAGTGGCATAACTTGAAGCTGATTGGCCCAGTGCAAAGTCTGTGCCAGGCCTCGAATATAATGTATGGCATTTGAGTCTTCTCAAATGGGAAAAGTGACAATTTATGGGCCTCCTAAGCTTGTTTCTTGGTCCTGGTTCTGACTGCACCCTCTCCACCCCTTATGTTATCTCCCTCTATGTGTGGCTCCGGTCTTCAGTGATTTAGTAACTTTTTAAAATAAAAGTTGAAAAAAGTCGCAATCAGCATTAAATCTAATTTCTACGCCTGGTCAGGAGCAGTGTGTGTTTGTGCCAAAATGTGCTTCTTTTTTGCTACTTTTTCAAAAAGTTACACCTTTCACATCATGGATTTCGGTGATAAGATTGCCGAAATCTAGACAATGAGGCACATGTACTTTTGTTTGGGCTTTGTGCTCCTGTCTTATTTTTTCATTTTCTTGTGTTTTTCTGGTCAGATGTATCTTTAATACATTTGATTTTGCAACTTTTTGAACACAAGTCACAAAAAAGGTGCAAACACCTTTCCTATGCCTGACATTAGATGGAATGGATTTGCTACTTTTTTTGTGTTTTTTTGCGACTTTTTACAAAAAGTTGCAACTTTAACATCTGGAATCAAGTGATAACTCAGGGAATGCTGAAAACTTTGAAGGGTGGTTGTCTTAGCTGCAAAAAAAGTTGGGGGAAAAAAAAGCCACAACAAAGGTACAGTTGCCCCCTGATTGTCTAAGGCACAATAAAAAGTCACAAAAGTGCACATGTGCCATGAAAAGTTGCAAAAAAAGAAAAAAAAGGCAAGCTAAGTTTGATACATGTACCCCATTGAAACACATTTGTTCCAATAGACATCAGTGCAAACCAACCATCACCCCTAAAGCCATAAGATTTTGGTAAGTAACCGGTGGATTTCTAAGGGGGAGCAATTGAATATGGCCACTATCAAAGTTTCCTTGCTAATTAAACTGCTAGATACAGTAAAGTACATAGAACAAAGTAGTCAGTTAAAGGTATCTATGCATTTAGCCAACACTTGTATATAAATCTACTCATTAACCATAACAATCAAATGATATAAAAATTCTTCCACTATGGTGTCATAACAGATGCCCTTTAATGACCAGGGTTGGGTATAATGGCTGTTACCTTATCACATGCAAATGCTCCGAAATGGAGCTAATAATAGTAGCTAACTACCAGATTACAGAAATGAATTGGATCATATATCTTCTTTTTTTCCACAGACATTGTATAAATCAGTCTTCCATATTAACTTAAATTTTTCCACTTGTTTTTTTTTGTGTTCCACATTACATGGAACACTATTTACATTTGCTCTTTGCAACTGTGTTTATTTAAAGTTGTTATTGTTCTTTTTAGACATAAGTTCATGTTTTGTTCATAAAATCCTGGCCTGCCCCAAGGCACCATCTGAGCATTGCTGATGAGTGTGGCAAAGGGTAGAGTGGAAATGTGTGTTCTCCGCATCCTACATTTTCCCTAGGACCAGTGAGAGGTAACCTTTACCCTGAAAGCTATTACTGAACCATTGTTGAGCTAGAATTTTTATCACTTTCATGCAGCCCAGCACACTAACACTGTAATATTTTCCTTGCAGGAGTTTTAACACTGCTGCTTGTAAAGGCTCAGTAGGCAAATAGATAGGAAATGATTATGTATACACATAAAACTCTTTGAGGCAACAATTTCATTGAAAAGTGATCTTATGGGTGCACAGAGGACTCCCTGTATTTTCAAATAAACAAATATACAAAATTGAGAACCAGAAATCTTCAGTCTAAGCAGAAAGGAAAGGCTTCTCAAGAAGGGAGTACGACCAAATAGAAGATCACATATATATATACCATTGTCGCTTGAAAATCGTACGCTCTGTACATCCACCTGCAAACCGTGTTTTAAAGGACAAGAATAATGTTGACTTTTTTTACTTTGGGAGCAGAAATCCAGATCTTCTCTCTTATCCTATGGAGAGGGCCAACATTTTAAAGCATTAAAACTGGATGAACACACACAGAACAGAATTCTGACTCAAATGGTCAGTACACAATACATATAATTAAATTACCAATGCATCACATGACTAAAAGCAAAGAAACCCACATACAAATAATAAATCTCTCCTAGAATCCAATGCAATCCGACCAGGACAGACGACCCCCAACACGTGTTTTGTGTCTATAAATGCATTGTCAGGGGTCTCTAGTTTGGGTTCAAAGGTTGAAACTGTTGATTCTTCATAACAAATAAAGTATATTTCCACTGAAAGCTCATCCTGATAATTTTTTGAATATTCCCTACAAATACCTTATTTTATTATTCTGTTGAGTTTATGGGAATAAGGGAGGTTGAGTTAAACTTCAATATATTAGGCCACTGCAGATAATAAGGGCTTCTTACTGTAAATTAGTTATAGTGGATTTAACATCACATATCATGTCTTGTGCTAGATATATGGATCCATGTTATGGCAGCCATAAATGGTGTGACCTATAATATTTAGCACTTTGAAATGGGGGTGTGGCCTCTCTCCAAAAAGATCCATGCTCCAAAAATACTTCGGACCTGACAGAATGTTGTCCTAGTTTTTCCAAGCCAACTGATAGGAGGTGCAGAGTACAGTCTTATCCTTCACCAGATTTATCATCCAGCACCAGACACGTATATGAATCTGGTGAAGAATAAGACTTTCTTGTCTAACTCTACACTGTCTAACCATAGGGGGCACTTTTCATAAATCTTCCCCGTTGCCTTTTTTTCTCTAACTTTGCAGAAATCACTGCAATCAAATCACAATACAGCGCTGACATGATTATACTGTGCACATGACCTTCCTGTATGTCTTGTATGTTCTACTTGTATTTTGCGTGGTATATGTCCATCTCTCTTTACACAATTTTTCTATGACTCACTGTTTGCAAGTGATCTTATTACTCCTGGACCTATTTACTATTAATAGATACCATTATCTTAAAGTTAAGGCTTGATGTTATTTATGAAGAATTATTTCTTATAGTAGTTATCATGTGAGTTATCATTTTTTTATAGAAAAAAATAAGTTTCAGAATTCCCATTGGGCATTTTGTAATTGCACAGTAAGAACCAGTGATGTTTTGGCAGCTGGGACTGCAGATTTCTTGAGGTTTTGGAAAAAGACAAACTCACTGCCTTCAGTAGGAGTTACAGAAAAAGAAAAATACAGTGGGTTAGCATATTTGTGTAAAAAGATAAGGTTAGTGACCTAGGCTATTTCTGTAACCTCTGACGTTACAAGGCCTGCTACATTGTTTCCATAACTCCTACTTACCTCTATAGGAGCTACAAAAATAGTGTAGAACTTGTAGTGTAGAACTACTTGCAGCAGTTCAGTATCCATTCACATGATTTAATGAATAGAGATTCTGCCTACTGCCCGATTCTATGGGGCTCATGTATCATACTTTCAGCTAGCCAAATTGTCAAATTTTAGCAACTTTTGCAGTTTTTGCACCATTTTTGCGACTTTTAACTCTGTTTTTTTTTTCAAGTATGCCTTGGCTGCACCTTTGTGCAGTGTGCCTCATGTATCATTGTTTTCAGACGGCTCCTGCCTAGCCCTACTTCACCTATGGGTATCACATTCTGGTACGGTAAGACATTACATCTAATGGATTGAGATATTATGTGAAACAATTTAAGGCCAAAATGCTTGTCGGCAAGACATCTCCTACCCGCCACCTAGCATTACTTACCCAGCTGTATGTTTATCTTGATATAAGCCGTAATATGTTCACTAGAGATGAGCGAACATGCTCGTCCGAGCTTGATGCTCGGTCGAGCATTAGGGTACTCGAAACTGCTCGTTGCTCGGACGAATACTTCGCCCGCTCGAGAAAATGGCAGCTCCCGCCGTTTTGCTTTTTGGCGGCCAGAAACAGAGCCAATCACAAGCCAGGAGACTCTGCACTCCACCCAGCATGACGTGGTACCCTTACACGTCGATAGCAGTGGTTGGCTGGCCAGATCAGGTGACCCTGGGATAGACTAGCCGCTGCCCGCGCTGCTCGGATCATTCTGTGTCTGGATGCCGCTAGGGAGAGAGCTGCTGCTGGTCAGGGAAAGCGTTAGGGTGTTCTATTAGCTTACTGTTAGGCAGGAGTGATTCTCAAAGAACCCAACAGCCCTTCTTAGGGCTACAATAACGTTCTACTTTTTTTATTTTAATTTGCATCTAGTACCATTTTGTGAGGAATTAGCAGGGGGACTTGCTACCGTTGTGTTTAGCTCTTAGTGGCACACATATCCATAGCAAAGACCGAAGTGGGAAAATTTAGTAGGGGTTGGATTTCAATTAGGCACTAACTCAGTGTCATCTCATCTGACAGTAGTGTGCTTTGATACTTGGCTAGAAAATAGCCATAGGAGAATACAAAGAGCTTACTTACGCATACAGTAGCGTTCTATATATTTGATTTCTGGTTGATCTGCTGGTGGCTGTACTTTCTGCAGTGCATGTACTAGCCAATTCTGAGCAATTTGTAGTGAGACTTGCGACCGCTGTGTTCTGCGCTTAGTGACGCACATATCCATAGCAAAGACCGAAGTGGGAAAATTTAGTAGGGGTTGGATTTCAATTAGGCACTAACTCAGTGTCATCTCATCTGACAGTAGTGTGCTTTGATACTTGGCTAGAAAATAGCCATAGGAGAATACAAAGAGCTTACTTACGCATACAGTAGCGTTCTATATATTTGATTTCTGGTTGATCTGCTGGTGGCTGTACTTTCTGCAGTGCATGTACTAGCCAATTCTGAGCAATTTGTAGTGAGACTTGCGACCGCTGTGTTCTGCGCTTAGTGACGCACATATCCATAGCAAAGACCGAAGTGGGAAAATTTAGTAGGGGTTGGATTTCAATTAGGCACTAACTCAGTGTCATCTCATCTGACAGTAGTGTGCTTTGATACTTGGCTAGAAAATAGCCATAGGAGAATACAAAGAGCTTACTTACGCATACAGTAGCGTTCTATATATTTGATTTCTGGTTGATCTGCTGGTGGCTGTACTTTCTGCAGTGCATGTACTAGCCAATTCTGAGCAATTTGTAGTGAGACTTGCGACCGCTGTGTTCTGCGCTTAGTGACGCACATATCCATAGCAAAGACCGAAGTGGGAAAATTTAGTAGGGGTTGGATTTCAATTAGGCACTAACTCAGTGTCATCTCATCTGACAGTAGTGTGCTTTGATACTTGGCTAGAAAATAGCCATAGGAGAATACAAAGAGCTTACTTACGCATACAGTAGCGTTCTATATATTTGATTTCTGGTTGATCTGCTGGTGGCTGTACTTTCTGCAGTGCATGTACTAGCCAATTCTGAGCAATATGTAGTGAGACTTGCGACCGCTGTGTTCTGCGCTTAGTGACGCACATATCCATAGCAAAGACCGAAGTGGGAAAATTTAGTAGGGGTTGGATTTCAATTAGGCACTAACTCAGTGTCATCTCATCTGACAGTAGTGTGCTTTGATACTTGGCTAGAAAATAGCCATAGGAGAATACAAAGAGCTTACTTACGCATACAGTAGCGTTCTATATATTTGATTTCTGGTTGATCTGCTGGTGGCTGTACTTTCTGCAGTGCATGTACTAGCCAATTCTGAGCAATTTGTAGTGTGACTTGCGACCGCTGTGTTCTGCGCTTAGTGACGCACATATCCATAGCAAAGACCGAAGTGGGAAAATTTAGTAGGGGTTGGATTTCAATTAGGCACTAACTCAGTGTCATCTCATCTGACAGTAGTGTGCTTTGATACTTGGCTAGAAAATAGCCATAGGAGAATACAAAGAGCTTACTTACGCATACAGTAGCGTTCTATATATTTGATTTCTGGTTGATCTGCTGGTGGCTGTACTTTCCGCAGTGCATGTACTAGCCAATTCTGAGCAATTTGTAGTGAGACTTGCGACCGCTGTGTTCTGCGCTTAGTGACGCACATATCCATAGCAAAGACCGAAGTGGGAAAATTTAGTAGGGGTTGGATTTCAATTAGGCACTAACTCAGTGTCATCTCATCTGACAGTAGTGTGCTTTGATACTTGGCTAGAAAATAGCCATAGGAGAATACAAAGAGCTTACTTACGCATACAGTAGCGTTCTATATATTTGATTTCTGGTTGATCTGCTGGTGGCTGTACTTTCTGCAGTGCATGTACTAGCCAATTCTGAGCAATTTGTAGTGAGACTTGCGACCGCTGTGTTCTGCGCTTAGTGACGCACATATCCATAGCAAAGACCGAAGTGGGAAAATTTAGTAGGGGTTGGATTTCAATTAGGCACTAACTCAGTGTCATCTCATCTGGCATAGTAGTGTGCTTTGATACTTGGCTAGAAAATAGCCATAGGAGAATACAAAGAGCTTACTTACGCATACAGTAGCGTTCTATATATTTGATTTCTGGTTGATCTGCTGGTGGCTGTACTTTCTGCAGTGCATGTACTAGCCAATTCTGAGCAATTTGTAGTGAGACTTGCGACCGCTGTGTTCTGCGCTTAGTGACGCACATATCCATAGCAAAGACCGAAGTGGGAAAATTTAGTAGGGGTTGGATTTCAATTAGGCACTAACTCAGTGTCATCTCATCTGACAGTAGTGTGCTTTGATACTTGGCTAGAAAATAGCCATAGGAGAATACAAAGAGCTTACTTACGCATACAGTAGCGTTCTATATATTTGATTTCTGGTTGATCTGCTGGTGGCTGTACTTTCTGCAGTGCATGTACTAGCCAATTCTGAGCAATTTGTAGTGAGACTTGCGACCGCTGTGTTCTGCGCTTAGTGACGCACATATCCATAGCAAAGACCGAAGTGGGAAAATTTAGTAGGGGTTGGATTTCAATTAGGCACTAACTCAGTGTCATCTCATCTGACAGTAGTGTGCTTTGATACTTGGCTAGAAAATAGCCATAGGAGAATACAAAGAGCTTACTTACGCATACAGTAGCGTTCTATATATTTGATTTCTGGTTGATCTGCTGGTGGCTGTACTTTCTGCAGTGCATGTACTAGCCAATTCTGAGCAATTTGTAGTGAGACTTGCGACCGCTGTGTTCTGCGCTTAGTGACGCACATATCCATAGCAAAGACCGAAGTGGGAAAATTTAGTAGGGGTTGGATTTCAATTAGGCACTAACTCAGTGTCATCTCATCTGACAGTAGTGTGCTTTGATACTTGGCTAGAAAATAGCCATAGGAGAATACAAAGAGCTTACTTACGCATACAGTAGCGTTCTATATATTTGATTTCTGGTTGATCTGCTGGTGGCTGTACTTTCTGCAGTGCATGTACTAGCCAATTCTGAGCAATTTGTAGTGAGACTTGCGACCGCTGTGTTCTGCGCTTAGTGACGCACATATCCATAGCAAAGACCGAAGTGGGAAAATTTAGTAGGGGTTGGATTTCAATTAGGCACTAACTCAGTGTCATCTCATCTGACAGTAGTGTGCTTTGATACTTGGCTAGAAAATAGCCATAGGAGAATACAAAGAGCTTACTTACGCATACAGTAGCGTTCTATATATTTGATTTCTGGTTGATCTGCTGGTGGCTGTACTTTCTGCAGTGCATGTACTAGCCAATTCTGAGCAATTTGTAGTGAGACTTGCGACCGCTGTGTTCTGCGCTTAGTGACGCACATATCCATAGCAAAGACCGAAGTGGGAAAATTTAGTAGGGGTTGGATTTCAATTAGGCACTAACTCAGTGTCATCTCATCTGGCATAGTAGTGTGCTTTGATACTTGGCTAGAAAATAGCCATAGGAGAATACAAAGAGCTTACTTACGCATACAGTAGCGTTCTATATATTTGATTTCTGGTTGATCTGCTGGTGGCTGTACTTTCTGCAGTGCATGTACTAGCCAATTCTGAGCAATTTGTAGTGAGACTTGCGACCGCTGTGTTCTGCGCTTAGTGACGCACATATCCATAGCAAAGACCGAAGTGGGAAAATTTAGTAGGGGTTGGATTTCAATTAGGCACTAACTCAGTGTCATCTCATCTGACAGTAGTGTGCTTTGATACTTGGCTAGAAAATAGCCATAGGAGAATACAAAGAGCTTACTTACGCATACAGTAGCGTTCTATATATTTGATTTCTGGTTGATCTGCTGGTGGCTGTACTTTCTGCAGTGCATGTACTAGCCAATTCTGAGCAATTTGTAGTGAGACTTGCGACCGCTGTGTTCTGCGCTTAGTGACGCACATATCCATAGCAAAGACCGAAGTGGGAAAATTTAGTAGGGGTTGGATTTCAATTAGGCACTAACTCAGTGTCATCTCATCTGGCATAGTAGTGTGCTTTGATACTTGGCTAGAAAATAGCCATAGCAATAGGATAGCATTGTTTGGTTTTAAAAACTCTTTTAAAAAAAAAACAAAAAAAAGTAAAAAAAAAAATAAAGTTATAACTCTCATTTTAAAAATGTTTAACCCGAGGGCTAGGGGTAGAGGACGAGGGCGGGGACGTGGGCGTCCAACTACTGCAGGGGTCAGAGGCCGTGGTCCTGGGCGGGGTGAGACACCACCTGCTGATGAGGGAGCAGGGGAACGCCGCAGAGCTACACTCCCTAGGTTCATGTCTGAAGTTACTGGGACTCGTGGTAGAGCACTGTTGAGGCCAGAACAGTGCGAACAGGTGATGTCGTGGATTGCTGACAATGCTTCGAGCAATTTGTCCACCACCAGTCAGTCTTCCACGCAGTCCACCCATGTCACCGAAATCGCCACTCCTCCAGCTCCTGCACCTCAGCCTCCTCCCCCCCAGTCTGCCCCCTCCCAGGAAAATTTGGCATTTGAACCGGCATACTCTGAGGAACTGTTTTCTGGACCCTTCCCACAGTCACAAACCACTTGTCCGGTTGCTGCTGAGCAATTTTCCGATGCCCAGGTTTTCCAACAGTCACAGTCTGTGGGTGATGATGACCTTCTTGACGTAGTGGAAGTGTGTAAAGAGGTGTCCGACGATGAGGAGACACGGTTGTCAGACAGTGGGGAAGTTGTTGTCAGGGCAGGAAGTCCGAGGGGGGAGCAGACTGAGGGATCGGAGGATGATGAGGTGACAGACCCAAGCTGGGTTGAGAGGCCGGGTGAACACAGTGCTTCTGAGACGGAGGAGAGTCCTCGACCAGAACAGGTTGGAAGAGGCAGTGGTGGGGCCAGACGGAGAGGCAGGGCCAGAGCTGGTGCATCAGCGCCAAATGTGTCAACTAGTGAAGCTCCCGTGGTGAGGGCTCCTGCGGCGAGGGCTAGATCTTCAGAAGTCTGGAGGTTCTTTAAGGAAACACCGGATGACCGACGGACTGTGGTGTGCAACATTTGCCAAACCAGGCTCAGCAGGGGTTCCACCACTACTAGCTTAACTACCACCAGTATGCGCAGGCATATGAATGCTAAACACCCCACTCAGTGGCAACAAGCCCGTTCACCTCCGGCCGTGCACACCACTGCTCCTTCCCCTGTGTCAGCTGCTAGTCAGCCCCCTGCCCAGGACCCTGCCACAAAAACCCCATCGTCGCCTCCACGATCCTCCACAGCATCCACCAGCGTTCAGCTCTCCATACCCCAGACGCTGGAGCGGAAACGCAAATATAGTGCAACCCACCCGCACGCCCAAGCCCTTAATGTGCACATCTCCAGATTGCTTAGCCTGGAGATGCTGCCCTATAGGCTAGTAGAGACCGAGGCCTTTCGCAACCTCATGGCGACGGCCGCCCCTCGGTATTCGGTCCCCAGCCGCCACTACTTTTCCCGATGTGCCGTCCCAGCCCTGCACCAGCATGTGTCAGACAACATCATCCGTGCCCTGACCAACGCCGTTTCTGACAAGGTCCACCTGACCACGGACACGTGGACGAGTGCTGCCGGGCAGGGCCACTATATATCGCTGACGGCACATTGGGTTAACTTGGTGGAGGCTGGGACCGAGCCTGACACTGGGGCTGCTCATATACTGCCGACGCCGAGGATTGCGGGGCCTACCTCGGTCCAGGTGTTTCAGGCCTACTATGCCTCCTCCTCCTCCCACCCCTCCTCCACCTCCTCCTCCGAACTACCATCCGTGGGCACGGCGCCATCAGTCGGTAGCTCTAGGCACAGCAGCAGTGCCGTCGCTAAGCGACAGCAGGCGGTGCTCAAACTGCTGAGCCTAGGCGACAAAAGGCACACCGCCCAAGAGCTATTACAGGGCATCACGGCGCAGACTGATCTGTGGCTGGCACCGCTGAACCTCAAGCCGGGAATGGTTGCGTGTGACAACGGCCGTAACCTGGTGGCGGCTCTGCAACTCGGCAGACTGACACATGTGCCATGCCTGGCCCATGTGTTAAATCTGATAGTTCAGCGTTTCCTCAAGACATACCCCAATCTGTCTGATTTGCTCACGAAGGTGCGCCGCATCTGTGCGCATTTCAGGAAACCCAGCCCAGATGCTGCCACTCTCAGGGCAGCGCAGCGCCGCCTCCAACTGCCCGCTCACCGACTGTTGTGCGACGTGCCCACGAGGTGGAATTCAACACTGACCATGTTATCCAGAGTTTACCAGCAGCGCAGAGCGATTGTAGACTGCCAGATGTCAACTTCCACCAGAACTGGTAGTCAGGTCAGTCAGCTTCCTCAAGTCTACAATGAGGAGTGGACGTGGATGTCTGATATCTGTCAGGTGCTGAGTAACTTTGAGGAGTCAACACAGATGGTCAGTGGCGATGCCGCCATCATCAGCCTCACCATCCCGCTGCTTGGCCTGTTGAAAAACTCTCTGGTCAGCATGAAGTCGGAAGCTTTGCGCTCGTCACAAGAGACAGGGGAAGAATATTCCCTTGTTGATAGCCAAAGCACCCTCAGGTCTGTTTCTCAGCGCATATCGGAGGAGGTGGAGGTGGAGGAGGATGAGGAGGAAGAGGAGGAGAATGTTGGTGAGACACAAGAGGGGACCATTGTTGAGTCCTTTACTGTTCAGCGTGTATGGGCAGAAGAAGAGGAGTTGGAGGAGTTGGAGGAGGAGGAAATGGACAGTCAGGCCAGTGAGGGGAGTGAATTCTTACGCGTTGGTACTCTGGCGCATATGGCAGATTTCATGCTAGGCTGCCTATCCCGTGACCCTCGCGTTCAAAGAATTTATTCCAGCACCGATTACTGGGTGTTCACTCTCCTGGACCCACGGTACAAGCAAAATCTTTCCACTCTCATCCCTGCAGAGGAAAGGAGTGTGAGAATGCATGAATACCAGCAGGCCCTGGTGCACAAGCTGAAACAGTATTTCCCTTCTGACAGCGCTAGCGGCAGAGTGCGTAGTTCTGCGGGACAAGTAGCGAGGGAGAGTAGGCGAGCAGGCAGCTTGTCCAGCACTGGCAAGGGTACGCTTTACAAGGCTTTTGCCAGCTTTATGTCACCCCAGCAAGACACTGTCACCTGTCCCCAGTCTCGGCAGAGTAGGGCTGATCTTTACAGAAAGATGGTGAGGGAGTACGTAGCTGACCATACCATCGTCCTAAATGATCACACAGCTCCCTACAACTACTGGGTTTCAAAGCTGGACATGTGGCACGAACTGGCGCTGTACGCCTTGGAGGTTCTTGCCTGCCCTGCCGCTAGCGTCTTGTCCGAGCGGGTTTTCAGTGCAGCTGGTGGCATCATCACCGATAAGCGTACACGCCTGTCGACTGACAGCGCTGACAGGCTGACGCTTATTAAAATGAATAAAGGCTGGATTTCTCAGAATTTCCAATCTCCACCAGGTGAAGGAAGCTCAACCTGAATAATTGATCCACTCCTCCTCCTCCTCATTTTCCTCCTTCTCCTCCTCTTTGTACAGTAAAGCAGAGGAAAATGGCTATTTTTTGACAGGGCCCACTGGCTCTTGCTATAGTACTTCATGCATTTAATTTTTCTGGAGGGCCACCTACCCGGTCCTCTGTTTGAAACAATTTTTGTGAGTGCCACATACAGGCACTCAATCTATTCCATTTTACTGCAGGGCCACCTACCTGCTCCTCTGGTTTGAAACATTTTTGGGACTGCCACATACAGGCACTCAATCTATTCCATTTTACTGGAGGGCCACCTACCTGCTCCTCTGGTTTGAAAAATTTTTGGGACTGCCACATACAGGCACTCAATCTATTCCATTTTACTGCAGGGCCACCTACCTGCTCCTCTGGTTTGAAACATTTTTGGGACTGCCACATACAGGCACTCAATCTATTCCATTTTACTGGAGGGCCACCTACCTGCTCCTCTGGTTTGAAAAATTTTTGGGACTGCCACATACAGGCACTCAATCTATTCCATTTTACTGCAGGGCCACCTACCTACTCCTCTGGTTTGAACCATTTTTGGGACTGCCACATACAGGCACTCAATCTATTCCATTTTACTGGAGGGCCACCTACCTGCTCCTCTGGTTTGAAAAATGTTTGGGACTGCCACATACAGGCACTATCCAAATTAAATTGTCTCCATAGCAGCCTCCACACGTTGTCTCCATTGCTACCTCCAAAAGTCGTCCATATAGCTGCCTCCATACATCGTCCCTTTATCAAACGAGGTGTGTCAGGCAGAAATTTGGGTTGTTTTCATGGATTACACATCAAAGTTGTTAACTTTGTCGCCACCCTGCTGTGTTATCCACAAAATATACTGGCAAACTTTTACCATTTAGGGATATTATTTCAGCGCTTCTTGCGCATCTGTTTACATTCCCCTCACCCGCCATATCCTAAACTTATAAGAACGCTACTACACTTGATCTTATACAAAAGGTTCTTAGAAGTGCTGTTTGGGGAGTAGCCTAGAGACAGGGGCTTGAATTGGCGAAAGCTCGCCTGGCAGCGGAGCGCCAGCTCCATGCGCATCATGCGCTTCTTGCGCATCTGTTTACATTCCCCTCACCCGCCATATCCCAAACTTATAAGAACGCTACTACACTTAACTTGGTGCAGGCTGGGACCGAGTCTGACCCTGGGGCTGGTCATATACTGCCGACGCAGAGAATTGCGGGGCCTACCTCGGTCCAGGTCTCAAAGGCCTACTATACCTCCTCCCACCCCTCCTCCACCTCCTCCTCCTCCGAATTACCATCCGTGGGCATGGCGCCATCAGTCGGTAGCTCTAGGCACAGCAGCAGTGCCGTCGCTAAGCGACAGCAGGCGGTGCTGAAACTGCTGAGCCTAGGCGATAAAAGGCACACCGCCCAAGAGCTATTACAGGGCATTCCACATCAAAGTTGTTAACTTTGTCGCCACCCTGCTGTGTAATCCACAAAATATACTTGCAAACTTTTACCATTTAGGGATATTATTTCAGCGCTTCTTGCGCATCTGTTTACATTCCCCTCACCCGCCATATCCTAAACTTATAAGAACGCTACTACACTTGATCTTATACAAAAGGTTCTTAGAAGTGCTGTTTGGGGAGTAGCCTAGAGACAGGGGCTTGGATTGGCAAAAGCTCGCCTGGCTGCAGAGCGCCAGCTCCATCCCAAGATCCAACTAACATAGTTGCAGCACCTTTAATCTACTACTAGTTCACTGCCTCCATAATAATAATAATAATAATCTTTATTTATATAGCGCCATCATATTCCGTAGCGCTTTACAAATCATAGGAAACAAATACAAATGTATTGTAACAGAGCACAACATTTGTATGGAACAACAGGAGTGAGGTCCCTGCTCGCCAGAGCTTACGGTTTATGAAGATGATGGGGTAACACGAGGTAAAAGAATATTTAACGGTCAAGCCATTCTTCTTAGGGAATAGAACAAAATATAATAAATGGAATTGCTGTCGCTTGAACCACTCAGCCGTCATCTTATATACCAGGTCCAGGGTGAATGGGACTGCAGAGAAGTCTGGTGCCTGTTGGTTGCTGGATAACAGATGGGAGGACGACACAGGACGGGTTAGTAGAAGAGTTAAAACTTCATGCAGTTAATGAGTGTTATAGGCTTGCCTAAAGAAATGGGTTTTAAGAGCACGTTTGAAACTTTGGAGGTTAGGTATTAGTCTGATAGTCCAGGGCAGAGCATTCCATAGAATTGGTGCAGCTCTAGAGAAGTCTTGGAGACGCGAGTGGGAGGTCCGCACTAGGGTAGAGGTTAATCTAAGATCACTGGCGGATCTAAGAGCACGGGTTGGGCGATAGACTGAGATAAGAGAGGAGAGGTAGGGGGGTGCAGCATTATACAGAGCTTTATGGATGAGGGTTATTATTATTTTAAATTGTATTCGAAAGGAGACTGGCAGCCAGTGCAGCGACTGGCATGAACTGTAAGCATACATGGTCCCCTTATCAAACGAGCTGTGTCAGGCAGAATTTTGGGTTGTTTTCATGGCTTCCATGTTAACTTTGTCGCCACCCTGCTGTGTAATCCACAAAATATACTGGCAAACTTTTATCATGTACCGATATTATTTGAGCGCTTCTTGCTCACCTCCTTTGGTTCCTCTCTGACACCCATTGGTTTGAAGCCTGAGTCCAATTAGGGTATGTCGCCATGCCACTCTCTAGCCTGCTGCCGCTGCCTCTGCCTCTGCATGCCGTCCCCTATAGTGTCAGGGTCAATTATTGGATGTTTTACATGCTATCTAGCTTCATTCTGTCACTCTGTCATGGCCATGCTGTTGCCCATAATTTCGGCATAATGGTGCGATTAAGCAGCCTCAGAGGCATCCATGCATGCTGCCCCTGCTGTTTCCTGTCCATTTCCGTGGTGTTTCCATCCTTTTCTGAGGTTCCCAGGTGTTTGGCCAAGCTTCCCTGTGCAGAGCCTTGGTCCCCTTGAAAAATGCTCGAGTCTCCCATTGACTTCAATGGGGTTCGTTATTCGAGACGAGCACTCGAGCATCGGGAAAAGTTCGTCTCGAATAACGAGTACCCGAGCATTTTAGTGTTCGCTCATCTCTAATGTTCACCTTTGTCTTTTGGTGTATCTATTGATTTTTGACACTGTACCTTGTGGTGTTGATCAAGGCGACCTGACTTATCCGCTCTTAAGTGAGTATTACCTTTTTTAACTTTTTTCTAATAAACTTTGGATTTTATGAATAACCTAGGTGCTGTTTTGCTATGAATTTGCTAACGGTAATAGTATTGTGGATATCTTCAGATTTAGGTGATTTTCACCTTAAAGAGAACCCGTCAGGCAAATTAACCCCAAAACTAAATACATTTTCATAAACTGTCATTAGAAAGCATTGTCCCTATTCAGTCATTGTCCCTCTACATGCCTGTTAACTTAAGCAATGAGGTCCTAAAGCTGTATTCAAATTACCTGAGAGATGTCCAATGAGTCATTATCATATTCAGCTGTACAGCTTATTCATGAGTGGGAGGTACAACCACACCCCCCAGTTCAATGTGCTCTATGTGCTTCCGGGTACTGGCGGCCATGACCCCTACAGCCTGTGAGTATGAGATACTCCTATACACATGACAGACAGCCTGTATAATGAAGTGATGTATAATGGTGTAGTGGCTCCTTCATGTGCTTCCTGGTGCTGGTGTCCAGGCCCCTGCAGCTTGTGTGTCTGTATAGGAGAGATACAACAGCTCCAGGCCGCCCTGTTATAGCAGAAAATGTCAGATTCATTTGTAGCCGATGTCTGTGTCTCTCACATGTGTATTAGGAGGACAGAGCATGTCCACATGTGTATTAGGAGGACAGAGCAGATAAAGCACAGACACTAGCAATGCTTTACTATACATTACACACAGACATGAGCAGGGGGAGGAGAGGGGATGGGTAACAAGGGTGACATCACTTTTTCTCTCCTTGTTACCAGCCTCTTTTACATAGTAAAGAGAAGATGATTTTATAATGAATAATGTATGAATTGACTAGATTAATCAACGGGATGGAATCCTTGTGGGCTGCTCCAACAGGTAGTGGTGACAGAAATAGTGACAGAGACCTACTGATTCTTGCATCATCTGCTTGTCTGTCAGAGCCTTGTGACACTGAAACAATTGGTATCCTGACCTAGCATCTACTCCATTCCCTGGGAGGGCTATTTAAACCTTTCCATGCCCTTGTTTGTTCCTGGTTATTGTCTAGTACTTGACAATCTGTTTGTTGCTACCTTTCCTGAGCCTCAACTCACTTGGGTCATAGACCTTTGACTAGTCACTAGGATGCCCCCTTTGCTGGTTGTTTTGGTTCTTTCCAATCTTTGGAATGACACAAGAATGTATCCAAGTTATTCTTCTTAATGCAGTTTATTTCTATGCTTTACAGATTATATTTCCTAGTAAAAGGTTCAATGTCCTGGTCACTTCTTACTGGCAGAAACTTAAGTAATGGAGTCAACTTAGGTCCTTTTCTGACTCACCCTACGTCAAAATCCACTGTTAGGCTTTTAGATTCTGATTTTGGCAGACATTGGGGCACCTTTACTAAGGACCTTGTGTCAGTTTTCTGTCGGACTTACTAAAGTAAGCAGCTCCCAAACCCCTAACCCAGTATTAGCAGTGTTAAATTGCTAGCTTTATCACAACAAACCGATAAAACTAGCAAACACTGCAGCGCCATATCCCTCAGAATGCCGGATCAAGCTTATAGCAGTCTGGTGTATTCATTAGGGGGCGGTCCAAAGTGCTCCCATTTCTGTAACTTCTCTTGTGGACCACCACTCCCACACCATATGGCGGCGGTGATTGCCAGGCTTCATGTGGCATTTGCCGCCTCCTCAGACCACCCCTCATGAATACGCCGGACTGCTATAAGCTTGGTTCAGCATTCTGAGGGTATGGCAGTGCAGTGTTTGCCAGCTTTGTTATTATGTTCCAATAAAGCTAGCAGTTTAATACTGCTTTTACTGGGGTACGGCTAGGGAGCTGCTTACTTTAGTAAGCAGCTCCTAGAGGGTTTAGTCGGGGTGACAGGCACCTCTTTAAAGAAATTCTGTCAGAGGAAATTGACCTAATAAACCCAAACCAGTGTGTTTTAAAGCAGCTCAACCCTTCCAGATCCATGACTCTATCATCCAATTACATATACAATACTGACCATTATACGACCTTATACTACAGAGAATATTTTAAAGCAAAATATTTAAGACCAGGTAATTATAGCTATTGACAAATTGGCAACCTTCAGTTATAAAACAGTGGCCCCTGTTTTGTAGAAGTCCTCTCACTCCAGGCCTGTTAAACACATAACAGGCGCTGTAGGAGCTAGTGTTCTTTCTAATGAAGCATAACATGCCTGGCAGAAAGTGAAATGATCTTGAAAGCTTTAATCTTCCATTTCCCACTTATCCAGTAAATGTATTCTTTTATTACACTGCTATTTCATATTTTATTTACAACTGGCACCATCAAGCACTTGTGATGACTGCACAATCCATTGAACATAACATCATCATAAAATATTATTTCATCAACGAACATTTGACATTTCTGCATAGCTATTTTCATCAACAGCACCTTTCATAGAAATGTATTTCTTGCCTCCCTATATTCAGTGTAGCAAATTTCAGCATATACTACCAACCCATATGTCACAGAGCAGTAAACTGTATATTCTCAGCAGGTGTGTTTATTCTACATTGTGGAGGTCTGGGATTAATTCAATGATCAGCCTTCCTTAGTATAGGTGTATAATATTAGATTGCCAGGGGTCTGATGCCTACACCAAGCAGCTGTTTGGCTGGCTGAAATAATTCTAGAAACTTGGTCACATACATTTAAGTTGAAACAGACGATAAACGGAATGTTTTCCGTTTACCATCAATTCTAGATATTCCTAGATCAGTTCTAGATTCAGTTATCTCATTACGTAATGCAATAGAGTTAAAAAAGCAGACAGAAGCAACACAGTCACCAAGTTAGGAGCCAAACCTGCCTCCAAGTGCTACTGTGAAGGGTGATTTACTACACTAAAATCGATGCCTCTACGGTTTGCAAATATTTTTAGATGAATCCAATGGAATATATCACAATTATAATTCTGTAATTTGTACCATTTATATGATATTTGAGGAAATGGGCTACAGTTAGGGTCAATATATGTCTATGGGTATTTTAAGAAGGGATTTCCTAGGCAGCAGGAAGATAAAGAAAAATAAATTTACTTACAGTGTTAAAGCTACATGTTCTAGCTTCATGTAACTGCTTTTGTGTAAATTCCTGGCTAAGTGGGCATTGCAAGGGCAATGCAAGTTAAGTTTAATATGCAGGACTCCATTAATGCCATTGGAGTCACATCAGGTGAGTTGCAAATATAAGTTTAAGAACTGAACCATTTAGGGATAAGAGCAATGCATTTAATGTTTTTTTATGAAGTATTTATTTTGGGTGGGTTGATTTTAAAGTCAGGTTCCCTTTAAGGAATGCTACAAATTGGAAGTTATATTCCTAATTATCATTGGTTTTGCTGGGCTTTTTGGCATATAAAATTCTCAAAAAAGTAGCATTGAGTTTTTTTTG
Source organism: Engystomops pustulosus (assembly GCF_040894005.1). Lineage (NCBI taxonomy): Eukaryota > Metazoa > Chordata > Amphibia > Anura > Leptodactylidae > Engystomops > Engystomops pustulosus. The sequence goes on along the minus strand of NC_092412.1, from coordinate 192,095,658 downwards.
GACTTTTCACTGCTAAGTCTAGCAATTAGTCTAAGTGAACATTTATTAAAAAACCAAAGCCACTTTAATGAATCTCATGGGCAGCAGAGTTTCAAAAACAGACAATGGGGGATATTTATCCCAGTGGCGCAGAGGCCCTGAAATAATCGCAAATGCTAGCTTATTGCTAGCTTTTGCGAATTATTTTCCCCAATTCGCCAGTGGGGCGTGAAGGGACGTGAAGGGGGGGCGCGGCTGGCCGAGCGGGGGGCGCGGCCGGACAGGAGTGGGCCGGCGCGGGGCGTTACTGTCCCCGCGCCTGCGCACTCGCTGTTGCCGGCGACTTTTCATACGTGAAAAATCACCGGCTGTGTTTTTTTCTACGCCAGGCCCTGCCTGGTGTAGGATTAACGCTGCGCTGCTGGCAGCCCGAAACATCAAGAGGCGGAGGCACGAGCGGAAGCACGAGCGCCAGCGTATGATAAATATCCCCCATTGAATTGTCGCAAGGAGGCTTCCTAATGATAAATAACCCCCTTTGTGTGTTTTCTATGTGTTTTTTTTATACTTTGGAGTTTTAGCAAGCGGGAAATAACTAGTGCAAATTTGAACAAAAAATGCAACAAAAACACAAACAATACAAAAATGGCACAATATATGTATAAATGAACCCTAACATATACAACCTGATAAAATAATAATATGATATAATAAAATAATAATAATAATAAGCAACTAGTGCAAAGAAATTAGAAAGTTTATCACTGTCTTTGATGAATAGGATTAATGTATAGAAAAACTTCAAATCTCTTGAAAAACTTGCAGTTTTGGAAATCACTATGCATAATACATGAAACGTTACCTCAAATTCTCAATCTCCACCAACGTCTATATCAGTATTTCTATTTCCTGCCGCAATTTAACAGCTTTAGTTGTTGGTCATAGTGATTGCCCTCATCTCACATTATTAGACCCGCTTCTCATCATTCTTTTCCTCAGGAAATTGGAAAAACTTAAATACTATAAATGAAAGCTGCTTTGACATTTAATAGGGCATATAAATTAAAAGTGTGTGAAAACTTTTGAGTCTAAGCAGTACAGGCCGCTGCTTCAAGTGATACCTATCTGCGGGTTATGTTTTGACCTCTTCTCTATGTCTCCTTGGCTTCTCTTGACAGTCAGAAGCTCACAGATGCCTTCTGGTTATGTCTGAATGTACCACAGATAATTGGATTTTCTGATCTTTGGCAAATAATCTTTATGCTAACATTAGCTCACTGTAGTTTTCCTGTTGCAGAGGAAATTAAAACGCTGTGCATTTTATTTCCTTTTGACAGGCTGGTCATTCTTTCCCATTTTGTTTTATGTTTGTGCAGCATTTGTGGTTGATTGTCTCTTTTCTTTGGAAACAATGACAATCCATGATAGATGATCCATGATAGTTGACAGAAAAGTCCAAATGAGACAAGCTAGATGGTAAACGTTGGGTAGTAGTTAAGTAGTCATATAAAGGTGGCTAGACATTATAATGTTACATCTAATATAAAAAGCTGCATTTTTGCTCAGTTTCATTTTGCATACTCAGTACGTTCAAATAATGCAATAGTTATGTGGCTGCAACAATAGGAAAACCAAGAAAGTAAATAGACCTGGGTCCATGAAGTGGACAGCCACACTTACTGTTTTGTTGAAATCACTTCTAGATCTCTATGGGGCTGGATAAGGCTACATTCACATCTTGATTTATGATCTCTGGGGAAACACCCTGAACATCAATCAGGTAATTACTGGCTGCTGTCAATGTTCATTCCTCCACCCACTTTCAGGGTGATACGGTGGAAGTTGATGATGTATCCCCCTCCAAGCCCTCCTTTGTTGGGACACTTTGGGAATCTGCCCAATGCATCCTTATAAATGAGGGCTACATATGACATATGAATAACAGTATCATCATAGAACATGATCAAAATGAAAGGTCCTGCTCTATTATTAAGTTTAAAGGGGTTTTCCAATGAAAAAAAAACAATGCAGTGTCATGCTGCAATCCTGGCATTATGTCTCCCATTGCAGAGCTTTACCACTGATAGGCTGCAGTGATTCCAAGATATATGCATATACATAGACCAGTAGGACCAGTAGAGGGTAAGTCAGGGGCGCAACTTGAAAGGATGAAGTTATAACTGGGACCAAGAGACCAAGGGGCTCATATGGTATACCTTTCTTATATGAGAAGACAAGTACTACAAATAATGCATTATAATTGGTGGTCTGGCACATATTTTGTACTGGCCTTTGGTAGCTTCAAGTTACACCACAGGGGGTAGTACTTTTGTTATTTTACTTTAACCTCACAACCCCTTTAAAAAGAAAAAAAAAACAATAATAGTGCAATGAGCAATGGATAAAGGGGGAAGCTCACTTACTCCTCCCTCCAACTCTACCTGAAAAGTGACCTCTCACATGTCATAGTTCGTGCCTTCAACACTTTACCTTAGAAGTCAGTAGTGTTTTCTTATACTCAGGTACCTACTATAAAACAATTGTTTGGAACTGCTTTTACATAAGTTTCTCACAATATAATGGAAATATAGCATAAGCATATTCTATGAAAATTGGCTGAGAACATTGTGTGCATACAAAACTCTAGAGATGACTTTGTAGGCAAGTCTTTGGATTATGCAGAGATGTTTCTGTTTTACTACCCTAAAGGTGTTCTGTTTTTGCTTTATTGCCCCGGACGTGTATAATCTCTTTAATGTGCAGTTTCTATGACAATCGGAGAGTGTGTCTACCTTATCATTCTGGCGGCTTCTACTTTTAGAGATCTAGTTAACCGTAGAGAACAAAATACGTTACCATATGGCTGACAAGATAGTCTCAAGTCTGAAATTGATTTTCTTTTTGCAGCACAAAAGGCTTTTACTATCCAATAGGCAAACAGAATAATGTTGATATCCATATTTAGGTCTGTAAGCTTTCACTAAGACTGCTGGTATGAAATATTGTGGTGTATTAGCATTTCTTTCTTAAAGTCCCAATTCTGTACTCGTTTTCTGTGTTTTATTAAATTAATTAATTTTATTAAAAGGCTGCATCCATTTTGTTACAGTTAACACTGTCATAGAGGATTGCAGAGGAGGTATACTTAGGAGTTACAATGAGGTCCCAATGAGAAGGCACTTTCTACGCCAGTTATTCTAAATTCATCTTAAGCATAAAAGGTTTAGAGCGTTGCTGTCTACTTTTTCACATAATGTAAAGAAAAAAAATATCAAAAACAAAATTAGATTAAGAAATTGGATTACATTTTTAATGCAATGTAAATTGTTAAAATATTTTGTAGTGATGAAAACAATTCCAAATATTCCCTATTAAAAGAGTGACTTGAGGACCTGGTACATACAAGCATTACATAGACATAGATCGTTACCTTTCCACTGTAATGGAAATAGGAGCCTCAATTATGCTTAACCAATAATAGAACAATGTCGAGGGCTGAGAGAAGCTAAAAACATTGTGGCCAGCTTATTGCCACACCGGCTTCATATGGAACAGTGCTCAGCGCTTCCATTCCTCTGTGTCCTTCATGTTTCATTATAGCGAGATGGACAGGGCCAGATTAAGGGTCCGAGCAATATGGAGCACATCAGTCAGGATGCCCCCCCATCCCCTAGGGCAGATGAATCTCTGATCAACTGCCCTCATGAAGGGTGGTTTGGACTATGCAACGTCAAAATATCTAAGCATTTCAGCAGAGTAGAATTTAGTGTAATGAAATAAAGTAAAAAAATATTTGTTGAAATTTGAAAATCTGGAGGAAAGTTTTGAGGACTGTGAATCACTAAAGCGGACCACCACTTGTGTGCACCTGCTGCTCACTGAGCATTATACATTAGTCAGGCATCAATGTTCTGTTGCTTTCAGCTGTAACCTGCATAATGATTACCTTAACTCTTCTGGTATGTGCATGATGCTGATCCTAGTCTTGCCACTTTTATAGGATTATTTCACTGTTCCACTGTGCTGCATTAGCGAATGGGAATATCCCATTCTGACAGCCAAAACTGACTGTCCTACTTGTATAGAGAATATTTCACTCTCACAATGAGGAAAGTCATGGCTATCTCTGCCGTTTCCTTTTACTTATCTCCTCAGCTGGCACATATGGCTTAGTGGAGGCACAATGGCAAAATTTAGACCCTATAGCTAAACGGAAGCCATACGATCTCCATTGGTGAAAAAAATCTAAAATTAAGTTTGGTTCCGGCCAACTACAGCTGAAAAAAATAACATAGTATTGCCACTACAAACTGAGATTCAATATCAAAGCACCAGGTGAATAACTACTGGTTGACTCTGATAGCATATCACTTATCGTATACTGTATGGCTAATTAATATAGCTGTATAGCTAATAAGTTGGACAAAATTACAGACTTGATGTTTTCGTTACAATTGTTTTTTCAATGAGCCTGCCGTATTCTACTTTTCGGTGGAAAGATTATTTTAATCCATTGGAAAGGTTAAGTGCACCTATTATCTTTATGTTATGTATTGTAAATCTTTATTCATGCATCTATGTACTATATGGAAGTCTCTGCATTAAAGGAAACCTCCCACAAGTAAATCTGATGGTAGACTGCTCCTGCCTGCCTCTGCCCTAATCTGTAACCTAATAATCCTGGAACCAAACCTAACTTATTAAAAACTTTATTTTAGTAATATGCAAATTAACTGCAGAGGCTATTGGGGTGTGTACTATCCTGGCCGGGCACAAGTTAGGTTAAATTCCAGGATTATTAAATAACAGATTAGAAAAGAGGCAGACAGGAGGGTTATACCATCAGATCTACTTCTGATGATAGATTCCTTATGGTTTCCTTTAAGACTCTCATCACACTTAAGGACTGGAAATGTGTCTTATGGCAGAGTTTCAAGATCTCTTTTAGTGTAAATGTTTAGAGTGGATTAATGGTGAAATATTATTAGCACTTTAGCCAGGGATTTGCATATTAACTTGAATGGTATAGTGCTACATTGATGTGTTAGATAACTTACAGTGTGGGCAATGGCAATAGTTCTCCAATGTGATGTACTAGTGAACGTGTATTTAAAGAGCTATCATAATGTGTGCCTTTGACAAAGTTTATCAATTTAAGATAGGTAGGAGTAGGAGTCATGGGCACTGCAGCTGTATACAACCTTATGGTAGATACAGTTAATGTTGCATTTTGAATTGGGCAGTGGGACATGAGACAATGTTAAATATACAATGGTGTAATAGGCCAGGTTTACACCACAATACTGGCAGATGAAGGCATAGCTTCTACCTCTGGTTTCTATATACATCAGTATGGAAGTTTATGCAGTGTAACAAAGAGTGGGACAGTAAAAAAGTAAAACAAATAGTTTACAAATAAAAAAACTAAAAAGTAATAAAAGTCCTAAATGCCCCATAAATGATCAAACACATACGTATAAAAAAAAGACAAAAAAACATTACTACACCCATACAGTGAACACCATAAAAAGGATTTTTTGTACATCTAACCAAACAAAAAAAAGCAATAAAAAGTGACCAAAAAGTCACATTTACACCGCAGTGATTCCAATAAAAAGTATTTCTCGTCATGCAACACATTATTTATGCTACACAGTGTATAAACCAAAAATAAAAGGTAAACCCTTGTCGACCATGGATGAAAATGCACGTCCAAGTTGGTGAGTAGTTCCTGCATCTGGACGTGAATTTTTATCCTCCACGAAACTGTAATTGTGATAACTGTATACGGTAACAGTGTGCGGGCCTGTAATCGACAACCAGGATCGCAATAGTTGCAATGCTGGCTGCAGGCAGCTATAGGCAGGGCTGGCACCAGCACTGACAATACCCGGCAAGTCCCCGGGCCCAGAGCAGCTGGAAGGGCCCACATAAAGCTGTACATAAGGAATCCACGAGGGTGAGGGGTCGGTATGAATGAATCCATGGGGGTTGATGTGGGCTTTATATAAAATAACCATAAGGGGGCTGATAAGTATGATAAATTAGGGAATATTTTAGGGACCAGGAGACTGTTTTAGTTTCTGAATTTGTAATGTAAGTTCACTGCAAAGGAGCCTACATAAGCTCTGTCGCCCAGATGCCTACTGAGACCTGGATCCGGCCCTGTCTATAGGCCTTCCTCACCAGCCCCCACCTCAATCACTACTCCCTGCATGCTCGGTTTGGGGGTGCCAATAATCTCCATGGCAGCCCCAGGATCCAATGAAGGACCCCTGAAGGGGAAGACAGGCACATATCTGTGAGATGTAGCAGAGCTAAAAGTGTTACAGTTTAAAATTCTGTCAGCCTCTGTCTGTCATGCATCTGTTTAATAGGCATCATACATCTCATCATCTCTCATCTGTTTCGTGTCTCTTTCTATGTGTCTGTGTGTTAGTACAATGTCAATAGCCAGATGAAAGGGTATGTAAACCTGGTACCCTGATAATGTAACCACATTGTCACCCAACAGAGCTAGATGGATCATAATCTGTCTGCTCAGAGAGTCCCCACCCACACCCTGGAATTTTGCACTAGAGAGTGATAGGAGCTAAAACAGCAATAAAACTGAGTAAAATTAAAAATGATTAAAATGATCTTTATTTTGTTAACATCACTAGGGGATTGAAATGTGAAAATTCTCTTTTGTGGAAAAACCCCTTTTATAAAATGTAATCAATAGGGTATAGCCAAAAAATAGTGTTTCTATACTCCTTCAGGGGTTTAGTTTTCAAATAGGGTAACTTTTTAGGGGGTTCTCTTGTTCTGGTATGTGGCAAATGCCACATAGCTCCTGAAATTTTTTTCAGCAAAATTTTCCCTCCAAAAGCCTGATGGTGCTCCTTCCCTTCTGTTCTGGGCATATAAAGTGATTTATATCATCATGTGGGGTATTTCCATAATCCAAAATCACCTTGGTAAATTAAAGCATTCTAAAGTTATACTTGCATATTTGGCAGTTTTGTAAAATTGGGTTCTTAAGGTGAAAATTAGCTTGGTCCTTAATCGGTTAATCTTCAAGTTGTAGCACCTCTTATGTATAAGAGTCTGTTTAGCAGTCCTCTCTCAGCTGCTTGGTGCTTCCCATTCTCCCTCCATAAAGCTTTTATATAATCTCACACCTCAGTGATTAATGGTACCTCCTGCTTACAAAACTGAATTCAGCAGATAAAGTAGATTAGAAGAAAGTATGATAAGAGTTAATCTTATGTATGCTACAGGATATGTTATAATAACATCTCTGGAACCTGCAAACATCTAGGGAATGAGGGCCTGATGACCCCCTTCCCATCAAATGGAGAGTTTGCAATGCATGATTCTTGTAACACTATCTCTAAGACTGCGTTTACCCCCCCCCCCTCCATAGAAAATAATGCCGCACAGCCATTGTTACAGCCCAAGATAGAGCATGCTCTATCTTTTTTGCGGCCAGGACATGGTACGGTGAGCACTGTTATGCTCACAGTACCGAGCCTAGTCGCCTATGGGGGGCATATATACGGTCACAAATTTGAGGCCAGATATACGTCCCTCATAGGTTTGTGTGAACGCACCCTAACCTTCCTAAATTTCACCATGTTCCCATATATTGGCCTAATATATTGCTGTGATTGTTTTGCATGCGGTATCAAATGGGGGTTGCACAGATAGTAGCACCTTGCTCTGGTGGCTGAGAGGGCCCAAAGGCTACCCTTCGTTGCTGATAAACTTGTCTTTATGTAAAATTAATGTTAAATAATGTGTATTTCTTGACCACTGACAATTTTTTTTCAAAGTTTTAAAAAAAAATTATTTCTATTTTTACTGTGCCACAGAGACAGAGAGACATCTCTTCCGTTGCAGGGTTGTCAGTGTAGATAAACAGTTCTGTAGCAATACTTATTAATAATGCATGGCCCTGTTATCAGCCCAAGCACATTTGGCCCATAAGAATGTAAGATCATTGTTGATATAAAAAGACAAGGGAGTGAAATGTAACCTTTTGTTTTATGCTCAGATGGATGATACTCATATTCCAATTGATTCTAACACATAATCTGGGTTCTAGTAATGCATTATCTTTGTTCTTATCAGGTCAGATCTGAGCTAATCTAAAGTAATGGAGGTGAAATTAGCCAGAAAACCACAGAAATGAAACTGTGAAATAATGATGGCCATTGCAAAGACAATGTGCGCCTATCAGCATGTGGATGTTAATATGTTAGCATGCATCTATTTCTGGAAGCCGGCTGTCTGAGTTTGCCCTGCCTGTTCTTATGTACAATTCATCAAGTTGCAAAAGTTTTTTGTGAGAATATAACATCATGCTTGACTTCTTCTGTATTTAAACTAAACACACTGCTGAGTGGGAGAACTGGACTCTAGAGCCATATTATGGCAACATATTGCAAGTTCCTACTAATAATTCTAAATAGTAGTAAAAATCAGAGCACAGAAAGTACACCACCCATTTCTTTGTCATTTCTGATTAATCATCATTTATGTTGTGTCTGTAATTGTGACTTCTTTCTGAGACATCACATATAATACATCTTATTATTGTATAAGAAAATTACTTCTTCCCTCTTCCCTTTAATTCGTTACTGCTTCCTTCGTAAACTAAAAATACTCACCTACGCTCTTCCTTATCCCGATCCCGGCAGTGTTGTTCTTCAATCTTGACATGCTGGGATCAACTAGAAAAGAGACTTATAATCAGCAGCACAGTTATAAGATGTGTGTATAAGGGAGGTGTGGGGGCATGCATAATTAGCAGCCCAAAGGACCGGACATTTTGTCCCCGCGTTCTGGGCTGTTAATGATAAGTCTCTTTTCTAGGGATTATTTTTAGTTTGCTTTTTGTTAAACTAAGTGGTTGTTTTACTTTAAAGCTCATGGTACATGAATTGTCAAGTTGTGTGTGATGTTGCAGCTCGGTTTTATTTAGTTCAATATCACTGACCTGTAATATCAGATGCAAGCCACAGGGACTTGTCTTGCTGTACCTGGAGGAAGGCAGAAATTATTATTTTTAATTTTATAAAGACACATGATTTTGTGAGATGGTGACCAGTGCTATAATTTTTGTAAGTACAGTTTTATATGCATGCTCATGAGTAGGATTACTGCACAGTAATGTTATGGAGGGTAACTAAAGACGCATACGCTGCTGACATCTCATAAGAGCTTGGAGAGCTAGTCCATTATCACACCTGTGCAGTTAAGTATTCTTAGTTAACCATTTATGTCGCTAATGTTACTTCCAAAGTAGGTAGAAAAACACAAACTGCTGCTATCTGAACCAGGGGTAACTAAGGACCCTTGCATAATCTCACTAGTGTAATATCACTAGCGTCCTTGGTGATAAGCAGTCACAGATAATGGGGTTCATTTACTAAGGGTCTGAATCGCGCGATTCCATCGGGTATCCCGCCGATTTACAATTTGCGCCGATCGGATTTCGGCACAATCGTGCCGGGTTGCATGCGACGGAAATCAAGGGGCATGGCCGTCGGAAAACCCGACAGATTTGAAAAAAACGCGGTATTTAAAAAAAAAACGTGTCGCTTGACACGCACTTACTTGCACCAATAAATAGAAGGTGAACTCCGGTGGACTCCAGCAGACCTCGGCGCAGCAGCGACACCTAGTGGATATCGGCGCACAGACCTTAGTGAATCCCAGCTGGACCCGAATCAGCGTCGGAGAACCCACCGCTGGATCGCGACTGGACTGGGTAAGTAAATCTGCCCCAATGCCTTGGTTGCATGCAGTTACAGATAATGCTTTGGTTACCAGTTGTCACAGTGTCTTGTGTTTCTACCTGCTTGTCACTGCATGCACTGGAAGTAAGATAAACTGCAGTAACAGGGATTCCACCAACGTAGGCCCCCCCAAGGAGACTTTCATCTTACGTTGGTGAGATCCCCATTTCTTACTAGAGGTCACTCCCAAGTTGGGTCTGGGACTGACTACAATACATTTAAACTATGTATTCCTTCAGATTCAACAAGATTTTTTTAATTTTGTAGGCTGTACTATCCAGATTTCAGCTAAAAAAAAAAATTAAACCTACCATGAGGAATCTACTATCATCAATAGATCGGATTGTAGAGTACTATGGCCTGCCTCTGCCCTAATCTGTAATTTAATAATCCTGGAAACTAACCTAACTTTTAGGACTATTAAATTACATTACAGATTAGGAAAAAGGCAGGCAGGAGGAATCTACCATCAGATCTACTTCTCATAGTAGATTCCTCATGATAAGTTTCCTTTAATAAAAATATTTCACATTCTTCATTCTATGGGTGTTAATTCAGTTATTATTTTCACAGTGAGAAGGAAATGAGCTGGAGGATTTCTCACTGCGATTGACCCTGATAGTGAAGTTTTGTTTCAGAATCAACCTGATAAGAGATAATAGGGTTCAGTATTGTAGAATAACATAGCATGATGAAGTCTTGAAGTCTTTGAATGTGATTGAAAACCTGAAATAACATGTGGTTTATACATATTTCACTAGTTTAGTGATTTACCAAGGATATAATGATAAATGTTACATACTGTCCCAAAAGAAACATAACCCCAAGTAGGTCACTGAGAAGGTTGTTCAATTTTTCTACTGAATATGGTGCTGTGGGGCTACCAATTAAACCTGATGAATCCCATACAACTGGCATTTACATATATGCACCATGACAACTTCAGGCCTGTATGACTTATTTATGACGCTTATTAGATACATAGACTTTGTATTATTCTACATTTTTTAGTGGTTATTGAGCATTCTGTAATAGCTACTTTTTGCCCACTGTTTATAGGCCACATTATTTGCACTTGATATAACCCCACCCTGCAGGACACACTGAATATACCAAGAGGTTCTGGCCTCTTAGTATATCCAACACCTGACCATGTACCTGACATGAAGATGGTACATGCAACACAAATCGGGGGGTGGGTCGTTGGATGATCCAATGGATTTGTACAAACCGCAGGATTTAACTTAAAAATTGTGTCGCAAGAAATACACTTATATACACCTGGAGGAAAATGGTGAACTTTGACGGACCTGATCGGGGGAAGCGACACATGCAGGAAATCGGGTGCACAATCTTATTGAATCGTGGCACAGTGCATTGTCGTCGGACAATGCACTTTCAGGAACTCCTCCGGACCGGGTGTGTAAATGTGCCCCAATATGTTTCTAACACTATAACTCATGAAATGATGCATTGTGGTTGAGTAAAGTTTGCTGTATAGTAATTTTTAAGTATTTTGATTATTTTAGTGGGGAAGAAGATAGCTGTGATATATATCCATATTGTAGTGGCTGTGCTGCACTACTACATCTCAACTACCAGAAGCAGATGTTTACTGTATGTCCACTATGGAGTGGCCACCTACTGCAGATCAGCTCACATTCATTTGAATTGGCTACAGTACCGCAGTCAACTCTCTATACTGTTCATGTATAATGAAGCCAATAGTATCCCCCCAATAAAAGTAGAGGGAAGAGAGGAACGACTAATTTGTGACAATGATGTGAAAATGGAAATTTTATTTATGACAACAAGAAAAATGTATTTAAAAATATGACACATACATAGACAAGATTAGAGATGAGCGAACACTAAAATGCTCGGGTACTCGTTATTCGAGACGAACTTTTCCCGATGCTCGAGTGCTCGTCTCGAATAACGAACCCCATTGAAGTCAATGGGAGACTCGAGCATTTTTCAAGGGGACCAAGGCTCTGCACAGGGAAGCTTGGCCAAACACCTGGGAACCTCAGAAAAGGATGGAAACACCACGGAAATGGACAGGAAACAGCAGGGGCAGCATGCATGGATGCCTCTGAGGCTGCATAATCGCACCATTATGCCAAAATTATGGGCAACAGCATGGCCATGACAGAGTGACAGAATGAAGCTAGATAGCATCTAAAACATCCAATAATTGACCCTGACACTATAGGGGACGGCATGCAGAGGCAGCGGCAGCAGGCTAGAGAGTGTCATGGCGACATACCCTAAATGGACTCAGGCTTCAAACCAATGGGTGGCAGAGAGGAACCAAAGGAGGTGAGCAAGAAGCGCTCAAATAATATCGGTACATGATAAAAGTTTGCCAGTATATTTTGTGGATTACACAGCAGGGTGGCGACAAAGTTAACATGGAAGCCATGAAAACAACCCAAAATTCTGCCTGACACAGCTCGTTTGATAAGGGGACCATGTATGGAGGCAGTGAACTAGTAGTAGATTAAAGGTGCTGCAGTTAAAACTATGTTAGTTGGATCTTGGCATGGAGCTGGCGCTCCGCTGCCAGGCGAGCTTTCGCCAATCCAAGCCCCTGTCTCTAGGCTACTCCCCAAACAGCACTTCTAAGAACCTTTTGTATAAGATCAAGTGTAGTAGCGTTCTTATAAGTTTAGGATATGCCGGGTGAGGGGAATGTAAACAGATGCGCAAGAAGCGCTGAAATAATATCCCTAAATGGTAAAAGTTTGCAAGTATATTTTGGGGATTACACAGCAGGGTGGCGACAAAGTTAACAACTTTGATGTGGAATGCCCTGTAATAGCTCTTGGGCGGTGTGCCTTTTATCGCCTAGGCTCAGCAGTTTCAGCACCGCCTGCTGTCGCTTAGCGACGGCACTGCTGCTGTGCCTAGAGCTACCGACTGATGGCGCCATGCCCACGGATGGTAATTCGGAGGAGGAGGAGGTGGAGGAGGGGTGGGAGGAGGTATAGTAGGCCTTTGAGACCTGGACCGAGGTAGGCCCCGCAATTCTCTGCGTCGGCAGTATATGACCAGCCCCAGGGTCAGACTCGGTCCCAGCCTGCACCAAGTTAAGTGTAGTAGCGTTCTCATAAGTTTGGGATATGGCGGGTGAGGGGAATGTAAACAGATGCGCAAGAAGCGCATGATGCGCATGGAGCTGGCGTTCCGCTGCCAGGCGAGCTTTCGCCAATCCAAGCCCCTGTCTCTAGGCTACTCCCCAAACAGCACTTCTAAGAACCTTTTGTATAAGATCAAGTGTAGTAGCGTTCTTATAAGTTTAGGATATGCCGGGTGAGGGGAATGTAAACAGATGCGCAAGAAGCGCTGAAATAATATCCCTAAATGGTAAAAGTTTGCCAGTATATTTTGTGGATAACACAGCAGGGTGGCGACAAAGTTAACAACTTTGATGTGGAATCCATGAAAACAACCCAAATTTCTGCCTGACACACCTCGTTTGATAAAGGGACGATGTATGGAGGCAGCTATATGGACGACTTTTGGAGGTAGCAATGGAGACAACGTGTGGAGGCTGCTATGGAGACAATTTAATTTGGATAGTGCCTGTATGTGGCAGTCCCAAACATTTTTCAAACCAGAGGAGCAGGTAGGTGGCCCTCCAGTAAAATGGGATAGATTGAGTGCCTGTATGTGGCAGTCCCAAAAATGTTTCAAACCAGAGGAGCAGGTAGGTGGCCCTCCAGTAAAATGGAATAGATTGAGTGCCTGTATGTGGCAGTCCCAAAAATTGTTCAAACCAGAGGAGCAGGTAGGTGGCCCTGCAGTAAAATGGAATAGATTGAGTGCCTGTATGTGGCAGTCCCAAAAATTGTTCAAACCAGAGGAGCAGGTAGGTGGCCCTGCAGTAAAATGGAATAGATTGAGTGCCTGTATGTGGCAGTCCCAAAAATGTTTCAAACCAGAGGAGCAGGTAGGTGGCCCTCCAGTAAAATGGAATAGATTGAGTGCCTGTATGTGGCAGTCCCAAAAATTGTTCAAACCAGAGGAGCAGGTAGGTGGCCCTCCAGTAAAATGGAATAGATTGAGTGCCTGTATGTGGCAGTCCCAAAAATTGTTCAAACCAGAGGAGCAGGTAGGTGGCCCTGCAGTAAAATGGAATAGATTGAGTGCCTGTATGTGGCAGTCCCAAAAATTGTTCAAACCAGAGGAGCAGGTAGGTGGCCCTGCAGTAAAATGGAATAGATTGAGTGCCTGTATGTGGCAGTCCCAAAAATGTTTCAAACCAGAGGAGCAGGTAGGTGGCCCTGCAGTAAAATGGAATAGATTGAGTGCCTGTATGTGGCAGTCCCAAAAATTGTTCAAACCAGAGGAGCAGGTAGGTGGCCCTGCAGTAAAATGGAATAGATTGAGTGCCTGTATGTGGCAGTCCCAAAAATGTTTCAAACCAGAGGAGCAGGTAGGTGGCCCTCCAGTAAAATGGAATAGATTGAGTGCCTGTATGTGGCAGTCCCAAAAATTGTTCAAACCAGAGGAGCAGGTAGGTGGCCCTGCAGTAAAATGGAATAGATTGAGTGCCTGTATGTGGCACTCACAAAAATTGTTTCAAACAGAGGACCGGGTAGGTGGCCCTCCAGAAAAATTAAATGCATGAAGTACTATAGCAAGAGCCAGTGGGCCCTGTCAAAAAATAGCCAGTTTCCTCTGCTTTACTGTACAAAGAGGAGGAGAAGGAGGAAAATGAGGAGGAGGAGGAGGAGTGGATCAATTATTCAGGTTGAGCTTCCTTCACCTGGTGGAGATTGGAAATTCTGAGAAATCCAGCCTTTATTCATTTTAATAAGCGTCAGCCTGTCAGCGCTGTCAGTCGACAGGCGTGTACGCTTATCGGTGATGATGCCACCAGCTGCACTGAAAACCCGCTCGGACAAGACGCTAGCGGCAGGGCAGGCAAGAACCTCCAAGGCGTACAGCGCCAGTTCGTGCCACATGTCCAGCTTTGAAACCCAGTAGTTGTAGGGAGCTGTGTGATCATTTAGGACGATGGTATGGTCAGCTACGTACTCCCTCACCATCTTTCTGTAAAGATCAGCCCTACTCTGCCGAGACTGGGGACAGGTGACAGTGTCTTGCTGGGGTGACATAAAGCTGGCAAAAGCCTTGTAAAGCGTACCCTTGCCAGTGCTGGACAAGCTGCCTGCTCGCCTACTCTCCCTCGCTACTTGTCCCGCAGAACTACGCACTCTGCCGCTAGCGCTGTCAGAAGGGAAATACTGTTTCAGCTTGTGCACCAGGGCCTGCTGGTATTCATGCATTCTCACACTCCTTTCCTCTCCAGGGATGAGAGTGGGAAGATTTTGCTTGTACCGTGGGTCCAGGAGAGTGAACACCCAGTAATCGGTGCTGGAATAAATTCTTTGAACGCGAGGGTCACGGGATAGGCAGCCTAGCATGAAATCTGCCATATGCGCCAGAGTACCAACGCGTAAGAATTCACTCCCCTCACTGGCCTGACTGTCCATTTCCTCCTCCTCCAACTCCTCCAACTCCTCTTCTTCTGCCCATACACGCTGAACAGTGAAGGACTCAACAATGGTCCCCTCTTGTGTCTCGCCAACATTCTCCTCCTCTTCCTCCTCATCCTCCTCCACCTCCACCTCCTCCGATATGCGCTGAGAAACAGACCTCAGGGTGCTTTGGCTATCAACAAGGGAATATTCTTCCCCCGTCTCTTGTGACGAGCGCAAAGCTTCCGACTTCATGCTGACCAGAGAGTTTTTCAACAGGCCAAGCAGCGGGATGGTGAGGCTGATGATGGCGGCATCGCCACTGACCATCTGTGTTGACTCCTCAAAGTTACTCAGCACCTGACAGATATCAGACATCCACGTCCACTCCTCATTGTAGACTTGAGGAAGCTGACTGACCTGACTACCAGTTCTGGTGGAAGTTGACATCTGGCAGTCTACAATCGCTCTGCGCTGCTGGTAAACTCTGGATAACATGGTCAGTGTTGAATTCCACCTCGTGGGCACGTCGCACAACAGTCGGTGAGCGGGCAGTTGGAGGCGGCGCTGCGCTGCCCTGAGAGTGGCAGCATCTGGGCTGGACTTCCTGAAATGCGCACAGATGCGGCGCACCTTCGTGAGCAAATCAGACAGATTGGGGTATGTCTTGAGGAAACGCTGCACTATCAGATTTAACACATGGGCCAGGCATGGCACATGTGTCAGTCTGCCGAGTTGCAGAGCCGCCACCAGGTTACGGCCGTTGTCACACACAACCATTCCCGGCTTGAGGTTCAGCGGTGCCAGCCACAGATCAGTCTGCGCCGTGATGCCCTGTAATAGCTCTTGGGCGGTGTGCCTTTTGTCGCCTAGGCTCAGCAGTTTGAGCACCGCCTGCTGTCGCTTAGCGACGGCACTGCTGCTGTGCCTAGAGCTACCGACTGATGGCGCCGTGCCCACGGATGGTAGTTCGGAGGAGGAGGTGGAGGAGGGGTGGGAGGAGGAGGAGGCATAGTAGGCCTGAAACACCTGGACCGAGGTAGGCCCCGCAATCCTCGGCGTCGGCAGTATATGAGCAGCCCCAGGGTCAGACTCGGTCCCAGCCTCCACCAAGTTAACCCAATGTGCCGTCAGCGATATATAGTGGCCCTGCCCGGCAGCACTCGTCCACGTGTCCGTGGTCAGGTGGACCTTGTCAGAAACGGCGTTGGTCAGGGCACGGATGATGTTGTCTGACACGTGCTGGTGCAGGGCTGGGACGGCACATCGGGAAAAGTAGTGGCGGCTGGGGACCGAATACCGAGGGGCGGCCGCCGCCATGAGGTTGCGAAAGGCCTCGGTCTCTACTAGCCTATAGGGCAGCATCTCCAGGCTAAGCAATCTGGAGATGTGCACATTAAGGGCTTGGGCGTGCGGGTGGGTTGCACTATATTTGCGTTTCCGCTCCAGCGTCTGGGGTATGGAGAGCTGAACGCTGGTGGATGCTGTGGAGGATCGTGGAGGCGACGATGGGGTTTTTGTGGCAGGGTCCTGGGCAGGGGGCTGACTAGCAGCTGACACAGGGGAAGGAGCAGTGGTGTGCACGGCCGGAGGTGAACGGGCTTGTTGCCACTGAGTGGGGTGCTTAGCATTCATATGCCTGCGCATACTGGTGGTAGTTAAGCTAGTAGTGGTGGAACCCCTGCTGAGCCTGGTTTGGCAAATGTTGCACACCACAGTCCGTCGGTCATCCGGTGTTTCCTTAAAGAACCTCCACACTTCTGAAGATCTAGCCCTCGCCGCAAGAGCCCTCACCACGGGAGCTTCACTAGTTGACAGTGGCGCTGATGCACCAGCTCTGGCCCTGCCTCTCCGTCTGGCCCCACCACTGCCTCTTCCAACCTGTTCAGGTCGAGGACTCTCCTCCGTCTCAGAAGCACTGTGTTCACCCGGCCTCTCAACCCAGCTTGGGTCTGTCACCTCATCATCCTCCGATCCCTCAGTCTGCTCCCCCCTCGGACTTCCTGCCCTGACAACAACTTCCCCACTGTCTGACAACCGTGTCTCCTCATCGTCGGACACCTCTTTACACACTTCCACTACGTCAAGAAGGTCATCATCACCCACAGACTGTGACTGGTGGAAAACCTGGGCATCGGAAAATTGCTCAGCAGCAACCGGACAAGTGGTTTGTGACTGTGGGAAGGGTCCAGAAAACAGTTCCTCAGAGTATGCCGGTTCAAATGCCAAATTTTCCTGGGAGGGGGCAGACTGGGGGGGAGGAGGCTGAGGTGCAGGAGCTGGAGGAGTGGCGATTTCGGTGACATGGGTGGACTGCGTGGAAGACTGACTGGTGGTGGACAAATTGCTCGAAGCATTGTCAGCAATCCACGACATCACCTGTTCGCACTGTTCTGGCCTCAACAGTGCTCTACCACGAGTCCCAGTAACTTCAGACATGAACCTAGGGAGTGTAGCTCTGCGGCGTTCCCCTGCTCCCTCATCAGCAGGTGGTGTCTCACCCCGCCCAGGACCACGGCCTCTGACCCCTGCAGTAGTTGGACGCCCACGTCCCCGCCCTCGTCCTCTACCCCTAGCCCTCGGGTTAAACATTTTTAAAATGAGAGTTATAACTTTATTTTTTTTTTTACTTTTTTTTGTTTTTTTTTGTGTTTTTTTTTTTTTTTTGTGTTTTTTGTTTTTTTTGGAGTTTTTAAAACCAAACAATGCTATCCTATTGCTATGGCTATTTTCTAGCCAAGTATCAAAGGAAGCACAGTACTATGCCAGATGAGATGACACTGAGTTATTGCCTAATAGAAATCCAACCCCTACTGAATTTTGCCACTACGGCCTTTGCTATGGATATGTGCGCCACTAAGCGCAGAACACAGCGGTCGCAAGTCCCACTACAAATTGCTCAGAATTGGCAAGTACATGCACTGCAGAAACTACAGCCACCAGCAGATCAACCAGAAATCAAATATATAGAACGCTACTGTAGGCTTCAAGATCAAGAAGCTGTTTGTATTCTCCTATGGCTATTTTCTAGCCAAGTATCAAAGGAAGCACAGTACTATGCCGGATGAGATGACACTGAGTTATTGCCTAATAGAAATCCAACCCCTACTGAATTTTGCCACTTCGGCCTTTGCTATGGATATGTGCGCCACTAAGCGCAGAACACAGCGGTCGCAAGTCCCACTACAAATTGCTCAGAATTGGCAAGTACATGCACTGCAGAAACTACAGCCACCAGCAGATCAACCAGAAATCAAATATATAGAACGCTACTGTAGGCTTCAAGAAGCTGTTTGTATTCTCCTATGGCTATTTTCTAGCCAAGTATCAAAGGAAGCACAGTACTATGCCAGATGAGATGACACTGAGTTATTGCCTAATAGAAATCCAACCCCTACTGAATTTTGCCACTTCAGCCTTTGCTATGGATATGTGCGCCACTAAGCGCAGAACACAGCGGTCGCAAGTCTCACTACAAATTGCTCAGAATTGGCAAGTACATGCACTGCAGAAACTACAGCCACCAGCAGATCAACCAGAAATCAAATATATAGAACGATACTGTAGGCTTCAAGAAGCTGTTTGTATTCTCCTATGGCTATTTTCTAGCCAAGTATCAAAGGAAGCACAGTACTATGCCAGATGAGATGACACTGAGTTATTGCCTAATAGAAATCCAACCCCTACTGAATTTTGCCACTTCAGCCTTTGCTATGGATATGTGCGCCACTAAGCGCAGAACACAGCGGTCGCAAGTCTCACTACAAATTGCTCAGAATTGGCAAGTACATGCACTGCAGAAACTACAGCCACCAGCAGATCAACCAGAAATCAAATATATAGAACGCTACTGTAGGCTTCAAGAAGCTGTTTGTATTCTCCTATGGCTATTTTCTAGCCAAGTATCAAAGGAAGCACAGTACTATGCCAGATGAGATGACACTGAGTTATTGCCTAATAGAAATCCAACCCCTACTTAATTTTGCCACTTCAGCATTTGCTATGGATATGTGCGCCACTAAGCGCAGAACACAGCGGTCGCAAGTCTCACTACAAATTGCTCAGAATTGGCAAGTACATGCACTGCAGAAACTACAGCCACCAGCAGATCAACCAGAAATCAAATATATAGAACGCTACTGTAGGCTTCAAGAAGCTGTTTGTATTCTCCTATGGCTATTTTCTAGCCAAGTATCAAAGGAAGCACAGTACTATGCCAGATGAGATGACACTGAGTTATTGCCTAATAGAAATCCAACCCCTACTGAATTTTGCCACTTCAGCCTTTGCTATGGATATGTGCGCCACTAAGCGCAGAACACAGCGGTCGCAAGTCTCACTACAAATTGCTCAGAATTGGCAAGTACATGCACTGCAGAAACTACAGCCACCAGCAGATCAACCAGAAATCAAATATATAGAACGCTACTGTAGGCTTCAAGAAGCTGTTTGTATTCTCCTATGGCTATTTTCTAGCCAAGTATCAAAGGAAGCACAGTACTATGCCAGATGAGATGACACTGAGTTATTGCCTAATAGAAATCCAACCCCTACTTAATTTTGCCACTTCAGCCTTTGCTATGGATATGTGCGCCACTAAGCGCAGAACACAGCGGTCGCAAGTCTCACTACAAATTGCTCAGAATTGGCAAGTACATGCACTGCAGAAACTACAGCCACCAGCAGATCAACCAGAAATCAAATATATAGAACGCTACTGTAGGCTTCAAGAAGCTGTTTGTATTCTCCTATGGCTATTTTCTAGCCAAGTATCAAAGGAAGCACAGTACTATGCCAGATGAGATGACACTGAGTTATTGCCTAATAGAAATCCAACCCCTACTGAATTTTGCCACTTCAGCCTTTGCTATGGATATGTGCGCCACTAAGCGCAGAACACAGCGGTCGCAAGTCTCACTACAAATTGCTCAGAATTGGCAAGTACATGCACTGCAGAAACTACAGCCACCAGCAGATCAACCAGAAATCAAATATATAGAACGCTACTGTAGGCTTCAAGAAGCTGTTTGTATTCTCCTATGGCTATTTTCTAGCCAAGTATCAAAGGAAGCACACTACTATGCCAGATGAGATGACACTGAGTTATTGCCTAATAGAAATCCAACCCCTACTGAATTTTCCCACTTCGGTCTTTGCTATGGATATGTGTGCCACTAAGAGCTAAACACAACGGTAGCAAGTCCCCCTGCTAATTCCTCACAAAATGGTAAAAGATGCAAATTAAAATAAAAAAAGTAGAACGTTATTGTAGCCCTAAGAAGGGCTGTTGGGTTCTTTGAGAATCACTCCTGCCTAACAGTAAGCTAATAGAACACCCTAACGCTTTCCCTGAGCAGCAGCAGCTCTCTCCCTAGCGGCATCCAGAGACAGAATGATCCGAGCAGCGCGGCCAGCGGCTAGTCTATCCCAGGGTCACCTGATCTGGCCAGCCAACCACTGCTATCGACGTGTAAGGGTACCACGTCATGCTGGGTGGAGTGCAGAGTCTCCTGGCTTGTGATTGGCTCTGTTTCTGGCCGCCAAAAAGCAAAACGGCGGGAGCTGCCATTTTCTCGAGCGGGCGAAGTATTCGTCCGAGTAACGAGCAGTTTCGAGTACCCTAATGCTCGACCGAGCATCAAGCTCGGACGAGCATGTTCGCTCATCTCTAGACAAGATACATAGCACACAGTATGGTGGGTCACAGAAGAATGGCAGTCAAAGACCGAGACAGTGCTGGAACATAATGATATAGAATATATAATGCAGGACTGGGTTAGCTATATATGCCGAGGAGACCTCAAAAGTGCTTGCTGGTAATAAATACCGTGCCTAACCAATACAGTAAGGGTATGGGGGTCTACTCAATTAAGGCAACAGTCCTTACCTAATGGAAACAAGTCAGATGGTTCCACTGCCCGGGATGGCTGCCCGACGTGCGTTTCGGCTCGAAATGAGCCTTCGTCTGGGGGTCACCCCAGATTACCCCCAGACGAAGACGTGACCCCCAGACAAAGGCTCATTTCGAGCCGAAACGCGCGTCGGGGCAGGCAGCCATCCCGGGCAGTGGAACCATCTGACTTGTTTCCATACAGATTACTGTATTGTTTCCAATACAGATTACTGTATTGGTTAGGCACGGTATTTATTACCAGCAAGCACTTTTGAGGTCTCCGCGGCATATATAGCTAACCCAGTCCTGCATTATATATTCTATACCATTATGTTCCAGCACTGTCTCGGTCTTTGACTGCCATTCTTCTGTGACCCACCGTACTGTGTGCTATGTATCTTGTCTATGTATGTGTCATATTTTTAAATACATTTTTCTTGTCATAAATAAAATTTCCATTTTTCACATCATTGTCACAAATAAGTCGTTCCACTCTTCCCTCTACTTTTATTGGGGGGATACTATTGGCTTCATTAATTAATTGGGGTACCAGACTCCATGCGTATACTACATTAGGGATGCCACTTGGGCACTGAGTGAGGGATCTAGTACTATACATCCATAATCTATTGCTCCCCTTCTCCCTCGACCTGTTCCTTTCTGTTTGGTTCAACTGTTCATGTATACTCTTCATGTATACTTACATGAAAAAAGTGGGAAACGGAAGGGCGAAGGGAGTGACACCCACTGATTTGATATTTTTGACTTATCCTAAATAAAGGTCATCAGTATCAAAATAATATTGGACAATCCCTCCAATAAATTTGTAACTATGCAGTAATATGAACATTTATCCATTTATCCTATCTTAACATTTATCCTACGGATACACAAAAATCTAGGATCGTAGATCAGTAGAGTAATTGATATTTCCACAATGCTACATCCATGAAAACCTATTGGTCTTAGACACAAATATGTTTGTTACAGATATTATTTTTTTTCTTGCTGAATATACTTTTACAGTGCAAGCAAAACTAAATGTCTTTCCTGGCCTTAGTTGGCTTTCTGCTTGTACTGATCATTATTTAGTCCCTAAACAGCTCAGCATCTGGAAAAGCCATCCATTCAAAAACAAGGATCTTTTATAGTGGAAACTGCCAGGAGCAGTGTAAGAGTACCCTGCAAACTCTATGTGTTCAGTGTGTCTTTATATGATTTCACTTATTGCTCTTTCATATGTTATTTTTAGCTTGGTACTTTCTTTTATTCTCCTTCTGTTGGAGGGAGTAAAACAGCCTACAGCAGTCTGAATGCTGCATTCTCCTTTATAATTTATAAGTGTGACATCATACTGGTGAATAATTAAAAAACTATTATTCATGGATGACATCACAGAGAATAGGGATGTAAACCTTTGAATCCTAATAACTTCCAGATGCTTTATCAACATGTAAACATATGTATATGGAGATTTTATTTAGCAAATAATTGGAGGGACGTGAAGGAAGGTATTTTGAGGGCAACATTTACATGAAAGAAGTGTTTGATTTTTTTTTTAGTTTGAAGCATAATAATGCTGCGATAGACGTTTGAAATTGAAAGGAATAAATTAGGACTTTACAGAGTGTGCATATCATGAAAGCTTCAAGCTTCAAGTGTTGCATCCAACCCGTAACCATAGTTCTCATGCACGCGATACTTGTAAGATACTCTACAGAGTACTGTAAAATGTCGATCTAAAGAAGATGTAAATCATTTGTAATCCATAAAATATGTTTGTTTCTATAAAAGAATTTATGACAACATTAGGCAGATATCTAATAGTGGATAACATAAAGGGCTAGATATAGAAAATGATCTGTGCCACATTTATCAAGGATTTAAGATAGTTTTTAGGCACTCTTGCAACTTGCCTGTTGATTACGTGGGGAAAAGTCTGTCCTGATCTTCACCTTGGTGGACTCTCCACAGATCCCCATTCTTCTGCATGAGGTATAGAACAATGACTTCTCCTGGCCTGCCTTCACTGCCCAGGTATATTCAGCTTCTGTCAGCACTTACACAGTCACTTACAGTATAAAACCCCTAATTAATTTGTGTGCAGAATTGGCACAACTTCATTATTAAGAATCCCATCACTACCCCACTTTATTAAAATGTATAACAGCACTCCACTTATAATACTTTGTACAACAGCGCCTCATTAATAATGTATCACAGTATCTCCCATTGAATAAAATGTAGAACTGCCACTCCCTAAGTAATTAATACAGGGTATTAATAAGTCCTCTTATTAATACATAGTTCAGCAGCAACCCCATCTGGTTAATTTATACTGAGTTTAGCAGCCCACCCTCAAGCAGCAGAGTTCAAAAGCTCACAATTAATAGTTCTTGCAGCTCCCTTCTTTAATAATTCAGGCAAAGTTCAGCAGCTCTTCCCACTTAATAATCCAGAGTTCAGCAGCTTTCCCCACCACCACCACAATTAATTAATACAGAGTTGAGCAGCTCTCCCCTACCAAATTAATTAGTGCAGAGTACATGAAGGTCTCCTGTAAAAAAAACAATATAATTGTATTACTTACCTCCTGCAATGTCTGCAACTCTCTTATAATCAATTGTATGTGTGTCTTAATGACACATATACAACTGATTCTCTCTCTAGGTCCATAATCTGCTACCTAGCCAGTTTCGATCTCTTTCTACTAATCTGATTTGATAACTAAAAATCTTGCATTTGGGTATCCATATGAGTTCCAGTCAGCAAAGGGGCAAATCTGTAATTTAGATTCTATATGAGGGATTGAATTTCCTGACTCATAATGAATTTCCTGGCTTATAAATACTATAAAAGTACTCTAATTAGAGCTATTTGAGAGCTATGTAGTGTTTTTGAACAGGGGCCTTCCCCTGTCTGTATCCACACCATTAAAGAGTTGTTCCAAGAATTTAAGTTAATCCTTATCCACTAGATAGCAAGGAGTTTGGTGATGGTCCAACTTCTGGGATTCATGCAATCCTGAGAATAGGTATTCAGCTCTCACTGATTCTGTTAACTGAGGATGACGGACATAGCCAAGCATAGCTCTCGGGAATCTCTGACCTGGACAGGATCCCTGTTCTCCAAATCACTGGACTCCCAACATTTGGACCCTTACTAATCACCTTGTTATCCTGCATTCTGTGGATAGGCTATAACCTTAATATTGTGAGAACCACTTTAAGAAATATAGGTAAGATTCAAAGTTGGATGGATTATTAAGCATTGTTACATGCTAAAGCATGGTCAATAAAATTATAACAACTGAGGAGAATGTTAGGTTGAATTATAACAAATATCAATTTCAGTTGATGGGACATCATTTTATAATATCTCTATATAATATCTCGTGCTTGATCTAAGACAGTTGTAATAAAAAGCAAATATCAAAATTTTCAAAATACCCGTGAAATTATGACACGCAATACAAAGTTTCCTTAGCATTCATAGCTGTCTGTATGTGTTCAGTATCTGTAGCAGTTCTGGAGATCACCTTGACAGATTCCAATCAGTAATTCTGAAGAAGTAGAAGCATTCAGCTCAGTATATATACATCCCATTTATCACTGTCTAACCTATACATAAATACATGACTGCTCATTTCAAGAAAAAAGTTACAATGAAGTAAAATATTAGATTAAATGGTACCAGTTGTCTAGAAGATTGCATTAAAAACAGTCTGTATGCTTAATGTCATTTTTAAGGGGTGAGATGGAGGGGGAGAATGTGTTTTGGGAGCTAGTGCCTTTTAGATAACTGAAAATAAGGACTTACTACAGCTCCTACCTCCATTCTCTATCATTATTCAAATCATTGTTAAATCTTATCTTTAAGAAAATGTAGTTAAAAAACATTGAGGATGGGTTTACATATATGTGTTATCATTCAGTAAATTCTGTTGAATTACATAGATAAAAAAGAAATGACGGGTCACTCTATGCAATTAAGAAGAAACTGATAATAGTCTTGCCTGTATAGTGTTATATGGGCCCTCCTTAGCTCTTCTCTTCAACTTTGTAAATAAGCAGACACTACATCCAAATTTTCTTTATGAATGATTTCTTGTGTTGTTTAGTAGAAAATGTGCAAACAGATTTTTGGTTCAATTAAAGCCACCTTCTCTTTTAGCTAATTCCCTTTTATCAAGGACACCCCCCATTCGGCGCCCAAGTCACAAATGTGTCTAAAACTGTCTGTTGTCTTTTGATAAATGTGGTGCAAGGTGTTTTTGATGTTTTGGCATAAATTATGAATTCTGTTGTAAACAGATTGATAGATCTTCTCCATTATATACAAAGTCATTTAAAACACAGTATGAACTGGAACTTATGAAAACTCCTCCGGTTCAGCACCTGCGACCCATACATCACGATACAGTTATAACACAAAAAAATCAACAGTACAGCATCATATCATTAACAGGAGGGGAGATAATAGATTATGGGACACAAAAAAGAACCCCCCCCCCCATCAAAGGAGAGAAACCGTTCTCATAATCCAGAGATTGCACTTTAACCAGGTGCTCGGCACCACCTCACAGCTCCTGTGAGCAGGGCCCTCATTTCTGGTGCTTGATCAGCTCGCTTTGTTAGTCTGCAACATCTTATTTTATTTGTATATTTTCCCCATTTTCTGTAAAGCGCTGCAGAATATGATAGGGCTATATAATTGAAAATTAATTTTTTTTTTATAGTAGACAGATAATAGCAACAAATAAAATTAAAAAAACAATTGCAAAAGTTCAAAGTATGCACTGCAAGTAGGGACAGGAGAGAGGGTTCTTATTGGTAGTGCTCCTTTGAGCATACAAGACTATGAAATTGTAAGTTACGCTATTCATTAACTGCTTATTGCTGTAAATAGCAGTCAATACTATCATTACATAAGATAATTATCTAAGCCTTCAGCAGAAACAAAACATATATATTTTTTTATATTGGTTCAAGTCTAATTTGAACCTATAATACGCAATAACACATTTCCTTGTAAAATTGTCTCCTTGGTCCATTTCAGATCATTTTGATGTTAAAACATGCACGTCTTTATACCTCACTCCATTAATCAAAGACAACTATCCAGTATTAAATAAGTAATTTAGTTTCATCTAACTGTGAAAAATTCATTAGCATTCATGGGTCTTATAGCCACAGAATGCATTCATTTCCGCGGCACATTAATATGCCCACGGTGTAATCTCTAAGAAAACCTCTGTTCTTTCAGCAAGGTTCAGATTACAGGTCCTTCTGTAAAGGCTACTGCCAGAAAACAACTGCGTCCATATCAAATATTTATCAAGATAGCCGCAAAGCCTTATAATAAGTTTGTGTGGATTATTCATAAAGATATATTTAGACTTTGATGAATAGACTCTTCTGGGCTCTAGAAGGTCTTGTTTTTTTTCTTGTCAAGAGATTTTATGACATTGAAGCAAACATTTAACAAATATGGTCTTTTTTTTATTAAAACTAAGACAAAGGTTGATCTTGTTGTCATGGTAGCCAATCTGAAAGCTTCATTTAAAGAAGATCTTTCACCACCTCAATCATCTTCCAACTCCTTGAATCCCTTATAAGGTTTCTTTCTTTGTTAGGGTTCATTTACACCGCCGTCTGCGGGTACGTACATGAAGCCGCAAATCTGCGGTCGCGTATACGTCCCCATATACGGCAATCGTGGCACGGCAGCAGTACGGTGCATGTGTTGCACCGTTCCACGCCACACACCGGGAAAAAATAGAACATACTCTATCTTTTCCCTGGTGTGCGGCCGTGCGCAGCTGTTTCCTATGGAGGGAGGAGGGGCCACCTCCTCCTCCTCTCCAGCACACGGCGGTATGCCTGTAGGGCAGGAATACCGCGTGTGAATGCACCCTTAGAATGTTTTATCTCATCCCCACCTTCCTTGAGCAATAAGTGCCATTCATTTTCGCACTAGGTGGGGGGACTTAGCTTAGTTTCCTGGCCTACAAGCCTTGACATAGTTGCAATTCCTGATCCAAATTTATAGCGCAATTGTAAGCCAGGTCAAGCCTGCCTTAAAATTACCTGACTGGGTAAATGCCAGACAGATATATCAGGAGATACAAGCCTTTAGATATATCCAGCACATGTAGGGTGCAGGGTATTTTATCATTCACTGGCTCTCAATTTGGCAACGAATTATAAATCCTTGTCAGTACCTTCATTAGGCTTTATGCTGTCAAGTGGGCTAAAGTACAGGCTGGCACCACCGACCTGTCAATAACCTTATTATGACTGCTCAAAAATGGGGTAGCAGAGGTGGTAAAAATTTTAATAACCATAAAAAATTAAAAGCTACACTGTGATTGGGTAATGTTTCTCAATTTCTTTATTAAAGCTTGTGTAAAAATCCAAAATAATTGATAACTGTTTTGTGCCGAACCAAAAATTGCAATCAATAAAAGGTGCTTCAACTATGCAAGTAAACCAGTAAACCAGGTCCTTCCACACATTAATAAAGATGTAAGGGATTGCAAATACATGAATATTAAATAAATTTAGCTTAAGTCATGTCAACTTTTCCCCTTTGAGTGTCAAACCCCCAGACTTAATGTTTATAGGCTGTTGAAAACACGTTTATGGTTTATGGGATAATCCATGGCTCATGGTTTCCTCAAATCTGGATGAAAATGGCTTGTTAGCTTTTCTATGTGGATGTGCTATTTGTATATGAAACAATCATCCACAGCCTAAAGTTAATTAACCATTAAATATTTTATACAGTATGTTGCTAAAGAATACATATAAGACTTATACCCTGGAGGGACAAGGAATACAGTCAACCCCAGTTCCTCTTACCCTCTTTGTTAGTATAAGTTCAATTTGGTGGAAATAGATTTGCATTACATCTTGTCCCTTGCAGTTTGTACAGTCTGCATCCTCCCTTTATATTATTCCATGATTTATTGTGAATTTAACATAATTTTTTTTAGTTTAATCTTTGAGTGAAAATGCTATAATAATCTGCAAAAAGGTGTCTCCTCTTGAATATTCAGAATGTATGATGGTCATTTGAAATTAAATGCTATAGTTCATTCTTGGGTATAATGCATTAATCATTCACTGAGCATTCACTTCATGCAGATGATAAACCATATGGAAAATTAATTAGGAAAATTTGAATTGGGTGAAATGTTTTTTCCATCAACCTATTTCTTCATTAATATTCATATACAAATGCAAAGACTATACTCCATATTACATGTGAAGCTTGATGTTAAGTGGGAAAGATACAGAAGATGCATCAAAAGGAACACTGTATGTATGTATGTATGTATGTATGTATGTATGTATGTATGTATGCCATAATGTCCACTGTAACCCTACACATTTATTTTTCTTAGATCAGCAGTCCTGTAAAAAAAACTTTAGTAAAAGATTATACCTCTTCTTCATCTATAAAACTAATGCTACATTAAAGGGGGGTTTCAATGATTTGTAAATGAAAATAATTAAATAATTATTTTTAGAATTCTTTATTAGCAATATTTTTAATTTTGTTTTATTTTTCAGTTATGAATTTGCAGTGCAGATTTATCAGGAGGCCAGAAGATTTATGAGGAGGCACTGGGGGTACAGGGGTCAATATATGCTTGTGCCAGCATATAATAAATATGCCCCATAAAGTTCTGGGCAAGAGTAATCTTGTATTTATGTCAGCCACGGATATGGATGACTTTGCATAGGAAACGTTTTCTGGCAGAATTTAACATGTTTAACAGGTCTCCAGTGGATGCTTGTTGCATAATGCACAAACTAGAAGTGGGCCACATTTATTAGAGCCCCTGCACCGGCAATTTGTCTGACTTTTTTCAGTGCAAACTGCTTGCACGTGTATTTATAAAGTATCTGCGACACAAAATTCTAAACTGAAAGAGGCGTTCCGGTGCACCGTGCCCCAAATTTGTCACGCAGAGACTAACAGAACTGTGTTGCACACCCTGTGTTAATGGTCCACCAAAAAAAGTTGGTGCACTCTGTCATTCAGGGATTCATGAAAAACGTGCGACAAAAATCACGAATCTTGCCCACTCTGCAGACTACACAGGCAAACTGCAACTGGTATAGACTGCACTCTTTTTATAAATGTGGACCATTATGTTTGACAAGCCCTCTTCAAACACCCTTAACGGTACTGCAACATACTAGTTCTTCACATGTCGGTAAGGTGTGCATCTTATAGCATCTTATAGGTCCTGGAGTTTCCTTCTTTGGAATGTGAGGATTGGGACTGACATACATACAGTTTTTGGATAAATGATTTCACAATTATTGTGGGATAAATTGTGCTTGCAATTTGTTTTTTTGGAGGGAAAAATATTGCAGATTCTTGAATCTCAATTCAGTCAGATTAAGAACCAGAATACAATAGTAATTTCACCATTTCAAAACAAGTCAAAACTTATCTTGTTCTTCTGGTACATAAGGAGAGATTAAATTAAATAGAAGATCTTAGGTGCTCAGGATTTAATTAAGGGGCAGTCAAGGATTAAAATATCTAACAAAGCCCATATATTTCTTGTCATTATGTGGTCCAGCTAACGCTTTGGAAACATAACCCAATTAGTTATCCCCACTTAACGTACTGAACCTATACTCCCTCAGCGATCCTAGTTCCTAAGCCTGTAAAGATATGTGCATGGGCACATATGACTTTTAGAGATCCTTTATACTAGCAGTTCTATTTTCAAACCCTGGTTCCAATATTACAATGACGTTGTGCATTTCTAAATTTGTTAATTTGTGATATTATATATCTCCAATTCTGTAGCCTTAACTTTAGTGCAAGCAGAAGTACAGATAATTATACTATGGTCGTGGAGCTTGAGGGACCTAAAAATCCAGTAATATACAACCCTAGAATGATGAGTGGCACATTGACACATGTTAGAGTTTGCTTCGGGAACATTTAATGTATATTTCTCACTATTCCTTCCCCAGTTTATACCTTTTACATATTGTATATATATTTTTCAATTGTGGGATAACATTTAGTCTTCAAATGTGTACAAACTGCCCATAAAGAGTTGATATTGATATGGTTTGTGTAATAAAAATGTATGCAATTTACCATTATACTTTCTGTATCAATTTCTCACTGGTTTCTCTGCTTGCTGTCATTTAACAGGAAGCTTCATTGTTTACTTCCTGTAGATAAATACGGTCTACGGTCATGTGTCACATCGGTGCATGGCTCGTCACACTTCTGCCTCTGTCAGTAATTCCTCTGTAAAGACAAGTTCAATAGCACTTTATAACTTTTTGCAACTTCAAAAAAATCTTTTATAAATATGGAAGACATCAAGAGTATCAGTTTATTTAAAGATGTTTCCTTCCAATAGAAACTGTGTATCATTGGTGTCCGTCACTGGAATGGGGTGACAATTTAATATTCCTCCTATCTGCTCTATTTTATGTCTATGTAACACTGGATAAAAATCGTTTCATGGAGGTCGACTGCTGGAGCCCAACCAGACATGAGAACAATCCTGCGCGGCAAGTTGAATTTCTTCCGTGCTGCCCCATTTATGTTGACAAGAGTGCTGGAAATAAATGAGTATAGCGTTCAGTTATCTCCAACACTTCCATAGATATTAATTAGAGCATCTTAATACATTGACATTGCATCTAAATTGAGTTAGAAAAGAATTGACCCCACAGATAAATAGAGTAAAAAATGGAAGTTGTGCTAACCTTTCAGTATGCAAAGTCCCTATAATTTACACAAAAGATCAGCTCTTACAGTAAATACATGGCACAAACAATCCTCCTTTTTTGTTTAGAGCCTCCACTATATAATAATTAGGAGCTGTTCAGCCTTCTCGCCAGAGACAAAGGATAGCTGGTGGATTCTTATAACCTAGAATCAATCAATGACTCAAGAATGACTCAACCATGACATCTTGCTGCTTCATCTCTATAATATGTAACATTCAATAAATTGCATGATGTAAGCTTGTAGCATCTAACATTGTACAGGGAGAACTACAATTATGGTGCTGTAAAGAACAGAGAACACTGTGTATCTATGGCTGGAACCATATTCTAGGGAGGAAGATAAGATTATAGGGTTTCACTTCCACCTTCCAGCTGTATCATTTTAAGGCCAATTATTTTCTTTGTTTTAACTCTTAGCCCACAACTGTCTCCTTGACAGGCTGGTTTACAGCCTTTGGTCTCTAATTACAGTTGCTTAAATTATTTACTTTTCACACAAATTCAAGACAGTTTGTAGTAACCACAATCTGAAATTCTTCTTTTTCACTGTAAACATGCTTGCTCCTGAAGTTGACATAACTGAAAGGGCTGCTATTAAAATTAGCTGTCATTCATTGCATACTTGTAGCAGTAACAATCCCTGGTCCCTTTACTCAGATTCATGGCTCATTACTATCATGACACAGTAAGGCCAGTTGCACACATTCATGAGGAGGCAATAAAGAAAGTATATTTCAAAATTGATTAACATTTTTTTGAATGTCACACCACTATTTTTTATAATATCTTATTATTTGTTTTTTATGTTATCAGTCATACTTATACTTATTAAGCAGCATACAAAAAATGTAATCTTTATTCTGCAGGTCACTAAAATTACAGTTATACTGAACTTATAGAGCTGGTACTGTTTTGGGTAACATATCTACAGCGTAAATACTGCGATAGGTCACTATATGGAGAAGTCAATATCAAGTTTGGCTTCCTCTATAAAATATAACACGATTTCGACTTCTCCTTACGTTGTGAATTTTTTATTTTATTTTAATTCTTTTGCAGCACATCTTTACACAAATATTTTGCGGATATCACAGTCACTTACAGTTTAATGTCCTCTTAATGGATATGAAAGTCTGCTGTTGATATGGCTGTGGTCTTCCTTCGGAGATACTGTTTTCTGCCATATATTGCATATTATCAAACATGCACATTCACTTACTAAGATTACTTACATTTACTATGTCTGAATATAAATTTTATATTGGTCATTAATTAAATCCTAAAAATAAAGTTTAAAATTTTATGTGATAAAATGCTATTTCTGTCAAGGGTGTTTATTGCTGAACCCAAAACAATCTCTGAATTTTAATGAGATATATTAAAAACACATTAATCTGTTTAGTAAACACTTCACACACTGCTCTGATCCTCCAGTGGCCTGTTCTGTTCCTGTGTTGCTTTAGCTATCTAAACTGTTGGATAAGCAAAACTAGATTACATACTGTGCCAATATAACATCCTGGGCAGCCTAGAACTTTTTCCATTAGCTAAAGTCCCAGGAGCTTTCTCCTTTCCCGTTTATGCAGAATATGGATACAATCCACAGAATGTTTCTGATTACTGAGGATCCCAACACTGGGACCCCCAGAAATGACTGGTGCATCATTTCTGCTAGGAATCTATTCAACTAAAATGCGACTTCCAAGCAAGGGGGGATTTATTATGTTTGGGGAGCCCACAAATGCACTGGTTTGCTCTAAAAGACAGAGCATTTTGTCTTCCAGCTCTAATACAACATTGAACTAGATATTATAAAGCACATATTGAAAATGTCTTTAACCATCAAGCTTATTTCCACAACTGGTGTGATAAATTTAATGCATCCCACCACTACAGTGGGGCTGCCTGACGTCTGGGGCCCAAAGCAATTGCTTGTTTGTTGATTTTTTTGTGGGGGTAAATTGACTCTTGTTTCTGATTATTCCGGAGTGTCCTAGCAGTCAATTTCCTCAGAGATCCCTATCCCTATAGTGGGAAAACCTGTTTCTATTTGTCACAAATAGAATAGCTATTAGATGTAAGACTAAAGAACATTTTTTAAACCATACGCTATATGTTCTTTCACATGTGTTTTACCTTATGTTTGTATGTATTACATTATTTTCTTTTTGTTGCTTGCAGCTCATATTCGACACTGCAAAGATTTTCTATACCTTAACATACTCGGATCTTTTACTTTTAATGGAAATCTACCTCTAAAATCAAGAATGATAAACCAGGGACACTTCATAGATCTTCTTATATTTGTTATCCATGGCCTCCTACCTTCTAAAATCAGCTTTGTAAATTATTCTAATGATCCAGGAGGGGTCTGAGGGGCTCATTAGTATAATTTTAAAAGTTGATTTTAGATGAAAGGAAGCCATGAATAACAAATGAAGGAATATAAGAATTACTAAGAATAAGAATTAGATTTTTAGGGCAGATTTCTTTTAATTTAACTGTGGACAAGGAATGTGACACATACAAAAGTTACAGTTTACTTTAAAATGCTTTAAAATGTGTTACCTTTGTTCATATTCAGTTAATTGATTAAACTGTTGAAATGTACACATAAAGCTTAAATGTAGAAAGCGTAATGACTACAAGAATGTATAGTACTACAAGTTATTTTAGTACTTATATCCCCTGGCATTTACATTTCACTTGGTAGCTCATGATGAAATAAGCAGAACTTGTGTATTAATGTAATGTGTCATCTCGCAGTCTCGCAGGTCAAGCATGTATTTGGAACTGCACATCTGAGGACACCGAGCACCTTAGGTGTTACAAATGTTTAGATGGAACATGATATCTGTATACCATCCATTATTATATAATAAATCCATTTATTTTATTAGAACTTAATGGCCATTTCCCCTTCTTTACATTTTTGGTCTGTAGAAATGTCTCACAAGGTGATAGTTTTGTGTACGTCATTGTGGAAAAATGACTTAGGTCATCTAGAACTGATTAATAATAAAATTAAAATTTTCTTGCAATATTTAGAAAAGGACAGATACATATCAGTAGATAAAAGAGGAATAACAAGATAGGAGAAAAATCTAAAGCAAGGTACACCATTAACTAAGATCGTAAGCCACTGGTATCCAAGAAGCTAATAAATGAGGGACACTACTGATATCAACCTAGGATACAACAGGAATAGGTCATAGTATCGCAGTAAAAGAGGTTAGAAAAAGATATCAGTCCATCAAGTCCAACCTATACATTATATTGCATTGATCAGAAGAAGGCAAAAATCCGGCAAAACTGATGCCATTTGGCCCAAAGCAAGGAAAAATTCCTTTTTGATCACTAATATGTCAAAATAACTAAAAGTTATCAACAAAAAGTTCTATTCCCATATGATGTTATATTGCTCTCTAGAAAGACATCCAGGCCCCTCTTGAATATGTTCAATATATCAGTCACTACAACATCCTGTGGAAGAGAGTTCCATAGTCTCACTGCTCTTACAGTAAAGAATTCCAGTCTATATTAATGATAGAATTACCACTCCTCTAGTCTTAGAGGATGCCCCCCTTGTCCTGGCCATAAACCTAGGTATTAAAAGATCTTTGGAGAGATCCTTGTACTGCCCGTTCAGGTATTTGTACATTGCAATAAGGGTCCCCCCTCAGCCGTCTCAAATTTTGTAATCTGTCATTGTATTCCCCTTATAATCTTGGTTGCTCTCCTCTGCACCCGTTCCAGTTCTAATATGTCCTTTTTATACAAGGAAGCTCAAAACTGTACACAATATTCCATGTGTGGTCTGACCAGTGATTTGTATCTATTCCTCTCTTGATACATCCCATAATTGTATTTGCTTAAGCAGCAAACACCTGGCTCTGGTCACTAAAATCCACCAATGCCCCCAAGTCTTTTTATTATTCAGTTTTACCAAGAATTTTATCATTTAACACTTAATTATAATTTTTAGTTCCTTGACCCAAGTACATAACCTTACATTTATCCACACAAATATCATCTGCCATTGTAACCCAGGCATCCAGTTTCCACAAATCTCTCTATAATCTTATACTATGCTCCTCTGTATTGATTACTTTACAGAGCTTAGTATCATCTATAAAGAGAGAAATTCTACTTTGTAAACCCTCTAAGAGGTCATTAATAAAAATATTAAAAAGAAGTGGCCCCAATTCTGACCCCTGTGGCACTCCAATGGTAATGTCAACCCAATCTGACAATGTGCCATTAATGACAACCCTTTTATTTCTATCACTATGCCATTTGCTTACCCAAATACACAGATCCCCCCCTAGTCCCTGCATTCTCATTTTATGTACCAACCTCTTATGCGTCACTGTGTCAAATGCCTTGGAAATAGTCACTATTGTAAACAGTGGTCAATTTAGATTGCATGCTTAAGAATACACTATAAAGACGGGATCTGCCCTTGTATTGTAGTTCAAAAGTTATTTTACCATTTGGATACACAGTGCCTGTAATAATTCCAGAACATATTCATTATTCATCATATTTTGATCCATAGATTTCCCTTTTTTATGACCTGTATCTAACCTCACTGATCCGGCTTGTCTTCTTTTACTAAAATCAAAGCTTAGTGACCTTTATGTATCATCTTTTCCAACAGAATTGGCTAAACATGTTTGTCTTGTTTTTTTTTCTTCTAATAATTCACTTTTTGGCTAAAATTGCTGACAAAGTGTTTCATTTGTCGCAGCTTTGGCCTATAGAGAATGTGATTTTTTTTAACTATTTTAAGGCTTAAGCAAATTTTGAGGAGCACAGTATAAAAACTGCATAGTGTATATGTTTGTATATATTTTATAAAAGAGTCGTCTCCTTACAATTCAATGACACAGATGTCATCAATAGGGTCATCCTCTCAGCTAACCCTCCTTACACTGTCCATTATAGGACATTGTCACATGGACATTGTACTTCTGAATGGTGACATCTACAACCACATTTACACAGTTAAAGCTGTGTATTGGCAGTTCTCACTGTGGCATCGGCAGCAATTGTAAAATGAAAAATTGTCAGCTCTCCTGATTTGTCTTGTCTGATTTAGTAAGTATGTACCAACATAAAAAGACCACACATCTACATTAATCCATTGATTACAGAACTAGATTTTGATCTCAATCCATAGGCTCTACGTGTATCACTCCCTCTTTTTAGTAAATACAGTATTCATATTCTCCACAATTCTGTATAGTAATTCAAGACCATCTTCACATGGAATACATTTCCTTTCTTTTTTTTCCTAGAGATTTATGAATTATTGTTTGACATCTGGGTGTAAGCATTTGAGACAATGTTACTGTCCAAACATAACAAGTGGAAT
Organism: Engystomops pustulosus; assembly: GCF_040894005.1. Classification (NCBI taxonomy): domain Eukaryota; kingdom Metazoa; phylum Chordata; class Amphibia; order Anura; family Leptodactylidae; genus Engystomops; species Engystomops pustulosus. The sequence continues at coordinate 192,059,353 of NC_092412.1, read as the reverse complement.
AGTAACATGCAGCTGCTCATCCTATTTTTACATTTTTGTAATAGTAAAAAAGAAATAACTCAATGATCTGTTGTAAAGAAATATGCTCTAGATTTGGTATATTTATTTGTGCTACACGATTGCCAAACAATAAGGTTTTATGGAAAACACAAAGTTGTGGACTGCTGACTAGTATCACAGGCCGCGCACACAATTATATACAAACTATATCACAACCCGAGGAAGTCACTTTGAGCGACGATCTGCAAGGGCAGCCTCCCTCCTCGGCCAGGGTTTGTGTTGGTTGTGCATGATTACTGGTTGTACCATGTCACGGAGAGGACGCCGCCGCCTCGTCACGTGACGTGGGGTGCAACTGTACGGGTTAATTTAGCCTACTCAAATTTGCGCTCACCTTTCACTCAGGACACAAATTGAGCCTAAATCACACCTCATACAGCTCCAGCACCAGAACCAGACCCGCTGCCACCACTTATTGCATTTATACTGGGACCAATAAGTATCCAACTCTACAACAACTCTTGCTTCTCAGGCAGTCACCTTGTCACACCACTACACATGCACACTCAGCACTCTAGCAGTCACACAGCTAACCACACTTCACAAGGCTATGAGTTCGCAGAGCATACAGGGACCAAAATTAAAGTGAAAAGCTTTAATTACAAAAAGTTGATCAGTGCATAAAAAGATATTAAAAACAAAAGAATTACAAAGGACACACAACACGGCAAAACAGTTATAAAATAAAAAGGGAGAAAAATAACAGAAACTTACAACTTAAAGTAAATCCTGATCCCTGGAGGTGGGAGAAATAAGGAACACACTCAGCTTGTCAAGCAGCCCCCAAAATGTGAACGCCAATTCTTGGATTTCATATTGTTTTATAACTTCTCAGTTTGGTTCAGATTTCAGAACCTCCCATTCATTAATTAGTCCAAAGGGTCATTCAGGATTGGGCAAAATTTTAATGAGGGGGGAGAGTCCAGGAATATTTAAACAGTCTTTTGTTTCCAAATCCTGATGCAGAAGAGGGGGGGGGTAGGGAGACCAAATGTCCTTTGGGGTCTGAACAGACCAGTCTTCAGTTCAGAGGTTATCAGGCTGTTAAAGCTCCAGGATGTCATAAAAGCTGCCTGGACGCTTCAATAGATGCCAAATATTTAAACAAAGTTTGTAATTACCCTATAGTTAAACCAGTCTTATACATTCACAATTAATATCTCCTTGACATACCACAATTTATATCTATGAAGCCCTTGGTGTATGTTAAGTAGATTTGCTAGATTTGGCTCAATCATCTGGTCACTGCTTTTGCAATATTCTGATTTGCATTATATTGTTTCACATGGCTCTTTGATTCTGATCAGCAGGAACGCTATGAGTCAGGTCTGCATAAGTTTACCCATCAGATAGCACTTCCGATCTTTCATTCACCAGGGGCAAGTTTGCCAGACTTGGAATTGTGTTGGGGGGACTATTTATACATTCATTTCATGCAACCCCATTATTTTCCAATTCCCAGTGACTAGGGGTGGTGGATGCAGCAGTGTGACCGGACCCACTAAACATGATTTCTATTTGTGTACTTTTGTACTTTTAATTGTTTTTAAATGTTACATGTATTTATTCATTGATGGTAATAAAAACTGTGTTATTTAATGTTTTTTGGATCTGTTTCTAGCACAACTCTTTTTTGTAGTAATATAGTTTCTTTTGTGGTATCGTAAAACAAAGTGTTATCTTATATGTGACTATTTGCAGTAACTCACTGGTTGACCAGTAACTGGCAGCTTATCAAGGGTTCATAAAACAAGGGAGAGCTGGTGACGTCGTAGTGGGACATCATAGTGTGGGCGTGCCAATCAGCCGCAGAGGGGTGTGCATAAATTACTTATTGGCGGAACCATGAGATTCTCAGCAAAGCGCCTCAGGCTTATTTGCATAGTTTATAGAGTTTATAGTTTTATAGTTTATAGTTTTTTTCTATGAAATCCACCATTCTAAAAGATGAAAAAAGAAGGTTATTGGCAATCAGGAAAGGGATCAGCTTATCTGATGTAGATGTCCTTTAAGGAGATCTGAGAAACTGTGTTTTTCTTCAGATATACTATGCCCAGAATAAATCCATCCCAATGAAAGAGACCGGGATATATTTAGCTTTGTGTATATCTTTCTAATGCTGCTGAAGCAGGCCCAAGTATTTGTGATTTATTTTGGCAAGCTTGTGTTAGTTTATTGATACTTTCAGACACAAGGTTTCCAAGGGAGAAGACTGGCAGATGTTTTGAGGTGGAAGCCACAGTCACCACAAGATAGTGCTACTGGGAACACAGGTAATCACATACTGTATTCAACATCTGTGCTTGTCACTGTAAATCATCAAGGTTCTTAATGAGGATTGTGATAAATGGAATTCTAGGGACACAAAGAGGGACCTTCTAGAAGACCTCTGCCAGCATGTAAAACCAAAAATTATCAAGTTAAGCTATTAACCGTACTAATGGAAGGAAACAATTTAGACAAACATTAGACCTACATATATTTACATGTAAGTGAATGCATTAAAGTGATGTGTAAGTAATAACATTTATATTTTAAAGGACTTTTTCAGATTGTAATAACATTTATATTTTAAAGCACTTTTTCAGATTGCCTGCTAAAGGGCCTTTTGTTACAGCTCTCCAGCATCTGGTCATTGCAACTTACCCTCCTCATCTGAATGTCAGCGATGATGACACCTTCATCATCTGAATGACACCTCATCCAGTCACTAGCCTCAGCAGCTATTTGCTATTTATGTTCATATAAATGCTAAGTCCAGGGAATGACTAAGTGTCCACATGACAGAGAGATATTATCATCTTTGCTTCTCATCTAACAGGGATGAAATTCCCAGGCACTAGATTCTGCATTTTTGTATCTAGAGAACCTTTAACAAGTAGGGTTTTTTATGTCTATTGCTATGTACCCCTGAAAATATTTAAAAAAGCCACTTTAATCCTATTCTATTTTATCAACAACCTAGACTTTATCAATATAACAAATAGTTCTATTCACATAAACAATTTTATTTCACCCATCTACATCCCATTCAGTATTTCCAGCATACAGTCTCCCGACTTCCCCCAGGAGGAAGGTCCATATTTATATTGTTTCATCTGACAATGTTATTGCTCTATATGGTCTTATTTTATTTGTATCTGTCCCCCATGATCTGTAAAGTGCTATGATTGAGCTATATAAATAAAGATTTACTATTATTATGGCAATCTCTGAATAAAGTAGAATATGTTCAGCATAATCATAGCCTATCACTCAAGTAAACCAGTTCCCCACACTGTACTGAAGAGACACAACCACATCGAAACAGAGCTGTCTCCAGTTGGCAATCTTTTTCTTCTGGAATGGATATCCTGGTTTGGCTTTAATGCTTGATGGTTAGAGAACTGCCACACAAGGAAGCAGAACCTTCCCTCATTCTGGAACACTTATTCATATATTTCCCAACATAATCATATTCACACATACAATTGTGAATTATATCAGTTAGGACTAGAGGAAAATACAAATCAATAATTATTTTATACATTCTAATGCGATAGGCCCCCTCCTTCCTGATGGCAACGGTAGACAGAACAAAATGTGACATTTTAAAAAACTGATAAGTCATTTATTTTTATCCTTTTGAAAAGCTGGATATGACCGAGGGAGAGAAACTCTTTCATTTAAAAGTTTTAATAAGATTTAGAGGAGAGTAAAATACATAAAAGAGTAAATCTAGGCAGGACTCCTAGAAGAGACACTAAGGGGGGAATGCCTTGTCCACCAATTTTCTGGCAGACACAGCATGGATAAAGCCTCCCTTTCAACAGTATTGTCAGAAATACAGCCTAAAAGATCTTTAGGAAATAAAGGGGCATAAAGTGGGCAGGGGGTGATTGCGGTGCCGAAACCAGCAGAGCCTATAGCAATCTCCACTTAGTAGATTCAGGCTGCAGAGTGCCAGCGGGGGGAGAAGGTATATTAACCGGTTAAGGACCGGGTCCTTTCCTGTTTTATCATGTCCATTTTTCACTCCCCACCTTTTCCATGAATTTTTGGGAGGGAGTGAAAAATTTTTATCCAAAAGTGTGGAGCAGCCATGGGAGGGAGGTGTTCTCCCTCCCTGGCAAACATATACATCTCTTACTGGGAGGAATCATTCCTTTTCTCCTCTGCCAACCCGTGTCTCTCCCATATCAGGTGGTATGGTCGTTATATCGACGATCTCCTCCTGATATGGGAGGGACCGGAGCATGGTACAGCTGCCTTTGTTGAATATATCAAAGAGAATAACATGAATCTCAAATTCACATCCAACTATAATAAGAATGCTATCAATTTTTTGGACATCAGTCTCAGAGGTGACAGGGATGTTCATATATCTCCATACATGAAGCCCACAGCCAACAATTCCATTCTGGAGGCTACATCCTGTCACCCACCACATGTTATAAAAAATATCCCCATCTGGGAATTAATAAGAGCGAAACGTAATTGCTCAGATAAAACTATATTTGAGTTGGAAAGTAAAAAAGGTGTGCAACAGGCTCCACAAAAGAAAATATCCAAATTAAATGTTAAACAGAGCACGACATGTTGTAGGTAACATAGACAGAGAGGACCTTGTTTATAAAAATAACCGTGCATCACAGGGGACAAAAATAACTTTTTCTACCAGATACAGTAATCAATATAAAGACATCGTAGTTATTGTTAAAAGATATTTACCTCTATTACACACCGACAGAAGTGTGTCAAAAATTTTGGAAAATAGAGTTAAATTTGTGTCTAGAAAAGCTCCAACGTTGGGTTCTATTCTTTCCCCCAGCCTTTTCTCCTCCAGTTCCGAAAAACCTAAAAACACTTGGTTGTCCACAAAAGGGTTTTACAAGTGTGGTCATAGTGTGTGCCTCTGCTGCAATTATGTGGGTTCTTCGAAAACTATTCATTCTTGCAGCACTGACATGCAATATAATATTGGTAGTTTCATAAATTGCAATACTGTAAATGTTATTTACGTTATCATGAGCAAACATGCAATGTGCAGTATGTGGGTTGTACTGGAGGCCCTTTTAAAGGTCCGCATCAGAAAACATTTGCTTGATGCCAAAAATGTAAAGACAGTAAATGTATCGATGGCATCCCGTCATTTTCAAGTGGTGCATAACGGGGATTGTTTACCGGCATTGAAAGGGTGTGGAAACCAGTGCGGGTGGAGACCATAGGCAGAAGCTTTTGAACCGCGAAACATATTGGATCTTCACTCTTGACACTAGAGTTCCAAAAGGAATGAATAAAAGATTAGACATGATATGTCATTATTAATTACCTTTCTGCATCCCAGTTTTTCATGTTTCATGTTGTATTTTCTTATTTTATGGATACCTTGATGTTTGATGTCTTTGTAAGTTTTTAACACATTTGTAATTGATTGCGTCTGGTCATGTGACCTAGTGCATTTGGTTTATATGACCAGAAACATGTTGTAAGGTTAGTCATGAATAAGGGTGTCTAACACCCGAAACGCGTAGACGATTTATGCTGCTGTTGTATCCCATGGACGAATTTATGGTTTTTAATGAGATGGAATAAAGTCTGAAAAATTTTATATGGATTCCTGTTGCATCCTTTGAAGCTGGATCGTGTTTGCCGTTTTCCACATTTTCGAATCTGGCATTTTCGGACGCGTCGATACCTAATGTGTTTATGATTTTTACTGTTTATTTATATTTTTTATAATTTTTTTTTATACTTTTTTTTCTTTTTACTATTGTTCAGACTCCCTAGGGTACTTAAACCCTAGATTTCCTGATCGATCCTATCATATACTGTCATACTACATGGGGATTTTCCTCCTCATTCATTACAATGTGCTATCAGCACATTGTAATGAAGGGGTTAAAATTAAATAGACTCAGGTCTTCAGAAGACCCGAGGCTACCATGGGGATGGATCGCCGCTCCCCGATGACGTCACGGGGAGCGGCGATTCCAGGTAAGATGGCGGCACCCATGTGCCGCTATCTTTTTGAGGCTGCCGGCAGCTTTGCCGGCAGCCATCGCAGTGATAACACCCGCGATTGGTGCTAGCACCGATCGTGGGTGTTACCGGTAAGCCTTTGCTGCAATATGCAGCAAAGACTTACCGGCTATGGAGAGGGCTCAGCCCGTGAACCCTCTCCATGCAGCACGACCCGACCGCGAACTGGTTAAGACAATCAATCAAAATGTCAGTATTAATAGATTCCCTCATAAGATTTCTGTTTATTTTTTTGTGACAATATTAAATAATGTTCCCTATGTAAATGAATACATTGCCTATTTAAATCAATCATTATTGCTACATGCATTTTAAATGTTATATTTTTATTTTCTTCAGTTTTAAAAACCATAAAATCAGCATAAGGACATTAATAACAAAATACTTTTTATTTTACATTCACGGGAAGCTTAAAGCCATCTATGATAAAAACCTGTTAGATAACATTTCTAAGTATTATTTCTTAAAATTAAATAATTAATACTATGTAGCACTAGAATGTTGATCTCTGACTTCTTAATGATATATGCCGTCTTCATGACAGTGAATCTCAGCTACTGTAAAAAAAATTATATTTCTCAGAATGTAAAATATATAATATGCATCACACTTGATGGTGTGAAAATGGCACCTAAGTAAATTCCCACTCTTTGTAAAATGATTTTCAGATGACCTTCATGTGCCAAGACAAGGTCCAATCCAGAGCCACACAAAGTGCAAAACTTGAAATGCCGCTGGGATTTCAGCTTTTACAACAATGGACAGTCACTTTAGCATTAATTTTTACAAATTTCTTTATAGAAAAACTGAATGTTAAAGGAAACCTACCACTTGAAGTGGCAGGTATAAGAGGGAACTACCGAGCACCAGCTCAGGGTGAGCTGGTGCCGGAGCTCATCTTTGTTATTGTTTTAAACCGCAGTATCGCGGTTTAAAACACTTTTTAAACTTTATGGCCGAAGCTGCTTCGGCGCAGGGAGGTACGCGCTTGGCGCACCATGCGTGCGACCGTGCCCGCGGCTCTCATTCACTTCCTATGTAGCCGCGTGCACGGTCGCGCGCATGGTGCGCCGGTTTAAAACACTAACAAAAATAAGCTCCGGCACCAGCTCACCCTGAGCTGGTGCTCGGTAGTTCCCTCTTATACCTGCCACTTCAAGTGGTAGGTTTCCTTTAACGGGGTTTGCCCATGAAAGAAAACTCTCAACTTTCAATCTCTGATGGTTACACAATAAAAATAATTTTTAACCCCTTACTTTACAATTTTCCTCAGTTTTATTGCTGTTTTAGCTCCTATCACTCAGTGGTGGTCAGTGTGAGATTCCAGAGTGTTGGCGGGGACTCTCTAAGAAGGCACTTCATGATTCCTCTAGTTTTGACTGACAATGTGGTTAGATTATCAGGGCACAAGGTTTATGTGCACTTTCATTTATCGTCTGACCATTATACTAGTATCTGACACATAGAATATAAGATGAGATTGATCAGAGATGAGAACAATGAGATGAGACATGAACAATCTTGATAATTTTTTTTACAATGTAAAAAATGTTATTACTTGTGAGAATCATAAGGGGAGGTAACAGGTGGATTTAATGATCAGACATGCACTTCTTACTATGTTTCATAGAATAATCAGGCCATATAGTAAAAAGTACTTTAATGTTCATCTATAATGCTCACAAAAGTAAAGAATCAGGACCCTCCTACTTTGAAAACCATAATGGCAAAGGAGGCAATGTTTAATATGACTCATAACTAGTGAGTCATAGAGCAATGCTTTGGCATTTGTGTAAGATAAGATAAGATAAGATCACAGTGCAAGTTATCATGTTGAATAAAGACATTGAAAAAAGGTGCTTCTAGAAGTTGGAAGAGACTATTTCTACAGTAGAAATTACAGCCCTTGACAAGGTAATCCACAACACCTGGTAGCACTTATATATTGTTTTATATCGTTCTGAGAAGTCTGTGACCTATTGACAGCTGACAGACATCATGAGAACCAATCGGCTCTGATATTGCAGCATGCACACCCCGCTACTATTTTGTTTCCACAGTAGACTTTGATGACACCACCTAAGAGGTTGGTGCCAAAAATGATCACAGCACAGCAGTTTGTGGTAATCTTATAGGCCTGCTTTTTCTGTCCTGTAAACCACAAATGAAACTCAATGTGCAATTATATAAACATTAAAACAACACAGGTATTTGTGTTTGTTAAAATGGAAGTTACATTCACATCTATATTCATGAAAAAAAATAATTTGGAACTTCAGGGAATTGATACATATTCATGTAGAGCTCCTAGAACCATTTCACGGTGACATAGTCTGGTTTTCTGCATAGCAATGTCTTTAACCCCTTAAGGACGCAGCCATTTTGCAGGTTAAGGCTCAGCCCGATTTTTTGGATTCTGACCTGCGTCGCTTTATATGGTTATAACTTTTGAACACTGTTACTTATCAAAACGATTCTGAGATTGTTTTTTCCCCACATGTTGTACTTCATTTTAGTGGTAAATTTTGGCTGATAAGTTTTGCGTTTATTTACAAAAAAAAAGAAAATATGATAAATTTTTTGAAAAATTTGCCATTTTCGAAATTCAAAATCATTGCGTTTCCAGGCAGATAGATTTACCACCTAAATAAGTTGCTGAATAACATTTCCCATTTGTCTACTTTACATTTTCATAATTTTTGATATGTCTGGATAATTTATTTTGATGTCACGCGGCTTACAAAAAGAATATCGCTTTTCCGGATTTTCAGAATTGACTATTTTGGGGATAAATACAGTTTGGAATGAAATTTTACATATTTAGCATCAAAACCCCCTATATAACCAACCCATTTTCAAATCTGCACCCCTCAAGCTATCAGAAACCGGTTTTACGAAGATTGTTAACCCCTTGAGATCTTCATAGTAATTGAATCAAAATGGAGGTGAAATTTAGAATGGTCAAATTGTTCCCTTATACGTTCATTTAGCACTAAAATTTACACATTTCCAAAATATAAAAAGAGAAAACCCACCATACAATTTGTTCTGCAATTTCTCCTGAGTACAAAGACCCCCCACATGTGGCCGTTACTTGTTTTATGGGCGCACAGCGAGACGCAGAAGGGAAGGAGCGCCCTGCAGCTGCCAGGATTTTAGTTTCCTCATTGGCCCCTTTTGAAGGCTATAAAATTTTCGCTTTTGCGTTATTGGGGCCATGTGATGCCACTTTTTTTGCGGGATGAGATGCTTTTTCCATTGTTACCATTTTGGGGTTGGTATCACCTATTGTTGAAAATTTAGGAACTTTTTTTGAGGGCAGGAGTAGAAAAGCATCAATTCTGTACTGGATTTTTTACTCTTTTTTTTTTGGTGTTCACCGTATAGACTAATAATCATGTTATCTTTATTCTATGGGTTGATACGATTACGGGGATACCAGACTTGAATATATTTTCTTACGTTTTACTAAATTTGTCAAACAAAACCCTAATGTGGGGAAAAATCTATCATTTATGTATTGCCGTCTTCCAAGTGGCATAACATTGTTACTTTTTTGGCTACGGAGCTGGTTGATGGCTTATTTTTTGCGGGACATGTTGTAATTTGCACCAGTATCATGTCGGAGTACACATGGTTTTTTGATCGCATTTTATAGCATTTTTTGTGGGATTGAATAGCTAAAAATCATAATTTTTGGAAGGTTTATAGCAGTTTTTTTTTACGGCGTTTATCGTGGGGGTTCAATAATGATTTACTTTTATTCTACGGGTTGTTACGGACGCGGTGATACTATATATGTGGGGTTTGTGTTATGATTTAGACTTTTTTTTGAGTTATATGTCTCTTTATATGTTTTGGGGGTTTTGGGCATTTTTAGTGATTTATTACTTTATTTTTTTATTGAATAACATTTTTTTTTTTACTTTTTCACTTTTATACCATGGGACATGAAGAAGCAATCTTCTGATTGCTTCTTCATGATAATATTCTGCAATACTCATGTATTGCAGAGTATTATCAGTGTCAGCCTATACACTTGCATAGGCTGGCACTGTGCCAGTAAGATGACGTCACAGACGCCATCTTACTGGCAATTCTTGCAGGTAACTCTGGGGTCCAGATCGGACCCCAGAGTTACTATAGCAACGATCGGCGCCCCCCGAAAACGGTTCGGGGGGGCCGATCGTGGGGGAAAGACCCCCCAGAGGCATGTTAGATGCCGCGGTCGCGCTGACCGCGGCATTTAACGGGTTAAGCACCCGCGATCGGAGTCAACTCAGATCTTGAGCCAAACCGGCATCAGCTCAGCGTCCGATATATCGGACGCTGAGCGCTAACTCACTGAGCTCAGCGTCCGATATATCGGACGCTGAGCGTTAAGAGGTTAAGGATCTCCTTCAAATTGGAAACCGAGGCAGAAAATGCATATTTCATTTGCAAACTTCCAGTTGATAAAGCAAATGAATTGAAAAATTTTAAATGTGCATTACTGTTTGTACTTTTTTTTTTAATATGTTAAGCTTTCCATTGCACTCTTGGTTTGCTCTTATTTTCAGCTGACTAAGCAGCTTCCTAGAACGGGAACATGAATATGTCCTTTTTGCAGATAATAACTACTGCAATTGAGTATGAATTAGCTTTATTCAATTACAAATCTTGCCATTTGCATTGTAAAAAAATAATAATAACAATGACAAAAATAATAATATTGATAATAATATTAATAATGTGATTGTAACCGATTATAACTACTATAATTCATACATTAGCTTTAAGTTACGCCACTGTGTACACCCACAACATTATCTCAACATTGTATCTTAAGTTACAGATTATCATAATTCATAGATGCATGTGAATTTGTCCTTATTCAACCACTTCATTACTACTGTATGACCATATGTCATACGCCATTAAGGCCTGTATTGAGTTAGCTCACAGGCTATGCAGCAGGTGTCAGCTGTATCAGGTGTCAGGGCATGTGAAAGCTCTGCACATAGGTACCACTATGTTTAAAAGCTGTGGCACACTCAGTGACATAAGCAGAGGATGCCGAATGGTTGCCATAAAAGCTTAAAGGCTTCCATAGCTGTCATTAAGCATTCTGTGTTGCAGTCTGTCAGAGACAGACTATAAAACAGGAGCAGTATATTCAGTTGTTTATACAGTTGCATTGCAGTATATAGTACAAGTGATCAGGCCCCCTAGGTTACCTAGAGGGCCTGAAAAATTAAAGAAACATTTAAAGAAAGTTTCAAAAAATATAAAAATTCAAATCATCCGCTTTCCCTACATAAAACACATATAAAAAGAAATAAGCAAGTAAAATAAACATGTTAGGTATCTCCATGTCCCAAAATGTTGATTTATAAAAACATTCCTGGCAGTAATCCTGTTACAGAAAACAGTAGCCAAATATCCAAATCACCTCTTTTTCCCCATTTTGGAACAAATACAAAATGTAATAAAAAGCCATCAAAAGGTAACAGAGTCAGCAAAATGGCATTAGTCTGTGCTCCAAAAACTGACACCTTATACAGCTCTGTACACTTTTTTTTTTGGTCTACAATTCCTGGAATAATCACAATTTCTGGAACACGGACTAGAATAACAACTATTTACCCCCTAGGTTAGCCCGGTAGTGGAGGGGGCTGCTACAGAGTGTTCTTGCCCCGCACCTGAGTACCAGCTATAACCTGTGTCAAGATCTCTGCATCATACACTAATCTAATATATCACAACGGACCTTCCAACCTGAAGGTACCGACTAAGACCAGATCTCCTTCTTTCTTTCCTCTGATATACAATCAACTGCAAAGTTGGGACTTGTGTTGTGCCGCATGCCGCATGTGCATCTAGCCTACATCACTCTCACTGTGAGTATACAGTCCGGGATGGTGGAGTAATAGCAAAAGCAGCTTCAGCCACAATTAATATTCAACTTCTGGAAGATTGAAATCACATTGTTCACAATTAAAAACCTGCAGGAAAAATGTATGTACTGTTTAAACAAATGAGAAGCAATAGTATAATGAACTGTGCGCAATGGACTTTTAGACACCTACTAGAAAGTTTTGAGTCGAAAGATTAGCATTTAAGAAGTAAAATTAAAATTATTAGCTTCTTTACACTTACTACATACTTGATGAAATCGAATAGGATATTTGTAATACATTTGGGCATATTTACTAAGGTTTTTGGGGATCGCACCGCTGGGACAGGGATTTAAAAGGGGATTATGTGGCATAGAATTGTGCACCAGTGCAGCCGTCTGCCGGTGTCTCCTAATATATCTAGCAGCACAAAAGGGGTGGGGCTTCACATGATGTATACCCCAAAGAATATCACATTGCAACATAATATTTTGTAAAATTATTGGGGCACATTTATCTTTTTATTAGGCTTAGTATTTATTCATTTTTTTTCAACTTGTTTTTTGTGTGTGCGCACAATTTTTTTTAGTCTAAGACGCCTTCCCTGTAAATTTTGCTATAGTTTCATTTTCTGCAGTGTTGTCATAGCTGTCACCCGATTACAGATGTAGAATTGTTGATTATGCCATGCTACTGAGTACACATTTGTGCACAAAAACACTCCTGCCCCTACCAGGCATAGGATTTAGATTAGAGCTAATTGTGAAACGAATTCAACTTTTTGGCAATTTTGCTTTAAAGTGTCGCAAATTCACTAAGGTTCAAGACTGAAGATAATTGTGCCCCATTGTCTTGGAAAGATGGTCCCACTGTAACACACGCATCTGGATCTGCCCGGTCAAAAGGAAAGGTAGGGAAGGACATGTGAAGGACCAAAGTGGTATTAAAGTGTCAATACTGATCAGAAATACTGATCATTGAGTTGAGAAGGTGTCTCTGCAGTGTAGTGTAGATGAAGAACTTCACACTCAGCAATGCAAACTTTGAACAAAACACTCCTTAAACAGGTTTCTTTGCTCCCAAGGCACAGAAGCACACATGCTTTTTTTTCCCTTTAATTCCACCCTATTGTTCAAGGTACCAACTGAAGATCTGTTTCTTTCCTGTTGTAATCGAATATATGGATCTAAATATTTTGGGTTTTTTTTTTCTTGGTATTCTTCATGAATGCCCTAAACATTTAACGGTGGCATACTAATTGTATACAAACACCTTCACAACCCTTTGTATCTGAATTCTGAATTACAAAATTATATATTTTGAAGTATATTGTCAGCAATATTATAGATTACCAACTATTAATCAATCAATATTAAACCGCGCTCGGTGATCCCCATCAGCTCCAAAGAGATTACTGGAGCAGAACGGTCATGCGCAGGCGTCTGCTCCATTACCGTATTTTCTGTATCTCAGAAATCAAAGGTGCGCCTTATAGTCCAGTGCACCTTATATATATACCATAATTACAGACAACAGCTGCCTTGAATTGTGCACAGGTCTCCCACCTGCTGGCCATTCATCCTTATAATCAGGTGCGACTTATAATCTTATATATGAACCTAGACGTTTTAGCAGGCATTTTTTGATGGTGCGCCTTATAATCTGGTGCGCCTTATAGTCCAAAAAATACGGTACTCTCATGGAGCGACGAGGGGTCGGACCCCTCGTTTTTGCGATCTGCGCGGGTCTCAGCACTGAGACCCCCACTGATCAGCAAGTTAGGCCCTATGCTGTGGATAGGGCATAACTTGTCTTTGTGGGAAAACCCCTTTCATTTCTGATATTGTTTAAGTTGTTAGGTTGCTAAATTGTTCACCATTATATAGGAAAAACACTAAATTATTTTATAATGTTTTCTTGTTTTATGGGTTGTGAAAAAAGCAGTATATATGTACATATATAGCTGTGTACCACAAGCCCAATGACACATCTAGAACATCAAAACAAAAGATGTACTTCTGTCATTGTCATTACTTAAATGATGAGCTGATCAACATACTTTAATTAAAATTTATCTCATACTTATCTTCTGGTTGTGAAGATGGAAAACAAAAGAGCTTGTTCCTCTTCAGAATGGATGAATAAAACTAAATATGGCATCATAGGTGGGATGGCCTGACTCATCAATGCTTTATGTACAATATTGACAGTGGGGAGGCTGGTGAAATCACATCCATTGTTAAATATGATGTTAGATATTAATTAAAATAATGAAGAGCTTGTCAAAAGTTTAGTTGGTTGAGTAATTCCACACTTACATGTATATGTTTTAAACTTAGTTCACATAGTTTTCGTTACAATCTTGTAACTCTTTAACCCCTAAGTGAAGCGGCATGAAATGGCTCTAGTGACCTTGGCATTTTAGCGAATTTTTATAAGCGTTTGTTTATGGGCCATAACTTTTTTTTTTGCATGTTACCTTAAAATTTTTTGCTGTGTTTTTTTTTGGAACACATAGAGCTAGTTAAAACTTAATGGGGCTCATTTACTAAGGGTCCCGTGGACCGGATTTTCATCGGGTTTCCCGACAATCTCTGTTTTGCGCCGCATTCAACTGGGGTTTTTTGCGAACGCGATCACATTCTCATGCAACTTTCATCAAATACGGGGTGTGTGGCCGTCAGACAACCCGACGGATTCGGACTACGCACGTGATTTAAAATTCAAATTGTGTCTCAAGACACGCACTTACAAGCACCAGGTAAAAGAAGGTGAACTCTGGCGGACCTCAGTGGGGGATGCGTCACATGCAGGAAATCAGGCGCACGAGCTACGTAAATCGCGCCGGACTTCATCTTCGTCCGGACCGTCCGGATCAATGATCGCGACAGGATCGGGTAAGTAAATTTGCCCCAATAACTTTAAATAATTTTTTTTCATTTTTAATTTTATTTGGTTAAAATTGGAAAAAAGTAATTTATAGTACACATTTTTTTAACTTTCAAATTAACTCAAATGTAACATTATTAATGAATTCTTTATTTTATTTTGGTCATTTTGATATACAATATGTATAGTCTCGGCCAAACGGGGCAACTATGGTGGTGTTTGTTGTAGTGTAGAGAGGATTCAGACTCTGGTCCGAAACAAGTTAAAGTACAAAATACAGGCAAAATTGTGTTTGAGGCACACTTTCAACATTTTGTATTCAGTAACTTGATCCCATCTGTCGGCTGACGACAGCAGACACTTATTCAGACATCTAGACTTCTGACATCGCTGCAGTTTCTCCTGCTCTTGCGCTAATCGTGGGAGGAAGACCGTGCCTCCAGCAGTCGGACATAGTCAGAGTCACTAGGCAGAAGTCAGGAGTAGTTTATTACTGTTTCTGCCTTCTCCTTTCTTCACTGTATTTTGCTGAAGTAGCGCACTGCACTAAATAGCAGAGCTGGCATTGCTGCCTATATACCCAGTGGTCATGTGATCGCCAGGTCTGCAGGGGTTAATCAGAGCTACTGGATCTTATTGGGCCCAGTACAGATATAACAGACATCAGCACCCACAGGTGGTTATTTCCCCCTGTAGCTCTTATAGATGCTTCATATACAGGTGAAAATTAATGAAAGTAGTGAAAAAAAATAATTAAAAAAGAAAAAAAAATGTAAATGTCCCCCAAAAGGTCTTATATTAAATCATGAGGAACATATAAAGTAAAAACACACACAATATTAATAAATTTTTATAAACTAACATTAATATCTTCCGAATCTTCCGAAGACCCGAGGATGTCTCGTTTTAACCCCTCATTACAATGTGCAATCAGCCCCATTACATGGTAGGATCAATCAGACAACCTAGGATTAAAGTACCCTAGGGAGTCTGAAAAATAGTAAAAATTAAAAAAAAATTTATAAAAAAACCTAAAAAATCAAATCATCCCCCTTTCCCTAGCACTGATATAAATAAATAGTAAAAATCATAAACACATTAGGTATTGCATCCGAAAATGCCAGATCAAACAAAATATAATAATGCTTCTTCACTGCGTTTAATCCCATAAAGGAAAATAGCACCCAAAGTCGAAAATGGCACTTTTTTGCCATTTTAAAAAAATTCTATAAAAAGTCATCAAAAGGTTGCACAATCCTGAAAATGTAAAGTCGCACAAAATGACACCACCCACAGCTCTGTACACCGAAGTATGAAAAAGTTATAAGTGACAGAAGTTGACAAAATCCCCAAAAAATTTTGTACAGGATCGTATCAACCCAAAGAATAATGTAGATATGTCATTTTGGGCACACAGTGAAAGCCGTAAAATCCAAGCCCACAAGAAAACGGCGCAAATGCATTTTTTCACCATTTTCACTGCATTTGGAATTTTTTCCCTCTTCCCAGTACATGTCATGAAATATTAAATGCCATCACTATGAAGTGCAATTTAATATGCAGAAAACAAGCCGTCACACAGCTCTATATGTGTAAAAACACATAAGTTATAGATTTTTGAAGGTGGGAAGTGAAAAATGGAAATGAAAAAAACAAAAAAGGGCCAGATCCTTAAGGGGTTAACCACAAAATAACTAAAACTGTTAAAAGTCCTTTTTTAATTTTAACTATCCCTATTTTTAATAGGGATTTTAATGTTCTTAAAATGTGCTGGTCATTAAAGCCTTTTAAGGCCTAGTCAGAAAGGGCTAGCCAAGGGGGGCAGTAACTTTTTAATACAGTGACATAAAAAAAACACTTCTTGCTATTGCTTGATTAGCAAGAGCTCTGTTACATACAATCCTTCAGAGCTATTTTTTGAAGGGGTGCACGGGTTTAAATAAAATGGCCACCAAACTGATCATGAGCACAGTGACAATAAAATGACAGTGATTTATGATTTGTTCTTAGTGACAGGTCTCAGCATGAATGATCTACCTAAGAGAAAACCTTCAATGTTTGTTTAATTGGAGCCTCTGTCAATCAGCAAGTCAGGTCACTTCAATTATTTGTTCCGGCACAGCAGCTTGTCCATGCAGGGGGCTTTATCTATAGTATTTGAGATGTTAAACTTTTTTAGCTAAATTTGGACATTTTGTAAAAAGTTACAAAAAGCCACAGCCTACTCCTTTCTGCTTCCTACACTTGATGGGTCTGGGTGTATATATCTGGTGAACACTGAACACTGTAGAGAATTTGACAATGGACCTGAAGGGAGCAAAATAAATTTTATATGCGTGTTCGCTGTACATGTATGAAAAATAAAAGGTATTATATTGGTGAGCATCCAAAATGCTAAAGCTTCGACTTCCATAAGGTAAGTGATGGCTTACCCTGAGAATAAACAATTTTGGGTATCTCCCAGAGAACACCTTTGAGATAGTAGAAAGGAGAATGGTTGTGCTATCTACTTTTTACGTCACTGGGGGACTTTTTGTATTGACTTGATAGATTAGCTGTGACAGGACAAAGTAGCAATCGATATTATAATAGATATTGTTTTGGCAGTAAATATATTAGATTTGTAGAGTACTGGTAATTGGTTGTTTTTAATGAGATGTTTATTATACCTTTATCCAGATACAACAACACTTCTAAATTCAGTAAAATACAGTTTCATCTGTCAATATTCATATAGGAAAAATACAAATTATGGGTTTATATTGTATGAAATGTTGTTTGGTGGGTTGCAATATGGTAATATGTGTCTTCTAGTCAAGTGTCTTTGTAAATTGGAAAGGAAATGAAGGCTTTTTGCTTGCTGCTCGGAATGAATTGAAGTTGTGTTCTCTAACTAACCAATATGATAGACACTAGGGGGGCGTAAATAAATGATAAAATGACTAATAATGTTATTAGCAGCTAAGGAAAAAGAAAAGTTTTCATTTAGTTTTCTTATAAAATAAGTTGAAACAAAGATTAGCAAAGGAAATGTGACAACTATATAAATAACTAGAAGCAATGTAGATATTTCTGAGATCACATTATAATTTACATTCAATTTTCAAAATCCCAAACAATGTATAATTTATGAGTGAATATGTAAAAGATAACCAAGAGAGGGAAATGCATTCACACATAGTACTATGAATGTTGTAATTATCCACAAATCTCTACAGATTTAGTCTACAAAGAAGACTTTTAGAAAATGTCAATCCGACCGTTCTTCCTATAGTTGGATTTACAATCAGTCTGACTGTATGTCATTTCGTAGACTCATTTCATGTAAAAATTCACTTTGAAAAAAAGTCTAATTAGTTATTCATTAATTCTTATATACGCCCGCAATCCATACAGTGGTAGAAAGGTTTAACTTAACTTATACCGGGGGTATTTATCAGGGCTGCCCTATTTTAGGGACACAGTGTGGAGAAAACATGTCACTTTGAGGTATTGGATCCCACTACTTCCTGTGGCTGATCAGTCTTGTGGTCACTGACTAACCTTCTAGTATGTGAGAGCTCCAAGCATGGGTAGTGTTATTTTCAATGTCAGTAAGCCAAGTTTGTCTTCTGTATATGGTGCAAGAATCCCAAGTTGGTGGTAGGAACTTTGGTTATTCTCATAAGTTTGTCAGCATTTGGTAATTGGTAAATTGGTGCTTAGTGCTTACACTAGCTTCTATAACAAAAGCACAGCAGAAACCCTGGGGAATCTTATAACATCCTCAACATTAATGCTTTGATTTAACCTCACCCTCCGGCCTCTCTGTGCAAACCAAGAGGCATGCAATGGAAGAAAAAATGGATTGCTTCATTTTATATTTCACTGCCTCCCCCGCCACTGCCCATAAGAGAAGCTTAAGGCTTCAACTGCACATCATTTTCTCGGCTTCATTTGTTCCTGTGAATGGAATAAAGATCAGGGACTAAGAGAAAGCTTCATCCCAGCCAACTGATTGGTGAAAAATAATAGTAAAATAAAATACAATAGGAAGTAAGAGTGATCAGTATGCAGTCTTGTGAAAGAGGGGAAATAGTGACAATTTATAGGGTTTCACTTGGACCTTGTATTGCAGTGCATGGTTGCACTGTGCTGGACTTTGTTGCCATTGTCTATAAAACAGTGCATACTACTACTACTATTCTAATGTTACAGAGCTATTCTAGATTGATTGTATTGTGATGTATGGATTGAGAAGAAATCTATTGTATATTGTACAATGGTAAACATTCTTCTCTCTTGGACCTGGGGATATTCTAGCATAGAATTACTTTTGGGACAACTTTTATGGATGTAAAACCAACATGACAACTGGAGCTTTGGTTGCTATGACAACAGATTTTCCCTGTAATTAAGTGAATGTTGCTTAGGTTAGCATTTTTAGATGATGTGAAACACAAAGTGTCCTATTTTGATCATACTTGAACTTTATCTCTGGCTCACATGTATCTTCCAGTATATACTGTATATAGACATAGCCATAATTAATATCTCTATTTCCCAGATTTGAAATCCCCATCCAGTTCTTTGATTTATTGAATGTGTAATTGAAAATGTGAAAAACAAATATAGTATATGAAACATTTCACATTATATAAATTCTTTAACGTTTATAAATACCAGGAAAGGATGTGAATAATTCAACCCCATCAGTCTCATAAATTCATCATTTCATCTTCTCTAGAAAGATTCCCTAGAGGACGTCTGTCAAATCAATAATGTTCACAGTAACAAAAGGAGAATATGCACATGGATGAAATGTCTTTAAGGATGTTAGAATATGTATAATGAAAATGGCTAACAATCCAATTATTATTCCCACCTATCTATGTTAATACCAAAGGTAAAGGAATGATTGGAAGGAATCCTGGGCACGGTATAAAAAATATATATAATATATATAAAAAATCCAGTGCTAGAGATAGAAAAAGTGTCTCTCACAGGGCATAAGACCAAACTTAACATGGTTATCCATGTTAAAATAAACTGTAGTTTAGGCCTGGAGTAAAAATGCAGGCCACAGAGCACAGAGAGAGCGGGATGAGTTACTTTACTGTGATCTTTTAGCATGGAATGAAAAGAATAATTAGAGAATGCACATGCAAGTACAAAATCCACATATGAACCTTACTGTACTTAATGCCAAAAAAACTTTAATAAAAAACAATTCTTTCCCAGATCAACAATTATGAATTCTAGATAAATTTTCCTTTAGGTCTATTACATGTGTGCCTGCGTCATCCTCTGTCTGTAAGGTACGGCAGAGTATATTCTGATAAGTGTCTTTTGTTAGTCTGAACGCTGGTGTATTTCCATTCCTATCAATCTTGATTGATTTCCACCACACCCATCTTTGTTCTTCAAACTCTGCTCTTGTTCACAAACAGTTAATCCAATGGGGATGACAGAATCTGTCTTTGCTCTCATTGATGCTCTCCCATGATGAGAACCAATCTAATCTTCTTCTGCACTAGGGCACAGACATCTCAGCTAGCTGTGTTTTCTGCCATCTATTGTCTTAGAACTTAGATTTTTTAGCCTGTATAACTCATTATCTGTTTTCCTTTTTCTGTACTGTGCTGGAAGGAAATGTTGAGAAGTTGTCTCCTTCTGCTTGAGGTAGGTAAGGAAATTAGGCAGGGAGAACAGGAAAGGGGCTTAGTTTGTGGGCCCACTGTGTTTGTCTGTCTGTGCCTCAAACTGCATAACAAAGCCACTAACTAAAAAGAGTCATGGGTCTTTCGTGACCTTCAATGCATTACCTATGGATGTCTGCAAAAATACCTTCATGCATTTATATGGTCTAATATCCTAGTAGTACTAGTATCCTGTTTTTCTCCAATTTATTATCTTGTATTGATATTCTGTCACCATTCCATGGTTATTTGTTTTGACAATATAATTGCTATGATGATTTAGCAACCATAGGCATATTTTCTTTATGTCACAGTCGTTCAGCCTTAAAACACACAAGATATGACCTCTTCCAATCATATTACTATATTTACACACCCAATAGGGTGTCTATTCAGGATGCCATAAGCAAAAGAACAAGATAAGTAAATAGAACCCAGGGTTAAAGCAACAAGTTCAAGGTTCCATACTGACAGGAGCAGAAAACTATTGTCAGGCTCTTAGTTAAGTTCATCAAGAAGATTTAAGGAAGTTACTCTTATTCTCTGGTAAACTGAAAGCCCAAGCATTGACAAATGTTGTCAGAGAGTCTTATTAGAGCGGTAAAACAGCTAGCAGCTGACTGGAGAGTCAATGTCACAAAGTTTTGCTGCTCTCCAAAATGCATGGTAAGTGGTGAGATTTAAGTCCAGAGAATAGGGTATGCAGTGAACAGTTACCTTCTTTATTGAAGAAATCCAGGTAGAAAGCAATACAAACAAAGGCTAGGGCTGACTCCTCTAATCCCCTTCCTGACAGCAGAAGAAATTTTCTCTACTGAGGAAAAGACTGGGCTAGCTATTCCTCTCTTTCTGAAAAGGTTGGTATCCTACCCAAAGGCTGGAGCCCAGAGTCTATCACAGAGTATCCTCGTCTCAGATTCTACTTTTGGTTGTTCTGGTAGACTGGCAGACTTCTCCTCTAAGCTTTGTTGCAAGACAACTGCAAAACATTAGGGGCTGGGACTGTTCTCTTTATATACCTTCTATTTCAGCAGAAACAATGACAAAGCATTCCCCCCATAGGCTCACATTGACTCCCCACAATATTCTATGGCAGAATGGTTCTATAGTGGTAAACAACTTTCCAGACAGCACCTGTCATTCTACAAGTCAGGTTTTCAGCTTTTGTAGTAAACAAATCTGTTTTTCTCCTGCAAATCAATTTCTTCTATAGCTGTGGAAAATTAATTGCTTCTCTTTAGTTACAGATACACAGTCAGAAATGTCTCTGTGTTCATTAACCCTTTCTACAGGTGATTACAGATACAGTACTAATAAACAGAATGTATATAACAAAACACTATAGATTAGATTAATGCATGTCAACCCTTCATGTAAAATAAAGTAAGAGGTTCTGACTTTGTATAGGGGAAATATTCAAATGTCCAAAGTTGCACC
The DNA here is from genome assembly GCF_040894005.1 of Engystomops pustulosus. NCBI lineage: Eukaryota > Metazoa > Chordata > Amphibia > Anura > Leptodactylidae > Engystomops > Engystomops pustulosus. The sequence goes on along the minus strand of NC_092412.1, from coordinate 192,037,392 downwards.
ATAGAAGTTGCATAGAATGCTTTCTATAGAAATAATGGTTGTAAGGTCACTGCAGCAGTGACCTTGTAATCCTCACAACTATTTGTTGACATGACTCATTGGGGTCATTTATGTTAGTATTTTCTTTTCTCTTATTTTTGCAACTTTGTTGGCACAATTGATATATTTGTGTTTACATTTGCGACTTCTACAAAGTTAACCATGCAAGAATATTTCAGTGGGGAGTCTGAAATTGCTTTAAAATCCTGATGTGAATGTATGTAAAAGTCACAATTTTGGGGCACATTGTGGTTAAAAAGTCACAAATAAACTACAGTCCTGTTCATATGTAGAGAAAACTTTAGAAGGGTGGAAGAGTTTCAGATTTTTGCAAAACTTTTGCGCAACTTTTTATTAAAAACTAGTTTTATATCGTATATATTGAGGTAGAACCCAAATTAGAATTAGAAATAATTAATAATGATTAAGACTGAAGACTGAGAGTTGATTGTGTTTGTTGTTTTTCAGATTTTGCTAATATTTTTGCATAATGCATGGAATGAGCACATTTAATTATTCCATTACATTACAGTATGTTCAGAATTAGCTTTCTTCAGCATATTCTAGGGCTGCCTCTGCCTGCCATGGCACATAATAATGTATAAAGGGGATTGTGTCCTTAGGCACATTACTTATGTATAATAAATATGTATACTGACGTGCTCATTATTTCCAGAACTTGTTCGAGTTCTTTCACATTTTGCAGACAGGAGCCATACACAATGATCTGGGAATTAACTATGGATTTATTTTTTGAGTAATACCCACTTACATTGCAGCCATAGTCTTGTAATTTGGATGGAATTGTCTCAGCACCGGTAATCTGTTCTTAGTCACTGTTATCCTGTGATATTGATGTGAGTCATTTTTAGAGTTGGAGCAGGTAGTGTAAATTTCTAATTTGCAGAATAATAACAAAAACTCAAAGGTGACTGATATTTTGAATCATAAGTAATCTCCCTGTTCACCTAAAATTTATGAGAAAAGATAAGTAATTCTTATTTCTTCAAATTAATCTTGGAGGCAGGTCATGTTTTTTATGTAAAGTCACGATTGTATATGCCCCAAAAAATAATACTGAGCCGCTTAATCTATTATCCTAGAATCCTTTATTACTTAAATAATAACAATGTATAAGGATTAAAGGGAGCCTACCATCTCCAAAACCGCCCGTATATAAATACAGCATTATGTAGAGCACCTTATTAGGTTTTCAGACATAACTTGGTTTGTATTCCTCTACAATTGAGCTTCTTGGTGCACCAGTAACAGACCATTCATATAGCAGTTCTCCCTCTGCCCCTGGTGCATCAAGAAACTTAATTAAAAAAATAATTTTCTCAAAAATTGACAGATCACTGGGAAATGGGGAGTGTGTGTTTGGAAAGCATAAAAAGTACCCTACAAAATGATAATTTTACCTGTCAGGTATTTCAAGAGCTGTTAGACTCGTTTTAAAAGAAGAGACAATTATTATAGTATGTGCCCCATTGGCTATTACATTGTATACTTCTATTTCTTTGTTGTAAATGAAATATTGAATATTGCACCTTGAGACACAAGCAGCTTGGTGCAACCAATAATTTGCATTTCCTCTTGCTTTAAAACTGACAATAACGGTTTCTGACGATTCTGCAAGTCCTGCATCCAATAAAATACTGGACACCAATACAGAAACATAGTCCCCATTATAGTAAATGGATTCCATTAGGTGAAACTGAAATCCTGACAGCAATGTTAACAAAGTCACTAGTTTGAATTTAAGTGAGTAATTGTGATTCTTCTAACCATAATGTATAATTGTATTGACATGTATAACATTGTGACCTAAACTGTGGTCAAAAAGCTTATCTAACTCTGGTGTCTCTAAATCTGGAATACTTACAATACTAGCAATTTACTCACTAGTATAACTTCAATTTTCTCTACATTTACCGAAAAAAAATTTCCATTATAGACATAGCCCCCTAGAACATGGTAACATCATTATGCCTCCTTGTGTTCATGCCAATTTTGCTGACAATAGAAATGAAGTTGTCACAAATGAGAAAGTATCTAATCCTGAAGCTATGCTTAAAAAGTGCAGTAGACAAACAGAAAATACAGTTTAATGAAGACAGTGGTATCCTTGCATCATAACCTGGGGTAGTTCCATCTTTCTGATTAGATTAGACAGGATGGTTATTAAAGCAGAAGACCTCTTGTTCTCCATTTGTAAAGGCAGTGTTGCTTATCTGAGGGTAATGGCACATGTCAATGTGAATTACTGGTGATGGTTTATATCTACTTACTAGTAGAGATTTACATTTGTCTGATTCATACAGTATGTCCTAATGGGGTGCAAGCACATGGATAATACATGGCAGTATATAGATGTACATAGTATCTGTCTGGGAGCAAACTGGAAATTGCTACTAATATTTGATTTGCCATTGGGAACATATTTATTTAGGCAGTGGACCTTAATTCCAATACATACCCATAATGTTTCCTTGCCCCCTTGCATCATACATGTTTTTAGTTAAAGGGGTTTTCCGATTACAATAAATCATATCAATGTGAAAGTGCTCTGCCACCTGAATAAACACGGAGTTATGCTCCCTTCCCAAAGCTGCTTTTTTCCCTGAGGTTTTGCATGCCCTGGTCTAGTGATAACATCTAGACACAGCTGCCAATCACTGACTGTAGACATGAATTTGTAATATATTATTTTTTAAGGTAACTTGTCACCAGATTTTTACTAATAAACCTAATGACAGGTTCACAAAGCAATATGGCAACTATTACCCACTCTGTTTGTAGCGAACAAATGCAAAGTTTCTATCCCCAGAAAATGAACTTTATAAACCTGCCTGGCACCCTGCCTGAAGGAGCAGCGAGTCACAAGGGGCATGTGTTATTCATTCGAGTCATTGTGGGACTAAGCCCATGTCTCCAGTATTTCCCTCATTTCTCCTTTCGTAATCCTCTGCTCTGCCATATGAAAGGGGGAAAAGGGAGCATTTTATCAACACCTCCCACAGCACTTTTTTGCCCACCAGCTGCTGTAATGTGCCACAAAATGAGTCATTACTAAATTCAGCCCCAATTTTCTCATCTGCTACGTTTAAGCTCATATCACCTTTAACAACTAATTCCTGCTATACTTATGCAATAGTGCTAATTTACTGTCATCTACTGCCCAAAACTGTTTAACTGATTATTCCATCATGCCTGTCACTGAGGAGTTATTGTGATATTTATACTATGATAAAATAATTATATTCTTTCCTGCAGAGCCACAGGCTGTGATTGGTTGGCATATCAGCATGCTTTGGTATGAGCTCTGCAAGAATCTATACATCAGAGCTTATTCCAAGGTTCTGGGCTTTTTACTTCTGTCAGGGTTATTGTCTTATGGCATGTTGATTGCCTACATCTCTGCTACTGCTACAGATATTGCTGCCATGCCGCTGATGCAGCAGAGCCATTCTGTCTCCTCTAGATATAACTGCCAGCCTTCTGACCAATAGTTCTAGGCTAAGATACTAACCAAATTTCTGCTCCACAATGGAATTATCTTCACAGCCAGAAAAACAATCCAGTGCCTCCTGTGTCTGTGGGAAGGACCATTACCAGCCTGTTACTTGCTGCTGTGTGGACTGTGTCTGCCATTAAAGGAACTGTGCATTTTGTGGTCACGCCCCATTGGGGTAATATTGTAATGCCTTCTCTGAAGCTTCTACATACTGCGTCTGCACAGTATGCAATGAGCAAAGCAGGAGTGCCATTGGAGCAAGATTTGTAGGGAGAATGGTGGCGTCATTTTTGGAGTAGACAGTATGCTCTAGGAGTAATGTCCCCCAAAGCATTTCTGCATCATTGACATAAATATAAAATACATTTTTAGAAATTAAGGAGCATTCAATGTCAGGCATATTTATTAGGGCTTGTATTCCTTAAAACTGGAGTATAAACCTGAAATAGGTGCAGTTCCAGGAATTGTGCATAATTCCAACCCTTCCACCAACTTCTTACAAAGTGGACATGAAGTAGTCACGGCTGACATAAAAGTGGGCCAGCTTAGGGTGTTCCTGCCAAAGCTAGAACCTGGGCCCGTTCAAGGGCAGGCTATGGTTTCTGACATAGAACTTCCCTCTGATAAATCCTGTGGGTGCCAGGGTTGGGGGCAACATCATATGCTGCAACCCTTAGCACAAGAGTATAAAAAAGTGCCACTAAAAGGGTATAGTTGCAATGTGGATACTGACCTCTACAAAACAGTGATGGATCTTTATAGAGGTCAAAAAAAGCATTTTGACAGTTTTTGATGGAGATTGCACCAGAATTATTTTGTATTATGCTTAGAAAACCTTCCTTTTCTGTACAGTACCTTACTTGATAAGAACAGTGACATCATGAAAATAGACATAACATAGCAGTCACAAGCATGACATATGATACCACAATTAAACTTCCACTGACAAAATATATTGGCACAAAGACAAAGACACTTAATGGGATAAAAGTTAGACAAAGTGCCAAAAAATCCTCCAAATTTAACATCCTGCATGCCCATTTTGGTTCCCTTTTGAGTTTAGTCAGTAAGGGACATGTTCTTATCGGAGAGACCAGTTTGTTGGTATATACAAGCCGTGCCTGTCCAACAAAATACAGTCCCTTGCTAATCTGAGTTATTGCTGTCTAAATGTCAGACAGGTGTAAAATATCGGTTCCAAAGTTTTGGTGGTTAAAATTACTTGAAAAGCGTGTAAAGGAAAAGAGACTTTCAATGTTTATATAGGAACATAAGGTTTATGTAATAACTTAATTTGTATATATATTTTTTTTTAATTTGTAAGTTTTGCCAGTAAACACAGAACAGAGCACTCAGCAGGCAATAAAATGACAAACTACATGCTAAGTTCTGTTTTTCCATGAAGGTATTAAGAAAACAAAGGTACACTCCAAAATCTTCTGCCAAAATATCTGGAGCATTACCAAATGGAAAAAGACGGGTAAATGAAACCTTTCAGACCTGCCTAATTAGCAGCAGATTTTATAGATGTATGAACTCATAGAAGAGCAGCCAAGTCATTAATGTGTTCTGCAAAGCAGCAATCATTTTAATGTAGTGTCTAACAATATCAGAAAACCTTTCATTTAAAACTGATTCTTTTTTTTTTGTTTATTTTTAACAAAAACTAATTCTAATTATGTTAGAAAAAAGGTCCTCAAAAGGGTTGCACAGGTATACAAAATCATGGCACTAGTGAGTCACAACAATGAAAGGAACAATGTTTTTCTTTCCGTTCCTGGTCGTTTTATTTTATCTGTTATAAATCTCATAGTCATAGTCATAGTGTAAGGGCCCACACAGTGCATACACCATGACGTCACAGACACCCGGCGCATACATAATGACGTCACGCGGTTGTGACACCTCCCTGTCATAGTAATGCGCCCAGGCTGGAAGACTGATGGAAGTTCTTTATATGTGTCCCATATTTGGGCAGGACGCCTATATGAAGATCTCCCAATAAGTCCTGTAGATCTGTGTTATCCACACCTTTATGTGTATTGTTAGTAGCATCAGGAATTTGATTAAGGCAACATTTACATGAACATATGTCCGCCCAGTATATGTGAGCCGTTATGGAGAGGAGGGGTGATCCCTCCCCTCTCCATTAAAAATAATGGCACACGACCGTGAATCATGCGAATCTTTTTGCGGCTATGAAATGGTAAGGTGTGCACACGTTGTGCTCACCAGACCATCCCGTGCCTCTATTGCCGTCAATGGGGGACCCCTCACGGTCATGTGAATGTAGCCTAATGCATTTGTACAAAACTAAATTAACAGTAGAAATCACAAAAATGTTAGGTATCACTGTGTCCCAAAATGCCAGATCAAAATATAAAAAAGGTTAATACTGGCGATGAACCCCTTAACGGAAAATAGCCAAATGTCCGAAATGCCACTTTTACACCATTTTACATCACATAAAAATGTAATAAAAAGTTATCAAAAGGTTTCACAGTGTTCAAAATGGTAGCAATGAAAACGTCAGCTCTAACTTTCTGACTTTAAAGGGGTTGTTCTGTCATAACTAGTACTTCGGTATCTTCAGGATAAGGGATAACATTTTGACCTCGATTATGGGAGACCATTGTAGCCCAAAAGCAGCAGGATGGAAGTGCCATTACATCCACTGTGTATGTCCCTGAGAGTATGGAACTCAGCTGTCACCCATCAGAAGGGTGCCTGTTCATTTTCAATATAATGGACCCCTGTCCTTATGATCTGTGGGTACCCCAAATGATTATTTGAGCTAAGCGCAGTATATAACTATTTGACTGTTGTTTTGTGTGCAGTGAAGTTTGGGGTGTTGGGGATGTAGTTTGCCTCAGGCATCAGAGAAGCTAGGTTCACCTATGGCCACTATCTCCTTTGCTGTAGAAACCTCCTACTGCTTTGTTGTTAAAACCCACACAGAACTGCATTGTACCAGTGCTATAAGCCCAGCTACAATCCTGGAATATAAACACATCCTGTAATTACAAACACTGTCTGCTGCTTTGTAAGGTCATAACTGCTAGCAGACTACCTTTTAATAAGAGATTACATGTATTTGCCTAATGAACATGTATTTAGATTCCTTCAATAAAAGTTGTTTGATTAATTTTTCCACAAAACTACTTATCTACATATGTACTCTGCATTCCCATGTGGCAAGATGAATGCCCTGAATTTTAAATTACATTTGAAGAGGTGCATAAGCTTCTTAGCCTACATCCTATTTCATGTGTGTACATGTTGCATGTTAATGGTACATACCACACTCTATAAAAACAGTCTTTAGTACTTTTTTCAATTGTATCAAAATTCATATATATATTTATGTTGGGAAGGTTCATGTTAGTGTCTATTATGTTACTATCTATTATGGGTGTTCTTGTCTCCTATTTTGCCAATTCGTCTTACTTTTATTATTATGGAAAGCTATTATTTTGCAAAAAAGTTGAATGTTACAAATAATAATGATCATTTTCTTTCATAATGAGGAGTACTTGTTTACACAATCCTGGGATTCATTATAAAATTTGGCAGAATTGTGTAGTCTATGTACATAATGTATACAGTAGTAAGAACATTGCATGCATTAGTCATTTTCTTAATGAAGACTTGCTGTTCCCTTTTTTCGCTTTATCTTACTTTTCCCTTTCTATTCACCGTTTGGGATGCAAACAATCCAACACACAGCGAGACGAACAGCAACATTTTTCCCCTAATGGGCACAGATACATTAAGGTCTAGGTTGGATTTATGAAGCTAAAAAGCAAAACAAACCCTTTCCATGTCAGAAGCAAATACACGTATAATTGAGTGCCCTTTTCTCTGCCTCCAGAAAGGATAAAGCCCATGTTAAAATACTAATGATGCTCTGCACTCGGGCTGCTAACAGGTTCATGCCAATCACAACAATGCCCCTGGCTTCATCCAGTGAAGATCAGACCCCTTTCAGCTTTCTAAGCAAACATACCCTTTACAACATGCATAATGCATAACCACACAAATCTGCTTTATGTTGTTTAACAAAGCTTGTGCCATTGCCCATTTATCTAACATTACAGGGCACTCCAGAGCCTTAATTAGTTACACAGTTGTAAAGTAGAAGACCCAAGGGCCTTCATTACAGCTTAAGTTTGATAACAGTTTTCAGAAATTGTGATCACACTCCTTTAGCAGCACACAGGCACAAGGTAAGGATTCATGTCTTCATCTCAGTTTACAAGTGTCATTCCAAGTCCAGGGGGCTTTTAGAAAGATACAAGGTACAGAAGGAGCAATCAGGCCGATGGCAATAAGTAGGGCTGCAATGTAATCATGTAGACATGTGATGGCAATGTATTCTGGCCACAACCTTTCTCTAGATACAGTGGCTGTCTACCCATATATTTTATGGAACTCATACCATAATCATTCTATAAAGCTACTGTGATAGTGAGTTCAGAGCTGCTGTCTTCTGAGATGATTTCTATTGATATCCTTTGGTTAGATTAACAGTATAATAAGTGTCTCACGACAGGTATTAATCACCTACCATCGTTTACAAATGTTAGTGGTCTGTAAGTACCACTTTTTGGAGGCGGAATGATTTAGCATTTTAACCCCTTAAGGACCAGGCCCTTTTTCGTTTTTGCGTTTTTATTTTTCACTCCCCACCTTCAAAAATCTATAACTTTTTTATTTTTCCATGTACAGAGCTGTGTGATGGCTTATTTTCTGCGTAACAAATTGCACTTCGTAGTGATGGTATTAAATATTCCATGCCGTGCACTGGGAAGCGGGAAAAAAATTCTAAATGCAGTGAAAATGATGAAAAAACACATTTGCGCCATTTCTTGTGGGCTTGGTTTTTACAGCTTTCACTGTGCACCCCAAATGACATGTCTATTTCATTCATTGGGTCAATACGATCACGGGGATACCAAATTTGTATAGGTTTTATAATGTTTTCATACATTTACAAAAATTAAAACCTCCTGTACAGAAAAAAAATTCTTCATTTTGCAGTGTTCTTGCGCTAATAACTTTTTCATACTTTGGTGTATGGAGCTGTGGGTGGTGTCATTTTTTGCGACTTCTGATGACGTTTTCAATGCTTCTATTTTTAGGACTGTTCGACATTTTGATCACTTTTTATAGAATTTTTTCTATTTTTCAAAATGGCAAAAAAATGCCATTTGCGACTTCGGGCACTATTTTCCGCTACGGGGTTTAACGCAGTGAAAAACGGTTATTATATTTTGATAGATCGGGCATTTTCGGACACGGCGATACCTATTGTGTTTATGATTTTTACTGTTTATTTATATTTATATCAGTTCTAGGGAAAGGGGGGTGATTTGAATTTTTATGTTTTTTTAATATAATTTTTTTTTTTTTACTTTTTTTTATTTATTTTTTTTACTATTTTACAGACTCCCTAGGGTACTTTAACCCTAGGTTGTCTGATTGATCCTACCATATACTGCCATACTACAGTATGGCAGTATATGGGGATTTTGCATACCATCTATTATAATGTGCAGATCGCACATTATAATAGATAGCCCCGATCATGACAGCCTGGGATCTTTGTGTGATCCCAGGCTGTCATGGCAACGGATCGCCGCTCCCCGGTGACGTCACGGGGAGTGACGATCGGAGCCAAGATGGCGGCGCCCACGCGCCGCCGGCTCTTTAATGCCGCCGGCAGCTTTGCCGGCGGCAATCAAAGGGTTAACACTCGCGATCGGTGCAAGCACCGATCGCGGGTGTTAGCGACGGGCGTTTGCTTCATTATGAAGCAAACGCCCGGTGAGTATGAAGAGGGCTCAGCCTGTGAGCCCTCTTCATACTCCCCCATGCGCAGTAAGACGTAAGGGTACGTCTTATTGCGCTATGGGATTAATAAATAGTGGATATGCACGCTGTTTTTTTTTTTTTTGCTCAGTTGCGTCTTTAAATGTGGCATTCCTTACTTTTCTTCTTCGCTGGGCATGTCCAGTCATGTGTGTTTGCAAGATAATTAGCATTTCAATACAGTATTGTAGCATAATAGTGTGCCATAGAGTGATACAGGTCTTCATACAGGGGTTGTGTTGCAAGAGTTTTGTTAGCAAGCATCTTGCAATGTTATGTTCAATTTAATTCATAGGAAATTTGAGACAAGTGGTTTATTGATCACATAAATTGGGGGCAACATTCGGGACACTTTGGACGCCCACCAATCAGCTCATGGCAGCAGCCTGTTAAGGTCCTGCTTTTAGCCACTACAAATAACATGAAGGTAGACGTGCATTTATGATCCATCCAGCCTTTTCAAGACCAAGGGCATGTTTGATTAAGCTGATCATTGGGGTCCCAAATGTTGAGCCCCCACAGGTCTGTTATTGCAAATCAAAGTATTCTGAGTTGCACACTTAACCCTTTTGGGAGCTACCTCACAGTCACGGATCGATCCCACGTCCAACAAATAGTAAAAATAAAAACAGTCTGACCGGAGCTCCTTTTATGTCTTCTTGTATATCCTTTAGCGAATCCACAATTTCGTTCCACTTTCCCTCTTGGAAACCTTTCTAGTGCAGTTCCACACAAGCGATATTTGGATGAGGATAGACCACTGTTCAGACAGTCCAGCTGCGTTTTCTTATATCTTGTAACCACTCAATAAATGTAGGGCTACTACAGAAATGATTTAAGCAGCAATAGTGCAGTATGTTCAAACAGATTAAAATTTATTCAGATAAAACATACTCACAAGGGAAAAGTAAAAAATGTGCATATAAAATCCACCATGCGGACGCCAGTTCGCCTGACCCAGGGTTTCGCTACCACGGCTTCTTCCGGGGCAGGTCTGTTATTGATTACTTATGCGAGGAATAGATCATCAATGTTAAAATCCTGTAACAGTCAATACTGTAGGATTTGCATAGAATGGACGCTTCTAGTGTAATAAGAACCTTATTATTGAGATAATAAAGAAAGGGACCGGTCTACCACTATTGCTTCTAATGTTCATGGTAAACTAGTCAGTAAATGTATTTGATTTGTTTTTGTTTTTTTGTTATTGACTTTTGCTTTAACTTTACAATAAAATAGCACCATTAAGCAATATAAGAGGCTGGGTCCTCGTTATCCTGACATTGTATAGCTAGAGTTAGTGGAAACGTTGTGTACATTTCCATGTCCACTCTAAGAGCACTAGATGTCATCCTTCCTACCTCACTGTCCCTTGTCTAGTATCCCTGCACTGTTTGTAACATGTTGGTAGCAATATTGTTTAAGGTACTTTTTGGTCCTCGATTCAAAGACCTCTGGATATTATAACATACCTAATAACCCCTCTATCGAGGCATAGGCTCCTACTTACACAACCTAATTGCAACATTCCATCCTACCTGTTGAACTGCATTACATACAATGCAAATTTAGTATCATAAAGTAAACCTTTTCATGCACCTTCTCAACCAAAACATCTCCCCCACCAACCCCTCCACATCCTAACCTTCACTCCCTAGTATGTCTGATGTCTATTCGTCTTTTTGTTGCTCTCAAGTTCTTAGCATTAGTTGGCCAACATTAGGTCACTTAATTTCTACAATACACCTCTTTTGTAGTTAATTGATTTAAACACCATAATGACTTTTGTGCAAATTGCCGACCACTCTACGCAACATATATGTGTTGTTTCTTTATCTCTTTCTATAGAAAACATTTAAACAATCAAACTTAAATTTAACGAATTTCAACAAATGCATATAAACAATCAAAATAATATTAGGTGTCTGTGCAACATCCCCCCCCCCCCCTGGCCTGGTCGCTGTTGCATTCCCTGTGACCGTGATCGTTGCGGCCCGGGGCACTCCCTACATATTGCTGTGTGTGAGGATCCCCAGGTAGAGGGGAGGTCAGTGATGGTATGCAGCTTCCAAGGATCAAACTGAGACAATGGATGTAATCATTAACTCATGGCAAAAGCAGCCGGTCAAGATAACAGTTTAACTGGTCCAAAGTTGAAGGTTTGATGTATCTGGCAAACTGTGCCGATAGCCTGGTTTAGATACCTTCAGGCTACAGAGATGAGGAGCTGCTATAGCTGTGCTACAATACAATGAATTTGAGCTTATCCAACCAGGGACCTTCTTACAGATGAAATTAACAATTAATAAACTTGACATCATTTCCTTCTCATTCAGGTGTAATGCAGCTGCAATACCAAATATAGACAGTAGATGACACACAGAGGTGATCATCTGATGGACAGCTCATCCAGTCTGCTGCTGGAGGTGTATCCAGGAACTGTTTTATATACTTGCCAAGTTCCATAACTCTCTGCTAGTTATATTACTATATCTCAGTTTTCTGACTTGCCTGCTTCGTTATGGTTTTATTCAGTTTTTTTTAACCTCGGCTATTTTACCATTGACCATCCCTCCTGGACTCCGTTTCTGTACTACATGTGCTATCTCCGTTGTGACCTGGATCCCTGACTTAGTTTTCAGCGCCTACTCCCTGTATCCTAAAATTCCTAAACTTATAAAATCTAAAAATAACTATCCCATTCAGTCAACACTGTAACCCTGTTACATAATTTTCTCACCCATAAAAAGTTTGTGTAGATTTCTTACATTTGTAATTTGTTCTATTATGATGAACCATGGCCTAATGTTCTTCTGTCTTGGTGTCCTGCACTATTTTTGCCTTCAATTATGATTTTATTTTTTTGCTATATTATGTTTCATACAATCTCATTTCCCCATTGGTTCTGACAAAAAGCGATAGTAGTGATGCACCAGAATGGGGTGGGTTGTCTGTTCAATACCTTAGCTTGTCCCCTCCATTTCTCTACCTTAGCTGTCACAAAAGGGATGTATTGATTGTTGAACTAATCTATCTTCCAGCGTATCACTGATACAGAGAGTATGACAAAGCTTCCTGTGTTTTAATAATTACAAGGAAGACCTGCTGGACCAGAATAAAAAAGGTCTGAAATAATATAATATGAGCAGATCCATACCCTTGGGAGGTCGGAAGGATGATTCATTGATGCCAGCATTCCTGCTCCTGTGAATGTTGAGGCTACCAGATTACTGCTACTTTCAAACAGAATGGGGCCATGCTGTTGGGTGCTGGCCACTTTACAAAACTTTACCAGGTAAGTATAAGAGCCTAAAAGAGTCACCCATATCATAGTGCCCTCTTTAACTTTGTCAGTAGCCATCAGGAGCTGTGGGTCATGCAACCCACCAGCAGCAGGACCAAGATGTCCTGTGTCCTTCTGGCTTTGGTGGATGAAGGCTGCTGTGTACTCATTAATGTATCCATGCTCCTTCTGAGATCACCACACCAGTATAAGTGACTGGAGAGTTACTGATGTTCATCGCACACCCATCTAACCCATGATATAGGTGTGGTGTTATGGATGACCCTTGTAGAGTTTGGTATAAGTGACTAACCCCTTTAAGTTCATTTAATTTTTTAATTTTCTCCCTCCCATTATCTCCTAGTTGTTTTTGGTGAAACCATTATTTTGTTCAGTAATTTTCACCTATTTCTCATTCCGAATGCATTCTACTGTTCTTTTGTGGCTATATTGGATGTGCTAAGTTTTATCTGATTTTTCAAAGTTCTCAGAAACTCATCGCACATTGGTTGCCTGCACTCATCTTTGAACTGTGCCCACTAGAAGATGTTATTACATGATGTATTATAGATTTACGCCACAACAAATGCGCAAATACACTGCAGTCTCCGCCAGGCAAAATCAACAGTGTGGTATAGCTTGTGCCACAACTTGACCAAATAGAGAAATTGCACCTAAATTTGTGCAAAAATAGGAGTTTGATTTATCTAAAGGCAATTAGCCCTTTAGTTTGTAGGATACATACTGTACGTATATATTCAGGAAGTGGAGTCGTTTTTTTCTATAGATTAAAGTAATTTTTTTTTCGTATCATCATGGGTTGACAACAGATAATGGGGCACATTTACTTACTCGTTCCTATCGCGATGCCCGCTGTGCATTATCCAACAAACATGGACTTTGACGCAATTCACTAAGATCGTGCGCCCGATATCCTGCATGTGTCGCTTACCTGCTCAGGTCAGACAGAGTTCACCTTCTTCTTCTCGGTGCATGTAAGTGCATTGTCTTGCGACACAATTTAAATGTTAAATCCCGCGCTCAGTCCGAATCCGTCAGATCGTCGGCCCACTCCCCCATTCCTCTCGCATGAAAGCCGGCGCCGATGTGCCAAAATTTGATCGCCTGCGACACAATGCCCTTTCAAATCCCTGTCAAATGCAATCGTAAGAGCGGGCACTACTGAAAAAGTACATAAAGTATTGTTGTCCGTGTATCCCTAAGTATAACATTAAACAACATAGGAGAGAAAGGAGGGATACATGCGACGGACTTACCAAAAAAGTAACAAAATATTTTATTAGAAATATCAATACAATATAAGAACAGGACACGATCCCGGCGATCCCAGAAAAGTCGGAAAACCTGACAGAAATGCGGCCGCGGGACCCTTTGTAAATAAGCCCCAATATGTATAATTTTTTAAAAAACTGCCATGAGACAATCCAATGCAATTGCAGTGGAGAAAGAAGAGATAAAATAAGTTATTTGCTGAAGTTGCACTAAGCCATTTTAGTTTATGACTTAGATCTGTTTTCTGCTTTTGTTTGTTCTTCACATAAAATTGGATTTCATGCTTCTAGTGACATCAATGATTTTCGCTCGATATTTGAGGATTGTCTATGTTTAGTTTTTAGTGGATTCAGAAAATGTAATGGAATTTATTTACCCTGTCCTCTCACCACTAGCATGGGTAAAGTCAAATTAAAGGGATAGATAACTATATTTTAAGTCTATTGTACCCTTTCATGACCAAGGGTAACTCAGGTTAATTAGTTTTTTTGTATCATGACATGTGAGACTTTAACTTGACAGGATAGTTTTATTAATTATAATTTTTTTTTAATTTATGTTTTTAATAAATAGTAAAATTAAATAATTGAATAAATCAAGTCCAGTTACAGATGCAGAGTATGCATGGCAAACCATCAGATCTGTCTCCAGAATAGCAGCCATAGCGGTAGTCCAGAACACAACATCCTCCAGGACTGCACTAAATGCAGTTTGCCTGTGTAGTGTGTAGGGGGCGCTAGATTCAGGATTTCTGGTGCACTGGAACAGCACCTAATTTGTATTGCATGATAACTAGTGCATCTGCGCCACAAAAGGGTTGTGTACAACACAAATTTAGTGCAGAAACTTCATAAATACCTGTCCAAAAAGAAAGTCAAACAGAAAACTGGTGCATGCCCCTTAGTAATTGTGCCCCATTGTGTACTGCTGTGTGGGTGAAGGGCTGTTAGAAAGCGCCAATAATTATCTCCCCTGTGTTTTGGAAGAGAGATGCAAATTGTGTCCAGCAGGTTGCGATATCGCCCAGTGATGCTACTTCCTGCTTGAATTGAAGAGAGGGCTGACTACATAGAGAAGCTGAACGAAGAGATAGAGGAGGAGGGCAGCAGCAGTATGCCTCCATCTTCCAGGGCATTTAGAGGAGCTGCTCTTCTATATTTGGTCAGTGAATATAGAGTATAATTGGAGGGGTTTTCCCGCTGTTTACCTGCACACAATGAAGCAGCTTCAGTAAAAGGACATATTTATTCAACGACATAACCACTGCACCCGGTATGTCCCATCAACCCTCCCACCTACCACCTTCTGTAGCCCCTTATCTTCAAGCCAGAGAGCCACAGCACATCTAATGTCACCCCCTGTCTTCTCCATACAAAGAGACCTCACTTTCTTTTGCTACATAAAATTTGTTATCCCCACATCCCATGTAACTCTGAAAACCTGTAATGGAAAATAGCGCCCAAAGTCGAAAATGCCACTTTTTTGCCATTTTGCGAAATATAAAAAATTCTGTAAAAAGGGAACAAAAGACTGTACCGTCTTCAAAATGGTAGCATTGAAGACTTCATCAAAAGTCGCAAAAAATGAGACACCATACACAGCTCCGTACACTGAAGTATGAAAAAGGTATTAGTGCCAGAACATGGCAAAATGAAGATTTTTTTTGTGCAGGAGGTTTTAATTTTTGTAAATGTATGAACATTATAAAACCTATACAAATTTGGTATCCCTGTGATCGTACCGACCCAAAGAATGAAGTGAACAGGTCATTTGGGGCACACAGTGAAATCCTTAAAATACAAGCCCAGAAGAAAACGGTGCAAATGCATTTTTTCGCCATTTTCACTGCATTTGGAATTTTTTTCTCACTTCCCAGTACACCGCATAGAATTATTAAAAAAATTATGGATTTTTGAAGGTGGGGAGTGAAAAATTAAAAAGCAAAAATGAAAAAGGGCCGTTGAGGGGTTGAACAACTAGCTTGTACTTTGACAGCTGACACAATGGGGGAGATTAATCAGAAATGTCTGACAGCAGAACTATTCTTGTTGCCCATTGTAAACTTTCATTTGCATTTACGCACAGCTGTTTATAAGATTAAAGCTGAGCTCTGATTGGTTTCCATAGGCAACTTGAACAGTTTTACCTCAGACATTTCTGATCTCTCAGAAGGGGCATGTCCCATTTATCCAACTCAACTCCCTCATTTCTCTTCCCTTATAAATTCTCTTCAGCCAAGTTAACCAACGTCTTCCTCATTCCTTCCTCAACCTCCTTTAAATGATCAGATTTCTGATGAATGTAGTGACTCCTTGGAACATAGTTTCCTTTAGCATATGATTTATACATGGAATTGAATACTTAAACAGTCCTTAGTAAAGTCCTACAGATCAATTTACAGTGGTACCAGTTGGAGACAATATCTACTATTGTGTCCTTACAGGGGGGACTTTAAGCATTGCAGTCTTCTTTTTGGATCCCTTGTAGGACATGCTATGCTCCAATAACTGCTTCTTTGAGGAAAGCATTATTTACAGCCTTCTTATTTAACTTCAATCTGTTTTTTTCAGATTAAATAGCTGCTTGATTTCTTGTGCAATTATTTCTAAGCCTCTGAGCTCATTCCAAGTGCAATGTCCCTTTTACCTTTTGATCTTAACATGACCGGATCTGGTGGCCGTTAAGTGATCCAGATGTACATGTTCTTAGCACGCAAGTAAATATGTGCCTCCTTATTTAGCAGGGGTCAACCTTTGGTCATGTATGTATACAATGGAAATTTTCATTCTTTCAGTGATCCATGCACTGTCTCATCTGACTGAAGTATTGGGTCTACCTCATGTCCCTAAATTCAGGGAAAAATAGCCAAATTTAAATCTAAATCTAATCTATCATCACATGACCAAAGTAACTTTATTAATTATTCTACTACGTAGTTC
The DNA here is from genome assembly GCF_040894005.1 of Engystomops pustulosus. Lineage (NCBI taxonomy): Eukaryota > Metazoa > Chordata > Amphibia > Anura > Leptodactylidae > Engystomops > Engystomops pustulosus. Next base: position 192,020,450 of record NC_092412.1, on the reverse strand, counting down.
GTATTGAACTCTTCCATACATTGATTCTACTATATGTCCTCTTCACCTGGATGCCAGACACAATGCTCAGCCTTATACATTTAAGGAATTACTCACTAATTAAGTTTATAGATAATTAATGACCCAAATATAAACTGCGGTACCTAATTTTACCACAAAAACTGGGAAAATCTATTGACTTCATTATAAGCTTAGGGTAGAAAATGCATTGGTCTCAGCCTCCACCAATTATATAGCCAGCTATCCACCTGCCCCCTAGTATATAGCTAGCCAGCCCATGCCCTGTAGTGTATAGCCAACAAGCCCCCTTCCGTCCGTTATATAGCTAGCCAGTCCCCTGCCCCCAGTATAAAGCCAACCAGCTCATGCCCCAGTATATACCTAGCTAGGCCATACCCTGTAGTATATAGCCAGCCCTCTAGTATATAGCTAGCCAGCCCCCTATCCTCTAGTTTATAGCCAGCCCATGCCCCCAGTAAATATCAATACAGCCCACCCCCTTTCAACCAGTATATAGCCAGCCCCTGCTCCCAGTATATAGCCAGCCAGCTTATGCTCCCCAGTATTCAGCCAGTCAGCCCATATCCCGCAGTATATAGCCAACCACCCATACTTCCCAGTATATAGCCAGTCCCCTGCCCCAGTATATAGCCAGCCAGCCCATGTCCCCCAGTATATAGCCAACTCACCCATACTTCCCAGTATATAGCCAGCACCCTGCCCCCAGAATATAATCAGCCAGCCCATGCCACCAGTACAAAGCCAGCCAAACCAAGCCCCCCTCAGTATATAACCAGTCAGCCCACCCATGCCCCCAGTATATAGCAAGCCCCCTGCCCCTAGTATATAGCCAGCCCCCTGCCCCTTGTATATAGACAGCCCATGCTCCCAGTATATAGCCAACCAGCCTTGCCCCCCCCCCAGTATATAGCCAGACCTTACTCAAGTCTGTAGTCAATACTCAACTTTACTCAATATTCAACTTCTTGGGTATGTGTAATATAAGATTTCTCAGTAAATTCTGCAGTAAATGCTTAAACTTACTTAAGAACATAAACATGATGAATGAAATGTTAATGGATTACATCATAAAGATTGATAAGGAAGGATCTTGGTCACAGTGACTATAGAGTATTGTAAACTCAAGAAAGCCAAGTTTGGTTTTATCAGCACATTTTTTCTGCTGAAAAACTTGACTTATAATCGAGTATGTACAGCATGCCAGTGACAGTGATTAAGACTTATTTGATTGAATCAAATTTAAGACATCTAGTCTCTCACAGATAAAGCTAGTGATAGAGACCTTCCTATAAAAGAGTTTACAATCCCAAAAAACCTTATTAACTTTTAAAGCAAACTTGTTATTTTTCTTGCAGCCACTATACCATCAGCATGCAGCTGGGGCTAAGCATCCCAAGCCTGCCAACATATGTGTCATGCAGCTTTATAGTAAAAATCTTGACAGACTGCAATTCACAACCATAGACACATGTGGAATAGATATAAAACCGGCTAGATAGCAAAAACCAGCCTGTCAATTCATGACTTATAACCTCACAGTATATTCTTGGTCATATTTTCTGGGGATTTTCTATGTGTAACAAAAGTTCAGGATGGAAAAATCTATCAAATGATATCAAACTCGGCACGATTATCTCAAATGGGAACCCCCATTTTCTATTGCAGATTCAAATTCCCCAGGAAGAATTGCATAGATTTGCCTAGGTCTTTTCAATTTTGGCACTGGAATTGCCAAAAATCTAAATGTTTGCAAAAATGTTAAAAAAGGTTATATAATTGAATAAATGTACATCAGATCCAAAGTCTGAAAATAGACATATGCTATATGTCTATACTTTTAAAAAATCTATCCAATGTTACCAAATTTTAGCACTTAATGTAGAACATTTGATATTTGAAAACTTTGTAGGCAACATGAATAATTCCCATATTCGGAGGGGAGGAGACTTAAGTTAATCAAGCTCCCCGATGTGTTGGAGGCAAGGGGACTCACATTACCCCAGAGCCAGAAGAGAACTTTCTACAGACCATGGTGTTGTTCCTGGGTGGGGTTCGGAGGCAGGGGGCCGAGTTTGGTATCATTGGATAGATTTTTGAAAAATATTTGACACTATATTTTTAGTTTTTTGATCTGATGTATATTTTGTGACATATTCCACCGCCTCGCAACCTTATTGTTACACCCTGTAAGCCAATTGTATTACGTAGATGATGTGTAATTTAAACTTGTTTTTCTTTTTATTCCTTGGAAGGTTCATTAAAGGGGTTTTCCCATCTGGGCATTTACATTTAATTCAATTTATTTGCCATATGTAAAAGTTCTTCAATTGGATATTATTTTTAAAAAAATTCCTGTGTGAAGATAATTTCTCATAAATGTAGTCATGTTGTCCCTAAGAATCGAGATAGCTTCCTTGGATACGACCACCTCACATTTTGGCAATAATGGCCAGACATGAACTATTGAGTCCTGCCTGACCACCTGGATTCAGCAATCATTATCACAGGACGGCTATGGGACATGCAGTAACTCCCGGACATTTCATATACAAAAACCTTTTTTTTTCTTTGTGCAATCCCTCCAGCAGAGGTGGCTGTATCAAAGGACACAGTCTTGTTTCCATATCAATACATTTATGAGAAATTATCTTCACACGGGTAATTTTTTAATAACATCTAATTGAAGAAATGTATATATATATATATATATATATATATATATATATATATATATGGCAGATTAATGAAACTGAATGTGAAGCCCAGATGAGAATACACCTTTAAGTTACCATACTTTTTATTCATCTTAACAAATTATATTGGGAAATTATTACTCATTATTTCTCTGGGCCAAAACTAGCAAACCACATCTTTATGACTGTAAAGGACTAGAAAGGGCTACTTTACTGTACAGCACATCTGCATCACTGTTTCATCTTCTCTGGAGCTGTCTTTATAGATAAAATCTGGCTTTCTATGTCCTTGGTCTGTCCAGCATTTACAGAAAAATAAGATAATGCACTGTCTGTAGTCACTGTGACCATGACCCTTCCTTATTAATCTTTATGATGTAATCCATTACCATTTCATTCATCATGTTTATGTTCTTAAGTAAGTTTAAGCATTTAAAGCAGAATTTATTGAGAAATCTTATATTACACATAATACAACCAATTTAACCCATTAGATAAATTAAAATTCAAAGATCTCAGAGAAAATGTAATTTCAGCAAATTATATTCTAATAGCATATGGTAGAGTTTGACTGCTGGATAGTTTTGTCCTATGGATGTTTTCAAATTATAGTAAAATTTACTATAGGTAAAGATAGATAGAATAGATAAACCGATTGTTTTAACAGTACCATCCAGTATATATGAAGATGATCTGAATTCAATGAAATCTAACTGCCTTTTATTTTAGAGGGTTATCTGGCAGCAGGTTGACCTTCACTTTGTGGTTTTTGGTTTTGTGATCGATGGTGTGCAGTACAGTGCAAAGTGGAAAAAAAAATTGAATATGTAAAAGGCAATAGCTGGCCAGAGCTAATATAGAGGTGTAGAGCACCCCGTCATGGCCCTCTGAGCACCCTGGCAAAGCATCCATGGCACCCACTTGGCATAAGGGTGGTGTATGGGAGGAAGCAAAGCCAGATTGTTAAACTTCTACTTTTCTTCTATATAAAATTCTTTAATTCCCCAATAAAATGTGTGCATGTGCGAGCATAAAAAGGGGCACACTCACCTCTTCAAACATTAACTTATAATGAAGGCTTGCTTTATAATCTAAATAATTAAATAGTGTTTATGAACGAAAATCAACACCTCAGCAGCTTCTCAGCATCAATAAGGTTTGATCAATGAATGAAGAAGTAAAACATAACTGAAATATTGATTTTCTTTAATTAACTGCATGATGTTTTTTATTTAAACCTACAGATTTGACCTACAGGACCTTACCATGACTTTGTTCTGCACCCATAGTCACTTCCCAATGGGGGTCTGATAAAACAATGTTAACGTGAAACATGAACATTAAGATGACCACAGTGCAAAATGTAACGAAAGGATATAGTTTATAGATTAAAAAAAGACATAAATCCATCTATTCAGTTCAGTTCTCCTGAAATGTTAGTCCAGAGGAAAACAAATACCCAATGAGTCAGATGCAAGAAAAGATCCTTCCAAACTTCAAATTTGACAATTAGAATAAATCCCTATATGCAACACAATCCCCAGTTAAATACCTTTCACCGCGACTCAAATCCCAAAAATTTCGACAAACCAACGAAAGTGCGATCCGCGGACCCTTAGTAAATAAGCCCCTATATGTCTCCAGACACATAAGTCCTCCCAGAGTTCTCATAGAATTCAATAAGATACAAAGCCTTATTCAGATTTATTCAGGAGAAGGTATAATGCATGACCAATCTTGGATTCGTTTTTCATTTGGGAGATGGATTTCCATTTGAACTAACCCTGTGGCAAAATCCCATTCCTATTGAAATGAATGGCACTGTTTTCCATTAAAAAAGGCACAGGACCTTTGTTTTGGTGGTATTCTGGGAATTTAAAAAAAAATCCAGTTCAAATACCAACATTTGAACTAAGCCTAATAAAATATTATGGCCCGATAACTATATTCATGACAGGCTGCAATTCACAACACAGCAACTGAGTGGGCACACATTTAAACATAAGGGACATTTATCAGTGCTTCTACGCCAATTTCTGGTGAAATTTTTTTGCACGCCATGTGGTCGTGTAGGGTTGTGGCTTCTGGCAGAGTGGGCCAGCCAGGGGCATTCCAGCTTTGTGCCTGCATACTTTCTAAAAACCTGTGATATGCAGAATTATGCCAGGTCGGACCTGGTGTAGTTTTGTCCAGCAAGGCCTATTCCTTTTTGATATATCCGCCACTACAGAGAAGGTGTGGTCTTTATCAGATGCCAGACCACAAGCACCAGTGTAGTCAAAATTCCCCCCTTATAGCATATGAATTTGTGGTCCAAAATATCAAAACAATATTATTTTGAATGGTCGATCATTTCATGACACATATACATATACATACATATACATATACATATATATATGTAGAGAAGATCATATTAATACATAGGACACAGCATTACTTCTGATATAAGTTTCCTAGATTGAAGTTCAGCTATACCATACATTCCAAATCCTGAACTGTAAAACTCAATATTAAGGAAGCAATGCAAATTGTACTTTGTGAATGCCTAAAAGATTGTAATTTTCCAACTGTGTTACTCAAAGATGATCAGTGGGTAAGGTGCCAGTGCCAGGAACCGGCTGCACAGGGATTTGTACAGGCAGGTGTGTAATCAAGACATGTCTGCTTTAACAACACAGATCGACCCCATGAAAATGGATCAGGACATTAGGATGCAAATATGCTTTGCCCAGAAACACAAATACAGTTTTTGTGGTAGTTTTCCAAGATACAAAAGAGCAGAAAACATACAATATTCCCTGAATGCTTTTTTACTTTTCTGGAGTTTTTGCTCAAAAAATTGGATTGCAAACTGCCACCAAAATTCTAGTTCTAGTAGGGTTAAGATAAAAAATGGCAGCACATAGCAAAAATTATTATTTTATTACTCGTTTCCTCAAATAATAATGTGATTTTGTCCTTTGAAAGAAAATCTCTGGATGAACATGCTTGTCTAGGAGATTGTATGGGTATTTCTAGGGCACTTGTACAATCAGGAGCTAGAAGTCTGGTGTTATACATAGCCAAGTACATGGTGGAATTGCCCTTATCCCAAGGTCAATGGTGAATTGATTTCCTCTGTGAGCTCCACCCAAGATCATGAGGTGATGAAGAATTTATGATGGTAGTCAGAGTCATGCCCTCAATGGAAACCCATTAAGCAGAGGCCATGTTTTAATTTTTTTTATTGGATTCATAATTACGCTGCAAAATATTACTTATTTTAAAATTTTAGTCGATAACCAGTGATTAAAATATAAATATTTGTGAAACAGGAAATCCAAAATAGGACAGCATCCTTGATTGTTAAAATTATCCTAGAAATTAGAGATACGCAGATCTATCGTCTATGCACAGAATTGATGCAAATCTTACCATTTGGTTTTAGGCTCAAAATGCAAGTATTTTCTTATTCACTTTGGACTAATCTTGTATATAAGTTAATAACCAAAGTCAGCCTGTGAGCACATTTCATATACCCCCCCGCACCTCTGTGCCATACATGTATGGTGCAGAGCCTGAAGGAAGTTTTAGAGATCTAGAAGGGTATTAAGGCTAGTGCTGAATGTCCAGCTTCAGGCATCAAGCATGACTGCTGCAAATAATGGGAATAATACCACCTCCTCGCCCCCTAGATTGATCCCCTCATGCCACTTGCCATGGAGAAGGTGAGAACAAGCTTTGGCGGCAAGGGGTTAAAGTAACTTCGGTCTGCTTTATATAATACTGACCTGAACCAAATTTTTACACAAAATTCTTTGAATCTTGAACTATTCTGTACCAGAAATAGCAAATTTCAAAACTGCTCAAATAAATCCAGTTCATTATCTATTCAATGTAGTGTGCAATACCAGGCACCAGTCAGGTGGAAAATGTTGTCATTTTTCATCAAGTTCTGGATGCAAGCTTATTCTTATACCTGTCCCAATAGGTATAACACATGTATTAGCTTCCATTTTCTCTTTTATTTTTGCTTTGATAAGAATTAGAGAACATTGAGACTTTGTCTGTCTGTTTTTTGGGGACTTTTCAGTTGGTCAGATGTATCTTAGCGTTTTTTGATAGACATCTGGTCTTAGTGAATTAGCGACTTTTAAAACAAAAGTCGCAAAAAGTCTCCAATAGTCTAAATCAATTCCTATGCCTCGTCAGGGGCAACCTTAGATTTGCGCCAAAATTTCCGACTTTTTAAAAAAAAATCTCAACAATCACTGGATTCAGGTGATAACTCAGGGAACACTGCAGGAAACTAGTCAATGGCAAACTTTGAAAGGAGACTGTTTTGGGGTCACAATAAGTCGCAAATGTGCACAAGAACCATGAAAGTCTCAAAAAATTAAAGAATAAGGCCAGCCAAAAGTTTCATACATGTGCCCCATTGTTCTAAATTAGTGCTAACTATTCTTAATGAAAATATATTCATCTGTTGCCTCTTTAGTCAGAGAAATTATTTTCAGCTCAAAATGCTACATTCCTTTACATCCACAATGACAATTCCTCTCCTAACCAGTGGATAGCTGCATAGCATTAGCTGTGACCACATGTGTACTGATGATAATAGCCATCCTAGTCCTATTGATCCAGTTAGGACAAATAACATTCATTTACATGGTGCATCGAGACTTGTTTTTCTTTGCTTCCAATTAGGCCTTGTGTGTAGAGACAGGGCAGCTTTTCAGTAAATAACAATTCTCTCGAGAGACTATAATTTCACCATCTCTATGCCGCATCTGTGTCTCTCCTCCATTCCCCAGAAGACCTGTACTGAGCTCTGTACGCTGGCATATAACCGTGCAGCACTTGCGTGTGCACTGGGCTCAGTTATAAACCTGAAATAAAGCTGATACAATGGAATAACTTTTGATATGTGGCAGGTCATAACCTGCTACATGATATACTGTACACATAAAAGAAACATGATATTCTCACAGAATGTTTCATTTTACATGTAGTGACCGCAGAAGAAATTACAGTATTACAGCAAGAGACATTACTGTACAGTAATAGCAAACCTAATGGAGCCAAATGGAAGAATATAGTATGGAATAGCTAAGACAAATGCAGCCTTTTTTAAAGTTAGTTTTATTTTTTCATTCCTATTTTGGCATTCAATCCCATTTGAAATGTTTGTCCATTGTTTTTTACTCTTGATAAATTTCAGAACCTCATTTACAACTGACATTTTCGACACCATGGCCGGTTATCCTACCAGTATGCCTTATATACAGAGATATACAAATTCAACATAGTGCTGCAGTACATTAACTCCCTCAAGTGCAAAGCTCCATTCACACAACAGTTTTTGTGTCCATGAAACCAATGAAATCAGGCTCCCAGTGTACAGTGCGTGTTTCACAGCCTCCTCTAGTAATGAAATGCCCAGCAGCCTCCTCCAGTAATTAAATGCCCCATGCTGCTCCCCCAGTAATTAAATGCCCCATGCTGCTCCCCCAGTAATGAAATGCTTTGTAGCAGCCTTCGCCAGTAATGAATTATCCCATGCAGCAGCCCCAGTAATGTAATGCTCTGCAGCAGCCCCCAGTAATTAAATTCTCTGCAGCTTCCCCACAGTAATGAAATGCCTTGCAGCAGCCCCCCCAGTAATGAAATGCTCTGCAGCTGTCTCCCAGTAATGAAATGCACTGCAGAAGCCACCCCCCCCCCCCCAGCAATGAAATGCTCTGCGGCAACTCAAAATAAACTTACATAATTACCTTCCGGGGCGCCCACACACAGCTCTGCTACACTTAAAGGAAACCTACCACCACAAATCTACCTATAAAGGTAGATCGGGTGGTAGGTGAATCAATGGGACGTGAGGATAGCCCTTTTAAGGGCTAATCCTCACGTCCCCGCACTGTTTTATAAACTTTTATTACTTATATATGTTAATTTACTTATGCGGCTACCGGGGCGTGGAGTAGCCGCATCTGAGGTTACACGAGGCGGCTACTCCACGCCCCGGTAGCCACATTACCCCTCCTACTCACCATGTTCGGCGCGCAGCTGCTCGTAGCTGCGCTCCCTCGTCCGCCGATCCTGCCGTCTGCGCATGCGCAGAACAGCAGGCCCGCGCCTGCGCGGTCACTGCTCTGAAGCCGGGGCTGCGCAGGCGCGGGCCTGCTGTTCTGCGCATGCGCAGACGGCAGGATCGGCGGACGAGGGCGCGCAGCTACGAGCAGCTGCGCGCCGAACATGGTGAGTAGGAGGGGTAATGTGGCTACCGGGGCGTGGAGTAGCCGCCTCGTGTAACCTCAGATGCGGCTACTCCACGCCCCGGTAGCCGCATAAGTAAATTAACATATATAAGTAATAAAAGTTTATAAAACAGTGCGGGGACGTGAGGATTAGCCCTTAAAAGGGCTATCCTCACGTCCCATTGATTCACCTACCACCCGATCTACCTTTATAGGTAGATTTGTGGTGGTAGGTGCCCTTTAAGCACCTCACCACCACTCCTTATTAGCTCTTAACCCTTATAATGAATAAACTGCCTAAATACTCTCAGCTCCTTATCCACCATATTTCCTAAATGCTTTGTGCAGCGCTGCTTAATCTGTGTGCGCTATATAAATAAAGAATTATTATTATTTCCTAAATCCTTTTAGTGACCCCCACAAACATACAGTGTACAACCTCTTCTAAATAATACCCCCATCCCCTTCCCCTACAGATACCCAGCCCCACAGCTACTCACAGAAATCAGAGTACAGGCATCTTATCCTATGTATACAGCCTATTCTTTAGACTCACATGACCTGATGACATCATTGCAGGTCCTGTTTCTTATATGTTGGGAGGGCAGGGAGAGGAGAACAATGCACAGGTTATTCTCCCATGCTTTATCAGCACTTCACCTGATTTTTTTCTTTGTGTGGGTTTTTTCAACTCATCTTTTTGGGCTGAAAAACTCAGCTTATACACAAGTATATGCAGTATAAATATATTTACAGTATATACTAAAATGATATTACATTGTAGTGTAAGAGAAAAGCCCGGTCTGCAAGTCTTACATCTATATAACAGCATGCATACTGCTCAAGGTTTGTCTCTATTTGGGAGCTCCAGTGACGGTAATGACCAGATGAAGCGAACATCACAGATAAAGGCCCCTTGTAATTATTGACCAGGTGCTGATCAATAATTCCTACTGCAGTAAAAGAAAGAAGCATCTGTGTTTAAAGTGTAGTGTTAATGCTGGCAACTCTTTGATTAATCTGCTAGTTATACGGAAGAATCTGCTGCTGGAAATCCACCAGAACCAATCATATCCATTAAGATATTCACTGGGACATTTATAATACGCTGGCGTAAGAGGGGAATAATCATAATTCCTGGTGTAGCCCTGATCAATGTCCCCATACAATGTCTATCACTAATAATGTTTCAGCATCATCTATGATCAATGCAGTTATCCTTTCTATCCATTCAAGAATTCATTTAATTAAAGTAAAATTTAAGAGTAGTTAAAATGTATTTTACTTTTCCATCATTTTCATTGAATGTCAAAAAACCTTGGGAGATTCAGTGAAAATGAATATAGAGATTAATCATCTACAAATGTAATTCTTATTAACTTTTGAGAAAAAAAATTCTCCTATGAAGAATGTTTACAAAAATGATACACTATGGAGTATGTGTCCACACTAATGCAAATAAATAATCCAGATATATACTTTTGGGTTGTTCATGAGGCTTGAAGGGGTTCTACCAGTTTTCCTTTATCCTTTATCCTGTAAAAATATGATTGGTGAGGGTCTGATTGCTTGAATCCTTATCAATCATGAGAATGAACAACAGCTGTACCATTCTAACTAATGGGTGTATACTTGCCCTGATGCTTCATTCGACTATATCCTGCATTCACATAGTCAGTTAATTAGAATGCTACATGCTGTACTAACCAATTGCTGATACTACAATTGAATATTAGAAAAGAATATAAATGAATTTAGTGGTAAGATGCATGCTCGTCCTGCTGATCTACACATTAGTAAGAATGCGGGCTCCTATTCTTGTGATTGGTGGGTGTCCCAGCAGTCAGACCCTCAATGATCAGCTTGTTATTCTCATCTTGGGGATAGGGGATTAATGTAAATAGTTAGTACTATAAGTGACTATAGATTGCTGCATCATATCTATCATGGGCCACCTTAGGTGTTTCTAATGTGATTAGCTCCTTACACTACATGATGTTTGTCTCTTTGTTTATGTTGTAAAAAATATTAATGTATTTATAAGAAGATAGAGGTCAAAAATGTACTAGTTTTCTCCCTGCAACCCCCGACCCTATTATACATTGGAATGCCCACAAAGCATTTATCAGAGGCAACCTTGTAAAATTTGGGTGTATGGATCGAAAGCAAAGAGAGGCCAAGGTAAACAGTCTGATGACCCAAATTAAGACTCTGGAAAGATATAACATAGGTAATCCCTTGCCAAGCTTATTAAGTCAAATCCAGACATTAAAGGGGTATTCCCACAAAGACAAGTCCCTTAAATGCACTCAGGATAACAAAATAAAACTTCTCTAATTCACTTGTCATTAACAAAAATACAGTATTTCACAGATATAATTCCATCCTGTCTCTATCAGTCCTGGTATACACAATTTTGGTTGCCCCTGGACCCAACTCTATATCTTCTGAGTTTAGGATCTGCAGACATCTTGCTTTCCTGTCTGACGCTCTCTCTGCATCTAGCCCCCACCCTTGCATTCCGGGAAGACACTCACTGACTTCCTGCCAGCAAGCAACACATCAGGAGGGTAGTAAATCTGCAGACAGATATGATCTTTATTCAGGGGAAAGGAAGGGAGGCACATAAGATCTGACAGTATGTGTTTATATATATAAATATATATCAGAGATATAGCAGAGATATAGAGAGTGATAGGAGATAAAACAGCAATAAAACTGAGTAAAATTGTAAAGTAAGGGGTTAGAAGTATCATAATTGTGTAAACTTTTAAGATAATTTCTATCATGAGCAAACCCCTTTAAGATATCAACTTAGATACTGTCTATTGTATGAAAGACAGCTAAAAAGAAACAAAACGAAATACTACTCCCAAGATAATAAAGCAGCGAAACTATTAGCCTCTTGTATCAAAAACAACACCTAAAAGCTAAGCTCTCCTTTAACATGACGCAAAACAGGAAATTATACACTCCCCTAGGCATAGCAGAGAGATTTCAGGCATATTATAAAGAATTATATAATTTCAACAAAGATCCCAGCACATACTTGCCATCCCTTTCTAAAATACAGGGCTTCTTACAGAATCTTTCCCTCCCTACACTACCTCAATTACAATATCTTAACAACCCTATTACAACAAAAGAGATTATTTCTATAATTAAAACTTTACCAAACTAAAACGTACCTTGCCCAGATGGGTTCACAAATACATATTCCAAAACCTTCTCAAACAGCCTTCCAAAAAACATCACACCCAAGTGCGGTTCCCAGCACTAAACTACAGAACTTTCTCCTGACAAATATATAGCAGAACATGTGACATTTTACTTTATTTTTATTATATATAGTTGTTAAATAGATATATGAAAAGGACGCAATTTTATTTCCTTATTAAACATTTTGTGAATGCCTAATGTTTGGGGGTATCCGATCCTACATTTAGCTTTGTACTGTATCAACTAAATTGTTCAGTTATGAACCTAAGAAATCTTATGGTATAAGGTCTAGCATTGTGGTCACTACTGTGAGGCTGGCAGTGTGGAATCAAGAAATTGTCATTGCGTTCATGTAGTAACTCTATTTCATTTTTAACATGCTTCTTAAAAACTATTACACACTCCATTTTCATCACCTCTGGAGCATAGCCAATTCCCATGCCCGCAACAGCTATGTTCTAATCAAACTATCAAAACATGAAATCTTTGCGCAATACAAACAGTGACTTTATTTTCTGTTGCCATGACAAAGTACAATAATTATTCTGCACAAAACAGAATAATCTGTCGCATAAATGACTTGTTCATTAATTTCAATTTAATTTGATGGGTTTTTAACAATTTTATGTATTTTTCTTCTCAGCACAGAACAAGAGGCTGCAAATTATCATTTTTTTTTCATGCATGTTTTTTGAAAGTGTTGTCAAACATAGGTTTATTTTCACTTAAACTCACATAATCTTCTGTGTATGCTGCTCTATATCTCAGCAGTCTTATTATAGTTCTACCATGTCATGAACAATAGCTGTGTCTTAAGCAAATATAAAAAGTATACATAAATTATAGATAGCTAGAAATACGGCAATGTGCAGGTGTCTGAGGCAAGTGTGGGAAAATGCTACAAAGTGAGAATGCTTTTAAATGGTTCATTTAATTTTAAAGGGGTTGGCCACAGATCTGAACGTTTACCAGTGTAAGTACAAACCTTTAACCCCTTCCTGACAAAGTACGTAATAGTACTGCATGGGTCGAGGTAACTTCCTGATCTGGCCACTTCTTGCACCAACTCCCAGACAGAGCCGGTGCCATAAGCTGTGGTGTCTGCTGTATATTACATTAGCCTGTAACACCCGAGATCAGAGTTTTCCCCGATCATATGTGTTAACCCCTTCCATGCCGCTGTCAAGCGTTCGACAAGTGCACTGGGGCTGCGTGATGCCTCTTACCATCAGGACAAATAAAGCTAGGGTCCATAAACACCACCCTTTTGCGTAAACATCCAATGTACAAAAAACACAAAATCACAAAAACCCCACATATTTGGTATTGTTGCGTTTGTAACAATTGCTACGATAAATCAGAAATATTATTGGACCCACTCAGTGAATGCTGTAAAAAAAAAACATGAAAACTTGGGCAAAAAGTTCATTTTTCATTAAATACCTTTACTAAAAGTAATTTAAAAAAAAGGTTACGTGTGCAAAAATGGTACCACTGAAAAGAATAACTCATCACACAAAAAATAAGCCCTTGACCAGCTCTACTGTGAGGAATGGGGAAAGCAGAAGTGGTAATAAACCGCTCCTGCCTTCTCCTCCTAGGGTCCTCGGTTGTCTCCCCAATCCTGTTCCTGGACCTAGTGCGGGAGCAGAAGAAAACTGCAGCAACATCTAAAAGTGTCCGATATGGTCCAAAACGAGTTAAGGTGTGCATGCACACAGTTTTTAAAGTAATCTGGCAAGAAGCTTGTTCCAATCACCTTGGAGAGCTAACTACAAATATTCTTTGGAGGTAGGCTTGATGTTGTGATCAGAGCTCCGTTAGGGACATATAGGTTCCAGGACTCCTAGTTCTTCTTTTCCAGAAGTAGTTATGACCCTAGCTATATTTTTAACACTTTTATTTTCGAATGCTTTGCACATTACTGTATTTATATTTTCTCTATAGTCTATTTGATCAAATATATTTTAAAATTGTGGAATTGCCCTTTTAGTGATAACTTAATAATGGTCTCTGGCTTGTAGTGTAGGATTACAACTTCTAACATAAAATTGGAAAAACTTTCCGGCTTTAGCAAAAATCCTCGCAACACCAAACTCACCAATTAGGGACTTATAATGTTACACAGACACATCCCTAGCAGACCAGACAGGTCCAAAAAAATTAGCCTCTACTGTGAATAAAAGCGTGTCATATGGAAAATTGGCCTGATGGCCTTATTCATTCAAAATTCAATTCATGTCATAGATATATAGCACAGTATATTTCTTTCCTAGTTCTTTTATTCTGAATATTGTATGTTAGATCTATGGCAATATTTCTCGTAACATGCAAGGGTTCTCATGATGGAATATTGTTTTGCTCATAATCCTAAATTCCACAGTAAATGACATAAATTTTAGCAAGAGAGGGGTTAAGCTAATGGATCATCCCTACTAGATGATGTTGAAGAGCAGATGTGCAGGATCGTAACTTCTCTGCTAATCATTACATCTGCATTGGAGATATTCAGACTGAATTTGTTGTCTTTTATTTGATTTAAACTCATTTCATTATCTTCATTTTCGTGCCATCTGCCTTAGAAACGTATTTTCCTGATGAAATCTTGGTAACATAAGGTTACAATGTGTCACAATATCTGTAAAACCCTATGTGTAATTTATTGTTGACCTGTATAATGATTTACATGCCGTTGATGGATGACAGTGTGCTTAAATCATTGCCTTTCAATGTTTTACAGGTTCCTCCTCTTTAAAAAATACCCTAAGCCCTGATATAGCATTTGTCAGTATTATAATCCAGTTACTTCAGATGGAAATTAATGGAAACATTTTTGGAATAGTAATTTAAAAAAACATTAAATTTCAATATAATGATGTGTAGAAAGATTTATTAAACTGTGTTAACCTGATTCTGACTGCCCACTGTTGATTATTTATGGATTTATTACCACGTCTACCTTCTCCTGAAGTAGCCAAATGCAGTGAATGTAGGAGCCAGCATCGCCGAGTCTAACCAGACCCAATAAAGCTTTGATAAGACATCAGCCAACACAAGGGGTTATTTTCTCAGTAACTGGGGCTCTTATAGATACCCCACGTACAGTGGAAAACTTAAAAAAGAAATAGATTTTTTTAAACTGTACTATGCCTTTTATAACCTCATGTGGAAAATGTAAAGTAAAAAAAAAATACACCCAATTTCAAATATTAATAAATATTTTAAATCAACACGGGTATTTCCCAATAAAAAACACACACCCCCGTGCTACATTCTAAAAAACATTGCCATAGTCGCCCTGTTGGACTATACATATTTTATATCAAAACAACCGATACACATTAGGGAATAAATATATAATCATCATTTTGAGTTAATTTGAAAATTAAAAAAAAATATATATATATATATATACTATGCATTACAGAAAAGTATTCCCCACTCTTTGTAAATTTAACCTCCCGCCCCAGAACTAAAAATTATAAAAATACTCAAACATTTGTTAATATTTACCTAGCACTATATGTCGCAAAAAAATACAAAAAAATTTAGCATGCATAACAAAGTTATTGGACTTAAAACACTGGGGCACATTTACTTACCCGGTCCAGTCGCGATCCAGCGGCGGGTTCTCCGACGCTGATTCGGGTTCTGCTGGGATTCACTAAGGTCCGTGCGCCGATATTCACCAGGTGTCGCTGCTGCGCCGAGGTCCGCTGGAGTTCACCTGCTTTTTTCTGGTGTATGTGAGTGCTTGATCTTGCAACACAAATGGCTTTTTAAATTCTGTGGTTTTTCCGAATCCTTCGGGTTGTCCGGTGGCCACGCCCCCCGATTTCTGTCGCGCAAAAGGCGGCGCGATTGCGCCAAAAATCGATCGCGTGCGCCACAATTCCGTGAAATACAGCGCAAAGAGGAAATATTCGGGAAAAACCCGACGGATTGGCGGCTGCGGACCCTTAGTAAATGTGCCCCACTGTGTCCGAAAATTTGCTAAAAATGTGGAAAAACTAATTTTCCTCAATAATGAATAGACAAGACCAGACACTGATCAGTTCCCTGCTGCTCTTCACTTTCTTATATAGTGATGATGTTCTTCTTTGGGATACTTGTAGTTGCAAATAGGGAGGAATCTTTGGGGAGGGTATGGCTTTTTTAGAATTTTTTAGACAGGGTAATGGGTCTAAAATTTCTAAAGGCCATATTATGTTATGCATACAGATGTACACCAACTCTTCTATTCTTCTATGCAAATCTATAAAAAAATAAATAAATAATGGGCCGCATGTACTAAGAACAGGACAAACTGCACTAAACGCCATTTGCCTGTGTAGTGTGCAGGGGGCGCCAGATTCAGAATTTGTGGCCAGGTTCTTCTTGAATCTAGTGCTCCCTGCACTGCCCCAACAGAGTGCAACACTTTTTTTGGACTGTCGGACTGTGCATGGTAAATCTGGCGCACCGTCCAACTGAGCACTGGAACGCCCCCTAATTTGTGTTGCATGATGCCTCTTCTGGTTCTAACTAAAGAAGTTCTCCAGTACTGAAAAATTTAATTTGTATTCTTAGTATAAATCTTTTTTTTGGGATCATTGAGGGGCCAACAACTAGGCCTCACACTGATCATCCTATTTAAGCAAAGTGAATAGAGCCAAAATCTTTGATCTTGAATGCAGTATCATAGTTCTGGAAAAAACTGTTTCCACATTTTACTAGCATCAGATGATCAAAGTGAGAGGCCCCCACCAATCTCCAAATAAATACTAATATTAATGATAGATTATTAGTCCTGGAAAGCGCCTTTAACAACAAAGTACTGATACTAAATAACAACAATATCCTCCTTGCTTAATATAAATGAACACACCAAAATGAACCAAAAGGGGATAATGTCAAATATACAATTTTATTCATCTTGTTTTAATATAATAGTAAAAATTTATTCCAAAAAAAAAAATGGTGGTATATTAGGGTAACCCAAGAAGAAAAAGGTGGTGTAACGGTTGTGATCTTTTCCAAAATTTGATTTGACCGGTTCATCAAAATTTCAATCCGATTCTAATCTGAACAACACATTAAAAGTTCAGAGCTTTTGAGTTTTTGAGCACTGGGAGAATATTTGTGGAGACTTAATAGCTGCTAGAATTCTGTGTCTATGCAGGCTGAGCCTATATCTAATCTCCATATCTTTGTTTACACAGCCTTGGGCAGTGATGATGAATCAGTTCACTTTCAGCTTGAGGTTTGAAAATAAACTCATACCATACTACAGCCAGGGAGAGAGCAGAAAAGGTTAACACTCACTACTCAGAGCTGTGTAAATAAACAGAGAAGAGAGGAGAAAAGAGATAGCCCATTCTTCCGTCTGTCCTTGAAAACAGAAAAGTAACATCATTACTAAGGGCACTTTGCAGCCTGCTTCTTTACAAATAAGATTATAAATAAATAAAATTTATTACAAAAATGTTCACCACACACACATACACAATATTAAAAATGACCTAAATGACAGTTACTCTTTAAATTCACCTGCAGGCTGTGATACAGTCTTAAAATAGCATAGACAGGAAATCTACTACTTTATTACTAAGTATTACAGAGGTCATATCATGCAATAATTGTCAATAATAACAATTGTGGTAAAACACAATTAAAGATTTCTATATATGTATGAACAAAAGTAATCTCTGATATTCATTTTAATAAAATTCTGGGATGTCAAGGGGAGAAGGGATATTAAGGAGATTTGTAAAAGTGTCAGAGTTCCAATACAATATTGTAAAAACATGCACAGAGATCAGGCTACAAAATTGCAACACATAATTCATTAAGGCAAATTACCTTCTACTGCTACTTAGAGACTTATGTTCCATGTACATCATCAAGCAACTTATCTGCATGCAAGAACATCTCATGGACAT
The DNA here is from genome assembly GCF_040894005.1 of Engystomops pustulosus. NCBI lineage: Eukaryota > Metazoa > Chordata > Amphibia > Anura > Leptodactylidae > Engystomops > Engystomops pustulosus. The sequence goes on along the minus strand of NC_092412.1, from coordinate 192,002,357 downwards.
CAATCAGTGCTGTCCTATTACAGCGAGGAAATACTGCCTTGGTGTAGAACTTCACAGACCGTCAAGGACATGGGGTGACAGACATCAGTGACAACGAGAACTCTGTTAGATAAATTGCTCAAATATCTTCTTGTTGTAGAGTCCAAGAAGGGTCTATAGAAGATATTGAAGTGTTATACAGTGCTATAAAAAGCATCTGCTTATTCTTATTTTTTTATATATATCCAGCATCCTATAATGAGAACTTTTAAAGAGTATTCTGGTGACAGCAAGTAATCCCCAATCCACAGAATATAAAGGTTTATAGAATTGGAGCAGGATTTTTAAATGGAAAAGAAAGTAAAATGTGACATGACTCCTAGGAGAGACATTAAGAGCTTTTCTTACCCATCCTACACAGGATAACTGACAACTCTCTCTGAATAGAAGACTTGTAAATCACTAGTATGGGCTCAGAAATTAGGACTTTATTGAAACTTCTAGGATCTGTCAAGTAATATTCAGAAATTTGCTCCAAATCCAAGCATATTCATCAAAGAGATTTCCTTCTATCATATCTCCTCTTAGAGAGAATAACCTTATAGGGCTCTTGTAAGAAAATAGTTGTAAAAATGTATAAAAACTGTCACACATGGAAAATGTGATGTTAAAAAGCAAACAAAAAAAGGCAGTTTCGGTACTACCAACAGAGTACTTTGTAGTATAAATAACCAAGTCCATTTTTATTGTATTAAATATATGAAGTTTTGCGATGATGGTTTGCCAGCCTTAATTATTCATGTACATTTATTTTAGCTTTAAGTTAAGTAACAAATAAGGGGGGGGGGGACTAGCATTGAATTCATCTTACCGTTGATCTGTTACACAAGGTTATTTTTCCTGATTTACTATTTTTTGGCATTGCTTGGCAAATGTAAATCATCCACAATGTTTGTACAAGCTGATGTAGATCAGGTTCTAGTCCTCATGCAAACAACCAGTTTTTTCAATGGCTCAATGTATTGATATGGGCTCATATACACAGTTGAGAATTCTTCAGCACTGAGCCCCTGAGAAATAATCAGGTCCTATTCTTGGTTGTGTCTGTGGCTCAGCATTTTTACGAAAAATGTTGATGACACATGGTAAGCAAAAATGGCAGAGACCTGTAGTTTCTGGCCATAGGAGATTAGGTTTGTTTGCATAAGGATTTAGATTAATTGGCATACCATTTTACAATACAATGGTGTAGACAGTTACGCAATATCTCAGGACAAAAATGAGAATCTGAAGGGCTTTGACAGTATAGGACATCCCCCCATATTCGCAGCGGGATACATCAAGAGGCTTCCGCCTCTTGATTTATCAGACCGGAGGCTGCGCAGCGTTATCTACGCCTGACTTAAAAGTTGCTGGTGGCAGCGACAAGACAGACAGTAACGCTCTGCCCCGGCCAGCTGCGCCCCCCCCCCTCACGCCCCTGCACGCCCCACTTGGCAAAATAGTCCCAAGTGCTAGTAAAAAGATAGCATTTGCGATTATTTCAGGGCCTCTGTGCCACTGGTGCGGTGCAGAGGTCCTGATAGATATGCCCCTGTGTCTGTCTTTGGGGATTCATTAAAGTTTCTTTGTTCTTGATAAATCTGCTGGCAGTGTCTTATGCTATAGGGGTTGTTTGTGACAGTTGTAATAAGAGTCGCAAAAATAATCAAAAGTCACAGAACATAGACCAGGGTAGGACTGGAGTCAAACGGAATATTACCAAATGCTGTAGGTAATATCTACTAATGGCTGTCTTTATCATTACAGTGTAAGAAGTTGCAACACAGCTGTGCTCTAATGATGATAAACTATTATAATTGCATCCAGTAAATTAGTAGGAGATGCTGACTGAGCATCTTGAATTATTTCTTATACAACATATCCCTATGAATTTATTTTAAGTTTTTATTTGAATTGTGTACAATCATCTGAATGGAACAGTACTCTAAAACAGAAAAAGCCATGGAAAACCATTGGTTTCCCTGCTGTCACATTACAGAGATGCTGATTGGGCGATAGAGTTGTATTTCACTATTGAAAAAAAAACTATTTGTTTGAGTATCAGCATATTATAATTTTTCTGTTGACTGGGCAATGTATGGACTTTATACAGAGGTGAATGGGTAACCTATGTCACCCACACAACGGCACCCGTCATGACAGCAGGAGGGCTGTAGGTTTGCCATAAGAGATAGAGTACTGATAATATCCTTGATTCTGACAATTACTGAAGTCTATTAGGTTGAGCAAAAGACCTTGGAGCACATTTACCAACAACAGTGCAAACTCCACTAAATGCAGTTTACCTGTGTAGTGTGCAGGGTGATTCAGGATTTCTGGCGCATGTTCTTCATGGATCTGGCGCCCCCTGCACAGCTCTGACAGAGTGCACCACGTTTTCTGGTGCTCCTTTAACATAGGGCAAGCAACACAATTCTGTCGGACTTTGCATGTTCAATCTTTCGCATGGTCCGACTCAGCCCCGGAACACTCCTTAACTTGTGCTGCTTAATGCCTAGTGCAGCTACGACAAAAAAAGGGTAGCGTGCAACACAAATGAGGCGCAAGCACTTCTGAAATACCTGTGTCAGCAGTGTGAACTAAAAATAACGTGCAAAGTCCAACAGATATTTTTTAAGCTTGGCTAAGATTTCCAAAATTATATATACAATTAGCCTATCCTTACGATAGGCCATAAGTGTATGATCAGCGGAGTTGGACTGCACTAGTCAAAATAAATAAAGGGCTGCAACATGCACTACAGCGGAGTTCTGTGGTCCCATCATTCTACTAATAAATGAGAAAGACAGTGCACAAGAGATGATATCAGTGTGTACCCCAAAAGCAATTGCCTCTGAGCTATAGTTACTTTGGTTAATAAAGCTATTTTAAAAGCGATTGTTCAATGCCCTTAATATATACATATGTTTAAAATTGTCTAAATTAAAAAATAATATAAAAAAGCAGGAATAAATGAACCCAACAGAATAAAGGATACTAGAGCTCCACACTCCATCAAGTCCTATGAAAGAGACCTTGGTAGCTTTCAAACTGGGGTGGGGTGGGACCCAACATTCAATTTTGTGTCGGAATAATCCTCAGGTTCTGTGGTGGCAAGTCCAACATTCTTGATGACTTTTCCCGAAGACACTCTGCTCTCAGGTCAGCATTGCCGGCTGGTCACATACCGTTTAAGTAAGGATCACATCATCAGCAGATACCTTCAAGAATTTGTTTTGCCTATGGTGTTGAGGTACTGTAGAAGTTGAATTTAATTTTTTCTCCTTAAAACTACTGCCAATACAAAAAAATTTTTTTGGAGCAGAAAAAACCCAAGTTTCTGTTGATACATAAGGATCACTATACACAACTGCCAGTTATAAATACATTTGGGTAGAATGCAGAACTATGACTTTTGAGTGGTAGGGTAAGCCACACCTGCCCTGTCACGACAGATAGATCACTTACACCCCCTTGCTTTAGCGAGTGGGCAGGAATGGAGCAATGTTCCCTTCACGCACCCTCCATACCATGTGGGGTAGTAGCAAGAGTAATTGCAATTTCAGTGCTTTTATGACAGTTATCTGGTGTAGTAGCATTGCTAAATCTTCCGCTTACTGTTTTACTTTATGTACACTATTAAAGGCTTTGGACAACTTTGTACATGAGTAAACACAAAAGGCGGGAATTATCACTTATGATTTGCGTTTTTGGCACCCAAAAATTTGCATGTCCAAAATTGCACTATTTTTGCACAGAAAATTGCACAAATTGCACAAAACACATGTGAATTTTCTCGTGCAAAAATCAATTGCCCATCCGTTGTGATAAATTACCTATATGGTGCCAGAACTCTGTAATAAAATGAAGACATAGCTGTTTTCATACTAAACTTTTCTTTTTATACACTCACAAATCATCATTTCCAAATTGAAGCTTATTCTACATTCTGAATTTAGCTGTGGGATGTTTCCCAGCCCTGGTCATATATTATCTGCTGTCTGTCTGTATCTCACATGCATTGGTATGCTCGGCCCCCCTCCCTTCTCCATCCACAATGAGGGGCTGAGAGGTGGCTGAGGAAGGGCAGCAGCAAGACTGATGCTGTGTTTACAAGCTGGGCTCCAATTGCATTTAGAAATACATTTCAAGTGAAGTAGGGAGAAGCTTAGCTCAATCCCAGATGCGTTTACACCACATATATTGCATGTAAAAAATGTGGTCCTCATTCCCATTTGCATTGTAGTGTAAACACATAAACAATCAGGCCAAGCTCCTCCCCACTATACTTTAATTGCGATCCTAAATACAGTTCAAGTACAGCCTAATCTGTATTAGATAGACTGAGCTGTCTGCTGTGAGATGAGAGGGGAGGGGCTGTGGCTGAGCTGAAGGATTTGCTGGAGCTTGCAGCTGAGGCTCCTGCATGAGGAATGAGAATGAGGGAGTTGACCTCCTGAATCTTACTAATTTTTTAGTGACAGATCACCAGGATAGCTCTGCTATATATAGCCATTCATGCAAACTGCCTGGAAGGAAATGTATACCAGTAAAAACTGTTGGGTCTCTTTAGTATCAAACACAATAAAAAATTATTAATATATACAATAGGCAGAAAAAGTTAAAAAAAGAGGGGGAAAGGTGTTCACAGCCTTTAGCTCTATACCAGGGCATGCTCTCACCATGACATGAAGACATAAACGCTCCATAATTTTCATAATCTTATTAGGGTGATTGGTGATGTTGTAAATAAATGGTACATGTTACATATAGAGGAACAGGAGGGAGGTCATCATGGATAAAATGTATTTCAGCTTTAAACTAAGTGTGTCACATTAGGATAGGATTAATAAAGTGATCTGAAGCCTCCAAGGTACTGAGCTTGCCTTTTCTTTTGATTGCATTTCTGCTTAACCCATCTAGATTTCCCTTTTAATAATACAGATGTCCTCCACTATTTACAGGGATTAAATGATGGGAGGGCAAGATACCACATACAACTTTAAAAAGCAAATTTCTCAGATTTCCTCTCCCTGTGCAGTCTTGCCATGATAACATCAGCTCTTTCAAAGAAGCCAGAAATTACATTTTTAGCATGGTTTATTGCTTTTTCAATTCCTGTGTACATTTAATTCAAAAAAGTGTTAGTGATATGTTTGTTTTGCTGATGCAGGGCAAGGAAATAAAGGCCCCGCAACTTACATATATTGAACGTACACAGAGGCAACAACCCAATTATAAATGAACAGATCCATCAGAGCTCCGCTCATTGAGTTGCATTAGGAAGCGTTCCAAGTTTTCAATTGCAAAGGGTTCTCTCTGAATATTAATACCATCTCTCTCGTGAATGCTCTCAAGGCTATGTTCCAAAGCTTGATAAGAATATGAATAAACATGTAAATGTAAGTTTTAAAAAGTTTATTACAGGTAGCGTTATCAATAAGTTTGGAGAATGGGCAACATTTTCATTTTGGTCTGCAAAATACACAGATTTATTGAGACTTTTATATTGGTTTTCTATTTGAAAGACATGAGGAAATGGTACTTAAATTAGGATGTAAATATGAGATAGCATTAGTACAAGTGCCATTGTAGTGTGAATGCTCAGATTAATCAGGAATGACTTAAGGGATGAGCAGAAAAATAACATCTATAGTACAATATATCAAATTGCCCATGCGGTGCAATTGTCAATCAATCAATATAAAAGATCCAAATGTAGATAGAGGCTAAAATGCTAACTATTTTGATTGTTGCTTGGTGGCTGAAACAGAAACCTTTGGAAAGAATTGAAAACTATGGCCAAAGTTTTAGGAACATACACTCTACACAGGTTTTGTAAAAATGAAAAATTTCGTCTAAAATACAGCGAAGGTTATAGAAAGAATCATACCCAAACACTACTGCCATGATAGCCCAAAGCAAATTGGAAAATATTTGGTCCCTAAAAATTGTCAGGTTGGTAGTAAATCTATGAATCAACAAATTGGATCATCTCTATTGGCTAGATTTTAGATATAAAATAAATATTTTTAAATGAATGACAATATTGTCTAGGAATCCTGATCAGGCGCCAACAAGGGAAGAATGTAAATCATCTTCACAACACAAAAAAATCTATATGAACTATACAGTACCTACCTAAATGACAGTTTAGGGGCATCTAGAATCACTTTAATTACAGTTGGTTTGCCTGCAACTGCTTCATTTCGGGCTTTTTTTTACCTACTGTTTCAAAAAACCACACATATGATGGCTGATTACTGGCTGATGATGGCTGATCCAGCATGAAAGTCCAAGAATACCTCATTACAGGGAATCACAGAAACAAGGTTTCAGCAACCTAATGGAAGATCTGTAGGCTATAGGCACAAAACATTTACATTAATTTTCTAAATTTCTTTAGTAATATTGAGTTACCACTAGTTTAAGGCAACATATACTTCTTTCGGTGAAAGTGTGTCCAGAATCAGAGCCCCCAAAAAATACTTCTTAAACTTTAAAGGCACTAAAGTTTAAGTTTTCCACTGTATAATTTACACAAATAGATGCTTATGCTAATGTAACCCAGTTATCTGTAAGACACACTGCACTTTCTAGTGGCACCATTTAATCTGTTACATGCACTGGGAAGATAAAAAAAATTCCAAATGTGGTGGTAAAACAGAGTTGTGCAATATTCTAATGAGCTTTACTTTTACACCTTTCAATGTGCAGTCAATAAGACTCCTCTCCTTCATTCTTTGCGTCAATACGATTGAGAAGATACCAAATTTATATTTGTTTAGTTATGTCTTAATGTTATCTAACATGTTTATGATTTAACTTGTTTATTTTTCTATGTGTTCTACGGAAAGGGGGGTGAATAGAATTTTTATTTTGTTCATATTTTTTTAAAACCCCTTTCTTTAACTATTATTTCAGGCCCCCTAAAGTATTTGAACTGAAAGGGGTCTGATGACTTGCACAATATACTGCAATACAATTCTTTATTGGATACACTGCTTCCCAACACCACTTCATGACCGGCCAAAGTTTATTTATGTTAGCTGGTCGTGAAAGCACTAAAAGGACTTAAATAAGACCTGTCAACAGAAATTTACTACCATGACTAACAATGCGTGCTGATAAAGGGCTACAAGTACTCCCCATATAACCTAATATTAGCTGCCAGTGAGGAACTATATCTTAATTAGTCATTTTTCTGATATGTAAATCAGATTTACTGACTCATGTCTGCTGGCTCTAACTCTTCTCTCTCCTGGGCACCCCACCATTGACTGACAGATCTGACTTGTTTTACATTCATGTCAAGTGACCAGAGTGACATCATCTCAGATCCTTTAGCCTCCTAACATTATCAAATTGTTTCCATACTGTGCTGAATATATGTAATGACGTGAAATCACAGCTGCCTCTTTGGAGGCATGAAGAGGAGTAGAAATCCATGAAGACATTCTGTGATTTCATGCCATCAGATACATACATGGGTACATATTACAAATGTATAGATTACAGGACCATTGATGACATCACCCTGGTCACATGATGAATTGCTGAATAGTAAGGGGGCATGTGGCATGGGGAGAAGTAAATGTGTGGGGCAGGCTGAGTAAGACATGCCTCCTTTGATATAAGGCAATATAACATGTTGAGCCCGTGAGCCCTCTTCATACAAACCCATGCGCAATAAAATGTACAGGTACATCTTATTGAGTTATGGGGTTAATGCTTGATCACATTATCACAAACATTGGGACTTTTTGATGTTGTGGTTGAACCTGCCTAGATCGTAGCGTTGGTGCTTCTTCATGTCAATTGCGCATAACCATCCCCCCAATGTTACCCGGATGCCTCCCTGACATTCTGTGGGAAGGAAATACAAAATAGAATCCCAGGAAAGGAAGTGAACTTTGGCTGTAGGTGCTAAAGTGATCCTAAACACAGTGGGGCACATTTACTTACCTGGTCCCTGAACGATCCCCGAGGTGGATTGTCCGCCGGAATCCACATCTATCGCGATTCATGAAGATTGTGCACCCGAGTTCCTGCATGTGACGCTTGCCTGATCAGGTTCACCGGAGTTCACCATCTTCCTCCAGGTGCATGTAAGTGCTTGGCTTGCAACACAAATTGCTTTGTTAAATCCTGCGCATTGTCTGAATCCGTCGGATCGTCCGACGGACCGCCCCCCCACCCGATTTGTGTCGCATGAAAGCCGGCGCCGAATTGCGTGCACCAAAAACCCTTTCTAAATGCAGCACACATCGGAAATCGTTGGGTATTTCAAAAATAGTGCGGCCGCAGGACCCTTAGTGAATGAGACCCATTGTGTAAGTCTCAACCAAAATAGAACCATATCCGACTGTTTGTGGTAAAACTGCCCTTGATAAACAAATGAACGCATTTCTATATGGATTAGTTTTCATGTACAGTTGATTTTACAATCTGTAGCTCACCATTTTTACCAAATACTTGGTGAACCTGCAAATTTTACATTTTCTCTTTAAGTCGGTGGGGTAATGCCCACTGAGTGTAGGAGCTTTTTAGGGTCATTTTAATAACAACTTAAAATGTTTGTGTTAAAAAGTTCAGTATATAAATGAAATTTGAGTTATTCAAAATAACTGCTATGCTAAAAAAATGTGATGTACACCATAGATGTTAATGTTGCATTGTTTCATATGAAATAGTATCCAGAATTCTTAGGAGGTAAAATATGCTGCAGGACAGTTTTATTTCAGTACCAACCGCTCAGGCTGCAGATAACAGCAAAGAGATGAGAATGGATTGTGTGTAGCGGATGTATTCCTAGCAATGACCTAATTCATACAAATGGACAGCAACAGATGTGTTACGCCGGACAAACCAGTGGGATTAGCAGGATTTTGCTAGGAAACAACCATTGCTATGTAGGTATAAGATATAAGATTAATAACCAATAAAAGGCAGCTTTTATGTGGAAGCTTATTTTGCTTAAAATAAGACAGTGAAAACATCAATGCATAAAAACTGTAATTTATTCTACACATTTTTAAAAGGTCACTAAAGATACAGTAAAAGGCACAGTGCTCCGAGATCATGCTGATTGGTGCTACAGGTAACACTATATTACCGTGTTGCTCTGAAAGAAAGAAGTTTCTTATTTAACCTTTGCTCCTAAATTTGCATGAGGTCTTATTTTCAGGGGATATCTTATTTTTACATGAACAAATATTCACATTAATTTTTCAATTAAAAATCCAAATTTATGAATATACTGTAGTCATGTCACCACAGACATCAGTATAACCAGCCAAACTCTGAATTCCTTTCTATGTACCAGAATTTATGGTACATTTACCGATCCTGGTATTTCTGAACATTCAGCAAAATGTTTTTATTTAAAGACTGTCATGTCAACAATTTCTGTAACATCCTTTTAACTCTCCAAAGCCTAATTTCCAGTAAAATTGTATGAAAAAAAAAAATTCTTCAAAGACATATCACCATCTTATGAAAAATCATCATAACTCTCCTAACCCTGAATTTCATTCTGAATTTCTTCTGACTACATTTCTTTTAGAATCATTGACCCCAATCTATCATGTTTTGCACTTTTCTCAAATGAGGACTTCTTGTCCAGGCATCTGCTTGTATCGCATTTGCAGCACATTTGCAGTGCCCATGAATTCTTCTCCATGTCTCAACCTCCAGGCTTGAATAAAATTGGATTAGGTCTTATTGTAATTTGGGGGGTTATTTTAGGGGAAACAGGGTATATAGTATACTCAGTGGTGTAACTTAAAGCTGCCGGGTCCTAGTGCAAAATGTATTGTTTATAGTACTAGTCTTCTCACATAGGAAATGTACACCATATCGGCCCCATAGGCCTCTTGGGTCCGGTTACAACAGCATCCTCTGCACCCCCCGAGAATACTACTTGTAATATACAGCATGACATCCCATGCACAGTTCCGACAGAGTGCACCACGTTTTTTGGTGCACCGTTAACATGGGGCGTGCAACACAATTCTTTCAGATACTGCATGATAAATGTGGTGCGTGCTCCGATCGGACACTGCATGATAAATGTGGTACATGCTCCGATCGGACATTGCATTATAAATGTGGGGCATGTTCCGATCGGACACTGCATGATAAATGTGGTGAATAATCCGATCGGGACGCTCCTTCAGTGCAGAAATTTGTGTTGCGTCGGGTATAGTGCAGCTGCAACAATTCTTAAATACATACAAGCAGTTAGCACAAGAAAGAACGTGCAAAGTCGGACAGAAAACTGGCAGAGTAGCTTTTGTAAATGGGGCACATAGGAGCAGATTTATCAAGCTGTCTAAAAGTCAGAATATTTCCAGTTCCCCATGGCAACCAGTCACAGCTCCCCTTTAAAATATTCATGAGCACTGGTAAAATGAAAGCTGAGCTGTGATTGGTTGCCATGGGCAACTAGAAATATTCTGACTTTCAGACAGCTTGATAAATCTGCCCCATAGACTGGAGCTAATCTTATGCTGCACCATGAAATTTTAGTGACTAGCTAAAGGGTTGGTGGTTGGTGATCATTTTTATCTTATTCCTGAGCACAGGAGGGAGACTTCTGTTCTACCCAGTTGTCTTACAGACAGAAATGAGATTTACAAAATTACTTGGTACATATTGGGGGGGATTTACTAATAGTGTCGCAACCACTACTGTCAGCATCCAAGATCAGACTGCGGAAAGCATAGACATTCCTGGTCAGTTTTGCGCCAAAAAATGTGCCTAAAAAGTTGACAAACTCCACATAAGATGGCAGATGATGTGGAAAAGTTAGGCCAGCTTACTTGCACCAAAAATACCTGACGAGTCGGGATTGTCGGAAGAAACCATTCTTTCTGGCGCCAACACATTATAAATGATCCGCATACATTATGCGTCACAAAAAAGACAAATCCAGACACTTTTATTGCGCAGATACGATAATACATCTGCCCCATTGTTTTACTGGGGTAATGTACATTTGGTGCAGATTTATTATCCCTATGGTGCACATTATAGTAATGTTAATTAATGTTCACTGATTTTGTGGATTTTCTGCATGGATTTTATTTCATTTCTTTATGCAGTTTCCCCATATGAAGATTAACATTGTGTTCACTTAGCCTTAGGGGGAGTCCTGGGACAAATAAAGATTATTCCTTTTTATGTTGTCAGTTTTAGTTGTATGATATAGATAAAGGGAGGAAACTCTGCACATTTTCTTTCTCTTTTGCCAATTTTTTTAGTTACTGTTCTCTTACGGATGATGTCTATGTTGTATGGACTTTACTCCTAAATGCTGATCTTGCATATAAGTAAATAATATATTTAGCTCAACCATGCCAGACTGTTTCATAATAATGTTAATATACTGTATTATAGCAATCTGAAGAGCTTTCCAAGTTATTAAAAAGTATAATAGGAATTATGTTCCATAAAATCTTATTAACATTGCAATAGAAAGCAATGTGTAAAAAAAAAGAAAGCCAGGCCTTATCCTTCAGCTGGTCTAGGGAGAAAACTATTAACATATTGTTCGCTATGAATAAAGATATCTTGTGAGCTTACAAAAGAATGGAAATTGGCTTACACAATCACATAATTCATATGTTTTTTTGTATTAATACTTGGAACCCTTTGAAGTTATATTAAAATTATGTTTCATATACACATATGCAGAGCAGAAACCATTATTGATGGGAAATGTAATGTAAACTGTATATGCATGGCTGCCATCAAGAAAGGCAAATTTTGTGGGTCCCATCACCTATGCCTCGCACCCACATTACAGCTTCCCTTTCTACACCATATGTTATATACAACTTTCTATGTTTTGGCCAAAAGAAGCCCCACTTCCCCAGGCTACAAACACTATTATGGTTCCCAAACTTTTTACATTATTATGTACTGTATCATTCCATTCAATTTACCAGTCAAATAATCAAATTAAAATGCAGGCAACATTATCAACTGATGGCTTTATCCACCCTGGAAGGCAGACTCTGCCTAAAGTTGCATAAAGTTTACAAGCTGAGAGCTGTCTCACACAATGGAATTAATTATATCACATATTCTGCTCCCATAATAAATTATAATATGGAATGCCTATAATTTCTTTCAATTACTGAGATTTACATATATGATAATGGAACAGATGTATTAAGCATCTGAATTCTGACACAGTTTACATCAAAATATTTCTTATTGTAACATATTGACACTTTTTGCATCTTGCTGGATGAAAGGACATGGTTTTAGGCCTTTTTTTGTAGTAAGGTATCTGGTTTAAAGGGCCTCTTTAGAAGTTCAAGAAACTCCCCTGGGAGCCAGGGCAGAGGTAATAAAAACAGTTATTACCATAGCACACAAAATCAATAACCACAGACAAAATCAATAAAATATATATGAGGGCGGTTCAATAAGTACCCGTGTTAGAAATGAAGACACCATTTTTTCCAAAATAATTTTTCTTATTTTTCAATATAGTGCCCTTTTAGAAAGATACAATTCTCCCAAAGTTCCTGTAATTTTTTTAACCCCTCCAAAAAATAGCATTTGTCCAACTCTATATTTTTTTCCCTCGAGCCATTTCTTCATGTTAGGGAACAAGAAAAAGTTGCACGGAGCCAGATTGGGTGAATACCGGGGGGTGCGACAACTCCGGATGAATGTGCTGGTGCGTTATCGCGTTGAAACCTTCTTTTTTGCCAAATGCGGCCGTGTCTCCTTCAAGTTTTTGTCGAGGTGGTCCAATAATTCACTGTAGTATTGTCCAGTGATTGTTCTTCCTTTTTCTAAAAAATCCATGAGGATGACGCCATTCGCATCCAAAAAAATCGTCGCCATAACCTTTCTGCAGATTCACTGGGAGAAATCCAATGTTTAGATTGTTGCTTAGTTTCTGCTGTTTAATGATGAATCCATCATCAATGGTGACAACTCGACGCAAATACTCCGTCGGATCTCACTTAAATTGCTCAAAACACTGCTTCGAAGTTAACAGCCGCATCCGCTTGTTATTCACTATGAGCAATCGCAGCACCCATCGGGCCAACAATTTTTTCATGCTATGTACAGGAGTTTCATTCGGCGTGCAATATTAAATTTGGGATCGCCAGACACTTGTTTATACACCATTGAATCATTCAATTGTCGTCAGATTTATGCAATGATGATGATGTGTCCATGATGACGACAGCCTCACATTTATCGGCGGGCTTGACTGTAATATCACCGTCATGGGCCAAACAGCTCAGAGCAGAAATCTCGGCACTAGTCATATTGGTATGTCTCAATGATACCTCATCACGTAATTTGTACATATCCCTCTTGACCACATCAAAAAAAGTTGTAATGGCAGACACATCATTAATTGGAGTAAACTTACTCTTGTTATATAAACCATAATGTTTCATACGTATTTTCACTTTACATTGGATTGCTGCCTCTTCATTGGATATATTCTCTATATCTCTATCTCTATGTTTATTTAAAAATAAATCTAACTTACAGACATGGATTTACTTTGTAATTTAACCACTGCAACCATTTTTATAGATTAAATACATGTTTCCATTGTGCATACAAAGCTAAACAAACTTAAGTATCTCCATAGTTATAGATTACAACAAGTTTATGTTAAACCCTTTTGCATTGTACCAAATATGAAAGGTGGCAGAAAAAAGAGAGGGACACATGGCTAAAGAATCACACTACCCTGCTTTAGGTCTGCACTTAGTTGTTTATAATGTCCATGGAGACAAATACAGTATGTGTAAAGGAGCCAGGGACATAAAAAGAAGAATATGTTTTTAAAGACTATTTTTTAAAGTTACTTGATTACTTTGTTGCTATACAATGCTGAACATCCCTCATCAACTACAATTGAGTTACAACAGAAAAACGCCAACACAATCACTAGTCATTCAAATAATTGAATACTCATCTCATGCTCATGAACACTCTGCATTTTCATTTCTTCACACATGATTTGAGCTCTCAGACACCCACTTAGATAAATCTTAATAACTTAATTTTGTCATCGTTTTATTTTCTTTAAACCTTGACGCTTTTCTCACAACCATTCTTTTTTTCCCCTCCCTTTGTCTCTCTGCTGCCCCCTGATGTTGTCTCATGTCCTTCCCTTCTTCTCTGTCAATGTCACTTCCTGCTTTCCTGTAGACCTGTCCGTCAGCCTCCTTGCAGTGATAGTTATTGTGTGTGGGCTGGCCCTGGTGGCAGTTTTTCTCTTTCTTTTTTGGAAGCTGTGGTGGGTACCCTGGAGGAACAAGGCTGTGTCATCTAACCCGGCTGCACCTCAGAACGTCTCCACCTACAGTGGCATCACCAGTGAAAAAGAAGTCATGGCTGACAAGTTTAAAGATGCAAGCAACTTGGGTTTCTTGGAGGCAGCAGTTAAAATCAGCCACACCTCCCCTGATATACCAGCAGAGGTCCAGATGTCAATGAAAGAGCACATCATGCGTCGCACCAGGATACAGAGGCAGACCACTGAGCCAGCTTCTTCCACCAGGTACAGCTTTTATTCTTTCTTTGTAACAAAATTACATTTATGTTAATATGGTTAAAAAAAAGACATATTTTCATTAAGTTCAACCAAAGAAGCAAAGGGAAGAGATTCGATGAAATATGGATTTAAGAGAAACAATTTTATATTATGACATAACCATAAATGTTATTTTGATGTAATAAGGCTTCTAAGCTCCTTAAAGCTCTCTGCTGTCCCTGCTTGACTAGCACATGAGGAGGGCTATTCCACAGATTCACAGTTCTTACAGTAAAGAAGCCTTGACACTTGTTGTCTACTTCAGGCCAAGACAGCACCCCCTTGTTTCTTAATAACATTCCACCATATTTTTTTATGGGCAATTTATATATTTATATAAATTAATCATGCCCACCCCCCCTTAGTCATCTCTTTTGGAGACTAAAAAGGTAGCCATGGATAACAAATATAAGAAGATTCCCCCAGTCACAGTGCCTGGATCTAAAAGTAAGTGTTCCTGGTTTATTGTGATAATAGATTTCTTTCAAATATTAATGTAAACATTTATTAGGTTATTACACCCTATATAAAATTGGTGGGGATCTAGTAACCAAAAGAAATGGCAATTAGCTTTTCTCACCATCTGCCAGTACCATAACCACACAGTGAATGTAGTTAATAGTAGATGGCCTTGTCCTTTGGCCTGCAACTCAGCTTCCATTAAGGTCCCCTTTATCTTGAATGTTATCATACATTAAAATACATTTGTACACAGCACCATCATATTCACTTGCACTTTACAGACCACGAGGGTTTATAAACAAAATATGACATTCCATACATACATTAAAATAAATTGGAAGACTATGCCAAGAGCTTTCCAGATGAGTCCATCTATTGCATAGCAAATAACCTGCCCGGCCAAGGTCTCCTATGAAAAGGGCTAACTTAGTTTATACATGAATTTAACAGGATTTTTTGGATTAAAACTACAACTTCCCTTAATCTTAACCTAAACCGCAACTGTTGTCTCCTATTCTTATTTATCTCTTATCTACAAAATACATTCTGCATCAGTCCATTCTTCTACTAAAATATCACTGAGAGACAGTACAACAATTGCTGTAAATGTCCAGCGCTAGACCTGTCACTGCCATGGTGTAATTCTAGCAAGCTGACCTGTCGACATGCTTACAGTCACATTAATTTAGTTATGTCCCAAGGAGAATGTTGTAATATTAGACCTGGGGAAAGCTGTCAGATAACATTAGCCAGCATCAGGTTGTTTTACAGGTGGATTCATGCAGTGCACATAAGTGAAAGTGACATATTCTCTGCTCACCAAGTCTTAGACAAGCTGCTTCCTAATCTCTTCAACACAATAATAGAATGTCACCTGTAATTTCCACCTCTAAAAACCCTACCACAGCAGACTTTAGTTTGCTTGCTTAACCATTTGCACATATAGAACATACATTTATACAATAAATACATAGCAAATAGTCAAGCAACATTGACTAGTTTAACCTTAGATGGAAAACTAGGCATGTATTAGTCCAATGTATACCCATGATAACCCAGTTTATGTCTTATATGAGGGCAGAGGCATAACAAGACTCCAATGGGCCCTGGTGAAAAGTCTGGATAGGACCCCATATGACTAAACCTCCATCCCCAATTAAAGGGAGTCTACCACCTACCCACAGTAATATAATCTGCAAGTTGCAGAAAAATGCATTTAATTTCAAAAATACTTTTATTATTTACTATTTGGTACTCCTAAATAATACATAGTCCTCACAACTTCTCTGTTTCACCCATATATGAAAAATACACATTTATGTACAGCTCCTTTATCTCCTTATTTATTCATATGCAGAAACCCTTTTCAAAAATGGGGGGAAAACAGCATAACTATTCACAGTGGCACAAGTTGGGCAAAACACAGAAGGTACTAATATGGTGTTTTTGTCGAAAAATACAGTCTTCACTTTTCACAATCAACAGCACATCAATTTTTTGTAAAGCACATGCTCATTTTAACCATTTATAAATCTCTTGATGGTTGCAGTTTCCAAAATTGGTTCCCACACCACTGGCGGCTTAGGGGCTCTGCCCATACAACACAGCACTTGAAAATAATTGTAGCACCAACTGTCCCCCAAAAGCTTATCAGCATCCTTTCCTTGTGCATACTACCTTGTTCCCAAACCACATTCTCATGTTAAAGGAAATCTACAATTTGAATAAACTAAAAAACACCTACACGTACTTACCTACACTCCACTTCATCTTGACCTTGTGGATGTTCTTTTCTAAGCTTGACACGCCGGAATCACCTAGAAAAGAAACTTATAATTAGCAGCACAGAGCAAGGGGACTAGATGTCTGGCACTCCAGGCTGCTAATTATGCATGCCCCCTTCCTCACGTCACTTCCCTCGTCAACATGGGAGAGAGAGGCATCAATCACGCAGGAGGCGTGAATTCATGCCTCTCTCGTGATGTCACCTCCCTTTCTTAGTATGGGAGAGTGAAGTGTGGGGCGTGCATAATTAATAGACATGTTCCAGAGCTCCGTGCTGCAAATTACACGTTTATTTTCTAGGTTATCCCAGCATGGTGAATACCAGCACTGGGATCAATATGAAGAGGAGCGTAGGTGTTTTTAAGATTTTTTAAATGTAGACTTCCTTTAAGCATTTTCATACTCAGGTACAAATATGTCATAAACTATTTCTCATTTAACTGCTTATTCTTGGAATCAAGATTTTCTTGGAATAAATATAACTGTTTATCTTTAAGCCCATTTAAATAAATTCAATAAAACACTCAGTGGCAAAGGCAGATGACAGATTAAGAAGGAAGAAAGCAGAGTAGCATTGTTTTACCCAGACTGACAGTAGGTCATTAGAGACTTTGGTCAGGGCTGTCTTAGTTGAGTGATAGCATTGGAAACCAGATAGTAGTTAGTCAAAGAGCAAGTTGGAGGAAAGGTAGGCAGATGGTTCAGGATAAACAAGATGTTCAGGAGTTTTGATGCAAATGCAAGTAGTGATAGACCGCTAGATCAACAGGGATGGATTCTTAAGGATGGGTGTGACAGTTGCATGTTTGAAGGAAGATGGAACAATAGCCATGGATGGTAAAAGGTTAAAGAGGTGAGTTAGAGCTTGGACTAAATAATTGCTAATTCATTAAATTCTGAACAAAGCACCATCAGTCCAGAAAAAAATGCAGACTTGTCTCATTTACACTGAGAGTTTTCTCACACACTTAAAGGTAAGTCAGTGACTACAGTATTGAACAGAAGTGGCAACTTACAGGTGACGTCTGTGCTCCATAAGGAA
Organism: Engystomops pustulosus; assembly: GCF_040894005.1. Taxonomy (NCBI): domain Eukaryota; kingdom Metazoa; phylum Chordata; class Amphibia; order Anura; family Leptodactylidae; genus Engystomops; species Engystomops pustulosus. The sequence goes on along the minus strand of NC_092412.1, from coordinate 191,984,463 downwards.
CCAACTTCATTATGATTTCTCCAGACAGTGAAATATCCCTGCAGAATTTCTAAGCTTTCTCCAGCTGAGTGCTTCACGTTTCCACACTGTATCACTAACAATACCATAGTCATTTATTGTATAATGTTAAATGGCTAACAAGAAATACACTGTGCTTATAATTAAGATTTATCACTGACACCATAATTGACTTGTAGTGCAACCCACATACAAAACATATATTGTATGACTCACATTTATTATAAACTTTTTTCCCCCTGAATAAATTAACATACACTAACCCCTGAATCGATGTGTACTATACCCACTTAATTGATATATACTGGATATGTATGACAATCCCCATAATTTAATATTCTCCCTACTAATATTACGTAAGATAGGGACCTTCCAACAACATTTGGTAGGTCCATGCTTTATGTGGTCCCCAAGCAGTCACCTAAACCAACAACATTACATTCTGCCAACAAAACATGACTGCTGCAAAACATTTCATTAAATTCTGTTAACAGACAGCAGGATACACAGAGGTAGGGGTGTAACTACAGTAGTAGCAGCCATAGCAGCTGCTATGGGGCCCGCTGTGTCAGGGGGCCGGCATCTGACCTGACACACTAAAGAATGGAGGATGTGCATCATTATATACATTTTATGCTATACAATGTACAGCATAAAATGTATACTAACACATATGTGATGTATATATGCTCTATCTGTGAGGTGCATATGCTGTATGTTTGTAAATGGCACTGTATGTGTGTGGATATGGTCTATATGTGTGCACATGAGTGTATTAATGTGTGATCGTACATGTGAGTATACAAATATGGGAAGGGGGCCCCATTCAGAAGCCTGCTATGGGGCCCTGCCTCTCCTAGTTACATCCCTGCACAGAGGAAATGCAGAAATCAATTGTAGGTATTGCACAATTTGCCCATACGGAGCTACTCACGGTACAAGAATGGTCCACAAAGTCTTAATACAGATCCAAGAATAGAGAAAAAATTTTTTTGCTCTCGCTGGAGCTCCCAATGCTACTTTTTTAATTGTTCTTCCGCGATGTTCACTCTCCTCAAGCCAATGCACAGCACTAGTTAGACAGATCCTTCTGAAAAAAATATGCCACTGTTCAGACCAGCACCATCTTGTTATTCAACATCCTCCTTCAATCGTTCTTATAGAGCAATATCGAAAGATAAAAGTTTAAATGTGCATATCACATTTAGTAACGGGACGCCAGCTCACAAGTCTGGACTCCAAAATTTTTTTTTCTCTATTCTTGGATACACAGAGGAAAGAAGGCAGAACCCATACTTATTTACAAAATCTAGAATTAAAAACAGAACTACAATAAGGAATTTAAAAATCATTAGGAAAAAGTGATACATTCCACAATTTAGTTTTAACAAATTAAAAGGAAAATTGCTAATACATTCTCTTTAAACATTGCAGTAAGGAATATCAATGTTTTCTATAATACACATCATATTATAAAAATCTCTTGTTGATTTATAAGAATTTGTAATAGAAAAAGAGACAATTTTGAAAAACTGTGATGGCTTACAAAATTCAGGGAAGCAAAAATAAATAAATAAAAACCATCATAAGGTCAACACGTGTTATATTGTGATAATTAGTGTCTTAAAGGTCTAATCCATTGTGACATAAAGTTGCTCACTCTTCAAGATGAATAGTTGTAGAAAAAACACATGCTTGATCTAGGAACAGCACATAGCAGACCCCATCAAAGGAGCAGATCGATATCAGTGCATTTTTGCAACTTTCATAACTCACTGTCATATAATAGCTAATAATTCAAGTATATCACATTTGTTTAGCTATTATAGTCACAAAAAAATAAAATATTTTTGTTTTTTTGTGTGTGCAAATGAAATATGAAAGAGAATAATGTCTTACACTGCCATCTAGTGGACTGTAGTACATTAGCAACAAGTGTGATACATTAAAGCTCATTTAAAAAATGTTATTCATTGTAATGCATAATGGTGAAATGTCCTAATTTTTAAGTAAAATTATAATATATAAATATAGGAAGTCTCACAAACAACAACAATACAAACTTGTGGTCTCAAGTTTCAAGTTCTCTTTGAGCCATCCCCTTCAGACCTGCACAAACCCCAACATTTTTTTCACAGAGATTTCATATATTTATAGTTTTTAAGTTTTAACCCTCACAGAAAATAAATAATATAAAACTTTGGTGAACATTTTTTTCTGCATCACCATATTTTTCTGACTACAGATCTATGTGCATCTACTATTTTGCAAAGCGAGATGTCATTAATATTTATACCATTCTCAGGTTATATATCACTTTCTGATCCCTTTTATTACTTTATTTGGAGGGCAGAGTGATCATTTTGATTTGGGGATTTTTTTAATAGAAAGTGTACCATACAGGGTTAATATTAAAGGGGTTGTTCGACTCTTTTGAAAATTATGCAGGCAGGCTGGGATGATAAGTTTTAAAAAAAGAAAGCTGTACTCACCTCCTACGTCACTCTTGGGTGTCCCACGCTACATCTCGCTGGTTCGTGTCAATGTTGAGTTCAGCTTCCGGCCACGCCTACCCATCCCCATATCTCAGCGCATGATACAGCACCGGTGAATAGGGACATGTGGGTGTGGCCGGCCACCTCAGCTGGACGAAAGACAAAATCAGCGGCACTTCTGTGCCCTGTAAACAGGGGCATGTAACAGAGGTGCTGTACACCAGGAGCAACGGGGGAGGTGAGTAAAGCTTTCTTTTTTTTTAATTTATCCCCCAGCCTGCCTGAACGATTTTCAAAAGAGTCGGACAACCCTTTTAAGCCTTGCCATAGACGGAGCTCAATAGTGACTTTACAAGCTTTCAGGCCGCCAGATCCAAATGTTCTCGTATTAATAGAGAGAACCCCCTATCTCACATTGACTGCTCTGATGCTGTGGTCCCAATATCCCTTTACTGGAGTGAAATTGCAAGAAGTTGAATTGGTATATCTTACAAGCTTAACTACGACCCACATACATTTAAAAAGAGTCATAAATTTGCCTAGATGTGTAGTGTGAAGGTCCCATGAAAAAGAAGTAAAAAAAGCACATGGTCACTGCTGTAAATTTAAAAGCAAGACCACCTTTATATAAGACCCCTTCTTGTTTTATTATCAATCAATCGAGCCAAAAAAGAAAATTTTACAATGTGATCATTCCAATTCCCAATAACAGACACTCTGTTATTTATGAAATCTAGTAAACACTATCACTGGAAAAAGTAGAACTTTTGGCCTTCTAGGGGCACTGTTTTCATTTAATTGTAGGGAAACAGTCAGCAGAAATTAACCTAATGAAGCATTACTATTATAATGTCAGGTAGATTAAAACCTTTCAGATCATGTGGTATGGTGGCAACATCCAGAAAATTTATTTTAAAGTGAGATTTAAATAGGTTGTATAACTTCAAGGAGAAGGAGAGTTTAGAACTGAAGTCAAGCTCTCATTCTCTACTGACAGGTTCCTTTTAAGGTACCTAGAACTTCTGGACCAATAACTTAGAACTCTTTATTGTAGCTATAACTGATAACTGATCCCTGATACTGGGACTTGTTGGCTTTTCATTTGAAGGATATCTACCACCAGGATCAAGGATTATTATAGTGATACTGGTGTGCGCCCCCTCTGGCAGATTTTGCTCTTCTTTTAGCTTCTTATGCCCTGTTTTTTTTAGGGTTCTTAAAATTATACAAATGAGTCCGAGGGAATCCAGGCTCCATAGTAGTTAGTAAAGTATGGAGCCCCTCAGGCACATTTTCATACTTTTTTTTTCTTGTAAATAAGGGCATATGAAGAGCGGATCCTGCCAGAGGGTGCACATACCAGTATGTGCTTCGTTTACAGTTCTTCATCCTGGTGGAAGATGTCCTTTAACTTGTATATCCATATAGTTTACTTCCCAACTTCTGTATTAAATCATCTTGCCATACTCATTGGTACAAATCCCCTTCTGTAATCTCATACCTTGACATCCAGCTTTTCCCAGCCATATTAAATGTACTTGTTATATCTGTTGAATTATGATCTAATGGATTTGTTACCAGTTCCCTCTTTTATGAATTCTGTAGCAAGAACATGTTGGTAAGCTTCAGAGCCCTATTGTTAAATGACTAGATAGAGACCAGTGCAAAATGTATTTTGCTTTTGCATTATTTATGTTTTCCATAAATCGCCTGCAAGGCAGAAAGATCTTTCTGCGAGGGAAGCTTTTTCTTTGACTATGTCTAGAATATCAATGAAATGTTATTACTTACAGCTGCAAGTTTTTAAGAATTTATTATCATTAAATTGTGCTCAAGAAGATCATGTTATAACTATGCCTTGAGAAAAAACTCATATTATAAGAGCAAAACAGCATGTATCTGCACCAATTATTAGTAGTTTATTAAAGAACGTCCTCTAATCCAATCTGTAATAGATTAGGAGTAGCACTGCTTCTATTTATTATGAGGCTTATGATCTTTATTTTCCAGCAGCTTTCATCCCTGCAACCTTGTCTGGGAGGAGACCTAGCTTGTATGACCCAGGCCTCTTGCACAGGAACATACGAAAATGGCCGTATATACTTAGGTGTAACTTACGGCCCCATTCATTACAATGGCCAATCTGGCCAACTATTTTAATGGCCGTATTGTGCAACCTACCGTACCATGAGGAAGACATAAAAATATAGATCATATCCTATCTTCTCATGAATTTACATTCCTTACACCTTGTAGAAGTCTATGGTAATGTATAAAATATGGGTTGCATTCATGCTGCGTATGGTTGTGCACCGTATGCTGCCGTATACACATGCATTATCCATGGAGACCAGAACCAGTGGGAGGTGCATTCTGTCAATCAGGCATAATTTGCTAGTCCAACATATTTAACATGGATACAGTACTGATACTGTGCAATATATGCTCATAAGGTTGAAAAATGTCCTGTATTTATGGCCAAAATACAGCTGTATATACAGAAAATTAAAAAATGTACGGTCATATGCATAAGGCCCAATTATTCCCCCTCCCTTCTCTATAGACCTACTATGTAATCTATAGAAAGATTTGGGATATAGGCACAATATGAAACCCTATCTAGGGCTAGACACATGCAAGACAGCCTGTATAATAAAGAAAAAGCATGTGTCAAGTAGCCAAAAAAATGATCTCTCACCTAAGGGTGCATTGTTTTGCATCCTTTTTTAAATGTTTTTATCTCTGCTCTTTGGATGTTTTGTTCTATGTTCATGTTGGTAACATATTGTTACAACAAATTGTGTTTTTTTTGGCTACTTGACACATGCTTCTTCTTTACTACTATGTAATCTGACACTGAAGTGATCATCTATCATGTTGCTAGCAAGACAGAACTCAACCTACATTTCAGAGTGAAAATCAGATTAGTGATAAAGGAGGGATGTTTATAAAAGCCAAAGAAAATGGAGAAAGAAGAAGTTTGATAATCAATGTTTCTTGTTTAGTGGTTCCAGAGGTAGGGTCAGAAGTAGCTACAAACAATCTTTCTCCATCGTATTACAGATAAGGATCTCATTTTTCAGATCACATGAAGATTTTGGCTTTGAGAGCTACAGAACCAGATATACAGGCAGCTTAAGTGTAAATGTGAGCTGGCAGATAGTGTGGTACGTTCCAACAAAGTTAAAATTTATTTCAGTTCATCATACTGACAAGAGACCATTAAAAATGCGCATATCACAAATTCACATAATGGGACGCTAGCTTTCCTATCCAACCGACCCAGGGTTTCGCCGGCAAGGCTTTGGAAGAAGCCTGCATATTTTCTTCCAGCTACAAATATAATTAAAGGAGGATGATGAGAGTGCGATGGTGCTGGTCTGAATGGTGACATACTTTCAGCAGGAGAAACTGAAGATTGGTGCTGTTCATCAGTGTTTTAAGATGGAATAACGAGGGAGAAGAAAAATATTGGGAGCTCCGGTCATAGTGAAATTATTTTCTCTATTTCTGTGGACAAATATAGGTGTATTTTCTTCACATGTTCCTTGATATGTTGCATTTTATTGTGTTTTTATTGGAAATTTCCATCACACCCAGCCGTGTTATCTATTTCTTTCCAAGATTCTTCCATAACACAAATATCCCAACATAATAGAAAGCCATAGAGCGTCCTCAAGATGGTTCAGTTACTACATTGTCATGTTAACCTTTATGAAGTCCACAATGTGTATTCACTAGTGATGACTGGACACATGAAAATTTGAGTTCTGCTAAGCACATCCTCCACACGGCAATGTTAGCCTGACAGGCGCGCACCCAATTTAACACAGGTAAAATCCAACTAAGACCGATTAGACGTAGAAACAAGACAAAAAAGAAAGTACAAGGACAGGAAAATGAGAAAGAGAAAAGATACATCTCCCCATTATTCCCTCATAACAGCTGCAATTGCAGTCTGCATCCTCCACTAAGATGTTCCTTCTGAGGTGAAATTAGGTAAAATGGGCTATATATGTATAAAAAGTATTTAATGACTGACTTGTCAGTTGTGTGTCCATGAGGTCCATTATCACCAGGACTTTGCATAATATCATACATTCACCTGTACAGAAGTATAAAACAATATTGTAAAAATGTTATATTCATATATCTTTCAGGCATACTTCTTTCAAAAGGCATTTACCTCGGCAGATGCATGTGTCCAGTGTAGACTTCGGAACCGATACTTTGCAAGTGACTGAGCAACCAACTAGCATTGGAAGGATAAAACCTGAGCTGTACAAACAGAAATCAGTAGATTCTGAGGACACCAAGAAAGATGATGCTAAAACATGTGGAAAGATCAACTTTACCCTAAAGTATGACTATGAAAATGAAACCCTCATAGTCAAAATTCTCAAAGCATTTGATCTTCCGGCCAAGGATTTTTGTGGAAGTTCTGATCCTTATGTGAAGATTTACCTTTTACCTGATAGGAAAAGGAAATTTCAAACTCGGGTGCACAGAAAGACTCTAAACCCAACTTTTGATGAATCTTTTCATTTCCCAGTCCCATACGATGAGTTGCCGAGTCGAAAACTTCACCTTAGTGTGTTTGACTTTGATAGATTTTCAAGGCATGACATGATAGGAGAGGTTATTTTGGAAAACTTGTTTGAAGCCTCGGATTTGTCAAGAGAGTCTTCAATCTGGAAGGATATTCAGTACGCCACCACGGTAAGAAATCTTTAAGTGTTAATTGTCAAAATGGGGAATATCATTTTAAAATAGGCTTTCAGATTTGATAGATTTGAGACCCAATGCAAAATCTGTAGATGTAACATGCCATGTGTCAATTATGTTACTGAATGCTTTCCAAATGGAATTGGTAAAAAATGTGGGTCTTCTATTTCCAACTTTGATTTACCCAACCTGCCTGGGAATGATCGCTTTAATAATTAACAGTTCCAACAAAAATGGTGACTTTTGTAAACTGCTGTTTTGGTAAACGAGATGTTGGGAACTTTAAATTTCTTAGAACACCAGGGACTAGGTAGTGCTGTTTCTTCACCGCTATACATTTAGTGCATTCATTTATTGTTCCATTAGGATATAACAATCCTACATGGTATGAAACCATGGATGTGCACCATACTCAACACAAATAATATATGACATTAAATGCAATGTTTTGCATATATCAACCCTGATCTTTATACAAGAAACACAAATTTAAAAACCCCGGAACAAAATGATTTAGAAGTATAGTGTCCAAGCTTTGGTTATGTATTGGTCAATGACATGTGGCTCTCAACATGCTCTCAACCATCACACAAATTATATACACTTAGGCCGACTGCACACAAATGCAATCCCAAAGACTGCATAAGGCTTGAATCTTTGTATCAGACAAAAATATCATGGAAGGAGTCCATGTCTGCCACATGAACTGCACAACTGGCACCGTATAATGTTGGACGGCACACAGGGAGTCCATCATGATGCAAGGACTCCTTTCTTGTGGAATGTGTTCAGTCTGTGGAATCATACCAACATCTAAATTTAAAGGAAAAGACAAACATGGGATGCATGTAAAAAGACAAACGCGTTTTGAACTACACAAATCTTAAATTCTTAGTCCCATTTATCCTGTATATAGTTTAAGGCTATTCTATTTATCTTCATATACCATGTTATTATTATGCCAGTGACAATTTTCTATGAAATATATTACTTACAATATATTATTAGATCTGATTCAGAACATGTAATGGATGCTCAGGAATCCTCTGTTTTCAAAATGGATTTATGAACAGAAAGATTATATCTTATTGAACAAAACTGTATTATAGGAATATGAAAAATTGGGTAGCAATACCAAAATATTATGTCTGTTACCTTTTTGTATAGTGGTACTTATAGGATAAATTATTTCTAAACAATGGGACATTTGGTGTTTATTCTCTGTATCTAGAATTGTAAAAAATAATATACACTCGGTTTAAATGGAAAATACCTTCAATTCAGCTGCAGGCTACATAGCAAGAGAAAAGCAGTTTTGTAATTAATATATTGTAATCTCTATTTATGAGCAATTCATCTAATAATGTGTTTTATAAATACTATTTAGGAACTGGTAAGGGCTGAAGAGAGTAGATTGTTGATACCCAGGGCTATAATAATAGCAATAATTATTAAATACATTATTATCATGTATGTGATTGATTCTACATAACCTGAGGCTTTTTGTAACAGAAAATAGTTCAACCACTGATCTTGGCTAGTGTATTATATTAAATTGTCATGTCGGCAATGTTATACACCAACGTTTTTTAACAGTTTTTTTTAACTACCGTGCATAGATTTATAAGTGTCCACTACTTTTTGTTAAAAAATCTTTTTCTGGCTGTTTTTAACTACACACCAGCACTTTACTTTGGCAGTTACTAGATCTGTTAAGTTGTTCAAAGTTTTAAAAAGTCACATAATACCAGTTTAGGATTAAAAAAGAAAACAAAAATACATAAAAGCTGTACTTTTCTACTCCAAACATAGAAGTAAATCCAATTGGAGATAAGTCAGTCTTGTGTGTAGACCAATTTTTCTCCTGACTACATACATTAAAAATCTCAGTATAAGTTGCATGCGTGATTCAAGTCTACTGGTAGATAGAGGTTTAAAAATCTAAAGTAAGATCCCAAATATGTTATTTCCAAACAGCTACAGAACTCATTTGTGCAGCAAGAACACCATTCTACTGATAGGGTTACATAATGCTCGATTGGTTTAGAATCAAGCTGTTTTCAACAAAAGAGACAGATGTGTGTAGTTAATGAGGCCCTTAAAATAGATTTTATCCATGTAGGGTCTTTCACTGTGACGACTCTGATGTTATAATGGAATACAAAAAGGCAGAGTATCAGAGAACATCCAAACAGGTTGAAGTCGGATACAATAGTATTAAAGACATAAACACAACATCAAGAGATTAATTGGGACATGTGCTCAGGTTATGCTTGTGATGTTGTTGAATACTTTTAAATTAACTTAAAAGAAGACAAAATCCTGATAATAGGAACACTCATGGTTTTTCTCAAAATGTGTTGATTTTAAAAACTTTTGCACCCCAGTCAAGTCTTTTTGACATGTTATGGATCAAACAGAACCATACAATTGTCCCCAGATCAAATGTGTGCCTCTTTCAATCCTGTCTCAAAGCAGTTCTACCTTGAGGTTGACATCACTTCAATTTGAGGAGCAATGTTTCATACATATACTAAGAGGAAATAATAGACCTGTCTTTTTCCTTCAGTTTGTTTAGTCTCAAACAATGAGAAGATTTATTCTAGTTATAAGCTTTGGTTACAAGTTGGCTTGGAAAAAGTGAAGATATTTTTAAGTATTGTTGCTTAATTAATTTATCGTTCATTAATCATGGAACTTGAAGTACCTGTAGACTGTATGATCCCTCTCCTAGCCAGCTGGTCACTTTTATTTCAATTGTTTCCTCCACTTGATTTTCTGGCAAGAACATAAAGTTCCTTTTTTAATCTCAGTTAGAGGAGCTGAAAGTTCCTTCCACCAAAAGATTAAAATTTTGACACACAATTTTAAGCTTGCAGACCTAGTGAACTAGATTGTTTCTCAATAATGTGCTTAATAAGAAAAAAATATCCTCTTTTCAACAATGACATTTCTTTAGACTCCTAAATACTAACACTGGATGGGCCCTGTTCAATAACAGTAACGGTTCTTTATGAGACTTAAGTGTTCTTTCCATTCTGATGTTCCAATCTACCAGGGATAATCAAATGTCAAGTATGTGAACTAGTATATTTGAGAAGTATTATTTTGCAGCAGCAACACTAGACTCTTTTGTTCACTGGTCTCTTTTATATTACCCCGGAAAGTTTTCTTTGGCTCATTATATGAGTTAATCATTAGTCCATCATTAAGTATTGCAATTCTGTCTGACCACAAAGAGATAAAGAGATGAAATTGTGTAATAAAAAACACAATAAAATGTAGACAGCTATCTGTACAGGTCAGGGAAAAGTCATCATAATTCAGTACCATGAGACGAGAGTGGAGTGGAATTACAATACAATAGGCAACATCAAGGATCTCTTGCTGAAGGGAAGAAAATGCATCAATATGAGTACTCCAGAGAGAAGAGGCTTATGAGGAATAAGAGGTTTTCTCTGCTCAAACGCACAAGGCGTTTTCACAAAGTAACATTACCATCAATGTCAAAGAGCCAAGGAAAGAGCAACAAACACAATGTAACTTCTGTTTCTGACTATGATTTACAAAGCTTCCAAACAACATGTTAATACTTCATGTTGACCTTCATGAACATGACAAAGCGACATGCCTCCCCCATTCTGAAATGCAAGAAGAGATAACTATAACGTAGTAAAGGAAGCCATGTTTCAACCAGTAGGGCCGAAACAAGGTATTATGATACCCCAGGCAGAGGAGGCAAATTGTGCCCCTGCCTTTTTTTCTACCTTGAAACAGTTTTATAACTACTTTACAGTATAATTCATCAGTGACCATATTGATAGTAAGATAGCTGCTCTACACTAGCTGCCCACAGAGGACACATATGTCTAATGTATATCATTTGTACCACTTTGATTAACACATTGTTTTATTTTTCCCCTGATGTAACTGAATGTAACTGAATAGGACCTTTTGCAATTTATAGTATAACTATTTAAGAATTTCTTTACTCTATTTCTTTCCTCCAAAAGCTTCAATGCTAAAAATATCAAGCTTAGAAGAACACATATACGGTATGGCAACAGAACCAAACTTAAAGCTCCATTCACATTACAGTATGCTGAACTGTACAGTCAATACAGTATATCAATACAGATCACTCAAAATTAAGAATTATATAGTCCCAATCAGACCCCAAAACAGTTCATGGAGATCTATACTACGCCTCCTACAAACACAAGGAATATGTATACTTAGAAAAGAGTTATCACGTCATATAGAAAGCTTTATTAGTCTTGTAAATACAAATCACAAAGACAAGACACACATGAAACAAAAAACAACAAAGGGCAGTGTAAGCCCAAATTAAGGTGAGTGTAAATGTTCAAAATAAAGCCATAACATATTTCAAACCATGCTCTGCGAATCACTCCAGACGTTGGTGGTAGACAGTGGGAGTGGGCAGGCTCCATAATGTGCCATTCAATAGAACGTATACAGTAATTAACATTACTTGTACCTGGTACCTAAAAGGCCCCATAGGTTGGAAATAAGTGGTCAGCCTTGATTGGCTTTATTTGGGACATTTGCAATATTTATAATGTGACTATAGACTTGTATGTTACTTACCTATGCAAATTCCTTATGCTGCTGACTACTTACTTATATTATTTGACACCCTGGGGTATTCAATTCCCCCCCCTCCCATCCCCCCCATATCTGCTCACATTGCCCTTTGTTGTTATTCCAAAAAAAATTACATATTATAGCACTTTTTCCTTCTCTCTTGTACTGCACCCAGAATCTTTATTTTGATTTTAGAAGATGAGAAGAATGGAGGATTTCTCACACTACTTAATCCACCTTCTTAATCCAACAAAAACTGGATTTTGAGATTTTTGTATGAAATGGATTTGCACCATCCTAGCTTGGATAATGGTAGCGTTGACATGTTGGGGTAACTTTGCAGAGTAAATGGAAGAAAGAAATAGGTGAATCTCTACAACTTCAAATCAGTAGGAAATTTGACATCTCTATAAATATATGTTGGAAAGCAATAACAGTTGTAATTTACCGTAAGCAGTTTTCGTAATGGATATGTTCACATGGCATGATTTCGAAGCATATTTGGAAGTATATTTTTGTCAAAGTTTAAGTCATAATTCCATTCCATAAACATAAACAATTTATGAGACAAGACATAAAAGGTCTCTGTTGTCCTGGTAACCAATCACTCCAGTACCATTTATTAAAGTGTTCTTAAAAAATAAAAGCTGTATTTTGATTCATTTCTATGCCCATATAAGGTAGCAACCCCAAAGTTTTTTTGCATAATTTTTGGATCTTCCCTACTGACGGTTAAATTCATCCTTTTTACTGAGATGTTAGGTAAATAAGATTTGGGCAAATCCATAATAAGTAGGATTGCTTATTAAAAGAGCACCTGTCAGTCAGAAGTACTGACATGTTCTCTTGCAATGTATCCTGCTTAGTGGAAGTATAATAGAATACCTGTATGAGAATTTAGAACCAATTAATCAAGGTCAATGGTAAAAGGTGATGAAACCAATACACTGGGATTGTCTATTTAGAATTATGGCAATTAACATAAATACATGGATGGTACAAGTGAATATATTATATATGTCATTAATTACCTGTTATACTAAAAGCACGATTATGAGATAATACATGATGCTACAGATGATTCAGAATAAAGCCAATAGCCCATATTTACTAAAAACAGTGCAGTGTGCAGAGGGCACAATATCCAGGATTTCTAGCATCTTTGCTTCATGAATCTGGCGCTCCCTGCAATGCCCCGATAGAGTGCACCAACTTTTTTTGGTGCACCTTTAACATAGGGTGTGCAACACATTTCTGTCTGACTCTGTATGATAAATGTGGCACGTGATCTGGCTGTGCACCGGTACGCCCCTTTTCAGAAATTTGTGTTGTGTCGGGTATAGTGCAGCCACGACACAAATGAGTCGTGTTTGATACATTTGTGGCGCTGACACTTTGGGGCACATTTACTTACATTCTCCCAGTAGTTCACTGAAAGTACATTGTCAGACGAGAATGCACTCTGCCGCGATTCACTAAGATTGTGTGCCCAATATCGTGCATGTGTCGCTTCCCTGCTCAGGTCCAACAGAGTTCACCATCATTTTAGTGGTGCATGTAAGTGCATTGGATTGCGGCACAAGTTGAAAATGAAATCCCGCGCTCAGTCTGAATCGGTCGGATCAGCCGACAGCACATCCTCAACATGGAAACCTGCGCAGCTGCGCCAAAAACCAATTACGTGCAACACAAACCCAGTGCAGAGACCTGTTAAATACCTGTCTAAGCCATGCCATCCCAGAAAAAGTGAACACACTGACAAAAGTGCGATCCGTGACCCTTAATAAATTAGCCCTTAATGTGCAAGTTGTTTGCATATTAAAGAATGTGCAAAGTCCGACACAAAACTGGCGCAGGGGCTTTAATAAATGTGGCCCTTCCATTCATTATGGTTTGGTGATCTAAGTATAAAGTTTCCCTATAATGCCTGATTTGCAGTGTTGGGCTGTATACAGAATTTGTACAATGCTAAGAACTGGTAATCAAATGTCTTTTTATAGCAGATTGACAATTGTGAAAAATTTGACATTTGGCCACTTTACCTCATGTTTTTTGTAGTGTGTGTGTGTAATTCTGGGGGGCAGGATATTAGGTAATTTACCAATATACATCTATTAAAAGTTTTGCTCTGCTTTCTTGATATGTATAGTGAAGCCTCCTGTCCTCCTCATGTGATCTCTAACTGGTGATTCTTCATGGACAGTTAGAGATCACATGACCCTCTATCTGCAGCCATTGTATGGACAAGAACCTCTGACTGATGAGGTACAAGACTTTTCATAGATGTATATTTGTAAATTACCTAATATCTTGCCCCCAGACTTACACTCACATTACAAAAGACTTGAGGTAAAGTGGCCAATCCCTTTAATAATTACACGTGAATGTCCAAGTTTTTTGGTGGTAAATCTTTCCAGCAAAAACTTTTGCTTTGACACAAATTAGCGTAAATATTGCTGTAATTTTTCAACAAAGTACGTGTCTCTTCTTTAGGTATCTCTTTCTTAAAACCAATAAGTCTCTCCACGCTCTTATCACCATAAGACCTCGGATAGCAAATATCCCACTGGGCGCAAAACATGGTGGGGGCCCCTATTGAATGTATTCCATACAGGGAACAGCAATCGCTATATACCACTCCTCAGCAATAACTATATACAGCCTCCCCAGTAATCGCTATATACAGCCCCAGACATCACTATATACAGCTCTCCCCCAGAATTCACTGTATACAGCTCCCTCAGCAATCACTGAATACAGCTCCCCAGCAATCACTGTGTACAGCTCCCCCAGCAATCACTTTATACAGCTCTCCCAGCAATCACTGTATACAGCTCCCCCAGCAATCACTGTATACAGCCCACAGTAATAAATTTATATGGCTCCCCAGCAATAACTATATGCTGCCCCCAACAATACCTAAAGTCCCACAGCATTAACTATATGCAGCTCCCTATAATAACTATATAACTATATACAGACTCCCCATAATAACTATATATTGCCCCCTATAACTATATACTGCCTCCCTATAATAACTATATACACCCCCTACAATAACAATATACAGCCTCCCTAAAATAAATATATACACTCCCTTTAATAACAATATACAGCCTCCCTATAAAAACTAGATACATAGAGTCCCCTATAGCAACTATATGCAGCCTATAACTATATGCAGACTCCTAAATCACACTAGAACCACGGACAGGCACTGCCAATGTAAAAACATGTTGAGAAAGTGTCCACGCATCCCAAATACAACATGCTATCAACCAAGAAGAAAAATGGATGCGTACTTTGGACTAAGGTTATATAAGGTACTTTATTAAATCAAACAAAAAAGACAAGACATGAAGAAATATAAAATCAAGTTATACGCGTGGGGTTCTCTCCCTCCCCGGCATCCCGTCCAGACACATGACCCAGTTCCACTGGTCCTCTGAGGATAGCACTTAGGGTATTGTATGAGTAGGGCAGCCCATTAGCACGTTGCTTGATATTGACATTGTGTTTTTTTTGCCTTCCCTTACATTTCTGATTGTTATAACTTGCATACTGTCGTGGGCGTTGTCAGCCGGGTAGGACTGGGTCATATTTTGACCCAGGAGAGTTCAACACACGTCCACCGTGTGTTTTTTAAGTATACGCGTGGGGTTCTCTCCCTCCCCGGCATCCCGTCCAGACACATGACCCAGTTGCACTGGTCCTCTGAGGATAGCACTTATGGTATTGTATGAGTAGGGCAGCCCATTAGCACGTTGCTTGATATTGACATTGTGTTTTTTTTGCCTTCCCTTACATTTCTGATTGTTATAACTTGCATACTGTCGTGGGCGTTGTCAGCCGGGTAGGACTGGGTCATATTTTGACCCAGGAGAGTTCAACACACGTCCACCGTGTGTTTTTTAAGTATACGCGTGGGGTTCTCTCCCTCCCCGGCATCCCGTCCAGACACATGACCCAGTTGCACTGGTCCTCTGAGGATAGCACTTAGGGTATTGTATGAGTAGGGCAGCCCATTAGCACGTTGCTTGATATTGACATTGTGTTTTTTTTGCCTTCCCTTACATTTCTGATTGTTATAACTTGCATACTGTCGTGGGCGTTATCAGCCGGGTAGGACTGGGTTATATTTTGACCCAGGAGAGTTCAACACACGTCCACCATGTGTTTTTTAAGTCACTTACCCCTGAGGAAGTCACCCCGAGGTGACGATACGCGTGGGGTTCTCTCCCTCCCCGGCATCCAGTCCAGACACATGACCCAGTTCCACTGGTCCTCTGAGGATAGCACTTAGGGTATTGTATGAGTAGGGCAGCCCATTAGCACGTTGCTTGATATTGACATTGGTTTTTTTGCCTTCCCTTACATTTCTGATTGTTATAACTTGCATACTGTCGTGGGCGTTGTCAGCCGGGTAGGACTGGGTCATATTTTGACCCAGGAGAGTTCAACACACGTCCACCGTGTGTTTTTTAAGTGATTTTATATTTCTTCATGTCTTGTCTTTTTTGTTTGATTTAATAAAGTACCTTATATAACCTTAGTCCAAAGTACGCATCCATTTTTCATATATGCAGACTCCTATTACTGCTAAATACGGCCCCCCCATAATAAATATATACAATCCTCCTTTAATAACTATATACAGTCGTAGATAAAATAAAAAATTGTACTAACATTCCATCGTTCCCCCCAATGCGCGTCATCCTCATCCTCCCTCGTGATTGTTGCGGCGCTGTGACTGTCATTGCCCCGTGACGTCACTAGTAGGACGCCACCATTTTCGTTTACATGTGATCCTCTATGGCAGAGCAGGGAACTTATTGTTCCCTCGCTCTGCCATAGATGGATGGCAGCCACATCGGGGAGATTCGGCCCAGGGAGCCCGGAGACAAATACACTCTTGGCGATTCGGGCGGTCCCCTATTTGGTGAGGGCCCCTTTAAGTGCAAAGTGGTGGGGGCTCTGGGAGCCCCCCCTATGATCCGGCCCTGGAGAATACTGTAATCCTTATAGCTGCATGTACTTCACAGCCCACGACACCCTGCTCTGTCATTGGCATAAACTATATGAGTGTCATGAGGATGTTAATATAGACGCTCATGTAGTCAAAGGAGGTGAAGGCATGCACATGCACTGCACCTGGCACAAAGCAGTTCTCCTATTCTGTGTTTTTTTCCACTGATATAAAATACCTAATAATTGCTTATATCAAATAGCACTAAATTTACAGTAATTAATGTTTACAGAGAACAAGTAAAAATATTGCCAAGTACGTATATACTTTCACTCTAGTAATTTCGCATACTCCAATAATGAAGCAATATCATTTTATATAAATCTATATATAAATTATATCATATTCAGTGAACATTCAGAGCAGTGAATGCTTTTTTATTTAACACTAGCAATCACCTAGGATCTCTTTGTTTTACTAAATGATTGACTGGGAATTTAAAAATGTTACAATATGTGACCAGCCACCTACCCGAGGTTACTATGCATATGATCCTTTGAAATTTTATTGCAATATCTATGAATAATTACCCTTATTCAGCAAAAAACTGCACAAGAGTCCCAATGAAATCACTTAACCCTGACTCAATACATTTCATTTGACTCTTAAAAAACGCTAAACTCTGTAACAGAGATAATAATTAACACAATTTTTTCGCTTAAAAGACATGTTGATCTCCTTATTTACCCTTCAAATGTCCATTAATGGTTTTCAGGATTAATACATTTTTACATATTCATGCAATTTATTTGCATACCTATAGACCTTTACAATTCGAGCTCTATTAGGTGCCCTTGAGCACAGATAATGGACTGTGTGCAGATTACACCCGTATGTCTCTTAAATGCGCTCATTAAATGCAAATCACCTCATACATAAGCAATCAGGATAGCCTGAAACCTTTACAGCCGAACTGCTTCTACTGCTCCATGATTAAGCTCCGTAACTGCAGAAGAGGAACACAGTAGCCCCCTGGCTTCCCTGCCATAACATATTGATCAATCTGGATGCAAATTGCAAGTCTATAAATGGCTATTTTTATCGACCGGCAAACATGATGTCTTCTTCAAACGTTCTGCTGGGCTTAACCCGGCCATTCCCCATGCACAAAAACCAGCCTGAAAACTGAAACAACCTGGACGTGTTTCTGAAAACCCAGAATACTGCATCATTTTTAATGTATGTGATTGTGGGAGACACAGGGAGTACAGAGGAAGAAGTTATTAAGATCTAGTAACTGCAGGGGTCCTATGGCTCTCTGGTTAAATGAAGATATTGCAAGTATTACAAATGGCACAGAGAGGCTAGATGAGGGTTATTTTGCACGGAGGCCTAAGAACTGCACAATTTACCTCTGGTTGTTGTTTATGCATTCACTATTAAATCTGTGACATGCTAAAAATTAAAAAAAAGTTAAAAAAAAAATATAATAAAAAAACCTAAAAATTCAAATCACCTCCTTTCCCTAGAACTGATATAAATATAAATAAATAGTAAAAATCATAAACACATTAGGTATCACCGCGTCTGAAAATGTCCGATCTATCAAAATATAGCAACGGTTTTTCACTGCGTTTAACCCCGTAACGGAAAATTGCGTCTAAATTCAAAACTGGCACTTTTTTGCCATTTAAAAAAAAATTAAAAATTCTATAAAAAGTGATCAAAAGGTCGTACAGTCCTAAAAATAATATCATTGAAAACATCATCAAAAGTTGCAAAAGATGACACCACCCTCAACTCCATACAACGAAGTATGGAAAAGTTATAAGCACAAGAAGACGGCAAAATAAAAAAAAAATTTTTGTTCATGAGGTTTTAATTTTTGTAAATGTATGAAAACATTATAAAACCTATACAAATTTGGTATCCCTGTAATCGAACCGACCCAAAGAATAAATTAGATGCATCATTTGTGGTGTGAAGTGAAAGCCGTAATATCCAAGCCCACAAAAATACGACACAAATGCGTTTTTTCACCATTTTCACTGCATTTGGAATTTTTTTCCCGCTTCCCAGTACATGGCATGGAATATTCAATGCAATCACTATGAAGTGCAATTTATTATGCAAAAAATGAGCCATCACACAGCTTTTTACGTGTAAAAATAAAAAAGATTTTTGAAGGTGGGGAGTGAAAAATGGAAATGAAAAAACGGGAAATGGCCCGGTCCTTAACCGGTTAAAATTCATAAAAGTGTTAAACTGTATCAACAATCATACGTGTGGATGATGATGTGCTGATTTCAAACATGAGGTGGGGGATGAGAGATCAGAGTTATGAGATGGATATAAGACACAATGACACACTCCAGCTACTCACCTATTATACACAGACAGTCAGCTCTGCTATAAAGACCTTATCTTGTCTGTAGTTAAAAGAGTAAACTCTGCACAATATGTTTGTGCCTGTAGTGTGTCTGAGCTGGTCTTATAATGCAGGAGGGAGGGACAGAAGGCAGAAAGAACTGCATGGTGCAGACAAGAGAAGTGGTCGGATCCAAGGACAACCAGAATTGTAAACAGCAAGACTGATTAAGACAGGTTGAAATTATATTTGTGAACATGCTGTATTTTTGTAAATAACAGTGATTTAAAAAATGTGTTATTTTATTATCTTTTTTATTAAAGAATCTTATCTTTAAGTATTATATATTATGTATTTACATTTTATCCCCTTCCCACACCTGGGTGTAATGGTAAGTCCCACTGGAACGATACTCCCCGCACCAGGACATACTATTACACCCAGCTTCTGGCACCAGCTCATGAACAGAGCCGACAGCAGAAGCAGTGGGTGGTCAGCAGTATATCACAATTGACACTGCGCTCTAACATCTGCGATCAGATCTCCGATCACAAGTGTTAACCCCTTTGAATCGGTTCACGCATGTTGCTTAAAGGGGCATCTGACCTTCTTCAGTGCAGCCTAGAAGTCTGCCAAGTGACCCAGGCTGCCCGATGACTGCAGCAGGTCTGACCTTCTGGGTCTGACTGTAAACTGTCTGGCATGCTCAATTACATTTTCTGTCAGCTCCATAGAGATTAATAGAGTAGAACAGTCATGTGCGGCCATCTTCTCCATTACTCTGAAGGAGTGACAAGGGATCCAACAAAGGTACGTGGGACCCCATCGGACCCCTTGTTTTCGTGATCTGTGGGGATCTCATCACTGAGACCCCCACTGATCAGCAAGTTGGCCCTATCCTGTGCATAGGGTCTAACTTGTATTCTTGGGAAAATCCCTTTAACTTGTTAACCAGATGAGATATCCTTAGTGATCCACTGTTTGGGTGCGGCTGCCAGATTACTCCTGCATGTTACTACAGCAGCTAGATGTTTAATTGCAACTAGATGAAATCAGGCTGTTTCACCAAGTAACATGGAATTATATTCCAAAATTAAAGATATTAGAAACATGGATTACCTAACTGCTACGTGGGGAAATAAATATATTTTTTTTATTGGATATATATTGGATTATCATAGGTGACTGATCTGTGGGTTATGAAATAGTGGGTTCTATTGCGTTCTCTGGGACTCCAGAGACTGTTCCTTCATGTCTGTCATGCATTATCTACCATGAAAATGTAAAACTGCTTTTTTAAATTTTGGCCAAAAGATGTCATAAATAAGAGCAAAACCTTTCCATAATATATTCAAAATGGAATTTGTTAAAAAAGCCCCTTAATGGTATTTCATATTAAGAATGAATTAAGGTGACCTTTAGAAATTCCAACAATATACAATGGCATTTTGAAATCCTTAGGCCTCTTGCACACTAGCGTTGCGTTTCACGTCAGGGTGCAATGCGTGAAAAACTGACGTTTTGGCTGCGTTTTTGTTCCATTTTTCCTTGGAGTAATTTGCGTTTTTTTTGCGTTTTCGGCGCATTTTTGATGCGCGATTCAATGGGAGACTCGAGCATTTTTCAAAGGGACCATGGTTTGGGATTAAAATGTGTTATTTAATTGAAAAATAATGTCTTCTGATAATTTGCAAACATCTGCGATCTATTCTTCACTGTTCCGCGCGTATATTATCTCCCGACAAGTTAGCAGATGTGAAGAACAGTGAAGAATAGAATAAAAACAGTGAACACAGTGAACACAGGATCATTTAAGATAAAAACACAGTGCAGAACACAGTGCAGAATAGATTACAGATGTTCGGCACATCTGCTTACTTGTCGGGAGATACGCGCGGAACGGCGCGAACAAAATAGCATGTGAAGAACAATATATATGTGTGTGAAGAACAAATTGCAGATGTTTAAATACATCTGCAATGTGTTCTTCACACATATATATTGTTCTTCACATACTATTTTGTTTGCGCCGTTCCGCGCGTATCTCCCGACAAGTAAGCAGATGTGCCGAACATCTGTAATCTATTCTGCACTGTGTTCTGCACTGTGTTTTTATCTTAAATGATCCTGTGTTCACTGTGTTCACTGTTTTTATTCTATTCTTCACTGTTCTTCACTGTGTTTTTTTAATTAAATGATCGTTCGCGAGCAGGGGAAATACTGTTATTCTGGTCACCTAGCAACCCTTACGTTTAAAACGCATTGCACTCGCATTGCACTTGCAATGATTGCGAGTGCAATGCGTTCTTGATGCATCTCCATAGACTTGAATGGGGCGTGAAAAACGCGCGTGACTCGCAAAAATAGAGCATGCTGCGATTTTGACGCGCGTGCAAACGAACGCAAGCACGCGCGTGCAAAACAACGCAAATGGAGAAAGACCCATTGAATACAATGGGACAGAGTGCAATGCAAGTTCTGAGCGTCAAATGCACGCGCAGAACTCGCGCGTGAAAAACGCCAGTGGAGAAGGGGCCTTAGACAGAACAGTAATTTAGGAACTAATAGTCCCTCTATTTTGTCTCGCCAGTGCTGCTCCAAATTAGTGAACTAGAGAATTGTTCTAACGACATTGAAGAAACCAGATCAGTCTGACAGCGGGAATCATCAGGTTTAGAACAGTTCAAGCCTGCTGACACAATTGCATTAAGAAATGATAGGGATTATGGAAGCATGAATCAAGGTATTAAGAGCAAGGAGTCTGAGAACTGTTTTATGCATAATCATAAGTTTAAAGAACAAGCGATAGTCACAACCTGCAGAAGCAGATATCGGCATTGCAAAACTTCTAACAGCATAATAATGTTTAATCAGCAAGACAAAATAATTCAGACAACTATTACTCATAATATGTTTGCTGTTTATATTATATAAAAACCTTCTAAATGATAGTAACAAAATGTTGTACATTCTATAGTACTTTGCTTTCTATCAATATTGTTGTTGTTATAACATCTTTTTCTTAATTCTCTTCATGTGATCATAGGTCAATGCAAATAAGTGCTAATAAGAGGCGAGCTGTTAGTAATAAAATAAATCTATATTTGAGCTTAGGTTGCTTTTCTTTGAAGAGTACATATAACATAATTTTAGTTTTAATTCTTAGTGATAAATGACCTGCCTAGAGCAAAGAAAACCCTTTACTCATAATGGAATATTGTTAATATAGATTAAGTAACCAGGTACATAATAAACTGCACCTTCTATAATCCAAAGACTAGTTGACATGTCCCCCCACCATGGGTTTTGGGGAGATATATTGTGTAGTGTAGGTAGCTGAAAGAGGCAAGGTATACAAATCAGCAAATGTTTAACATTTGAGATATATCCAATCATATATGGGTAACATACTGTATTTGTATTAAGTGGAATATATTACATAAATGATGAAAATCCCATTTTGTGTGTATTCTGTCAGTAGTAGCATGAGTGCAGTGCCACATCTGCCACAAATCCAGTTGAATCTTCGGCCCCCGGATGGCAGAATGCAATAAATCAGAGGGGGCAGCATGAGCCTTAAATGACTCCATAAAAGTCACCAGACACCCCTTACTCCCTCATCACAAGTAGACTTTGCCATACATAGAAGGAGCAGCACTTTACACTGATGAGGAAAGATATACAGGTCAATTAGAATAGATACAGTACATATATATATATATATATATATATATATATATATATATATACACACACAAAGAATAATGCAGCACTACTAAGATGGGATAAGTTTAAAGGACATCTTCCACCAGGATGAAGGATTGTATGCAAATGAACCTGAAGGGCTCTGGCTCCAAGAACACCTATGGAGCCTGGAGCCCTTCAGGCTCATTTGTATACAATCCTTCATAATGGTGGTAGATGTCCTTTAAGGATCTATCCAATCCCATTATACATGATTCTACTAAAAGTGTATGTCTATACGCTGTATGTGTATAGTATACATACAGATGTATAGGGAGACTTACAGCCATTGATTCTCCACTGGGGGATTTTCCTTATCCTGTCCGGGAAAACATATTCTCGAACCCTTTGTACTATTGAAATGAGGGGTATGTAACATGTTAAATGTCAGCTCTATGCATACAAATATATAAGTGTACAAATATGTATTCAAAGATGCAGTGTATGGGAGGAAACAATCTTCTCCACAAAAGTTGGGAGTGTGTCTTAACTTTCTTAGTTTACTTTTAGAATTTACAATCCTGGAATATAAACACATTTCCTAGTCCTGCTGCTACTAACATCGTATACAAAGGCATAGTTTCCCAGGGGTAATTCCTTGGGCTGTCCAAGCCTATGTAACTTCATTAAATAAGTTTCCTACCAATGGCTAGTAGGGGAATGTTTCAGTGAAATAGTGAGTTAACCCAACTAATATGCAGCTATAACATAGAACAATATAACATACCAAACTTTGTTTCCTCCAAAAATATCAAACTATAAGACACAGTTTTGTTCTTATGTACAATGTTTTTGCTGTTTAAATCAGTACAGTCAAAATGAGATATATATTATGCAGAGAAGGCAGTTTCTTTGGTGCTTGTGAGTACCAAGCATGACCTATCATACAGGGAATTCATTTTCATTGAACCACAATTTCCGCAAATAGCTTTTCAAGGAGCTTTTTACTGACCAATCCATCATAATAGGATTACTGCAAAGCAGGAAGACACTTGGAACCTGGAGAGGTCATAAAGTTTTGGCCACCTGTTGGGCTGACATAAATGTACTCATGAGAATGATTTTATAATAGCTTTTATGTGCTATAATTATTACTGCCTTCAAAGTAGATCCTAGCAAATGTGATACTCCACTCTTGGGGGCAGTAGGTAGCTAACACAATCACATTCATGAAGGAAAATTACCAAATGTGGACCCTTTGTTGGTCTATAAAAACTGGAAGAATGTAATTAAAGTATTTTATATGGTGTTTTTATCCAGATTATAAAGGAAATGCAGATGTATTGGATAAGCATGATAGTGATGCTAATACATAATCTATGTATGATGTACATACCATAACATTTCACTATAGTGCATGCATATACAGTAGATCCATTTTTATTATAACTCAGGGGTAAGTGATTTGCTTTATAGATACATATATCATACACATAGACATAGTCCATACATGCGTCTTTGAAGTTCACTACACTACATTTTGTGATGAAGTACAAGATGGATTCCACGTCTTCGATACTCATTACCAGCTTATTTTAGTGATCTACCACAGATTCCTTCTTTGAAGAAAATATTCTCCTATATACTGTATATTATCAGTCTATTTTGTCAGGCCAATCGGAAAAGTGGATTAACTCTGCAATCTACTTGTTGATTACAGTATAATTTGGTGAACTCTAGGCAAATACATTTGCATATTAAAAGTTTATAGCTAATATAGTATAGTATCTTTATGGAGTAGCCAATAAGTAACTTTTGTGTTTGGCATGTTAGGCAAGGGCTAAAATCATGAGTAAAGATTCCTCTTGTTGTGACTTCAGTTTGGTCTTGGTTTGTTCTATAGTTAATGATTTTGTCTTGATGCATTTGTCTGGTTTTTATTCAGCTGAAGGATGTTTTGTCTGCCCTCCTCCCTAACCTTCACCCTAGTATAAGGAATGTCGCTGGGAGCTGTCATTTTAGGTCACATATTCAGGGACAGATCGGGGGGTTTAGGACTAGGACTAACCTCTTTCTCCATCCTGTCTTGCCAATAACAGGCTACAGAAGAGTGAGCACAGTAGACGGTTATGCATGTTTGTCTCAAAATCCATAGCATTGAATTGTATTAATGAAGGCAAATATCATCACATTTATTGAATAGCAACAGAATCGGCCGAGCGTTGTTGTTTTGGTGATAAACTGTAATCACAATGCACAGACGTAACAGAAGTAAAGAATCAAAGGGGGTGATCTCTGTTTGTTTTGGCTTGTCTTTGTTGTGGCTGTTAGGCTAGTTTTTTTCTGTCTTTGGTAATTTATCAATCTCAATTTTTCCTTGTGTTAAATGAGTATTTTTTAAAGATCTCTTTATGAGACATTTGTTTAAAATGTCACCCAAATGTCGCAAGTGACTTCTTTCCATTTTCTATGCTTAAAATGGTTTAGTCTGGAGTTGTTTTGTGACAAAAAATGTCGCAAATTTTAGAATAGAAGAATAGAATAGAAGATAAATGTGCCTTACTGACGAAAAACAAATTTCAGAATATTAAATTTTCAAGTACAGGCAGTCACCTTCTTAAGGACACCTGACATAAAGATGACCCCTAGTTACAGACGAACCCCTCTGCCCACTGTGACCTCTGGTGAAGCTCTCTGGATGCTTTAATTTAGTCCCAGACTGCAATGATCATCTCTATGGTTTATGTAATGAAGCTTGATTGATAATTCTTGTTCCCATTACAGAAAACATTGTCCCAGTTGTCACTGGGACAGTTTCTTTTCTGGAGCTACAATTATAAAATATACAGTTCTGACTTACATACAAATTAAACTTAAAGGAAACAACGTACCACTTTAACCCCTTAACGCCGCATCCCTCGTTCGTTTTTGTGTTTTCATTTTTCACTCCCCGCCTTCAAAAATCTATAACTTTTTTATGTTTCCATGTACAGATCTGTGTGATGGCTTATTTTTTGTGTAACAAATTACACTTCAAAATGGTGGTATTTAATATTCCATGCCATGTACTGCGAAGCAGGAAAAAAATTCCAAATGCAGTGAAATTGGTATAAAAAACACATGTGTGCCGTGTTCTTGTGGGCTTTGATTTTACAGATTTCACTGGAAAGGACCCAAAGGACATGTCTACTTTATTCTTTGGGTCAGTACGATTACAGGGATAGGTTTTATAATGTTTTCATACATTTAAAAAATTAAAACCTCCTGTAAAAAAAATTTGGGGGGGATTTTGCCGTCTTCTGGTGCTAATAACATTTTCATACTTTGGTGTATGGAGCTGTGGTTAGTCTCATTTTTTGTGGATTTTGACTATGTTTACAATGTTATCATTTTTATGACTGTGTGACCTTTTGATCACTTTTTATAGAATTAAAAAAAAGGTTTTTTTATTATAATTTTTTTTAACTTTTTTTTATTTTTACTATTAAACCCTAGGTTGTCTGTAGGATCCTATCATATACTGCCATACTACTGTATTATTGTTTACTCATAAATCACAAAGTGTTGATAAGCATCGGTTAACACGAAGATCGCCGCTCCCTGATGACGTCATGGGGAGTGATCATCTCAGAAAAATGGCGCCGCCATCTTTTTGAAGCCGCCGGCGGCGATCAGCGGGAAAACACCCTTTATATTCCAACCCCCCTTCGGCACACTATGCGCGCGACCGTGCGAAGCCAGCCAGGATAAAAATTTGAAGTTGCGCAGACGCGAGTGTGCCGGAGAACTAGGTGACGTCACCGCCTCTGTGGCACCTCATAATAAGGTGCACGCACAGGGGGGTTGGAATATAAAGAATAAAACAGTTGTAAACGGACAACAGCGGTTTCTGCAAATAGTGAAGATATGCTCCGGCATCAGCTCACCCTGAGCTGGTGCAAGGTATTTGTGGGTTGTAAGTGGCATTTTAAAGAGGTGTCCTTTAAGAACAAAGCCTAAGAACCTATCCTGTACATAAGGGACTACCTGTAGTCATTAAAGAAACAGTTTCCATTCGAATCTATGAAAGTTACACAAATATAAGACTTTCAATTTTGTTTCTAAAAACTTGGGAAGCACAATGTATAACTTAATTTTCTTAATTTGCTATCATTTTGGTGATGACTCATGCAGAGGGCATTTAGGGAGAAAAGTAGAGAACTGTTTCATTAATTTTAGTAGTAGATCTCGAAATGCATCATAAGATTTTTTTTTCCTTTCCTTGAAACAAAATTTGCATTGTGACAAGACCCCCCCTTAAGCGACTGTTGAGTATGCCTGGCTTAATATTCAGGATTTAGATTTTTACAGACATCTCATTTTTCGTTTTCTTTATTGCCCTGTAGGAATGTTACATTTTGAGCATGTGTTAAGTCCTAACCATTATTGTATTAAATTTCATCTGAAATAGATTTATTATTTGGAACAATGGTAAGAGACATTTGAGAACTGTAATTTTATTTCAATGCCTACTTCTCCCAGCTTAGAGAACATTGATATGAATAAGTATTGGCACACTCCCACTGGTACTTGTTAGACTGAATAGATTTTGATCTTAACACGTCCCCCCTTCCCACACATAAAATAGAAAATACACATAATTAACTCCTTTTAATGCATTTAAGTGAACACATAGGCACAGGCATTGTGGTGATGTAATCAATAGTCACCAAATAATTAACTAAAATACCACAAAATGTACAAACAATGTAATTAACAGAAGGTTAGGCATAAACATTGCATTTCAGTAAATAGCTTTATATTTGGCATCTCCAAAACTTGTATGATATAGTTAATAGATTAATGAGGATGATCATTAATCACAATTGTATTTTAGCATGCCTGACCCTCTAGTAGCTTCGAGTTGCGGTTTCCTATGTATTCTCACTGCCGTATGTGGGCACAACAGTGGCTTTTTCTTCTTTCTTTAGCAGAGGAAAAAATAAGGTAAAAAAATCTCTGAGCAGTGAAACATTACTACATGGAAGAAAGATCCACCGGCCATTTTCTTTGAATTGAATTGGATAGAATGAGCTAATCTGTGGAGGCTTCCACCAGACTATGCTAGTTTATTTATACAAATTCTTGGAATTTGCTTACTATCTATCTACCAAAAGATAAATGAGCAGTACTGCAGAAGAAAAAGTAAAGCGGAAAACGCTGAGGTCTTTATTCTATACATTTCAACATCTTGGCTTGTTTCAGCCTTGATTAAGTAAGGCAGAAGCAATGTAGAGACTAGATAGAGCGTGGAATAAAGCGTTTTCCACTTTACGTCTTGGAGTGCGGCTTATTTTTTTTTGTATATTTTGGAGGTAATTTTTGCCATTGTCTATATATCTTCTATCTACCTTTCTATCTCCTATCTATTATCTATCCATTTATGAATTGATTTTCTATCTCTCTTCTATATATATCTCTCTTATATACAGGCAGTCCCCGGGTTACATACAAGATAGGGTCTGTAGGTTTGCGCTTAACTTGAATTTGTATGTAAGTCGTAACTGTATATTTTATCATTGTAACCCCAGCCAGAACTTTTTTGGTCTCTGTGACAATTGGATTTTAAAAATGTTGGGTTGTCATAAGAATCAGTATTAACACTAAAGCTTCATTACACACACCTTTATAACTGTTATAGCTGATCATTGTAGCCTAGGACTAAAGTACAATAAATTACCAATATCCAGAGGTCCGTTTGTAACTAGTCCGTTTGTAACTAGTTCCGTTTGCAAGTCGAGTGTTCTTAAGTAGGGGACCGGCTGTAGCTGTATCTTCTACAATCTATCATCTATCTGTAAATCTATATGATATTTCATACTTATATTCTATTATCAATCTAGCTATCATCTATTTCCTATAAAATTCTCCTACAGTCCCATATTACAGATTGCCTTACCATACTACTGTGTGTTACTGCAAAATGTTATTATAGTGCAGGGCCAAATGGAGCCTCTTACGGACTACAGTTTTATTTTGGGGCCCCACTTTTGGTTTTGCCCAGGGCTCCACTTTGTCTAAAACCGTCCTGGAGATATGTCTTGTAGTTTGATGAACCAAAAAATGACCATTGTTATATTTGGAGGAAAAAGGGAGAAGCTTACAAGCCTGAGAACACCATCCCAACTGAGACCAGAAGCATACTGCCAAACTGGTTACAAAGTGGTGATACAAAAAAGTAATTGGGGGGAAATATATTATTGGGTTTTTGTCTATGTTTGGTATTGTTTGTTCACAATTATGGCGACTTTCCATTGCGCCAAATGAACTCAGGACAGTGCAAAGTCACTTTAAAATAGACCCTACTTGCGCCAAGTTCATTATTTGCATACATTCATTTTCACAATACTGAACTGAATTCATGATTTGCGATTTGGCGCAAAACCTTGTTTTGGTGCAAAATGACTCCAGTCATCCCCTGGTATAGAAATAGGACAAATACCACTACCAAATCTATCAAGACATCAAGGGACATGTGTGCTAAAAAAGAAACAAAAGAAAGCCAGTATTATGAGACAAACCAAAAAAAAAAATGCAACAACATACATGGACTCACTTGATGAGTCGGACAAAAAAAATTGGAATTGAACATAGACAACCAAGTCAAAGACAATTTGTAATGATTAATCCGCCCCAATGTTCTGGAGTGGCCATCACAAAGCCCTGATCTCAATCCTACTGAACATTTATTGGAAAAACTGCAAAGACAGGTGCAGGGAAGGCAGGCTACAAACATAGCCCAGTTAGACCAATTCTGTCAGGAATTTACTAACCCGGTTCACGGAGTTCACTGAAAGTGCTCAGTTAGAATCAGTCGGATCGTCCGACGGCACCCCCCCCTGATTTCTGTCTCATGAAAGCCGATGTGCCAAAATCCAATTGCGTGTGCCACAATCCCAGCGCAGACACCTGTTAAATACCTGTCAAACCGCAGACACCTGTTAAATCCCTGAAAGCAGTGCACAGTCCAATGAAAGTGCAGCGTGTGACCCTTAGTAAATAAGCCCCATACCGTTTAAGGACAATGGTATCAAATACTAATGAAATGTATGTAAACTTGAGACTGCAGAATGCAATAAAAATACCATAAATTGTCTTTCTCTCATTATTCTGGCATTTGTCAAATATAAATAATTTCGGTAATCCTCACTGATTTCATGTAAGATATTCAGATTTCATGTAAGATAGTGAGAAAAACATGCATATATGTATTTTTAGATATTGCATTTCTATTTAACATACATTAGTTTGTGAAATTTCTGGCCTTGATCAACCTTACATTCAGAGCAAATATCTAGCAGTGAAAGTATATAGAAATAACAGCGCTACTTTGAAGCCTTCAATTGCATTACTTGTTAAATGTCTGCAGCAGCTACTACAAGGAATTAGATTAGATGGTGGTAACTTCCTAAACAAAATCCTTTTTTTTCAAGAAATATCACAGCTGCTGGAATCAACTATATTAAATGTATTGTCAATGGAAAATACATTAAAAATAGATTTTGTATAATTTATATGATACATATGAATTACGATCCAAGTCTAGAGCAGGTTGTCAGGAAGGCATTTGAGAGCAATACGTAAAGGATGTATCCACGTGCTATTCATAGCAGTCCTTTAGCTGAAGCAACTACAATAAACAGTAAAGATCTCAATCATAATAAAACAGACGGAGGTTACCAGAGTCTTTTCATTCATTCAGTGTATTATTTACCTAGACAAGTTTTCACAATACTGAACTAAATTCATGATTTGCCATTTTGGTTTAGGCAATTTTTTTAGTGAAAAAAACACTACCAAATTTAAAAAGACCAATTTAAAAAAAAAAGAGAGAACATTCAGAACATGAATTTTGAGCTCTGATTGGTTGCTAGGGCCATATAAAGCCGTTTTGATAAATGAGGCCACTTGGACACATTGGGGTACATTTATCATAAGTCTGGCTTTGTCCCTCTGTTTTTTGGGATTTTTGTTAGGCTTTACAGCTGGTCCGATGTATCTGAGCAGTTTATCCTTATTGATTGGTGTTTAGTGAATTTAGTTCTAAGGGCAATAAGTTCTAAGCTAATTTCTACATCTGATCAGAGGCAGCTGTAGATTTGGGCCAAAATTTACAACTCTTTGCAATTTTATAAAAGTTAGAATTTGAATCGAAATCCAGGTGAGAACACTGCAGAAAATTAGAAAATGCTGAACTTCAAATTGAGACTGTCTTAGGCGCAAAAAAGCACAATGAAAAGTTTCAAAAAATAAAGAAAAAGGCAAGCCAAAAGTTTAATAAATGTGCCCCATTGAGTCCAATGGGTTTGAATGAAAGTTGCAATTTAATAGGTTTTGGTAAGGGCAAAGTTGAATCATTTTTAGCAGAAAATGAAAGTGTAAGAAGTAGTGTGTATATGTAAAATAATATGGTCATGTGATCTTGTGTTTAAATGTCCAAAGTGCACAATAGCACACATGAGCTTGAAACTTTGCAGGTGTGTACTACGCCCCTCCTCACCTACATGCATTGTTCTCAAAAGGATTCCCTGACTCAGAAGAGGGAATGCACACCAATGTTGCACACCAATGTTGTTGTATGTACACCAATTGAGTATTGAGTTTGCACACCATAGTTGTTGTATGTACAAACTGCATAAATGCTTAAAAGTGCTGCATAGGCTCTACTTAAGCTGCAAATTCTAGCTATACTGTCTTGGTGACTGGGAAGTTACTTTCTGGTTCTGCCTCACAGCCTTGAAGTAAACACTAGATTCTGTCTTTGGTTTGAAACCAGTGTCCAAGGATTAAGCTCCACTTAAATACTGCGGAAAGGTACAGTCTTGTAGTATTCACCTACATCCACCTACCTATTTGGTGAAAACACAGGCTTGATATAGTGTAACAGTTCCTTTAAGCATGGTGCATTCCTATGCTTCCATGGATCAACCACCATACCACTCCTCACCACTTCCCCATTGTCATATTGTAACAGAAAAATATCTTTAATCACCAGAACCTTTACATTATATGACGTATGTATAAATATTCTAACAAAGGGTTACCTGCACACCTTAAACTTAGAAAACACATTTTGGTGAAAAACTTACTAGATACTTTTGCGACCATTCTAGAAGATATGATATTATCATCATGAGCTTTTGAGAGAATGGTCCGGGGCTCCTGTGCTTGTGATTACCACATGTACAGTTCACTTGATACTAAATTATAGAAATAACTTTAATTTGTTTCAAATCGAGACGTGTAATGCCAAGCTGTCACATCTGGTTTGCCTCCTGTTGCCCTTGTAAGTGTATTTATTTATCTGTTCAAATTTGCTCACTGACAAAAAGCAAATTAAGAGTGTACTCTTGTCATTCCACCGAGATATGGAACATATCATAAGAGCAGTAAAAGCGTAATTGCACTTGAACAATTAGATTGACAATGCACTTAAAAATGATTTATACCATATTTGCTGGGTTAGGAGTTAAGGCAAATGGGCTTTTACTCTCTCGCTATTTATTCCAGGAAGTCTTTCCATTTTTCCATTTGACATCATTTTCATTAGCTCTTTGGTAGGAGAAGAACTAAATATTATTAAATTCATTGTCATAAACAAGTATCTATTTCTAAATTTATAATATTTGCCAGAGCATTTTGTATTTTTAGGTGGAAAATTGAAGTGTTTCTCCATTTTGTGTCAAAATCAAGCATGATAACCCAGCAACACTTACTCACAGATCCAGACACTGTAATCCTCATATATCTTATCAATGGCCTCCTTCCCTCTAAACTTAACTTTTAAAAGTATGCTAATGAGTCAGAAGAGCTCTGGGGGCATTACCGGAGCCCCTTCGTGTTATAGTTTCACAGGCTATTACACTATGAGGAACATTTCTCCCATCACACTGTGTGCTGAAACTTCCCCCGCTGCCATCAGATTACATCAGGCACAGGGAGGGGGGAATAGCTGAGGGAGCAGAGCGGCATGGGGACACAGTGTAACAACCTGTGAATCTGAAATAAGGAGGAACTCCGGTAATGGCCAAATTTTATCTTAGAAGGAAGGAGGCCATGGATAACAAATATAAGAAGATTACCACTTTGTGCCTTGATCTATAATAATTTTCCCTCTAGACAAATTATTTTTGGTGTTAATATTAATGCGTTCTTTCAATACAGCTTTCATTAAAATAGTGTGAATAAAAATAAAGCAAATATTTTGAAATCATTAAAATTTTAAGTGAATTATAAATACCAAGTCCCTAATGTAAGAAGTTTAAATTAACTCTTGCTTGTTACTAAAGCTAGGAGTGCCGTCCTAATCCACTGTCGGGAAATTTAAATCCCCCAGACTACTAACGTCTTTCTCATTCATATAAATGTATGTATTCCTAATACGTGCATTTCATTGGCCTACTCTTCCTATATAAAGGATTATTCTGCCTCAGTCCATGTCATTTATAAACAGTGAAAACCTTATCATTGTAACTAGCAATTCCATTTGCAAGATCGTAGTTTTTATCTAAGAATAAATAAACCCTTTTTTTTATTAACAAGTTTATTTAATTCCACAATTTTAACAGTTTAAGAAAAAATAGGGGTTTTCTTACGAATTCAAGTTAGGCCCTTTTTGCAGGATAGGGCCTAACTTGCTATTCAGTGGGGGACTGAATACTGTTCTGTTCTGTACCCCACTCTGTTTATCCTCTGACATTTCTTTTAGTGCTCTATCTAGAATTTCTGTCTTTAAACCTGTCCACTATAATTTTAGCTTGGGATTTAAAGTCTTTGTTTTTACTACTATTTCTCTGGATCCTTTTGTTTCCCCTTTGGTATGTTTTCTATCCAAGGGCGGTGGTGACCTGTAGCTGTGATACCCCTGACAAAAAGTTAAAAGAAGACCTCAGGGATAGGATATTTTCAAAATATACAGGTATAGATAGGGCATTAGATTAGATATTTTACCTTTACACGCCAGTTGTTGACTGATGAAGTTCCATAACATTTAGCTTTAGCTTTAGGCTAACAGAGCAATCGCAACTACATATAGATGGATATAACACACAATACGGTGTATAGCTCTTTACTTTGGCTTGCCTGATTAAATAAACCGACTATGTGGTCTTTTGGATATAAAACTTACATCGGGAGTATCGCCTGTGTAGGATGTCCAATGTGAACGGCTCCTGAATTGGATCCGTGGCACAACAGACACACTGGGGGTCATTTACTAAGGGCCCAATTCGTGTTTTCCCGACGTGTTACCCGAATATTTCCGATTTGCGCCGATTGTACCTGAATTGCCCTGGGATTTTGGCGCACGCAATCGGATTGTGGCGCATCGGCGCCGGCATGCACACAGCGGAAATCGGGGGGCGTGGCCGAACGAGAGCCCGATGGATTCGGAAAAACCGTCGCATTTAAAAAAAATTGTGTTGCGAAAATTTCGCTCACCTTCATCCAGGATAGGCCGGTGTATTTCGAGGCATTCCAGCAGACTTCAGCGCAGCAACGCCACCTGGTGGACGACGGAGGAACTACCAGGACCCGAATCCAGCACAGAGAACGCGCCGCTGGATCGCGAATGGGCCGGGTAAGTACATCTGCCCCACTGTCTGGCGGTGGTATTAGAAACTCCATGATTTTCATATTTTTTTTGTTAAGTATATAATTTCACGTGTCTTAATTCATAGTTTTGATGCCTTCAGTGTGAATCTACAATTTTTATAGTCATGAAAAGTCAGAAAACTCTTTGAATGAGAAGTTGTGTCAAAACTTTTGATCTGTTCTGTATATATATATATATTTTAAAGGGCAGTGAGAAACATGGCTTCCTTTTTCCAATAGCACCACACATGGTATGTACAGGTATTATAGCTTAGCCTTTTGGAAATGCAATACCAGGAACAACCCATGGAAAGCCCCTTTAACATTTCTCTGTTTACATTGCTAAATAAAAGAAAAGTTAAATTTGCTATACTGCAGTGGCCAAGACAGTTGTATTTATAAGATGGGCTATAATCCACACATCCATATGTAAACGTCTAAATATAAATATTTAATGTTTTCATAAAATAGCAGGTGGGGCCCCCAGGACCAATTTCAATGGTGGGCCCTTAGCACCCCAGTCCGACCCTGCATGTTTGTATGTAATCACATGAAATCAAAGCATGTCTCCATGGAGGTTGGAGAGGAGTAGAAGTCCATGGAGGCTGCTGTGCTTTCATGTGATCAGATACATACATGGGGTACACTTTGCAAATGTAGAGAGAATAGGACCTTAGATGACATCACCCTGGTCACATGACAAAAACTTGCTAAATAGTAAGGAGGAAAAAGGCATGGCCAGGAGTAGATGGGCGGGGCCATTCATGCAGGACATGCCGCCTCTTGTGCCAGGTAATATGAGACGTTGATTTATGGGGATGTAAGGGAAACAATTTTTTGCTAAAAGAAGGGTGTCAGTTAGTTACTAGGGGTCTATAGGAACCTCTCAATAGATGTATATGTGAAAATGTGGTGACGAGTTCCATTTAACTTTTTTGATGTCCTTAAGATCCTGCCTCTGGCATGTGAATAGACTGACAATTCTAATACACTACAATACTTATGTATTGCAGTATACTAATGTGAACAAGAGATCGTAAGATCAAGTCCCATAAATGGACTAAAAAATAAATAATACAATTAATTAAAATTTCTCATTCACATATAAGGTAAGAAAAGTGAATACCGGTAAAAAAAAACACAAGACAAAACTCAAAACGTTAAAGCTTTTGTCCATGTTACTGTATGTGCCCAAAAAGCAGGTTTCATACACATGTGGGGTGTTCCCATTTTGGAGAAACTGCAAAACAAATTCTTACAAGCATTATCTCCTTTTATTCTGCATCACATTATAAATTGTAGGGCTAAGTAAACATATTAATAAGACAATTAGAAAAACGAACCTCCATTTTGTATTAATTTTTCTAAAATGCTTAAAAGGGTTGATAAGCTTTATGTTGCTGTTTGTATTTGTTTAGGTATTGAAGTTTTAAAATCAGGTTTCCACTTAAAATAAAATGGTCCCTATAATAAATGAATTTGACATTTTCTTTAAAATTTCGAAGAATGCTGTTTAATTTGTAAGTTTTCCAGTATTGTGATAAAACAAATGAACATTTTAAACATGACAACAGAAAGCAGAGAAGTGGTAAATCTTAGTTAATTAAATTTGGTGTAAGACTGTTTGAAAAGCAGAACATTTAGAAAAATTCTCAAAATCACCCTTTTTTAATACAGTAGATAATAGCAAATAAAATACCGTATATACTCTAGTATAAGCCGACCCAAGTATAAGTCGAGGCCCCTAATTTTACCACAAAAACCTGGGAAATCCTATTGCCTCAAGTATAAGCCAAGGGTGGGAAATGCATTGGTCACAGCCTCCCCAGTATATAGCCTGCCGGACCCTGCCCCATAGTATATAGGCAGCACCTGCCCCCCAGTATACAACCTGCCAGCCCATATCCCCAGTGTATAGCCAGCCCCCTGCCCCAGTATATAGCCAGCCCCCTGCCCCAGTATACAGTCAGCAGCGGGGGAAGCCGGAAAGGTGAGTTTTGATATATTTATTTTACTCGAGTTTGGGTTTTCAGTACATTTTTTTGTGCTGAAAAACAAGGCTTATACTCGAGTATATATGGTAAATCAAAATTTGCCACTAACCTGAAGTACAATGTGGGAAATTTATTAAAACTGATGTGGGTTTTTATGTGGCAAAAAACTTGCATGTCCATAATTCTCAATTTTCGTGCTTCAATTGATGCATGTCAGTTGCAATGAATTATCCCACCCCCAATATGTCACAAAAGATCTCAAAATCACTTGAGTTAAGTTAAAGAGTTTGAAACTTATTACTGGATAAAGTCAGGGGCGTAACTACAGTAGTAGCAGCCACAGCAGCTGCTATGGAGTCTGTAGCATCAAGGGGACCCCATCATCCGACCTGACACACTACACTATATACATATGCTGCACATTGTATAATAATATCTATATAATATATGTGATGTATATGTGCCATATCTCGGTGTGTATATGTTGTACATACATCAGTGTGTGGTGCCTGTATACACGCACCGGCCACTTTATTAGGTACACCTGTCCAACTGCTCGTTAACACTTAATTTCTAATCAGCCAATCACATGGCAGCAACTCAGTGCATTTAGGCATGTAGACATGGTCAAGACAATCTCCTGCAGTTCAAACCGAGCATCAGTATGAGGAAGAAAGGTGATTTGAGTGCCTTTGAACGTGGCATGGTTGTTGGTGCCAGTAGGGCTGGTCTGAGTATTTCAGAAACTGCTGATCTACTGGGATTTTCACGCACAACCATCTCTAGGGTTTACAGAGAATGGTCCGAAAAAGAAAAAACATCCAGTGAGCGGCAGTTCTGTCGGCGGAAATGCCTTGTTGATGCCAGAGGTCAGAGGAGAATGGGCAGACTGGTCCAAGCTGATAGAAAGGCAACAGTGACTCAAATCGCCACCCGTTACAACCAAGGTAGGCAGAAGAGCATCTCTGAACGCACAGTACGTCGAACTTTGAGGCAGATGGGCTACAGCAGCAGAAGACCACACCGGGTGCCACTCCTTTCAGCTAAGAACAGGAAACTGAGGCTACAATTTGCACAAGCTCAAAATTGGACAGTAGAATATTGGAAAAATGTTGCCTGGTCTGATGAGTCTCGATTTCTGCTGAGACATTCGGATGGTAGGGTCAGAATTTGGCGTCAACAACATGAAAGCATGGATCCATCCTTCCTTGTAGCAACGGTTCAGGCTGGTGGTGGTGGTGTCATGGTGTGGGGAATATTTTCTTGGCACTCTTTGGGCCCCTTGGTACCAATTGAGCATCGTTGCAATGCCAAAGCCTACCTGAGTATTGTTGCTGACCATGTCCATCCCTTAATGACCACAATGTACCCAACATCTGATGGCTACTTTCAGCAGGATAATGCGCCATGTCATAAAGCCGGAATCATCTCAGACTGGTTTCTTGAACATGACAATGAGGTCACTGTACTCAAATGGCCTCCACAGTCACCAGATCTCAATCCAATAGAGCATCTTTGGGATGTGGTGGAATGGGAGATTCGCATCATGGATGTGCAGCCGACAAATCTGCGGCAACTGTGCGATGCCATCATGTCAATATGGACCAAAATCCAGCACCTTGTTGAATCTATGCCACGAAGAATTGAGGCAGTTCTGAAGGTAAAAGGGGGTCCAACCCGTTACTAGCATGGTGTACCTAATAAAGTGGCCGGTGAGTGTATACTGTATGTGTGTGTATATTCTGTATGTTTGTATATGGCACTTTATGTGTGTATATGCTCCACATGTGTACACTTTAGTGGATAAATGTGTGATTGTAACTCGCATGTGTAGGAAGGGAGGCCCACCCAGAAACCTACAATGGGGCCCTCCCTCTCCAAGTTATGCCCCTGGATAAAGTGACACATTTCAGTGAAAATTAGGGGTTGGTCATCGAGGCACGAATTACATTGGTCACTAAGGGGTCAAACCAGCCATTCGTGAAACAATTACCTCTTGGGCTTAAATTGTTATGCAGGAGAATAGTAAGGGAATGAGAAAAATACGGTAATAACCAACACAACCAACTTTAACATTCAAGTGTGGGAATTAACCCCTACACAACCAGAAGAAACCACTTTACCAATTATGTTGTGAAGACAATAGTCATTTGAGTAATAAAGATAGGTAAATTAGTGTGCCCTGTAGCCTTGAATGGGCACAAACCTTCCTAAGGGACTGCTAAATCACCAATTTATTCATATGACTATGCCCCCCCCCAAAAAAAAAAGTCTGTACAGCGCTACAGAATATGATGGTGCTATATAAATACATTCATTATCATAATGGAGCAGCTGTGGAAGTACATCCAGCCATTCTATTCACACACAGGTACCAGCGACCCTGTTCTTAAAGCTGATGTTAGTTTCAGTGCTCAAACCACACAAATTGGAAAGTTTAATTTCGGTATAAGGAACCTTGTTCTCGGGACTTGTGTTGGTTGTAGTAATTGGATCCCATGATTTAACATGTGACCCCTATTCTGGAGACAGGAGAAAAACTGACGTTAAAAAAATTCCTTTCATGATATATTCGTTAAAAACTAATAACTGTAATTTAAGATGATCTCCTTTCAATGGTGCCATAACAGATATTTTTTTTTTAAATGGCTTTAATAAAACTCGCTGACATCAGCTAGAAACGCTAACCACTCCAATTTAACGAGAACTTTCCTGCTTACATTTTACAATGTTACCAAAAATATAAAAAATATCACGCTTTGCTGTTTGCGCGTTAACTCCCCTCCTTTAGTTTGTATTTCAAATCTTGTTACCTACTTGTGCTGCAATTTATTCCATTTTTGGGGTGAGGTAGAAGTGGGGTGTGTAGAAGTGTTCACCTTTAAAAAATCAAAAATGTACCAATGAACACTTACCACAGTCCAAACTCCAGCAAATTGTTTCCTCTTTGTATTCAAGAGTTAAAAAATAAGCTTTATGGCGAAGTATAGGAACACAGTTCCAAGGCAGGTACTGATACAGTAGTTTATCTGTTATGCCAAAGATAATGAAATTGATTCTACACCCCTCCAAGTATACAAGCAGAAAATCAGTTCATCTATCATTTCATTCTGCTGTATTTGACTTCAGCGAGGCTTGTTGCCATTATCTTAGCATTTTCACTGAATGCCACTGGATCAATACAGAACATTACATCATTTGTTGGCTTTACAATCCTGATTCCTGATGAGAGTTCTTACCAACCATAAAGAAAAAAATCTCATTACACCACTGTCAGATGATCTTTTTATTACACAGGGTTACACCACGAGATTCATTTCTTCAGCCTATCTATATAGTAACCTGGCATATCTGTAATCTTCTGATAATGCATTTGGCCTTTGCAGAATTAGGGAACTGTTTTCCTTTTAACTCTCTAATATACCATAATTTTTCAACTGCAGAAGTACTTTTCTGCAAGAAAAGGAGCTCACAAAAAAGCCTGAAAGCGCCCCTCCCGATTCTCTTTAAAGAAATTGAGTATGATAAATCGGGGGCACTTACTCATAGATCCAGGCACGATCACTATGGTTATCTATTATTTGTTATCCATGACCCCCTTTCTTCTAAAATCAACCATTACAATTATGCTAATAAGCCAGAGGGGCTACCTTAGCCCCTCTTTGATCTGGCTTTACAGGCTGTTACACTGTCTTACCCTCCCTCCTGCTTCCTCAGCACTTTTGCACTAAGTGCTTCCTGCTGTATTCTCAGTGCTGAGGAATCTTGGGGGACGTTGAGACAGAAATCACAGTATGTAAATCCTGGGCCGGAGCATACTTTTAAAAGTTGATTTTAGAAGGAAAGAAGCCATGGATAACAAATATAAGACAATTACCACAGTTACAGTCCCTGGATGTATGAGTAGATGTCACTGGTTTATCATGCTTGATTTTGATGCTCAGTTTCCTTTAAATGATTTGCCCCCAGGTGGTGTAAAAATAGGAAAAACTAATACTTACTTTGGGCCTTACTGCTCCTCCCATCATCGTTAGCTCCTGATGGCATGAAGAGACTAACAAAGTATCAACAGTGCACAACCACTATAGCCTGCGGCTTGTATTAGATGGTAATGGCTGCTTTGTCAGCATGACATCATTGCTGAGGCTCTGTATACAAATCCCTTGAATGCCATGATCAATAATTAGGGGAGCTAATACATAGCTAAGGGCCTGATAAAGGTTTCTAGGTCTACCGTCTTTGTTGTATAATCAGGTGCATAAATTGTAATGTTTGAGCAGATTTTACCCATAATGGCTCCATTGATTTAAATGCCACTGACAGCTTGAGCTGATTCCAAGCTTTGGTAGGGAACTGCACAACATCAGACATTTTTCAGTCTAAAAGCAAAGTGATCAGTATGAATGAAAAGCTAAATACAGTATATACTTGAGTATAAGCCTAGGGTGGTAAATTCATTGGTCACAGCCTCCATCCAGTATATAGCTAGGCAGTCTCCCCCCCCCCCAGTATAAAGCCAGCCCCTTCTCCCACAGTACATAGCCAGCCAGCCCCCAGTACACAGCCAGCCAGCCCCCTTACATATCCTGTCCACAGTATATAGCTAAACAGCCTGCCCCCAGTATATAGCCAAACAGCCCCCAGTATATAAAAAATAAACTCAATACTCAGTTTTCCGACACCCCCTCTTCTCACTTCCTGTGCTCCGACAGTCTTATGCGATGGCCATGTACACACTATGATATCAGGGGCGGCTGGCGTAATAGTGTGTGCGCGGCCTGCGCACACGGACCTGCCACTGCTGGAAGAAAGAAGTTGACCTGCAGGGAGTGTTGCAAATGTGACTCGAGGGTAAGCCAAGTTTGGGGTTTTCGGCAGATTTTTCAGAAATTCTTTACATGTCAGGATAAAAAAACAAAAAAGACCTAATTTTGCCAAATCTGAATGACTTTAAGGGAAGCAACTATAGCAAATTATCAAAATATCTACAAAATATCAGTTTAACTTCCTGAAAATGACGCACTTAAACTGAATATTTATGTGAAAAATATTAAATACTTTATTATAATTTAGATTTCAAAAGACGAACATTAAAAAGGCAAAAACATATATAATTAATCCTCCAACATGTACTTAACATGAATAGTACCAAATTAAAGCTTAGCCCCCCCCCATTACGTACCAAACCGCCACTAGATGTCAGTATTAATGAGATAAGCCAGTGACTCGAGAACAGTGCAACAGGGAGCTGCAAAAAGTATGCTATGGTAAAGGCACTATTAAAGTAAATAAATCAAGGAATAGCCATAAACACAGTGCCAATAAAGGTATGTACAGCTTACCCTGAAAAGTCCTGTATTTGGTTAGAGTCAAGCGCCTGATCCTGTCAGGATGTATTTGGAGAGGCCTAATAGTACGAAACTGAGGAGAACCCCAACAAGTGACACCATTTTGGAAAGTACACCCATTGCAGAATTTATCAAGGTATAATGTGTATTTGCCCCTACAGGTGTAGGGAAAAAGATGAACATTTTCCCAAAAAAGTTACTTTTACCCCTAATTAAATAATTCCCAAAAATGTGTAAACCTATTTTAAAGTGGTGGAATATACCAAGGGACCAACTAAAATTTTGTCATTTTAGAGTTCTTGCAAGTCTTGTACTAGTATACAGTGTCCATCCTAACCCCCCTTTTGGAATACTCTTTTCTGAGTCCTTCCTTTAGAAACAGACTTGAGGATTTCATCGGGAAAATGTTGACCTGGCAAAACATGGGGGACATCTAATCCAGAGGTACTGGGGCCCTGTCCTTCTTGTCCATATATTAGTTCCTTTTCACCACCTCTTGAAAATTAAGAAATGATAGCGCTTGACCTGCACGTTGTACTGCATGTAAGAGTTGTATAGGATCATCGGTACCATGTACAAGGCCAGCGTTTTTGTATCTGTACATACCTTCCATTTCCACAGGGCGCTGTACAGCTTGTCACGCACTGGGGTGCGGGAAGAGTCTCTGAGGCTAAAGTCTGTGGACTCCCTGGACCACCGCGGGGGATAACGATGCTAGCCGCAACCTGGGAGGGGAGTCTAAGTAGACTCCTGGTCTTCACCAGAGCCCGCTGCAAAACTGGATGGTCTTGCTGCAGCGGGGAGCCACCAGGTCGCTCCACGGGTGCGACTAGGCCCGCGGTGGCAGCCAAGGTAGGGACACGGGTAGGCAGAACCATGGGAAGGCAGGACCACTTGATGGCAGGACCTCGGGATGGCAGGACCTCGGGACAGCAGGCCCTCGAGATGGCAGGACCTCGGAAGGACAGCTTGCAGGATCTCAGGAGGATGGCTGGCAGGACCTCGGAAGGACGGCTGGCAGGACCTCGGAAGGACCGCTGGCAGGACCCCAGAAGGACGGCTGGCAGTACCCCGGAAGGACGGCTGGCAGGACCTCGGGAAGACCACTGGGATACCAGACCACCACAGGATTATAGGACCGCAACAGGATTACAGGACCGCCACAGGATTACAGGACCGTCACACGGGAACACCACAGGATTACAGGACTGTCACACAGGAACACGGGAACACCACAGGAGCACAATAACACCACAGGAACACCACAGCAACACGGGAGCACCACAGGAACACCACAAGATTCACGGAGGCATCTGGAAACGCTCAGGAAACTCGGAGGCATCTGGAAATGCTCAGGATGCATTCTCTTCAGC
The DNA here is from genome assembly GCF_040894005.1 of Engystomops pustulosus. NCBI lineage: Eukaryota > Metazoa > Chordata > Amphibia > Anura > Leptodactylidae > Engystomops > Engystomops pustulosus. Next base: position 191,941,253 of record NC_092412.1, on the reverse strand, counting down.
AGAATGACCCGGAGATCCAGCAGGGGATGCTGGGAGTCGCCAGGTTATATAACAGAGGCGGGATGCCAGTGCCAATAAGGAAGAAGCTGGCCCTTTAAATACCTGGAGGGTCGGGTGCGCGCCCTAGCATCCGGAGCGTGCAGCCTCGGCAAGAAGCAGGAGTGCGGCCTCAGAGGTGAGGTGAGTATGGACCTGAGGAAGCGGGGACAGCAGCAGAAGGCACGGGTGCACACGCGAGGATCGTACCGAGGATCGCGGGTGTAACAGTGACACAGCTTCAGCACATGATCTGACAGATCAAACCACCCATGTATTTATTGTAACCCAGGATGCTGTCCTGCTTGGGGGCCGAGGCGGTGGTACCTCATATAGGGGTGATGGTGTTGGATTCCCCAATAATTGTGGTCATGTTCTGATTGCTGAGTGCCTTGATCTTTCTCCTTTCCAAGTGGCTGCCTAACAAGGGATTCAGTGAAACCTCTCCAGTTTTTGCACACTGTACGGCTTGCTACTGTACTTCTAGAACTGAGGGATTGAAACAGTGGAACGCTGGTATAAATGATAACCACATATAGTTGGTAGGCCTTCTCCAGCAGTGGGTGCACAGATCAGTCAATCGGAGCTCTCTAGGAGATAACATGATGCCACCAAACACGGCCCCTACCACTGATGATTGGTGCTGTTCTAGACAGCAGCAATTATCATCATGTGTTGCTCCCATTAACCCCTGTGATGCCCATTATGATGAATATTGCTGCTATAGGCTGGTCTGGATGGACCAGCCAACAGCAGCGAACATGGACTGTGGGGGGCAGCGAAACCTGTCTGGACTGTGAGACAAAATGGACATTCCCGTCCCAATCGTATTAATGATGTCATAAGCAAAATTGCTACTATTGGCTGGTCTGCATTGACCAGCCAATAGCAGCAATCATGAACTGGGGACTGTCAAAACCCCTCTGGTCCAAGGCCAAGATGGTTGGCTGTCAGGAACGGCCGCCATCTTGCCCTGATTACTGTGTCGGAACCGAGTTGGCAAGTCACTTCCCACTGCACTGTTCTATGACGGAACACATAGGGAAGGGGTTTAAAGGCTGTACAATTTTCATGACTGCGGCGTGTAAGGGGTTAACACCCGTGATTAGAGGCATCGTCAAGTACCTTTCCGGTGCCTGGATGGGGTTAAAATACAAATAAAAGAATTCCTGGTGGTGAACATAATTGCACCTGTATTGAAAAATAGTTCCCACATTGCCACTTTTTTGCCATTTCACAACACATATAAATTGAAATAAATAGGTAAATGGTATGAAAATGTCAGTTCATCCTGCAAAAATGACACTTTACACTGGTTTGTACACCAAAGTATGAAAATGTTTTTGCAGTCAGAAGAAAATTTTAAAAACCTAATAAAACCTTTATGAATAGTGATAATACCAACTCAAAGAATAAAGTAAAGGTGTCATTTTGAGTGCCCAGTGAAAGTTGTAAAAACAAAACCTATAAGAAAATAGTATGAATGTGTATTTTATTTTAATTTCACCACATTTTTTTCCACCTTCACATTGCAATATAATATTGCCAATAGGAAGTACAATTAGTTTTGCACAAAATAAGCCCTGATACAGATGTGTACACAGAAAAATTTTAAAAAAGTTATGGATGTTTGAATGTAGAGAGCGAAAAACAGAAACGTAAAAGAAAATAGTCCATCGGCAGAACGGCTACAAACTGCAAGTCATCTGCAGGTTACTGTATACTAAGAGTACCATCAAAGTAATCCGGTTGAGTGATGTTATTGAGCCTGAAGGCATTGTTCTTCTGGTGCCGCCATCTAAGGAGAATTGTATGAAATAAGAAAACTTTTGTAGTTAAGCGCTTATGTTCCCTGAATGTTAGCTATGGCACTTGTAGTATCCAAGTGACATTCAAATTGTACCTCTGATTCTTACAAAATGACAAGTAATTGATTCATTACCTTTGAGTCAAAGTGTAAGATTATGAATACAACCATATACTACCATAAATACTACCAACATTATGGCAGACTATAACAAAGACTAATAAAAAGCTATATATCATTGTAGGCAACAATTTGCTGAAATATAAAAAAATTTACAATGAACCTGAACCTTGAATAGTCGATCAACCAGCTTTCAGCCCCATAGTAGCCACATCCATGTCCTGTTTGACCATGGCTGTGACTGGTCAGGCTATTCAAGGCAGAGTCATATGTCCTGGCACCATTGCAGCCAATAGAGAGCTAGGGAGAGGCTGTAGGTACAGTGAACAAAAGAATCGAGCTTTAAAAATTTCACAATTGCCCTTTTGAGGGTAGATAGGGAGGGAGGTCTGTAAGAGATAGAAATAATTGCCCTTTTCAGGGCAGTGTAAAAAGTGTGTTAGTTAAATAACCTTACTACATCATCATCATCAATAAGAGAAATAGCAGCACTCTTGATGCAACAGTATATCCATAAGTTGCCATTTCCGTATTCATGGCATCCGTTTTTTTTTCAAAATAGCTGTACTAATATTTGCTAAATCAGTATACACATTTACTACATCCGATTTCGTAGAATTGCAAGTCTTTGCTAAATCCATATATTCCTAAATTGCTTACCCATGCTGAGAATTACTGAATCTGAATATTGAGAGCACCTTTAATTTCAATGACATTAACAGCATCTTATTTTTTATACTTCTTTAATCATTTGTTTATTTTTTTATGTTATGTTATTATTTTAAGTACTATCCCTAATACTTTAACTGTTAAACCCCTTATTTTATAGCCCTCTACCCCCTACTATCCCATTCTGCTGCAATTTTTGAGTGTTATAAATCATGTCCCGATTTTTCAATGGGGTTTGTGTTTGGGGCCAAGTTGGGGGGTATATATATATATATATAACAGGGAGAAGGTGCTGGCTGGCTATATACTTGGGGTTATAGGCTGGCTGGCATTAAACTGAGGGTATGGGCTGCCTGTCTATATACTAGGGGGCTTGAGCTATACATTGGGAGGATGTGATTCCACCCTAGGCTTATATTCGAGTCCGTAGGGTTTCATAGTAGTTTCATAGTTTATACGGTTGAAAAAAAGACACTTGTCCATCAAGTTCAACCAGGTTTTAACATGTTTTTGTGTTAAAATGAGGTACCTTGGCTTATACACAGGTCGGCTTATTCTCAAGTTTATATGCTATGTAGATTCAGGGAAGGTTTTATTGTGCATTTTTATTGACATCTGTGCATATGTTAATCTCTATGTTTGTTGCAGCAATACACAGCCCATTTTCATTTGCAGACATATTTGCTAAGTATGAGTTAATATTTGTAACAAAAAAATCCATGAAGCTAAGAATAATTCAATTCTGAGCTTTAATTATAAGGAATTATACTCAAACAGTCAATCAGCCTTTTTTGCCCGATGTATATATTTCAGTGCAGAAGCGTGTGGTCTCGATTCTAGGCAAAGCTTCCAGCTGGCATCACAATGTCTGATTCAGCATCTCCTTATTTGTACAGTAAACAATGATCACTATCCAAATGAATACATGACAGTAGTATAGCTGACTCTGTGACACTAGACATAGTTATTAATGATTAAAATGAGATGATTTTTTAGCTGGAAACCAGTACATAGCAGAAGTCTACTAGAATTAGGATTGCTGACATCAACTTCTAATGAGTTACAACCACTTTAGGCCGTTTATCTTGTCTGCAATTGTTAACACTAAAAATGTGTTTCTTTTTTCCTTTAACTAAAAAGGGCCAGTTAAGATTACCATATATATCTGTAATACTGATGTCAGGTGAATACCAGGCCAAAGACAGGTGTTTTCCCCAATATTCATTAAAACCTGACTGTGCACTGTGCAGCTTTGATCAAGGTATCACCAAAGGAAAAGCAAGACAAGTAGGCTTTATCACGTTAGCTTTATGGTGCAAAATAATTGCCGATGTGAAGGCTACATCAATAAGGTAGGCACAGTGAGGATGACTTCTCCTACGCCTAGATGTTATTTTAGTATCCCAATATGTATATATATACACTCACCGGCCACTTTATTAGGTACACCTGTCCAACTGCTCGTTAACATCTAATTTCTAATCAGCCAATCACATGGCGGCAACTCAGTGCATTTAGGCATGTAGACATGGTCAAGACAATCTCCTGCAGTTCAAACCGAGCATCAGTATGGGGAACCATCTCTAGGGTTTACAGAGAATGGTCCGAAAAAGAAAAAACATCCAGTGAGCGGCAGTTCTGTGGGCGGAAATGCCTTGTTGATGCCAGAGGTCAGAAGAGAATGGGCAGACTGGTTCGAGTTAATAGAAAGGCAACAGTGACTCAAATCGCCACCCGTTACAACCAAGGTAGGCAGAAGAGCATCTCTGAATGCACAGTACGTCTAACTTTGAGGCATATGGGCTACAGCAGCAGAAGACCACACCGGGTGCCACTCCTTTCAGCTAAGAACAGGAAACTGAGGCTACAATTTGCACAAGCTCATCGAAATTGGACAGTAGAAGATTGGAAAAACGTTGCCTGGTCTGATGAGTCTCGATTTCTGCTGCAACATTCGGATGGTAGGGTCAGAATTTGGCGTCAACAACATGAAAGCATGGATCCATCCTGCCTTTTATTAACGGTTCAGGCAGGTGGTGGTGGTGTCATGGTGTGGGGAATATTTTCTTGGCACTCTTTGGGCCCCTTGGTACCAATTGAGCATCGTTGCAACGTCACAGCCTACCTGAGCATTGTTGCTGACCATGTCCATCCCTTTATGACCACAATGTACCCAACATCTGATGGCTACTTTCAGCAGGATAATGCGCCATGTCATAAAGCTGGAATCATCTCAGACTGGTTTCTTGAACATGACAATGAGTTCACTATACTCAAATGGCCTCCACAGTCACCAGATCTCAATCCAATAGAGCAGCGATGGCGAACCTTTTAGCGGCCGAGTGCCCAAAAAGACACCCAAAACCAAAAATTAAAGCAGTAACTTACTGCTTCCTGTACTTCAACAATCATATTGGCCTCCTGAGGACAGCAACACAGTAGAAAGATGGAAAACTTGCATGATTTTAGCTTCTTTCCAGTGTCCCTCTGTAGTCCTGTAGGAGCCAGCAGGAGGTCCTCCAAAGATAATTCAGCCCTGTCTATTCATTCTCCCTCTTCCTACAGTCCCAAGTAGCGAAGGAAGTATCAAAATATGACTGAAAGCAGCATCTATTAAGTTGCTTGGAACTGCAGGAAGATTCTTTGAGTCCTGCCTGGTGCTGGGGCGATGGCCTGGGTGCCCACAGAAAGGGCTCCGAGTGCCACCTCTGGCACCCGTGCCATAGGTTCGCCACCACTGCAATAGAGCATCTTTGGGATGTGGTGGAACGGGAGATTCGCATCATGGATGTGCAGCCGACAAATCTGCGTCAACTATGTGATGCCATCATGTCAATATGGACCAAAATCTCTGAGGAATGCTTCCAGCACCTTGTTGAATCTGTGCCATGAAGAATTGAGGCAGTTCTGAAGGCAAAAGGGGGTCCAACCCATTACTAGCATGGTGTACCTAATAAAGTGGCCTGTGAGTGTATATATATATATATATATATATATATATATAGTAATAAACTGTGGCCCGAACTTAGCTCTCCACGATCCGGCTCTCATCCTGGCTAGGCCATGTGTGCGTCCCCGTTCCCTAGGGCACGCAACGGCACTCGAAGATTTAAAGGGCCCGCACTCCTCTAATTGGTGCTGGCCACATCCAGTTTTCCATAAAGACGGCGGCTCCCATCATTCCCCGCCGGATCTCTGAGCTTCATGCCATTGTGAAAGTCTCCCTGCGATATTCCTGTGTTCCTTTTCCATGTTCCTGTGTTCCCGTTCCTGTGTTCCAGTTCCTGTTCCATGTTCCCGTGTTCCCGTTCCCTTCTGCTCTAATCTCCCGTTGCTGACCTTGGATTGGACTCTGACCTCTGCATCTCTGCCCTGACTACGTGCCTGTGCCTGATCTTGCGCCTGGACTCTGATTCTGCACAGCTACCTTAGCTGCCACTGCAGGCTAGTTGCACCTGCGGAATGACCTGGTGGAACCCCGCCGCAGCAAGACCATCCCGCTTTTTCTTGTAAAGACCAGGTGCCACTTAGATTTTGGTCCCAGGTGTCGGCCATTACCATCTCTTCCGGTTGTCTAGAGGGTCCACTCACCCCGAACCCTGACAGGTTCAGTGAGTTTGTTCTAAGGTTGGATTTATATGTAAGTCGGAACAGGTGTACAGGCAGTCCCTCACTGAAGGACACTGGACTTACAGACAACCTCTTTTTACAGACGGACCTCTCTGCCCACTGTGACCTCCAGTGAAGCTCTCTGGATACTTTACTTTAGTCTGGAGCTGCAATGATCAGTTGTAACATATCTGTAATGCAGTTTTATTGATAATTTTTGTTCACAGCGCAAAATTTTGAAAATCCAGTTTTCACCGGGACAAAAAAAATCTTTTTTCTACACTTACAATTATAAATTATACCAGGTCCTTCTTACATAAAAATTCAACTTAAATATAAACCTAAAGTAACCAGGTGTCCTTAGATACCTCTATAATGACAGCTTACATACAGGGTTAAGTTGTATGTAAGAAACCGGCATAATATTGCATGTATACTAACTGTACACTCAGGAAGTAACTAAGCTACAATTATATCTTCTCTGAATGCAGTGAGAAAAGGTTAAAAGTAGATTTGAACTCTTGTACCTCCATTATCATAATAGCTTTAGATACTTGACTATTTACGGCACAATGATCGAGTAAGAAAGGGGTTTTTCTGGCTGGTTGTGTCATAGTCATAATTCTTAGTGTGCAGATAAGGTTAAAGGTTTTATGGTGTTAAAATTGTGAGACGTCAAAATGTTCCATTCCCACAATAATGGAAAGGGACAGAAGTATTCTCTAAGATTATCGCTTTTCTACTTTGGCATTGTATTAAAATATACCTGAATAACCACCAAACTGCCAAAACAACTGCTTTTATAGAGATGGTCATACTAACTGGTGGTTAATTAAGCAAGGACATTTGATTAGCAGGACTTGATTGCTACTAATTCCAATGGAAGCAATAATTATGTCCTTAAAAGGGGACTTTTGGTAAAAAAAAATGTTGTAAATTATAGCTTCTTGCCATTTTTCTCTGATAATCTAATTACAAAATAACATCCTATATCACTTTTTTAGTATCGACTTTTTATACAGGAAATTTATGTCTGATTGGCTCCTGTCAGCACTCACCCTGCTCCTGAGATACCTTTAAATAACACATGTAGAAGGTCCAAAATAAAATCACATCAGGGCTTACAGTGATAGCTTCAGAACTAAAATCTCTGCAGATTTCTAGATGATTCATTTTCTGAACAGATTTGCATTCTGGGAAGTTAAATCTATTCAGCTTGGAAGAATACAATGTATGACTCAATGTATGTATAGAAAATAATTGCTTTAAAAGTTACTCTGAATTTTATAACAAACCATTTTTATATCAAGCATTATTTTAACCCTATCATTGTGGGCTAACTTTTTACAGTGGGGGAGATTTATCAGGAGTGTCAGAGGTAAAACTGTTCCAGTTGCCCATGGAAACCAATCACAGCTTAGCTTTAATTTTATAAACCACTGTGAGAAAATGAAAGCTTAGCTCAGATTGGTTTCCATGGGCAACTACAATCATTCTTCTCTCAGCAACCTCTGATAAAATCACCCCTCACCAGTGACACTATTCTGGCACCTGGTTCCTATTGGTGGCATAGAACCATTCGGCTCTGTTGACTGCTCATTGCTGATGATGCATAAATTAAGTGATTTCCCTTTTCACTAAAATAAAATTGTAACACACCAAATAATATCATTTCAATAGGTGAGTTCCAACATTAACAAAGAGTTTTTTTCTAATTTAGGAAATGATTCAGTATCTTGTTGCTATGGCTGCTTACACAGCGTGGACTATCAAACTCACGTCTGGAGCCAAAGTGGGATTATGTTGATGAAAATGTGTTTCTTGAGCTGTAATCCTTTCTCCTTCAGGCACAAAAAGCTGTTAAAGGAATTAGACACATAGAAATATTTTAACACTGTTTGTGTTATGATTCTTTTACATAAGAAATGATGTGCCACTTAAATTTAGGTTCTTGTTCTTAAAGTCACTTGCTGATGTGGAAATATCTATTGGAAGAGCAAGTTTAACTGTAAAAATGGCTTAAATTTACATTCCTGAACATGTTATATTGTATAATCAATTCATCTACATGTATGTTGATGCTGAAAGAGGGTTTCTGAGTTCAGCAACTCATTATAGAAAGAATCCTCCATATCAGCCAAAAAAAGAGTTGATTTCTGTATGAATGGCTCTCAATAGTAGATCTGTCTTTTATTCATCAACCACTGTAGGAGAAAAAGCGTGTACGGTTTATACCTGCAATGATACTCGCTTTCTAGTTAATAGGAGCTGCTTTTTTGGGTTGTGTTTTAGTTAAATGAAGAAGATTTAGAAGTCACAGGTAAAGCATGTAAACTCCATTAAAGGAAATCTGCCATCTGCAATCTGGATAAACCAGGGACACTTGCTCATAAATCCAGGCATTGTGATAATCTTCTTATATTTATTATCTATGGTCTCCTCCCTTCTAAAATCAACTTTTAAAATTATGAGCCTGAAAGGCTACTAGGCAGTTCCCAGAGTGTTGAGGGAGAAGGATGAGACAGTCTAACATCTGCCACAGGGAGGAGCTCTGGGAACCACCCCAGCAGCCTTTCAGGCTCATTAGCATCATTTTGAAAGGCCATGGATAACAAATATAAGAAGATTACCACAGTCATAGATCCTGTATCTATGAGTAAGTGTCCCTGGTTTATCCATGCTTGATTCTGATGGTAGCTTTCCTTTAAAAAGAAACACAGATTAACACCTTAATGACACATCATGGAATCGTTTGTCACAGTGTCATTTTAAGAGGTTTTCTCATGAAAGAAAGTTCTTGATCTTTATCTCCTAGTGATGTAAACATGATAAGGATAACTTTAACCACTTACTTTGCAATTTTACTCACCTGTATTGCTTCTGTATTTGTGAGTGGGCACTAGCTGAGAAGACATTTCCTGATTCCTTTGTGCTTGTGCACAGGGCCGGTTTAAGGTTGGTGGGACCCCTGGGCACCAAATCTAGTTGGAGCCCCCACTGGTTGTAGCACTCTACATCTATATATATATATATATGTTAGCAAACTATGATAACCACACAATTAGTGACCTCATCTAGAAACGGCACTGTGTACACTGAACTGGTTATCTGTATTGTTAAAACTATGTTTAATTTGTTACAATGCATTTCGGCTCTGTACCAGAGCCTTCATCAGTTTTTTTTTAATGACTGGGATAGTGGTTTGTTTCTCGCGATTTATAGCCAAGCAGCGTAAACAAAGTTTTGGACTTACTGGGAGTCCGAAATGGCTATTTCATATAGAAACCAGGTGAGAGTAATTTCTATACAATATGAAGAATCTATAGAATCACTAAACTTGCATTTTTTTGGTCTCCTTTATTCCTCCTTTTTTGGCTACCAAGCACTCCAGGAGCCAAAAACCAGCATCAACTAGCCAAGTTGTCTGGTGTGTGGATAGCTCTTCCAACAGTATCAATGCAAAGTCAGCAACACTATGACCAAACATTTGCCTATCCATGTGACCTCATTGAACACAATTGCTGCTCTTTTCTTTCGAAATACAACAGAAACTTCAGAAAATATAACTCATACAGTCTCCTGCGACTTAAAAATACCAATAACTAAAGTAGCATTTGTATACTGATGCTTGTGATGAGGCAGAACTGAGTACCAGGCTCAAAAAGCACTAGTGTCATTTCTAAGCAATACTAACAAAGGTGGGAAAATGTACATGTACTGTAAAAAGAGTAGAGATTTCCTTTAAAAGTCCATTTGTATCTTAACATGCAAAACAATAGTACCAGAGGTAAGTGTGTCATTAGAAGCTAGGCTTGAGCTTAGATTTCTGCTACTTACTATTAGCAATATGTTTCTATAACATGCTATAAAATACAACATTTTAATGCATCAGTAATTTTATTAGAGTAATTTATAAATAATTTGTAAGACTCCATTTAATGAACCCACTTTAATGTGTTATTAGTGGCTGGAACATGGTGTGTAGCTTAATGGCTGGTGACACTATTGTTTACCACTGCAATAAAATAGTTTGATCTGTATCTACTGCCACATCTCACTTTGTTTTGATGTATTCAATTTTTCCGATGCAAATCAGTATGGAGTAAAATCACTTAAACTAGGTTTTAAAGTAATTCATCAGGCTTCCCAGCACAGGGGTGAATTCAGTTTTATGAAAATGTTCCTATTTAGCAGATGGGAATTTCAAATTGTACGCTTAAGGTCATCGCAGGCTCTGCAAATCTCTGACCATCTCTGACGATCTGCTTTTAAAGATGGTTCACCAAAACCTTTGCTTTTTGCTTTCATTCTCCTACTAAACATCATTGATGAGCATACTCTCATGCCAATAGATGGTTGTAATGAAATTGGATTGGTAACTGGTAACTGATCAATAAAATAACAAAAAGACTTCCATCTATACAAAGCACATATATATCTGAGTTTTCTATATGGACAATAAATCATAATTTAATTTAATTACTAGGTTCAGTTCTTAGATATCGCATACATAGCCATTTTCTAATTTTAGATGTCAGGGTATACTGAGATTATTTGCCTTTTTTTCCTTGACTATTATGTGTATGGACCTGTACAGCAGTAGATAGAATTCACCTACTATTTATTATTTATAGACTGAGCTGGGTGTTTGTTCTGGGAAAGCTGGGTGGTTTCATTTGGAACTTCACCTGTGTCAGGTGTGGATCAAGTGATAGATAGCCAAGCGTATCAGCTGCTGGGACGTCATCCAGGAACTCTTCATATACCTGCTTCACACCCATTGCTGGTTATAATTGTGATTTTACCTTCTCTATTCTGCTATTTATGTAGTTTGACCCCTTGCCTCGTTTTTGCACTACTCATTTCCTCACAATGCTGTCCTTCACTACCATCTTGGTTTTTGACTTGGATACCAAGTCCAACTCTCATTGTATCTATCTGTCTGTCTCTATCTCTCTTTTTATCTTTTGTTCTGAGCTCTGTCCAATTGTCCCCTGCAGGTTAGCAAACTATGGGCAAGTAGGCAGAGACAGCGGTGGTGGGTAGCTCAGGGCCTGCACCCCTTACTCTGCCTGCACAGTTGTATTGTGACAATAAAAAATATTTTTTTTTAAATTTCCAACTGTATTATCACTTTAAATAAAAAAACAATTAATTCCTAATATGCTGTTTCCACCCTTAACACAAAGCTTCTGCCTTTATGTAAGGCCATTATGAGAAAGTTTTGGGCCCACACATCTAAGGAGTATGAAAAATGTGGTGGAGCAAAATGTGGAAGGGAAAGTGGTAAGAAGGGAAAGGAAAGGTCCTGATATCCAGCACTGTAATGGGCACTATTCCTTTTACCAAATTTATATCATACAAGTCCAATGCCATCAGGCCTCTTCATTAAAATATTATGTCTTATATTATAACTCGACACAACTTTTTCAAGAAATAGTATAATGAGTACAACGCCTATCATACAGATAACATTTCAGAATAGGAGATGGTCATATGTTACCCCTTCCTTGCACAATGGTCCTGGCATATGCTTATAAAATATTCCCATAGAATCGGTAAAAACCTCTAGACTTCTGCTTTCAATGTATGTGGTTGCTATAAAGTGGCTCCCACAAGATGAAGGCCCTAAGAATCATGAACAGAATACAGAATCACAACAAATTCACATTCAGAAAAACAAACAATACACATTTGATATAAAAAAAGAATATGTGACCTTACAATGTGACCCTCAATAAAGGTCTGCAGTATTGGACCACAAGCTACGATCCCATGTTTTGCCTAGATTTTACTTAACTTTTGTGGAAAGCCATCTTGGACACTAAAAAATGACTCATGAGTTGTGACTTTGATCAGAAAGACGTCTGCATAATAATCTAAACAACGTATGGTATCTGCCTCTACAAGAAGGTGAATTCAGAGCACACTCACAGCAGGGAAAGTTCATCTAAGCTTTCTGATGTTTGATGTTGAATTCTTTATTATCAATCATAATTATTGAAGTCTTAAACTAAAAACCTTATTTTTATGCCATAAATCCGATATCTTCATATTTTTAATCCTTAAGAAAACTTCCTAATGTTTTCTGTCAGTAATTAATATGTAAAATCTATTCCGTCTTTTAAATATTTGCATTGAATTTTGACACCAGTCGAATACAATTACAGTAAAAAATATAACCTTATAACACTGCTATATACTTTAGCTTCATGATAGAGATAGAAAATATCAATATAATATTTTTATTTTGAAACATTCAGTTGAGGGCACCTGAATTGACCTTTTGAATTGACAGGAGATTAGTTAATACTACTAATACAAGTCTAAAGAGGTTGTCCACTTTCAGTAAATAATTTCTATTGTTTATGTAATGAAAAGTTTTTCCAACATACTTTCTGTATATCAATTGTTTGCTTAAAGTGGACAACCACTTTAAGGCCTTTTGCAACATGGGCCCATTGCCTTGAAAGGTTGAACTTTATTGTCATTTAGACATAGTATTTATTGTGAATAATGTCAATAAAAATGCTTTGGCCACCGATAGCAACCAAAAACCCCTACATTTTATTAATTTTGTCCCAACCTCGACAGTCGGCCGCTGAGATCCGACGATGGAAAGCATAACCTGATGTATTAAAGTAGCACACGGCTGTAAGTAATTAATGCACAGATGGAACTAATCGGTCGGGCGCCATAAAAATGCCAACACAAATGAGATGTGCACCAATATCTTACATGGGCTGCGCCCGTTTTTCTTTTGATTTCAGATCATTTTTTTCTGGTCTGTACTGCGCCACAAATTGCGCCTAAAAAAGCTGACAAACTCAACATAAATGTGGCAAAAAAAAAAAAAGACGACCAAGTCGGGATAGTCGGAAACGTCTGTTCTTTCTGGCGCAAACACACTATAAATATCCGAAACACGTTTTCGGGAAGATGCACGTCTATGCGATCTGCTGGTGCAAAAACTATGACACGGCAGCGTCATGGCCTGCTGACATCATAGTTTCCGGGCCGGTAGATCACATAAACACACATTTGCCGGGAACCTGAAGAGGTGCTGCGGGAGAACAGGATGCCGGCAGTCAGCGTTGGAGGGGGAGTACTAACTTTATTTTTTGAAGGAGGCTCTTTGCTGGACATTTTATTAATGGGGGCACTCTGCTGGACTTTACAATAATAAGGACACTCTGCTTGATATTACATTAATGGGTGCACCCTGCTAGACATTACATTTATGGGGCTCTCTGCTGGACATTACATTTATGGGGCTCTCTGCTAGACATTACATTTATGGGGCTCTCTGCAGGATATTACATTTATGGGGGCTCTCCGCTGGAGAGTTTATTTATCATCCAAGGCTGCTGTGGACACTTCATTAATGAGGGGAAACTATTGGACATTTTATTGATGAGGATGACTACTGGACATTTTATTAGAGGGTAGCGGCTGCATTTCTAACTCTAAGCTTATAATTGGATCAATACATTTTCACAGTTTTTCGTGGTAAGGTTAAGTCCATTGGTTTATACTCGGACCGGCTTATACTCGAGTATATACAGTATTTATAATTCTGTTTACATTAATGCTTTTTTATATAAATACATTGGGGCAGATTTATCAAGCAGTCTGAAAGTCAGAATATTTCCAGTTGCCCATGGCAACCAATCACAGGTCAGCTTTCATTTCACCAGTGCTCATGAATATTTTAAAGGGGAGCTGTGATTGGTTGCCATGGGCAATTGGAAATATTCTGACTTTCAGACTGCTTGATAAATCTGCCCCATTATCTTTTATATTCTCATCTGTTATAAAAAATATTTTCTTTTATTTTTTTAAGGAAAGTGTGGACCTTGGAGAAATCATGTTCTCCCTATGTTATCTACCTACAGCAGGACGCCTGACCCTAACAGTTATTAAATGTAGAAACCTAAAAGCAATGGATATCACTGGTTATTCAGGTATGTAGAGCTCTTGTTTTCTAATGCTATATGGTGAGATTAAAACATTCAAGGTGCCTGAAGGTATTCTGTTGCATTATGTTAACACTTGCATATGTTTGTTATCAAAAAGTTGTATCTATGGATTCAATTTTAAAATGAAGACTATGCAGTATAGTGCCCAACCCGTTACTTTGCTCGGTCTTCCCTTTAGTAAGTCCAGAGTTCTGATTCAAGGAACTCCAAAATCTGAATAGACTACAAATGTCTAACTACATGACAGTGGTGTACACATAGACATCATGGTTTCTCATTGCAAAATGGAGATTTGTGAAGAAAACAAAACTGTACTGAGGTGTAATGACCTACTCTGGTTATCAGCAGTTCATTGAGTGTCAGTAGGAAAAAGGGGTTTTCTTTAACCCCCTTGAAGACGCAGGGCTTTTTCGCTCAAAAAATTTTACTTTTCCGAGATGTAATTTATTATTCCATGCCCTGTACTGGGAAGCTGGAAAAAAATTCCAAATGTGTAAAAATTGGGGAAAAAATGCATGTGGGCTCAGTTTTTACAACTTTCACTCTGCGCTCAAAATAACACCCCTCCATTATTCTTTGGTTCGGTACGAGCAGGGTGATACCAAACTTCTATAGGTTTTATTGCTTTTTAATACATTTTCAAAAATTAAACGAATGTGTGCTATCTTCTGACGCTAATAACTTTTTCATACTTTGGTGCACAGAACTGTGTAACGTGTCAATTTTTTGCGAAATGAGCCAACGTTTTCACTGCTACCATTTTGAGGAATGTGCAACATTGTGATCACTTTTTATTACATTTTTTATGTGATGTAAAAATGTGGGCGTTATTTTCCATTATGGACTTCACCAACAGCAGTAACTGTTTTTATATTTTGATAGATCAGGCATGTTGGAACGCAGCAATAGCTAATGTGTTTGAGATTTTTACTGTTTATTAGTTTTATATCAGTTTTAGGGAAAGGAGGGTGATTTGAATTTTAAACATTTTAGTAATTTTAACATTTTTTAAGCTTTTTTTTTTAAAAAAATGTTTTCACTATTTCCTAGACCCTCTAAGGTATGTTAACCCTAGATTAGTCTGTTTGTTCCTACCATATACTGCAGTACTACTGTACATTGCGTCTTTGCATATGATTCATTACAATGAGCCACTGACGAAGACCCAAGGCTGTTATGGCAACCGATCTCCATGAGCGGCGATCTCAATAAAGATGTGCCGAGGCACCGCCATGTTTTAAATGCTGCCAACGGCAGACAAGAGTTAATACCCACGATCGCTGCAAGCACCGACAGCGGGTGTTAGCCCGTGAGCCCTCTTCATACACCCTTCATAGCTCTGCGGCGGTTATACCCATCGCAGACCGTGAAGGGGTTAAACCTTCTGCCAAAATTCAAGATTGTTTTATCCTTCAAAGTTGGCTCCAAATTTTGATTAAAAAAGGTTGTGTCAAACTCAACAACTCATGGGGCTGAGGCATTTGTTATTGCATCAATATTTTCAAGGGCCGCGTTTTATTCTTCCTCATGTCTCTTGAAGTCAGTCTAAGTTTTCATATTCTTACCTGCAAAGTAAGAGGCCAGGAGATTTTCCTACTACGGTCATATATTTTTCAAATGTAAGGCTGGAGCATTGTAATACTTTTAGTTGAAACCAGAAGTTTACATATACTATATAAAAAGTATATTCATTTTTCACTATCTGACTAAGATTACTAGGATTTCCTGACTGATTATTATTACAAAAATTATTTATATTTGCCAAATGCAAGAATAATGTGTGAGAGAGGATTTTTAAAGCGTTTTGATGAAAGTCAAAAGATAACATACATTTTATTACTATTTTGTACCATTGACCTTGAACTGTAATGGGTCAACTGTTTTAAATATCCTTTCACAAGCTTCTCATAAACGTTTGCAGGAATTTTACCCATTCCACCTGACTAAGGATGAGCGGACCGAAGTATAGCTTCGGGTTCGGCATTCGGGCGCATTCCTTCCAGCCAGGACAGCCAGGACAAGAGGTCGGATCTATTAAAACCAACTTTGCCAACCTAAATTTAAAAAAAAAATAATGTCATTGCTAGAAAGGGGCTGGGGGGGGATTCTTATATAAAAAGAATTTACTCCTGGGTCTGTTCCATGTCTTCAGGATTTCCCTGAGTCATGTGACCGGGGTGTCTCGGGAGGCAGGTACATATCCCGGCGTCTTTCACAAACAATTTAACCATGACTAAGAGTGCCACGTGCACTTGAAACGCGTAGGTTTTTTTGTTCCTCTTCATGGTCTAGGGGACATGCCATGTACATTTTAAAATTGTCTATAAAATAAAGTCTGGATTGACAAGAAACTATTTTTACCCTGAACCTGGTGCGGAGTTCCGTTTCTTTTTCTGAAGTCGAGGATTATGGGGGACATATATAGTGGGGGTCTGTTGGTGAGGGTTATAGGTCCTCTTTAAGAGATTCTCTCTCATTATTCTGGAATATGTCAAATATAAATAATTTTGGTAATCCTAATTGATCTAAAACAGCAAACGTTTACGGTATTCTGATTCCATGGCAGATGTATGTAAACTTTTGGTTCCAGCTGTATTTTTTTTTAAATGATGTCATTCATCGTGGGTGTGCACAGTACATCTCAGATTGATGATTTCATTTTATGTTGTTAATAAATGTGGATCTGTGTTCTACAATCATTTTTTGTTAATCCAAAACAAATTAACCTTGACTTTGGTTTGTTCTGTCAAGGTGATACCTGTAATTTATCTCAGGATTAAAGACAATTTACTCATTCACTGTCTCATTTGTGCATCTGAGCTACAGGGCTATGTTTTAAAACATACTTACAATTAAAGCTACACTACCCTGGATAAATTCCATGGCTTGCACATTATTCACCAGGGGGTCAGCTGTACGAATGTAAAATTGCATCTATAGATCTGTGGAACCAAATTCAGCGTTCACATTCTATGCATTAATATTTAGAAGACAGAAGTAATGGCATAACTCTTGTGTATCTAGGACAACTATTATGAGACCTGATTTATATGTGCCAAGTAAGGTGGTAAAGGTCTGTGGGGAATGTGTTCAACAAAAATATTACTTTGCTGTGTCGGAGCATCTAAAAAATGGGGAAAATCTGGTAAACAATGGGTAAGACCCATGAAAAGCTGTCTAAGGAGGGGTAATCAAAGAACATGTGATAGAGTTATAGATGCTTTAGATTTAGGCTACATTCATACAGCCGTATGCCTGCCCGGCCGCAGCCGCTGTGCGTGGAGAGGAGGAGGTGACCCCTCCATTGAGAACAGCGGCGCAGGGCCACACACAGGGGGAAAGATAGAACGGTGTGAAACATGTGTGGCACCATACTGAAAATTTGCGGTCGCATATACCTCCCCATAGATGGCAGTCTGAATTTACCCTAAGATACATGTAAAGAATAAAGGTTAAATTGTCTGGTCCAGTCTCACATAAGAGCTACTGTAGCACAAATTACAAGCATTAGTAGTAAGGTGAACTGAGTGTGAATATGGGGAAATACATGTAGTAGTGTTGCTACAATTGGACAACATAATACATTTAAGCAGGGGCGTAACTAGGAGAGGGTGAGCCCCATATTAAACACACAAAAAGTTCTACATGCATACACACAGTAATACACTCTTACACACATGTATAAACTCAAAAGTCCTGAAATAATCACAGAAGTCGTGAAAAAACAGCAAATGCTAGCATAATTCTAGCTAGAGATGGGCAAATCTTTCAAAAATTCTATTCCCCGAATCCGCTGAATTTTCTGACAAAATTTGTTTCGACCCCAATTGAATCATGGCGAAACACGTTAAAAAACAGGTAATTCCTGGCTTCAGAGAGCCTGTAGGGTGTTGTAGAACGTTGTGCCATGCTCAAATATGCATAGGGAGCATGGTTTGGTCTTCAAACATTGCTGTGTTTTAGTATGACATGCACATGACAGCTTCCGCTCTTCACTCATCAATTCCATGGGCACTTACAGGGGCCAACTTGACCAAATAAGTGAAGCGGTTCCCGTGTTCTGCAGCCTGACAAGGCAACGTCTTTGCCAGCTCGAAAGGACTGAGCTGAAGGCTAAGATCCCACTGTAACATCAAAAAGTGCACTCTTTTTACACTGACATCAGATGATTCCATAGATTATGACAGAACCTGTTCTGTTAAACGCTGATACATTAAAATAGTGGATGAGGCACGTAGTCAGAATCCAGACTAATTTCTCAATGTTTGGGGGAGGTGTCATGGCTTCTCTACTGCAAACTCCGTAAGTTGCGGCCACACATCAAGTTTGGCTGCCCAGGATTCCAGGGATTCCTAGGGTGGTAGAGTGCTGTCCAAGTAGGCCACCACCTGCTGGTGCAGGGTCTGCTGCAAGTCCTGCTGCTGGTGGCGGCTACCCTCCTCACTAGGCGGGTGAAGGAAGCTGCTCATTAAGGACTCCAGACTTAAGCTGCTGCTGATGGAGCTGCTACTGCTCCTAGTCCCCCATCTCCCCACAGCAGCTGTGGCAGTAGTTCGTCCTCGCTTTATAGTGGCTCTGTATAGTGGCTATAGTACATCCCTGGCTAAGGGAAATGAACAGGACAGAGGCTGGTTGAGGACAAGTGAGGGCCACTGACCTGCTCCTGGGTCATGCCAATTAAAGGTTGTATCTGACGAACCCACGGACTCTTGGCTGGGGTCGTCAGATGTCATTTGGGAGGAAGTGAATGAGCTGGTCAACCAATCGGGAACCTTTGGGTTGTTCATTAGATGACACCAGCAGTTCTGGCCTCACAGAGTCACCTCTGCTGCGACGTCCCCTTACTGTGCTGTGGCCTGTGCCTGCTCCACCTGCCGCCTCTCTCTCTGGCATACTGGTTAATCAACTATGTTGATTTGCCACAGATTTCGTGATATCTAATTTACAGACAAAAAATAGTTGAAATTTGGGGAGTGGCACATGAGTGGTCTGGTGCGTGGAGTTCTTTTCCCTGCGCCGGCACACTTGCTGCAGCCAGCGACTTTTCACATGTCAAAAGTCGCCGGCTGTGCTTTGTTGTACACTAGGCAATATCTGGTGTTGAAATAAAACGTGGACAGCTAATCGCCGGATATATCAAGGCACCTAAGCCTCTTGATGTATCCTGCTGTGCCTATATGCTCATACAAACTTTATAAACACACATAAACACATACATACGTATAGCATGTACACATATACATACAGTATATAAGCATCATACATACAGTACATTCCATACAGCATGTTCACATGCATACAGCATATATGCAGAATATACACATGCAGATACACCAGATATACATATACATATATATATATATATATATATATATATATTTATATATATATATGTACACACATTTTTACATCTGCATAATTACTAGAAGATGAATCTGCGTTACCAGCGCTGTTCATCTCCACCAAGCAGTTGTCGCGCCATCGGGTCAGCTGACCAGACATAGGGTGAACCAGGTGTGGGGGGCGGACTTTGATGACTGATTACTGTGGTAGGGACAGACGCCATGCTCCCCGCTCCTCTGTGCGCGAGGAGCTGGGACTGCATGAAATGAATAAAAGCACTCTCTTCAACAGGCCCCAGTAATGAAATTACGTTGCAGTGCATGACACTGGCAATCAGGCATGATTCACCCATAACACTGGCAACATGGGTACATCTACATCTATAGTTATGTCTTCAACAAAAGCTTTTAAAAAAATAATTGGCAGTGTTTCAATTACAAAACTATTTTTTTCCAAAATTTTTGTTTGTTTGTTCCCCTTGATAATTTTGTCTGAGGCATCTTTGGGCAGAAACTGTTTCCTTTGATCTTCTGGCAGCTGACAATAAAATATGTACTTTATGGCTTTAGAAGTAGCCACTTCTATGTTCATGCATTGTAGTGAAAAGAGTATTACCATAGAGGGGCCTGGCAGTGAGAAAAGTGACAGAGCATGCCTGTCCACCAGCTCTCAACAATTAGGTGGACGTGAAGGACAATTTAAACACTGGAGAAGCCACATCTGTATGAAAATTTATGATGTATACTACAAAAGTTGAAAGAAATGGCAATTTTGCCATGTTGCATGCACTTCTAAGAGAGCAGTAAAATATTCAAGATTGTCAGCAGCTGAAAAAGTTCTTTTCAATTCATACAGTGTTTCCTTTTTTAATAAGCTTGTCTACCTTGTAATTGTTTCAAAGCATACATATGTATTTATATTTATTTACCCGCAATGGCCATGATGCAAATGATAGTAAGCTCATTGTTTCATAGTTTATACATAGTTTATACGGATGAAAAAAGACACTTGTCCATCAAGTTCAATCAAGAAACTTACTTCATTTGCTTACAGCAGGTATTTTTTTTTACAACCCTTCACAGTCAGTGGTAGCATAAACACTGTGTTTGAATACCTATAATATGCAATACAGCCATATAACATTAAGCATTTTTTATCACATGTAAATCACCAGACAAATTCATAGTTACAGTTTTTGTTAATGTAGAATAGGCACTTGTTTTTCTGATGGAAAATTAAATTTTTCAGTGGCACCAGTTAAGACCATTTTAAGAGATAGGTAATTTATTTATAATTTTTTTTGGTCTAAATTAAAAATAATGGGGCTCATTGACTAAAGGTCCGCGCACGCACTTTTTCTGACTTTCTGCCATTTTTGGGTTTTGCGCGGCTGTGACAGATATTTAACAGGGGATTGTGTCGCACATAATCGGGTGTTTGGTGCAGCTGCGTTGGCTTCCATGCGACACAAATTCGTGTGATTCGGACTGAGCCGGGATTTAACTTTTTAAATTGTGTCGCAAGATCAAGTACTTACATGCACCAGGAAGGAGAAGGTCGGACCTGAGCGGGGAAGCGACACATGCAGGACATCGGGCGTACAATCTTAGTGAAACGCGGCAGAGTGCATTATATATTGACAATGCACTTTTTGTAAACTCCTCCAGATGGGTAAGTAAATGTTTAGTTTTCTCTGTGAAGTAGTCTACTTTAATGTTGCCATATTGTGGGGTATAGCACACATTATGGGGGGATTTGTGACTGCTAGGGATTGATTTTTTCCCATTAAGCCAATTCCACGCCAAGTGGGCATGGAGTGGCTTGGGCCAGTTCTTGGTGCAGGTTATAGAACAATTTTACACAAGGCAGAGCCTGAAGCTGGAGCCTTTTATTTTATCCACTGCAACCTGCAGGTTGGGAATGGCTGGAGCTTGGTAGACCCCCACCACCACCACCAGGTGTTTTGTAACCCTTAAAATATTACTTAGTATCTTTTTAAATCTAACTTTTTGTGAGCATTTTCACCTATAGTAGCTACACCAGCCACTAGATGATCCAATTGTTTTAGCTTAGCTGTTCCATAAGAGTAATCTGTACTTCACATAAATTCTAAGCTCCTATTCTGTAGGATGTCAAGTTCTTTTTGACAAGATGGATTTATCTTTAACCGCTAAGTTATCTTTTACTCTGGCTACATTTATTCCCACGGTTTCCTTCATAACTTAGAGAATCAATTTATCATGGTGTTCTTTTGCAGTTTGAATTGATGTCTGCATTTCACATCATCCTCTATTGTTGCAGTTCGATATTGTGATAGGTTAAGTGTGGCATGTGAAAGATTTGTTAAGCATTGCCTTTGACATTCAAGCTCTTTCCTTTTAAAAGTACATGTAATTATATCTACTTTGTGTTATCATCCTAAAGGGGACCTGCCAGGTTTTCTGACATGTCTGTTACAGTAAATATTCATTCAACTATTAAACAAGCATGTTGTCTTATAATTCTACATTGTGCAGTTCCTCTTCTATTTAAATTCTATTTTTTTCCCAGGTAAGAGAGCTGTGTCACTGTAAAAATTGTCTCTCCAATTAGCCCCTTGTTTTGTCCTCAGCACAGATGTGAAGTCCTCCAGCAGAACCCAATATTGACATAAGAGAAAAAGGGTTGAAACATAAAAACAGCTTGCTCCTTTACGCGTTTCTGGTGTACTAGACACCCTTACTCATGGCAAACGAGTTGTGTCTCTGAAGTGTTTGCACAGTCAGCTCTGATTGGTCAGTATAACAGTAAGTTGAAACACACATTTAACTAGTAACATCCATGTTGTCAAATTATTCATAAATTCTAAGGAAAAACAGACTATGGATCAATGAAAAGTTCCGCTAAAATTTTTTCTAGAAAATAAAATTAATTATGGGGAATTAAGACAGCTAGAGAAGGAAACTTATAAACAGTGCTGAGCTTCATATGCAATTCACCTAGCCTACCTAGCCTCACCCAGCTCTGGCCTACCCTAAGGTCCATGTAAGCGACAAAGGTGCCTTTTATGAGAAAAGTATAAAGGGAAACAGCTGCAAATAACCTGAGACCTGGCCTGTCGATCACTCCTTGAGCTCTATTCAAATTTCTGCTGTTCAATAAACACTATGAAAGTCTGATGGCCTTCAGTTTATCTGCTAGAAGAAATTTAAGTCCTCTATCCCTAGGCACCGTGTCCCAGAGCCAAGCTTCTGACACTGTACTGTATCTTTAAGGTTGGGTAGTAGAATGTAGTTATTAAAGTATATTGGCCTTGGTGGTAATCGCTCCTTCCTTTGTGCTATCCAGAGAATTTCTACTTTTCTTGGCCATTCCATAAAAAATACTAAGCCTTATTAGAAAATATTAGGATGTGTACATTAGTGCCATGTAGTGATCAAAGTTATAATTACCTATGTTTAAAGGGAACCCGTCACCACTATTTTCACAAATACAGGTAGTGACAGGTTCCTATAGAGCTCTAGTAACTATGTGACACCCTGCTTGTAGCTAAAATTATTCCCCTGAGATTCCCATATATTGAACTTTATAGTTTTAAATGGTAACTAAGCATGGCTACAGCGAGTCCAGGTGGGCGTTAGCTCCTCTCCATCCCTATTGCTGTATGCTGCTATAATGTCATGTGATCACGGTGACATCATTGCAGGTCCTATAGCTTTTGTAGCATTAGGAACTGTACCCTAAGCATATATGTCATGAAATCACAGCATATTTTATCACATGAAATCACAGCAGCCTGCATGGAGAGGAGTAGAAGTCCATGGAGGCTGCTGTGATTGTTTTATGTGGTCAGATATGTACATGGGGTATAGTTTGCTAATATTAAGTAGCTTAAGGACCTTTGATGAGGTCACCCTGGTCACATGACATTGGGCCACGCCCCCTGGACTTGCTCCAAAGCTGCATAGTTACCAGGCACGATTATAACTCTGATTTCATGGGGATCTGAGGGAAACTACTCAGGGTGTCAGATAGTTACTAAAGCTCTATAGAAACCTGCCACTACCTGTATTTGTGAAAATAGTGGTGACGGGTTCATTTTAATTATGTAACTGTGTGTACGATTGCATCAATAACAATACCAGAGAGAA
Source organism: Engystomops pustulosus (assembly GCF_040894005.1). Taxonomy (NCBI): domain Eukaryota; kingdom Metazoa; phylum Chordata; class Amphibia; order Anura; family Leptodactylidae; genus Engystomops; species Engystomops pustulosus. Next base: position 191,917,560 of record NC_092412.1, on the reverse strand, counting down.
CCATGAGTAATGATTCATGATACCCCATTGGTCAAACTAATAGAATATTCTTGAAGGTTTCAACCAAGTGTAGTATACAAAACAACCACACAGCGTGAAAGAATTCTTTGTTCTTTGATTGGTAAATATCCAGAGGAGTGCATCTGTTTAGGAGACTTACAAGACCGAAGTGCTGTAAGACACCCTTCTCAACTGCTCACTCTGCTCAACTGAACTGCAACCTCATATCTCATCACCCCCAAAAGAGGAAAGATTTTAACCGTTCTTGGGAAAAAAAAGTTTGTAAGCAGCAGAATTGTACCTATCTATATACATGCCAAATTAGATTTCTTTTTCTTTACTGTTGTACTGAGAACATGCTTCAACTAAGTGTCTCCACTGTGTAGAAGATACACCTGCGATCTTCAAACTGCTTGGTTGACGTGCTTCCTCCCAGTACTAAAGAAAGCGAAAAAGACCTATTCACTGTGGATAGGCAGGAAAAACCTGTGTCCTTCCACAACTCATATAGGAACTTTCTCTATAGAAACTGTATATAACCCACATGATTTCTTAAGAAAACACTTATAATCTCATAACCAGATGTTTCTTTTTAGGAAAAGTTGCGAGTTGCAGGAGGTGCACAACAAACTGCTACTTTATACCCCATATGGTAACACTGCAATAAAATCCAACCCAATTGGTTAGTACAAACAATAACTGAAATTGCTTCAAAGCTATTAAACTGCATATAAATATGGACAGCAACTCAGTTTGTTCCAACACACTGCCTCCACCACCGAAGGTAGTTTTTTTTTTTGTGCCTGCTTATAAAAATGAAACTTCTGATTTTATTTAATTGAAAATCAATATTTCCCTCCCATGACATCATGGTGCAGCAAAGTTCAGAAAAGTTATAGAATTGTGTTGTGCCTCACCATGTCTGTCTTTTCTACAGATACAGGGGTATATTTACCAGTCACATTGTTGTGCTGCAAATTTAGACTTGTATTTCATATTATGCAAACATCCAAAATGACGTTTTGGTCAAACAATTGACCTTCATCAGATGCAGTTTGTATAGGAGCAGAGGGGTAAGGTTTGCATATAGCAATTTCACGCAGGGTTATATCAATGGTGGTCCGAGCTGCTTCTGGAGAAAGGCGCCTTCGCCAGGAGCGGCACGGACTGCCATTCCTACAACCCTGTGCCACATTACTAGTAAAAATCTAAATTTGCAACACAACAGTGTGACCTGAGCTTACAAATTTCTGTTCTGTATTAGTGGCATAGATGGAATTATTTCTCTCTCTCTTGCAGTACATCATTTCTTCCAAAGCCTTTAAGTCTGTTATAGGGAGCACTGAGCATAGTGCATCCTGCAAACATAGGAAGGAAGGATAGGCTTTAGCTTGAGCAGGTGGGTGTTAGAAATGAAACAGACCATACACCAACTTCTCTAACCAGTGTCCATTGCAGTGCAGGGGGATGTTGTGTTTATAACATATGCATGTTTCATATACTATATTTCTAAAATGTTGGCAGATTCTGCTCCATAAGTCCAATTGAAGTCAGATATTTGGTCTTTAGTTACAGTTTGATAAGGCGCAGAGGAGGAGAATTTAAACCTGAATCTGGAAATTAATCTTTTACCAGTGATTGCTTTTGTAGTCTGGTTTCCTGAGATTCTCTAAACTACTCTAAATTTACTTCACACCACCCCATTTAGTACTCCCTAAATATTGTGACTGTGGCTTGTCTTCTTGAATTCCCCTGTATATGATGCAGATATACATGAGTTCTCTCTAGTTTTAACTCCTCTTTGATTGTGATGCAACTTGGGTCTCCAAGTCCATACTGTCTTTTGGCCATCTCTGGTGATATAGCCAAGCCCCAGACAAAGGCAGCGTACTGTCATCCTCATGGAAGCGGTGGAGGTTTAATATGAGTAAGTACTATTTACTTTTGCTAATATAATTTCTGCATTATGTGAACCTAATAGGCAACCTACACTGGACTTCTTTTTGGTACCACCCTGTCAGTTAAAGCACTTTATACTGTGATAGCCAAAATATTTGTCCACAGTCTGTGGTTACTAGTAATGATAAACATAAGGAATATTTTTGTAATTTTTCAATAGCTATGCTTGTATCCTGTTTTTAACAGAATGTTATGATGTCCTCCCTGTACATTGCACTCATTACCCCTTAACTGTGATTTAATATTTATTATGTTTGTGTCAATAAAGTATTTTTGTATTTAAAGAGTTGCTCTGCTTTGGTATTTTTTGTAGGTTTTATACCCAAAGGAAGCCTCAAAAAAACTTTTTTTTACATTTGTGGAATTGGTTATCGTGAATGACTTAAAAGGATATTCCCATCTGGGCATTCACATTTAATTCAATTAATTTGCCATATGTAAACATTTCTTCAATTGGATGTGCAACACCCCTGCCGATGCAAAGCCAAGGGGTTGTTAAGAATACGTCCCACCATGTAGCTTGCAGCCTGTGTAGGGTCTGATCAGCCCCACAGCATGTCACTACATAACACAGGGGAACACTGCAGCGGTAGATCCTGCCTGGTAAGGCAGGAGTTAAGTGTAGAATGTGATGTAATTCCAGCAACCAATCACAGCTGTTCATATCTTGTATCTGTTAGCTGGGATGCAATTGGAGGAGTAACCACCACCTGACCAGTGGGAGTAATAAAACCCCTGGTTAGGAAAGTTCTAGAGAGTAGTAGCTCAGTCAGACTTAAAAGAGTTCAGAGGAAGAGCTCAGTCAGACCAGGGAGTCTGAACAGACTCAGAAGAGTCAGTGCAGCCAGCACACCAGACCAGAGCAGGAGAGCTCAGCTCCCTGCCTGAAGAGTGTAGTGAGTTAGTTAGTGAGAGGAAAGGGGTATCATCCTACCTTCAAGGGTGATATCTGAAGCAACCCAGGACAAGCTGAAGCATCCTACTAGGACAAAGCTACCTCCCAGCCTGCCCTTTGCATCCAGGCTGGTGATCTACTCCTGTGGCTTCCTCCAACTGCATCTCCAGCATTCTACTATTTGTAAAGGCACATTGCTACTGTTCCTGTCGGTTCCAATAAAGAACTGTAAGTAACTGAAATCCCTCCAGCAGAGGTGGCCATATCCAAGGACACAATCTTGTTTATAAGGGACCATAGGACTACATTTATGAGAAATTATCTTCACACAGGTACATTTTTTTAATAACATGTAATTAAAGAAATGCTTATACATGGCAGATTAATGAAACTGAATGTGAATGCCCAAATGAGAATACCCCTTTAACTACAGTAGTTACATGATAGCTCAGTCTGCAGCATTAGGAAATTTACACCTTTTGTGAGTTAAACATATGAATTACTGCATCTTAGGTTATGTTACATCTCTATGTAATATAGGTAGGTAATGGTAGTGAACAACTAGATAGCATACCGTAAGACTAGATTCTGTGGACTACTCTTTTTTTAATTCGAAAGAGAGCAGTCAAGGCAGAAAACAAAGGAGCATTGCCTTACTGACCCCATCAAACAACTGTGTTTTACTGACAAGGCAACAACATGCATATAATTGACACATCAGCTAGAATTATGTAGAAGAATGAAACTTCCTTCTTGTTGCTGACTACAGAGAAATAACAATGCAGTCATTTAAAAACATGACCTATTGGCCCGAAGAGCACAGGTTTGAATCAATTAAATATGCAGACATGATCAAAATGCAAACATGAAGTGCACACCGTGAAAAAGATACTATAAGTAAGTTTGAGCCTCAATAATAATATTGATATTATCAACCCTAAAATTCTGGTCTGGTATTTCCAATACTTCAACCAAGATTGAGTTACATAAAAGGCATCTACTTTAGTACACATTTCTCAGTGCTTTATACATCTCATCCATATAAGTCCTTTTTATGATAAATCTATACTACTCCTTAGTCTAAAGAATAACAAATAATATTAAAGGAAATTAACCACTTGACATGTGGGATCACCTAGACAAGAAATTTATAATTAGCAGCACGGAGCACATGGACAAGATGTTCTCCAAGTTGCTAACAAAAGTATGTAGTTTGTACTTATGATTGAACACTTACAGTCATGGCCAAAAGTTTTGAGAATGATACATATGTTAATTTTTACAAAGTCTACTACATCAGGTTTTATATTTGCATATACTCCAGAGTGTTATAAAGAGTGATCAGCTTAACAGCAATTAATTGCAAAGTCAATATTTGCCTAGAAAAGGAACTTTTTTCCCCAAAACACATTTCAACTTCATTGCAGGCCTGCCTTAAAAGGAGCAGCTAACATTGTTTCAGTGATTGCTCCAGTAACACAGGTGTGGGTGTTGATGAGGACAGGGCTGGAGATCAATCTGTTATGATTAAGTAAGAATCACACCACTGAACACTTTAAAAGGAGACTGGTGCATGGCATCATTGTTTATCTTATGTTAACCATGGTTATCTCTAAAGAAACACGTGCAGTCATCATTGCACTGCACAAAACTGGCCTAACAGGTAAGAGTATCGCAGCTAGAAAGATTGCACCTCAGTCAACAATCTATCGCATCATCAAGGAATTCAAGGAGAGAGGTTCCATTGTTGCCCAAAAGGCTCCAGGGCACCCAAGAAGGACCAGCAAGCGCCAGAACCGTGTCTTAAAAGTGTTTCAGCTTCAGAATCGGGCTACCAGCAGTGCAGAGCTTACTCAGGAATGGCAGCAGGCAGGTGTGAGTGCATCTGCACGCACTGTGAGGCAAAGACTCTTGGAGGAAGGCCTGGTGTCAAGGAGGGCAGCAAAGAAGCCACTTCTCTCAAAAAAAAAAACATCAGGGACAGACTTATATTCTGCAAAAGGTACAGGGAGTGGACTGCTGAGGACTGGGGTAAAGTCATTTTCTCTGATGAATCCCCTTTCTAATTGTTTGGAACATCTGGAAAACAGCTTGTTCGGAGAAGACAAGGTGAACGATACCTCCAGTCTTGTCTCATGGCAACTGTAGAGCATCCTGCAACCATTCATGTGTAGGGTTGCTTCTCAGCTAAGGGAATCTGCTCTCTCATAGTCTTGCCTAAAAACACATCCATGAATAAAGAATGGTACCAGAATTTCCTCCAAGAGCAACTTCTCCCAACCGTCCAAAACAGAGATTTTGGGTCCATGGCCTGGAAACTCCCAAGATCTTAATCCCATTGAGAACTTGTGGTCAATCATCAAGAGACGGATGGACAAACAAAAACCAACAAATTGTGACAAAATGCAAGCAATTATTTTGCAAGAATGGACTGCTATCAGTCAGGATTTGGTCCAGAAGTTTATTGAGAGCTGCCAGGGAGAATTGCAGAGGTCCTGAAGAAGTAGGGTCAACACTGCAAATATTGACTTGCTGCATTAACTCCTTCTGCCAATAAAAGCTTTTGTTATTCATAATATGATTGCACTTGTATTTCTGTATGTGATAAAAATATGTTCTGTAGGACCAACCAAAATTCCTTTTATATCAGAATTCTATTGGATGAGGTTAGCTAGAGGCTCTATAGCCAGAGCAAATAAAGGAGGGAACATCAGGCATTCTTTGTTGCCTCCCTCTACAAATTCATACGTGTGCAGATAGGAATCCCTTAAAACAGATTTGGGTTGTAGGCAGAGAGTAAAGGCAAAATAATGTAAGGCTAAAAAATGTGCCCCAAACCCTATTTTAACTAAGAAAGATTTTGTATAGCCCCATTACAGAGACTCAAATGCTTTCAGCAGGTCCAAGCTCTGTCACATGCCTTATGCACACCCTTTCCATCCCAATCAGACTCCATTTCCCATCTTGTTTCATCGGCCACTTGGGCATGAATTCCACTTGGTTGCAATGTACGTATATACTCAGCTAAAAAAGTATTACGTCTAGTGGCTAAAATCTTGGTCATTAACTTCAGATCCACACTAATTAGTGAAATGAGTCTTTAGGGATAACATATATGCTTGCCATAATGGAATGAAAAGAAACTGGAACCCCACTCCTATATACAATAAATAAGACGGTTAGATCGTGTGTCAAGACCTCAGAACTGTTATAATAAGACGCCGAGAATCTGTCCAGGTTGGGCGCTTTATTGTGGTGTAAAACTTTTATGGCATGAGCAACTTCTTCTTCCTTAAAAGGAGCATCAAATAACTCTATGCGATTGCAATACCGAGAATGGGATTGCACTCTTCAAGAGGTCTGAAACTTCATAAGCTGTTAAAGTGGGTTTTACCAAACATCTTACCATGCCTCAGATACATATAGCACAAAGCAGAGACAAAAAAAAAAAAATTTGGTTGGTAAAGCAGACATCTCAGATTGTATATGTACTGTGTTTTCCAAATATGTATCACTCATAATACGCAAAAAACTATTACTTTACAAGTAATGTATATACCTCTCGATAATACTAAAGCCTGGGCAATTAAGTCTATTCTATTTCTCTATCAAATATCATATAAATAGGCCATACATTACTAAATGAACAGTGCAATGTAATTGGTATCTATATTATACCGGCATAATTTAATGATGCATGTTTTTGTTAATACCAGTAAAAATGACATAATATTTTTTTGTTTCCAAATGTAATTACTTCCATAATTAAGCAGATGCGACTCGGGTGAATTAAACGTGTAAACGGACATAAGAATCTTATTCAGGAATACTTGTGTTTGGTTCCAAGTAGATGTGGCTAATAGGATAATGACCTGTAATTGGGAACAAAGTGCACAGTGAATGGCCACCTTATAATTATACATAACAGTTGTGATACATTATCAGCTGGGAGAAGTCTTTCAGTCTGCATTAGTGTTGTAACCTTCATGTTGACCTTCAGCTCTCATACAATCCTGTGTACTTTGCTAATATCAGTCTAGATGTGGTGTGCTGTGGAGTAGGCATTTAATGTAATTACAGGATTCATTTGTGAACATAATCAAACAAGAAAACTGAAAACAGAAAGTCGTGTGCTATTATATACAGACTCTAAAAATAACGCTAACTAAAGCCAAAGTTTTGCATTGATCAACGTTTGATTTGAAAAATAAATTAGTATTTTCTCTGATAATATTTGTTGAAAATGACCTCTGTCAAGGCTTAGTATTTGTTTGGTTCCTTATTAGCCTCTACACTCTCAGCGACAGATATATCCGTTGCTGAGCTGATGCCAGTACAGCTCGTCATCAAAGCTGAGCCGGCATCAGAAAACACTTACAGCTGACACACCGGTGTAACATCCGCGGTGAACAGCAATAGTGGTTGTTTAACCTGTTAAATGTTATGGCCAGCGCAACCGCACCCCTTAAATGGCCATTTTTGCTCATGTCCCTTGGTGGAACAAATAGAAAAGTCTTTAAAAAAAAAAGTTAAAACAATGTGTAAAATAAATTAATATAAATGCCCATATGCCCTATTGACATATAAAATGACATATAATGGCAAAAAAATCATAACACAAACCCCACACATGTAGTAGCACCAAATCCGTAATGACCCGTAGAATAAAAATAAATCATTTTTGAACCTGCACAATGAATGCCCTATTCATCCCACAAAAAATGCAATAAAAAGTGATAAAAATAACATATCCACTCCAGAATCACACGGGAGTAAAGTACAGCATTTCCAGCAAATAACAAGCCATCAACCAGCTCCATAGACAAAAAAATAAAAGTGTTAAGCCACTTGGAAGACGGCAATGCAAAAGTAATCGATTTTTCCCCACATTAGGTTATATTTTGCAAATTTAGTAAAACGTAAGAAAAAAATATCTAAGTATGGTATCCCTGTAATCCTACTGACCCATAGGATAAAGGTAACATATTTATTAGGCTTTGTGGTGAACACCAAAAAAAGGTCAAAAATAAATTGCAGAATTGAAGCATTTCTACATTTTCAACAATAGAGCATACCAACCCCAAAATGTTACCACTGGAAAATGCATCTTATCCCACAAAAAAGTCCCCTTACATGGTCCTACTATCTGAAAAGCAGAAATATTATAGCCTACAAAAGGGCACCCATGAACCAACTAAAAACTTTTAGTTTCTACTCAAAACTGGAAGCTGCATGGCTCTTCTTCCCTTCTGCGCCCCGCTATGCACCCAAACAACAAGTCACATCTATACGTGAGGTGAATGTAATGTTTAGCTGATGAAGGGTTCCAATAGTCTTTGCTATGCTAATATAAAAAAATGCCTTTGTCAGCATTTTGAATCATTTGAATCATACTAGTGTATAATAGTTTATTTTTCATTACTTGGCTCCCTGCCAGCAGCATGTGGTGAGTCCCAGGCCAGGGGGAGGGGTAGCTTCAGCCTGTGTGTGCCTGTCAGTCTTCTATTCCTTCACAATAATCCATCCATCCAGGGGGATGGTGTGGACATGAGGAAGAATGTATGAGGAGATAGAGGCACACACAGTCTGCAGCTTTATCATTAGTGAGTAGCTCAGTTTGCCTCACTCAAGTGCAGAGTGCACCAGATTATTGAATAGCATGCTCCAATCGCTCTCAAACTTAGTGCACCAGTTTTACTTTTGGTGCATTTAGTTTAATGGGCCTGCGCCACAATTAAGTGGCAAATTGGCACCCTTTAGATTCAGAGTTTTGTGTCATGGTGGACACAGTGCACCAACGACACAAGACTGGCACAAACACTTCACAAATACATGTGCAAGGAGTTTTATAAATCTGAGCCAACGTACCACAAAAAACAATCTAAAAATAATTTTGGTAAATTAGAACCATGTAAGGCAACAAAGAGGCTGATCCTTAACCGTAAAATTGGCTACCTTCTGAAGGAGTTAAAGGCATAGTTACGTTATAGATTAGGGTAAATAGGGAGAAGATCTAGCCATTGGACTTTATTTAGGTTTTGGACATACAATTAGGTCTTTAATACTGTTTTCTTTTTTTACAAAGACACACGTGTGAACTGAAATAAGAAAAGAGCAAAAGACCAATCTTAAGTTCATGGAGGAGATTTCATTCAGACAAGTCAGAATACCTCATCAGATCTGAGTAAGGGCATCACCTCCATTTTTATAGGGTATGATGCGGGGGCAGAAGTTATTCTACCCTTCACATCCCCTCAAACACGTTTTGAGCTTCCAGGCTTGAAAGAATGCACCTCATGCTCCTCCATGACTATGGAGTAGATACCGTATAATACCGGCCTGCAAGCCACAAAATGCTTAAGGGAGGTGTACATCATTTTGACAGGGACAGTCTTGGGACAGTCTTAGGACAGTCTTGGGACAGTCTTGTAAGGGTGGGAGCTATTGAGAGGATGTGAGGGATAGAATAACATGTGGCCCTTCATCGTACCCCATAAGTATGGAGGTGATGCCCTTAATGCAGATCTGATGAGGGACTGTGACTCGCCTAATCACTGTAAAATCTATTTGATGTAAATAAATAATTTTTTAAAGAATGCTCTCGAGAGGTAGAACTTTGGTTTTAAGGAAGCATTATAGCATCTTGTTATATGGTATGGTGTAGGTAATTCAAGGTCAAATTGTGTCGCAAGAATTAGTACTGACTGAGTGTAAATGTACATAAAGTTATACAAATAAATGGTACGTTTAATTGTGGTAACTCCAGATCCAATTGCTATTTTGTGTAATTCATGTGGGTGGAAATCTATACATTTTCATCAATTAGGTGAAAGGCCATTTATTGACAATCACCTTGATGGGTGAATAACATAGAAAATGCCCTTGCATAAACAGTTGACAAATTGTATTATATGCATGCTTTGTCTGTCTATTGCTTTTATTTGATAAACTCATGCAAATGTGTAAATTTTCAAATAAATCTAATTTACAATGGTAACTAACTTGATTGCAACTGTACATATTTCCATATTGTATCAATAGTAATAAATAGACACAACTCATGTTTCTTCACAGATCCATATGTGAAAGTGTCTCTGCTTTGTGATGGACGTAGACTGAAAAAGAAAAAAACAACTATAAAAAAGAATACCTTAAATCCTACATATAATGAGGCCATTATCTTTGATATCCCACCAGAGAGCATGGACCAAGTCAGCCTGCTTATCTCAGTTATGGATTATGACAGGTAAACAGAATTATTCATGTTATCTAGCAAAGAAAAGTCTCTGAACTGGGGGAGTTTGTCAAATCCAAGCAAAGCTTTTCAATACATTTACATTGTGCATTAGCTGTTTAAATTGACAGTGGATGAAACATTTTTCATAACAGTCTACAGTGCCGTGCGAAAGTATTCGGCCCCTTGAACTTTTCTACCTATTGCCAAATTTCAGACTTCAAACATAAAGATATATAATCATAATTTTTTTGTGGTAAAGAATAAGCAACAAGTTGGACACAATTGTAAAGTGGGACAAAATTTATTGGATATTTTAAACTTTTGTAAAAAATAATAAACTGAAAAGTGGAACATGCAATATTATTAGGCCCCTTTACTTTGAGTGCAACAAAATCACTCCAGAAGTTCATTGAGGATCTCTGAATGATCCAATGTTGTCATAAATGACTGAACACCATCCTCACACATGGTCAAACATGGTGGTGGCAGCATCATGGTTTGGGCTTTTCTTCAGCTGGGACAGAGTAGATGGTTAAAATTGATGGGAAGATGGATGGAGCCAAATGCAGGACCATTCTAGAAGAAAACCTGTTGGAGTCCGGAACAGACCTGAGACTGGGACAGAGATTTATCTTGCAACAAGACAATGATCCCAAACAAAGTAAAATCTACAATGGAATGGTCCACAAATAAAGGTATCCAGGTGTTAGAATGGCAAGTCAAAGTCTAGACCTGAATCCAATCAAGATTCTGTGGAAAGAGCTGAGAACTGCTGTTCAAAAATACTCTCCATCTGACCTTACTGACCAAACTGTTTTCCGAGGAAGAATGGGCAAGAATTCTGTTGATGTGAAAAATTGATAGAGACATACCGCAAGTGACTTGCAGCTGTAATCTCGGCAAAAGGTGGCACTACAAAGTATTAATTTAAAGAAGTAATAATATTGGCAAATAATATTGCACGCCCCACTTTTTAGTTTATTATTTTGTCCCACTTGTTGACCAAAAAGAAATTACAATTTAATATCTTTATGTTTGAAGCCTGAAATGTGGCAAAAGGTAGAAATGTTCAAGGGGGCTGAATACTTTCGCAGGGCACTGTATCTATCTATCTATCTATCTATCTATCTATCTATCTATCTATCTATCTATCTATCAAGTTTGCATAAACTGTATATATTTGTGTATAAGTGTCTGTATAAATGCATAAATGTGTGTGTATCAGTGTATATGACTATATAAAAGTGAGTGTATGATTTTAGAACTTTACCTGTGTGTATATAATATAAATGTATGTACATGAGTGCGTAAATGTGTGCGATTGTATAAACATGTCTGTACCAATATGCATATTTTTTTATTTTTTTTTAAGGGGAAGGGGGCCCCATGCAGAAATCCTCTATGGGGTCCAAGCTCTCCTAGTTATGCCCCTGCATTATACAAATGTTGGTATTAATCAACACAACGGTATTTGCTGTCGTTCCACCATCAAATACAATTTAAACGTATTTCTGTCACTAACAAATCTACTTGCAGAGCTAAAACCCCCAACATTTCCCCTTATCCCAATGTCCTTATTTTGGTCATTCATTTTAGTAAATTGTCTGATTTTTGAAGTGTTAAGTGTTGCAGAGCTTGTGGGCACCAAATAAGTTTAAATTATTATTATTTTCATTATAAAAATTATGCAAATAAAGTGTTGCAGTCTTTAAAGAAAGCATGTGCATGGGTGTAAAAGGACTATAAATAGTATTATTAAACCAGATTTTTATCATACTTTATTTGTTTGACTTTCAATATGGAAAAACAGTTTTCATAGTGAAAACAATATGGAGACATTTGTTGTTTATGCTATCTCCCAAGATAAAACATTTCAAAATATTTATAAATTTAATAAAAATAAAATGAAATACTTGATGCTTTGATGAAACTAATCATCGCTCCAATGTCAGTATGTTCTTAAGTAAAAAGGAGAAAAAAGGGAAGACAAGCCTGTATATATTGTAGTAACTCTAGAAAGACTATGTCCAATTACTAGTAGGTAATAAAAGATATACGCTCCCTTTCTTTGGGTTGTCAAGGAGTCACAACGACACTGAGAGTGTTGTATAAGGTAATCCTCCAGGAGTAGCCAGTGGAGGTCTCAATCCCAAATGAGTACATGCAGTGAAGTACTCAAGTCCAAACAATGGGTTGTGAAAAATCTTACCTCTGGGGCGCTACTCCATTATATTTAAAAATATTTTGTTTCTCAAAAAACGTTAACACATTATAAAAGGGTTAATTATGGGCACATAGAGTAACCCCAACTAAAAGTAAATAAACAGCAATGTATCAAGCATGGACTGGTCCAGACAGTCTGAAGACAAGCACAGTCTTATTTATTTACTTTTAGTTGGGTTAATCTATGTGCCCAAAGTTAACTTTTATGATGTGTTACATATTTTTTAAATAATAAAATACTTTTAAATATGCCGGAGTAGCACCTCAGAGGAGAGATTTTCCCAAGCCCATTGTTTGGACTTGCATCATCCACAGTCTTTGTTGTTTTTTATACTACTATTGGTTCTGAGTAGTTGCTTCCTGCTACTTTGCAGAGAAGATATCAGGAATGTCATTTTTACATGATGACAGGTTCCAATAGCCTTTGTCATTCATCTGAATAATTTCAGTGCTTTTTAATTGTTTCTATAACATTACCTGCAGTGTATGGTGAGTCCCAGTGGGGGGGGGGCAGTTCAAATAAGAATTGCCTATGGCATTGAGTAGGGGAAGGAGAGCAGGGGGGAGGTTAAAGGAGGGGGAGCTGGAGCGCAATGAGTGAGTATATGGGGAGGAGAAATTGAGGAGAAGACAATTTGTGCCCTTTGAATTGCCCCACCCAGGACTCACCACACAGTGCTCGCAAGGAGCCAGGTAATGTTGACGAAACTATTTAAAAAGCACTAGTATTCTTCAGAATCATGTCAAAGGCATTTTTTAAATCAACATGCCAGAGGCTATTGGAAACTATTATCATCCAAAAATATCAGATTCCCTTTAACAACAGCTCCTAATTGTCATTGATTTGATTTTTTGACATACAACGTCCCACATTTATCAAAAACAGTGCAAACCATACTATGTGCAGTTTGCCTGTGTGCAGAGTACATCACATGAATTGTGGCACATATTCTTCATCGTGCCCTGCACTGCTCTGGAAGTATGTATCATTTTTTTTTGGTGCACTTTGTTCATGCTGCAGAATTGTAGCACAGGCAGAATTTTTCTATAGGAAAAAATCATGCATCAAACGAAATCCAGGTGAAAATAAAATCTTGAAGTTTATTTAGACATCCATAAAAATATATATAATAGCATGACGTATGCTATACGGAGTATGCATAGGGTAGTTAAGAGGCAAGAGGCAAGCCTATGCATTTCGGAAATCTCTTTCCTCAATCATGGTCGTGAAAGTTTGCATCTTGTCTCTTAACTACGCGTAAGAACTTTTCTTATTGAACATATTGAGGCACATTTACTAAGGGTCTGAACACCGCATTTTTGTTGGGTTTAATGGTTTTGCCCTGATGTCCCGGGTTTTTGGCGCACGCAATTGGATTGTGTCGCATCGGCGCCGGCTTGCATGTGACACAAATCGGGGGGCGTGGATGTCTGACAACCCGAGTGATTCGGACAAACCATGGGATTTAAAAAGCAAATTGTGTCGCAAGATCAGCACTCACATGCACCGGGAACTCCGGCGGACCTCAGCGCGGAAGTGACACATGCAGGAAATTGGACGCACACAGTGAATCATGGCAGACCCGAATGCTCGCCGGACAACACACGGCGGGGATCGCAACAAGACGGGTAAGTAGATGTACCCCATTGTATCTTGGAGCCAAGCTTTTCCATTGCTCAAGGCTCTACAGAAGAACTACAAGATCCAGCATCCAGGTGAGCTGACGATCATTTGCTCTTTTTTCTATACAGACAGAATTGTGCCGCACGTCAGACAGAATTATGGTGCATGGTCCTATTAGATGCCTATATTTTTCTGTCTTGTCGGACACAGCGCAGGTTCTTTCTAGTGCAAAGTCAGACAAAAAACTGCAACATAAATTGCCAATCCCAATAAATTTACCTATACTGTATATATATATATATATATATATATATATATATATATATATATATATATGTCAATTGCATCAAATAATGTCATAGTTCAAATTTCTAATTTATTTTGGTTTGTTTTCCACTTTAACAAAGGGTTGGGCATAATGAAATTATTGGAGTGTGTCGGGTTGGTAATAGCACAGAAGGCCTTGGAAGAGATCACTGGAATGAAATGTTGGCATATCCACGAAAGCCTATAACACACTGGCATCCGCTGGTAGAAATGAAGAAGTCATTTAAAGAGGTTTGTTCTACATCATGTTTCATATGTTGTTTAATCTCTGACATTATAGTATACGGAAATGAAACACCTTGAATCCATGTTAAGTTTCAGAAATCACCATAAAAGCCAGGTCACAAGTAGAGTCCATTTTTATCTAAAGAGGAAAATTTTCTTCAGTCTAATTGAATGAAAGAAATGTCTAGTGGTTCTCATGCAGTTCAAGTACCTACTTCTGTTCACCAGATATTCAATGCAATATACCTGCCTTCCAGCCTCTTGTCTGTTGAGAAACTGGGTTAGAAAAAGAACACAACTTCAATATACCTAATGGAAAGAAGCTTCAGCTGAAAAATCCTGCAGTTTATTTAACCCTTACAGTCCCTTTTTCGCTTTTCTGCATTTCAGTTTTTTACTCCCCTCATTCCAAAAGCCATAACTTTTAATTCAGTTCACAGAGATGTGTGAACTCTTGTTACCTGGGGGACAAGTTGTACTATTTAGCTTAATTTAATATCTCATGCAATGTACTTGAAAGCTGTAAAAAAAAGTGCAAAAAAATTGTCAAAAAACAGATTTTTTTACGGGCTCTTTTTTTACGGCTTTAATTGTGCACTCCAAATGACACCTCCCCTTTTTCTCATTGTTTCTCTGCAGCAGTAGAAAAAAATGCCATTTTGCCAAATTCTTGCCAATAACTTTTTCATACTTTGGTGTATGGACCTATGTAACATTTCATTTTTGCTATTGTTTTCATTTATATTAATTTGCGACCTACGTGACTGTTTGATCACTTTTTATTCAAATATTTATGGATAGAAAAAAATGGTCAAAAAGTGGCGATTTGAACATTTGGGTGTTTTTTTTCTGTTACAGTGTTCACAGCTGGGAATAATCATTTTTATATTTTAGTAGAACAGGCATTTTGGGACATGATAACTTCTAATGGCCCACCTTTATTAAAAACTGTGCAAACTGCACTCAGTGCAGTTTGCCTGTGTAGTGTGCAGATTGCACCAGATTCAGGATTTCTGGCACATGTTCTTTATGAATCTGGCGCTGTATGCACTTCTTAAATACACGTTCAAACAGTTTTCAGAATGTGCAGTCTGATAGAAAACTGGTGCAGGGGCTTTAATAAATCTGGGCCAATATGTTTATGATTTTTACTATTTATTTTTATGTGTGTTCTAGGGAAAAGGGATATTTTAACTTCTACATTTCTTTTTATTTTTATACATTTTTTTATTTTTTTTTCAATAATATCAGTCATCCTAGGGTACTTTAACCCTGGAGGATCTGATTGCTCATACTATATACTGCAATACCACTGTATTGCAGCAATTAGTAATTTTACTGATGATTTCTAATAACCTGTAATATTAGTAGCCATGACAGCCTTCAAGTCTGTATAAAACTGTAGGCTGTTTTATTTACAAAACTTTATGAGGTATTTAAGAAATAAAAGAGGTTTTTAAAAGTTGTAGGATTTTTCAGCACCATAATCTACTAATTATAGACTGATTCTGGATGTGGTTAGATGGTCAAACAACCATAACACCACGTGTGGGACACCATGCAGCATCCCAGGTTTCCTGCACACAAACATGTGCAATATTCAGCAGCAAACAAGCGCAACATTTGTCATCGCTCGTGTAAAGTCTGCTCACCCAATGCCCCTGCCACAGCCCAAAGAAATAAATAGGAACATTGAAACAAAAGTTAGCACACATCTAAAAACAGATTTTGAGTGCACAAACCCTTAGACAACTGAAACTAAATCTACCATCAAAATCCATCATGATAAACCAGGGACACTTATAAATCCAGGCACCGTGACTGTGGTCACCTTCTTATAATTGTTATCCATCTTCTCTTTCATTCTAAAATGAACTTTATTATGGTAATGAGTCTGATGGGCTACCCGAATAAAAAAGTTGATTTTAGAAGAAAGAAGACCAAATATAAGAAGATTACCACAGTCTTGGTGTCTGGATCCATAAGGAAGTGCCCCTGGTTTGTCATGCTAGATTTTGATGGTACAATGAATTGTGTAGAGAAGAAAAAGAGCTGGCACTCACCATATAAAATGTCAGTCTTTATTCCAGAACAACGTTAAAACATGCTGCAGGAGAGAGGAACCACGCAGGAGCACACTAGAGGCGACGGCCCGTTTCACGCTACAGGCAGGACTAAGCGCTCAGTTAGCGAGAAACGGGCAATCGCCTCTAGTGGGCTCCTGCGTGGTTCCTCTCTCCTGCAGCATATTTTAATGTTGTTCTGGAATAAAGACTGACATTTTATATGGTGAGTGCCAGCTCTTTTTCTTCTCTACACAATTCATTTTACTGTTTCTATGGACTATGAGAGCTATAGCCCCATGATGTATTAATACAATCCATCGCCCCAGCTATTCATTACTCCACTTTTGGCTATGGGACATTATAACTTGTACGTTTTCTCTACATTGTACTTGTCTTTCTTGATTTTGATGGTATGTTTCCTTTTAAGGCTTTTATGTGGCAGCCATATAAAACATAGCCCTCATGGTTACACTGCAACTAGATGTGTGGACCTGATATTGTATGTCTCTTGCAGATGTTCCTCCAATAATATACAAAGCCCAGTACTTTGCCTATATTGTGTATACACGTCTACTGTTATTTCAGGGATTCCAGCTCTGCCATTCTACTTTTTAAACTCAACTGATTGCAATGTATTGTAACAGGAAAAAAAAGAAAATGAAACAAATTGATAAAATGTTGATGCTAGTGTTTCTCTCACTATAACCATGTACCGTCAGCAGTGATATTGATTTCCTATCTCTTTGAGTTTCATAATGAATTAATTACTTTATTTTTATGCCAGGTTTGCACTTTTGAATGTTTTTCTGAGGTTTTTGATAAATATCTTATTGTAATTATATATTGACTTTTCCTTGTATTTCAATGAAGCTGACAAGTATTTAACTCTGGCATTATTTGTCACTGGCATTTTTAAATACCAATTGAATAAAACATATTGACTGTGATGGAACTTCACCCTGCAACTTTAAACAATGTCATTAACCAACGGCTAACGTATTCTTGTTTTCTTTCCGATCATCTTCCAAACACTATACATTTATTAGATTTTCTTTCTTCATAGCTAATTAGGAGCTTCATTTTTTTGTTGGTTGAGTTATACTTTGGGGTACAGGGACCATACTGATACATTTTTATCAAATAAAATATAGAAACTTTACAGGATAAATAAAATAAAGAGAGGGCTACCAAGAATCAGGGCCGGTGCCAGCACCAGGCATACCCAGATGAGTTCCAGGTCCCAGAGAGGCTGGGGAGCTGTATATAATAGAACCACGATGGAGCTGTACATAGTAAAACTTTGAGGGGCTGTATATTCTTTCTGAATTTTTAATTCCGTCACATGACTTCACTGCAAAGGGGGCCACTATGGCTCTGTTGCCCAAGGGCCTACTGAAACCAGGAACCGGCCCTGCCAGGAATTTTATATTGAATCAAGTGCAAGGGGAGCTCAGTTGAAGTAAAGGTAATAAAACATATATCTTTTATTCTGGCAGTAAAGGCAGTCAATACAGTAAGGTTAATACACCATTTATAAAGCATGGAAAACTGGGTTAAAATAACATTACTTTGTACCTACAGTTATAGTATGTAGTTCATAAGGTTATAAAAGGCACAAGTCCACCAAGTCCAACCTATAATTTTAATTGTTGATTAAAAGTCAGGCAAAAGCAGCTATTGGGAATTGCCAAATAGCCTATTTAAGGTGAAAAGAAAGATCTTGGATCCACCTTTCCTCTCCACATTGGCATCTACTTGTTATTTCTCATACAAAGAATCCCAACAAATGTGTCATATAGTATCTGCTATTACTACTTTCTTGGTTCTGAAGATTAGTTCCGTACTCCACTGAAGAAGTGGTTCATATGGAGGATAAAGATCACAAATTTGTGATGCAAATATTTCCATAGTACTCAGAAGTCAGAATACAACATATATTCGAGTATGACTTGAGTATAAGCCTAGGGTGGGAAATGCATTGGTGACAAACTCCCCAAGTAATGTAATGCCCCATGCAGTGC
Organism: Engystomops pustulosus; assembly: GCF_040894005.1. Classification (NCBI taxonomy): domain Eukaryota; kingdom Metazoa; phylum Chordata; class Amphibia; order Anura; family Leptodactylidae; genus Engystomops; species Engystomops pustulosus. The sequence continues at coordinate 191,898,983 of NC_092412.1, read as the reverse complement.
TCCCCTAGTAAAGAAATGCCCTCAGCAGCCCCCCTAGTAATGAATTTCCCTGCAGCAGCCCCCACAAATAATGAAATGCTTGATGCAGCCCCCCAAATAATGAAATGACCAATGCAGCCCCTCCAAATAATGAAATGCCCAATGCAGCCCCCCAAATAATGCAATGCCTTGCAGCCCCTTATTTATTATTATTACATAATAATAAACTTACATAGTCACTTTCCAAGGCTCCCTGTGGCTCCTCTTCCTTCTTTTCACTCGGAGCAGAGCGGGCAAAGACCTGTCTATGCGTTATGTGTGGTCGCAGTGTTTTGCCACTGCTGATGTTATGGTGTGCACTGGCGTGCATGGATGCATCTCTGCCTGCTCTGCTATGAGTGAAGGGAAGAAGGAAGAGGAGCCGCGGGGAGCATTGAAAAAAGTAACAAGCCTTGGCAAAGTAACAATTAGTGATGTACAGCCGGAAATTACCATTATTTCTTTAGTTACTTGACTTGGAGTGGAAGGGCATGAAGTGGGCAGTGGCTGGCTACAAAGTCGGAGGCTATGGGAGGGGATGCCCAGCGGAGGCACACTAGGCTGTTCTAGTTTATAGTGCAACCAAAGGTTAAGGGATAAAATCAAGCGCTAGTGCACTGGAGAACAATTTTATTATTATTATTACAAAATAACCATCAATGTTATTTTGGTGTATGAAAGCATTTGGATGCTTTTTTGAAGAGTTCTTATTCTTTTACAGTAAAGAAGACTTGTCGCCTCTGGAAAGTAAACCTTGTATTCTCCAGGCAGAGACAGTGCCCCCTTGTCTTATGCTATAATTTAACCTGGATCATCTTTCCACCGTATTTTGTACAGACCATTTAAATATTTGTATAAATTAATCAAGTCCCCCCTTAGTCATCTCTTTTGGAGAATAAATAAATCAAAATCTTTTAATCTTTCCTCATGCTAAGACCTTATAATTTTTGTTGATCTTCATTGAACCCTCTCCCCGTATCCTTGATTGTTGTTATAAACATGTTTCAGTATAAATTTCTATAAATCAACTATTTTCTGATTCTAACATATTCTATTCTTTCCATAGTGGCAAGGCCGTGCTGCTAGTTTTGACAGTCAGGGTTCCTGCCCTTCACCAAAACCACCACCTACTCCATGAATAGGAACCAAGCACAATGCCTGAATTTTTGCACCAACTTCCAGACTTGTTTGAGAATCCTGCAGAAGATCTATCACCTACTTAACAGCAAGTCATAAAACCAATAGGTCAAATGGTCTTTACTTGACGTTCAAGAAGAGTGCAGGAAAATGTACATGTGATTTGGTTTCGTCTTGGTCTGTAGTCTCCTGAAATGTTATATTTTTATGTTTTCATGATAAAAATGGAAAGCAAAATGGAGAGATTTAACGGTGAACTGAAGCAGACTCTATTCAGTATATTTGTTGTCATATGGGCAATGAATGTAAATTGAAGTGTTCTTCATCACAGGAAACCTGGGTGAATTACCAACATGGAGCTATTACTGGCGCGAGGATTCCACTGGTACGAAGGACTAAGGATTGAAATAATTCTGATTTATATTCTATTCTAAAGATCTTGTATGTCCTTTATATGTTAGAACATAATCATCAACTGTGTTGTCTTTGATGATTCTGTGTAATATGACATAAGAAATGCTTTGACATCTTGAGCTTTCTTAATGCTTGTGATGACCCTCACAGGCAATTTACAGTACAATATTGAATTAACTTTGAACTTTTTATGAGAGTTGATCTTTTTACACCCAACTCACTGGAATTTTAAGAGTGCATTTAAATGCAGTCCTCTTAATGCAAAGGTGATCCTTTACATATTAGGGGTCCCTGCACTGCTCTCAGGAAAAATCTATACGGACAGCAATGACAAAAAGGCAATGTTCAGTGTTGACGTAACATGCTGCATGTCATCCGTGGCCCTTTTGCTAGCAAATGTTTTGTGGATCAGCTTCTTTACCTTATACTGTTGTTCTCACTGATATGTGGTCTATCCATTTATTTGTGTGTGCTGCATTGAGATTGGCACTGTCTTTATTATAGCTTTGCTCATTTAATTATATTTAGCATAAAACTATTCACTGCCTTTTGTTGTAGCTTACACCTTGCACAATGACATCATAGGACTTCTCCCAATAGTAAAACAATGACTTTTCTTCCTTTAATGTTGTGTAAAATGATATGCAGTCAACCGATTTTCAACAAACTGAAATGCCACCAAAATTAAACCTTTATGAAAGGTCCACAAGAACTGAATGTTATTTGCTTACTGTGGTGCAGAAAACTATCTGAATGTGTAGTTTTATTTCAGACCAGCATCAGTACGTGAAACTATAAAAAGTTTTCTACCTGGTCTGCAGTTCAAGCATTGGCAGCTACAGGCACACATCCCATAGAAGACACTTAGTTGGCAGGAGATACTAGTAATAAACAATACTACAGTACTGTGCAAGAGAAAACATCACATCAATACAAAAATCCTTCTGTTGACACAGTAGTAGGTATGTAATGATTTATGTATTCATTTTTTGTAACTTATTTTATTCTATTTATTAATTTTATCAAAAGCTATCTAGTGGTTGCAGACAAAATTTTTACCTGGATGGCTATGTGAAAGGAAGAAACGGATCTAGTGATCTGTATCATAGAAGATGGCATTTGTGTGTAATGAATTTTAGCCATTTTTGATTAAATTAATTAAAGAGGTATTCCCACGAAGACAAGAATCTTAAATATACCCTGGATAACAAAATAACACATTCCCCAATTCACTGTTATTAACAAAAATACAGCATTTTACAGATATAATTCCAACCTGTCTCTATTAGTTCTGGTGAATACAATTTTGGTTGCCCCGGGATCTGACTGTATCCTCTATCATTTTGGGTCGGGCAGGGCAGATTCTTCTCATGAATAGCCTCTCCTGTAAGCACACTGTAGTGTTATCTCTGCCCTCCCAACTCCATTACAAGACAAGCTCACACACAGACACTTCCTGTCGGCAAGCAGCATCATGCAGAGACTTACTCTACGAGCTGAAGATAAGATAAAGTCTTTATTCGGGGGGGGGGGGAGTACTCTGTGTGTGTTATAGCTCAGATGTGGCAAAGCTGAAGTGTGCCATTGTGAGTTATATGCATCTCATGGATCTTATAATCTCTCATCTCTGATCTGTCTCATCTCTCTTTTTCTAGAACGATGTTCAGAAGATAAATAAAAGTGTAAATAAACCTGTGCCCTGATAATCTAACCACATTGTCAGCAGACAGCATTTCATAGCACAGAGGAATTATGAAGTGTCTTCTAAGAGACTCTTTGTCTTATATGCGAACAATAAGTTATTTTCTCTGTTTATTTCTATAAAACTCATATTGAGGATATTTTGGGAATGAAAAGAGAAACTGTCCACACATACCCCACGTGAGTTGATTGCTGGTCACATAACACAACTGAGGACCAGAAGGGAGAATATGCTGAAGCTCACCAAAGCAGCAATTTTATTGTAGATCTTTCTGATTGGCTGGGTAGTAAATTTTTTGAGGGGACACTACTTTAAAGGAAAACTGTCATCAGAAATTGACCTAATTAACTACTACTAGCATGTTGTAAAGCAGATAAACGCCTTTCATGTTTCATGGTTCAGTGTGATGGCATCTTTCAGAAATACAACTTTGAAGTGATATGTAAATGGTTGTACAGGCAGTCCCCTACTTAAGAACACCTGACTTACAGACAACACCTAGTTACAAACAGACCCCTGGATTTTGGTAATTTACTGGACTTTAGCATTAGGCTAGAATAAACAGCTGTAACAGTTATCATAGGTGTCTGTAATGAAGCTTTATTGTTGATCCTGGTTCTTATTACAATCCCACATTTTTAAAATTCAATGGTCACAGAGACCAAAAAACTTTTGGTTGGGGGCTACAATTGTAAAATATACAGTTCCGACTTGCATACAAATTCAACTTAAGAACAAACCTACAGAACCGATCTTGTACGTAGCCCAGGGACTGCCTGTATAAAGTCATGGAGGTATAGAGCTCAGCATTGAAGTCAAGTTCTCCTCCCCTCAGAATGAAGGAGATCTTGTTAGTGATGTGGCTGGATGCAGGACCATCAATTACAGTGAAGAGGGCATGCTGAAGTGAGGAAAGCTTGACTTCAGTGCCAAACACTCCACCTCCTTGACTTTATACAACCAAACTACGTATCACCTAAAAGTTGATTTTCTGGACCATGCCACCACACTGGGCCATAAAATAGACATTATCTAAAAGGTGTTCGGCAGCTTGATGACATACTGGTAGTGGTTTATTAGGTTACTTTCTGCATAAAGGTTCCCTTTAATGAGTAATTCCTTAAAAGGCCACACTTTAGACATATTACCCATTAGAAGGCACATTGATAAGCACCCCGAAGAAGTCCATACTGCAGCCTCAAACATACAGAAATCCAAAGCATTTTCAGTTTTTTATCCTTACTTTGACAGGGTTAAACATTTTCAAGTGATTGATTTTATGTGTTCTTTTTACCTATCAAAAGTTGTTTTTTGCAGGAAGCACTTTTATGAAATACCATTTTTTTCATTGACATGATGCTAAATAAAATGTTCCTACCCTTTACTGGTCTGCAGAGCAGTGTTAAATCAAAAATACAGTACATTGAGAAGAGATATGGTCATTTTAAATATGCTGGAACTTCTTCCTCAGATGCAGTTATGGTTTATTGTCATGTTCTAGCAGATATCTCAGATTCAGAGCAGTGATATTCTCGTACATCACAAACTTGGCAATGGAAATTGTTTTCTTTTAGTTCTCTGAAATTGATTATGGTAATGTACAAGAGCATCATAGTACAGTGAAGTTTGTCTTAAGGACACTTATCTAGTCTAGATTGTCCAATTTTTTTATTTATATATTATACATACTGGAAGCCCTGGAAGATTTGGGTGGTGGTCCCAACAAGATTTTTTTCTGTATATGAAATACAGACATGTATAATTACAATATTTATATTGTCCATTATATTATTTGCCATAAAAGATCAGTATAATCAAAAATAAAAGATACTCTACTTAACAAGGGCTTAAAAACAACCAAAACATTTGGTCGTAGCTGTACTATGATAAAACTGCCTTAGTAGAAGTCTAACTTTTCACTTTCTACAGTAAGTTTAATTAACTTTATGACACTATTACTAAATCTGCCCCACAGTATGTAGACTTCAGTTATGAAAATTATGGCTCAGTATAACATTTTGGAATTCAACATAGTAAGTCTAACTTCCAAAGAAATTTAGGGAGTGGAAATGCATTGTTGATCCCCCACCACGAGCAAAGCACCTTGCTGATATCTGACTCATTTAAATTTAGTGTGTGAGGAATATATCCAAATCCAAGGCTGGAAATATCAAGTAATGTTTCTTGACTGATCTTCTATGCCTTTAACAAATCCTAAATTATAGAGTGAGAACAGTACAGTCAATAGTACAAAGGATGATTCTGTTATAGACATAAAACCTCAAACAATATCTATACAATAATCATTAGCGATAGCTATAATGCATAAAGTATATGATCAGATCTTTAGGGTGAGCATCAGAAGATTATAAAAGTTGTCTACTTTGGAATATTGTATTTTGTTAGAAGGATCCATCAATGATAAGATAAACATGGCAAGTAGCATTTTATTGTATTTCAACATGTTGCCACCACAGAGCAAAGGACAAAATCCCCAAACCAAGAGGTGGTTTTTATAGGTCTCTATCTTAGTTTACAGGTGCAGGTCCTGAGCATTTTCCATAATGGGACATTTGAAACAAGATTTTCTAAAGCATCCAACCCCTTTAATGTCAGAAAAAGTTCAAGTAGTCTCATACTGCAATATCTATATTTTTTTATAAAGTTGACAAGGATGAAAAAGTTAAAAAAGACTATCATTAATTCTTCATAAGAACACTACAGGGAGTATCATGAACCAGATAACAAAACAGCTGGATTCCCTCATCTACATAACGTAGCCACTTTATTGTCATGGTCTGTGGTGTATAGAAAAATGCAAATATGTATAAGCAGGGGAGAGGACTTAATGACATAATTATGTAAAAAGATTGCTATATGCGCAATAATTGGGTAAGTGGAGAGAAAAATACAGAAATGTTGATTAGCAATATTGTTATAATTCCACTGAATGGGTGGAGGAGTTTACATGCCCAATCTCATAGGAGTAGAAGCCTAGATTAAAGCTGGCAGCAATTTGAGTATAAAAGTGTATAGAGGGTGGATTAAATATTGTGTGACAGCTTAAATGAAGAAACAGCGGATTGAGTGCACCCTTAAAGACATTGAAGATGTCTAACAAGCATAGCGTCACATCACATGCCTATAAAATCACATGATATCTGTGCAGCATAGAACCATTCAAAAGAAATGTTGCAAAAGCTATGAGGGCACTGGAACTAGAACTGCAAAATTTAGACACCTAACATACAGTGAAATGTTGTATTTGGTACAAAATAGCATTTTGGCATACAATGGTTACAGAACTAATAACCAGAAAATAGGAGACACTGGATTGTTCAAGATAAGATCATCTTTAATCCCATTTCCATATGGTAAAATAAAGATAATGGCCATTGGCATCTACACATAACATTTTCAGTACATTATAGCTAAAGTGACCATCACTTAATATATGTAAAAACAGACCAGATTGAATATCTTAGAGCAACAGAAGTATTTTCTTATGCAATTTTTAGTGTGAATGTGCATCAGAGACCAAGGTGGAAAGGAGGAGCAGAATATTTTAGTAGCGCCGTTTCTTTTTTTTGTGTTACTGTACATATAAAACTGATGTTGAAGGATTGAAATACCATTATATAAACATAAAAAACTATACATATACTAGTTACTAAAGTTTTTAAAAGGGTGGTACAGGATTAGAAAAACCTAGAAAGCTCAGTTCAAAAACCCAACTCTCCATTGGTTTTATCTGGTAAAGCAGGTTAGCCCAAAATTTTTACTGCTGTTTTTCAATTCTATGCCACCTCTTTTTATTGATGATTTAGAGTGGTTTAGATTAGAAACAATAGTGTGTAATTCCATGAAAGCAGTACCACTTCTGTCCACGTGGGGTGTCTAACAGCGCAGTTCAGTGGTGCCAAAACCTAGATATGACATTGGGCACATTTACTAAAGTCCTTGTGACACTTTTCTGTCAATTCTTTTATATGCAAACTGAACCCTTCTGTGTCGTTGCTGCTTTACCCTTCTTTGCATGACACAAATTTTGTCACTGAAAGGGGAGTTCTGGTGCACAGTCGTACCGTGCCATATTCATCATGCAGAGTTCAACAGAAGTGTGTTGCACCAAAAAAAGTTGGTGCACTCTGTTGGAGTACTGCAGTGGGCACCAGTTTCATGAAGAACGGGCTCCACAAATCATGAATCTGGCGTACCCTGCACACTACACAGGCATATTGAACATAGTGCAGTTTACACTGTTTTAAGTAAATGTGCCCCATTGACTCTGTTTCTAGAAATAAAATTCCAATTTCACATAAAACCACAGCCAATGTAAACATAAGGGAGAACGTATTAACCTGTTATGAGCAGAAGTATAATTCAATAAGTATCTAAGGTACTATTGTGCAGTTTCTTATAATCTGGTGGCATATAAAAATTACCTCTATGTAAAACCAAAATTATATACCCAGTTTCTTAAACCAATGGATGAGAGCCAATTAAATACCCTGATTGCTGCTAAGCAACTTTAGGCATTCATTTTTACCAGGTTATCAAGATATATATACCATTGTAAAGCCCAGTGAAGACACTGATGTTTCTAAATATTGTTTCTATACTCATTTCTGTATTAATGCATTTATTATTAGTGTAAAGAAGATGGAAAGAGAAGCACAATATACGTGGTTCATTGTGATTTTTGTCAAATGTGTAAACTGGTATTTTATTAAGTAACATTTCTCAAATAATATTCTAATAAAGTTTTCTATGAGAAAATTTTAAGTGTTTCTTTTCCTTCGACATCGTTACATAGTTAGTACAGACAGAATAAGACATATGTACCTGTCTTGAGAGATATATATATCAAGTTCAACCATAGAAGACAAGGAACGGATCTGAGTGTAAGAGATGTGGAAGACTATACAATTAAATAACTATCAATATTATTTTTCTGTAAGAAGTATCTAGACTCTTCTTGAAGCTCTCTCTTTTCTGAAAATGGAGAGTGTTTGGTCTGTAATCGCGAACATTTTAGAAACCAGGTGCCCAAAATACAACCAAAACACTTATTTATTGCAAAGTGCCTGTTCTACCACAACTTTCAATCATATTGGCCTCTTGAGGACAACAAATCAGTTGAAAGAAGAAAGGCAAATTTTTGACTTATGTCTGACTAATGTTAGTTGCTATTGTCCCCCTGTACAGGAAGAAACGTTGGGCCTAGAGGAGCTCTAAAGATAATCCTTGTTTTTCCACATGTTCTACCTCTTCCTACAGTCCCAGGCAATTAAGAATGTGTTGCTTTAAAATAGCAGTGAGAGCAGCACTTGTTGAGTAGCCTGGGACTGCAGAATGATTCTTTGAGTTTGAGTGTCGAGTGCTATGTTGATGTCTTGGGTGCCCAGTTTTTTGTCAGCAAGTGAACCTCCCAGTTAGACTCCTCCTTGAACATATGTAGAATGCAGATTCTCATTCCCCAGCTGCATTATCCACATTGAATATCAAATGCCCAAGTGGATGCCAAGGCATTTAGTGTTTCCAAGTCAGATTGTAGCCTATGAACATAATCCACCCAGTTTGCTTAAATCTAAAAAAAAAATATCTAAAATTTAATTAACAAATGATAATTTTTGGAAAATGGTTAATAAAGAAAAAGGTACTAAATAAACTAGAAAAATTGTCAAACATACTTGGTCATAATAAAGCTCATTTGCATAGTTGCACAAGCTCAACATCAAGGCTTAGGCTGTATCACAGAAGTGAGAAGCGCTGTGCCATGAACTGATCACTATGCTGGGGATTGAACTCTGTGCATCATATTGATATATATTGATCACAGACTTATCACGGACAAATGTGAATTCATCCTCAGGCTTCTTTCAAACTGCCATATGCTCGCCCTGCCATTCCCAGATAAGTATACATCCACCTATCCATAGTGAGGTGTCGCTGCAGCGGCTAACAGCAAGTTATCTATGGGTGTGAGAGAGTGAGACAGACAGACTGACAGACATACAGAGATAACAGAGTCATCCCCCCATGGGAGATGGTGGGGGTAGGGAGTAGGGACAGAGACACAGGTGACACGTTGTTGCTTAGTGCTCCATCCACCTTCCCCCCCCCCCCCCTCAGAGCATTCAAATAAACTTTATTATATATAGTGAAATCCTGGGACTGCCCCTCACAATCTGCATAGACATGTGACTTATGACATAAGAGAACGCATGATACCATATATGTCCTTTACATAAAGCTGATGATAAAGCTAGAATGTGCAACTAAATATAAAAATAGTCTTTAGTGATGGGGGAAGTCTTGCAGAGTTCAGCTACAGCTGTCATTCACAGAGCTGTACAATGTCTATTCTTGTCAGAGGTCAACGACCTAGGACAGCCAGCACAAGGCAATAATTGTGTTCACATAAACTTATTACATTATTATTTTATTTGCATTCACATTTCCTCCTTTTGAACACATTTATTGCCTCCTTATGTTGTTGTACCCAAACAGCTACTTCTGGCCGGATCCCCCGGACCAGGACACTTGAACGTCATTCACCAGTTGGGCCGCAACCTCATAAGGAAATACTAAAACTCTGGAACTACAGACCAGTCATTTCACTATATCTAAGGGATTGTATCAAATAAAGTATTGAAGTAGGGTGATCTTCTTATGCGGCGCCAAACTCCAGAAGTTCAAGGGTCACATCATCTGACTTCAGAAAGCTTTAATCATCTCCCCTTGGACTCTGCTGAGCTTGGACCACACTGGACTTGTACTGTTTCAGCATCTTCAGCTGTTGCTTTAAATTACCTTACACAAAAGCAAAACACAAGCTTAAAAGACAGCAAAAACAGCAAAAATACACATCCCTACTAACAATACATTTAAAATACCAAAAATTGATTAATCCCTCAAGGCCACCACCAGTTGACTAAACAAACTAAGACAGGACGGTCACTAGAAATTCTCATCCTCTACTGAGTTAGAAATTATGGTTGAAATTCTTCCCTTGACCTTTAAACTTGCTCAACATCATGTTAGACCCACAAAGATCAAAAGGATCTATATATAACTGATAGAACCCACCACCTGGCACATGTCATACTACTAGAAAAGACAATACTTTTAACAATACTATGCCAGGTCCCAATAATTTAACAAAAAACTACTTCCATAAATAGGAAACACTTGTAATAATAATATTTATATTTTACTATGGTCACATGATGTTTAACAAGCTTATAGCCATAATACTCCCATAGAAATTAAAAAGAGCTGACAGATAAACACTATACATCAGACCAGGAGACATCTAACTGGTCTTCCTGATTTCTCATCAGTTGACAAACATTTCTCATTAGTTAACACACATTTGTCATTGCCTCCTGAACTCCAAGCTGGATGGTCTAATGCAGTCTTTCCACCTTCCCACTTCTCTTCAGACTAAGGAGTGTGGAAAGCCTGACCTCTATATCCAGAATATTTAAAACATTCAGTTTTGAGTGAAGATTGTACCTTTTCAGTAAACATAATATCTTTATCACTCTTACCGGTACATCTACCTTCTGTACACCTGAGGAGAGATCTGCACATAGACCAGAACATCCCTATACTTACCAACCCTTGACAGTCTCTAGTTACCCTTTGCAGTCGCTGAGATGTGTAAGCTGTTCCATGTGTCTTTCTGTAACTCACACAGTGTTGTAAAGTTATGGCAGACACATATATCATTGCACAAATCTGGCAGCATTGCTAGATCCCAGGGTGACCCATCATCATGCAAAATCGCACATATTCCTGGTCCTGACACTTGTCCCTCCATCCACAAACTGAACCATTATGGAAACATAGTTCTAGGCAGACACTATTTTATTCCTGCTCCCATCACTCCAAGATACACTGAAGGCTTCCCAGTGCTTCCTCTCAGCCAGTGGGATCCATCCTTGCAGCTCATCTAACATGACTACAGGACCTTTATCCGTCACAGTCATGAAAGAGACCATATCCTATGGGAAAGGTAGAGCAGGGCAGCAGCCTCAGCTGCCTCATCAGATAACATATGTGTGCCCACACCTTGATATTACATAATACAGAGGCAGTGTCAGGATCTCAAACACTCATCAACATCCATCATGAGATTTCCTGAGGACCCAGCAAGGTCTTACATCTCCAGACTTGGCCATAACCACAATACTAAAGACACCTCTTACCATCTTACATGTATCAGCGAATGCCCTCAGCTCCCCCTCCTGTGATGACAGGGCAGGAGTGGTTCTCTATCCCAGCTGTCAGGATGGTAAGAAGATCTCTGATCTAGTAGATTCCTCAGGACATAATCTACAAGACAACCTAAAGTATCAGTTAGACAATGAGCAACCTGTGTACTATGAGAATTTCCTGTGACCAGTCTGTATTCTATCCCAAAGTCCCATATGTCTGTCATTCCTTATTTAACCATATCATATCTCCCGTCTTTTTGGACTCTGAATATGTAATATAGCAGGGTACAAAACACACCACTAATGATACAAAAAACTGAATTAAATAAAGGAAGAATGTTATACCCATTGACACAGACAAATGTTCAATAGGAGATCGAGTATCTCACCAACCTAAACAACCAGACTAAAACATAATTGATGATAATATTTGTTTGTGGCCTTGTAAATCAATATAATCTGCAATTTGAATAGCTCAGGTAATAAATAAGCAAAAAGTGATATATACACAAATATAAAGTAAACATTGAGTGAAGATGCATAAAGAAACCATTCTTCCACAATAGTCTCAAACAGACTCTATGTTGCTATTACTTTATGATCCACACACAAGTAAACTTCGTACCTATTGTAGACAACAAATAAGAAATACAAATCACTGTATGTGTCATCTGTCTGACATCACAAGTGAAACAAATGACACCAGAAGGGTAGTACAAAATACATTTCACATAAATAGACAATGGGCCCACAAGACACTTATGACAAATTTCTCACTGGAGCTCCAACTACAACTGCGCAGAATTAACACATAGAACACTTAGTTGTAGATCACATATAAACAAATAAAACAAATAAAGACATTGCCAAGATCTTAATTGCAAATGTATTCAATCTTATAATTTACCTTATACATTGGATGCCCGGGCAGGCCTTTACCCAAAAACCATAAGTAATACAATACCTAACATGTGCAATAATACATTAACTTTACACTGAAGTGACATTTAAACAGACACCAAAAATGTGACATAACCTATTCTTAGCCCCAAATGGTCACAGATGTCACTTTGCTCCTGTCAATCAATTGGCATGGATCTTTCCAACATTCCACAGCATGCACATAACTCCAGAAGCAATGGCATGCACCTAAAAATAGGAACGTCAAATTTTTACATCCACAAGAATGCACATGCACAATTACACAAAAACAGACGAAATGCACACAGAATGCAAAATTGAGCTCATTTGTTGTCACGTGACCTTGTACCAATTAACCAATTTGAAGGATATCCGTTACATAAACATTTTACCCTATGACAATACAAATAGACAATTCTATCTTTTTACTCACATTACCTGGAAAAAAACATAAACACGTTAATTCACTCATACTATTTCCAGATAAGGCACAATTCTTAAAGTTGTTAAAAGTTACTGTTAGTTCATTCTGTCTAGCTCTCCAAATCACATCACTTTATCTCTGGCTCCCAGGGGCCGCATCTTTTAAACTCCATAATTCTAAATGGACTCAGCCCATGGTATCTGAACCCATTCTCTAACTCCCTTCTCCACATTGTTTAGTAACTATTTCTGCTGCCGTAGCTCCCCACCCTCTGTGGTCATCTCTGCATTAGCTCTAGACCCCGATATTCCCATACTACCAGTCCGCACCTTACCTTAATACAGGCGCAACTAATTAAACAAGAGGCTGATCAAACCCCCCATATCGGCAGTCTTCCCACTATCCGACACCTAGAAATCAGTAATCCTAATTTCCACTGGATCAAGTGTCTAGCATCAACTTGTATACCGCAGCTGGTTAAACTACCACCAGAATCTGCTAGGCTCCATGCAGAAGGCCTTAAACAACATCAATGAGTTACTTATCATATGCAGGAGCACTCAAAACAATCTATCCTATGTTACACTGGCCCTTGGAGCATTGCCTAGCTCGTACTCCAGTACTTCTTAACAACAACATCAGTCCCACAACCTAGGAACATCACACAGTCAGTTTCTTATTCTAACAACAACTAAACATATACAACTGTACATACACTCAACCCATAGAAAACTATACTTCCTACTTAACACCGAGAAAACAACACCTGGACAGCAGCTAATACAATTTTGTCAATTGTCTTACTCACCAGTCCAATGGTGTGATTCCCTGTTGTCCTGTTAGCCACTGCCGGCCATGAATTATTTCTTTTGGTTCCTTCCATAATCGCGGACGATAGCCCCCAAGTAATGTCGTTGCAGCGGCTTACAGCAAGTTATCTATGGGTGTGAGAGAGTGAGACAGACAGACTGACAGACATACAGAGAGAACAGAGTCATCCCCCCCCATGGGGGATTGTGGGGGTAGGGAGTAGGGACAGAGACACAGGTGACACGTTGTTGCTTAGTGCTCCATCCACCTTCCCCCCCCCAGAGCATTCAAATAAACTTTATTATATATAGTGAAATCCTGGGACTGCCCCTCACAATCTGCATAGACATGTGACTTATGACATAAGAGAACGCATGATACCCTATATGTCCTTTACATAAAGCTGATGATAAAGCTAGAATGTGCAACTAAATATAAAAATAGTCTTTAGTGATGGGGGAAGTCTTGCAGAGTTCAGCTACAGCTGTCATTCACAGAGCTGTACAATGTCTATTCTTGTCAGAGGTCAACGACCTAGGACAGCCAGCACAAGGCAATAATTGTGTTCACATAAACTTATTACATTATTATTTTATTTGCATTCACAGAGGCATGGTGCCTGGTCATGAACACACAGAAATATCCAGTATGCTCTGTTTACCATGCACGGTACAGTATGGTGGCAGGCGTATGTGTGCACACACAAACTTCTTTCTTCTAGAGAACAGAAAATCTGTAAATATAAAATCAGATGCAAAATTCACCAAAAAACATCTCCTTATGACACAGAAACTTAATATGATAATGATTCATTGGACCCATCTCAGTTCATTCGCATACAGGTTTAGGACCTGATTGTTTAAGTTTACTGGCATGTAGGGGTAGTGGCAATACTTTTTAGTGGCAGTTTATGAAAATATATTTAGTTTTTGGTGTTTAATTTGTCTGACAGGTTCTCTATAATACATTTCATTCATTACGCTATTTTTACCGAAAAAATTAACTCATTGGCAAATACAAGTCTTACCACAAAAAATAGGCCCTTATATGCCCTGGGTGGATAAAAAATATAATTATGTCTCGGAATTTGAACAGGGAAAAACTAATAAAAGTGCTGTGTTCTGCAGGTCCTGAAGGCCATTTTAACACAAACGCTTCTGTATAGAAAAGTATTCTAGAGTTAAAAGCCAAGACCATCAATCTAATGGCTATAACATTGCGGAAACTGGCTCAGGCAACAAGACATTGGTCTTAAGGACACTATCCAATGTATAATAGAATGGCTGAAAGAAAATGAAGGTGTTGCAAGGGCCTTCGGACATATGTTGTCCAGACACAGTTGCCAGATCCGTCTGGGTTCAGTTTGGTTAGTTGCAGGAGGGGTTGTCATGATTGGCGCACAGGGGTATTTGTGCGATCAGGAGGTTTCGATCAAAAAACAATTTGTTTGGTATCTCAGGAACACAACGCGTTTCGGATTCAACTGTGACTCCTTTATCAAGTAAAAAGAGACTGGGAGTACATAAAAGATAAAAAGTATCATATATATATATATATATATATATATATATATTTATATTTACAATATGTATGTTTTTTGTGGTAAACACAAAAGACATTGGGGCTGATTTACTAAGGGTCCAGGTTGCTGTGCATTTAACAGGGGTTTTTGATGCACACGATCGGATTTTGGTACAGCAGCACCGGCTTTCACGCGACACAAATCGGGGGGTGGGCCGCCAGACAATCCAACGGATTCGGACAACGAGTGGGATTTAACATCGCAAATTGTGTCGCAAGACATGCACTCACATACACCGAGAATAAGAAGGTGAACTCCGGCGGACCTCAGCGGGCAAGCGACATATGCAGGATCTGGGGCGCACAATGTTGGTGAATCATGGCGGATTTCATCTTCGTTGGACTGTCCGGATCGGGGATCGCGACAGGACTGGGTAAGTAAATGTGCCCCATTGTGGTAAACAGGCATAAGCTATTTTGAACTAACCACACCTGTTTTGAATTAAAAGAAAATTTTAATAGATGAAAGCACTGGAAATGTTCTCGTTATTAACCTTAAGTTAAGGGTTGAAAAATAGACAGCAGCAGCAACTACTGTCCGCATGTACTGTAATGTCTGCACTGCCTCCCCCATCCACCAGAAGCCAGGAGGGCACGGAAAGTCTGGAGTCCTGCTGCCTGGGGGTCACGGCTCTTGACAGGGAACACCAAATTTTTACAGGGTAAGTATAATATGGGTGTCTCTGTTAAAATCTGTATTTAAAGTGGCAGTCTGACCAGCCCCTATAAATTCTTATTTCAGATCTAACACAAAACATAGTTCCATGAAGTTTGCAATTTGGGGTCACTCAAAAGGTTAAATTCATACTTATTTATGTCATAGGCCTGTGACATTGATACATAATAAGATATTTTAAACATATATAGTTCACTCATAGATTGAAAGCTCTTGTAAGCAAGGATCTGATTCTTATTGTTACATTTTCCTATTAATGCTTTCCTACTTTATTTGTATATGTCCCCTGCACCGCGGAATATGATGGCGCTATTGATATAACAATATATTTATATAAAATTTAAATTTGTCTAAATGTATTGATTTCAATCTATTATTTGCTCAGCTTATTTATGAATATTTGAACACGTTGTTTTTTTCCTTCTCACTTCTTTTATCTCCCTGCACTTGTTTAGTTTCAGGTACTTTATTGCATCATTTTAAGGATATATCAGATCCAGATCAGATAAAGAGATCATCTTGCAGTGTTGTGCCCGGTCATGGTATTATCTTGCCAATTAACCTAGTTCTATAAACTGAGCAATAATCAGGAGTACAGTCTCTGGACTTCCAGAACAACATTGGCCTCTAGTGGTCAATATCATTATAATACGATGCCCATGAAGTTGTGTTTGTAAGAGTGGAATAAGAAAGAGGCTGAAATATATATAAGCAGGTTCCACTTGCCTTAATTTAAATATCTAAAAACATATTTTAATGGGTGAACACATATTATTTATGCACCTATTGGGGAATTTACTAAGTTATATAATATTCCGTAGCAGGAAAAAGTGCACATTTTAGTGCAGTTTACACATTCTCGTTTTATAGTCTCTTGGCACCTGTCAACATAATGCAAAAAGTCTACCAATAATGGACAAAGCAGATTTACTATTGTAACTTTACATTTACATGCTCATTGTAGTTGTAGATCTACTTTTCTGGCAGACATACAGTAATAGGACTTGATGGCTTGTGTTGTTTCCATATTCTTATAATAATAATCTTTAATAATAATAATCTTTATTTATATAGCGCCATCAAATTCTGTAGCGCTTTCCAAATCATATTCTTGTGACCTGCTCTGAGTATTTAATCCTAAAGATTGCTCCAAATTTACTGTTGAATGTTCTTTTTGCTGCACTGGTGTCTAAAAACCTATATCCACTGATTAAAGGAGTTAGATGAATGGAGATTGTTCATGGACAGATAGAGATCATATGACTGTCCATCTCCATCCTTTTAATGGATTAGAATGGCAGCTGATGAGTTAATAACTTAACATATCAATAAAGCGGTGTAGAACATTTATATGTTCTGTAATATACAGTATATTGGTTATAGTATTTACTCGAGTATAAGCCGAGTTTTCCCCACTCGGCTTATACTCGGGTATAGAAAATAAACTAAGTACTCAGGGCGTTGGAATGGTGAGTACTGAGTTTATTTTTCTATGTGCTGGGCATACTGGGGGCAGGCAGGCAGGATATAAAGTACACAGGACTAGCTGGCAGTCTATATAGTACACAGGACTGGCTGGCTATATACTACAGGGGTTTGCCTGGCTATATACGGCAGGGGGCTGGCTGGCTATGTACTACAGTGGGCTGTCTATATACAACAGGTGGCTGGCTATGTACTACAGCGGGCTGGCTATATACTACAGGGGGCTGACTGTCTATATACTACAGGGGGATGGCTAGCTATATACTACTGGGGACTGGCTAGCTATATACTACCAGGGGCTGGCTATATATACTTCTGTATAAGCCAAGTTTTTCAGCACAAAAAATGGAGGCTGACTGGCTATATACTACTGTGGGCTGGCTATATACTACAGGGGGTTGGCTATATACTACACGGGGTTGGCTATATACTACAGGGGCCTGGCTGGCTTTGTACTGCAGGGGGCTAACTGCCTATATAATACTGGGGTCTGACTAAATACTGAAAGGGGCTGGCTGGCTATATACCATATATACTCGTGTATAAGCCAAGTTTTTCAGCACAAAAAATGGAGGCTGGCTGGCTATATACTACAAGGGGCTGGCTGGTTATATACTACAGGGGCCTAGCTGGCTAAATACTACAGGGGCCTGGCTGGCTAAATACTACAGGGGGCTGGCTGGCTAAATACTATAGGGGGCTGGCTGGCTATATAATACTGGGGTCTGGCTAAATACTACCGGGGGCTGGCTGGCTATATACCCTATATACTCATGTATAAGCCTAGATTTTCATCACAAAAAATGAAATAAATTGTGCAATCCCTTTAAAGCAGTTTAAAGATATATTTCAGGAATAGTACAGTAAAGAGACTACCATTGTCGGATGACTTCTGCAGGTCTCTGATATTGATAATATGTTGCACGCTCTAGCATGGTGGTCACCTGAATCATGTGACATAGGATGCAATAAAGATGATCACATGCCTTAGACCTAGAAAATCACCCCTGCAGCAGTGATGGTAGTCATAGTTTGAGAAAGGTAACAATTGGTAATTTGTTATTTGAGATTGTCCTCAATAAAAAAAAATTAAAATTAATATATTATTCTTGACAACCTATTAAATGTACTTTATACTGAAAAAAGTTTATGTAACTTTTTGAAACAGAAATAAAGCATAAAATGAGTTTGCTGTTGCTACAGTTAAGATTGTTTTTAATATGAATGTGATCAGGCCAAGAAATAATGGAGCAGTTTTATAATGTGCTGTGTTCCGTACACTAGTGTTTGATGTTGGCCCAATCCCTCTGGCCGAACTGGATGTGTCAATAGGATCTCGTCTCTCGATACATCTTTGGTGAAGTGAATACAATATGCGCCCGGGCTCAGTGTACACCAGGTCCTACATGCCAAAAACAGAGGGCCATTCCTGCAGGAAAAAAAGAAATGTCCACTTCCCTCAATTAAAAAATCTTAAGAATGAAAACTAAGAGACCAATTACTATGTGATCATCTACAATAAAACCTACCAGCAGTAAATATAGCGGTAATAGAAAAATATGTCCCTCCAGCAAAAAATACCACACGTGTAGATATATACCTGCAATATATATACCACAATCATAAATATATACTTGCAATGAATGTAGCAAACACATAAATATATTCCAGCGTGACCATGCTGCTCATATATATTTTCTCATATATCTCATATATTCACCAGCAATGAATAAACAGGACAAACTAATATCCTGCACATACATAAATATATAGCAAAAATGAATATACTGCAAGCATAAACATATACCAGCTATAAATAGCGACAAATAAAATTATACCAGCATTATATACAAGTCACATCTCAGATTAATTTAGACAGGCACAGACATCACTTATTGTTGCCACTTTTTACTTCTACCTTCTCCATCGGGTAGAGAACATCAAAACAAATTCGCCGGCATTGGGCAACATCTCCACACTTCCCTTCTAAAAAAAATATCACAGCACATGCCCCCAATATATAGCTGGAACCAGCACAGGCAACCCAAGTATATAGCTGGCCACAGCTTATCCCCCCATTATATAGCTAGTGCCAGCACATGCCCCCAGTATATAGTTTGCAACAGCACATGCTCTCTCTAGTATATGGCTAGTTCCAGCACATGCTCCCAAGTATATGGCTATACCATCCAGTATATAGGTAGCTCCTTCTATTCCAGGGTGCCCGCGGAAGCCAGTGTCCTCTACTCCTAGATAACGTTGTTGGCCCCTGAGTTGGACACAGGGTGCAGGCAGAGGTAATATTGCTGCCTGAGTCCAGTGATCAGTGCTGTGTGCATCTTGAAGACGCACACAGCCTGTGGCGAATTAAGTGTCCCTTGGGCCCCAGGCTGTTCACTCAACTAGGGCCCCCCCAGCGTCCAAACCAACATGTGCCAGGATGTTAGGATTAAGTGCTGCTTGATCTCCTTTATATCCTTAATCTTGTACTGTTCATAATAGTAATTAATTGATGAACTTCAATCGTGTTCTTATAACTAATCTATTTAGGAAAATCAATTATATTCCCTAATTGCATGAAACCCTCCACCCCGACTAAAGTCCAGGCCAGATCTCACAGTCCGTGTAGGAGATGTGGATCTTGCTCCTGGCTGCCCAGCCTCTGTGCGCTGAACTTCCCCTCATACTGTAAATACTCATGTATAAGCCGAGGCTCCTAATTTTACCACCAAAGAAAACTATTGACTGGAGTATAAGCCCTAGGGAAGGAAATGCAGCTGCTACTCTAATAAAATAAATTAGATATGTCCCCCTTTACAGAAATGTCCATAGCAGATGCCGCCTTTTAATGAAATGTCCACAGCAGTTGCACATTTAATGAAATGTCCACAGCAGATGACCATTTAATTAAATGTCCACCCCAGATGCCCCCTTTTAATGTAAAGTCCACAGCAGGGCCCTCTTGAAAGAAAAAAAAAATCTAAACTCACCTTCTGACCAGCCCTGTTACTCCGTCTTCTCTTTACAGCTCCGTCTTCTCCTTCTGGCCCGAGTGCGTCACTATGATGCAGGGGTGTCACGGATGCATGACGTCATAGTGTAAGGGCCCGCGCAGTACATACTTTATGACCTCACACGGCCGTGTCACCGTCACATCATAGTGATGTGCCCGGGCTGGAAAAGGAGAAGACGGAGTCGCAGGGCCAGGGAGGGAGTAGAAGCCGGAAGTTGAGTGTAGATTTTTTTTTTAAGACTGATAGCAATTCTTGATATAGAGCCGGGTATGGATGGGCATGGGCCAAAGCCAAAGGCTTTGTGTCTGCTATGTTTTGAGGGAACTGAGCTCAAAGCATTATGGTGCTTTTGGAAAGCACAGCATACTTTTACATTTCTACGATATGCCAAAGAACTCTTGTCTATGCAAGACAATACATTTCTGTGGAAAACAAATGTGTATAAGGTTAGATAAATTTTAAATTTTTTGCGGTGGTGTTCATTAGTACCACATCAGGTTGACAGAACAACTGACTCTACTTACTTACCCAATTACCCTAGCTGATTCACCACAGGATTGCGAAAATCGAGTGCTGCTATTAGAATTTGGACAAGATAATTAGGACAAGAATAGGGAGCACAGTGGAAGCTAGCGGTAACATTTCACACTGATTGAAAATTCTAATTTTATAATCAATTCCTCAGATGTTGCCAGTTTACCAGATGCACAATTTTCAATAGGATATTTTTATTAAATGAGGACCATTCTTGATCTCTCCAATGGTACGGACAGGTGTGGCTACTTCTAAGTCCCTTATAATAAGATATTTTTTCTATATACTGTTGGAACCAAAAATGGTTTGTTAGCTGACGAAGGCAACACAATGCACTGTGCCAGATGAGTCTAGATTCTAACGAGCTATGCAACTGAATTCCTGAAGATAAAAACAGAAATTACATAGGCTAAAGCAACGTTAAAAGGAAAGCTACCACTTAAAAGTGGTAGTTCTAAGACACAGATACATGGCACCAGCTCAGGGTGATCTGGTGCCGGAGCATTTGTCTGTGCGCACTGCAGTATGGCACTGCACACCTTGTGCATGCCCGTGTGTGTGGCGGTTTCTGAAGTGCCGGAGAACCGGTGACGTCAGCGAGCTCTCCGGCACACTCGCGCCTGCGCAACTTCGCACTGCTTGTTTGGTAATGTCACCGGCTTTCCGGCACTTCAAAATCCGCCGCTGAGAAAAATTTTAATATAACTTATAAATCGGCGATATGGGGTTTATTGTACTAATGAAATTATGCTCCGGCACCAGCTCACCCTGAGCTGGTGCCATGTATCTGTGTCTTAGAACTACCAGCTTTCCTTTAAATTCAGAATTTGAATAAACCTGGACAGCAGTCATTATGGATGTATATAGCCTTGCTGGTTAAAATTTGCCAGTATACTATAAAATATGCAGTGTATAAATGTTTCAACTCCTGCACTTAATATTTAATCCAACAAATGCTTCAAACACTGCAAATCCTTGGCAAAGAAAAATATAAGCATCATCATATGTACAGAATTATGTGTGGTATATAAGGCTGCTTAATTGAAATCACTTTATCGCCCTGCCAGGAGCTTATGGTACTATTCATGAATATAAGATTAAGGACTTGGAAAGTTAGATCAGATAAATACGTTCAAAAATGAGTAAACAAGACTCCAATTGTCCCCAGTGCCATCTTTGGTTTTTAAACTAGGTGTACCAAGATCTGTATCGTTTGTGCAATTTGTCACATCATGACGTAAACATGTTGAAGACCATAACTCCTCATATGCCAGATTTAACAAAACATGTTTAAGACACTATGATAAATCGGATGTATGCATGAGCTCCTAAAATAATCTTGAAAGATGTTGCAATGTCCCTTTAAATCTTCAGCTGCATTTTTTACCTTGGCAACAGCAATCGGTAATTGGATTGCTGGATGTGAAATTGAAAACAATCCCTCAGCTGCTGTTAGTTACTACCCGGTGATGGGGAAGTTGGACATGTACTTGCTTGGCTCTGCTTAGCGTAGTGATAACTTTGTGGTGACACCTGGTAAGAGATCAGGATTTTTTCCGGATAGTGACGATCTTCGAAATAGCCAATCAATAGATAGAACATATAATACAAGGGTGGGGGTAGGGGGCTTTAATCAAATATTGAATTTTCACACAACACTCGGTCTATATAACTAGCCCCATCTATGTCACCAATGTCACCACTGAATTCATCAGGATTATGGGCAGTGGTATCAAATGGTACATGTTATGGTGTAAGTATAAACTAACATTCTCTTTTTTTGTATTTAGAATTTAGACTGATGTCATTTATCTTCTTCGTACATTGTGCAGCACCCCTGCCATAGTCAAGGTGGTAGTTGCGAACAGCGCCCTCCCAATGTCAGTAGCTGTTAGGGAGATTGATCACCTCTCTAGGAAGTTTCTAGAATTTGGGATATTGTGTAATTGTAGCTGTAGCTACTGCCTGGCAAGGCTACAGTTAACATTGTGATATGTGATTGTCCAATGATGTTTCTGTTATGCAAGCTGGAAGGTGATAGGAGAGGTGTTGCCTCCTGACCAGGGAATATATAAACCCCTGCTGGATGGAAGCACATGGTCTGTTCAGTCTACAGAGTCAAGCCAGAGAGAGCAGCTGCCACAGCCACTAATCCCAGGAACTTCAAGTGCCTCAGGCCTACTGCCTAGCACACAGGGCAAGTCTGGAGACTAAAGCCCAGAATTGCAGCTCCACCAAACGGACTCAGTTCCTTCTGCACCAGCCCAGCCTGCATCTACTGTGAGGCTGTGTGTAATCTTCCTGTGCACTGGCTCTCCATGACTCTTCCATCTTAAGAATCAATAAAGAACCCAGAGATTGCTATATATACCTCAGGGGTTACCCCAGGGAGAAACTTATTCCATTAGCCTCTCCCTCCGTTATTCTTGCACACAACACTTGCTGAAGACCTGCCACACTGTAGGCCTGTCCTCCAGTCCCAATACCAAGCCCCGTGACCATAGTGTGCCCAAGGTCGCATAAGCCAGCCACTCCGGTATTCTGGGCCCTTGCTGTCTGCAGCCACCCAAGAAAGGCTAGGCCCCGGGGGGATGTTGAACGCACATTGTAATAGATCATCTAAAATCAGACAGCCTCAGGTCTTTGTATGACCTAATGCTGTCATGGTAACAGATTTGTGTTCCCTGATGAAATCATGGGGAGCGACGATACATGCACTGTGTTATCCAGGTGACAGTATACTGTAAGTGACTGTGGTATTTCTAGAGATGCAGTGTGGAGATGTGCAGAACAGAGCTGAGGACATCTGACAGTGGTATCATCAGTTATAAGTCTTGGAAGTGGTAATGAGCTCCTCTTCCGGATGGAGCAGATCATATCCTGTAAGGTACTAGATGCCTCTAATGTCTATGTCACTGACTGATGCTAGTGTGTGAGTCAGCGTCAGCCTGTGTAGTGACAGTTGTTAGTAATAGTGTCATCTTTTTCTGTAGGCGTTTTTTTAAAGATTTGTCTGTGAATTCAGTGGGACAAATAAAGCAGGGGATCAGGGGTGTTTGCTGTATATCTATCTTTCTATATGCTGTCACATTGTAATATGATATTACAAAGGATCACTTTTTTCATGTATTTTGCCTGGAGTGCTGCTATTTTCTTCTCGTATCTATCTTTCTTATCTATCTCATGCCTATCTATAATGTATCTCACATCTATCTGTCTAGGAAAAAAATAGCAGCTCTCCAGTCTAGGTATCAAGTGAAATAAGCGGTAACGTTTCGCAGAGAAGCCTTTTTTATGGTTTAAATATTGCAGCTTACTTCACCTGATACCTGGATGGTTCATAAAACAGCTTTATTTTGGGGGCTGGCTAAAAGGGGTTGCGCTTTGATCGCAAGTTAGACCTTTTCTTCAGGATAGGGCCTAACTTGCTTATAGGTGGGGTTATAGCAACCTCCCTTCTTTTACATTGTCCCCATTATGTGGCCCTTCACTTGTACTGTAAATGTTGTGGATTTTCTGTCCACAGATTTATTTCCTAAATTTTTGCTGCACTTTCTTATTTTGTTATTAATTAGGTACAGACTACAGTTTTATACATATACTGATTTATTGCATTATATTGAATATTATTCAAAAGGTTATGTCTGCTGGCCATATTGGTTATTCAACGGCAATAGACTACCCTTAGAGGGGTATTCCGGGAATATGAACGTCTGACACAAAAACCCATGATGATATAAATAAATGAATATAACAATACTCAATGTCATTAGTCACAAAACGGAGCTTAAATTATTTGATTTTATGATTTACAAAATTTATGGCCTCTCTAAAGAAGGCGGAGTTATCACTAAGATGGCCGCCACTGGAAACTACAAGTTCCATGATCCTTTAGTTCTCACTAACTCCTCCTACCACTTATGCTCTGATGATATAACAGACTTTCTTGCTCTGTTACCATAGTAATGATGTGTAACTGCCATAACCAAAACACTGGCCATACTGGATGCACCGCAACAAACCGACTACAGCCAAACATAGTGGTGATCAAATGACCTGTCCAGGCAGGTACAGGACATGTGATGTGGACATGTGACCAGCAGCCATCTTCTTTCCTGCAACGGACCACGCAGAGGACTGATTAAAGGCCCAGTAGCATTTTAATTCTTCATTACAGTCTATGTCATCAGCATTTTCTGCTAAGGGGAGCAAAATTTTAAATAACAACTAATTACACATTAGCTTATATTTTGAGTGCCCACTTGTATATGAATTATGCTGATTCCTGGAATACCCCTTTAAGTGTTTGTTTCTGTTTTATTTTATTTCTTGTACAATATTGTGTGTAGGGTTGGTGGGGTTTAAGTGCCAGACCTGCTTCTTTTTTCTTTAAAAAAAATGGGTGAAATTTCTTTAGAAAACTTTTGCAATGAGATGAAAGTGAAGACCTGAGCATGCAGCATCTTTGCGGCAGCTGGCAGGGTAAATAGGCAGGCGGGAAGTAGGATCAAATAGCAGGATACTGCAGCTGTGGATGATTTCATACATTTTGACACCAGATGCATGCTATTTTAGAATCCAAATTTACAAATAGCTAAATTGTACATGGTCTGCTTGGCTTGTGTACGTTTAGTGACAATTTAACTTTTTAATATTGCCAATTTTTTGCAATCATGAGTATTTTATATTCATTGACATGTAGGGATTGCAGTCTGCAAAATACTTTATGATTACAAATAATGATCATCTATTGCAATAGATATGGTAATAAGTGATGTATTTTTAGCTGATTTTTTTTCAGTGGACGACATTTTAGCACATGACAGCCATAGATGTAACATCTCTAACAGTAGATACTAAAATAATAACTGATCCATTGAGTTTCAATTATATTTGGACAAATAGGGCCGCATTTACTAAGGGCCATGCACCAGTTTTCTATCGGACTTTGCATGTTCTTTCTAGTGCAAACTGCTTGGCCCCCCGGACACCCCCTGGACAACTCAACGTTTCTGACCAATGGGTACACCTTGGAGGATTCCACCTTAATCTGTTGGTCACCATCTGGCTTGGACATCTGGGGCCACATCCAATTGATATTCCTTGTCATCTGGGCCTGCTCACCTACTAGTAGATTGTTCTCCTTTTGCTTTACTAACATCTAAAATCTAAATTCCGGTACTTTTTATCTGATACTAATGATGCATTCCTCTTAGAGATCTGTGCCACAAATAAATTTTTGGCAAGGTCCATCAACTTTGTTCTAGCTCTTTGGACCGAGATTTATTGAAGAAATACTTACCTATACACTGTCACTTGATGTTAACTTCCGGGTCCTTATATGTATGCAATTCTTTGCTAATAATTACATCTTCTCTATTTGTCAATACTACCCGTGGAGCCGCTCTTACCTTATGCTGTTACATAATAGGAGCCTCTGCTGACCCCTTCCTGATACTTTTCTCATGACCAGCGTGTTATGTCTAAGATTGTCAATATGGCCCATGTGGCCAATTGATAGGGCACCAAGATTTAGGACCCATATCCCCTTTCCAAATATGTATAATTGATCTCCTTACGTTGCATGGAGCACTCGTTTCATCAATACATGCACTAACCCCTCTTTTTTCTTCTTCTTTTTTACCCCATGACACCCAAGCATTGGCGTTTCCTGTCTCTGTTTGGTCAGTGGTTTATTTATTTAAAAACTTTCTTATCACTTGTTAACTCAGTGCCTACTTGTGAGAAATATATGCATTTCCTTGCTCGTCCAGCACGCTTGCGCATTATCTTGTCGTTTTTTATAACTACTGCCTTTACTGCACACTTGCGCATAATTTGTTGCTTCACTTAGTCGCACTAGCAATAATATTTACAGATCATTTGTGAAAAAATATATGTATTTCCGTGCCCGTCCAGTAAGCTTGCCTTTAATATTACTTCTCCATAACCATTGTCTTTATTGCACGCATGCGCATAATCTGTCGCCTCACTTAGTCGCACTAGCAACTATACCTGTAGATTGAGTACGCAAGCGCATAAGACACCAGTGTTTGTCATCATTGCCGCCGTCAGTGATAGTAACTGACGCGCATGCGCGAGACTTGATCGGTCTCGCGATGATCTCGCCGTGTTTGGACCTCCTACACAGATGTCTACAATCAACAGACGCCAGTGATTGGAGGCCGGGGATCTCCTTGGGACACTTAAGGTAGGCTCCACGGGTCAGAAGGCACCTACCCCTGAGGAAGTCGCAATGGACCTGACAATTTAGTACCTTCTCGGGATAGAATTCAGGTATAGTTTTCAGGGCACTACCCTTATTTCTTGTGAGGAAATTGCATCCACATATTTTGTGCTGACTTGTGGCTGTATGTTGGTCCTTGTTACCTGACTCTGACCCACTCAGTTGTATATATGTGTATTTGTACACTTTTAAATGTTTTTAATCATGCATGTAGGATTTTTTCGGTCATTGTTTATGAATTGTAATAAAGTTTATTGACTTTTTAGCCTTTACACACTTGTTCTTTTTCTCTTTTTGAATTAATCTTGTTCTTTAGTGTGTTGGCTACTGTGACACCGATCTCTGTGCATGAGATCACGCTCCACATTGTTTAGGTAAAATACAAATAATGATCATCTATTGCAATAGATATGGTAATAAGCTATGTATTTTTAGCAGATTTTTTTTCAGTGGACGACATTTTAGCACATGACAGCCATCGATGTAACAGTAGATACAAAAATAATAACTGATCCATTGAGTTTCAATTATATTTGGACAAATATAATGGCCACATTTGCTAAGGGCCATGCACCAGTTTTCTATCGGACTTTGCACGTTCTTTCTAGTGCAAACTGCTTGCACAGGTATTGAAGAAGTGTCCATGCCACATTTGTGGTGCAGCTGTACTAGTCATCATGCAACACAAATTTCCGTAGTGAAGGGGGCTTTCCGGTGTTCAATGGGACCGTGCACCAGTGGAGGCACGCTTAATTATTAACCTCGGGTGTTCAGTGTGCGTCATAGAAAGCCCGAGGATAATTAGCCCTAACGTATGTAAGGATAGCCCTTTAGTCCCCTGTATCTTTTGTAATTTATGAACCCTAGTAGCCTAATTTGATCCTCCTACCAGATACCTTCAGCGCGCAGCTAAGAGGAACTCGTACACTCTTACGCAAAACTGGAGTTCTGCGCATGCGCAGAATGCAGGCCTGCAGCTGTGCAATCTGGGCTCTGAAGCCTGTGCTACCGTGCATGTGCCCCAGTAGCTTTTTTAGAAAATTTGCATATTCCCTGATTAAGGATTACAAAAGATACAGGGGAATAACAGATTCACCCCAAAAAGGGCTATGCTTACATAGTTAGATGCACCTACCACATACGTTAGATGCACCCAGGGGCGTCATTAGGTCAAAAGATCCGGGGCCTGTGCCCCGAATCTTTTGGTCTGTGCCCCGGATGTCTCTGGAGCGTCAGGACTCTTGTCCTGCTGTCCAGCAGCTTCCACATTCTCCTCTCCGTCTGTGTTCTCTGGAGGCAGACAGAGGTGAGTAGTCCAGGTCTGCATTAGGCTGATAACAGGGGCAGGGAGTGAAGCTGTGCATTGCATGAGCAGGTGACAGCCGCTGGCAGCTTACTGCTTCAAGGAGAAGATGCCGTCACTTAGCAGCTCTTTGTAGCGTCTGTGCTGCTATCAGCTCCAGCTCCCTCTCCCTGTATGTCCCCAACCCCCAGCACAGCTCCCTCTCTTATCCAGCCCCTTCTATAACTTCTCACTAATCTTCACCTGCTGTGATATCTTATCAGCTGGTCGGGATGGTATGGCCGGGGAGGATGCATGCAGCCTTGCCCTGTTTATCCACAGTATAAACCTGCTGATTCCTCTGAAGTTACAGGCACTGGCCTTTATACCAAGTAAATGTATTGTTTGAGGTTTGATTGTTAATGCATAGAATGTACTGTACTTCATATGGATATAGAAATGCTGCAGAAATGTGTGTGCTTTTATGTAAATTTGTGATGCTATGTATATGTGTACACTGACCATTGTCATGATCCTCCTATTCTTAGAAAATCATAATCTGCCATTCATCTGACAAAAATAAGCAACAAATAAAAAAAACAATGGTTTATTGTTGATATAAAATGATACAGTGCTCACACTGTTATTGAGGGAGATTTATCATACTCTGACACTCCTGCGTCAGAGTATGATAGTGGCCAGACACTGTGCAGCCGTTTTAGCCATGAAGAACGTGCACAGTCTGACAAAAGTGCAGCGCAACCCTTAGTAAATGAGCCCCATAGTACTCTTTACTAAAACCGTTTAATATTCTGTGTGATGTCCTAGGGAACTGGAGAAAATTTCAGAAAGGGAGTTACTTTTCTGTCCAGATATACTAAAATTACTTAGTTTTGTCTTACCACCTATGACATTTACATTTTTATGGGTGGGAAAATGGTGAAAAAGAGCCAACCTGGAAATGTGTACTTTATTTTTGTTACCGCATTCATACCGCAGGATAATTTATTTTATATTTTGATAGATCAAGTTTTTAGAGATACAGCGATACATGTCATGTTCATAATTTTCCTTTATTTTACACCACCTAGGGCAGTGATGGCGAACCTTTTAGAGACCGAGTGCTCAAACTACAACCAAAATCCACTTATTTACCATGAAGTGCCAACATGGCATTTCACGCAGAAACTTATTGCTACCTGGGTCCAGCAGGAAGACCTTCAAAGACAATGCAGTTGTGTCAACACCTTCTCACTTTTCCCAAAGTTTCAAACAACCAATGAAGTGTTGCTTTAAAATAGCACTGTTGTTAAGTTGCTTGGGACTGCAGGAAGATTTGGTGGATTTGGTCCTGTTTGGTGAAATTGGGGCGATGGCCTGAGTGCCCACAGAAAGGGCTCCGAGTGCCACCTCTGGCACCAGTGCCATAGGTTCGCCACCACTGACCTAGGGCAGTGGTGGCGAACCTATGGCACTGGTGCCAGAGGTGGCACTCGGAGCCCTCTCTGTGGGCACCCAGGCCATCACCCCAGCATGAAGTTCACCAGACAGGACACAAATAATCTTCCTACAGAATCTTCCAACAATGATAGGCGAATTTGCCCTCCTCCTTTCAACTGCATTGGTGTCTTTAGGAGGCTGAACGAATGAAAGTTGTCAAAGAACAAGGAGAAATAAATGACTGCTTTTATTGTTGTGCTGGCACTTTGCAATAAATAAGTGGCTTTTGGTTGAAGTTTGGGCACTCAGGCTCTAAAAGGATCGCCATCACTGACCTAGGGTGCTTGAATTTATTTTACCTTGAATAGTCAGTTCTTAGTTACTTTAGTGTTAAAATAGAAATCCTCTCTCTGCTGTCAGGTCCGTGCACCACTAGAGAGAACAGGAAACACAGAGACGTCACTGCATTACGTCTCATGCTTCTAGCAGCTCAGTATAATGGCCAAGAGCAGGAGACATGGTATAATGATGCCACCATGCCTCCTCCTTTAGTGAAGAGAGGTATGTGGTTTTTTTCTTGTTACAGTTACACAATGAGTGTACATTACTGGAATAGGGTCATAATTTGTGTGGGGTTGTTACTTGCTTGGGGTCATAACTAGTGTGTGGCAATACTGGCACGGGCATAATTATTGTGAGGGTATTACTAGGGTGATGACATTGTGGCATAATTAGTGTAGATCTGGTGTGAAGCATTATTAGGTGGGGGTCATAGTGGGTCATAAATAGGGGCCAAATTGAAGGGTTATTAAAGGGGAACTCTTGTGTATAGTATTTATGTCAGGCTTTATTGAGGGGTTATTATTAGGTGGCTGGCACATTGCTGAGTCAGAGGTAATAGGTAGCTACTGTGTTTTCTGAAGCAGTATATGATCAGTACTGTTTTTATTAGTGCAAGCATATGTGGGGGGGGGGGGGGGGGTATGTAGAGGAATTGACATAGGTATTGGGGCCCGTGCCCTGGATATTTTATGACCCTAGCAACGCCCCTGGATGCACCTACCACCGGAAAAAAGACGCCAACATGTTTGTATGTTTAGCTTAATGCCAAGGCCCTTTTTCATTTTTGTGTTTCCATTTTTTACTCCCCACCTTCTAAAATCTAATTTTTTTTAATTTTTCCATGTAAAGAGCTGTATAATGGCTTGTTTTCTGCATAACAAATTGCTAGTGATGCTATTTAATATTCCAAATGCAGTGAAAATGGGGAAAAAACTAATTTGCACAATTTTCTTGTGGACTTGGATTTTATGGCTTTCACTATGTGCTCCAAATGACTTGTGTACCTTATTTTTTGGGTCAGTGCAGTTACAGGGATACCAAATTTGTATAGGTTTTATAATGTTTTCATACATTTACAAAAATGAAAACCTCCTGCACAAAAAAAAAAAATTCTTCATTTTGCCATCTTCCAGTGCTAATAACTTTTTCATACTTCAATGTACGGAGCTGTGGGTAGTGTCATGTTTTGCTAATTTTTATGAAGTTTTCAATTATACAATTTTTAAGGACTGTATGGCATTTTGATTACTTTTAATTGAATTTTTAATATTTTTCAAATTGGCAAGAAAGTGCCATTTTCGACTTTGGGCGCTATTTTCAGTTACGGGGCTAAACACCAGGAATAACCGTTATTATATTTTGATAGATCAGATATTTTGGAAGGGTGTTACCGGTGAGTGTTTGCTGCAATATGCTGCAAATGCCCACCTTGAATGGAGAGGGCTCCCACATATCGGTAAGGGGTTAAATTACTACAACAAAACTAAACCAACAAATAGATGCTGAAAAGTACACCTAAACAGTCTTAAGCTATACAAGACTTATCTTCCAGCCTCAGACACGCTGAAGACTAGGTCTAGTCGTATCCTGCACTGGTCTAATGTGCGACACATCTCCCCCCACTGTCTCTCTTTCTCTTAACAAAACAGAACAAAATACTTGTGCATTGATTCATTAAAGTTTATTGCAGCCATGTGCCGCTTGTGGGTTACGTGAGAGGTGAAAAGGAGGCCTGCCTGATGTCCATATTTCTTACCTAGAAAAGTCAGGAAATATAGCGGTCATTGGGGTTATTTATAATGCGGCAGCATATGATAGCCCCGGCGCTGCTATGGCGCACCCCGATACATCAAGAGGCTTCAACTTCGAAATAAAGCAGCCGGCAACTTTTCACAGGCGAAAATTTGCTGGCAGTGAGTGCGCAGGCGTGGGGATAGTAACATGAACTCTAAATTATGCTGTTATACTTTCATGAATATTGAAATTGTTTATTAAAAAAACTTGAAGTAAAATGAAGAAAGCTTTACTATTCATTGGGGTGTTATTTGTGGGGAAAAAGGAGATCCTCTTGTACTAGACCATCTGCTTTTTTCTATATTCTCTCCACGTACCATCATTTTTTTTGTACTGGAATGTGTCTATCCATTGCCATCTTCACAGGTTTTCTTGTTCTGCTGTACCAGTAAAAACAGACAGAGATACAATATACATTAGATTATTTCTGTGCTTTTTCATTTCTACGAAGGCGCAGCAGTTTATATTAATTGTATTTGTGTAACGCTCATTCATTTTATAGGATTTACTGCCATTTGTTTTGATTAAAAATCTCTTCATTGTGTCAAATAATTGTCTGTCTGGTGTTTTTCAATTCCTGGATCTATTAATTTAAATGAAATAATATTTTAAGCTCTTCAGTGAGGAAAGGCTTTCTACATGTTTAGGCTGATTAAAAGGAGATAAATCGTTTAATGCATGAGATGATATTTAGCTGATCTAGCTTTTCAATGAAAATATTGCTGTTTTAGATTTGTTAATGCACAAGGTTCAATTTCAAGTGCAAAACTAGCCAATAGATGTCTTTAGAGAGCCACGGTGCAAACTTAGAAACGGGGCCCCCATACACCTAAACCCTCACTGCCAGCTCCATACCACGCGTTATTCTTCAGAATACACAAATACCATATACACTTTGCACAGACATAAGCACACATACACTACATGTGCATAACACACAGGAGCGTAACCAGCAGAGGCTGGGCCCCATAGCAGACCTTTGAATGGAGCTTCCTTCCCCTTAAAAAAATATACACATTTATACAATCACAATCAATTTTACACTCATACATGTGTCTTTACATTTACACACACATACAGTATATACACACATCAAATTTACAAAATATGCAACCGATATACAGCATATATGCACACATCCAGTATATACAACATACACACACATACACAACATATATACACAACATGCACACACACATACACATTTGTATGCTGTTTATATATGCTGTGTATGTACACACAAACACATATACATGCATTTCCATAAGTATTAATTATACTCACCCACCTTCATCGATGTTACTCATGCCTGGAACGTGACAGAACAGGAGAGGGCAGCAGGTTACCGGGCCACAGTTGAGGTAAGTGGATGAGACTGGGTGTAGGTGAGGTGGGTGGGCAGGATGGTCCGGGCCACTTGTGGGCTGAGCTGGCCAGGCTACATGTCGGGTGGTTGGGCCAGGCCGCAGGAGACGGACAGTAGAATTATAATTTGCAAATGATGTGCCCCCAGGCCCATCCCACTAACTCCCCTGACATGCAGGCCTCGGTATTATAATTTGGCTATCACCACCCCCTGCAGCCCCTTCCCCCAGCCCTGCAACTGCGATCATTACGCCCCTATGTTTACAGTACAAATTTGGTGTAGGGCAATTTTAAATACAGGGAAAGCATGGAGTTTCATGCCTTATGGGGGGGTAGCCCTGTCAGTCCTGACTTTCCGCATCCCCAGTAACCATATAAAGTGAAGTATCAATAATAGTCTGTTTCTAGTGTTTGTCTGTCTACTATTATCCTAAATACAAAGTACTACTGATCTTGTATTTTTTGCCACTGTACAATATTAGTAATCCTGTAGATGTGGAGACAGCCCAGAACCATAACTCTTATTCTGCCTGTATCGGCTCACCACAGCATTACAACCATATATACTGGGGTATATGGTTTACCTTTGGCGCAGTAAGGGGCCAACTTTTGTTACCATTACTCTGGGCCACCAATGTGTTTAATCCTAGTTTGGTACATTTTTGGCCCATAATTTTATAGAAATAAAGCAGAAAACCTGGGGTAAAAAATACTAAACGATCTCTAGAGCAAGTTTTATGGGCAAAAGGCTCCTTTTTTCTTAGTAGACCCTCGGAATTGGACAAGCAGTGTTGACTAGAGATGAGCGAACATACTCGTCCGAGCTTGATGCTCGATCGAGCATTAGCGTACTCGTAACTGCTCGTTGCTCGGACGAGTATTTCGCCCGCTCGAGAAAATGGCAGCTACCGCCGTTTTGCTTTTTGGCGGCCAGAAACAGAGCCAATCACAAGCCAGGAGACTCTGCACTCCACCCAGCATGACGTGGTACCCT
This sequence comes from Engystomops pustulosus, assembly GCF_040894005.1. Taxonomy (NCBI): domain Eukaryota; kingdom Metazoa; phylum Chordata; class Amphibia; order Anura; family Leptodactylidae; genus Engystomops; species Engystomops pustulosus. Next base: position 191,864,578 of record NC_092412.1, on the reverse strand, counting down.
TACACGTCGATAGCAGTGGTTGGCTGGCCAGATCAGGTGACCCTGGGATAGACTAGCCGCTGCCCGCGCTGCTCGGATCATTCTCTGTCTGGATGCCGCTATTGAGAGAGCTGCTGCTGGTCAGGGAAAGCGTTAGGGTGTTCTATTAGCTTACTGTTAGGCAGGAGTGATTCTACAACAACCCAACAGCCCTTCTTAGGGCTACAATAACGTTATACTTTTTTTTTTATTTGCTTGTGGCTGGGCTTGCTGGCACTAGTAGTGCAGCTAGTACCATATTGTGAGGAATTAGCAAGGGGACTTGCTACCGTTGTGTTTAGCTCTTAGTGACACACATATCCACCTCAAACACCAAAGTGGGAAAATTTATTAGGGGTTTGATTTCAAATAGGCACAGTCTGCCAGTTTCTTTTTATTTTACGTTTATTTTTTTCATAACTCAGCGTCATCTCATCTGGCATAGTAGTGTGCTTTAATACTTGGCTAGAAAATAGCCATAGGAGAATCCAAACGGCTTACTTACGCCTACAGTAGCGTTATATATATTTGATTTCTGGTTGATCTGCTGGTGGCTGTAGTTGCTGCAGTGCATCTACTAGCAAATTGTCAGCAATTTGGAGTGAGACTTGCGACCACTGTGTTTTGCGCTTAGTGACGCACATATCCATCGCAAAGACCGAAGTGGGAAAATTTATTAGGGCCCGGGGTTGTATTTCAATTAGGCACAGTCTGCCATTTCCTTTTTTATTTTACGTTTATTTTTTTCATAACTCAGCGTCATCTCATCTGGCATAGTAGTGTGCTTTAATACTTGGCTAGAAAATAGCCATAGGAGAATCCAAACGGCTTACTTACGCCTACAGTAGCGTTATATATATTTGATTTCTGGTTGATCTGCTGGTGGCTGTAGTTGCTGCAGTGCATCTACTAGCAAATTGTCAGCAATTTGGAGTGAGACTTGCGACCACTGTGTTTTGCGCTTAGTGACGCACATATCCATCGCAAAGACCGAAGTGGGAAAATTTATTAGGGCCCGGGGTTGTATTTCAATTAGGCACAGTCTGCCATTTCCTTTTTTATTTTACGTTTATTTTTTTCATAACTCAGCGTCATCTCATCTGGCATAGTAGTGTGCTTTAATACTTGGCTAGAAAATAGCCATAGGAGAATCCAAACGGCTTACTTACGCCTACAGTAGCGTTATATATATTTGATTTCTGGTTGATCTGCTGGTGGCTGTAGTTGCTGCAGTGCATCTACTAGCAAATTGTCAGCAATTTGGAGTGAAACTTGCGACCACTGTGTTTTGCGCTTAGTGACGCACATATCCATCGCAAAGACCGAAGTGGGAAAATTTATTAGGGCCCGGGGTTGTATTTCAATTAGGCACAGTCTGCCATTTCCTTTTTTATTTTACGTTTATTTTTTTCATAACTCAGCGTCATCTCATCTGGCATAGTAGTGTGCTTTAATACTTGGCTAGAAAATAGCCATAGGAGAATCCAAACGGCTTACTTACGCCTACAGTAGCGTTATATATATTTGATTTCTGGTTGATCTGCTGGTGGCTGTAGTTGCTGCAGTGCATCTACTAGCAAATTGTCAGCAATTTGGAGTGAAACTTGCGACCACTGTGTTTTGCGCTTAGTGACGCACATATCCATCGCAAAGACCGAAGTGGGAAAATTTATTAGGGCCCGGGGTTGTATTTCAATTAGGCACAGTCTGCCATTTCCTTTTTTATTTTACGTTTATTTTTTTCATAACTCAGCGTCATCTCATCTGGCATAGTAGTGTGCTTTAATACTTGGCTAGAAAATAGCCATAGGAGAATCCAAACGGCTTACTTACGCCTACAGTAGCGTTATATATATTTGATTTCTGGTTGATCTGCTGGTGGCTGTAGTTGCTGCAGTGCATCTACTAGCAAATTGTCAGCAATTTGGAGTGAGACTTGCGACCACTGTGTTTTGCGCTTAGTGACGCACATATCCATCGCAAAGACCGAAGTGGGAAAATTTATTAGGGCCCGGGGTTGTATTTCAATTAGGCACAGTCTGCCATTTCCTTTTTTATTTTACGTTTATTTTTTTCATAACTCAGCGTCATCTCATCTGGCATAGTAGTGTGCTTTAATACTTGGCTAGAAAATAGCCATAGGAGAATCCAAACGGCTTACTTACGCCTACAGTAGCGTTATATATATTTGATTTCTGGTTGATCTGCTGGTGGCTGTAGTTGCTGCAGTGCATCTACTAGCAAATTGTCAGCAATTTGGAGTGAAACTTGCGACCACTGTGTTTTGCGCTTAGTGACGCACAGTGCCGGTTCTAGACAAAGTGGGGCCCTGGGCAAAACTAAAAGTGGGGCCCAAAAATTAAACTATTTTATGACCAGTCACAGTCAGCAAGAGGCTCCCTTTAGTATGGTAAAATAAACTGTAATTTTGGAGAATTTTATTGGAGATAGATAGCTGATAGGAAGATTGATGGGCAGCACGGTGGCTCAGTGGTTAGCACTACAGCCTTGCAGCGGTGGTCAACATCTGCAAAGAGTTTGTATGTCCTCTCTGTGTCTGCGTGGGTTTTCTCCGGGTCCTCCGGTTTCCTCCCACACTCCAAAATATTACTGGTAGGCTGATTAGACTTGTGAGGCCCATTGGGAAGAGGGACCGATATTTTCTGAAAGCAGACACTTGCCCCATTTTCAAAATAGCATCAAAGAGTTTATAGACACCTTCATGCAACTTTGATTCGAAATAAAACATTTTACAAAAAAATACTTAAAATTTCCCTTTGATGGCAAAAAATGTGCTCCAAACAGAAACTATTTACCTTCACATCTCCTCAATGTAATAGATGGACATGTGTAGAGTTCACAAATGTCCCATATTGATATGTTCACATAAATAAATCATCATAATATCACTAACACTGTAATAACTAGATATCTGCTTTTCAGCTAGAAAATTCACACAAATCTATCATTGTATGTTCCTTACACAATGGTCACCCAAATAAATAACTATATTTCCATAAACAAAGCTAATGAGATAATAAAGTCACGTTTAGATGTCGCCATTCTATTAGCCGCACAATAACAGAACCCTCCGCGGATCATAAGAATGAGAGTGAAAACATCATAACATGGGTGTAAGTAATGGAGGATGATGGGAAATAAAAACTTTATTCCAGAACATGTGTGTGTTTTTGGTGTTACATATAACTTTATGGACATGTTCTGGGTTTGAATGTTCATCGTATCAGTCAATTTTCCCAACAACAAAAAACTAGCACAAAATAAAAGGGAATAGGAGAGAAAGTGTGTTCTTAGATAGTTCTGCATAGAGAAGGGTTAAAACCATGAATATTAGTTGATATTATTCCTTCTCAGAATGTAGTAACATATAAAGTGAATATTTCCATTATCTGTGAGGTGCAGCAGCACCTGTGTCCAGCAAATGCTCCCTGCAGCCTGATGGCTAAGAATCTGGATTGGGGGGGGGGGTTTAATTTCAGGGGGCTGTATCTCTGGCTCTGTGACACATAGAACCTCACTTCTTTTTTTCATATGAAAGAAGAGTCTCCTCTTTTATATGAATCTAAAATTGTGTTTCTAAGTTTTAGGAAAATGGAGATATTAACTGTTGAACTGCCGTTGGGAGTGATTTTTATATATAAAAATGGCACCTGATATTCTCACTTTAAACCTGAATATCTCTGGATCCAGAGCACCTAGAAACAAAATTCAAGACACATTTGAAAGAAGAGATTCTCCCCTTTCAGGGGGCCCTGGGCAATTGCCACCTTTGCCTACCCATAGCGCCGGCCCTGGTGACGCACATATCCATCGCAAAGACCGAAGTGGGAAAATTTATTAGGGCCCGGGGTTGGATTTCAATTAGGCACAGTCTGCCATTTCCTTTTTTATTTTACGTTTATTTTTTTCATAACTCAGCGTCATCTCATCTGGCATAGTAGTGTGCTTTAATACTTGGCTAGAAAATAGCCATAGCAATAGGATAGCATCGTTTGGTTTTAAAAACTAAAAAACACACAAAAAAAAAAAAAACACAAAAAAAAGTAAAAAAAAAAATTAAAGTTATAACTCTCATTTTCAAAATGTTTAACCCGAGGGCTAGGGGTAGAGGACGAGGGCGGGGACGTGGGCGTCCAACTACTGCAGTGGTCAGAGGCCGTGGTCCTGGGCGGGGTGAGACACCACCTGCTTATGATGGAGCAGGGGAACGCCGCAGAGCTACACTCCCTAGGTTCATGTCTGAAGTTACTGGGACTCATGGTAGAGCACTGTTGAGGCCAGAACAGTGAGAACAGGTGATGTCGTGGATTGCCGACAATGCTTCGAGCAATTTGTCCACCAGTCAGTCTTCCACGCAGTCCACCCATGTCACCGAAATCGGCACTCCTCCAGCTCCTGCACCTCAGCCTCCTCCCCCCCCAGTCTGCCCCCTCCCAGCAAAATTTGCCATTTGAACCGGCATACTCTGAGGAACTGTTTTCTGGACCCTTCCCACAGTCACAAACCACTTTTCCGGTTGCTGATGAGCAATTTTCCGATGCCCAGGTTTTCCACCAGTCGCAGTCTGTGGGTGATGATGACCTTGTTGACGTACTGGAAGAAGTGTGTAAAGAGGTGTCCGACGATGAGGAGACACGGTTGTCAGACAGTGGGGAAGTTGTTGTCAGGGCAGGAAGTCCGAGGGGGGAGCAGACTGAGGGATCGGAGGATGATGAGGTGACAGACCCAAGCTAGGTTGAGAGGCCGGGTGAACACAGTGCTTCTGAGACGGAGGAGAGTCCTCGACCAGAACAGGTTGGAAGAGGCAGTGGTGGGGCCAGACGGAGAGGCAGGGCCAGAGCTGGTGCATCAGCGCCAAATGTGTCAACTAGTGAAGCTCCTGCGGCGAGGGCTAGATTTTCAGAAGTCTGGAGGTTCTTTAAGGAAACACCGGATGACCGATGGACTGTGGTGTGCCACATTTGCCAAACCAGGATCAGCAGGGGTTCCACCACTAATAGCTTAACTACCACCAGTATGCGCAGGCATATGAATGCTAAACACCCCACTCAGTGGCAACAAGCGCGTTCACCTCCGGCCGTGCACACCACTGCTCCTTCCCCTGTGTCAGCTGATAGTCAGCCCCCTGCCCAGGACCCTGCCACAAAAACCCCATCGTCGCCTCCACGATCCTCCACAGCATCCACCAGCGTTCAGCTCTCCATACCCCAGACGCTGGAGCGGAAACGCAAATATAGTGCAACCCACCCGCACGCCCAAGCCCTTAATGTGCACATCTCCAGATTGCTAAGCCTGGAGATGCTGCCCTATAGGCTAGTAGAGACCGAGGCCTTTCGCAGCCTCATGGCGGCGGCCGCCCCTCGGTATTCGGTCCCCAGCCGCCACTACTTTTCCCGATGTGCCGTCCCAGCCCTGCACCAGCATGTGTCAGACAACATAATCCGTGCCCTGACCAACGCCGTTTCTGACAAGGTCCACCTGACCACGGACACGTGGACGAGTGCTGCCGGGCAGGGCCACTATATATCGCTGACGGCACATTGGGTTAACTTGGTGGAGGCTGGGACCGAGTCTGACACTGCGGCTGGTCATATACTGCCGACGCCGAGGATTGCGGGGCCTACCTCGGTCCAGGTCTTTCAGGCCTACTATGCCTCCTCCTCCTCCCACCCCTCCTCCACCTCCTCCTCCGAACGACCATCCGTGGGCATGGCGCCATCAGTCGGTAGCTCTAGGCACAGCAGCAGTGCCGTCGCTAAGCGACAGCAGGCGGTGCTCAAACTGCTGAGCCTAGGCGATAAAAGGCACACCGCCCAAGAACTATTACAGGGCATCACGGCGCAGACTGATCTGTGGCTGGCACCGCTGAACCTGAAGCCAGGCATGGTTGTGTGTGACAACGGCCGTAACCTGGTGGCGGCTCTGCAACTCGGCAGACTGACACATGTGCCATGCCTGGCCCATGTGTTAAATCTGATAGTTCAGCGTTTCCTCAAGACATATCCCAATCTGTCTGATTTGCTCACGAAGGTGCGCCGCATCTGTGCGCATTTCAGGAAGTCCAGCACAGATGCTGCCACTCTCAGGGCAGCGCAGCGCCGCCTCCAACTGCCCGCTCACCGACTGTTGTGCGACGTGCCCACGAGGTGGAATTCAACACTGACCATGTTATCCAGAGTTTACCAGCAGCGCCGAGCGATTGTAGACTGCCAGATGTCAACTTCCACCAGAACTGGTAGTCAGGTCAGTCAGCTTCCTCAAGTCTACAATGAGGAGTGGACGTGGATGTCTGATATCTGTCAGGTGCTGAGTAACTTTGAGGAGTCAACACAGATGGTCAGTGGCGATGCCGCCATCATCAGCCTCACCATCCCGCTGCTTGGCCTGTTGAAAAACTCTCTGGTCAGCATGAAGTCGGAAGCTTTGCGCTCCTCACAAGAGACGGGGGAAGAAGATTCCCTTGTTGATAGCCAAAGCACCCTTAGGTCTGTTTCTCAGCGCATATCGGAGGAGGTGGAGGTGGAGGAGGATGAGGAGGAAGAGGAGGAGAATGTTGGCGAGACACAAGAGGGGACCATTGTTGAGTCCTTCACTGTTGAGCGTGTATGGGCAGAAGAAGAGGAGTTGGAGGAGTTGGAGGAGGAGGAAATGGACAGTCAGGCCAGTGAGGGGAGTGAAATCTTACGCGTTGGTACTCTGGCGCATATGGCAGATTTCATGCTAGGCTGCCTATCCCGTGACCCTCGCGTTCAAAAAATTTATTCCAGCACCGATTACTGGGTGTTCACTCTCCTGGACCCACGGTACAAGCAAAATCTTTCCACTCTCATCCCTGGAGAGGAAAGGAGTGTGAGAATGCATGAATACCAGCAGGCCCTGGTGCACAAGCTGAAACAGTATTTCCCTTCTGACAGCGCTAGCGGCAGAGTGCGTAGTTCTGCGGGACAAGTAGCGAGGGAGAGTAGGCGAGCAGGCAGCTTGTCCAGCACTGGCAAGGGTACGCTTTACAAGGCTTTTGCTAGCTTTATGTCACCCCAGCAAGACACTGTCACCTGTCCCCAGTCTCGGCAGAGTAGGGCTGATCTTTACAGAAAGATGGTGAGGGAGTACGTAGCTGACCATACCATCGTCCTAAATGATCACACAGCTCCCTACAACTACTGGGTTTCAAAGCTGGACATGTGGCACGAACTGGCGCTGTACGCCTTGGAGGTTCTTGCCTGCCCTGCCGCTAGCGTCTTGTCCGAGCGGGTTTTCAGTGCAGCTGGTGGCATCATCACCGATAAGCGTACACGCCTGTCGACTGACAGCGCTGACAGGCTGACGCTTATCAAGATGAATAAAGCCTGGATTTCTCCTAATTTCCAATCTCCACCAGGTGAAGGAAGCTCAACCTGAATAATTTATCCACTCCTCCTCCTCCTAATTTTCCTCCTTCTCCTCCTCTTTGTACAGTAAAGCAGAGGAAACTGGCTATTTTTTGACAGGGCCCACTGGCTCTAGCTATAGTACTTTATGCATTTAATTTTTATGGAGGGCCACCGACCCGGTCCTCTGTTTTAAACAATTTTTGGGAGTGCCACATACAGGCACTCAATCTATTCAATTTTTCTGGAGGGCCACCTACCTGCTCCTCTGGTTTGAAAACTTTTTTGGACTGCCACATACAGGCACTCAATCTATTCAATTTTTCTGGAGGGCCACCTACCTGCTCCTCTGGTTTGAAAACTTTTTTGGACTGCCACATACAGGCACTCAATCTATTCCATTTTTCTGGAGGGCCACCTACCTGCTCCTCTGGTTTGAAAACTTTTTTGGACTGCCACATACAGGCACTCAATCTATTCCATTTTTCTGGAGGGCCACCTACCTGCTCCTCTGGTTTGAAAACTTTTTTGGACTGCCACATACAGGCACTCAATCTATTCCATTTTTATGGAGGGCCACCTACCTGCTCCTCTGGTTTGAAAACTTTTTTGGACTGCCACATACAGGCACTCAATCTATTCCATTTTTATGGAGGGCCACCTACCTGCTCCTCTGGTTTGAAAACTTTTTTGGACTACCACATACAGGCACTCAATCTATTCCATTTTTCTGGAGAGCCACCTACCTGCTCCTCTGGTTTGAAAACTTTTTTGGACTGCCACATACAGGCACTCAATCTATTCCTTTTTTATGGAGGGCCACCTACCTGCTCCTCTGGTTTGAAAACTTTTTTGGACTGCCACATACAGGCACTCAATCTATTCCATTTTTCTGGAGGGCCACCTACCTGCTCCTCTGGTTTGAAAACTTTTTTGGACTGCCACATACAGGCACTCAATCTATTCCATTTTTCTGGAGGGCCACCTACCTGCTCCTCTGGTTTGAAAACTTTTTTGGACTGCCACATACAGGCACTATCCAAATTGAATTGTCTCCATAGCAGCCTCCACACGTCTCCATTGCTACCTCCAAAAGTCGTCCATATAGCTGCCTCCATACATCGTCCCTTTATCAAACGAGGTGTGTCAGGCCGAAATTTGGGTTGTTTTCATGGATTCCACATCAAAGTTGTTAACTTTGTCGCCACCCTGCTGTGTTATCCACAAAATACACTGGCAAACTTTTACCATTTACGGATATTATTTCAGCGCTTCTTGCGCATCTGTTTACATTCCCCTCACCCGCCATATCCTAAACTTATAAGAACGCTACTACACTTGATCTTATACAAAAGGTTCTTAGAAGTGCTGTTTGGGGAGTAGCCTAGAGACAGGGGCTTGGATTGGCGAAAGCTCGCCTGGCAGCGGAGCGCCAGCTCCATGCCAAGAACCAACTAACATAGTTTTAACTGCAGCACCTTTAATCTACTACTAGTTCACTGCCTCCATACATGGCCGCCTTATCAAACGTGCTGTGTCAGGCAGAATTTTGGGTTGTTTTCATGGCTTCCACAACAAACTTGTTAACTTTGTCGCCACCCTGCTGTGTAATCCTCAAAATATACTGGCAAACTTTTACCATTTACGGATATTATTTCAGCGCTTCTTGCGCATCTGTTTACATTCCCCTCACCCGCCATATTCCAAACTTATAAGAACGCTACTACACTTAACTTGGTGCAGGCTGGGACCGAGTCTGACCCTGGGGCTGGTCATATACTGCCGACGCAGAGGATTGCGGGGCCTACCTCGGTCCAGGTGTTTCAGGCCTACTATGCCTCCTCCTCCTCCCACCCCTCCTCCACCTCCTCCTCCTCCGAATTACCATCCGTGGGCATGGCGCCATCAGTCGGTAGCTCTAGGCACAGCAGCAGTGCCGTCGCTAAGCGACAGCAGGCGGTGCTCAAACTGCTGAGCCTAGGTGATAAAAGGCACACCGCCCAAGAGCTATTACAGGGCATTCCACATCAAACTTGTTAACTTTGTCGCCACCGTGCTGTGTAAGCCACAAAATATACTGGAAAACTTTTTTCATTTACGGATATTATTTCAGCGCTTCTTGCGCAGATGTTTACATTCCCCTCACCCGCCATATCCCAAACTTATAAGAACTCTACTACACTTGATCTTATACAAAAGGTTCTTAGAAGTGCTGTTTGGGGAGTAGCCTAGAGACAGGGGCTTGGATTGGCGAAAGCTCGCCTGGCAGCGGAGCGCCAGCTCCATGCCAAGATCCAACTAACATAGTTTTAACTGCAGCACCTTTAATCTACTACTAGTTCACTGCCTCCATACATGGTCCCCTTTCAAACGAGCTGTGTCAGGCAGAATTTTGGATTGTTTTCATGGCTTCCATGTTAACTTTGTCGCCACCCTGCTGTGTAATCCACAAAATATACTGGCAAACTTTTATCACGTACCGATATTATTTGAGCGCTTCTTGCTCACCTCCTTTGGTTCCTCTCTGCCACCCATTGGTTTGAAGCCTGAGTCCATTTAGGGTATGTCGCCATGCCACTCTCTAGCCTGCTGCTGCTGCCGCTGCCTCTGCATGCCGTCCCCTATAGTGTCAGGGTCAATTATTGGATGTTTTAGATGCTATCTAGCTTCATTCTGTCACTCTGTCATGGCCATGCTGTTGCCCATAATTTTGGCATAATGGGGCGATTAAGCAGCCTCAGCGGCATCCATGCATGCTGCCCCTGCTGTTTCCTGTCCATTTCCGTGGTGTTTCCATCCTTTTCTGAGGTTCCCAGGTGTTTGGCCAAGCTTCCCTGTGCAGAGCCTTGGTCCCCTTGAAAAATGCTCGAGTCTCCCATTGACTTCAATGGGGCTCGTTACTCGAAACGAGCACTCGAGCATCGGGAAAAGTTCGTCTCGAATAACGAGTACCCGAGCATTTTAGTGCTCGCTCATCTCTAGTGTTGACCTATATATACAATTCACCCATTTACTGATCTATACATTACCACATTCTTCACTGCCATTACAGATTCTAAAAATGAAAATGTATAAAAATATGGCATAGGTGTAGAAAAAAATAGTTATAGGAGTGCAGAAAATTTTCGACCCTTCTGATCCATTGCCAGGCTACAAGTTTTTGTGACTGCCTTGTTATAAGTGACTTGTAATAAGTAGGAAAGTTCTTTTTAACTGTTAAAGTTTTGAGGTTTGAGGTTTTAGGCAGAGATGAGCCTCATGCACATGACCCTGTACCGTTGCTATAAGCCAACCCCATAGTCTGCTATTAGGCACGTTAACTGTACAGTGGATGCACGGTGGCTCACCGCAGTGACCCGCTGCAGTGCAAGTGATAATGCAGGTCCTATTCCTGCCCATGTTGCAGTGTGGGCAGTCTCCTTCACTTGACATGATCTTTCACTTGACATGGTTTTAAATATACTACATAGATGTCTACATATATGTGTCTTTATAAGTTGAAGTCAAGAGTAAGTATAAGTTAAGAATACAAATGCATACTTTAAGCTGTTTTAATATAACTGCTAACAAAGTTATAAAACTGGAACTACAGCTTATCTAGTAGATGAGGAGGGGAGCTGGATGCATATTAATTGGATCCCATATGGTTGCAGTAAAAAACAGGAACAATAATGGGCAGTATTTGTAAGCATATTAATTATATTGCACAGTACAGGCATTAGAGTGGAATTAAAATAAGTAATACAATGTTCTAGACATAAATTATTCAAAATTCAAAAAGTACAACAGGGCTTTGTTATAGGCTGAAACTATTAAAGGGAACCTGTCACGACATTTACACATATACAGCCAGTGACAGGTTCCTATAGAGCTCTATTAACTGACTGACTCCATTCTTTTAGCCAAAGATTGTTTACATTACATCCACATAAATCAACTTTTATCTTATATAACCTTGTATCAGAGCGTGTCCTGCTCGGCTGGCCCCTACCATGTAATCCTCCCCATGCCTTATGTCTCCTTACTGGTCACAGTAAGTCACTGGTCACTGGAGTATAAAAGTATAATAATATTAATAAGGACAGCATTTGCATGAGTCTATGTTTATCCAATGATCTTTTGGTTTTCACAGAAATTCCATAGACATGATACAGTAATTGAGGAACCCAATTCCATCTGCTGTACACCAAGATCTGAGCCATGCATTTAACTCCCCGAGTTCCTTCTGTCTTCTCTGTATAGCGAATGTCAACCAGTATTCCAGAGAATAATACCTTGCAGGTCCTTCCATTAACTCCTTAAGGAATCTCAAACTTTTTTTGTGTGAGGGCAAATTTTACTTCTTTGTAACGTTATTTATTATTCCATTCCATGTACTGGGAAGCTGGAAAAAAACTCCAAAAGTGGGGAAATTGGTGAAAAAACGCATTTGTGTCACTTTCTTGTGACCTCAGTTTTTACAACTTTCATTATGCGCTCCAAATTGTCAGGCTCCAGGGGTAGTGGGCCCACAAGACCACCACGGACGATGACGTAAGCCGACACAAGGGACCAGAGTTTAAGTGTCAGCCGGCTTTCACCAGAGCCCGGCACAAAGTGAAATGGACTTGCCACGCCATGGTACCACCAGGTCGTTCCACAGGTGCAACTTTGTCCGCAGTGGCAGCCAAGGCGAGGTACAGAAAAGGAAGGCAGGTTCATAGTCGGGGACAGACTGGAGGTCAGGACATGCAGCATTGAATCAGACTGAGGGACATAGCAACAGGTCAAGGCAGGCAGCAGAGGAGCGTAGTCAGGAACGGAATCAAGGTCACAATAGGAAATCACTATAAATGCAGAGGACATGGGAATAAGCTTTTTCTAAGGCTGTGAGGCACAAAGATCCGACAAGGAAGACAAGAAGGGGCTGAGAATTTATTGGCAGCCGGCCAGACCACTTATCAGCGCACTGGCCCTTTAAATAACCGGAAGTTGGAGCGTGGGCCCTAGGAGATAAGGACGTGCGTACCAGCCTGCCAGAGCCAGCGCTGGATCGGGGAGACCCATGACTGGGGACTATGGGCACACAGAGGAGAATGGGTGCAACGTCAACCCAAGTCGTGGGTCGCAGGAGCAACCGTGACATTACCCCCCACCTTCGGCCTACCCCTCTTCTTGGACTGAATGAATTTGGACTTGGACTGAACAGCATTGTTTGAAGACCAAACCACGCTCCCTATGCATATAGAGATGAGGGAGTGCGATCTCAACAAAGATGTTGGCTGTGCCATCTTTTAAATGCCACCGGCATCTTTGCCGGCTTCAAACAACTGGTTAACACCCGTGAATGGTGTTAGCACCAACCCCAGCCCATGAGCCCTCTTCGTAGCTCGCTAACGGATATTTCCTACTTCTTTAAAAAATGTTCTTATAGCTCCTCCACCTAGCATCTATTCTGTCATTGGTTTCAACATGGACCATGACAACTGGGTCTTCCTCAGCCCCTCCCAATAAATTATGAACCCTTTCCAACACATGCCGAACCCTGGCAACAGGGAGACAGCAAACCATCCAGTTGACATTACCATCCCCCTTCTACTATCTGGGCTGCCCCCTGGCTTCTTGGGAGCGCAGGATCCGCTAGGGCTGCCATTTCTGAAGCTGACATCCATGCATCATTAGTCAATTTAGAAATTTTGCCTGGGTCTCCGGCAGCAGGAGGGCTTTCCTTTTCTTGAACTTCTTTCTACCCCACTATCTACAGTAACTCAACCCTACTCGGTCATCCTTGCTTACTTTTCCAACCTCCACTTCTATCCCGCTTATTGAGAAGCATTCTCCTCTCAAGATTGTCGATTGCTCGCAGAAATCTTCCTCCAGATCTCTAACCCAGGCTTCCAGGAGAAAAATATGGGCACATCGCAGGGGTATTCACCCTGGAACTCCTGCTCCAGCAATGTATACATACAGCAGAGTGTCCACTGGAGCATACTATCCATCTTGGTAGCCTTATCCTAGCTACAAAAACTGTGAAGACAATTAAATTATATAAAATTTAGATTGCTTACAGTTCTGTGAACTCCTTCTTTATGAACTCCGCTTGTTGGAACTCCACTTACATAACAAGAAAACACAAGCAAAATGAGCAAGCTCAAAAATGAGTTTCTATCCCCTGATTTATCACCTGTGCAAACTAATCCCTCCTCCTGATTAGCAGATCAGCTAAAGTTGTTGCACATTGCTAGGATCTATGCACACACTCCACAATCACCCAAACCAATCTTAGCAAACAAACTTCTTGTGTTGGAAATCTACTTTGATCACAAGCCATTTGAGTCACAAGCAAAATGCGTAAGCCACTCTTCATGAATGGCTTAAGGGAAAAGAGAGAACAGGGTGAGGTACTTCATGGAGTAGGGTTAGGAAATTTCCTGGGGGATACAGTGAATTTTATCTTTAAAATAGGTGGCCATGTAAAGTAACAGTTTCCCATTGTGCTGCACTCCCTTATAAGTACATCATACATACATATCTCATCCTTCCATCAAGAAAGCTATCAGACTATTTTTATGTTTGTATTCATTTATATTCTTCTCATACTCCTTTTAAATAATATCAAATGACTTTTAAGAAAGATATTAAAGAAAGATCTAATCTTTACTACACCAGACAGTACTGCTTCAAAAGAAGGCAATTTAAAATAAGAGCTACCCATCTAATGTGTTTTGTTGTAAAGTGCCTCCTTCACATGAGCTGACAAATCACCTTAAAGACTTATGTCTCTTTTCACTTCAACTTTACTTTATATGGAAGCTATTGCTTTGAAAAGAAATGTGATTTACGATGAGCATTTCTAAAGCAATAGCATTGATTATTATAATGCTGGTTTAGATGACTACGCTTGGAAAATGTGAAATCTAGTTTAGTAAAAACATTATATAGAGGCATTCTACTCGTATCTTCATTGTTTTAAATCTTCTAAAACATAGATACGATTATTTAGCAGTATTCTAAAACATGGTCACTACTTTTCCGGAAATTGTTATCTTTTATATACCTTCCTAGAGACTATATTTCAAGATTCCAACGATTTAATGTTTTTACTTAAAGGAAACCGGTCACCAAGAAGGTCATTTATACAAGAATAGCCTCGGGCATGTTGATCTAAGAAATGTTTTGTCATGTATCTGAATGATTCCAGTGCTTTTGAGTCCTGATGAGTCCTGGGGAAGGGCGAGTTCAAATGAGATTTTCATGTTAGCATTGAGCAGACTTAAGCTGTGCAGAGTGGCAGAAGAGAGGCCAAGGGAGCGGGATGGCAGTGAGTGAGGAGGGGAGGAGGCATTGTACCATATAAACTGCCCCTACCCCGGAAGCCACCCACACAACCATATTAATAGTTCAGGATAGTATTGTAATAATAGTTTAAACAAATGTTTGCTATTTAACCCCTTAACGCTCTGCGCCGTAGCTCTACGGCGCAGAGGTATAAGGGATGTATGAAGAGGGCTCACGGGCTGAGTCCTCTTCATACAGAGGTGGGGGTTTTTGCATTTTGCACAAAACCCCCACCGCTAATAACCGCGATCGGTGCTTGCACCGATCACGGCTATTAACCCTCTCAACGCCACCGGCAAAGTCGCCGGCGGCGTTTAAAAGACGGCGGTGTGCGGGCGCCGCCATCTTTTTTCTGATCGCCGCGCCCCCGAACATCATCGGGGGGCGGCGATCGGTTGCCATGGTAGCCTCGGGTCTTCTTTTGACACGAGGCTACATGGCTTATGCAGGTTCGTTACAATGAGCCAGTGGCTCATTGTAATGTATGACCTGCAAATATGCCATATATAAAAATTATATATATAGCAATACTGTAGTATTGCAGTATATGGTAGGAGCGATCTGACCATCTAGGGTTAATGTACCCTAGATGGTCTAAAAAATAGTGGAAAAAAAAAGAAAAAAAAAGTTTAAAAAATAAAAAAAATTTATAAAATATTAAAAGTTCAAATCACCCCCCTTTCCCTAGAACGGATATAAAACATAATAAACAGTAAAAATCACAGACACATTAGGTATCGCCGCGTCCCAAAATGCCCGATCTATCAAAATATAAAAACGGTTACGGGCGGCGGTGACCTCCGAGGCGGGAAATGGCGCCCAAATGTCCGAAATGCGACTTTTACACCTTTTTACATAACATAAAAAATGAAATAAAAAATGATCAAAATGTCGCACAGACCTCAAAATGGTAGCAATGCAAACGTCGGCTCATTTCACAAAAAATGACCCCTCACACATCTCCGTGTGCCAAAGTATGAAAAAAATTTTTTTTCTTTTTTGTACACATTCATTTAATTTTTGAAAATGTATTAAAACACAATAAAACCTATATAAATTTGGTATTACCGCGATCGCACCGAGCCAAAGAATAAAGTAGGCATGTTATTTGGAGCAAAGAGTGAAAGTCGTAAAAACTGAGCCCACAAGAACGTGACACACGTGCGTTTTTTTTTCAGTTTTTCCACATTTGGAATTTTTTTTCTGCTTCTCAGTACACGGCATGTTAAAATAAATAACATCACGGGAAAGTAAAATTTGTTACGCACAAAATAAGCCCTCACACAGGTCTGTACACGTAAAAATGAAAAAGTTATGGATTTTTTAAGTTGGAGAGCGAGAAATGAGCCGAAAAACCCTGCGTCCTTAAGGGGTTAAAAGAAACTAGAGAACAAATCCCTCATGAACAAACATTCCAACTAAACCAGGGGTGGACACAATAGAAGATCTTGATTATTGTGATCTTGTAGTACAGGAGTCTCCTGCATACCGTATTTTTCGTACTATAAGGCACACAAAAAAGCCTTTGATTTTCTCCGAAATCAAAGGTGCGCCTTATAGTCCAGAGCGCCTTATATATGAACCGTACTTACAGACATCCACTGCCTTGAATTGTGCACAGGTCTGCCTCCTGCTCGTCATTCACCCTTATAATCAGGTGCGCCTTATAATCCAGTGTGCCTTATATATGAACCTAAACGTTTTAGGCATTTATTGATGGTGCGCTCTATAATCCGGTGTGCCTTATAGTACGAAAAATACTGTAAATTAATAATGCTTTATTGATGGCCTAATGAATGCTGCTTCCTGTTCCTTCACATGTATTACATTACCAATGGCCACTTGGAAATGTCACTCATGTTGGTTAAGATACAGCACTTGCTATTCTGCATCAGCCAACTTATTCTCCCTCTGAATACTGCTATGCTCATTTTCTCATAAACTATTATGTTGGTCAAAAATTAAAGAATCATTGGACCTTGCCTAACCATATCTAATGTGGTACTTATTTTTAGGATATATTATTTAGCCAAATATTCTTTCCTCTGGTTGGGTACAAACACCCAACCAACTTCAGTGAGAGTTATGGCTCTTAGGCCACTAAATAGAGTCAAACGATTCTGGGTCTTTATTCTGATTGGGGAAGTGTTTCAAATAAATATTTTAACAAATTTAACTTAATTTCTGAAAACATGTTGCAAAGTCCACCCTAGTATCAACTGTCTGTTGATAATAAAATCCTATATTTAACCACTTCAGGACACCTCAAGGACACAGCCCTATTTTTTAAATGTGCCCTGTGCCATTATAAGTGGTTATAACTTTGGAACACTTTAACAGAGAATTCTGAGACAGCTTTCTCTTGCCACATTGTGGTTTAAATTATTTCAAAAATTTGGAAATAATCTCCATTTTTAAAGTTCTAAATTCTTTACTTTTCACCCAAATGTATTCATAATTATTAATTCTGTTTTATGTTGACATAGTTTTTAAGCATCCACTCATGTTTTAGGATCTTATGGGGCTTAAAATGGGTGTGACTTTTCACATTTTTTGGAGAGATCGACTAAATCTAACTTTAGAGGGGCCTGTTCAACTTTCAACTAACAGTGAGAAGCCTAAATAATTGTAAAACCCCATAAATTGCCCCCACTATGGAAATTATTATTGCCCATCCCCATTCCACCTCCACAACTGGCCAATCCGATGATGATGTAGAGTCAATAGGTGGCATCCTTGCTTCCATATCTTCTTATCACACAAACTTACAGGACAAGTAATTTGAGTCTTTGTGTCCCCCCAGATCTGGGAGAATTCCCAGGAGGTAATGACATGCAGCTGTTCTTAGTGTCTTCTTGGCCTTAGACCCTCCAGGTGTAATAGTAGAGTTCATTATCATCACATGCAGGCTGTTTATAAAAACTTTATTAGGAGTATTGTAGACATTTATGGCCTAACTCTCTTTCTGTCCACAAAGACCCTGACACTGTCTCAAGCCACATCATGTTGCACTTCCAACAGGTTATTAATAAATCTTTTCAGAATAATTTCTGAATTTTTCAGAATAATCTTTTTCTGAATGGTTTTTTAACAGCCTTCACCATGTGGGCCCAATAATGGTTAGTTTAATTATGCAGATTATTACGGACGCGACAATATCAAATATGTGGGTTTTATTTAGTTTATTTGTGTTTTTTTTATACTTCATTAAATGTTTCAGGAAATGTGTAATTGAAGTGGGGCTTATACTTAATTTATATACTTTATTATTATTTTTTCATTTCTATGCAGCAGTCACTTCATTCACATCAGACATTCATTGCAAAAGATAAAAATTGCTTGGCATCATGTTGCAGGAAAAACAAAAAGAAATGCGGTCAGTGATTTTGGTAGAATGTACTCAACTGGTAACCAGGAAATTGAGAAATATGTAGTGATTGAAATTACTACTGCTGCAACCCCCCTGAACCGGGCCTGAGGTGGCAGTTATAAATTTCGTAAGTAGGAAAAAGAGTACACTGCTCAATTAAGTTACATCCAAATAAAAAAAAAGCTTCTGACTGTTTATCAGTCACACAGATAGGATTACAACAGAAGACAACACTTCATAGATAACGTCATCATTGCTTCCATTACTAACAATATCGCATTTTATCCATACCTCCTTCTTTTCCCAGAGCATGCCTGCAAAACTCTCCATAGACCCTAATAACTCAATTTCAGATTCTTGTTGCCTAGGTCTATGAGGCTGCTGTGCAAGCTCACAGCCCCAATAATCATGGTCAGATACTTGCCCACATTTACTAAAACCAGAGCAAACTATGTACAGTCTGCCTTCTTGCACCACTTTTTTTTTGTGTGCAATTTTAACATAGGGCATGCAGCACAATTCTGCTGAAGTTTGCATGATAAATGCAGCGCAGGGACCGACTAAGCACCCGAACACCCCTTTCAGTGCAGCAATTTGTGTTGCTTGAAGAATAGTGCAGTGTGCGCCACAAAGTGTTGCGTGTGCCACAATTGTGTCAATTGTGTTGCAGACAATTCTGAAATACATCTTCAAGCAGTTCGCAATGAAAATTATGGGGGTCATTTACTTAGGGCCCGAATTGCGTTTTCCAGTCGGGTTACCTGAATATTACCGTTTTGCTTCGATTTTGGCCCGGGTTTTTGGCGCACGCGAATGGATTGTGGCGCATCGGTGCCAGCATGGACGCAACGGAAATCGGGGAGAGTGGCCGTTAGAAAACCCGACGGATTCTGAAAAAACGGCTATTTTTTAAAAAAAATGTGTCGCTTGACACGCACTTACCTACACCCAGGGTAGGACGGTGAACTTCACTGAACTCCGACGGACTTCAGTGCAGCAGCGACACCTGGTGGACATCGGGGGAACTACCTTAGTGAATCGCCGGAAGACCCGAATCCTCCACAGAGGACGCGCCGTTGGATCGCGACAGGACCGGGTAAGTAAATCTGCCCCAATGAGCAAAGTCCGACAGAAAACTGGTGCAAGGACCTTGGTATTTGTGGGCCATTATGTTTTGTATATTTATACAGGCTCGGTCTGGCCCGCCGGGGGGCCGGGAAAACTCCCGGTGGGCCTCGATACATGGCACTATGGCAGGGGCCTCCGATGGATCCACCGGAGGCCCCTGCCAGTGGCTGTAATAGCACTCGATGCGGCCGGGACAGCCGCTCGAGTACTATAACTGCAGCCCGGGGTCCGGGCCCTCACCCCTCTCTCACCTCTATCTGCATCACTTCCGGACACAGATAGAAGTGGGTGCTGCAGTGGAGAGCGGAGCCATAAGCTCCGCTCTTCACTGCAAATAGCAGGAGACACGGTGACGTTATTACACCGCGTCTCCTGCTTCTACCAGCTGAGTACAGTCCTGGGAGCCGGAGACGCGGTGTGATGACGTCACCGCGACTCGATCCCGCGCAGCCAGAAGAGGAGAGAGAAGATAAAAGAAGACAGGTGAGCATGAAAGTTTTTTTTTTAATTGACAGGACATTAATTTAATTTTTAGGGGGGCTGGCAGGCTGTATTCTACTGGGGGGCTGGCAGGCTGTATTCTACTGGGGGGCTGGCAGGCTGTATACTACTGGGGGGCTGGCAGGCTGTATTCTCCTGGGGGGCTGGCAGGCTGTATTCTCCTGGGGGGCTGGCAGGCTGTATTCTACTGGGGGGCTGGCAGGCTGTATACTACTGGGGGCTGGCAGGCTGTATACTTCAGGGGGGCTGGCAGGCTGTATACTACTGGGGGGCTGGCAGGCTGTATACTACTGGGGGCTGGCAGGCTGTATTCTACTGGGGGGCTGGCAGGCTGTATTCTACTGGGGGGCTGGCAGGCTGTATTCTACTGGGGGGCTGGCAGGCTGTATTCTACTGAGGGGCTGGCAGGCTGTATACTACTGGGGGGCTGACAGGCTGTATACTTCAGGGGGCTGGCTGGCTGTATTCTACTGGGGAGCTGGCAGGCTGTATACTACTGGGGGTGCTGGCAGGCTATATACCTCAGGGGGGCTGGCAGGCTGTATACTTTAGGGGGGCTGGCAGGCTGTATACTTTAGGGGGGCTGGCAGGCTGTATTCTACTGGGGGACTGGCAGGCTGTATTCTACTGGGGGGCTGGCAGGCTGTATACTACTGGGGGGCTGGCAGGCTGTATTCTACTGGGGGACTGGCAGGCTGTATTCTACTGGGGGACTGGCAGGCTGTATACTACTGGGGGGCTGGCAGGCTGTATTCTACTGGGGGGCTGGCAGGCTGTATTCTACTGGGGGGCTGGCAGGCTGTATTCTACTGGGGGGCTGGCAGGCTGTATACTTCAGGGGGGCTGGCAGGCTGTATTCTACTGAGGGGCTGGCAGGCTGTATACTACTGGGGGGCTGACAGGCTGTATACTTCAGGGGGCTGGCAGGCTGTATACTTCAGGGGGCTGGCAGGCTGTATTCTACTGGGGAGCTGGCAGGCTGTATACTACTGGGGGTGCTGGCAGGCTATATACCTCAGGGGGGCTGGCAGGCTGTATACTACAGGGGGGCTGGCAGGCTGTATACTTTAGGGGGGCTGGCAGGCTGTATACTTTAGGGGGGCTGGCAGGCTGTATTCTACTGGGGGACTGGCAGGCTGTATTCTACTGGGGGGCTGGCAGGCTGTATACTTCAGGGGGGCTGGCAGGCTGTATTCTACTGTGGGGCTGGCAGGCTGTATACTACTGGGGGGCTGGCAGGCTGTATTCTACTGGGGGGCTGGCAGGCCGTATACTACTGGGGGGCTGACAGGCTGTATACTTCAGGGGGGCTGGCAGGCTGTATACTTCAGGGGGGCTGGCAGGCTGTATACTACATGGGGCCTGGCAGGCTGTATACTACATGGGGGCTGGCAGGCTGTATACTTCAGGGGGACTGGCAGGCTGTATACTACATGGGGGCTGGCAGGCTGTATACTACATGGGGGCTGGCATGCTATACACTACAGGGGCTGACTGGCTATACACTGGGGAGGCTGTGACCAATGCATTTTCCACCCTCGGCTTATACTCAAGTCAATAGGTTTTTCCAATTTTTTTTGTGTTAAAATTAGGGGTCTCAGCTTATACTCGAGTATATACAGTGATAATAGAATAATAAATAATGTGCAGATACTATGTGTAAATGAAAAAATAGGAGGCAAGTTGTAGAAATGTATAATTGAAGGGATGCTATATGCTTACTTATAATTTGGAGGGGATTATATGTATACTAATAATTAGAACACGGTATAAAAACGTATCAGTACATTTTGTATAAAATAATAAGTAGATTGTTATATAACACATTTTTGGTAGGGGAAATGTATAAAAATAATTAGAAGGGACATTAAATAGATAAATTCATTAAAATAATTCACAGGGGAACCATATATTATGTAATTAATGGGGGGGGGGGGAACCACACATACTTTTTGATAGTACAGTATTATTTATTCACAGACTGTAGTATGGTAATATATTTGGGGGTAACAATGTAATTTTTGATATGCTGGGGGCACAGAGGGGTTTCTTATGTAGCTTCTTTAGAAGTACAATGTGGGACATTATACTGTATGTAACTTTGGTATTTTTAGGGGCGCAGTGATGGGGATCTGCTTCCCAGAGCTGAGCACATCTGCCAGAAAATTCTGCAACCAGATTTTACGACGATTCTGGATGTGAAGGAGAAGACAAGTCACCTGTCAGGTACAAGATGCTTGGTACACTTCTGCCTGTGTCAAATCAGTATTGTAGTCACTGACTAACCTTCTAGTGTGAGACAGCTCTCAGCTTATGTACTGTTATATCTATAGGGTCAGAGAGACAGGGGTGACTTGTCTGTGTGGTGCGGGGACGCCAGAGTGGGGTTATTGTCATCAGTTCTTGTAAAGGTTTTCAGCATTTCCTTATTGGAAGGTTGGTGGAGTGCGAACACTTACATCCCTAACCACAGCCCTGGACACCAGCAGAAAGCCCGGGACACCAGGGGTAACTCTTATACTATACCTAACATTAATGCCCTGAGGTAACGTCACCACTGCAGCCCCTGTACACAAAACAAGAGCCGAGCTCTAGCAAAGAGGTAGGGAGAAAGGGATTAGCTTATCCTTTATTTCACTGCCCCCACTAGTGCTTAGAAATTCCCTTATCCCAGAATATTTCTATGTAGTAGTAGGTGGGCCCCCAAAATCAATTTTACTGGTGGGCCCCAGGCACCCCAGTCCGACCCTGTATTTATATATCTGGTTTTAACCCCTTAACGACTTGGCCTTTTATAGTTTTTTCACTTCCATTTTTCCCTCCCCACCTTCAAAAATCTATAACTTTTTTATTTTTCTACATAAAGAGCTCTGTTATGGCTTATTTTCTGCGTAACAAATTTCACTTCATAGTGGCAGTATTTAATATTCCATGGCGTGTACTGGGAAGCGGGAAAAAAACTCCAAATGCAGTGAAAATGGTGAAAAAACACATTTGCGACGTTTTCTTGTGGGCTTGGATTTTACAGCTTTCACTGTGTGCCCCAAATGACATGTCTACTTTATTCTTTGGTTTTCTATGATTACGTGGATACCAAATTTGTATAGGTTTTATAATGTTTTCATACATTTAAAAAAATTAAAACCTCCTGTACAAAATTTTTTTTTTTGATTTTGCCATCTTCTGGCGGCAATAACTTTTTCATACTTTGGTGTACAGAGCTGTGAGTGGTGTCATTTTTTGCGACTTTTGATGGCGTTTTCATTGCTATCATTTTTAGGACTGAGCGACCTTTGATCACTTTTTATTAATTTTTTTATATTTTCCAAAATGGCAAAAAAATTTCATTTTTTACTTTAAACGCTATTTTCCATTACGGGGTTAAACGCAGTGAAAAACTGTTATTATATTTTGATAGATCGGACATTTTCGGATGTGGCGATACCTAATTTGTTTATGATTTTTACTGTTTATTAATATTAATATCAGTTCTAGGGAAAGGGAGGTGATTTGAATTTTTAGGGTTTTTTATTATAATTTTTTTTTTAAACTTTTTTTTACTTTTCCTTTTACTATTTTTCAGACTCCCTGGGGTATTTTAACCCTAGGTTGCCTGATCGATCCTACCATATACTGCCATACTGCAATATGGCAGTATATGGGGATTTTACTCCTCATTCATTACAATGTGCTGATAGCACATTGTAATGAATGGGTTAAAACGAGACAGCTTCGGGCCTTCGTGAGACCCGAAGCTGTCATGGCAACGGATCACCGCTCCCCGTGACATCATCGGGGAGCGAAGATCCGCGGCCCATGCGGCGCCATCTTTTTGAAGCCTCCGGCAGCATTGCCGGCGGCGATCGCCGTGAAAGCACCCACGATCTGTGCTAGCACCGATTGCGGGTGTTACCGGTAAGCCTTTGCTGCAATATGCAGCAAAGACTTACCGGCTATGGAGAGGGCTCGGCCCGCGAGCCCTCTCCATGCACCGGTGCGCGCCGTACTAGTACGGCGCGCGTCGGGAAGGGGTTAAATAGTCAGAGATTAAATTGGCTTGGTTACACAATCCTTTTAACTCAATGATTATATTATCCACATTCACCACAAATGGTATTTTATAAAGAGTATATATACTATAGAGTAGAGTATATATATATAGAGAGAGTATATATATATATACTATATATATATATATACTATATATATATATATATATATATATATATATATATATATATATGAGTCTTAAGGTGAACTCCTTGAGGGTCTAAAGCAATCAACAACAAAAATAACACGTACCCAGCAAATCTATTGGAATCAGCGAGAAGCAAGTCTGGATGTAGTGATATGCTGCATCCATTGTGTTTCAGATCAAAGCTTTTGACAGGCTCTTGTGATTTCATGCCCCTAATAGGCCATGCTATACTATAAAGAATTCTACATTCCAACAATATGCACAAGTCTGCAAGAGAACATGGCAGATTGACATGGCAGATTATGGTTAGGTTTCCCAGTGCAATTGCCCTACATTTCTCACTAACACTTGTAACAGGATATTTTACTCAATTATACAAAACAACTTCTATGTAAACATAATTTGTAATATGCTTTCTGACCTACTGGCAAATGTATATATATATATATATATATATATGTCACAGTTTTATTACCTCTGTGTGAGAGGGGCTCATAGCTCCATTCAGGGCAGGTGTCTGCTGTATTGACCTTCTGTTAACTTGTAGGTACCACAGTGAAACAACAGTGCATATGCGCCTCCAAATTGACACATGACATTAGCAAGTTTTGAGCATCATTTGTCATGAAAGTTGGAAAAGCTCATACACTCCAGTGGATAGCATAAGTAATCTCCTGTTACAGCCTTCTACAGGCAGGGTCTAATAGGCAATTACTAGATTCACAATGTAGTGCAATACTGTAGTATGAGCAATCACATGACTTAAAGGGGATGGAAATATAGTTAAAATACATTTTTAAAAGTTTTTAAAAAATGTTAAATTATTTTTACAGCCTCGTCACGGTCAGGGCAGTTTTGAAGTCATTTAACCAACAGGGCGACCTTAAAAATGTGTGCCCTCCACTCTGCCAAGTAATAAAACTGAAACTTCAACTCAGCTGCTGAACCTCATAATACACACCTCAACACTGCAGAACCTCATAATACACACCTCAGATGCTGGGGAACCTCATAATACACATCACTGCTGCTGCAGAACACCACAATACACTCCTCAGCTGCTGCAGAACCTCACAATGCACACCTCAGCTGCTGTAAAACCTCATAATACACACCTCAGATGCTGCGGAACCTCATAATACACATCACTGCTGCTGCAGAAGACCATAATACACACCTCAGCTGCTGTGGAACCTCTTAATACACACCTCAGCTTTTTCAGAACCTCATAATACACATCTCTGCTTCTGCGGAAGCTCATCATACACACCTGAACTACTGCGGAACCTCATAATACACACCTGAGCTGCTGCGGAACCTCATAATACACACCTGAGCTGCTGCGGAACTTCTTAATACACACCTGAGCTGCTGTGGAACCTCATAATACACACCTGAGCTGCTGAAGAACCTCATAATACACACCTGAGCTGCTGCAGAACCTCATAATACACACCTGAGCTGCTGTGGAACCTCGTAATGCACAACTTTGTAGTCTTCAGCCTCCTCCTCTTCATCCCGATTTCTGAACTGCCAGATTTCTGCAGCTCCGTGTGAAGAGGTAATGGGGGGAGGGGGGATTAACCTGTAATGTGCTGCATCAGACAGGCAGCTCTGTAGATCTTTTATTTTATATAAAAGTAAAAAACATAACAATACAAACCAAATATAATATACAATATATACAATATCTTACCTGCTGGTCCAGCCCCATTCATACCTAGCAAAAACAATAACTTACAATACACCAAAATGAATAAACACCAAATACCACAACCCCCACGCAACCGATTATCACATCCCAAACCAAATCAATAAACAATGACAAGCCAAACCCACAAATAAACAAAAATGACCATGAATATACATAAACCCACCCCACACCCTCTAATAACAAACCACCCCACACAGATCACATCCCACACCCGTTTTTTTTTTTTTTTTTTAAATATAATAAAAAACACATAATACACATAACTACACTAAATTAAATCCCTCGCCCGCACCCTCCCCTTCCCCCCAGACACTGGTCTAACGTCCAAAGTTTGCGCTAAGTAGTCCAGACCAGTGTCCAAGGTCAGTTCATAAGTCCACCACCATCACCCCCCTCCCAACCTAACACTATGTCCCAAACCCCACTATATACAATATATACACTGATTACAACATGACTTGAATAAAACAGAATACAAATAAAGTCTAAACAACATCAATCCAAACCACATAAAGCCCAGGTTCGGCACCCGCAAGCCCTACATCACTACATGCCCAGAACACAAAACAAAAATCTACAGTGCAGCATCAGCCCAACACCAGGAGCGGAGATGACAGACTAAGGGACACTAAAGGAGAAGCCCCTCCAAAGGAGAGAGGCCCTCCCCGTGCCCAGCCTCTCATACTCCAGAGAGCGCACCTTCACCAGGTCACCCAGAATGTTCCTAACTACCTGATCCACCGGGAGGATTTTACGCTGCGTCGACACTAAACACCGTGCGTTCCACGTGTGGTACCTGACCACTAGGCTAACTAGAAATAACGTGCATCGGTCGCGGCCACCCAAGCCTCTGAATGCTCCATAGGCCCACTCCGCATAGGAGCGACCGGCCAAACCGGGCCAATGGATGGAAGCGCCCACCCGGTTGTACACCTCTGTGTTAAAGGGGCACTGAAGCAGGAAGTGGTTCATGCTCTCCAGCAGGCCACCGCACTCCTCCCGGGGATAACCCCTTTCCTCAGAGCTCCTACACTTCAGATTGTCCCTCACACACAGCTTTCCATGGAAGCAGCGTCAAGTCACGTCCCAAAACTTGAAGGGGATCCTGATGGAATTCAATAAACTCAAACCCACCCTCAGATCCTGACTTGGGCAATCCCTGAGGGCCAGAGGCTTCTGGAAATGGGTCAACAGAACCCTCTTGTCAAGGATTTTCCTCGACATGGTCCTGATCTCCCACATTCCCAGACCCCACCGACGAATCACCTTCAGAACCGGGGTAGCGTAAGCCGGAAGATGCCCATGCGGTTTGCGGAGATCCTTCACTTGCCCTCCTGTCTCCCATTCCTGGAAGAAAGGCCGAAACCATCCCCTGCAGGAGTATACCCACGGAGGAGCCCTCTCTTTCCAGAGGTTTGCTACATTGATCTTAAGAAAGGTATTCACTAGGAATACCACAGGGTTGACCATACACAACCCTCCTTGTCTCCTCGTGTGGTAAGTAACCTCCCTCTTGATTAGGTTCAGCCTATTCCCCCATAACAGCTGGAAGAACAGACTGTAGACCCGAGTACAGAGGGGTTCTGGCAACATGCACACACTGCCCAGATAAATCAGCAATGGGAGCAGGTAAGTTTTGATCAGATTCACCCTTTCCCTGAGGGTCAAAGACCAACCCTTCCACTGGTTCACCTTCTGAGCGGCGATCTTAAGCCTGCCATCCCAGTTTTGCGTGGGGTAATCCCCTTGGCCAAATTCGATGCCGAGAACTTTGGCGGAGTCCTGGGGCCCTGGAAGAGTGTCCGGGAGATCAAAGTCTGGACCTCCCTCTCCCAGCCAGAGACTCTCACACTTATCCCGGTTGATCTTGGACCCAGAAGCCTCTGAGTAGCGGTCAACCTCTGACATCACCCATTGCGCCTCCCCTCCCGAGGACACGAAAACGGTGACATCATCGGCATACGCTACCACTCTAAGAGTGGCTTCCGGTGCTGCCCGATCCATCCCGACTCCCACCAACGGCCCACGATCAACCCTCCTAAGGAATGGGTCAATCGCGAACACGTACAGTAGTGGGCTCAGAGGACAACCCTGGCGAACACCAGACCCGATCTCAAAAGAGCGGCCAATCCAACCGTTCACAAGCGGGAAACTCTCTGCCCCTGCGTACAAAACTTTCAGCCAATTGACAAACCCACCTGCCAGGCCACACCTCAGAAGGACAGACCAGAGGTACTCGTGGTTAACCCGATCAAACGCTTTTGCCTAATCCAAGGACAGCAAGTACCCCTTCCAGTTACCAGCCCTGCCCTGCTCCACTGCCTCCCGGACACAAAGCACAGCACTAAATGTACTGCGCCCTGGAACAGAGCAGTGCTGGGTCCCAGAAAGGAGCCGGGGCGCAAACTGCAACAGCCGATGAAACAGCACCTTTGCCAAAACCTTTGTCCATATTGAGAAGCGCTATGGGACGCCAGTTCTCAACAAGAGATCGGTCCTTACCCTTTCACAGGATGATCAGGGCTGACCTCCTCATTGACTTCGGCAGAGCGCCCGAGGAAAGACACTCATTGAATACCTCAGTCAAGAGGGGAACCAAGGCGTCCTTAAAGGTCTTATAAAACTCAGATGTTAAGCCATCCGGACCTGGCGATTTCTTGAGGGCGAGCCCTTCAATTGCCAGGCTGATTTCCTCTTCCCTGATCACTTCGGTCAAAACATCAAGAGAGGGGTCTACTCCTGGCTCAGGGACAGCTTCAGCCAGGAAATCCGACATCACATCCTGATCTAGATCCTTCCTGCCCAAGAGGTGCGAGTAGAAGGATCTGACGACCTCCAGAATCCCTGATCTGGACCTTTTCAGGGATCCTGTACTCTCAACCAGTCCCGTGACAACTTTACCATTCACTGACATCTTGCAGTTTCTGTAAGGGTCGGGCAAGCGGTATTTCCCGTAATCCCTCTCAAAAACCAAAGATGCGTGTCTATCGTACTGACACCTCTTCAGCAAGGATTTCACTCTGGAGATGTCCTCACGACTACCTCCAGTCGAGACGGAAGAATCTCGCCACCCTTTTCTTGAGCATCTCCCACCACTCTGACTTACTGCTACAAAGGCCCAGCAATGGTACCTGGCTCTGAAGAAAGTCCTCAAAGGATTGTCTTATCTCCGCTTCTTCCAGGAGAGACGAATTGAGCTTCCAGTAGCCTCTTCCCATCCGGGGGGGTCTCTGTAACATTCAGAGAAAACAAAATTAGACAGTGATCGGAGAACTCCACCTCAACAACAGAAACTGGTGAAGAAATGGCTTCCTCCTTTAAATAAAACCTATCTATTCTAGACCTACAGCTACCCCTATAATAGGTGAACCCCGCGTGGCCTGGGGTGTGCCGGATGTGGACATCCACCAGGCGAGCTTCACTAGCTATGCTATTAAGAGCGACGCTATCATAAGTCAGCTTGTCTCTGGAACCTCCCCTATCCTGGGACCTCGTGACAGCATTGAAGTCCCCTCCAAAGACCACCTGCCGACTTGTAAAAAGGTAGGGCTTGATCCTCATAAAGAGACACTTCCTGTCCCACTTGGACTGGGGGCCATAGATGTTAATTAGACAAAGTTCTTGTCCCTTCATGAGGACATCCAGGATCAGGCACCTCCCCATTTCTAACTCAATAACTCGTCTGCATTCTACCGGTGCGGCCGCAAGAGCCGCTATACGGCTCGGCCGCAAGAGACCAATAGGAAGGCCCGTGTCTCCATTCCCTCTTAGCTTTAAACACGGCCGCCAAATCTGGCAGCCTGGTCTCCTGCAAAAATAAAATGTCGGCTTCAACACGGCCGAGAAAATCAAAGGCCGCAAATCTAGCCGCATCAGACTTAATGCTGGCGACATTAATGGACGCCAGCGTCAACGGAGTGGGTGCCGCCATCATGAGTGATTGAGTTAGACGGCTTTCTTTTTACCCATCTTACCACCACCCTTGGGAAATGAACACCCCCTTTTTAGACATATTGTGGTGTCCATCTCCCACACCTCTGATGCTTCAGGGGCACATCCAGGACCTGCCCCCTCATCCTCGTCTCCAGATTCTGGACCAGTCTCCCCTTCTGAGGACCCTGACTCCTCAGGGGGAGACTCGGCACCCCCTGCAGGCTCCGCCACCTCTGGCCCTTCACCCTCAGCCCCTCACCCTCGGCAGGAGAGGCTCCATCCAGGGCCAGGAAACGATTTGAAAGTTCGACCAGCGGGGGGTTGGTTGCACCTTCCTTGGGTACCTTAGTCAGGGAGGGAGAAGATCTTACACCTCCCTTCTTTTTACCCTTTTTCTTCTTTTTGGCGCCACGCATGCGCTTTTCCTCTAGCCACACCCTATTATCCTCGTCCATACTCTCATAATGGGAGGAGTCTGAGGACGTGGCACCCTCCTCTCTCTCGATCCTCCTGACCTCCTCATCCAGCACATCATCCCCTGGGGCCTCAGCGACAGGTGTGGTCTCCAGGACAGCGGCAGAGGTTGTCTCAGCAGTCCGAGACTCCCCCCCACTCTCTCTCCTGTTGACGCTTCTCTAGATGCCTTAGCTGGGCAGGCATCTTTTTCCAGTCTTTCTTCCATGGCCCCTCCACTCCTCCGCCTCTGCTAGTCCCCTCCCCAGCAGATTCAGCCTCATGGCTTTCATCCGCTGAGGTTGAGCCCGCATTAGCGAAGGAAAGAGGACAATGACTGTCCGGGTGACCGAGATCACCACACAGGTTACACCTAATCTGCCCTGTACAGGATGCAGCGAGATGGCCGACACCCCCGGTAGAAGATCAGGATCCGATCCCTCCCCAGGAAGACTGATGAAGGGATGTGGGCGACTGAGTTACCTGAACGCCTCAACTTCACCATGAAGGTCTAGGCCCCTGACCAGATACCATACTCTCTGGTAATCCTAGTACCTCTCCATAACGATTCATCCAGGTCATGATGTCAAAGCAAGATAGTGATTCATTACGGGTAAGAACGGTCACTTTCTTGAGTTCGCTCTGGCGGGACACTGCTTGCACAGCAAAGTCCCGCCATTCGGGCTCGTTGTATCTCAGCTCATAGTTGGACCAGAAGAGCTCAAGCCCCTCCGGCTGAACAAAGCTGACATCAAACTCAGATGTACCATAGGGATGGATCAAGGCAAAGATGTCAGCCCCCTTGAAGTCCATCTTCAGTAGCAGCTCAACTACCTGTGCCCGAGGGGGACACACATCACTGCCACGCCACCGAAGACGGACCACATTCCTACGGTTAGCACCCGGCCCGGTTGTCGGGAGCGACCATGATGTCTCCCTGCCTCTTTGCTCTCGGAAGGCAGACAGGCCGTGCCTCTCTATCCAAAACGACAAATCAACCTCCTGCCCCGCTACATTGATCGTCCTTTCTCCCTTCTGTAAGGCCTGCAGGAGAGCCCAGAGACGAGGATGATGGAACCCCACTTCCCCCAGCAGCGACACTGGCATAGCTCTTAATAGGGGCCGCCACTGGGGGAGCAACCGGACCAACCCCTGCACCCACCACATTAACACTACCCACCTCCATGCCACTCGCACCACCAGTCACTCCATCACTCACCCCCATAACTGGTAATGTTTTTGCACCACTCACACCAGCATTTGCTCCAGCTGGACCAGCAGCAACATTAGGGGGCATAAGGGAAATAGGGGACATAGGGGGCATAACCACCTCCGCATCTTCAGGCACAAGGGACGGGGGTCCCCCTTCAGGGTATTGCCCTGAGGGGACCCCAACTTTTGTCACACTTGTGCCCTCCGCATCATCAGTAGCAGATGTTAATTTAGCTTTCTTAAAATTGGGTAAAATTCGCCGCTGATCCTTCGCAGGTATAAGGCGCCGCTTTTCTTCACCTGCATCCGGACTTGGATCATCCCCAACACCAACACAAAATAAAATTTTACTGTCCTGTCTGGGAGGTCCGGAGCCCTCAGCCTCAGCGACCCCTCCACACTGCCGCCGCCCCCCACCTAAGTGATCAGTGGCAACAGCATGAAGAGGCGCCGAGGCACCGGAAGCTGCCACCGGTGCCGGGCTATCCCCCCTCCCACCGGGGGTCGAACCACAGCACTGGATTTTTATGGTATCGCCACAGCTGAGCTGCCTTGACTGTCCGGCCTTGTGGCCGATGCCTCCCCTGCTCCCCCACTGTTACCACAAACAGAGATGGAGACCATCGCCACATCAGATGTCACACCTGTAATCTCCCTGCACCTTTGCACTGGGTCCTCTACAGAACTCGGGGGGGTTTGGGTAGCAGGGCTTGCACAGTGAGCTGACCCTGCGCTTTGCCCGGGGAGGTGTACAGGGAGGGGGGTAAAGATGAATCTTACCTCTTCTTGCTGCTTTAACCTGGTCTTCTTACTCTTCCTCCGGCTGCTCTCCCCAGTGGCTTCCTCTGGGAGTTCGTCACCAAAAGAAAAGTTCTCCATGCGCACTGGGGACTCGAGCAGCTGGATCTCCGCCATGAGCGCCCCTCCCTGGCTGCCGGTGTCACTGTCCTCCCCCGAGCGAGGTGTTACTGCTGGCTGTCCTGCAGGGGGCCCACTGCACGAGGCCTGCTGATCTTCCTGCAGGCCTCCAGGTGGGAACTGCTGCTCGTCATCATCATCATCATCCTCCTCCACCTGGCTCGCAGGCTGCAACCCCTTCAGCCTTTTCTCTCTGTTGTCAGCCATTTCTGAGAATCTGTCATCATTTAAAAGTTTTTCTTTAAACGGTCCGCTATTATCACAAATAAAGGTCTGGAATCCAACTTTGCAATCTCTTCTTTTAGGCGATTAATCTCACCATTTATCTCCATCTTGCGCTTCTTTTGCGCTGTAACAGCCCTGGCGCGGGCACATCGCAGCTCCTCCCGGAGCCTCCTGATGGTCTTGGTTGCCTCTTCGTACTCACAGAGGTGGCTCTGGACCCGGGAGGCATAGGTGGACAAAGACTCCCGGGGCCCCTGCACCGCCCAGCCTCTCCCTGCATGGTCAGCCTTACCTCTGTGAGCACTCCGCTTCATGTCTCCAGCCCCGGAAAGACGCTCTCACCCGCACCATCATGGACATCCAGCTTCTTGCTACGCCGCTTCACACTAGACTCAGGGGGAGCAGGGCAGTATTACTACGACTCCTGGTGGAACGTCTCACCCCTGAGTCCTCCATAGCGCTGGCCGGTAGCTGGCTACCCCTGCCCCCCGCCAGCATGGCCCGGGAAGCAGGAGCCTGGGGCTTGCCGCTCTGGCTCATGCCTGGAAACCCACCCCCTCCCTGGGAAGGGAGAGAGCAGGCCCCAGGTGGAGATGGAACCTGCCTGGAGCTCAGAGCAGCAGCAGCACACAGCCTCTCACAGCAACAGACAGAGATAACGAGCTAACGAGCTCCAGAGATGCACTCACTATCTGCTGCTGGTGCTCTGTAGCCTCTACCTGTGCTATGCCTTGTCCGAGTGGGGGAGGAACAGTGCAGGACACAGCTCGTCATCACAGGAAGGAAAGATTGAACATGTGCACAGTGTGTGTGGTGCTGGAGCTGGCCCTGAGTATAGTATATACTTACCATCTTATGTTTGTATCATTTTATATCATGTTATTTTATTTTTCAGTCAAAAACTGATGATAACCAACTCCCCTCAAATAAAAGTAAAATCCTGTAAATCCTTTTTCACATCTGCATTAGAGGATATCTGTCACACATTTAGACAAAGTAGTGGCGCGGCACGCTCTGCTATTATTTCTGATAAAATGATGGATGCCAGGACAGGACACAAACAGTTGGGATTTGTCAATAGCTGGTGGTGCCCAACTGTGACAAGCTAATGCTTAGCTTGTATTCCTTTTCTTCAGTTCTTATGATAGACAGAAAAGGGAGTTAAAAACACAAAATATCTTAAAAAGGCATTTTTTTGCATAAAATGGGGGGGGGCTGAATAAATTAATAGACACTTTCTGTGTATCTTTCAATGCAACTATTATGTAGCTTCACTGCTGTCTTACAACTCAGATTTTCAGGACTCTTATACGCATTCTGCTTAAATTTAATGCATGATGAAGTGAAGTTTTATGTCTATTTCTAGTGCTTTTCTTAATATTAAATACAATTGTCTATATTTCATGTTCTTTTGAGAAGCCTTTGCAGAAGACACATACAAATAACTCCTTACAATTAGATACTGTAATATCTAAAGATATACTGTAGATACTTTTGATACACTACTGACACAAAAATGGAAAAAATGATCAGCTCCTCTCATGCTTTAAATAATATTGCATTATATGATACTAAATTCCATTCACTTTAGCTGGGACATACTGCTACTTTCAGGTATATTTATTTTAAGGGAACCTGTCACCACGGACCTCATTTTCACTAAAGACAGGTTGCAGAAGCTTATTACATCTGCAGTGCAAATCTGCCTTTCTGCTGTCTCTAAGCATTTGCATTACAATATAATTGTGTGTTATAACTTACCTTGCTCCCTGACAAAATCCTGGGGTAGTCACAGGGTCTGGGATTTGGTTTGGATGCATTTCAAAAAACAACATGTGCCCTGTCTGTGTTACTCACTCCTCAGATCTTAGCCCCCACCTTTGTACTCCTGTACAGCTCCACCTCCTGCTCCTTCTCAGAGGTCAAAGCCTGGTGAGATGACATCAGTGGGGGAGGGACAGAGCTGAACAGCAGCACAAAGATGGAGGCAGCCTGCAGCGCAGACAAGTCACATGTTGTTTTTTCAAATGCATCCAAACCAAAGCCCAGCCCCTGTGACTACCCCAGGATTTTGTCAGGGTGCAAGAGTAAGTTATAACACACAATTATATTGTAATGCGAATGCTTCCAGAAGGCAGAGAGACATTTTTACACTGCAGACAGGGCCAAATTAATGTTGGAGGGGGCCCCTGGGCGCAAAATATGGTGGAGGCCCCATTAAATGTAGTCCAGACAAGGAACAGCAATCGCTATATACCACTCCCCAGCAATAAACATATACAGCTCCCCTAGCATTCACTATATACAGCTCCCCCAGCAATCACTATATACAGCTCCCCCAGCAATCACTTGTCCGTGAGTCGCAGCGTGGTGACGTCACACACAGTGACGTCACACTCTGCAACGTCACCCAGAGGCAGGGCGCGGCCATCTTTATTTACTTTCGATCATCTATGGCGGAGCAGGGAACTTATTGTTCCCTCGCTCTGCCATAGACTAAAGGCAGACACATCGGCGGGATTCGGCCTGCGGCCCGGGGAGCTCGGAGCAAAATAAATTGTTGGCTATAATCGCTCCAATTTGGTGGGGGCCCCTTAAAAGGAAAAGTGGTGGGGGGCCCAGGGCTCGAGCCCCGGGAGCCCCCCCCCCCTAAGATCTGGCCCAAACAAAAAAGTTTGTTTTGTAAAAAAAAATCCAATATTATAAGGTATTTTCAGATTACTAAGGGTACATTCACATGGCCATGTGTTCACCCGACCAGATTCCAAGCAAGCATGGGACAGGGAGGAGGGGAAGCGCTCCGTAGACGTAGGCCTGACTCGTAGGCTGGTGCGTTGACGCGCTGTGATCAGGAGCCATAGAGGTCTATGGGGGCCGTAATCTGGTCGCAAATCAAACAACTAGATAACTGCCCCCAGAACAGCCATGTGAATAAGCCCAAACTGTCATATCTTGTAAGACATGTTTCATTTTTTGTACCATTACTAATTTATTTTATATTATTCACAGATAAAGTCAACAAGATTACCTGGGATATGTGCTTTGCCCTCTGGATGCAATGGTTACAGACAGGTCAGACTGTTACCATGACAACCATATCACATTTTGCTCTTTGTGCTCTTTTTTTTAAGACTTCTTACAGTAACTGACTAAATGTATTAACGTTATTCCTTTTAAAGGATTACAGAAATTTATTGGTGTAATAGAATAATATTTTCTTCAAAAGTAATTTATTTGGACAAACGCAAATCTGCATAAAATAGCCTTACATATAGCCTTTGTTTTACATAGACAAATTTATAATTTATAATTAACAACAAATTTTATGAACAAGAATAGGAAATAACCAAAGAACTATATCATAATAACTAAGTCCTAGTGTTTGGACATGTTAAACAGGCCTAACCAGCTCCTTAATTCCCAAAATAACACCAAGCCCTGATTTTACTTAATCCAATATAGTACCTATTGTATCCCAATAATGGAAAAACTGCAAAAATAACATCAAACAACCATGTTCTAATACATAAATCACTATTTCAATCCACATACATGATTATGATACAGATACATGATGCCCTTAACTATAATCTAAACCTACATTCCACAAAGCTCACCCATGTCACTGGCGATTGTACTCCAGTATCAAGGGTAGCGCTGTCCCCATGGACAAATTAATACAGATTTAAAAGGGATTGGCCATTTTACCTGATGTTTTTTGTAATGTGTTTGTTAGGCCCCTTTCACACTTGCGTTTTTCACGCGCGTTTTCTGCGCGTAATTTGGCGTGCAGAACTTGCATTGCACTCTGACCCATTACAATGGGTCTTTTCAGACTTGCATTTTTTTTAACGCGCGTTTAAATCTCGACATGCTCTACTTTTGCAAGTCATGCGCGTGAAAAACGCAGGATACAAGTCTATGGAGATGCATCAAAAACGCATTGCACTCTGAGACACTTGCAAGTGCAACGCAAGTGCAATGCGTTTTTCACGCATCAATTGCCATAGAAAAGATAGAGCTCAGTCCTGAGTCCATTTCACACGCATTTTCTGCACGTGAAAAACGCATTGAAATTGCATTGAAATTGCATTGAAAACGCTCGTGAAAAACTGAGACACTGAACAAACTCTGACTGAAAACTGATTGCACTCTGATGCAAAATGTGCGTTTTTCACTGACCAAACCCTGATCGCACCCTGATCAAACTCTGACATGATCTGCAACGCAAGTGTGGAAGGGGCCTAAGTGTGGAGTGCAGGATATTAGGTAATTTATAGAGATGAGCGAACATGCTCGTCCGAGCTTGATGCTCGGTCGAGCATTAGGGTACTCGAAACTGCTCGTTACTCGGACGAATACTTCGCCCGCTCGAGAAAATGGCAGCTCCCGCCGTTTTGCTTTTTGGCGGCCAGAAACAGAGCCAATCACAAGCCAGGAGACTCTGCACTCCACCCAGCATGACGTGGTACCCTTACACGTCGATAGCAGTGGTTGGCTGGCCAGATCAGGTGACCCTGGGATAGACTAGCCGCTGGCCGCGCTGCTCGGATCATTCTGTCTCTGGATGCCGCTAGGGAGAGAGCTGCTGCTGGTCAGGGAAAGCGTTAGGGTGTTCTATTAGCTTACTGTTAGGCAGGAGTGATTCTCAAAGAACCCAACAGCCCTTCTTAGGGCTACAATAACGTTCTACTTTTTTTATTTTAATTTGCATCTTTTACCATTTTGTGAGGAATTAGCAGGGGGACTTGCTACCGTTGTGTTTAGCTCTTAGTGGCACACATATCCATAGCAAAGACCGAAGTGGGAAAATTCAGTAGGGGTTGGATTTCTATTAGGCAATAACTCAGTGTCATCTCATCTGGCATAGTAGTGTGCTTCCTTTGATACTTGGCTAGAAAATAGCCATAGGAGAATACAAACAGCTTCTTGAAGCCTACAGTAGCGTTCTATATATTTGATTTCTGGTTGATCTGCTGGTGGCTGTAGTTTCTGCAGTGCATGTACTTGCCAATTCTGAGCAATTTGTAGTGAGACTTGCGACCGCTGTGTTCTGCGCTTAGTGGCGCACATATCCATAGCAAAGGCCGAAGTGGCAAAATTCAGTAGGGGTTGGATTTCTATTAGGCAATAACTCAGTGTCATCTCATCTGGCATAGTAGTGTGCTTCCTTTGATACTTGGCTAGAAAATAGCCATAGGAGAATACAAACAGCTTCTTGAAGCCTACAGTAGCGTTCTATATATTTGATTTCTGGTTGATCTGCTGGTGGCTGTAGTTTCTGCAGTGCATGTACTTGCCAATTCTGAGCAATTTGTAGTGAGACTTGCGACCGCTGTGTTCTGCGCTTAGTGGCGCACATATCCATAGCAAAGGCCGAAGTGGCAAAATTCAGTAGGGGTTGGATTTCTATTAGGCAATAACTCAGTGTCATCTCATCTGGCATAGTAGTGTGCTTCCTTTGATACTTGGCTAGAAAATAGCCATAGGAGAATACAAACAGCTTCTTGAAGCCTACAGTAGCGTTCTATATATTTGATTTCTGGTTGATCTGCTGGTGGCTGTAGTTTCTGCAGTGCATGTACTTGCCAATTCTGAGCAATTTGTAGTGAGACTTGCGACCGCTGTGTTCTGCGCTTAGTGGCGCACATATCCATAGCAAAGGCCGAAGTGGCAAAATTCAGTAGGGGTTGGATTTCTATTAGGCAATAACTCAGTGTCATCTCATCTGGCATAGTAGTGTGCTTCCTTTGATACTTGGCTAGAAAATAGCCATAGGAGAATACAAACAGCTTCTTGAAGCCTACAGTAGCGTTCTATATATTTGATTTCTGGTTGATCTGCTGGTGGCTGTAGTTTCTGCAGTGCATGTACTTGCCAATTCTGAGCAATTTGTAGTGAGACTTGCGACCGCTGTGTTCTGCGCTTAGTGGCGCACATATCCATAGCAAAGGCCGAAGTGGCAAAATTCAGTAGGGGTTGGATTTCTATTAGGCAATAACTCAGTGTCATCTCATCTGGCATAGTAGTGTGCTTCCTTTGATACTTGGCTAGAAAATAGCCATAGGAGAATACAAACAGCTTCTTGAAGCCTACAGTAGCGTTCTATATATTTGATTTCTGGTTGATCTGCTGGTGGCTGTAGTTTCTGCAGTGCATGTACTTGCCAAATCTGAGCAATTTGTAGTGAGACTTGCGACCGCTGTGTTCTGCGCTTAGTGGCGCACATATCCATAGCAAAGGCCGAAGTGGCAAAATTCAGTAGGGGTTGGATTTCTATTAGGCAATAACTCAGTGTCATCTCATCTGGCATAGTAGTGTGCTTCCTTTGATACTTGGCTAGAAAATAGCCATAGGAGAATACAAACAGCTTCTTGAAGCCTACAGTAGCGTTCTATATATTTGATTTCTGGTTGATCTGCTGGTGGCTGTAGTTTCTGCAGTGCATGTACTTGCCAATTCTGAGCAATTTGTAGTGAGACTTGCGACCGCTGTGTTCTGCGCTTAGTGGCGCACATATCCATAGCAAAGGCCGAAGTGGCAAAATTCAGTAGGGGTTGGATTTCTATTAGGCAATAACTCAGTGTCATCTCATCTGGCATAGTAGTGTGCTTCCTTTGATACTTGGCTAGAAAATAGCCATAGGAGAATACAAACAGCTTCTTGAAGCCTACAGTAGCGTTCTATATATTTGATTTCTGGTTGATCTGCTGGTGGCTGTAGTTTCTGCAGTGCATGTACTTGCCAATTCTGAGCAATTTGTAGTGAGACTTGCGACCGCTGTGTTCTGCGCTTAGTGGCGCACATATCCATAGCAAAGGCCGAAGTGGCAAAATTCAGTAGGGGTTGGATTTCTATTAGGCAATAACTCAGTGTCATCTCATCTGGCATAGTAGTGTGCTTCCTTTGATACTTGGCTAGAAAATAGCCATAGGAGAATACAAACAGCTTCTTGAAGCCTACAGTAGCGTTCTATATATTTGATTTCTGGTTGATCTGCTGGTGGCTGTAGTTTCTGCAGTGCATGTACTTGCCAATTCTGAGCAATTTGTAGTGAGACTTGCGACCGCTGTGTTCTGCGCTTAGTGGCGCACATATCCATAGCAAAGGCCGAAGTGGCAAAATTCAGTAGGGGTTGGATTTCTATTAGGCAATAACTCAGTGTCATCTCATCTGGCATAGTAGTGTGCTTCCTTTGATACTTGGCTAGAAAATAGCCATAGGAGAATACAAACAGCTTCTTGAAGCCTACAGTAGCGTTCTATATATTTGATTTCTGGTTGATCTGCTGGTGGCTGTAGTTTCTGCAGTGCATGTACTTGCCAATTCTGAGCAATTTGTAGTGAGACTTGCGACCGCTGTGTTCTGCGCTTAGTGGCGCACATATCCATAGCAAAGGCCGAAGTGGCAAAATTCAGTAGGGGTTGGATTTCTATTAGGCAATAACTCAGTGTCATCTCATCTGGCATAGTAGTGTGCTTCCTTTGATACTTGGCTAGAAAATAGCCATAGGAGAATACAAACAGCTTCTTGAAGCCTACAGTAGCGTTCTATATATTTGATTTCTGGTTGATCTGCTGGTGGCTGTAGTTTCTGCAGTGCATGTACTTGCCAATTCTGAGCAATTTGTAGTGAGACTTGCGACCGCTGTGTTCTGCGCTTAGTGGCGCACATATCCATAGCAAAGGCCGAAGTGGCAAAATTCAGTAGGGGTTGGATTTCTATTAGGCAATAACTCAGTGTCATCTCATCTGGCATAGTAGTGTGCTTCCTTTGATACTTGGCTAGAAAATAGCCATAGGAGAATACAAACAGCTTCTTGAAGCCTACAGTAGCGTTCTATATATTTGATTTCTGGTTGATCTGCTGGTGGCTGTAGTTTCTGCAGTGCATGTACTTGCCAATTCTGAGCAATTTGTAGTGAGACTTGCGACCGCTGTGTTCTGCGCTTAGTGGCGCACATATCCATAGCAAAGGCCGAAGTGGCAAAATTCAGTAGGGGTTGGATTTCTATTAGGCAATAACTCAGTGTCATCTCATCTGGCATAGTAGTGTGCTTCCTTTGATACTTGGCTAGAAAATAGCCATAGGAGAATACAAA
Source organism: Engystomops pustulosus (assembly GCF_040894005.1). Classification (NCBI taxonomy): domain Eukaryota; kingdom Metazoa; phylum Chordata; class Amphibia; order Anura; family Leptodactylidae; genus Engystomops; species Engystomops pustulosus. The sequence continues at coordinate 191,824,102 of NC_092412.1, read as the reverse complement.
CAGCTTCTTGAAGCCTACAGTAGCGTTCTATATATTTGATTTCTGGTTGATCTGCTGGTGGCTGTAGTTTCTGCAGTGCATGTACTTGCCAAATCTGAGCAATTTGTAGTGAGACTTGCGACCGCTGTGTTCTGCGCTTAGTGGCGCACATATCCATAGCAAAGGCCGAAGTGGCAAAATTCAGTAGGGGTTGGATTTCTATTAGGCAATAACTCAGTGTCATCTCATCTGGCATAGTAGTGTGCTTCCTTTGATACTTGGCTAGAAAATAGCCATAGGAGAATACAAACAGCTTCTTGAAGCCTACAGTAGCGTTCTATATATTTGATTTCTGGTTGATCTGCTGGTGGCTGTAGTTTCTGCAGTGCATGTACTTGCCAATTCTGAGCAATTTGTAGTGAGACTTGCGACCGCTGTGTTCTGCGCTTAGTGGCGCACATATCCATAGCAAAGGCCGAAGTGGCAAAATTCAGTAGGGGTTGGATTTCTATTAGGCAATAACTCAGTGTCATCTCATCTGGCATAGTAGTGTGCTTCCTTTGATACTTGGCTAGAAAATAGCCATAGGAGAATACAAACAGCTTCTTGAAGCCTACAGTAGCGTTCTATATATTTGATTTCTGGTTGATCTGCTGGTGGCTGTAGTTTCTGCAGTGCATGTACTTGCCAATTCTGAGCAATTTGTAGTGAGACTTGCGACCGCTGTGTTCTGCGCTTAGTGGCGCACATATCCATAGCAAAGGCCGAAGTGGCAAAATTCAGTAGGGGTTGGATTTCTATTAGGCAATAACTCAGTGTCATCTCATCTGGCATAGTAGTGTGCTTCCTTTGATACTTGGCTAGAAAATAGCCATAGGAGAATACAAACAGCTTCTTGAAGCCTACAGTAGCGTTCTATATATTTGATTTCTGGTTGATCTGCTGGTGGCTGTAGTTTCTGCAGTGCATGTACTTGCCAATTCTGAGCAATTTGTAGTGAGACTTGCGACCGCTGTGTTCTGCGCTTAGTGGCGCACATATCCATAGCAAAGGCCGAAGTGGCAAAATTCAGTAGGGGTTGGATTTCTATTAGGCAATAACTCAGTGTCATCTCATCTGGCATAGTAGTGTGCTTCCTTTGATACTTGGCTAGAAAATAGCCATAGGAGAATACAAACAGCTTCTTGAAGCCTACAGTAGCGTTCTATATATTTGATTTCTGGTTGATCTGCTGGTGGCTGTAGTTTCTGCAGTGCATGTACTTGCCAATTCTGAGCAATTTGTAGTGAGACTTGCGACCGCTGTGTTCTGCGCTTAGTGGCGCACATATCCATAGCAAAGGCCGAAGTGGCAAAATTCAGTAGGGGTTGGATTTCTATTAGGCAATAACTCAGTGTCATCTCATCTGGCATAGTAGTGTGCTTCCTTTGATACTTGGCTAGAAAATAGCCATAGGAGAATACAAACAGCTTCTTGAAGCCTACAGTAGCGTTCTATATATTTGATTTCTGGTTGATCTGCTGGTGGCTGTAGTTTCTGCAGTGCATGTACTTGCCAATTCTGAGCAATTTGTAGTGAGACTTGCGACCGCTGTGTTCTGCGCTTAGTGGCGCACATATCCATAGCAAAGGCCGAAGTGGCAAAATTCAGTAGGGGTTGGATTTCTATTAGGCAATAACTCAGTGTCATCTCATCTGGCATAGTAGTGTGCTTCCTTTGATACTTGGCTAGAAAATAGCCATAGCAATAGGATAGGATTGTTTGGTTTTAAAAACTCAAAAAAAAACAAAAAACACAAAAAAAAAAAAAAAACACAAAAAAACACCAAAAAAAAAAAAAAGAAGTAAAAAAAAAAAAAAGTTATAACTCTCATTTTAAAAATGTTTAACCCGAGGGCTAGGGGTAGAGGACGAGGGCGGGGACGTGGGCGTCCAACTACTGCAGGGGTCAGAGGCGTGGTCCTGGGCGGGGTGAGACACCACCTGCTGATGAGGGAGCAGGGGAACGCCGCAGAGCTACACTCCCTAGGTTCATGTCTGAAGTTACTGGGACTCGTGGTAGAGCACTGTTGAGGCCAGAACAGTGCGAACAGGTGATGTCGTGGATTGCTGACAATGCTTCGAGCAATTTGTCCACCACCAGTCAGTCTTCCACGCAGTCCACCCATGTCACCGAAATCCCCACTCCTCCAGCTCCTGCACCTCAGCCTCCTCCCCCCCAGTCTGCCCCCTCCCAGGAAAATTTGGCATTTGAACCGGCATACTCTGAGGAACTGTTTTCTGGACCCTTCCCACAGTCACAAACCACTTGTCCGGTTGCTGCTGAGCAATTTTCCGATGCCCAGGTTTTCCACCAGTCACAGTCTGTGGGTGATGATGACCTTCTTGACGTAGTGGAAGTGTGTAAAGAGGTGTCCGACGATGAGGAGACACGGTTGTCAGACAGTGGGGAAGTTGTTGTCAGGGCAGGAAGTCCGAGGGGGGAGCAGACTGAGGGATCGGAGGATGATGAGGTGACAGACCCAAGCTGGGTTGAGAGGCCGGGTGAACACAGTGCTTCTGAGACGGAGGAGAGTCCTCGACCTGAACAGGTTGGAAGAGGCAGTGGTGGGGCCAGACGGAGAGGCAGGGCCAGAGCTGGTGCATCAGCGCCACTGTCAACTAGTGAAGCTCCCGTGGTGAGGGCTCTTGCGGCGAGGGCTAGATCTTCAGAAGTGTGGAGGTTCTTTAAGGAAACACCGGATGACCGACGGACTGTGGTGTGCAACATTTGCCAAACCAGGCTCAGCAGGGGTTCCACCACTACTAGCTTAACTACCACCAGTATGCGCAGGCATATGAATGCTAAGCACCCCACTCAGTGGCAACAAGCCCGTTCACCTCCGGCCGTGCACACCACTGCTCCTTCCCCTGTGTCAGCTGCTAGTCAGCCCCCTGCCCAGGACCCTGGCACAAAAACCCCATCGTCGCCTCCACGATCCTCCACAGCATCCACCAGCGTTCAGCTCTCCATACCCCAGACGCTGGAGCGGAAACGCAAATATAGTGCAACCCACCCGCACGCCCAAGCCCTTAATGTGCACATCTCCAGATTGCTTAGCCTGGAGATGCTGCCCTATAGGCTAGTAGAGACCGAGGCCTTTCGCAACCTCATGGCGGCGGCCGCCCCTCGGTATTCGGTCCCCAGCCGCCACTACTTTTCCCGATGTGCCGTCCCAGCCCTGCACCAGCACGTGTCAGACAACATCATCCGTGCCCTGACCAACGCCGTTTCTGACAAGGTCCACCTGACCACGGACACGTGGACGAGTGCTGCCGGGCAGGGCCACTATATATCGCTGACGGCACATTGGGTTAACTTGGTGGAGGCTGGGACCGAGTCTGACCCTGGGGCTGCTCATATACTGCCGACGCCGAGGATTGCGGGGCCTACCTCGGTCCAGGTGTTTCAGGCCTACTATGCCTCCTCCTCCTCCCACCCCTCCTCCACCTCCTCCTCCGAACTACCATCCGTGGGCACGGCGCCATCAGTCGGTAGCTCTAGGCACAGCAGCAGTGCCGTCGCTAAGCGACAGCAGGCGGTGCTCAAACTGCTGAGCCTAGGCGACAAAAGGCACACCGCCCAAGAGCTATTACAGGGCATCACGGCGCAGACTGATCTGTGGCTGGCACCGCTGAACCTCAAGCCGGGAATGGTTGTGTGTGACAACGGCCGTAACCTGGTGGCGGCTCTGCAACTCGGCAGACTGACACATGTGCCATGCCTGGCCCATGTGTTAAATCTGATAGTGCAGCGTTTCCTCAAGACATACCCCAATCTGTCTGATTTGCTCACGAAGGTGCGCCGCATCTGTGCGCATTTCAGGAAGTCCAGCCCAGATGCTGCCACTCTCAGGGCAGCGCAGCGCCGCCTCCAACTGCCCGCTCACCGACTGTTGTGCGACGTGCCCACGAGGTGGAATTCAACACTGACCATGTTATCCAGAGTTTACCAGCAGCGCAGAGCGATTGTAGACTGCCAGATGTCAACTTCCACCAGAACTGGTAGTCAGGTCAGTCAGCTTCCTCAAGTCTACAATGAGGAGTGGACGTGGATGTCTGATATCTGTCAGGTGCTGAGTAACTTTGAGGAGTCAACACAGATGGTCAGTGGCGATGCCGCCATCATCAGCCTCACCATCCCGCTGCTTGGCCTGTTGAAAAACTCTCTGGTCAGCATGAAGTCGGAAGCTTTGCGCTCGTCACAAGAGACGGGGGAAGAATATTCCCTTGTTGATAGCCAAAGCACCCTGAGGTCTGTTTCTCAGCGCATATCGGAGGAGGTGGAGGTGGAGGAGGATGAGGAGGAAGAGGAGGAGAATGTTGGCGAGACACAAGAGGGGACCATTGTTGAGTCCTTCACTGTTCAGCGTGTATGGGCAGAAGAAGAGGAGTTGGAGGAGTTGGAGGAGGAGGAAATGGACAGTCAGGCCAGTGAGGGGAGTGAATTCTTACGCGTTGGTACTCTGGCGCATATGGCAGATTTCATGCTAGGCTGCCTATCCCGTGACCCTCGCGTTCAAAGAATTTATTCCAGCACCGATTACTGGGTGTTCACTCTCCTGGACCCACGGTACAAGCAAAATCTTCCCACTCTCATCCCTGGAGAGGAAAGGAGTGTGAGAATGCATGAATACCAGCAGGCCCTGGTGCACAAGCTGAAACAGTATTTCCCTTCTGACAGCGCTAGCGGCAGAGTGCGTAGTTCTGCGGGACAAGTAGCGAGGGAGAGTAGGCGAGCAGGCAGCTTGTCCAGCACTGGCAAGGGTACGCTTTACAAGGCTTTTGCCAGCTTTATGTCACCCCAGCAAGACACTGTCACCTGTCCCCAGTCTCGGCAGAGTAGGGCTGATCTTTACAGAAAGATGGTGAGGGAGTACGTAGCTGACCATACCATCGTCCTAAATGATCACACAGCTCCCTACAACTACTGGGTTTCAAAGCTGGACATGTGGCACGAACTGGCGCTGTACGCCTTGGAGGTTCTTGCCTGCCCTGCCCCTAGCGTCTTGTCCGAGCGGGTTTTCAGTGCAGCTGGTGGCATCATCACCGATAAGCGTACACGCCTGTCGACTGACAGCGCTGACAGGCTGACGCTTATTAAAATGAATAAAGGCTGGATTTCTCAGAATTTCCAATCTCCACCAGGTGAAGGAAGCTCAACCTGAATAATTGATCCACTCCTCCTCCTCCTCCTCATTTTCCTCCTTCTCCTCCTCTTTGTACAGTAAAGCAGAGGAAAATGGCTATTTTTTGACAGGGCCCACTGGCTCTTGCTATAGTACTTCATGCATTTAATTTTTCTGGAGGGCCACCTACCCGGTCCTCTGTTTGAAACAATTTTTGTGAGTGCCACATACAGGCACTCAATCTATTCCATTTTTCTGGAGGGCCACCTACCCGGTCCTCTGTTTTAAAAAATTTTTGGGACTGCCACATACAGGCACTCAATCTATTCCATTTTACTGCAGGGCCACCTACCTGCTCCTCTGGTTTGAACAATTTTTGGGACTGCCACATACAGGCACTCAATCTATTCCATTTTACTGGAGGGCCACCTACCTGCTCCTCTGGTTTGAAATATTTTTGGGACTGCCACATACAGGCACTCAATCTATTCCATTTTACTGCAGGGCCACCTACCTGCTCCTCTGGTTTGAACAATTTTTGGGACTGCCACATACAGGCACTCAATCTATTCCATTTTACTGCAGGGCCACCTACCTGCTCCTCTGGTTTGAACAATTTTTGGGACTGCCACATACAGGCACTCAATCTATTCCATTTTACTGGAGGGCCACCTACCTGCTCCTCTGGTTTGAAACATTTTTGGGACTGCCACATACAGGCACTCAATCTATCCCATTTTACTGGAGGGCCACCTACCTGCTCCTCTGGTTTGAAAAATGTTTGGGACTGCCACATACAGGCACTATCCAAATTAAATTGTCTCCATAGCAGCCTCCACACGTTGTCTCCATTGCTACCTCCAAAAGTCGTCCATATAGCTGCCTCCATACATCGTCCCTTTATCAAACGAGGTGTGTCAGGCAGAAATTTGGGTTGTTTTCATGGATTCCACATCAAAGTTGTTAACTTTGTCGCCACCCTGCTGTGTTATCCACAAAATATACTGGCAAACTTTTACCATTTAGGGATATTATTTCAGCGCTTCTTGCGCATCTGTTTACATTCCCCTCACCCGGCATATCCTAAACTTATAAGAACGCTACTACACTTGATCTTATACAAAAGGTTCTTAGAAGTGCTGTTTGGGGAGTAGCCTAGAGACAGGGGCTTGGATTGGCGAAAGCTCGCCTGGCAGCGGAACGCCAGCTCCATGCGCATCATGCGCTTCTTGCGCATCTGTTTACATTCCCCTCACCCGCCATATCCCAAACTTATAAGAACGCTACTACACTTAACTTGGTGCAGGCTGGGACCGAGTCTGACCCTGGGGCTGGTCATATACTGCCGACGCAGAGAATTGCGGGGCCTACCTCGGTCCAGGTCTCAAAGGCCTACTATACCTCCTCCCACCCCTCCTCCACCTCCTCCTCCTCCGAATTACCATCCGTGGGCATGGCGCCATCAGTCGGTAGCTCTAGGCACAGCAGCAGTGCCGTCGCTAAGCGACAGCAGGCGGTGCTGAAACTGCTGAGCCTAGGCGATAAAAGGCACACCGCCCAAGAGCTATTACAGGGCATTCCACATCAAAGTTGTTAACTTTGTCGCCACCCTGCTGTGTAATCCCCAAAATATACTTGCAAACTTTTACCATTTAGGGATATTATTTCAGCGCTTCTTGCGCATCTGTTTACATTCCCCTCACCCGCCATATCCTAAACTTATAAGAACGCTACTACACTTGATCTTATACAAAAGGTTCTTAGAAGTGCTGTTTGGGGAGTAGCCTATAGACAGGGGCTTGGATTGGCGAAAGCTCGCCTGGCAGCGGAGCGCCAGCTCCATGCCAAGATCCAACTAACATAGTTTTAACTGCAGCACCTTTAATCTACTACTAGTTCACTGCCTCCATACATGGTCCCCTTATCAAACGAGCTGTGTCAGGCAGAATTTTGGGTTGTTTTCATGGCTTCCATGTTAACTTTGTCGCCACCCTGCTGTGTAATCCACAAAATATACTGGCAAACTTTTATCATGTACCGATATTATTTGAGCGCTTCTTGCTCACCTCCTTTGGTTCCTCTCTGCCACCCATTGGTTTGAAGCCTGAGTCCATTTAGGGTATGTCGCCATGACACTCTCTAGCCTGCTGCCGCTGCCTCTGCATGCCGTCCCCTATAGTGTCAGGGTCAATTATTGGATGTTTTAGATGCTATCTAGCTTCATTCTGTCACTCTGTCATGGCCATGCTGTTGCCCATAATTTTGGCATAATGGTGCGATTATGCAGCCTCAGAGGCATCCATGCATGCTGCCCCTGCTGTTTCCTGTCCATTTCCGTGGTGTTTCCATCCTTTTCTGAGGTTCCCAGGTGTTTGGCCAAGCTTCCCTGTGCAGAGCCTTGGTCCCCTTGAAAAATGCTCGAGTCTCCCATTGACTTCAATGGGGTTCGTTATTCGAGACGAGCACTCGAGCATCGGGAAAAGTTCGTCTCGAATAACGAGTACCCGAGCATTTTAGTGTTCGCTCATCTCTAGTAATTTACCAATATACATCTATTAAAAGTTCTGCACCACTTTCTTGATGGGAAGTCTCCTGTCTTTTACCTAATCAGACAGATGAGTCTATAAAATGGACGCAGATGGTGGGTTATGTGATCTCTATCTGTCCATTAACAATCGCCCTGTTCGTGCGGCCATTTTATGCTCAGGAATGTGTCACACAACAACAACAAACAAACTTAATATCATAACCCCACCCCACACATATTACAAAAAAACATAAGGTGAATTGGCCAAACCCCTTAAGGTTAGACAGACTTATGCTGCACCAGATTTATCAAAGTGTCTGATGATGAATGATAAATCTGGTTAAGTAGAAGTCTGTTCATAGTTTGCACCCTCCTTTAACTGACCACACGCTCTTACTAATGGCTCGCCCCTTTCATCGTACCAGGTTCTGTAAACTGTTTGGAACTCTTGAAACTCTTGAAAATGTGGTGCAGGGTGTTTGAGACAGTTTACGACAGAATTATCACATAATTGTCATAAACAGATGATAAATCATCTCCCCTGTTTCCCATTATTCTGTTATGTGCATCAGGAATGTTGTGCAAAGGGTGTTAAGAGCAGTTTATGATAGAAGGAGAGATATTTAATGAGTTGAATGTAAGGAAGGTTTATTAGCGTAACCAAAAACAGCAGATATAAAATATGGGATTTTGATATAAGTCTGGACTGAAGTTGACACAGAGGAGGGAAAAGGTCTATGGCCTATGATACAATACAATACAATAACCTTTACTAATCACATGGAGAAATTGTTTTGTGAGGCCATGTATGAAACCTACTGACAACGCTACAATCTTACCATTTACTATGATGCGAAAATTGCTGGATTATGTCAGTTAAAGGCTTACCCTTTAAAGTAAACATCAATAGCAGGGAAATCTGCTCTAGATCATGACAAAAGATGTGGATTTCAGCAGTAAAGCACAGTTCCTGTAATAAGCATGTGAGAAAGCCCTAAATCCTGCAGTTTACAAGATACTAGTGAGACTGGAATTCTATATCACAATTATATGTGGACAGACTGAGATCCGAGATGTGAAAATAAAAATCAACCTATAAATCTTTTCTAGTTTTGATTTGAGAATTAGATTTTTCAGTATGAAAAAATGAACATAGAACCTCAAGCACGCACAGTATTTCTTACAATATACATCAATGGTCAGAAACAGGTGCGTCCTTTCTTAACATCCCTCCTCTTACCTCTTGGCTGGACATGTGAAGATAAGCGTGTCAAATGTCCAGCTATTCAAGCCAATGTTCTTTTATTGGAATATGAAGGTATTCCCAGTTATTTCCGATATATCCATTGGATATGCCTATTGTCAAAATAAAAGTCTATTGACCTATGGCTCACTGACTTTCCTAAAAGAAAAGAGTGGAGCAATGAAATTCCTTTGTGTGTATTCTGTACAAAGGTGTGAAACAAGTAAAGGGGTTGTCCGAGAGTATGTCAAAATAGCAAGGTGGTCGGTAAGGGGCTGCATAAATAAATAAACATATACTGCCTTGTCCTACACTCCTGGTGTCTCGCGGTGCGGTCCCTCCATGCTGTAGCTATGTTTGTTCACAAACATGTAGACTTCTGGGCGACCGGGCATGCAAAGCTCGAGGGGCGCTTCCTCCCTCCTCCTCCCATACCCATGTAAGTGACCCGGCTTGAGTCTCCAGAGGTATGCATGATTATGTATAGTAAGCACCCAAGCTATTCTCCAAAAGTCTTTCTCTCATTGCAATCAAAACGTTCCTGTACTTCAGTTTTTTAGATTCATCTTCTTCAGCATGGCAGAGGTATGTAAGTGATAGCAACTCAAAAAAATTGTATAGCAATGGTTGATTTCATTGAAGTGTTGAGTTATCATTACACCAAGTGTCATGTCAGCAGTTTTGACACTGTTAGGTAGCAGCCCTAGTTAAACCCTTAAAGGGGTATTTCCTCATAAACACTTTCTCTATTCCCTCATATAACACTTTCTCTAATTCACAAAAATGCAGCATTTCATAGATATAAGTCCAATCTGTCCTGGTGAACTCAATTTCAGTTGCCCTTAGACACGACCCTGTAACTTCTGACTTAGGGTCGGTTGGCCACCATCTTAAATTTCTGTGTGACATACATGCATGCCTAGTTTCTGTGTCTCTCTGCTCTCGTGAGCAGAGAGAAGCTGCAAACTACCACTACAAGGAGATAAGAAATGGCAATGGGAAGGCAGACACTATCTGTGAGAACAGAGATGTAGCAGGGTTGACAGTGTAAATCAGCCTTTGTAAATCAGATCTCTGATCTGTCACATCTCACTTTCTATGTGTCAGTACAATTTCAGAAGCCAGATGACAGTGTTTATACACCTGTTCCCTAATAATGTAACCACACTGTCAGCTCACAGAATGACATGGATAATAAAGTGTCTGCTCAGAGACTCCCCGCCCACATCCTGGGATTTTGCACTGAGCAGCCTAGAGAGAGATAGGAGCTAAAACAGCAATAAAACTGAATAAAATTGTAAAGTAAGGGGTTAAAATGATCTTTATTGTATAAACATCCCTAGGGCATTGAAATTTGAGAATTTTCTTTTGACGGAAAACCCCTTTAAAGGAAACCTACCATTAGGAATCTACTATCAGAAGTAGATTTAATGGCAGATTCCTCCTACCTAAATCTAAACTAATCTTTATTTTACTAATCTTAAAGCCTAATCTAACTTAAAAGTAATATGTAAATTATCCAGAGAGGCTAACAGTATCCTGGCTGGGTGCTTCTGAAGTGATGGTCACTTGCACATTCCAGTGTGTTCCACTTCTTCTTTCAAACGTCACCGGGTTCTACAGAGCTACTGTACATGCACAGCGTTTCCATTTTTTACTACTCAGCAACCAGAAGCCATAACTTTTTTAAATTTTTCCATTTATAGAACCAAATGAGGGCTATGTGACACATTTTTCATTTCCTGTTGCAATTTTCAATACTCTAATATCACTAAAATTTTAGGACACGGTGACACCTGATGTGTTTATGATTTTGTGTGTTTATTTCTTGCGTGATTTTGAGAGGCTCTTGGTTGTCATGCCAACTAGTCGCCCATTCGCTGTTATTGTTTATATGGTGCCCACTCCTAGTAAGCTAGTAATGCCCCATTGATACTATTAGTTTTACTAAAAATTGTTACAATACGTTGTTACTATATATTACTGTCTACTAGGTGTCCTAGTTTTGGATCTCCTCCTAGTTTGGGACAACTGAAGAGAAAACTGTAACCCACAATTTGCAACTCTTCAATTAAAGATTTGAATACACTACAAAATAGCCCTGCTAGGAGTGACAATGGTGACAAGGCTTTGCCAGCAACATTTAAAGCATAAAACCACTGATCATGGATTTTGAATCAGGACCATTGAACCTGGACCGGAACATGAATGAGTCTGCTCATCCCTAATTAAAACCAAATGATAATTATTATTAATAGGATGTGTATACATTTACCTGTAAATTATAATGAGGAATATTCATAAACCATTTACCATCTCCCCTCTGTGCCTTTATACCTTTAGGTATTCACTTATCATCTGATAGCAATCTTACATCTATATGAAGCATGCAATAACCGGTAATTTCCCTGTAGATGTTGTTGTTCACATCATGTAATGGATTTGACCCCTCAAGCGAGTAATTTTGAACATGTATAGAAAACTGTGATAAAATTAGATCTGGTGCAAGAAACCTATATTGTCCTTAATGTATTTCTGAAACTACTGATTTAATTGATTTTGTTGCTGGAGAAATCCAAGTACGGTATTCTGTGTGTGCTAAGCCCACTACCATAAAGGACTTTAAGCTGAATGTCTCCTTCAGCTACAGTAATACTACTTTGTATTAATTCTACAGCAATTTGGAGTGAGCTGGTCTTATTGTATATCATTGGTAGAAATTTTTCCCTTAGGGAAATTTACGGGAACACAAACCCAGGCTGTCAACATTCAAACTATTTCCAAGAAAAATTGAACGGCAGGGATTTATGTTAAATGTAATATGTTTGTCCTTAATTCTGACCAGAAAATATATACAACAGCTCCATCTAGAGACTTTTCTTGAAAATACAAGTTTGTTTAATGTCGTGAAAAACACTTAAAGGGACAGAATTTCTCCAGTCCATATTGGACCGTGTTTATGCATTACTAATAGAAATAAAAGTTTTACATGAGTGCGCTGTTTTAGTCCTTTTGAAGTTGGTACATCACCCCTTTCTTATAGGGAATGAACAGCAATTCAACCAATGTTGTTTATGCTTCACATATTGCAATGCTTACCTTAAAGTTTCTTGACCTATACTATAAATCAGCTGTCCCCAAACAGCCATATTAGGTCTGTAAATAGTCCAGTAGGTTGCTATATAGCCACTGCTGGTGGTGTGTGAAATAGCTATCCAGGAATGTGTACAAGCATACCGTCCAAACGTCTCGGGGGAGTGTTCCACATTTTGTGGTCCAAACCGAACAAGAGTTATGTCTCAACTCTACCTGCATCCACAGGACACAGATGAGTGTAATGAAGAGGTATGGATTATTTACTATCCTTTGTGAGGCCACTAATGGAGGCTATAGAAAGTGTGGGGCCATTAAACTGGGTATACTACTTCGTAGAAATGCTATGGGGTGGAGTTGTGCGCAGAGTAAAGGTTGTGCCGGAGGGTGATGCCACACGTCTAGTTTTTGGACAGTTTTAAAGCATGTGTTTTGAATGTTTAAAATGGGTTTATCTTCATTTCTGAAGGCAGCTGTGAAACAGATTAAAACCAGCCAAAAACAAGTTAAACATTCAAAAACGCATGCATTTTTAAACAAACTGAAAATGCAGACTTTAAAAAGGTCCAAAAACGCAACATGTGGCATCACCCTTAGGACAGAGATTTTCTCCAATGCACAATGCTCATTTGGTTGTTTGTTTTCCATTGTAAAATTTGGTATGTATGATAAATTTATTGCACATTGTGGGGAATCGCCGTGGCAGACACTAGGTAGTAGTGCAGAAAGCAGGGATGTCAAATGATAAAAAACACATATTCAGCCTTGGCTTAGGCACATACAAAATAAACCCTGCCCGGCTGGGCACTGCCTAATACAATAACAGCACCTGACTATACATGTACCAGGCTGCCTGGTACTCGCTCGTGGCCATCAGAATATCCGGAGGCACTCAGTTACCTTTGTTGTATGAACACTGTCCAGAACTTAGTTCTCCAGGTAGGACCTTACCTACTGCTTCTGGCCTGCAAACTAAACCAGGCTCTAACGAGTCCTGTGACCTGCACCTGTGGGTGATATAAAATCCCAGAACCAAAGTCTGGATGGAGTTGGCATCCCACTACCAGCCTACCCCTACTCCATAATAAGCAGGCCCAGTACAGACTTTACAAAGGTGTCTATGCTAGCTGGGCCAACATAGACTAACAGACTACTGCTGCTTACCACACGTCTGCATTAACGCTTAGGTTACTGCAGACAGATCCAGGGCTTTTACCATGTACCTTTCATCTTCCAGTAGGACAGATAGTGGCTCTCTAAAACAACACCTCTCACTTTCTCACACAATGTAGAGTAATGCTGCTGTAAATACCATCTAGTATATTCTCTACACAGAAATTGACCAGTGTGCTGCAGTTGTAAATCTACAGCATGCATATTTTGCCTGAAAGTCAGAATATTTCTAGTTGCTCATGGCAACCAATCACAGCTCAGCTTTCATTTTAGCAGTGCTCATGAATATTTTAACCCTTTCAGGACCTGGCCCTTTTTTGTTTTTTCATTTTCATTTTTTACTCCCCATGATCAAAAATCCATAACTTTTTTATTTTTCCATGTACAGAGCTGTGTGATGGCTTATTTTCTGCGTAACAAATTGCACTTCATAGAGATGGTATTGAATATTCCATGCCGTGTACTAGGAAGCGGGAAAAAAATTCCAAATGCAGTGAAATTGGTAAAAAAACGCATTTGTGCCGCATTCTTGTGGGCTTGGATCTTACGGATTTCACTGTGCGCCCCAAATGACATGTCTACTTTATTCTTTGGGTCGGTACAATTACGGGGATACCAAATTTGTATAGGTTTTATAATGTTTTCATACATTTAAAAAAATTAAAACCTCCTGTACAAAAATTTTTGGGGGGATTTTGCCATCTTCTGGCGCTAATAACTTTTTTATACTTTGGTGTACTGAGCTGTGGGTGGTGTCGTTTTCTGCAGATTTTGATGACGTTTACAATGTTATCAATTTTAGGACTGTACGACCTTGTGATCACTTTTTATAGAATTTTTTAATTTTTTTAAATGACAAAAAAAGTTCCATTTTCGAATTTGGGCGCGATTTTCCGTTACGGGATTAAACGCAGTGAAAAACCGTTATCATATTTTGATAGATCGAGCATTTTTGGATGCGGCGATACCTAATGTGTTTATGATTTTTACTGTTTATTTATATTTATATCAGTTCTAGGGAAAGGGGGGTGATTTGAGTTTTTAGGGTTTTTTATTATAATTTTTTTTTTTTACCTTTTTTTTTTTTTATTTTTAGTACTTTTCAGACTCCCTAGGGTACTTTAACCCTAGGGGGTCTGCACGATCCTATCATATACTGCCATACTACAGTATGGCAGTATATGGGGATTTTACTCCTCATACATTACAATGTGCTGATAGCACATTGTAATGCATGGGTTAACCATAAGTAGCCTCGGGTCTTCGCGAGACCCGAGGTTACCATGGCGACGGATCGCGCCGCCATCCTTTTGAAGCCGCCGGCAGCATTGCCGGTGGCGATCGAGGTGAAAACACCCGCGATCGGTGCTAGCACCGATCGCGGGTGTTACCGGTAAGCCTTTGCTGCAATATGCAGCAAAGACTTACCGGCTATGGAGAGGGACGTCACGGGTCGTGAAAGGGTTAAATGGGAGCTGTGATGCCATGAGCAACTAGAAATATTCTGACTTTCAGACAGCTTGATAAATCTACCACACTGTGCAGTTTGATAAATCTACCACACTGTGTCAATTCCTCATGGTTTTCTAGATCTCTGCTTGCTGTCACTCTATAGAAAGACTATATGTTTACTACCAGTGGACAGAAATGTGACAATGGTCACACAGATGCACGGCTCGTTATATTATAGAGAGTAATCAGAATTGTGTGATATAACGAGCCGTGCACCTGGTTAAATTTCTGTCCACTGGAAGTAAACATAGAAGCTTTAAGTGACAGCAAACAGAGATCCAGAAATTTGTGAGGAATTGATACATAAAGTATATTGGATAATTGTATAACTTTTTATTATACAACAATAACATTTATTTTTTGCAATGGGAATACCCCTTTAAGTGCTGAGTCATCAGTACAGCATGGCAAGTGTCATGTCAGTAGTTTTTACACTGTTAGGTAATAGCCATTGAGAGCTGTTTAGAGGGAGTTCCCTCTCTCCCAAACCGCTTTAATACTGACATCAAAAGGGACAAAGGCTCAGGATCAGAGTTTTGCTGATACTGGGCAATCAGACAGGGGAACTGGTCAACTGACACAGTTTTCTTTTCTTGATCAATCTTGTGACTGTCAGTATACTGTAATTGTATGACAGTATCTATGTATCCAATGTACTGCAAGCAAATAGTCTAATGGTATTTCTATTTTATAAATTCTGAGAGAAAGTCAGATCCAAAGTATATGTCATAAATACATGTGGGACCCACTTATTTCTGGGACACACACATGTCTCAGGAACGGGTGTCCAGTGGCTCCCTTCCCGCATCCAAGCATAATGAAGAGTTTTCTGTTTATTCATATCTATAGAGAGGGGCATGTCATGTTTTTTTTAAATATCCTGTTGATATGTCATAAATATAGAAGATAGGAAAAGAAATTTAATTTGATCTGGGGGCACAGATACTGTTCCCATGTAATAACCCCAAGAGCCCGTATGTGGTTAAAGTAGCCCATAAGACAACAGATGGCTGCATCCACTATATATTATGCCAGAGAAGCTGCTACCATAAAATGGGCACCCTTTATTTTTCAAAATGGAAAAAAGTGGCATTTTCAACTTTGGTGCTCTTTTTCATTACGGGGTTAAATGCCAGTAATGACGCCGGTATTATATTTTGATAGATCAAACATTTTGGGAAGCTGCAATACCTAATATGTTTAGGAATTTTACTACTATAAATTTTTCTTTATATATATTTATATCAGTTCCAGGGAAAGAGGGGGATTTTAAGTTTAGGGGGTTTTTTTGTTTTGTTTTCTTAATTTTTTTTCTTTAATATTTTTCACCTTTAACCCTACTTTAACCCTTGGCTGTCTGATTGATCCTACTACAGTATAGCAGTATATGGGGATTTTTCACATTATCTATTACAATGTTCAAATCGCACATTGTAATAAATGGTGTGAAACAAGACTTCCTTGGGTCTTTGTATAGCAATGGATCGCTGCTTCATGATGGCGTCACGTGGCGCCACAATCCAATCCAACTAGCACCGATCGTAGGTGTTACCGATGGGTGTTTGCTGCAACATGCAGCAAACAATGACCAGATATGGAGATGACCAGATGACTAGAATGACAGACTGGAATGGAGGAACTTATAGGGAACTGGGGAGATCTTGTACCTCACTAGTCTGTGCAGGAGACACATGTATCCACAGTCTTGAACACATCCAGCTCTGGCACACACACAGAGAGCACTGTCACATGACCTCCTCTGTGCGCAGGAAGCAGCAGCCCCTCCCCTTCCAGGAGTCCAACAAATAAACAAAATATGGATTCATAGGTCTTGTCAGCACAAGCAAAGGAAGCAGCTCCTGCAGCACTGAGGTAATTTGAGAGGTAGAGACAAGAAACTGCTAGATATACAGTACAGACCAAAAGTTTGGACACACCTCAGAGTTTTCTGTATTTTCATGAATATAAAAATTGTAGATTCACACTGAAGGCAACAAAGCTATGAATTAACACACATGGAATTATGTACTTAACAAAAAAGGGTAAAAACAACTGAAAATATGTCTTATATTCTAGGTTCTTCAAAGTAGCCACCTTTTGTTTTGATAACTGCTTTGCACACTCTTGGCATTCTCTAGATGAGCTTTACGAGGCAGTCACTTGGAATGGTCTTCCAACCGTCTTGAAGGAGTTCCCAGAGATGCTTTGCTGTTATTGTCACTTTTGCATTCACTCAGCAGTCCAGCTCACCTCAAACCATCTCGATTGGGTTCAGGTCTGGTGACTATGGAGGCCAGGTCATCTGGCGTGGCACCCCATCACTCTCTTTCTTGGTCAAATAGTCCTTACACAGCCTGAAGGTATGTTTGGGATCATTGTCCTGCTGAAAAATAAATGATGGTCCAACTAAACGCAAACTGGATTGAATAGCATACCGCTGCAAGATGCTGTGGTGACCATGTTGGTTAAGTATACCCTTAATTTTGAATAGATCCCCAACAGTGTTAGCAGCAAAGCACCCCACACCATCTCAACTCCTACACGCTTGTTGGAACCAAAGATCTCAGATTTAGACCATTCCTTGTGTTCTTTAGCCAAAACAAGTCTCTTCTTCTTGTTGCCTGTCCCTAGCAGTGGTTTCCTAGCAGTGATTTTACCATGAAGGCTGTTGTGCACAGTCTCCTCTTACCAGTTGTTGTAGAGACGTGTCTGCTGCTAGAACTCTGTGTGGCATTGACCTGGTCTATAATTTGAGCTGCTGTTAAGCTGCGATTTCTGAGGCTGGTGTCTCGGTTGAACTTATCCTCCGCAGCACAGGTGACTCTTGGTCTTCCTTTCCTGGGGAGGTCTTTATGTGAGAGTTTCTTTGTAGCACTGTTTTTTGCAACTGCACTTTCAAAGTTTTCCCAATTTTTCAGACTGATTTACCTTCATCTCTTAAACTTATGATGGCCACTTGTTTTTCTTTACTTAGCTGCTTTTTTCTAGCCATAATACAAATTCTAAAAGACTATTCAGTAGGACTATCAGCTGTAAATCCACTTCTGCACAACACCTCTTGAAGCTCACCAAGAGAATGCTCAAAGTGTGCAGTAATCAAAGCAAAAGGTGGCTACTTCGAAGAACCTAGAATATAAGACATATTTCCAGTTGTTTTACTCTTTTTTTTGTTAAGTACCGTATATACTAGAGTATAAGCTGAGTTTTTCAGCACAAAAATTGTCGGCTTATAAAAAACCCCACTGTACTCTCCTTTCCAACGCCTCCTGCAGGTCCCCTTCTCGCTTCCGGGTTATTTGGCTCCTCTTCGGGTCCCCATGCAATGCCAGTACCTTACAAACAATGATGACGGCAAGCGGCTGAAGTCATTGTGTGTGACAGCCGTGTGCGAGGAGCCATAGAGGAGCCAAACGACCCGAAGAGGAGCCGAACGATACGAATAGGAGCCAAAGATGAGCAGAAGGACCTGAAGAGGACCACAAGGATTCAAAGAGGCACAGGAGCATCCAAAGCAAAAAGAGGACCTATTGGAGGCATCGGAAAGGTGAGTACAGTGTTTTGTTTTTTTTTAATTAAAAGCTTGGAATACTTGGGGGCAGGGGCTGGCAGGCTATATACTGAGGGGGCTGGACTGGCTATATACTGAAGGGGCTTGCAGGCTATATACTGTGGGATATGGGTTAGTTAGTTTTATACTGGCTGGAGTGCCTGACCAATGCACTGGCTGGAGGCCGTGACCAATGCACCCTAGGCTTATACTTGAGTCAATAGGTTTTCCCAGTTAATCTTAAAATTAGGTCATTCGGCTGATACTCAGGTCCGCTTATACTCAAGTATACACGGTATAAAATTCCACTGTGTTAATTCATAGGTTTGATGCCTTCAGTGTGAATCCACAATTCAAGTCATGAAAATAATAATTAATAATAATTCTTTATTTATATAGCGCACACCAATTATGCAGTGCTGCACAGAGCTTGCCATATCAGTCCCTGTCCCCAATGGTGCTCACAATCTAATCAACCTACCAGTATGTTTGTGGAGGGTGGGAGGAAACCGGAGGAACCAGAGGAAACCCATACAAACACAGAGAAAACATACAAACTCTTTGCAGATGTTGACCCTGGCTGTAAAGCTAAGCCACCGTGATGCCCTATAAAATACAGACAACTCTTTGAATGCGAAGGTGTGTCCAAACTTTTGTTATGTACTATAGGTAACAATGATAATAAGCAACATTGTTTTACATCCCAAGAGCTATTGATTTGTGAAAAAAAAAACATTTTTTACAGTTGCTCATTGAGGCTGTGCACCACAATATAACATCACGGCACAATCACGGCAAATTAGCCACCAAAAAAACAGCACCTAGTGTTAAGTGTAAAAGTTGTGATTTCTAGTTTGCCCCTCACTTAACACATATTAATAGATAAGTCATTGACATCAAGAAAAAGAGAAAATGTCTCTGGTTTAGTTACCTTTTAAGCCTCATTTGTCAGAAATCTCTTTCTGTGGATTTTTTTTCTAAATATGGTGCAGCTTTAATTTTCCTTATTAGTTACTATGAATAGAGAGTTTTAATATTGCCAATATTTTGTTGTATCATCTGAAGTTTATATTGGCATAGATTTGACTTGCATTTAACTTTTTTTTTTTACTTCATTTTGATGCAGTCAAATAAGTAAGAATTAAAATGTCTGATTTTTGCTGTGAGACTCTGCCTTTCCAGCATTGAAAGAATGCTTAAAATACGGGACTGTAGACAATGGAAGGGGGAGGAGAATGACTCACAGTATGAGAAATGACACTATGATGCTGGGAATCCTGCCTTATGCATAGTGTTCAGTCCAGGAAACACAGCCAAAACGCTGAATATGTGACTAAGATAGAACACACACTTATGAATTGCTCATTCATGAATGAGTTGGGTCTAAAAGCCAGTTCTTTTAGGTGAACAACAGGAGTCAGCTCTTGGTTGAGAGCTTATGCTTAAAAGCTGGGGGAACATGGCTGGCTTACCACCAGTGGCGTAACTAGGAGAGACTAGGCCCCATGACAAACTTCTTCATGGTCCCCCCTTACCGTGAAAAAAAATAATAAATCTATACATATTTGTACAAACATATTTATGCAATTACACACATTTATATACTTATATCTCCTTCACGCTCTGCACCGTACAAAGCTACAAAGGGTTATGAAGAAGGCACCGCCATGTTTGTTGAGATCGGTGCTCCCCGTGATATCACCGGTGGGCCACGATTGGTCGCCGTGACAGCGTCAGGTCTGCATCAGAAGCAATGCTATATGGCTTCTGGAGATTCATTACAATACCACATCCTATGTACACATACCACATACTGCAAAAACCTAAAAATACTAATCCCCCTTTCCTTAGAACTGATATAAAACGAAATAAACTGTAGAAAATCACAAACACGTTAGGTATTGCTGCGCCCAAAATGCCAGATCAAAATATAAAAATGGTTAATAACGACAGTGACCCCCATAACGGAAAATAGCCAAATGTCCAAAACACCACTTTTACACCATTTTACATTACATAAAAATGTAATAAAAAGTTATCAAAATGTCGCACAGTCCTCAAAATTATAGAAATGAAAACTTCAGCTCATTTAGCAAAAAATGACACCTCACACAGCTCCGTACACTAAGTGGTCGCAGTTAGCGCGGGAGTGGGCGGAATTTGGATGGGGTGGGAGCAGGTGGAGTTTGGGCGGGGGAGGGGCGGGAGCAGGCGGAGTTTGGGCAGCCGGTGGGGCGGGAGCAGGTGGAGGGCGGGCGGGCGGCGACAGCAGGCGGAGTTCGTCCGTGGGGGGGAAGGAGCCGGTGGAGTTCGGGCAGGGGGGTTGGAGCCGGCGGAGTTCGCTGATCTATTATGCCACTTTTTAAACCAGCCCGCAATTTGATAGTGGGGACGTGGACCGGATTTAAAAAATAAGTAAACTCACCCCACAGCTCCGTGTTCCTCCAGCTTCAGCATCATTACGCTGACAGCGCTGGGATGCTCACCGTTCTGTGCGCTGCTTCAGTCATCATTGTCTCAGCGCGCATCACTTCCTGCTCTTTCACGCCCCTAAGCAGTACAGAACGCCGCTACTGAAGTTTCGTTAGAACAGCAGGACGCCCGCCACAAGCACACACACACACCCCCCTCCCCCACCAGAATAATTTCGTACTCCGCCAGGTCACTTTTTTGCATTCTTTCCATTTGAAAAATATTTAAAAATTCAATAAAAAGGGATCAAAAAGCCATATAGTCCTACAAAGCATAACATTGAAAACTTTATCAAAAGTCGCAAAAAAGGACACCACCCACATCTCCGTACATTGAAGTATTAAAAAGTTATTAGCGCCAGAAGATGGCAAAATGAAGAATTTTTGAACAGGAGGTTTTAATTTTTGTAAATGTATGAAAACGTTATTAAACCTATACAAATTTTTTATCCCCGTGATCATACCAACCCAAATAATAAAATAGACATGTCATTTGTGGCATACAGTGAAAGCCGTAAAATCCAACCCCACAAGAATATGGCGCAAACACCTTTTTTCACCATATTCACTGCATCTGGGATTTTTGTTTCCTGCTTTCAAGTACACGGCATGGAATATTAACCCCTTCACGCTCCGTGGCGGATATATCCGCCACAGAGCGCAGTGACTTAGCGCTCAGTGGCGGATATATCCGCCACGGCGCTTATGCCGGCTCGGCTCTGGATCAGAGCCGAACCGGCATCGGGAAACACGGGGTGCCGGCTGTAACTAATAGCCGGCACCCCAGTGTAACACCCGCGATCGGAGTTGTCTCCGATCGCGGGTGCTTAACCCGTTAAATGCCGCGGTCAGTGCGACCGCGGCATCTAACCTGCATCTGGGGGGTCTTTCCTCCACGATCGCCCCCCCCCGAACCGTTTTCGGGGGGCGCCGATCGTTGCTATAGTAACTCTGGGGTCCGATCTGGACCCCAGAGTTACTTGCAAGAATTGCCAGTAAGATGGCGTCTGTGACGTCATCTTACTGGCACAGTGCCAGCCTATGCAAGTGTATAGGCTGACACTGATAATACTCTGCAATACATCAGTACTGCAGAATATTATCATGAAGAAGCAATCAGATGATTGCTTGTTCATTTCCCATGGTATAAAAGTGAAAAAGTAAAAAAAAAAAAGTTATTCAATAAAAAAATAAAGTAATAAATCACTAAAAATGCCCCAAACTCCCAAAACATATAAAGAGACATATAACTCAAAAAAAGTCTAAATCATAACACAAACCCCACATATATAGTATCACCGCGTCCGTAACAACCCGTAGAATAAAAGTAAATCATTATTGAACCCCCACGATAAACGCCGTAAAAAAAAAACTGGTATAAACCCTCCAAAAATTATGATTTTTACCTTTTCAATCCCACAAAAAATGCTATAAAATGCGATCAAAAAACCATATGTACTCAGACATGATACTGGTGCAAAGTACAACATGTCCCGCAAAAAACAAGCCATCAACCAGCTCCGTAGCCAAAAAAGTAACAATGTTATGCCACTTGGAAGACGGCAATACATAAATGATAGATTTTTCCCCACATTAGGGTTTTGTTTGACAAATTTAGTAAAACGTAAGAAAATATATTCATGTCTGGTATCCCCGTAATCGAATCAACCCATAGAATAAAGATAACATGATTATTAGTCTATACGGTGAACACCAAAAAAAAAAAAGTAAAAAATCCAGTACAGAATTGATGCTTTTCTACTCCTGCCCTCAAAAAAAGTTCCTAAATTTTCAACAATAGGTGATACCAACCCCAATATGGTAACAATGGAAAAAGCATCTCATCCCGCAAAAAAAATGCTGCCACATGACCCAAATAACGAAAAAGCGAAAATTTTATAGCCTTCAAAAGGGGGCAACGAGAAAACTAAAATCCTGGCAGCTGCAGCGCCCTCCTTCCCTTCTGCACCTCGCTGTGCGCCCATAAAACAAGTAACGGCCACATGTGGGGGGTCTTTGTACTCAGGAGAAATTGCAGAACAAATTGTATGGTGGGTTTTCTCTTTTTATATTTTGGAAATATGTAAATTTTAGTGCTAAATGAACGTATAAGGGAACAATATGACCATTCTAAATTTCACCCCCATTTTGATTCAATTACTATGAAGATCTCAAGGGGTTAACAATCTTCGTAAAAGCTGTTTCTGATAGCTTGAGGGGTGCAGATTTGAAAATGGGTTGGTTATATAGGGGGTTTTGATGCTAAATATGTAAAATTTCATTCAAAACTGTATTTATCCCCAAAATAGTCAATTCTGAAAATCCGGAAAAGCGATATTCTATTTGTAAGCCGCGTGACATCAAAATAAATTATCCAGACATTTCAGAAATTATGAAAATGTAAAGTAGACAAATGGGAAATGTTATTCTGCAACTTATTTAGGTGGTAAATCTATCTGCCTGAAAACACAATGATTTAGAATTTCGAAAATGGCAAATTTTTCAAAAAATTTATCATATTTTCTTTTTTTTGTAAATAAACGCAAAACTTATCTGCCAAAATTTACCACTAAAATTAAGTACAACATGTGGGGAAAAAACAATCTCAGAATCGTTTTGATAAGTAACAGTGTTCAAAAGTTATAACCATATAAAGCGACGCAAGTCCGAATCCAAAAAATCGGGCTGAGCCTTAAGCTACAAAATGGCTGCGTCCTTAAGGGGTTAAATACTATCACTATGAAGGTAAAACAAGCCCTTACACAGCTCTATACATGGAAAATTTTAAAAGTTATGGATTTTTGATGGTGGGGAGTGAAAAATGAAAACGCAAAAACAAAAAAGGGCCTGGTCTCTATGGGGTTAATGATTACATCCATTTGTAGACAACACTATTATGTATTTTTCACTGTACTATACTTTATGTGTTTCTGTAATGACCTGCCTATTTTTTTTGTTTACTATCTACTCACTTCAAAACTTGAATAAAACTTAATACGAAAACTTCGCTTCTCTTCTGGAACACCAGTATTTTGCTGTCCAATATACCACCACAAGCTGTGCTTCCTTGCTGAGCTTGAAGAGGAAGGAGGCTGCGGTGGGAAGTGGGCTCCCTCAGAAGAAAGGTTTGGGCTCTACTACTTTAAGCCACCTCTATGTTAAACTGGTCCATTTTTTGAGCAGCAGGGCCCTTAGTTTTCTGTGCCTGTAGATAGAGTAAAGTTTAATAAACAGGAAGAATTTGCAAACACATTGTGACATCCAAGGCAGACGTCTAAAGCTCTGGGATCTCAGCCAAAGAAAGTTTAGTAGTTAACTGTTTAGGTTTGAATGAATTCATTCTGTGTATCCAATAACTCTCTCTGTAGGAGCTTTCTATCTCAGTTGTTCCCCCTGTGGATCTTAGGCACATGATAAATAACCATGGCTGGAAATTGATATGAAGCTTTGTCACAAGGAGCTACAGTACACAACAGGTAGTATTTTCAGCCATTTTACCTTTTGCATGCGAAAGAAATTTTATAGAGCTTTTGTGTCCAAAATATTGGCCATACAGGCGGTCCCCTACTTAAGAAAACCCGACTTACATACGACCCCTAGTTACAAACAGACCTCTGGATTTTGGTAATTTACTGTACTTTAGTCCTAGGCTACAATAATCAGCTTTAACAGTTATCACAGGTGTCTGTAATGAAGCTTTATTGTTAATCCTGGTTCTTATGACAACCCAACATTTTTAAAATCCAATTGTCACAGAGACCAAAAAATTTTGACTGGGGTTACAATAATAAAGTATACAGTTCCGACTTACATACAAACTCAACTTGAGAACAAACCTACAGACCCTATCTTGTATGTAACCCGGGGACTGCCTGTATTTGTTTTTAAATTTACTTGGTGGCTTAACCAAGGACGTGGACAGTTTACAGCTTAAGGCTCAGCCCCATTTTTTTTATTCTGACGCGTAGCTTTATATGGTTATAACTTTAGAATACTGTTACTTATGAAAGCGATTATGAGTTTTTGTTTTTTCCTCACATTTCACTTGCACTTCACTTTAGGGGTAAATTTTGGCTGGTAAGTTTTGACTTTATTTACAAAAGAAACAAAAAAAATTATGAAATTTTTGAAAAAGTTTCGAAATTCAACATCATCACGTATTCAGGCAAATCGATTTACCATCTAAATAAGCTGCTGAATAACATTTCCCATGTGTCTTCTTTACATTTTCAGAATTTTTGAAATGTCTGGATAATTTATTTTGATGTCACGCGGCTTACAAATTGAATATCGCTTTTCTGTATTTTTAGAATTGACTATTTTAGGGATAAATACTGTTTTGAGTGAAATTTTAAATATGTAGCATTAAAAAAACCCATATATAATTAACCCATTTAACTTGAGACCTTCATAGTAATTAAATCAAAATGCAGGTGAAATTTAGAATGGTTAAATTTTGGTCAAATGGTCAAAATTATAGAAATTTGGTATCCCCGTAATCATGCTGACCTGTAGAATAAAGAAAACATATTACCTAGTATACGGTGAACAACAAAAAAAGTAATTTTTTTCTACAAGCCCCCACAAAGATTGTACATTGTGTGCCGGCACCATTGATCGTGCATTGTGCATCAGAACCATAGATTGTGCATTGTGCACCAGCACCTATCCAATGTCAAACGGAAGTGTGCCCCAGGCCTAGGCATTCTAGACATTGCAAAGCCCCTGGCCAACTAGCTACCCATCAGTCTCCTGTCCCTTGCAGCCCTGGGGTCATGAACATTGCAGGCAAAACATTGTCGGCAGCCTCTATGTGGCACCCTAGCTGCACAAAGCATATATATATATTTATATATATATATATATATATATATATATATATATATATATATATACAGGCGGTCCCCTACTTAAGGACACCCGACTTACAGACAACCCATAGTTACAGACAGATCCCTCTGACCTCTGGTGAAGCTTTCTGAATGCTTTACTATAGTCCCAGATGGCAATAATCAGATGTAAGGTATCTGTAATGAAGCTTTATTGATAATCCTTGGTCCCATTACAGCTAAAAAAGTTTAAACTCCAAATGTCACTGGTTTCAAATTACATACAAATTCTACTTAAGAACAAACCTCCGGACCCTATCTTGTACGTAACCCGGGGACTGCCTGTATGTATACATATATATTTATTTTTTTTCTTATAATTTTATGCCACCCACTCTATCACCTACTCTGCGCTTCTGTGTGCGTCCAATAGGACAATCCGCACTTGGGCATAAGAATAATTGGGCAGGCGCGTAGTGAAAGAGCACTAGGGCAAGTGCATTTCAGGCTCGCACACTGCCTAAGTCTCGTGCTATTATGAGATTTGGGTGAGGAGACTGCCGAAGTTTCGCAGCCGGCTCGCAGGGCGGCTTCACGAACTACCACCGGAGTTTTGTGCTATCGAGAGACTTTGACGGTCTCCTCACTGAGGTCTTGCATTAGTTTGCGAGCCAGCAATGTGCATGCCCTAGTGCTCCTGAGGGCTCAGTGATATCACTGGCTGTCGGGAGCGAAGAAGGGGGGGGCAGCAGGAATGGCGCTACGAGCCTACCCAATTATACTAATGCCCAAGCGTGGATCGGTCTGCGTGATGCATACAGAAGCGGCGAGTATGGATGTTTTATGTGCTTAACCAAGACGCAATGTCCTTTCCTTATCTGCATTTGGCTTCGAAAATTCTTTAAAAGTAAATGTACAGGTTTTTTCATATCTGAAGTGTGATGATCTGAACACGTTCCAAGGATCTCCATGACATAATCAAGGAGACTCATCCAGCCTCTATGTTTGTATGAAAGATACCAATCCAATGCTACTTGTGACAGACATCGTTTCAGTACATGTACCTTTTGAAAATTGTATATATACTCAGTTCCGAGTTCTCAAACCCGAGAATCCTGTGAGATGTGGGTGTCACCTGATTAATGTGGGTTGTTTACCTGTGAGAGTGCTGCGGAGCAGGGCCACGGAACATCCACCAGTATGGCTTACCCAGCGTGGAAATACAGGAATGCAGGTATTTACCTGACTAATGAGAGATTGGGGACTTAAGGTGGGATCTTTTGCTGGAACTTAGGCCTTTCTTATTTTTATGTGATGCTTTATCTTTTGACAAGCGCTGATTGTATATGGGACAGTCTTTGCCCTCTACAGGGAGTGAGTGTCTGCACATTTTTTTATATTCACTATTGTAGTATTCACAGTAGTATTCATGATTATGTCACTTTGATACTCACTATGTAAATACTCATTGAAATATGTATGAGGTCACAATGATGTCACATCCTGTGGGTGGACAAATACCTGCCTTGTAATACTTTGTGAACTGCTTAAAAATGGCTTGATGAGCTGAAATGTTGCATTGTACACCACAGGTGAATTAATATTTACTTTTTGGAGTGCTGCTTCAGTGCATCTTTTTACCAAGTACTTAACCAAGATATGTTCCTGCAGGTATGTGTGGGTCAGAATCTCCATTTCCAAATGGTAAGTTTCCTTTATGTCAAAAAATGGCTGCATCCTTAAGAGGTTAAGTAACCAGAGAATTGTGCTTTCAGAATGACTTTCAAAAAGTGATTGGGGCTGGTATCTTACTCTAGCTATTTGGAGTGTCATTGAAGATTTATAATACTGGCTTAGACTGCTTGATAAACATGGTTTGAACTTCTAATGTCTGGAGTGGATTTGCAACATATTGAAAGGTCTATTTTGAGAATTCTGCCTACAACATCTGGAGTCAGGAAGTAAGAGCCCTCCTTTCGCATTCTTTGCTAATTAAAGGAGTATTCCAGAAATAAGCATAATTCATATTAACATAAGCTAATGTGTAATTAGTTGTTATTTAAAGTTTTGATCCCCTAAGCAGAAAAATGATGTGGACATACATTATAATGGACAATTACTATGCTACTGGCCCTGTAATCAGTCCGTTGATCTTGCTCCAGTGGAGGAGACACAGGACAGGAGAAGGTCGCATCACCTGCACCTGCCTGGGCTGCTCATGTGTCATCAATATGTTTGGCTGTATTTGGTTGGTTGAAAACTACCTTGTAAGGATTCAAATAAATCTAGGGTAAGTTGAATAAGGTAAAAAATAGATTGAATTATCAAAAATGACTACGATGATATTTCTCCCTTTAGTGGGTCTGTGAAAATTATGGACAGCCCACTGATACTATCCCTGTGCTGTTCAAAATTGTCATGGACAACACCACACAATAGAAAAGTAGGATTTTATTTACCACCCTTTGTCTTTTTGGGCTATTAGGAAGCAGGCTTTTTTTTTATTCTTATGGGATATAACTTTCTTAAAGGACATCTACCACCAGCATAATATACTGTATGCAAATGAGCCTGAGGAGTTCTAGGCTCCATTAACACCTATATATGTATAATATAGTGATTAAAATGTAATGTGATCATCCAAAAGGTGAAACACCGTTACAGCTTACCCCTTTCTCCAGGTATTGCCACCATGCCCACGTGGGGAATGAACGCTGTTACTGTGCAAGGATGATTGCTGACTGGACTCCAGAGTATCCATCGATAATCCAAAATAGGGAATAAAGGTCATCTAGCACTGTGTTAAAAGTTTTCAACTTTATTCTTCAAATATGAAAACGTTTTTCATACAGGTAAGCGCATTATGGCTGACTTGTTTCAAGCCATTACATGGCCCTTAGTCGTAGCATACTCCGCTATACACAGATAAACCTTATATACATATGAACAACCAATGACAATTCGAGACGTAAATGACATAATGGATGTTTCCCGATCATGTGATCAGATCAGTCACAATCACGTCATCAATACATATCCACTGTTAACCAAAGTAACCTCCGATGCAAACTATATATTTAACTATTTAACCATCGGGAAAAATACATCCTTACAAAAACATATATTTACAAAAGTGCATTCACTGTATCCTGATGCAAAGAAGCCATATATCTAAGTTTAAATATGTTCACAACATATGTGTATATATGTAATAATATATACCTATATGTAAGAGTGGGCCGCTTTCTGATTGTGATACACATACCTTATATTACATTTACATTCAACCATAGGAGAAAGGCAAATTTCGTGATTGCATCTAAACCCCTCCCACAGTCCAGGAAAACCAGCTGAAATTTAATGGAGGATTTGCATTATTAAAGACAGTTGAAAAGGTGACATTCAATAGATTGGCCCTTTCCTTATCTCTCTTTGCCATGACCCTCAGGTTATTCATCAGAGGACCCACAGTTTCAGTCTTCAGTTTTTTACTTTTTATATATTTTTAAAATAATTTGTGATTTCCATTGCATTTTTTTTCATTCTTTTCAGGCAGTATTGCTGCCTTTATCCATTTTAAACAGTATTTTTTATGCCATTCACTATACAGTATAAAAACATGCTGAACCTTAGGTTCATACGATAAATATAAATATGTACATTATAATGTATTTTCTTATTACTACTGGGTATGGACTTATCAAGAGAAGTGGTACAAATGCAAGACAAGAATCTGGAACCTTGCCCCAGTCTCAAAAAGTAAACACCCTCCTAGAGCCCTGAATAGGCCTGGGAAACCAGGTCCTCCAGCTCCCAGACTTCCTGGAAGGATGCAGCTTTGCAATCGCTTGATGGGAACTTCCCCTCTGGGAAGACCTCGGGACCATGAGGAGAGCCTTTCAGTCTTGGCAGAAATTCTGCAATGACCAGGACAAAGCACCAGGCCATGCCTGAAAGGGGCACAAGAGGTCAGTTAGAGCTTCCACAATCCCCAGTTTCAGAATTTTGGATTTGTGCAGAATTACATTTTTATGCAATTTGGACTATACCCATTTACTAACCTGTAGCCACATCCAGTGTATTGCTATTGTGAATTGCTGCTGTTATTCGCCAGTGATACTGCTGTGACTAATCCGCAGTTAATACTCTCCATATGTCAAGGGCTAGCAAGATATAAAGGAAAAGCAGCTGATTGCTACAGCTCGAAATGGATCTTATCCATGCAAGTGGTTTGGGTAAACTTGTACCAGCAAACAAAGTCCGTCCAACTCATTCAATAGGATATACGTAGGATCTATACTATGCTATGAAAGAGGATACAGAACGCATCTAGATCGATAAAGAAAAATAAAGTAGTCATCATTTTTCATTTTTCTATTAATATTTTGAGACATCTTCTGCACAGATGTGAAAACAGTTTATATCCAGTTTATCCACAAATACTTGTGTGGTTACAATGAACAACCACAGTTTTAGGGGGAGAAAGGAGAATTAAAAAATATTTAATTAAGAGGTTAACATTTCATCAGTAACATCTCTGTAACATCTTGCTGATCATGTATGTGTTTCCTGGAAATAAATGACACAGAATTTTTTATTGACATGTTTAGAATGTGATGATTTCACATGTTTTTCCCTTTCATTTCTCTTACCATCTGCAAACAGCCAAGTTGTTATTTTCCATAGTCAGTTTCAACTTATCTGAAAAGGCGAAATCCAATCTCCTCCTTTATTTTCTGCTGACACTTCTATCCCCTCAATGAACTTTGGATGTTGTAGTGTGAGACAATAGAGCATTGTGCAAACTGTATTCTTCAAGCCCCAAGTGAATTTAGCAACTAAAAACATTGAAAATGAGAAGTTTACGATGATCTATGACTTATTTTCCAAAATAAGAAACCTCCAGGTAGACTATTCTTCTAACTAATTGATAAGAAGGAGAGCTGCTACCTGAGTGGGCTGTCACCAGACACAGCTTTGATGTGATCTCTTCATCAACTGACTGTAGATTTATTGAATTTTAATAACATTTACCTTACAACTGTAACCAGGGATGTAAAGACTGATGTCACATGAGGGGACAGCGCCCATGACCAGCCCATAGGTGGACAGGATCTAAATCTGGCAGGTGGCTGAACATGGGTTCATAAGGGGAGCAAAGAATGAATTGTATGTGACACACATATGATGGACAACAAGAGTAATGAAGGCAGATATCTCTCTTGTGTATTATATACCATATATTATATCATCAATAAAGTTGCATCCTTCTATAGTAGCCCAGACAAAAGAGGAAACCATTGAAAGTAGTGTAGCCATGTTAGCCATGGAGAGCAGAAGAAGAGTGAAGAAATCAGGCAATATCTTTTTGAGGCTGAGTACGTTTGATGGTGAGCTTTCAAGAATACTAGTTCTCTTCGTCAGACATGATGTTATGTACTTGAACACTTGTAAAACGAGTTAAAAAATACAAAAAATATTTTAGACTCTGACCAGAGCTCCAAATATTAGTCCAAAAATTAGTCCCTCCTTTTGGGATATTTCTCCACTTTTTAATCCAGAGAAAGAAGAAAGTTTCTCCACACAATTTGTATAAGCAAACGATTTCCAACGGGAATAGGCCACCATTCAGAACCTCCTTAGTGCGGTTTTCATTCCTCAAATCCACCATTGGCCATAGCGGACCGCTAGAAGAAAATATTCGCACAAATAGCTTAGTACATTCTTAAAAACCAGAACGCATATCAAATATTCTAGAGGACGCCAGCCACACATGCTCGCCCGACCCTGGGTTACGCCAGCGAGCATGTGTGGCTGGCATCCTCTAGAATATTTTATAATCGCAGTTTTAAAGTGTTTTGGTGAGTATATTTGAATAAAAGACACCTGGTTTTTAAGAATGTACTATGCCAGCGGTGGCGAACCTATTGCACGGGTGCCAGAGGCGGCACTCAGAGCCCTTTCTGTGGGCACCCGGGCCATTGCCCCAGCACACCAGACAGGACTCAAAGAATGTTCCTGCAGTTCCAAGCAACTTAAAAGATGCTGCTTGCAGCCATATTTTGATATTTACTTGGCTACTTGGGACTGTGAGAAGAGGAAGAATTAGACAGGACTGAATTATTTTTGGAGGATCTCCTGCTGGCCCCACGATTCTCTGTGTACAGAGGGAAACTGGAAAGAAGCTAAAATGATGCAAATCTTCAACTTTCTACTGTGTTGCTGTCCTCAGGAGGCTAATATGATTAAAATTTGTTGAACAGGAAGCAATAAGTTACTGCTTTAATATTTGGTTGGCACCTCGCGGTAAATAAGCAGAGTTTTGGGTTGCAGTTTGGGAACTCGGCCTCTAAAAGGTTCGCCACCACTGTACTATGCTATTTGTGCAAATATTTTCATCTAGCGGTTTGCTATGGCGAATGGTGGATTCGAGGAATGAAAACCACACTAAGGAGGTTTTGAATGGTGATCTATTCCCGTTGGAAATCGTTTGCTAATACAAATTGTGTGGAGAAACTTTCTTCTTTCTCTGGATTAAAAAGCGTAGAAATATCCCAAAAGGAGGGACTAACACAATATTTGGAGCTCCGGTCAAAGTCTAAAAAATTTTTTGTATTTTTTTACTCGTTTTACAAGTGCTTTTTGGGGACTATGTATTTTTCTGGATCGGTCCTGGGCCGTTGTTTATAGCTCCTTTTATGAAGATTGCTGCGCAACTTTTTAGAATTTTTTAAATGTATAAAGAATCTTTATTTAAACACAATAGAGAAATATCTCGAACAGAGAGACAATGGACAAAAATTATAAACAATTAAAAATGTACAATAGTACCAATCCCATACCGATAGTTGGATTAACCAATACACCTCCTCTTAGCATAAGGTAATTCATAAACCACCCCTAATGATACATAAAATAGATCAATAGATAACCACAAAAAATACCAACAAACATGCAATAAATATGAGAGTTCACAGATCTATAGAAAGATCATCAAGAAATCAACCAGTTGGAAGTTGAAAAGCGGATCATTCAAATACCAAAGCTACAGTATCATACATTACATGTAAGTGGAATGTCCGGTAGGTGTAGGAGTCATAGGAGACTTTCACCCCTGAGGAAGTCTCCAAAAGGAAACAGAAAGCGTGGGGAGCCCTCCACCTCCTCTACCCGCACTAACCACCCCATTATTCTATGACTTAAACACTGACTCCTCAAGGTTGCCTTAACTGACAAGGGGAAAGGTGGCAGGTTTGTTGTAAAGTTGGAAGGTCATAGTATGTCACAAGATATTTTTAAATTAGGCTAGACATTCTAACAATGCTTGGTGTGAAAGTAGCTTTAGGTACTCAGAATAAAATCTTATGAACTAAAAGGAACTTGGTGACATTTTAGCCAGGGCTACACTGTACAACAATGAGAAGTCAACCTGTAGAAGTGTATCCGCAAGTACAATATTTATTTTAAAGAGAAAATGTTCTGGCAAATATTAGACAGGATTTCAGACTGTTTTGCACTGACAGGTTAAGATAGTTTACATAGCAGCACAACTTTACTTCTGGCAAATACTGTCAGCTCAACATTTGGTTTCCATTAATCTGTTTTAGATTCTAGAAAAGTGAACTGTCATGTTAAAGGGGACGATGATTGAAAGGGATATATTTAACTTAAATATATCCCTATATAGAACTATATAAGAGAAAACAGGAACACTGTTTTATGAAAAAATAAAAAAAAAGAATTCAGAACATCTTGATTCAGTAGCAAGTAAGATAATCACATGCATAAGTACATGCACTTAAAGGGGTATTGCCACAAAGCAAAATTTCTTAAATATACTAAGGATAACAAATTAACACATTCTCTTATTCACTGTTTAACAACAATACAGAATTCCACAGCTATAATTCCAACCTGTCCTGTGGGTGTAGGGGACCCACTGGACCACCACGGACGATGACGTAAGCCGACACCTGGGACCGGAGTCTAAGTGGAATTTAAACAGAAGGGGTGGCCGGCCAGCTCCAATTATCAGTGCACTGGTCTTTTTAATCTCTGTAACCCAGCGCGATCACCCCAGGAGGCGGGGACGCGATCACAGGACAGCCGGAGCCAGTGCTGGATCGAGGCTAGGTGAGTCAACCAGGGAGGGTCTGGGGCAGCAGAGAGGGGCATGGGTGCGCCTGTGACACAGGATATGAGTGGCAGGAGCACCTGTGGCACTGGTGTTTACAATTTTGGTTGTACCTGGATACGACTGTAAACCTTTGACTATGATCAGATTTTGCTCATGAATAGCTTCTCTTCTCTGCACACTACAGTGCTCTCTGCCTCCCCCCCCCCTCTGCATTACCAGACCAGCTCAAACACAAGCACTTCATGCCGGCAAGCAGCAGTGTTCAGAGACTTACTCTACAAGCTACCATCAATGAGATTTTTAATTGTTATTGGAAATGCTCTGCTGTGCTAAATGCACATGGTCATTCATCATTAAGAACTGCTGATCAATTAAATCCAAAATGTTCTTGATGGGATACCAACCGTGGATGCTGCAGGCAATGGTAGCATGTTTGGGCAACATACGCTCTAGTGACTACACTTCCTGCCTAGTGCAGGTGTTGACTCCGCCCCTTAGCTCCATTACACTCCGTGTGCCTCAGCCTTCACTGCCCTCCCTCAAGAGAAACACCAGACTGTTCAGCAATGAGCATACATTACGCCATGGCCATCCAGCCATCACATTAGACTGCAGGCTATTTTTAAGGTTTAATACATGAAGCACAATTAACTTACTTTCAGCTGTCAAAATCTTAAAAGTTATTATATTTTGGCCATCTGATACACAGTCTTACTATTCTCAGATGGGTTTTGAAAATTGAGTAATACCATCTGTATGAAGGCCTTTGATCTTTCTTATCGCTGGCTGGCTTGGCTGCACATGTACATATATTTGTGGAACAATTGTATTATATAATAATATTATCTAATAATTATAATTATATTATATTTATATCTTAGAAAAATGTACACATATATTGTTAACAGAATTTACCAGAGCTATAACTTGCATATATTTATATGCTTTTTACATAGTTTCCAGCACTATCAATTTTAAAGAACACACATTTGCAAAAAAAATTGCATCATAACTGCCATAGAGCACTGTATAGTCAGTCATGTTACAAGTGGTCCCGCGACCCGGCTCACGGGCTCACTCTTGCCCCATTGTGTGCCCTCGCTCTGCTGCCATTGTACTTACCCGTCCTCGCTCCTACTTCCGGGTCCTCGAGCGTCACACATCCTAGGGTGCGCGCGTCGGCTTCTCAAGCTTTAGAGGGCCAGCGCGCCGTTAATTAGTGCTGGCCTTACCCAGAATTTTATTTAACCCAGCCTCTCCCAACACTGCCTGGCGGATCTTAGTGTTTATGCCTGTGCTGTTTCCTGTGCCTTGTGCTAGTTTTTGACCCCGGACCTGTTCTAGACTTCGCTCCTCCGCTGCCTGCCCTGACCTCTTGCTTCATCCCTGACCTTGAACTACTGCTGCCTGCCTTGACCATCTGCCTGTCCCTGACTATGAGATTGCCTGCCAATTCTGTATCTCGACCTTGACTGCCACCACGGACAAGTCGCCCCTGTGGAATGACTTGGTGGCACCACGCCATAGAAAGACCATCCTGCTTTGCGGAGGGCTCTGGTGAAGACCAGGTACCACTTAGATTCTGGTCCCAGGTGTCGGCTTGTGTTATTGTCCGTGGTGGTCCAGAGAATCCACTATCTCCGACCCTGACAAGTGATAGGTGTATGCAAACGGTACATGGGGGACATTTGCTGGCATACAATGTAAGCCATTGCATGCCAAATGCATTGAGAGGTTCTGGCCTCCTGATTTATACTGCAGCTATTGCACTGGACGAGTTGCAACCTTTTAGGCGTAAACTGTCACAGGTTATAGTGAGTGCATAGGAGCAGGACAGGAACTCCCAATGCAGGCCTACTCCACCACCAGCCGCACTCCTTTCACACCACTTCACACTTACTTGACAAGGTATAGAAGTGGAAATAATCTGAATTCCTGATGGTTTGCTAGGAATAAATATTTTTTCAGGGCTTGTACACCATAAAACTAAAAAATGCCCTCCCCCCTAATAAGTGTAAATCCAAGGGCAAGTATATACCATAAAGGCAGATCATATAGCTATTATGGGTCATTTAGAGAGAGACAGTCTTTGTTGGTGCATTGTTATAAAGTAGTAGCAATGTATCAAGAAAAGCTGCAGAAAGTGACGGAGTAAAACATTGTCCTTAGGTTTATTAAAAGCTTAAAATACATGGGTCTTTTAACTTTCATTGTAGAAACCAGCACAATGAGTGGAAGGGACAAATTCATGTTTGCAGTATCCTATTCCTTGTCGACCAACCTTTTCTATTCGTTCTACTGATAATGCCTGTAAATGTTATTGTCAAAGAACACATAAACATAGAAGGTGTAGGGGCAGTACCTCTATTGACCACTTACCGTAATAAGACTTCTACGCTTATCCTTATTTTGAAACAGAAGCAGAAAATATAACACTAGTGGTGCAAGCCATAATACTCAGATGATACTGTCCATGAATACTTCTTCAATAGAAAAAAAACATAGAAGCACTCACCTTTAAAAATACAGGTGGTCCCCTACTTAAAGACACCAGACTTACAGACCACACCTAGTTAAAGACGGACCCCTCTGCCCACTGTGACCTCTGGTGAAGCTCTTAGGATGCTTTATTTTAGTCCCAGGCTGCAATGATCAGCTGTAAGGTGTCTGTAATGAAGCTTTATTAATAATTCTTGGTTCTGTTGCAGGTAAAATTTTGAAAATCCAATTGTTACTGGGGCAAAAAAAAATTTTTGTCTGGATCTACAATTATAAAATAAACAGTTTTGACTTGCATACAAATTCAACTTAAGAACAAACCAATTCACCCTATCTTGGACGTAACCCGGGAACTGCCTGTAGTCCGAACATTTATTATATATCTTCTTTAAAACGGTTCAAGGAGCCGATGAATTCAAGGATTAGAGCAGGTGGAGGATTACCCGGAGCAACAGCAGTTTCACGCTTACCTGCGCTTCTTTTAGCTTTAGCAATGTCAGCACCTGCCTTAAATCAGAGATTTTAGGCACTGATACTATGGGAATGCAGGATGCTGCCGGGCCATGGGCACTGTAGTATATATACGGTGCATACACTATGAACGGTCTACGGGCTAAAACCTTTGAACAGCTGCTGCTACAAATGTAAACCAGGTAAAGTATGTCACATGGATTATTAAATCTACAACAATTTACAAACACACACATACAATTGGTTACAAAATTGATCCTGCAAGGAAACCACAAATGCAGAAATTGTAACCCCTGTATGGGTCTGTTGAAAATAAAGGAATTCATATTTGGTGGAGCACCAGTCAATGTGAGAAACTTATTAGCTATTAAACCCAGTTCTAGTTTGTGATTTTTTTTGTCCCTGTCCTTTTTTTTTATAGGGTGAAACAAGATGCATGTATATAGGGTTTAGAGAACATTGCAATTCAACTCAAATGGGAGAGAGTTCGCCCAGACTAATAAATGTTTAAAAGGTTCATCAAAGGAATCCATCAGTTTTAAAGTTCTCATCTCTAGTTATTGTGATATCTTCTGTCTGTCTTGCTAGCAAGGTGTAATTCTACATAGATTTAAAAGTTCAAAGCGGATTAGGTAGGCAGATGGAGCATGACAATTTTGGAATTTTGCTAATTTTTTTAAGTAACTGATTGTATAGATCCCAAATCAAATGTGGTTTGTGAGTTTCTACTTCTCCTCTCTTTTTTATCTACTCCAAGTTTTTGCATCAAAACTGAATCAGAATATGGTTTAAAACCTGAAGCAGAAATCTTGCTTTGGATACTCTTACACATACCAATTTTTTTTTACAATTACGAACACATGTTTCCTGTAATTGACACAATAATCTTAACTCGGGCATAAAATATTATTAATCCACTTGGACCAGATATCCCAACACCAAAAGGTTGCGGTTGGTAGTTTTACCTTGCAGCCAAGTTCTTTTTGGTTTCAAATATGACCGGGAGCAAAACCTGCTTAGGGATTGGATGATTTCCTGATACTTACAGGGTCTTCCTTGAAACAGTTTTTCTTTTTTTTCTACAAAAACTATAAGACAAAACGTAATATGTGATAGGAAAGTGAGAATGATGAGGTAAATATGTAGGATTCCACGTTCACAATAAAAACACAGCCAAATGTGTAATTCTCATATAACTTTGAATCAGTTTATTAATAACTCAATGAAAGCAAACCAAAGATTAAAATGAATACTTGGTTTTGAACATACTGTATATTTAGAAGGATTTTTACACTCAGGCCCTAAATGCATACATAGAAGACCAAACTGCAAAGCTTTAATTTAGCAGCATGACTTCACACATCACATAAACTGGTACTTCACAGCTTTTATATGTCACAATAGAAATAAATGTACAATTAGCAGAGATAAAGGCAGAAAATAAACCAGCAAGAGTCACCAGTGCACAAGAGATACTGCTTTAGATCTGGGGATTAGAAAGTGTATGTTGATATCAGACTCGTCAATTTTGAGGTAAATTATATAGTTATAATAAAAAAACAGCATTGCATGTAACATTTCCAATGTACTGGTGACATATGACATATTTGTTTGTTTTTTTATTTTCTCCACCACTTCACTATATGAGGCCTTGACAAGCTAAGTAGTTTTAGGGGCCATTTGGCTATTTGAAAAAGTAAGCGTTACAGTACAGCTATAAAGTATAAAAACTTTTGCCTAACTCTACACTACGCAAAAATAAGCAATTCTCTAATTTACTATAATTAGCTATCTGCAGCTGTTTAGCAGCTAGTAGAGGTTTTACCTTGCCCCCCAGGCTAATCTCCATTTGCCATACTTTCTGGTTGCCAAAACAGCTAGAGATGACAGGAGACTTGCGGAGAGGGACTGTAGGGCCTTTAGTAATGTCACAAGCATGTGTCTTATCACATGCTTCAGGTCGGCCAATTAAAAACAAGCTGTCCTGCATCATTTGAAAGTACTTAGTGTGATGCAAAATACCTGTTGTGATGTCAAAAGTATGTAATTCATAACATGCTTCAGATTGGCCAATCACAAACATGCTCTCCTTTTCTGGCATCAGTGGGGTGAGCTGATGTCACAACCGGGAAGGGCCCACCCACATCAGGAATAGCCAAATCTGAATCTAATGTTATATATACCAGAAATATCTCATGCTAGGAGGCAGCCAGCAGCATAATACAGGTATCAATCGAAACATTATCAAAGTCTCTCTCCAGCAGTGCTAACACTATATTTTGTCAGTAACTTAGTTATTAAGGTATGATTGGTTTTAAATATGAGTGAAATGCAAGAAAATCCTCTATATTTTACCTGTGAAGCAGAATACTGTAAAAATATAATTTTAAAAAGCAACCGTGCAACCTATGAAACAATGTTAGTGCATCTAACGGCCACACAGCAGGCCCTGGGTGAAAGAGTCAGAAGGCTTGGTAAAAGATTTTAATATGCTTAACCATCTGTGAACAGAGGATTGCGTGGGCCTTCACAGCCAATGTTAGTGGAGAACTACTTTTGGGGCATTAGTAAAAAGTTTTCCAGCCCTAGATAACATCACTCTTAGATCACATATTCACAACAGTATATATGCTTGGGCTGTACCTTGGTGTAGCATACAGCCAAGTGTAGGATGGAGGATGAGTGAGCGCTCCTCACCCCCTACCATTTCTATAGGAAGCCAAGTTGACACGTCGTTAAAACGGCAAAATATAGAACTGTTGCTGTGCAGCTGCCTGAAAAGGTCACAGTGCGGTGAGATACTGTTTGTTCACCACACTGTGACCAGGTGCCATAGACCTCTATGGGGGTCATGATACAGCCACAATTGCCAACCATATTACCGGCACCCGTAAGTTTGTGTGCAGGGGACCTTACAATTGTAATGATTTGCAGATTAGGCAAACATATGCTATGACAAATTGTTTGTTTAGGTACACAGTAAGGTTCTCCTTAATTAATTTTGGACACACTGAAAAAAATCTCAAGAATCTAAATCCAATTTATGTCCACAAATATTTCATAAAACTTGAATAATAAGTTTTAACTTTATCCACCATTCATGCTGCTGGGTATATCTTTGTTTGTAATAATATCTATAAGATTAACTTTAATCTTAAAAGGGGTATTCTCATCTGGGCATTCACATCCAGATTAATTAATCTGCCATATATAAACATTTCTTCAATTAGATGTCATTAAAAAAATGTTTCTATGTGAAGATAATTTCTCATAAATGTAGTCATATGGTCCCTTCGAAACAAGACCATGTCCCTGGATACGGCCACCTCTGCTGGAGTGATTGCACAAAGAAACCAAAAAGTTTCTGAATATTGAATTTCCGAGGAGTTACTGCAGGTCCCACAGCCGTTCTCTTGTAATGATCGCTGAATCCAGGTGGTCCGGCAGGCTCAATAGCGCATGTCTGGCCACAGCTGCCAAAATGTGAGGTGGTCGTAACCGAGGAAGCCAAGGGACAACATGACTACATTTATGAGAAATTATCTTCACACAGGAACATTTTTTTTAATAACATCCAATTGTAGAAATGTTTATAGATGGCAAATGAATTTAATTTAATTTATATGCCCAGATGGGAATACCCCTTTAAGTGAAGCACAAGTTCTTTGGGGGGCATCTTAACCACCCTGCTTCCTTTGTTTCGTAATAGATGAATATTTAGAATCTGCAGTAGAGATATCAGTGATATAGTTATTTTAGTTCTCTGAACGTTTGTTTTGTTATTTTAATATGCATTGAAAGATCAGTTCACAATAGGCCTGGGCTGCGTTTCTGCCCCTTTAAATGTCAAAGTGAATATCCACATCATGTCATATTAAGGTCTAATATTCTGTGCAAATAAAGTTGTCAATCAATCTATCTTTTTAGCAATATGAACTTGTTTTTTTAATAGCATTCTTTCTCTTGCACACATAATTTGTGCAAAACCTAGATCAATAAAAACATGCTATTATTATTTCTTCTTACTACTCGCAATACATAGTGGCACAATAATCCCAGACTATAGCGAGCACATGTTATGAATCGTATAATCCATCTTCTATTTGTACTCTTCCGTAATTGTCCACAACAAATTTATATTCCAGATTGAAAGCCCAATTAATAGTATTTTGCAATATTGGTTAAAAAAAATGTCTGGTCTCTGGGGTCCAACTACTAGCATCCCCCAGTGATCAGAAGATCGAAAGCCTACAAGTGAGTTCTTCAGTGGACCAACAAACTTCTAGGACTGTCAGACCCAGAGATCACATAGAAGTAAATAAACTGGTACTTAAGCATGTGCACCATGGCTTCGCCCCTTATAAAAGGAACATTGAGGGAATTGCAGACCACAATTTTTCTAATCTCTGGGGGTCTCAGTAATCAGACACTTCATATATTGTATAGACAGAGAATAACCTACAATATTTAGATATGGCCATGGATACTTACTATGTATACCATTGGATGCAAAATGCTTCCACAGAGTACCCAACGACTTGGTGTGCAGTACTACCGGTTTAATATATAAGGCAGAAAATACAATGGCTTCATATAGCGCAATTAGCTACCTTACGATTGTCAGTACAGTATTGATTATAATTATAATGAGTTTTTGGGATTAAAGTACAATATTATCGCAATGAGAAAGGTCACATTGATGGGTGACAAACAATTTGGAATTAGAATGTGTAAATAGAAATGACGTTTCTAGGATAAGTAGACAGCGAAACACATTATTATCTCAGTTAGGTGTTTTAATGCCATGTGTGGACTATTTTGTGTACAAATCTTTAAAATGCCAATAGATACATACAAATTAAGAATTAGCTCTAATACAGTTCATCCTTAGGCTTCAGGCTAAGTTTATATAGGATCTGATATCCATCATCCCAGGCATAGATCTGCTTTTCCTTGGGGTTGTACTTCATGCTGGAATGAGATCCATATCGTTTTGGGAAGTAGACCACTGGGACATGTTCAGTGGAGATGGTGCCACTGACATCAAAGATACACTGAATACGAGAGCGACTCGGAAGCTTAGTGTTATACACCACATATAGAGTACCACATACAACAAAGGCACTTTCTGCATTTTCTATGGGGCATGGAGTATCCCACATCTGCTCGATGCCAAGGCTGCCTGGATCTAGTTTGGCTAAGCAGATGTTCTTCTCATTCTCTCTGGTGGCGTAGATGACCCAAAGACCTTCTTCATCTGCCGCTATGTCTATGTAGTTGTACTTCGACAGTCCATATACTGGTACTTGATCTTCAATGGGTAGGACAGCACTATCAACTATAGTTTTGGTTGTCAGGTTGAATTTTATAACTTGGAATTCCTCATCTTGCCTGATATAATACAAGTTACCTCCATAAACTATATGTCCAGTGCCAATCCACGGATAAGGAAGTTTGATACGAGGCACTTTGCGTGTTGAAGATGAAAGAGTGAATTCCTTCATGCGAGAGAACACAAATACTGTATCATTGCCAGCCCCATCAAAAACATAGACTTTTTCTGAATTTCCAATTGGGTCCTTTGTCCAAAGGCCAGAGCTACTTCCAAAGCGCTTTAGGATTTTCATGGCATTCACTTGAGAAATAGTGTCACTGCAATCTACAAAAGTAGAAGGATTATAAGAGATAAA
Organism: Engystomops pustulosus; assembly: GCF_040894005.1. Classification (NCBI taxonomy): domain Eukaryota; kingdom Metazoa; phylum Chordata; class Amphibia; order Anura; family Leptodactylidae; genus Engystomops; species Engystomops pustulosus. The sequence continues at coordinate 191,781,764 of NC_092412.1, read as the reverse complement.
ATTATAAGGTGTTGAACCAAAGAAAGAAATCAGACACCAGTATTCTCAAAGAGTGACTACAGGATTAGACTACACAAATGGTTTGTAACCTGCAAGTTACAAAAAATTATTTGCTTTGTTTTGTTTTATTAACCCATTAATGCAGCAGCTCTTTTGCAGTACAATTTATGCAGGTGTGCCATTTTCTTACAGGTTCTGTTTTTTACAGATATTATGGTGTATCCCTTTTATTATTTGGATCAGTATGTTTAATAGCCTTAAAAAATAATAATCTTCCAGAACAAAACTTTTTTTAACCATATTTGAATGACCATAATTTTTTGTACTTCAAAGTATGTATTGATTTTTTTGCGTGAAGGATTGCAGAAAAGAGTAAGGCTACATTTACACAAACGTATGAAAACGGCCATATATATAGCCATATATATGGGTAGCATAAGGTCCTATTCATTTCAATGGGCAATACGGCCATCCATTTACATGGCCGTATGGCCCACGATTCTGTACCATATGCGAGTCGCATAAAACATAGAGCATATCTTATTATCCACAGTATTTATGTTCTGTACGGCCCATAGAAATCAATGAGAACGTATAAAATTCGGGCTAAATACATGCTACACATGATTGTGCACCATATGCTGCCGTATATACATGCAGTATCTAGAACCAGTGGGAGGTGCTTTCTGTCAGCCAGCCAATAGTCAGCCATCCATCATTTACCAACCCACCGTATTTTATAGGGATATGGTAGGAATACAGTGACATACATGCACATACGGATAATAATCGTCATGTATATATGGATTCATACAGAATGGAAATACAGGATTGGAGAAATCACACATTATCGTGTTCCTGCCATACCGTAGTGCTGCTCACCCCGGCCCTCTCCATAGAGGAACATTGCATACGGAGCTGTATTCTGGAGAAAGATAGGGCATGTCCTATCTTTCTCCCGACTTTGGTATGGTGCCACACACGTGCGGTACCAAACCGCTCCCCTAGGGTGCCGTGCACCCATTGCCATGTATGTGGGACATATATACACTGTATATACATCGGTCATATATACATCCCCCATGCATGTATGTGAATGTAGCCTAAAGCTGTATATTTGAATGGGTTTTTTTTTTGAATGATTGATTCTGGATACCTAACATCTTCTTGATTATTTTTATTTATGTTCTAGGGAAAGGGAAGTAATTATTGACCATGGCAACTATACAGCTTTTACACCAGTTTCTTTAAACAAACATAGCATTCAAGTGAAAGGTTTTTTTTTACATACAATACTAAAACACAATTTATATTTTAAAATGTCCATGTGGGAAAGAATATGTCAAACATCTAGACCAATCAAAGTGAAATTAAATCACGTTAGAGGAGAAATATATAAAGGAAAAATGTATTTTATAAAAAAAGGGTGCAATGCAGAAGAAAAAGAAATTTACTACAGTAGCAAGACAGTTTTTTGTATTGAAAAAGTACCATATATACTCAAGTATAAGCCAAGGCACCTAATTTTACCTCAAGAAACTGGGAAAACTTATTGACTCGAGTTTAACCTCTTCACGCCGCAGCCCTTTTTGCGTTTTCATTTTTCACTCCCCACCAACTTTTTTATTTTTCCATGTACAGAGCTGTACACTGTACGCCCCAAATGACATGTCTACTTTATTCTTTGGGTCGGTACGATTATGAAGATACCAAATTTGTATAGGTTTTATAATGTTTTCATACATTTTCAAAAATTAAAACTTCCTGTACAAAAATTTTTGGGGGGATTTTTTTGATCTTCTGGCGCTAAGAGCTTTTTCATACACATAAACGGAGTTGTGGGTGGTGTCATTTTTTGTGACTTTGGGCGCCATTTTCCATTATGTGGTTAAACGCAGTGAAAAAAGTTATATTTTGATAGATCGGGTATTTTTGCACACGTCGGTCGATACCTAATGTGTTTATGATTTTTACTATTTATTTATATTTATATCAGTTCTATGGAAAGGGGGGTGATTTGAATTTTTATGTTTTTTAAGTTTTTACCATTTTTCAGACTCCCTAGGGTACTTTTTTAACCCTAGGTTGTCTGATCGATCCTATTATATACTGCCATACTGGCAGTATATGGGGATTTTCCTCCTCATTCATTACAATTTGCTGAAGCACATTGTAATGAATGGGTTAACACGAAGAAGCCTCGGGTGCTGTAGCAGAAAAGATATTTATGGGCCATGGTGCACTTAAAACATATCTTATAAAACCCCTTTAAAGATAGAAAAGAAAACTTTAAAAAAGGAAAATTTGAAATGGGATTAATGGAACCCACTTACATGACTTTCGTGTGATAGGAGGACTCAGCATCACATCTGGTTCCACATTTTCTTCAATCTCGGCCTTCGGACAACCTATTATAACATGAGAGGTAGGTTCCACTAACCCCTGTGAACTTACAGTAAACATGCAGCCACTTTCATTTGTTAGTATATTTAAGAGTAGTTGTGCATAAAGAGCTTGTACATGTTCATTGAGTAGTCCATTGTGGGTCTTTTCCATGTATAAAGTTGGTTTGGGTGTTTGAATTTAGTGTTCTCGTAACTTGGTGGTAGAAAAAGGGCCATGATTTATTTTCTGAATATCTTGTAACATGGAACTGTCAATGAACAGCCAATTCTTTTTCATAAATCCATCATGGCATTTAGCCTGCATAAAAAAGCAATAACAAAAGGTAGCACTATGGCAATCTGCACTGCCTACCACCTTCATCCAAGCTATGCTATCTTTAATTGAATATAAAAAAAGCTTATTTTTGGTGTACTGAATCTCAAGAATCTAGTGGGTCAACATCTATTGAATGTAATAGCTTCTTGCAGGGATATGGTAATATGCATGATGCATGGCTAAAGAACCCTCTGTCATATAAATGCTGTTCACATATATCATTTGTCAGTCTCCTTAATTTTTTTTTTATCTTCAAATCGGCATCTTTGAATCAGTTTTACCAGTTGTGATGACTGTAAGTTAAAGCGTTGTTCCCATTTTAACAAATAAATATTTTTGTTTGTATGATGAAGAGCCATTAATTTTTGCAGTATACTTTCTGTACCAATTCCTTTGGGTTTTCTAGATCTCTGCTTGTTGTTGTTCTTTAAAAATGTTTACTTCCAATGAACAAAAATTTGTCCATGGTCACACAGGTGCATGGTTCATTAGAGTAATCAGAGCTGTGTAATAACAAGCTGTGCACCTGTGTGACATCACTTGACCATGGACAAACTTGTATCCACTGGGAGTAAACAGTTCAGTTTTCTATAGAATGACAGCAAGCAGAAATGTAGAAGATCGTAAGGAATTGATACCGAAGGTATATTGGAAAAATCATCCATAACTTTTTATTATAGAAACAATAAATAGCATTTGCTAATGTTAGAGCAAGTTAATGTATAATTTTAATAAACTTATTTCAATCTAAAAATAGATATTGTACATAACTGTGAATGTTATCTTTACCATTAACTCTTAGCTAAACACTTCCCCCTTTGTTACTAAAGCTTTATCATGATTTTTAAAGAGGACTAATATGGTAATATGCGAACTGTTCTGTGAACTGTCATGTTTAGCCTTCAAGGTGCAGACCCAGTATTTTGCTATAAATAAAGTAACCTAAATGCTCTACGAGAGGTGGATCAGCAAGTCATCATAGATTACCTTTCTTTTTGTGTCTCTCCCCAACCACTTCCCACAGGGGGGTTGTTGGCCCTATCCTGTGTGTATCTCTGTTTTGTCTCAATCTCAGACACTTGGGCAAATCCCTTGCAATGACACTTAAATTAAACCAAAAAAAGACATCCCTTTACATAAACATCCCTATACCTGCATACCATAATTTTTACTAAATGTTTTCCGAAAAATTACTGTCTACACCAGTCTACTGAGCTACAGAACCTTGGGTTGGCAATTGCATATACTTTTTGAAAGCTGCTTGTAATGCAAAACCCTTTAGACATAATTTTGAGATCCAAATTTCAAGAGTAGCGTGCTGCACTTTTGTCGGACTGTACACATTTTTCAGGCTAAAAAGACTAGGTACTTAAGAAGTGAGTACACAGTCATTGTGGCGCACGCAACCCTTTTGTGGTGCAACTGGTCTCGCTTCTTTGTAACACAAAATGGAGGACGATCAATGTACTTGATCTAAAGGAAATTAGACAAGCCAGGAGGACACATCCCACTGTTACTCTTTACACTGGGATGTTATACTCAGCATTCTTATACATTTTTCAGTGAAATGCTGTAAAGTACATCCATGTGATTCTCAAACTATTCTGCAAAACAGGTTGGTGACAGCTTGTGGGCCTAAATTCTCATATGTTTTCAAAATGAAAACATCTATGGAGAAATTAGTGTTAGGTTTTCAAGGATCAATTATTGAATCAGTAATTAACAGGTAGCATTGTCACTGAACAACCAGGAAGAACCTTACCTGTTAGCTTTTCATATTTTTCCTTCTTCTTCTTTTTCTGCTGATGAAGTTCTGTCAATTTCTCATCAATGTCTACACATGGCGGCGCTGGGTTCTGAGTTTCAAGGTAGTCCACTTCTCTTTCTAGCCGGTCCAGTCGAACATTTGAGTTTTCTAACTCATTTCTTACTGTATCCCGTTCCTTCTCTATGTTCTCCAGCATCTTTAGGACCTGGTTCTTGAAGTCACGAAGCTCTGAGCTGTAGCGACTGCTGTGATCGTGCCATTGGGCGATTCTCTCCTGCAGCCAAACAAGATATTACTTAGAGTTACAGTACAATGGTATATACTGTATACCAACACCTTTTGCATGTTTCCAGCAATTGCAAAGGCAAAGTTTAAATTATGAGCAAGCAGGAGAACTTTAATGCATTATTCAGAAGACCAATTACATTTTATTGAAGCACTGGATGAAACTGACCATGAAACATATCATTGTCCAAAGTTATGTTACTACTTGAACAAATTTGGGGCACATTTACTAAGGGTCCGAACGCTGCTCTTTCGTTGGGTTTTGCGATTATTTACGTTTTGTGCCAAATTCCCCGGGGTTTTTCGCGCACGCTTGCATGCGACAGAAGTCGGGGGCGTGGCCGCCGGACAACCCGATGGATTCGGACAAACTGCGGAATTTAAAAACAGAAATGTGTCGCAAGATCAAGCACTCACATGCACCAGGAAGAAGCAGGTGAACTCCGGTGGACCTCGGCGCAGAAGCGACGGATGCAGGAACTCCGGGCACGATCTTAGTAAATCGCAGCAGACCCGAATCCTCATCGGACAACACACCGTGGGATCACGACAAGACTGGGTAAGTAAATCTACCCCTCTGCATCAATTTCAAATATGAATTTTTATAAAATGGGCAGATTTAACCTTTTCTCCTTCACCTTGTAAAATCCTAAATTGCGTAGATGATCAATGGACAATCAATTATCACCTGGACAAATAACTCAAAAAATTATTACCTGTGCTCTGCGGCTCTGCCCAGGCAGTCCCCGGTGTATGATACCAGTGGCATCAGGTCATGGGCCCCCTACCCTACAGCCCCATAGCTGTGGCTTTACAGCAGTAGTTCTGACACTATTTGGAGAACGCTTATATACTATTCTTGGAGATTATATTTTAAAATTTAAAAATAGAATACTCCTTTAAATTGTTATGTGGATTTAAGCACAGGGTCTCACAGAAACCTCACTTGTATATTTTCACTCTCTGAAGATGGACCACTGCTGTGTGAATATCAGCTTTTCAAGAGATTTTTTGTGCAGAACATATTGACCTTTGATGTGGCTACACACAAATTTGCTCTTTGAAAATAATTATAGGACAGAAAAGTGGAAAGAAAGGTCACGCACTCTGCCGGTAGCATGGGGAACGCAGAAGTGCCTCATATAAGTAACAGAAAATAATTGAGTACTTTCAGATCAAGATAATGTTTTGATAAATGTAAGGCAAATACAAAAACATGAACAAGTGTGTTACAGATTTATGAAACTGTACATACATATACGTAATTGTATATACATATATATACATATATTATATACTTACAGTATATATAATGTGCTACTGATTTCTTTACGGGTTGTATTATTTGGGATTCTGAATTTATAATCTCTTGTCCAATTATCTTTCTGATTGTTATAGTCAGCCCCTTCCATTTCAACCTTTGTTGGCCACCGAGACCTATATTTATTCTGGTGAATCCAGGTCACATCACCATAAAATCTAATATGGGCCATTACATTACCATAACTCCCAGCTTTCTGTGTACACTAAATGGGATTTTTTTAATCATTAAGCCACAGCTCCTTGCCGGCCACTGACCCCTTCTTATATAAATCACACTGGAGGGCCGGTGTAGTATATTTATTTTAAGGCCCCCCCCCAACATTGTATAATTTATCTCCTGAGTGGCTACCACACAGGATGATGCTCCTCTGTATATAGCTCTATCCTTAGATTAGAAAAGTATAATGGTTAAAATCTTTATTAAAATAAAAAGTATATTATTATTTGAAATAGTTATCATGTAATATGCAGAATATTATATGCAGAAAGTTACATACTCGTAATTACATCCAGGCTCTACAATATGGCATTGTGCTTGTGTTTATACAGTATTTACATCATTTCCATATGCTTCCAGTCTACTGTATGGATGCAGTTTTACTAAGTCACAAGTAGTCAGAACTTGTAATCAACCAGACGTGGAACTCTTATGGTACACATATTTTACTCCTTATTTGAATAATTATTCTAAACATCTTTAGACCTTTATGAAAATGCAAAAAATCTCCATTATCCCCATTACTGTCATTACCACATTCATACCACGAGGAATTAAGAATTAATGTGCTCTAATGGAGGAAATTCCTACACCTCAATCCATCCATCCATCCATCCTTATTTTTAGCAGTATAAGCACACAGAAGCCCCACAGAAGCCAAAGAGACTTTCTTTTTGTCCCTTTGCAACTAAGAATTGGCAGAGATGAGTATGGTGACTACTAATAAATGATGCAGTATTGATAATACCTAGACATGGTGATATAGTGGACCACAATAGCACTTAGCAACACATGGCAATGTCATCAATAAGGATAGGTCATGAGTATCAGATTTCACATGGCAAAAAAACAAGTGGATAGTTGTATACATGTAGTCCCCTAGGTCCAAGTTTAAAGATAAAGTATGTTTTCATCTTACAGACCTTAGTAGTGTGCACAAAAGGGGTGGGTCATGATATTTTTAGGACATTCACACCCCTGCTATGCTTGATATCTGCTCTCCTGAGAAATGTATCAAACAAAAAATAGGAATTAAAGTTTCTATTTTTTCTCCAAATGTTATAGATAATGCCATATAGAATTTTAGTAATTTTGTGATTTCTTTCTTTTCAGTGGAAGATGAGGAGCTTTATTTAAGTACCTTGACAGCTGTTCAAAAGTTCCCTTTGATGTAATCCATGTGTTTCATGTTTTAGAAAATGTATTTTCCTGTCATTTCATACAAAGGGGATGAGCACATGCTGGGTTAATTATTTACATGACCAGGAGAAATGTAAAAATGTATTTGCTTTATTTTGATGTCATCTATATTCTAGACCAATGGTCTCCAATTTGTGGTTCTCCAGACTTAGCCAAATTGCAGAAGACTGTCAGAACATGCAGTAAATTAAAGTTTTGCACTTGTATACATGCTAAATCCATTAAAGGTATGGGAAAAGTTTAAACTTTACAGCTTTGTATAGTCTATGATTTATATGAAGATCTTATACTACAGATACTGTCTTCGTTAAAGTGAAGACATTATCTGTCAACTTAAACCATGAAATAATATTTTAATGGTGGCCACATCTCACTTACCTCTAAAGAACCCATCCTTGTTTGCATGTACTCCAAAAATGCAGTCTGAACCTGGGAGTTAACTGCAGTGACAAAAGAAAGAAGGACGCAGGCCACAATCCCAACCATCTTTGGCTTCCTCCTTGGTTGCTTTGCAAAAGATTCTTATTCCAGCAGACTTTCTCCTAGCGATTGTGAAAAGACTTTGGGCACTGTTGTGTTCTCCTGCACTGGTTCCAGCTCACAACTTTGGAATGCCTGGCTACTTTTCCTTGTAGGAGGGATTTCTGACACAGCAAAGCTCCATTCTCCTCACATAATTATATCCAGATGCAAGACAATTGCTAAATACGCTCAGCAACTCGTTCTTTACCAAGCGTTCTTCAAATATGGCTCTAAATATGTTTTTCCACTATGTGTGCATTTTGGAAAATACAGAATTAAAACTACTATGAAATGAAAGGGGTTGTCTGCACCTACTTTAGTAGAAGTAAATGCACAAATCCATTTTTTGGTCAAAATGGAGAGGCTGGAAACGACACAAAGGAAAAAAGGCTAAGACCTTCATTCGCTAATGCATGTCACCCAGGAATCAACAATCATAGGTGAGACAATACTATGGGGCAGATTTATCAAGAGTCTGAAAGTCAGAATATTTCCAGTTGCCCATGGCAACCAATCACAGCTCGGCTTTCATTTTACCAGTGCTCATGAATATTTTAAAGGGGAGCTGTGATTGGTTGCCATGGGCAACTAGAAATATTCTGACTTTCAGACTCTTGATAAATCTGCTCCATAGGGGCACATCTACCATCAGCACATCTACCATCAGTTTAGTGATGGTAGATTGTCCTAGTAAGAAGTTCCTGAGGAATGATCATTAAGTGGGGTATGCATATATTAAAATACAAGGCTCCCTGAGGCACTTGGGTGACATAGCCTGAGCGCCCCAGACTAATTTGCATAACTTTTATAACTCTACATTTTTGCGATCGCAGGATATAGAGTTATAATAAAAGTTCCTCAGGAACTTCTTACTAGGAAACTTCTACCAGCACTATACTGAAGGTAGATGTCCTTTAATGTAAAGCAGTGGTCCCCAACCTGGTTGGGGAACACTGATGTAAACAGTACCAGTACCAGTAATTTTCATTTTTTTCTACCGGTTATTTTTAGTTTTTAATCATTATTTAACATTTCTCTTTTGTATTTAACACAAGCTGTAAACACGAAAATAGTGTCACTGGATTATGTACTTCATGGGTGCCAATAACGTTGGCATTGTATTCTAATGGAACATTGCCTATAAAATATTCTGTACACAAACTAGATCTCTTCAATGTGTAAACATACTCTCATGTAGAAATGTAAAAAATAAGTATAATAAGCTTGCTTTAGTATACCATAGTTTCGTGCTTTAAAACACTGTAGCCAGGATCATAGGTAAGACTTGATGGACCTGTGTTCTTTTTTAACCTCACCAACTATGATACTGTGGGGCTCATTTACTAAGGGTCTGCGAACCGCACTGTTGTCGGAACATCCGATGATTTCTGATGTGCGCCGCATTTAGAAGGGCTTTTTGTCGCACACGATTGGATTTTGGCGCATCGGCACCGGCAAGTGCGCATAATGTAAGTCCTAAAGCAAAATATATTTATATGAATGAAAAATAGTTTATCCATAATTATACATTTTATATATACATATACAATTATACATTTTGTCTTAGCCAAACTGGTTGCCATATTTTGCGCTGTGTGTGTTCTGGCAATGCTAAGAGGAAAAGACATTGCGGCTACTAATTGCAGTCATCTTTCTAACCCGTACTGCAGATGTGATGGAAAGATAAAAACTGATGTCATCCAACAAATGCTTCTTAGCTAGAAAAATATGTGTGCATCAAGCTATATCTATATAATAACACGAGCTGGCAACCAAGCTTTTCCTTTTTATACTTATGCTGATATCCCATAGGGGCAGAGGGTTACAATTTTAAAGACTGATGATTTTTGGAAACCTAACAGGAATAGTAAGCTGAAATTAGTGAGTAGGGAAATACTCAGAAAGATATTGGTTCATGTCCAATTCAACCCCATGCATGAGAAATATAATAATCGCTAGAATATTTTTTCCTTTTTCCTGTGTTTCAGAGGTTTATTGAACTTTGTGTGTCACTTTCCATAGAGCCTTACCAAAAGTAGGAAAAGAATCACACTTCATTTGATTATGTATCAGCACAATTTTTGCAGATGTTTTTTTTTCGACTGCCACACTTATTGAATTAGCATTTTTCAAAAACTAAAATACAAAACAGAAATTGAAAAAGACAGACATTGGGGCTCATTTACTAAGGGTCGCGCTGTGTTTTGTACCTTTTTCGGGGCTAAAACAGCTTGCACAGGTTTTTAATAAGTATCTGTGATGGGATTGTGGCGCTCACAACCCTCTTTGTGGCACGGCTGCGGTGGCTTCAATGCAGTACAAATTAGGGGGGGGGTGCTGTCGGATAGTCCAACTGATTCGGACTGAGAGCGGTATTTAACTTTAAAATTGTGTCGCAAGCCCTATGTTTAAAATGCCCCACAATAAAGATGGTGAATTCTGCCTGTCCACATTCTCTTTCGACACATTCATGATTTCAGGGGCACGATTTTAATGAATCGCTGCACGCTGTATTATAGACGGACAATGCACTTTCAGTAAACTCTGGTGTCCCTGTAAGTATATGTGCTGCATAGTATTAAACTAGAGGTGCACAACTTGTGGCCCACTGAGTACTGGTGTCTTGCAATGACTTTCTATGTAGCCACCAAAATCAAGAGCAGAGACATCCTTGTTGAATGTGGCTGCCCTACTATAGTGACATGCTCCTCAGTGTCCTCTGGCCATCAATGCACAAGCCTGGTTAAAAAAAAAAACACTTTCCTCCAATGAAAAGTGCCCAAGCATTAAGATTACTTGCTTCCTAGCAAAGGATGTGTGATCCTGGTGCTTTACGAACCCAGTTTGACTTGACTCCTATCTACAGTATATCTGACTTTCCTGACCTCTGAACTATAAATTGGCTTTTGACTTTTTGCTCACAACTCAGACCGATAGTTTGTGTTTTGGATTATATATGTCTGCCCCCCATTTCAACTGTTATGCATCAACATATTTAGGGGTGGGATTCAAATTTTAAACCAGTTCCCTACTTTGTGTGTAAGAAACCTGTTGTGTGATGCATGGCAATAAAAAAAATTATACCTACTCTATTAAACAATTACAATATTTAAAATGCAATATACTTTAATATAATATTTTTATATTTACCGTATATATTCTAGTATAAGCCGACCCGAGTACAAGCTTTGCTACAGAAAGGACATGTGTCTATGGGCTACAGTGGGAGCTCTTTGACTTTTGCTACAGTTGAGGTCTGGAGGCCATGTTACTATTGTCTATGGGGGACTGTGGTGACAATTGGCTATAGTTGGGGCCTGTGACTATTGACTACATTGGGTGCCTCATGAAAATTGGTGAACTGTGGGGGAACTGCTCCTATATTCACTTATATGGAAAAAATGTTACATTACTGGTTACTGTGAGGGCACTGTGACTACATTGGCTACTGTGGGGGCACAGTTATAATGTTAGCTACTGTGGGGGCACAGTTACTATACTGGCTACTGCGGGGGCAAAATGACTATATAGCATTCTGGGAATACTGTTACTCTACTGACTATTGTGGGGGCATTATAACTACACTGCTTAAAAGAATAAAGGGAAAACTCAAATAACACATCATAGATCTAAATAAATAAAATATTCTCATTGCATACGTACAAAGTTGAATGTGCTGACAACAAAATCACAAAAAAATCGAATGGAAATCAAATTTATTAACCAATGGAGTTAATAGATTTGGAGTCACCCCAAAATTTAGAGTGGAAAAAAACACTATAGGCTTATTCAACTTTGAGCTAATGTCCTTAAGACAAGTCCAAATGAGGCTAAGTATTGTGTTTGGCCTCCACATGCCTGTATGACCTCCCTACAATGCCTCAGCAACCCACACAAGTGGCTCAAGTAGTACAGCTCAGTACAGGTAGTACAGCTCATTCTGGATGGCACATCAAATCGAGCTGTGGCAAGATAATTGCTTGTGTCTGTCAGCGTAGTGTCTGGAAGCTCTACCAGGGAACAGGCAAGTACACCAGGAGACATGGAAGGAGCTGTAGGAGGGGCAACAACCCAGCAGCTGTACCCCTACCTCTGCTTTTGTGCAAGGAGGAACAGAAGGAGCACTGCCAGAGCCCTAAAAAAAGGCCACAAATGTGCATGTGTCTGCACAAACAGTTAGAACCCGGCACCATGAGGATGGAATGAGGGGCCAATGTCCATCAGGATTGGCAAATTTACCACTGGCATCCTGTTCTCTACACAGATCGGAACAGGTTCACAATAAGAACACGTGACAAACGTGACAAAGACTAGAGACGCTGTGGAGAACGGTCAACTACCTGCAACATCCTTCCGCATGACCGATTTGGCAGTGGATCAGTAATCGTGCAGGATGGCATTTCTTTGGAGGCTACAACACTCCATGTAGAGCTAGCCTGACTTTTTGTGATTCTGTTGTCAGCACATTCCACTTTTTACAAAACAAAGCATTCAATGAGAATATTTTATTCATTCAGATCTGGGATGTGTTATTTGAGTGTTCCCTTTATTTTTTGGAGCAGTGTGCAACAGCCTTGCCAATGCATAGGTAAGGTGGTTGTTTTGTGAATAGCACCCTCTCCTTGTCAGGATCTATCAGGTGAGCCTACGCAACTCATCCAGAAGATGCTGCTGGGTAAACTTCGTAATTACAGCTGTAGCGCCTGCCTGGGAAGGCAAGAGTTAACACTGTGAAATGTTCTTGTCTAATGATATGTCTAGTGATACTGTAAAGCAAACTGGAAGCTGATTGGAGGGTGCTACCACCTGACCAAGGGAGTATAACATCCCCTGGTGGGTGGGAACACAGGGTCTCAGGTGTACAATGACACAATGACAAATTATGGAGGAGGCAGAAACATGGCAGGCGACAGAGTGGCAGAATGACAGAGTGTAGAGGTGGCAGCAGCAACAGCAGCAGGAGCCCACAGAGTGGCACAATGATAGAGTGTGGAGGTCGCGGCAGCAGCATGGGGTCAGATAGTGGCACGATGACAAATTCTTTAGGTGGCAGGTGGCAGCAACATGGTAAGCCACAGAGTGGCACAATGATAGAGTGTGGAGGTCGCGGCAGCAGCATGGGGTCAGAGAGTGGCACGATGACAAATTCTTTAGGTGGCAGCAATATGGTAGGCCACAGTGAGGCACAATGACAAAATTTAAAATGAATTTGAAGTTTGAAACGAATTTGAAGTTTGAAATTAATTTGAAGTTGAAATTTTCAATATAAATTTGGAGATTATAGGCGCCACATGCATCCTTCATTACAACTTTCCTGAAAATATCATCTTTGCCAAAAAAGAACTGCAAAGGTGGCACCAGCAGCAGCATGATGTCAGAGAGTGGCACAATGATAAATTCTTTAGCTGGCAGCAACATAGGAGCCCCCAGAGTGGCAAAATGACAAAGGGGAGGTGGCAGCAACATGGTAAGCCCCAGAGTGGCACAATGATAGAATAGAGTGTGGAGGTAGCATCAGCAGCAGCAGGAGCCCACAGAGTGGCACAATGACAGATTATGGAGGTGGCGGACAATTCCTGGTAAAGATGGTGGGAGGCAGATGGAAGCATCAGAATAGTGGCTGAGGCAGGTAGTTAAAATCCAGACTCATTTCTCAACGTTTGGGGGAGGCGTCATGGCTGATCTAATCTGATGCATAAGGTGTTGGTGTGTTGAAATCCGGGCAGATCCAAACCTGATTCATCTTGACAAAGGTCAGTCTCTCCACATTACAGGTGGACAAGCGGGTTCTCCTTGGGGTAACGATGGCCCCCGCCGCACTGAACACCCACTCTGATGCCACACTACTGGCCGGACAGCTTCTCTACTGCAAACTCCACAAGTTGTGGCCACGCATCAAGTTTGGCTGCCCAGTAGTCCAGGTTATCCTGGTTCCATGTCCTGCTGCTGGTGGTGGCTACCGTCCTCACTAGCCGGGTGAAGGAAGTTGCTCATTAAGGACTCCAGACATAAGCTGCTGCTGATGGAGCTGCTACTGCTCCTTCACCCCCATCTCCCCACAGCAGCCGTGGCAGTAGAAGGTGAGCGATTACTGCCAGGAATCCCCCGGTCAGACCTGATAGAGGATGGACAATGGCGCACAAAGGCAGCGGCCAACTGTCTTTTCAGTATTTCTCTATAGTACGCCAGTTGTTCCTCCCTCTCAGCAGCTGGAAAAAAGGCAGAGCCAAAACTCCTCCCTATGCCAGATGTTGACTTTTTGGTTGTCACTAGTTTGGCACAGCAGCATGCTGCGGGCCATCTGCGCAAGTGACTCTGACTTCCAGCCTCCATCTCCACTGTATACTGCCACGGTGCTTCTTGGTCATCTGCCTCGTCTTCCTGCTCCTCCTCTCTTGTCATCTAATTGGAAAAATCACTGATTTCACCAGACTCTGCTTGTGCTCCAATGTTCTCCTCCTCCTCCAGTTCAGCCCCCACCGGACTTATGTGGCCATGAGATGTAGTCACCACTTCTCCAGTGCCCTGACCAGACAGATTTTGCAGCATGAGTTCCAGGACATGAAGCAGTGGAATGACATTATTCTTCCCGCAGTTCTGGCAACTAACAAATAACGTGGCCCCCAAAACAGACGCCATAGAATTGAGGCAGAAATCACTATAGAAAGTATGCGGATTTTACACAGAATTCTTCCTATTCACTCCAGCAACAAAAAGAACTGCTACTTGGGGAATACAGATCCCTCAAAACTGACACCCTGGGAAATCACTACAGAAAGTATGTGGATTTTACACAGATTTCGTCCTATTCACTTCAGCAACAAAATTGAACCGCTATTTGGGGTATACAGATCCCCAAAACAGACGCCATGGGATTGAAGCAAAAATCACTATAGAAAGTATGTGAATTTTACACAGAATTCTTCCTATTCACTTCAGCAACAAAATAGAACTGCCATTTGGTGTAAACAGATTCCCCAAAACAGACGCCATGGAATTGAAGCAGAAATCACTATAGAAAGTATGCAGATTTTACACAGAATTCTTCCTATTCACTTCAGCAACAAAAAAGAACTACTATTTGGTGTATACAGACCCCCCAAAACGGACACCCTGGGATTAAAGCAGAAATCACTACAGAAAGTATGTGGATTTTACACAGATTTCGTCCTATTCACTTCAGCAACAAAACTGAACTGCTATTTGGGGTATACAGATCCCCAAAACAGACGCCATGGGATTGTAGCAAAAATCACTATAGAAAGTATGTGAATTTTACACAGAATTCTTCCTATTCACTTCAGCAACAAAATAGAACTATTTGGGGTATACAGATCCCCCAAAACGGACAACCTGGAATTGAAGTAGAGATCACTACAGAAAGTATGTGGATTTTACACAAATTTCTTCTTATTCACTTCAGCAACAAAAAAGAACTGCTATTTGGCGTATACAGATCCCCCAAAAAGGACACCCTGGGACTGCAGCAGAAATCACTACAGAAAGGAAGTGGATTTTACACAGAATTCTTCCTATTCACTTCAGCAACAAAATAGAACTGCTATTTGCAGTATACAGATCACACCAAAACGGACACCCTGGGATTGAAGCAGAAATCACTACAGGAAGGATGTGGATTTTACACAGATTTCGTCCTATTCACTTCAGCAACAAAATAGAACTACTATTTGGGGTACACAGATCCCTCAAAACGGACACCCTGGGATTGGATCAGAAATCGCTACAGCACAGTACAGTACAAAAAGCTAAATGCCGGAGGCAGCACATGCAGTTTGAAATGCCATGATTGGAAATGGCTGCCTGTTTTTATAGGGCTGTGTGAACATCACATAAGCCTGCCAGTCTCTGATTGGCTTACAGGTCTGCACATGTGATCGAAGGGTGTTCCTTTCTTCTTCCCAGAGTTCTCTGCCCCATGTAACATGTTGTACTCGCGGGACATTTTGATAATAAAGGAGGAAAAAGAAAAAACTTTGTTCCAACTAATCACCTTAAACCTTGGATTTGTAACAAATCAAAGTTTTCCTGGAATTCCAACCAAATTCCGATTCGTTAGAATCGATTGGCCCATCTCTAGTTACCTTCTATCATGCTACCATTACTTATAACATAAAACAAATATGCAGCAGCTGGCATTATCTTTACAGCTGTAAATAAAGTAGGCATGATGGAAGGAAACCTTCTGTGCAAGCCTATAAAAAGTGGTGCTAAGCGGACATGCATCCAATTGTATACAAGAAGAGAGCGTGTCAAGACCAAACTATAAGCAAAATATCAAACTTTATTTACACATACTAAATTTTTGACAAACACTGACCAGTTTAAAAACACTTAAAACGTGTGACAAGTACACAAACACAAAAAGACTCAATGGGATGAGAAAGTATAGGAATCATCCCAAGGAAACCACCCTGGCTACAACAAATCTTATTGGTGTTGATAAATATATACAATAAGAGCTCCCAGAGGGAATCAGCTACATAAGGTGCATAGTAACACAAGAGTACAGTAAACTTTCCTACATAACAATGGTCATAAGATATAAGGCACTGCATATAGCCCATGTATGTGCAAAATCATAGTAGTTTACCAGACACAACACCAGAAACAGCCAGGGGGTCTTGATGCCCCACGCGTTCCGTCACCTAAGGTGACTTCATCAGGGGAGAGCAATCAACTGAGTCGGTGTGGCGGCTTTTATATCAGCAGTGGGAGTCCCCTTACCTGCGGGCTGCTCAGTCCACATCCGGTTACTGCACCGGAAGTGTCAGAAGTTGTAATTACGCATGCGACACAAGCAGCGCCAAAAAAATATTTTTATGCGCACGCTTAGAGAGCGCTGTATAGAAGAGCGCCAAATTCGTATTTAGGCGCACGTGCAGGAGAAAATTAGTCGCACAGTACAAACCCTTGTGTTGGAGGGCCCGGAAATGCAAAACCAATAGGGCGCATGCGTCATTACTATGGAGATCGATAAACAAGTAGGACTATTATACCCATTTAAGGGTGAAGTATGGTAATGCCACAGTCAAACAGTACTTCGGCTGACTTTGCCAGCCAGAAACCAATACATCAAATCCTATAGATACCGTCATAATAATTGGCATAAGCAAGAAGCCCATCCCCATGTTACATATGAAATTAAATAGTGTATTACAGTCAAAAATATATGATATATATTAATATAAATGTGAAAAAAAGGAAAGGTGAGGGAAAGAGTGGAGAGCAGAGAAAAAGAAGAAAAAGAAAATATTTAAGAAAAGATAAAATAACCAATTATCATTCACTATCACCGTAAGATGCAAAGCATTATTATCCGGTACAGACGAGTGTGATGCCCAATATTTGACGCATAAATGCGAAGGTTCTCATTATATAAATGCAGTATGTTCACAGTGCGGCGCGTAAGCATATAGTTTACGAAACAAGAAGGCATGAGGTCTCACCATATGTCGTATGGATACAGAGTGTTCACTATTCGGCGCATAAGTGCAGGTTTTGCACTAAACAGTACCTACAACTCGAATTTTCATTATACGTACGGCGCATGAATACAAAGTTCTCTCTAACCGGCGCATGCAAATAAGAGTATGGCCTCTCCAACCCATATCAACACGGATTCCCACTGATCAGTGCATATAAGCACGTGTATACAAGATTTACGCTAACCTAGACATGCATATGTAGTTCTGATCATGTAACACGCATATGGAATTCTATATGGGCGAGCTATAACAAAATAAGCGAACTATAGCTAAATCGTGCACATAAAAGACATGGCGCATATTGGTATAGATGTTGAAGTTGCATGTTTATCACATTAACCTATAAGTACAGAGCGGACACTCATTCGGGTACCGCCTGTGGGGACCCCCACTGCCATAATGCCATAGCCATCCCACCTGGTACATAATGACAAATAGTAAATAACGTAGATGGTACAGATAAGTCAAAAACATTTTTTTTCGTATAGTAATAACACAAGTGTGCAATAATTAATCCACTGAAAGTCCATTTCAAAATTTCAAGAAAGCAGTAATTCTTTAAAAATTCTTTAAAAATAGTCCTAGTTCCCACAGTAGCCAAGAGTCACAGTGCACCAAGCGAGCCAATAGTAACAGTGCCCACAGTAGCCATTAGTCACAGGCGTAGTTTTTCTCATGCATGATCCTGTAATTTTATCCTTACCGGACCATGCTTTTCTATTATACAAGCAAAGAGGAGAGTCAGCTCTCCTGATGGTTCTGCAGCTAGGTCTGGCGTGTTGGAGCAAGGACAAACTTTGTTTCAAATCCACAAATAGAAAAGCAGGTGAAGTCCAGCTAAGACACAAGAGTTTTTCATAAAACATAATAATTTCTTTATTTCATTCCTTTAAAATCCATAAAAGACAAAAACATGAAAGACTTTTTGGAAAGCGAAGGCCATGAAAAGTGGTTGTGCGTCTTTCACGTTTCTATGGATTTTAAAGGAATGCAATAAAAAAATGATTACGTTTTATGAAAATCCTTGGACTGTTGTATAATCTGGACTTCATCGGTTTTTCTATTCTTTTCTATTGGTATTTTTACATTTCAGTTGCTTGAAAAAAAAAAAAAAAATGATGCAACGTGTCCGAGTTTTACATGATCACAGAAGGCAATCGAAGTCTATGGGTCTGCAAATAAAAACTGATGACCAAGCCTTTTTCCCACCGATTATGGAGTTGAAGGACCTATTCTGAATATAAAAGCCTCTCAATTAGTTTTTTCATAAATGTCATCTAATATCATGTTTATATATTTAATCAGAACTGTAATGTTATGTACCTAATTTACATATGAATGAATTATATTATGAAAAACCTGTATCAATGAAAATTTTCAGTGGATCTTACCCTGTACAGATAACACAGACCTTATCCGAGACCTGACACCTAATTATTTATTATGTTGCTGTATTCGCTGCTCTGTGTGCACAGGCAGTGGAAGATTTTACTCTGAAATACATCCATTTATATAGTTAGAATTTATAGCACCACCATGTGGAATATAGCAGGAAGTGCAATGAATTATGTGGTTGAAAAAAAGACCAAAGCATCTCTTTCCAACATATTAAGATTAAACATGAAACATTTTCTAATAAACATGTTATTTTATACCTTTCCTTTAAAAAGGTTACCACTTTACCTATTTTTATTTGTTACCTATTTTATTTGTCTGGCTCATATTTACCTCATGAGCCAGACAGTCCTGTCCATAAAATGGCCGCAGATGGAGGGTAATGTGATCTCTATCTGTTCATAACCTGTTTTAGTAAATACCTGCATTCTCCATTCATTTAATTATCTTTAATTGATATTCTAAGCTATGTTTTTTACTTAGCATGTATATACTATTAGCAAAGATAATTTTAGATGCAAGTGTTCATGTCCAAATAATATTGTCTAAATTACTGCCTGTAAACTGAGGACATTTAAAACAAAATAACTTTATTGATATTCTATTAAAACAGGAAAAGACGGGGAATCAAGATCTGTCTGTAAAAATAGGCAGACTCAAATACAAGCTGGGTAAAATTATCTCTAGGGGTCAGTAGCGTAACTAGGGGAAGCAGGGCCCCATAGCATGCTTCTGCATGGGGCCCCCCTTCTCACTAAAGAAATATACATATTTGTATACTCACACATGCAAGTTATAATCACACATTTATACACACATATAGAGCATAAATAGATCACATATGTTATATACATGTTGTACTGTACAATGTGCAGCATAATTTGTATATACTGGTGCACATCCTCCACTCTTTAGTATGTCAGGTAGGATGACGGGGCCCCCTGACACTGTGGGCCCCATAGCGGCTGCTATGGCTGCTACCACTGTAGTTACGCCCCTGCTAGGGGTCAGAGAGAACATGTATAGGGAATAGCGGTACCTAGATTTTCATACTTTTACTTTCCCTTCTGTTCACATTATACACGATACTCTCCTAATCATGCACATCCTTCCCCAGAGTTTTCTTTCTTATTATACCCAAAAGTATGTACACCAGTGATTTCTCAGTCTTGATTAATTATATTATTTGGACTAGAGAATCATTCACTAGCGTATAGCCACACCTACCTCGTTAGTGTGGTGTACAACAATTCACGAAGGAGGACGTCTAACTCTTTTTTTTCTATTTCTGCCTCATTTCATTTCTATCTCTAGTTAGCTAACTCAGGGAATCTCCCCATAGTGTCATTCAGCTATCTCACTTAGCAATTTTCATTGGGATATGTTCCCAGTCGTCTAGCTATATGATTCAGAGGACGTCCACCCTATTGTGATCAGCACATGCCAGCATTGATGGCAGCCGCATGTGCTGCTGGCGTCCGAGCCTATTTAAAGATTAGGCACCGCCACGAGGGGTGTGTAATGGGGCCGAGTCCATGAGCGGCACACGTCGCTGACGATCCCCGATGCATCACCGCACCGATTTCCAATCAGACTCAGTGAGCTTGACCATG
This sequence comes from Engystomops pustulosus, assembly GCF_040894005.1. NCBI lineage: Eukaryota > Metazoa > Chordata > Amphibia > Anura > Leptodactylidae > Engystomops > Engystomops pustulosus. The sequence continues at coordinate 191,761,214 of NC_092412.1, read as the reverse complement.
AAGCCGTCTCTACATTGTATTGGACAATATCGCTACATAGCGACAGTAGTAAACAAAGGGTCATACTTGCGGCTGTCAACAAAAAATGTAAGATACATTTTCTTCATGAATTTGAATGGGCATGAGGATGTTCACAGCTGGCGAATGCCTATCACAAAGTTTTTTATATATCAGATTATTCCAACAGGTCTTCATGACGTCAGACTGTCTGATGTCGCTATTCGTATTGAGGCTAATTCATGTATCACATATGGTTATGATGATGGACTTATATCATATACCATAATAGCCTCAAAGGTAAGAAGGTACCAAAGGTAAGAAGGGGGGGGGGGAGATTTTTTCATACAAATCTGGCGTAATATCTAGAAAAACACTAAATGAGATGGATAATGATACAGCCCCCTATAAAGGGATGTGATAAGAAGCAGGAATATGCTATATGTTCATTCAGCCCATCGGGTTGTAAAGTCCCAAGGTTAAAAAGTCATCTGGATTCACGTTGGGACAATTTTCTCTCATAGTCCCCACCCCTAGGTGAAGGCTCCACCACCTCAATAATTTGGAAGTGCAGGGTTTTATGATCCCCCTGGTGTTTTTTCCACACATGTCTAGACACTGTTGTGTCATCCCTGTTCTTCACATTACTGATGTGTTCTCTGATACGTCTTCTTGCTTGTCTCGTCATTTGGCCCACGTATTGTACCATGCAGATGCACGTGAGTAAATAAATCACTCCCATTGGATTGATGGATGATATGGATCAATAACATCAACAATATCTTTGTCCATTTTCAGGATATTCCAATTCTCCCGAAGTATTTTTTGTACCTCGGAGTGACATCTATCATAGGTCCCTATGATCCTCATCTTGCGTTCTTCTGGCACATCCCTCTTTTTAGGACTCAGTAACTCATGTCCCCTTTGATTCAATGCATGCTGAAGTGCCCCCCTCAAAATATCTGGCGGGTATCCCTTATCTAAGAAGCGCCTCTGAAGATCTTTTGAGGCTTCCAGATAGTCGCCCATTGTGGAGCAATTTCTACGGACTCTAAGGTATTGTCGTTTTGGAATAACTCTCTTGAGGGGCACTGGGTGCCAACTTTGCCACCTCAAGAGACTATTCGATGCCGTAGGTTTTCTGAAAAGTCGTGTTTCCAAGTTTCCCGAATCCCTCAAATGGATCTTAATATCCAAAAATGTTATTTCTTTGGGATTAATTTCAAAGGTGAAAAAAGGCCAACATCATTGATGTTTAATTGGGCCCCAAATTCGACAAAAAGATCCACAGATCCTGTTCAGAGGATGAACACTATGAACCTCAGCCATAAAACTATGGACGAGGTCCATTTCTCAAGCTGCTCTGCTCCTGGAAGACGACTTCTATCTCCCACCAGCCTAGGTAGAGGTTTGCGAACGTGGGAGCACATGGCCTCCCCATCACAACCCCCCTGAGCTGGTGGAAGAATTTCCTCTCAAAAGGAATCAGTTCCTGGTTAGGACAAAGTCCAGCAGACTCATTACAAACTCATTGTGAGCTCTACAGTGCACGCCTCGAGTTCTGAGGAAGTCCCTCACAGCATCGCATCCCTTTTGATGGGGGATCAAGCTGTACAGGGCGTCCACATCCAAACTCGCCAATAGATTACCTGGTGGGAGTGTAAGGTCCTCAATTCTTCCCAGCACATCCATAGTGTCTTACATAGGATGGAAGGGACACTACAAATGGGACACAGTATAGTATCCAGGTACACGCTGGCATTCTGCGTTAGACTATTATGCCTGAGACAATGGGGCAGATTTATCAAGTGTCTGAAAGTCAGAATATTTCTAGTTGACCATGGCAACCAATCACAGCTCAGCTTTCGTTTTACCTGTGCTCATGAATATTTTAAAGGGGAGCTGTGATTGGTTGCCATGGGCAACTAGAAATATTCTGACTTTCAGACAGCTTGATAAATCTTCCCCAATGATATCCCCTTATGGACCTTCGGGAGGGAGTAGAATGTGGCCGTGCTGGATTTGAGAGGACACATAAACCTGTACTCATTTTCTGAGATCAATTTATTCTCCAATGCTTGATCCAACAAGAATACTAGCTCTTTCTTGAACTTCTCCGTGTGATTAGATGTTAGTTTCCTCTAGCATTGTTGGTTTCTAAGACACATGTCCACATATTGATCCCTATCCAGCACGACCACATTCCCCCCTTTGTCTGAGGGCAATCTCGTAACTACCTCCAGAAACACATCAATGGGGGAGCAGTCCCCAAGAGGGGCTGATTTCAACGACTTTGGCTTGTGCACAGTGAATGGACCTTTGCCTGGGGACCTTTCACTTTCTTCTAACAGAGTCGTGAGATTTTGAAAGATTGTGAAAGAATTTTTTCCACTTCAAACGATGACCGGAAAGGTTCAAATCCTTGACCCACTCAAAGGGGTCAAAGCGGGGAACTGGGACAAATGATAATCCTTTTGACATCACCATCTTTTCATGTGATGACAATACTTTCTTGGTTAATAATCTGCATATCCAAGCTCTGAGGGGAACAGATGGTATGTGGGAGCCTCAAGTCTAAGTCTTCTGGGGGTCTTTTTTTTGCCCCTTAGCAGGTACTCCGTAATTTGTGGGCCCTGGGATAAAAAACCTTCTCTATCCGAAGTAGTCCCTGGAGTGTTCTTATTACCCCTGCCCCCTCTAGATCCTCTACCCTGGGATGTTTTTGCACTTTTGGTTTGGTATTTCTTTCTATCCTTAGGGTCATGACCTTGTGTCAGAGGTCGTATTCCGATGATGATTGACCTGCTTCTGTTCCTACCTGAGATGATCCCAAAAAGTCCAAGATTTTGCCCTCTTTAAAATCAAAGGTACCGTAAAACTCTGTGTAGGTAATTCCCCTGTTTTAATAGAATATGAATAAACTTATTTTGTTTTAAATGTCATCAGTTTACAGGCAGTATACACCTGTCCTTGCAGTTCAATGAACTCAGGTCTTTGCCCTGAGTTGACAGTGTTCCGGCGTGGTCAGAGATCTCCTGCAAGAAAGTAAAGTACAGTACTTTTTTTTTCTCATTATTTTGAGAGCCACCATATTTATTTTGGCTACTATGGGGGCACTGTTCATGTTTCTGCTATAGTGATGTGGCGGAGGCATGTATGCTACTATATTGGCTACTGTGGGACACAATACAGAGATAAAGCAGCACTGCACAGTCATACATGGAGCTACAGCAGAAGTGCATATGGTGCATCCTCAAATATCATCTGCAGTGTGATGACTATTACTATATGCCACAGTGAGCAATATTTTGGTTCTAATATCTGGACTGCTCCTCGTTTTAACTCATTTCATGCCTCGGGTTTGCAGTACAGGCGGTTCCCTAATTAAGAACACCCGACTTACAGACGACCCCTAGTTACAAATGGACCTCTGGATGTTGGTAATTTACTGTACTTTAGCCCTAGGCTACAATAATCAGCTATAATGGTTATTAAAGGTATCTGCAATTAAGCTTTAGTGTTAATCCTGGTTCTTATGACAATCCAACAAAAACCAAAAAATTCCGTCTGGGATTACAATGATAAAATATACAGTTCCGACTTATATACAAATTCGACTTAAGAACAAACCTGCAGAACCTATCTTGTACGTAACCCGGGGATGGCCTATACAGTTGCTGTTCAGAGCAAGTTTATTTCTGACAATGTATTGGTGTAAACGATGTGTATGGAGCTTGGTTCTGGTGTTGTATTTATGTACTGAACTTGAATTGGGTGCTGTATATATCTACCACTAATATTCCCTCTATACATCTCTGTAAATAGAAAAATAAACAAATACGTTATAAATTTAGGATGGCAGGGAGTCAAAAATGGAGATGCTGTTGGAAGGAGTTAAAGGAAACCTACCACTTTAAAATGACCCTTCTGACCCACAAATACCTTAAGCTAGCTCAGGATGAGCTGATGCCGAACCATATTTTCAATTAAACCAGAAACCGCTGTATTTGTAGAAAAATGATTTTCTTGTGGTAGTAAAATCTGTCTTCGGCGCTTCTGTAAGCGTCATGCGGCGCGCACCCCGGACCCTGCTCCGCGGTCACGCTATCGTCAGCGCCGCTCCCGTCACTAATTTTGCAGTGCCCGAGAGCCGGTGACGTCACCGAGCTCTCGGGCACACTAGCGGATGCGCACCACCTCCTCCCGGCGCGTCGCGGCCGGATCCCATTGCGCATGCGTGAAGTCCCGAAGCCTCGCGATACTACGAGGCTTCGGGACTTCGCGCATGCGCAATGGGATCCGGCCGCGACGCGCCGGGAGGAGGTGGTGCGCATGCGCTAGTGTGCCCGAGAGCTCGGTGACGTCACCGGCTCTCGGGCACTGCAAAATTAGTGACGGGAGCGGCGCTGACGAGAGCGTTACCGCGGAGCAGGGTCCGGGGTGCGCGCCGCATGACGCTTACAGAAGCGCCGAAGACAGATTTTACTACCACAAGAAAATCATTTTTCTACAAATACAGCGGTTTCTGGTTTAATTGAAAATATGGTTCGGCATCAGCTCATCCTGAGCTAGCTTAAGGTATTTGTGGGTCAGAAGGGTCATTTTAAAGTGGTAGGTTTCCTTTAAATATAATAATAATAATCCTTATTTATATAGTGCCACCATATTCCATAGCGCTTTACAAATCATATGTGACATGTACCAATAATATACCACATTACAGAGTACAAATAGCCATATGGAAAGATAGGAGTGATGGCCCTGCTCACAAGAGCTTACAGTCTATGACAGAACCTTGTCTTCCCTGTTCTAAGCAAAGTACACTGTTACTTTAACGGCATAAAATTCTTAGGTTTTTTTTTTTTTTTTTACTCCTTTTCGGTTAATTTGGTCATCCAGTTGACAAACATTGGCACAACATGGTGTTTATGACACCATTCACATTTTTAACATTGATTTTAGGTAGTTTTTATATACTTTTGCACCAAAAGTGCCCCAAAATTGTGCATGTTTTCTGGCATAAAGTATAAACCAACTATAGGAGGTGCAGAGTTATACTAGTTTTACACAACTCAGAGAAAAGCTATGTTAATGCAGAGACAAGAATGTGTATGTTGTCTTTTTGGTTGGGAGTAACTAGATCCCATGACTGGATCCAAGGAGGGAGGTAAGTGGACAAACAAGGAAAAGATTTATAACCCTCGTAGATACTACAAGAAAGTATAGAGATTAAATCTGACAAATTATTGGGCTGGTACTAGACACAAAGAGTTAGTTATCAGGTGTTTATTATCCTGTAGAGAAGGACACTGGTCGTACTGGATAGAGACAACGCATGGCATAGATAGCAGGGCTCCTGCCAACATGTGTAAGCATGGAGCTGGAGAATCCTGTAGACTTACAGCCATAGGAGAACGGCTTACCATGGGAAGAAATAAAAAGTCTTGTGTATATATCACATCTGGCCACGGAAAGGTGGCCAGATCAGTATCATTTAATACTGATAATGTTCATAGAAAAGTTTAACAGTGTTAACTATTGCATAGGCGTTTCTTTTTCACACACACTTTGTTATTTCTTGTCTAACTGCACAGATCCTTAATGTAGAGAAAGCAGAAGGAATTATTAAGGGTCCATGGGATCCCAGACGCCAGCTGGCAAATTTGAATGTGGAAATGCACAGGCAGTCATGCACCTCATAGTATACACTGGGGGTAAGCAAATTTGTTTCACGTTTATCACACTTTAAATACCCTGCTTACCACAGGTGCAGCACCTCACGGAAAGCCCGGGAGCGATACATGTTGAGGGGATCAGAGAAATGGCTTGAGGTGGATAATGGCCCTCGATCATGAATCTGATGCATTAGTTATACACTCACCGGCCACTTTATTAGGTACACCTGTCCAACTGCTCGTTAACACTTAATTTTTAATCAGCCAATCACATGGCGGCAACTCAGTGCATTTAGGCATGTAGACATGGTCAAGACAATCTCCTGCAGTTCAAACCGAGCATCAGTATGGGGAAGAAAGGTGATTTGAGTGCCTTTGAACCTGGCATGGTTGTTGGTGCCAAAAGGGCTGGTCTGAGTATTTCAGAAACTGCTGATCTACTGGGATTTTCACGCACAACAGAGAATGGTCCGGAAAAAAAAAACATCCAGTGAGCGGCAGTTCTGTGGGCGGAAATGCCTTGTTGATGCCAGAGGTCAGAGGAGAATGGGCAGACTGGTTCGAGCTGATAGAAAGGCAACAGTGACTCAAACGCCACCCGTTACAACCAAGGTAGGCAGAAGAGCATCTCTGAACGCACAGTACATCGAACTTTGAGGCAGATGGGCTACAGCAGCAGAAGACCACACCGGGTGCCACTCCTTTCAGCTAAGAAGAGGAAACTGAGGCTACAATTTGCACAAGCTCATCAAAATTTGACAGTAGAAGATTGGAAAAACGTTGCCTGGTCTGATGAGTCTCTATTTCTGCTGCGACATTCAGGTGGTAGGGTCAGAATTTAGCGTCAACAACATGAAAGCATGGATCCATCCTGCCTTGTATCAACGGTTCAGGCTGGTGGTGGTGTCATGATGTGGGGAATATTTTCTTGGCACTCTTTGGGCCCCTTGGTACCAATTGAGCATCGTTGCAACGCCACAGCTTACCTGAGTATTGTTGCTGACCATGTCCATCCCTTTATGACCACAATGTACCCAACATCTGATGGCTACTTTCAGCAGGATAATGCGCCATATCATAAAGCTGGAATCATCTCAGACTGGTTTCTTGAACATGACAATGAGTTCACTGTACTCAAATGGCCTCCACAGTCACCAGATCTCAATCCAATAGAGCATCTTTGGGATGTGGTGGAACAGGAGATTCGCATCATGGATGTGCAGCCGACAAATCTGCGGCAACTGTGTGATGCCATCCTGTCAATATGGACCAAAATCTCTGAGAATGCTTCCAGCACCTTGTTGAATCTATGCCACGAAGAATTGAGGCAGTTCTGAAGGCAAAAGGGGGTCCAACCCGTTACTAGCATGGTGTACCTAATAAAGTGGCCGGTGAGTGTAGATCTTTCTTATTTGGTGCAGTGCTAATGATTGGAAGATATGGTTACTTTGTGAATAAGTTAAATTACAATGTATTTATGAGCTTTATTGGGGCGTACCATGAGAACTTTAGGATACGTTAATGTGTAGCCACATGCTTTTTTGCAATTTCTGCCCACTCCACCATCACCATCCAATTTCTTTCTGCCGTGTATGTTTTTAATGGTTTGTTTTTATTATGTCTATCATGGATTGATTCTTTGTGATATATACCAAGCTCTTGGCTAGTGTTCATTGTATCTATTTTGAGATGGGTTTAGTGTGAGGGACCCTAGATGCATTGCTTGTACCCAGGGCCGCCACTAGGAATTCTGGTGCTACTGACTGGAATAATTTTGTGGGCACCCCTCCCATCTCTTCTGGCACCAGCGTCCATGCCCACATTGATTAAAAAATGTGTATACAATAGTACGTAACAAAACATGACAGGCTAGACAGGACCCTACTCTACTGTACGTGCCCACTCAGTATATAGATAAGCCCGACCCAGTCTACAGCTGATGCCCTCCTTTAATGTAATGTCCACAGCACGGCCCTTTTGGGCTATACCCTCCTTCTGGCTTCTTCTTCCAGACCCCTGGACTTCTACCTCCGGGCCGGGGCGTGTCTCTTTGACATCATGTTACCGCGTAACCGCCATGTCATAGCGATGCGCCCAGGCCAGGGGAAGATAAGAGACGCGGGCCGAGGAGAAGAAGCCAAAAAGGCGAGTATAGGTTTTTCCCCCCCCTCATATAGGGGAAATAAAAAAAGGGCCCCCCCTTTTAATTGGAAAACAGGGGGGCCCTTGAACACAGTCCCACTATACCCCCATGATGGCGACCCTGCTTGTACCTCCTCCTGCCTGCTCCTGCCACAAGTGTCTCACTGGGGACATGAATTCTCTTTCGCCATTCCTAAAATATACACATTAGCATTACATGCAGTGAGCACCAGCTTATTGCTTTGTGTTCATCCAAACACCTAATGATAGCATGTATAGTCCTGTACATTGGTGGATCTTGTTTCAGAGCTAGCAATAAAGACAGCAGAGTCACAGCGGTAAAGAAAAATTACCCCTCTTTATTGATGCATTTCAACTGCTAAACATTTTGCTGTATGACGTAGAAAATACATAAAATACAAGCTACTTTGTAAAACCAAAGACAAACATTGAATCCAATGATAAACTATGTTTTCACAATGGACCCTTCTCCCATATAGTTAGTAATAAATTTTAAATATCTATTTTTTTTCTTGTTTTCTTACAACTGATTTTACATAACCCTCAGAACACCGGTAACACAAAACAGATCAATAAATTCCAAGGAGCGAACATGGAAAATTCCATATCGCCCCCTGGAAAATATATATTTATATAAAAGAAAGAAAAAAAAAAATGGGAAATAAAGCACAATCATAAAATATGAATTGTTAGGTTCCAACACAGCAACTAGCATATCAAACACAATTCATTAAAATAGAAAAAAATACATTGCAATATCAATGGCTAAAAGCAAACCACTAACATAGGGTATAATGCACTGCTACATGTAGTGATAGACATAAAGCTAAAACCGGGAGGGGAAAGAAAAACCATATGGTCACCCTTAGTAGTAAGTTATGCAAGATGCAAGAGAACGTTCACATCAGGATTAAGGAATGTTATACTTCTTATATTACTGTTACAATGAATACAATTACTGAACCCTGTTGATAATCCAGACATGATCAATCACTCCATCCCTGTGCTGGTCTAAGACATTAGCAGGTGCTTTAAAATTGCTTCAGTGTTCGTTCTAAACTAGATACTACTGCAAATTAAAAAAAAACATGGGAGGGGGAACATAAGCGCCATTATAACATACCTTTATTCTAAAATACATAAGCCACTATTACCTGATTGGTTAAGCTTTACAAGAAATTAAAATAGACACTAATGGATGTTGGAAACCTTATATGAACACAGTGAATAGAAACAAATTAAAAATAAAAATCGCCCAAAGTCATAATTACGAAGATCTATCCTATCCTGCTAGAAGGTCCATATGGGATTCCACAAATATGTACAGAATGATCGCCAAGTCCCAAGAGTCCATTACTTAAAGGAACGGATTAATCCCACAGAACTCCTGCTGTGCGACACCTCTTCCTTACACATGATTTCTATGTACACATATAGAAGGAGCCATCTGCATTCACACAAAACCAGCTATGGAGAGCGTGGATGGTACACGGTGGTGGACAACCTATTGGCAGCACTGGCTCCCATCGTTTCATCATAACCTTATCCCTGAACGTGAGCTACAGATAACTACAGGTGCTGGTAACATCTTGGGTGTGCCAACGGGAATGCTCAGTGTAATAAGCAATATCTACACATATCTGGAGTATAGTTATCAAGAACTAAACTAGAGAGGCCAAATTCAGTGGCTTATGCAGAATGATGGCTTTGGTTGTCCTACATTATACCTCTTGGTAGCCTTCCTTTAGATCACCAATGTGTCATCACAATTTTAGTGAAACGTACAGCATTGTGAGCCATATCCCCTCCAATTTACTGAGGAGCCACACCCATTTATCAAACATAGCAGAAAGCATCTTAAACACTGTACAGTTATGGAGCACAGTATGTACCCCTAAGTTATCCAACTTTAAATTTAGGTCGATTACGAGTAGTAAATCTGCCACTTTGACTTCTGAGTTTACCTTTAATTTATTGGCAGACATGGGTTATGGTAAAGACTGGTAAGGGATTACAGGACTTACTATGTGTGCTATAGGTGGATAAATAACCAGAGGAAGCAGACAAACTGAATTTGCCTTGTGAAACACATAAGAAATCCCATGCACTATACAATGATGTCATTTATGGGTACGCAAGCCCAGTCCACCAATACATTTACTACACTAAGCTTTCTTTGGTATAACGTCCTATAACTACCCTCTGTGTGTATGGGATGAATATATATATGACAAAGTCTGATTATAGGTGGGAGGGGAGATATAAAAACAAGTCATGTCATTGCACGTGTAAATGAAATGATTTCCTACTAAAAACCTACATCAATTAAGCAAAGGTGTGAAATGCCCATCTACAACACTTAACAGTTCGTGTGCCTAGTAGAAGCAACAACTGCTTGACGCACCTCTAAAGCATTGGTATGTATATTACTAGAGGGGCAAAAATCTAAATGGCAGCTCCAGATTACCAACCCTGCACCATTGTTCCCCAGCCTTACTCGACCCTCGCGTCTAGGTTTAAAGAATTGCTTCTATTCAAATGGGGCTTGCCAGCCCTATAATAAGGCAAGCATACTGTAAACTAATCACTACGTTGGCATTTAAGGCACTACATTAAGTGGACATACATGAAACAAGAACTCACCATACATACCTGTGCAAAAAACTCAGATTTACTGTAATATACTCACTACGATGTGAGCACATCTCAAACATTTTTTTTATATTTATATATATATGTTTAATATATATATAATCAGTGCTACAGTGATCATTTCTAACTGTTTCACATACATTCCCACAATTTATTTTGGTTTACAAACAAAAGAATTAAGAGGAAAATAAAACTTCAAAACTATGTGTATATATTTAGATATATATATAGATATAAAATGAACCCCACCCGCGACCCACCCCCATCCGCAAAAACCGACACAAAGTACAGATAGATTCAAGTATCATCACTAACAGTTTGGAATACAAAGACACCAATTGAAAACGACATCTGCGCCGGCAACTATTGCGCCGGGCTGGAAAAGCTTCGTATTACCTTCAATTACAGAAGATACATATTTTGTCATGTAAAATATGAAAACACCACAGATACAAAACTTCGTGTTTGAAATTCTGTAAGAAACGTGTGTTCCGCAAAAGAAAATTCATAAAATCAAGATGGTGTGACACAAAGCATGCTAGAAATAGCAGGAGTGACTACAAAGACCATGGCACTTACCAGAAGAGGAGGTAATAAGCATGCATGTAGTCTCTTACATCTACAGCCCATCCCAAATGACGGCGTCCCAATGAAGAAGACTGCACGTTATATTCTAAACTCCACAATTTTACTACTTTACTATTACGGTATATAATGTATAATACAACCTTCGTGATTGATGGTCTGGAAATGTTAAGATACTAGGCCATACATAAAATCACATATCATACTTGTGTCCAAAGACAGCAGACAGATCGTAAAAATTTACCTACACTGCAATGGGTAGTTTACAATTTTGTTAAGTCTCTAGTTATTTGCAATAGTTATTGTGAGCCAAAACCAGTGGTGGTTGCACACACAGAACAGGTACAAGTCTTTCCAGTGAGTACATTGAAGTAAGGTTTTATGGGAAGACTTGTACCTGTTCTATGTGTAGGATCACAACAGGTTTTAGCTCAAAATAATTTAAAAAAATAAATCAAGACCAAACAGAGATGTGAACTGGCCCTCATAAAGTTAAAATGGTATATACACTTTTGCAACCATGTCGCACCAATGCAAAGAATCTGCAAGCAATGCTGCAAGTAACTGTACTATACAGATCTATGTACCACAAAGGCTCCCATGATGTTGCCGTAATGTACTACTCCATTCTTCTGGTTCAAAAATTACAAAAGAAGGTAGCAGTTGTAATGGTGCGCAGAACTGGCGGATACCATGTAGGAGTTTTTTGACTTCCAGTAGAATTATGGTTGGGCTTCATGGACTGGTTACCCATCCACCTACTAACTGTGGATGTATTCCAGAAAATCATCATGGAAATTTGGGCCGACAAATCACTAAGCTGTTATCTAGGACAGTATCAGGATCAGTGTCCTTTTATAGTGCAGATTATTTAGTTTGTGATGAGTGATTAGTCCTGGGTGACATAACTATCAATGTGATGCATCACTATCCTGAATACACATTTAAGGAGGTTAGGAGAAATCTACCACCAGGATGAAAGACTGTATGCAAATAAGTCCATTAACACCTATGCAGCCTGGATCCCCTCAGGCTCTTTTGCATACAGTCCTTCATTCTGGTGGCAGATGCCCTGTAAGTGCTCACTCAGACGGCCGTTATAGGGGTCGTGATCTATTTGCATGATTTTCAACCAGATCACTACCACCCCCATAGACTTCTATGGTGGTCGCTTATCTGCCTATGGAGAGAAGAGGGGTGAAGAGTTCTCACCCCTTCCACCTCCTTCTCCCGGCCCTGTGCTTGACCAGGATCTGGGTCAGATAACGACGCCCATAGACTTCTATGGTGGTCACTCATCTGCCTATGGAGAGAAGAGGGGTGAAGAGTTCTCACCCCTTCCACCTCCTTCTCCCGGCCCAGTGCTTGACCAGGATCTGGGTCAGATAACGACGCCCATAGACTTCTATGGTGGTCACTCATCTGCCTATGGAGAGAAGAGGGGTGAAGAGTTCTCACCCCTTCCACCTCCTTCTCACGGCCCTGTGCTTGACCAGGATCTGGGCCAGGCGAACACTTGGTCATCTAAACCCTTAGACTAAATTCTCAGGTTGTCTTTAACCAGATCCATTAGCCTCCATTTACAATACAGAGGCATTCAGTGGTTAACGTGTAGGCATGTTTCCCAGGCTACATCAGCAGGTGAGTGCAGGTGCTTGCAGTCTGTAACCACATAGATCTGTACACATACTGTATACACGCATTATCCTGTCATGAAGACTCCTTACACGGTTGCAAAGGTTTACATATCCTTAAACAATGATTGTTACTTGCGGTCTCTAAACTTCAGTATACTCTCCCTGCAAACGTTTCAAATTCATAAGATGACGGGAAGCTGGAAAAGTTTACAGCTATTTAAAAAAAAAACAGTTTGGGTCCTAATTTCCTAAATTAGGCCAATTAAAGTGAAGACTAGCTACATCCATACACCGGTGAAATATTACACCTGTGACACATAGCAGCCAGTTATTATGTGTGTGGAGCCTGAAGATGTACAGGTCAATTACAGAGAGACGTTGGGCATATTGCTGCACCCATGCCTTAGTAAGAGAACTTACCCCTATGAGATTATTTGAGCACAGAAAACATTAAGTCTGCTTTATAACGGTGCTACCGATACGCTGCTATATATATATATATTGATATATATGTTGTCCAGACTGTTCACTGTTTCATGCTAGAGTCCTTTGTACACTATAGAAATAAAAATCAAATGCATACATCAACTTCCTCAAGGAGCGATAACATATTGCCACGTTCAGTCATACAGCTACAGATCACATGAATCTTTTATGAAGACAAAATTAGAGGAAACAATTGCATAATATGCACCAGTGTCTTACATATACCTACTGCAAAGAAAACTATGGATTCTGCTGTGCATCGAGTCCAAGAAGCAGCGATTACCATAAAAATACTTTGTGGGAAGCAAAGAAATCAGTTGAAAGCACGGTCTAAAATAATTATTATAATAATACCAATAAAACATCAACATTTCCCTCTAAGAACTACGGATTGAAAGCGAGTAAAAAGGGTTATGAATACTTCATTTATCACACATATAAAGATTGAGCTTATACGTCGCCAAAATTAAGAAAAAATAACAATAATAAAAATAAAACAACTTAAAAAGAGCTAAAAGATCTGATCTAATCTACGAAGGCTAAAACGCAGCAAACAGTGGATAATCTTATTGCAGTCCACAGCTATCTGTCTTGAGCAGAAGAGAGACCTGACCCACTAGCGATGCAGGAACGATGCGGGAGGATGCTACAAAACATGTGATGCACAAAACCACAGAATGAATTAACACTGAACAAGCTTAATGTGACTACAACAATGCAGTCATTAAGGAAGAGAGCCCCTTTTCCTCCAAGCGTGCTTCTAGCAAATCTTGCTGTATAACAGTCAAGTCAAAAATAAAAGCTTCCAGATTCTGGATTATAGGTAGGAGTACTGGTTGATGTTTGTTGGACTTAAAGGATATCCAGTGTAAATTGCAGAACCCCTAGAGGCATTGATATACGACTGGGTTGCAAATTGGTGTGGATACTGTGCAGGAGCCACATTGGCCGAGGTCAGCAGGCTAGGTCCCATACTGACCGGGACCTGATGAACCAGAGTACTGGGGTGGGTAGCATACGTTGCATGCCTTGAGGAACCCTGAGGGGAGAACAGGTGAGCTATGGATGTGGTGGACCCCAGGGACGCAGCGGTGGTGGGAGCATACGTGTACATATGAGGCTGGCTTGTAAGGTGGCTGGTGGCGGAAGCAGCTGCAGCAAGGTGAGGGTGCACAGAGGAATGCAATGGACTACTGTGCTGGAAAGTAAAGGGCGCCTGAGAAATTGATGGGAGTGGAGCAACGTAAGCTTGTTGTCTGCGAGGAGCGGGATTAATGCTTCGTTCTTGGGATCCCATGGAGGCCGACTGCTGGTTCTGAAATATTAAAACAGATTAATCAAAAAAGCGCTCAGAACCCGCTGGAAACCAAGAGAAAATAAAGAGAGGGTTTATTCACCTGAACATATATACTATGTCTGTGTGGTGTCAGAGCTGGGAGAAACTAGTGCATGCGTTATTTTTTTTATGGCTTGCACAGACTAAGAAAACAGAGCCTGTTTTCATGGACACGATTCACATGCTAAAGTGAAAGGATCAGTAATAACATTAATTCCCGGCTGTGGGTACAGACATCATGGCAGGGGAACACTTCCAATAGCTCTTTATCCTCTCAACCATGGCACTGTTAGTAGGTGCTGCAGTAACCAAGATATCCACTGATAGGGCTCATGCTCCCTACCGTATTTTGGGCTAAGAGCTAACGGCACATAATGAAACTAGCTTCTGCCCTCATCGGCTGGACTGACAACAGCACACAGCCCATTCCCTGCGGCTCGGATATTTCACATGGCAGTGTGATATAGCTTTAACGTTAAGAGCAGAACCAAACTGCAAAATATGACCTGGACAGGTACCAATTAGGGTAACCTGGTCACAAAAGGCGTAAACAGGATGTGACAAGTGCTGGATTATAAATCTGCTTGTATAAGCAGTGTTGGCCCAGGTTTTGCTCCCCACACAATTGGGACCTATATAAATTTGATACAGCATATGAAGAACATAGATACTTACCTGGCTAAGGTTGAGGGGCTGCACTCCATTTACCATGCGGTGGGAACGATAGTTTGTTTGCGAGATGCAACTACTGGATGATTGTCCACTAGAAGATGTTGAAGTTTTTAGTTTGCCAGAAGTGCCTAGGACACCTGAAAAGAGAACATTGGAAAACTTTCAGACCCCAGGTGCAAAGCTAGTGCATCTCTGCTTACACATTATAAAAACTATTGAAGTAACATACCAATATACAAGTATTAATAGTTATGCGCCGCTTTCTTGATATGTGAAGAAATGCCTTTTACCTCACCAGCTGCCATTTCTCTCCATAAAATGACAGGAGATTGAGGGACATGTGATTCTAATCTTCCATGACCATTCGGTCTCATCACTGTAACTCCCCTGTACACAAGATATGCGTTTTCCTATGACTCAGTTTATCAATCCACTTCTCCCTGCCCTAATGCAGTACAAGGGAGTGATATTAATGAGAATTAATACTGTCTAAGGTCCTGGAAGGTAAGGCATGTGCAGAGTGGTCATGGACAGGTATGGCCACCTCCTGACAGGTTATGGAAACTGATAAGGTAAGACATTTCTTACCAGGGAGCTTCACATATCAAGAAAGTGGCAAAGAACATTTAATAGATTCATTATGTTAAAGTCACCTAATATCCTGACCCCAACACATCAAAAAAACTTGAAGTTACATGGTAAACCCCTTTCAGGATATAAAGATAGTAATCCTATATTAATTGTAGCTTTTTTAAAATACATTTTTAGCATTCAAACCATTGCTTTAATAAAAACGGCAAGTAAAAAGACTTTAAGAATCAATATAACATATCTTAAACATATTTAAAATAGTAAAAAAATAAATAAATTGCAACTCACCTGACAAGTGGTTGTCCAGACTACAGTCATGAGGCTGAGTCTTTAATGGTGGGACAATAATGGTACGGGAACTAGAGTTGTGTGCGTGTGGTCCTCTGCCACCTGGAACTTCAAAAACTCCATTTACTCCATTAAGAGTAGAAAGCTGGTCGGCCAAATATGGGCTGCTGACAGAGGAGTCTGAATCCGGAGAGTCATTGACCGTCACATAGCTGATCACGTTAGACCGCATCTTCATGCCGGTGCTTTAAAATGGGAAATTAAAGTATTTAATATTGTGACTTTTTATGTAAAATGATATATTGTCATTCAGTGGAAGACTGTAGCAAAACAGCACAAGGAGTTGTGGCTCCAGTGTATGAGAATTTCAACATGAGGCATGTACTCTGAACTAACCCTGCCACACTTACCTTACTGGCTTGTACTTGCTGTCCTCTTCTTCATCCGTATCACTGCGGATAGTAATAACACTCACAGGGGGGCTGGGGGTATCCGGGATCACTATGGGCTGTCGCTGCTCTTGGAGTGGCAGAAGAGGGTTGTATGAAGTGGACGCATGGAGGGGGCTGCTTCCAACTATTGAATACACTTGGGATGGGATGACGTCTAAAGCAGAAAGGGTCCTGTAAAATGGTGACAGACATGATTAGATAAAACTTAAGTGCCATCGACTTCATTCTAGGTTGCCAAACTTAAAGCAGATGCCAGTATGCACTGATGTATTATATGATATATATGTAGGCATCACAATGACTTTCAGAGAGAAACTGACCCCAAGCCATCTTCTGTTAATATATGTTGACGAGCAGAGTAACAGCGTTTGTGTCTAATGCTACATGAGAAGAGGAGAGCCAGAGCTCAGTGCTAAAGCAAGGATCATTAGTGACAGCCTGTCTTATAGTGCAGGGAGGGGGCAACTCCAGTGGGGGCAATTTAGATGCAGTGCAATTGATGCAAAGATGAAGTGAAGTGCAATTTGGTTGCAGCTCTGATGTTAAAAGGGAAGAGGATAAATGACAAAAGTTCATCAGAAAGTTCTACACTTTTGCCTTTCAACAACATATGATAAGTCCATACTAGAGACTGGACAGTCTATAAGGTCACTTTAGACCATTTTCTGCTCTCACTGCAGGACAGGTATCTGTCAAAGAGTTAATTGCTTCAGATTTATTTTCGGTCATTGTGGGACACTGTAGTTGTAAAATCATTTATGTTGTATAACACTTTAAAGAGTCATTGCCTACAACTTTACTTTTAATTTTTGGATCAATCCCCACTTTAAAATCACCAACCAATTGAAAGTCTCTGGAACTTGTGAAAATAGCCAAGTGCTATTTTGGGGGTTATGGGGGTTATTTGGAAATGGAATAGAGCTGCAGTATTAATACATGACTCCATTCACATGGGGGAAGCATCACGTGATCATCATGTGACTTTTCGGTTGTTGCCTTTTCCATGCTGCTGTTTCAGCAAGCCACCATATGCTGTTGGGTGACATGTTTTGTGACCGGTCACATGAAAAATGAAATAAACACGACAATGGATTTGTAGTAAAGCAGCCCTTACTTGGCATTATTCTGTGCTTGCTGCGGCTTGTTTTTCTTTGCCGACACGTTTCCATTTTGCTGCTGTCGAACAACATGAGCAACCCCAACGTTTAGAGGCTGAGCGGCAGCTAAGGTCACGTGGTTGGCAAGTAATGACGGCTGCTGCATCAGTGCGCTATACTGGTTCCCATGGGAATGTGCATTTCTAATATAGGAAAGATAAGCAGACTGAATACACGCAATCTACTGGCTTATAGATTAATAATTTTTGTACATGTGAAACGCCTACACCTTGTCCTGTGAAACTCAAAATAAAAGTTAGCACCTAATCCACTGTACTGATCCACAATGTAAGAAGGAATAACTGATCTCAGTTACCTCTGACTTGTAGCATTTTGAAGGATTGGTAATTTTAATATGTTGTTCTAAGGGAAGTAACAGTGGGTTACATACAAGATAGGTTCCGTTTGTTCTTAAGTTGAGTTTGTATGCAAGTCGGAACTGTATACTTTATCATTGTAACCCCAGCCAAATTTTTTTTGGTCTCTGTGACAATTGGATTTTAAAAATGTTGGGTTGTCATAAGAACCAGGATTAACAATAAAGCTTAATTGCAGATGCCTGTGATAACTGTTACAGCTGATCATTGTAGCCTAGGGCTAAAGTACAGTAAATTACCAATTACCAGAGGTCCGTGTGTAACTAGGGGGCGTCTGTAAGTCGGGTGTTCTTAAGTAGGGGACCGCCTGTACATTAATGCTATTGGTACCTAGCACTTGTAGTACAGGTGGATGGCGGCTGGTTGTCGTGTATGCATACGTACAAAACAGCCAGGCAATTACTTCACCAATACGTGTGAGGAGACTTAAAGGTGTTAAACCAGGTTTTTAAATTCGATCACCAATCCTTGGTCAGCACCACGTCCACATCGCGGGCCAGTAACGTGGAAATAGAAATTAAATGGAGCGGGTAAAATTAGAAAACTTTGAAATATACTTTATTAAAGTAAAGCAGATTCTATGCATCTTTTATCTGCTCTTCTTCCTGCAGTCAGCAGTGTGTCTGAAAAACTTCTGAGGTCCGTTTACTCCAGATAGATAAGAAATCTAATTGTTAACTCTTTCCACAACTAGAGAATATTGATGATTGATCTCTGTAAGGATATTAGACTATTCGGTGAAGAATGTGTTAAGCCTTTAGGAACATTATCAGGATTATTCATCTCTCAGTGGAATAAGGGACAGAAAGTTGATTTTCACAAACTGCTTGAAGGAAATCTACCTTCATGATAAACCAAGGACACTTACTCATAGATCCAGGCACCATGTCTGTGGTTAGCTTATATCTGGTATTCCTGGCCTCCTTCCTTCTAAAATAAACTTTTAAAATTGTGCTTATGAAGGGCTCAGGCGGGTGTTTGCAGAGCCCTTCAATGTTGTGTTGCAATGAGAGCAGGCAATTGGGCAAGGCATGTTCTGCTTAATGTAACAGGCTGTGAATCTGCAACATGGGGAAGCTCTAGTAACACCCACTAGCCCTTCATGTTCATTTGCATAACTTTAAAGGTTAATTTTAGAAGGAAGGAGGCCATGGATAACAAATAGGTTTAGTATGCTTGTTCTTGTTAGTAGATTTCATTGAAATATGGAAAGGGGAAAAAGAAGAACACAAATATATTTCTTTAATAATGAATATTACAAAGTATACCATTATCATCACACTACTGACATTTTGTTAAAAGCTGAGTGCCCCCACCCACTTTATCATTCTAATACAGATGTCAGGAAACATACCTCCAGTCTGTGAGCTGCTGGTTACTTCCAATAGTCTCAGGAATTACGGTTGTTGGCTGAACGGAGTTGTGAAGGGCGACTCCTGGAAGCTGCTGCCATGTCGATGGCAGCAGGATCTGCTGTGTTCCACCAGGCCATGCCTGCTGGAAAACACAAGGAAGGGGGTGAGAAAGAAAAATGTCTTAGTACAGATTAAAACAAAGTATGGCGCTTTATGTCGGTCTTAAAGGCATAGGATAATCATCTTGCAGAGAAAACACGGAGCAAATCAGTTTATGAAGCAGGATGTGCTGCACAGAAAGGTGTGACCAACCTAGCACCTACGATGTAGATGTATGAAGAAGATGTATGGTCAGCCACGGATTCATCTTCCTAATGAACCTCAATAAGCCTGGAATTTGCTAAAATCAATGACCACGGGCTGGACAGAAATTAATGAACCACATATAAGCTGTCACCATAGGACACACACAACCTAAAATAATGTTGCTGATGAAGACACTTAAAGCCATCCGTAATATTGCATTAGTACGTGTTTAAGGAGCTACTGGAAAATCACTTGAGAATCTATTTATGGCGCCCTACAATTAAGCAGCTAGGCCTTTGGTGTTGCTATGAACTCACTGTCAAGGAAACAACCTGGAATCTTATTATACATGATATCATTGTGTCTTAAAATATTTCCACATATCATCGGCGATAAATTAAGACTGAAGTGTTGTGGTCACCATGACTGCCGTCACAATCAGGGACATAATATGTTCCTATTTTATAAAATAATTCCTTGTAAAGGTTTATTTTTTAATATAGTGTATTATGTTATAAAGTATATATAAAATATATATATATATATATCTCAGAGCCTATGAAGAGGCTAATGATGATTGTGTATTTATACCCAATAGGTATAAGGCCGAAGAAAAAATTCCCTTGTACTGCAGATGGATGTGGCTGTATAGGAAAGGACTAAAGGTCTATACAAAGGAACTTTACATCTGTGTGGTGTCAAAAATGAAAAATAAGGATAAGACACAAGGGCCATTATTATCACAGACCCTATTCACTCACTGATGAAAGTAGGTTTGTGATAAAAATAGATCAGGTTGTTTTGTGGCCATAACATCTTTGCCAGCATTTTTAAGTCCGTAGAGGACAGCAGAGCTGTGCCGTGGCTAAATTGGGAAATATGACCATTATGCCTCATGCACACAACCACGTGTAATTCCCTGGCTTCAAGCACGTTCCACAAACGTGGGCAGAAGTAGGCCCCACTCTATAATTTGAGGCTGGTGGATGGAGGAATGTGCACCATATAATTCAAATGTGTTATGAATTTGCTGCCTTTTGTGCAGTAGCTCCCGGCGCACAGATACATTCATGTGAATGAGGCCTAACTTGCAATCTTTCCCAAAACACTTGCAATGGCCTATACTGACCCTTACTGTTAACACATTTACAGTTCTTTTCAAACCTAGATATAAATTTGGTTTTAAAACCCTGTCTTTTTTCCCCTCATTTTCTTTAATTAATTATGGGGTCAGCCATTATGTCAAACGATCTGTGAATAGATCTATTGTTAATGGTGGATCCCATGTTACCTATATATAAAGTTTCACCTTTTCCTGTCACACTAGCCGAGATGTTGATCAGAGAAGTGTCAGCCTACTGAGAGATGTAGCAGCCAGGGGAAATTTGTATTGTACATTACTGAATGTATTTGTTTTTTAATGAAATATTTCTTTTATGTGACTTGTTGTACAACAAGAATTCTTTCCCCAACAGATGAGAAATGTGTCGTGTAATCTGCAATACCTTTCCATTCATAGCTGTATTGCTGGAGAAATGATCATTCTAGAAATACCATATTCTGCTTTGGTTGGCACAAGACCAAGTAGTGCAGCACATCCCATACATACATTACTTCTGCAAGTGACATATCCCCCGCCTTCCAATACACTCTTCCTGATCAGTAACTTAAAGCAGAAAGAAAAAAAATAAACTAAAATCTGAAGGGAGAAAATCAAAGTTTAATAAAAAAAACAGTTAAACCACACCATGCTTCTTTTCAATAAGCCAACACCTGCACAAGACAAAGCGTATAGTTTAATACAAAGCAAGAACTAACATTCCCAAATGTGATGCAGAGATCTGGCGTTCCAAGCGACGAACTGCTTTGACAAAGGAAGGACAAAATATGCAAAGCTCTGCAATGGAGTAATGCAAACTTAGGCAAAGCAGTAAAAAAAGGCAACCGAATCCATTGGCAAGCTGGCTGCTAAACTAAAGGTGAGCTGCAGTTAGATTACTAGGCAGCAAGAAAATCTTTGGAATGCACAGTGACAAGTACAGGAGTGACAGAACCATGGTCCTGCACATTTAGGCAACTCCACTCCACAAGCTTACAGGCCTTCATTGAGAATTTCAGATTAAAAAAAAAAACAAAAAACTTATTTTTATTTTCTTTGGTGCATTCTACATTAGCTATAGTAATATAAAAGATGTGTAAAATACCAATTATTTCATAGGGAAGAATGCAAACACATCATTCATATACTAAACGGGAATCAGTCAGCAGTTTTGGCAATACAGAGTAGCAGACAGTGTTAGATAGCAGCCCTGGAGATCTGTGTAACCTTATCTTTGGTGGTGTTAGTAGCAGCAGGACTATGAAAATGCAGTTATATTCCACAATTGGTGCTGGATTCAGAGCATTGATGTGTGAAATCTCTTTGCTGAACACTGCACCGTCCCTACCCAACTGCTGCATCAAATGGAGGGGCTGTGCAGCCTTTAAATTAAGAAGTCCTACACAGGAGTCACCAGAGCGCTCCAAATCCCTCTCCAAACCTCGAATATAAAAGGCATTTTTCACAGTCCTGCTGCAACTAACAGCAAACACAAAGATACGCTTACACATATCTGAAGGACTGCTACCCAACACTAAATTAGCTAACATGTACCCTTTAGGATCAATCCTGATTGCCCCCTCAATCAAAACAGCTGTTTTACAGATATAACTTAAAAACAACAACAGGTCAGCTCCCCGCTAGCCTGTACAAGCCTAGCACATATTAGTTGACAGGTCTATCCCAAACACCTGCAAAACTCGCTGCAATAGGTAAAAACATGGCTTAGTTTTTTTAACAGTAAAACAGACGCTGGTAATGAGGGAGCATTGTAAAATTTCAGGATGGTTCACTTTATCAGTCTGATGATTTTAATGAGGGCAAAAGAACATGATATAAAAACAAATGTCATCTTCTAAGGATCTGGAATAAACATGAACTCTTCTACCAATATGACTGACAGCAGAATGCACTTGAAAACGAAGGAGGAAAAAAAAAACTTAATGATATGCCGTCAATGGTGAAGGATGTGACTGATTAGTCAAGCATTACTTGACCAGGTCACACTTCATTAACAAATCATGACTCACTGGAAGGAATGAGATCCATATTGACTTAATACTTAATCAGCCCAGAAGTCGTCATCTGAACGTCACCTGTATATGCCATGTAATCAGCTTGGGTTATAGAGGTCAATTTGGATGGTGGAGTTTCAAAACCAGGAAAAAAAAAAGCTAGAATAAATCCCAAACATTTGCTTTGTCCGAACCTAAGTTGAGCTCACCTTTAAGTTCAAACAAGAATTTCAGCATCTGTGGAAAAGCAATATCATTGAGGGTACAGAACGAGCTCTTATCGATTTGGTTAATGGCTACGCATAGTTTTTTTGGGGGGTTTTCTTGGTTAAAGCCATTATTAGATCCCTGTATAGATAAGAAGCCTTCAATGTTGGAGGTGTCAGCAGCACACTGCTCTTCAGGCAATTGCAAGGTTAATTTCCAAACAAGCAAGTAAATAAAATGCAAGTAGAATTTCACTTCTGCATGCAAAGAAGCGACTCCCAGTATGCCGCACTCCGGAACAGTATGAAGGACCTGGTTCAGAATCTGCTCAATGGTAGTAGGTGTATAACAATGTATTAAAGGTTAACAGGGTCTTCAACACCTCTCTCCCACCAGACCCAACACTGGCAGTAGCGCTGCTGGATGCTAGATTGACATCGTCAAGGCAACAGTCCAATAGCAGAGCCACTCCTTTCCTAAATTAACTCTCTCCTCAAATTAATTGTGCTTGAAGTTTTATAAAACTTATGCAAGGAAGCGTTAAACTGGTCACTTCAAGGCATGGTTTCCCATACTTCATGTAACGCTAACCCAGAAATAAGTATGGTCACCTCTCACCCTCCCATTTATTGTGCATAAGCAAATTATTGTAAAAATGTAAGTGACCAATAAGTCTAGATTATAGTCTATATTATACAAAATTGTCACAAACTAGTATAGCTTTAATTCATTCCAGCCTGTAAGAATTCTGATCCATTCAGACATACACCCTGACAGTGACTATACGGCTGGAGTTTACTTGGTGTATTAGTACTCTAATGGAAACTTTCAGAAAAAATGGATTGGAGTAGGAAAGATAACCAAAAAAAAAAAAAGGGGAAAAGCTGCTTTATAGGAAGCAAAACCGCAATTTAGCCCCTCATTGGAACTGCTGCTTTAAAGAAAAGCCAGGCTGAAACATAAGAGGCAGACAGCACCGTGGCAATCATTTGGGAAAGGAAATAACATGGAAAAATAAAAAAAGAGGAGACATTAAGAACGAGTCGCTTAGAATGTTGCAAGAACACAGCCACAAGATGGAGCTCATGCTTCCATGCTCTTCTGATACGTTCTACGGTAAGAGGAAAGGAAAACAGAGAAATACATATATAAGAAGGAGACTGTTAGTGTTACACAATCAAGTGAAACAAAATTACCAGTACAGCAGCAGTCTGTTCAACTAAGGCCGGCCGCCCGGCTGCGCAGTTCAGGGTAAAGGGGACCGCATACTGCGGCGTGATGGTGGCTACGTGTGGATGAAGAGTTGTTACCATTAGTGGGGTACAGCTTCCCTGAAATGTAGATTAGGAGGTGAGTGAAACAGTGTTCTTATAGCAGGATATAGGCTTTAACAGTACCATGAGAACTGTCATGTGGAACGCACGGAGTGTGGAAAAGGGCCTTTTCCGGAAATATATCAAAAGTCAGTAAGAGCTTGCTCATGTGGATTATATGTCTCTCCGCTTCCTTATTTAAGCATTTGCAAGTATAATACCAAACTCATTTAAGTTAAATTCACATGGAGGATTTCAGCACGGAATGGAAAATCCATGCAAAAACCCCTTGCCAATTGTAGTCAGTGGGAGGTCTTTTTAAATGCGTTAACCACACCCCCTAATTCCTAGTGGTATCTGGCTGGATTCATATGCACATGACTATATTCAGGGGCAGAGAGCTAACCACACAAATTGTGGCTTGCTCATGGCTCCCATAGAGGTCTATTGTGCACAGCCATGGTTAGGTGAGACATGGTGCCGAGGGGCTATGCTGCAAAGTATAAAGCAAGTCCAATCACGCCTGTATTGAAGCGTGGCTGCTCAGTTCCTATGGACATGCGGTGCTCACCCACCCATATCCGCCTGTGCAATACAGGTTGCAAACGTCCACGTGTTTGCGCCCTGTGCATGCTACCATGTGCATGAGGCCTATAAATTTGCATCACATGACAAAGCAGCAGCTTTGGACACAGATTTTCCACCTGAAAATGTGTGTCAAATACAGACTTAAAAATACACATAAAAGAAGAAATATGTTTGTACAAACTGCAAGTATCACTGGCTATGCCATGGTAGCCATTTCTTTCATGTAGTAATTGTTTTACAAAGATAATATATTATCTTTACAATTTGCTATCAACCATCAGCTAGAAACATAAAAATAAAAGTTATTATGTAACTTTATAAGAGTTAGGCCACTTCATATCTGTGTTGGAGGTTTCTTTACTCCCATTGTAGAAATGGATTAAGGAAACTAAATATTAATGGTAAACGGGTGGCTTTCCCTTCCTGGAAATCGATCAGGAACAGGAACAGGACGCATAATGGTTGCTTCTAGCACACTTCCGTTACAGCAGGAAATAAAATGACATGAATTTACATGAGGGGATATTAGGAACCACTGAACACAGATGTGAACTGAATTATATTTTTTTTTTATAAAGGTATCAAAAGTAAAACACATCTGGTAATTGATGTTGCCCTTTATGATAGCAGGATATGATGGAGGGGAGTAGGTTTTGCTCTCTGATAAATGTATAAAATGTAAAGCTGGATTTCTGATAAATACTGTACTAAACACCAGTTTTACCAAAGGATAAGTGATCATGTCACATATCAGCATGTGATATAGGGAAGTACTGTGCGGTTGTTGATGGGTAGCTGAAGAAACCAGAGATAAGTTTCAGATGCTGTGAATTTTTTTAAAGGGATAATATGTAATTGTATCCATAATAAAACTATATTAGAGACTTAATATTAGGTAATGCATTTATAGATTCAGAGGTTTCATAAAACCCATACAAGTCAATTGAATATAATCAATTTAATAATATTCCTTAAAAAGAACCTGTTACCACATTTTATTTTTTACAAATACAGGTTCCCATGGAGCCCTATTAACTGACAGACACCCTTCTTTTAGTTGAAAATTGTTTCCTTCAGATCTTCATAAAATCAGAGTTATAAACTTTCCTGGTATCCAAGGATATCTAGAACGAGTCGAGATGGGCATGGTCTCCTCGGGCTGAATCCAGCAACTCATTCCCATCCCAGCTGAGAAGCATGCAGCAGTAATGTCATGTAACCAGGGTTACATCATCTCAGTCTCCTAACATTAGCAAACTGTACACCATGCATATATCTAAAGGACCTGAGATGATGTCACCCTGGTCACATGACATTAGGCCATCTACGTGGTCCACACATGCAGATCATAATTAGTCAGATGAGTGTACACATCAGACAACTGTCTGGTTCCACCAAAACTGGCAGGCTTTCCGTTGGCCAGGTTCCGTTAGACATTCCGTTATTAATAGGGAATATGAAATATGCTATTCCATGATATGAAATATAAATATACTATTAATAACAGAAAGTTCATTGAAGGTGCATTGAAGTCTATGGGGAACAGAAGGTGAACTGGGCCTTTCGTAAAGGGAAACACATGGTAAAAGTTCAAGTTCATAAACGGATAGAATTTGCTTTTATGTTAGTGGCATGTGGTAGTTGATAATTGGAAAGTTTCCTAATTTATTGTGACATGTGGTACTAACATTGAATTCTGTTCTATATGCCTCTAGATGTAATATGACAGACCCTTTGTATATAGATCTAAAGATACCATGCACACTACCATTTCAGTTTTTCATATGTAAAAAGAAAGTAAATGCATGAATTCGAGTGTCCACTATCAAGCACCCGTCTGTTTTTAGCTTCAGTTTACGGTTAGATTATTTTCCACTGATAGAGAGCTGACTGATTTAAGTGGGCAAAGTCTATACTGAAAAACACAAAAAAAAACAAATTTGCGCTTATTTTTACCTAGAAACTACTTCTGTCAAATAAATGTATAATCTTGAGTAAGAACTTTACACAGAAAAATTTGTATCATGTAATACAATGAGTACATATGGTTAGTCCAGCACAGATCAAGGAGTGAGGGGACCAAACAGATAGATTAAACAAATGCACAGACAATTCTGTTCTTGGACATACAAATATACATATGTTTATAAATGTGCATATAAATATATGTATAATATAACAGAGCTATAGGCATAGGAGCCTGCCAGAGACGAATCCTCGCTAGGGGCCTGTACATACACATAAAGATAAGACCCAATAAAAAGGGTAGAAGGGATGGTCCCCAAATGGGAGAAAAATGACGGCATATCAGAGCACAATGATGAAGTTTAATATGTGGGCTATACAAAAAAAAAATTAAAAAAAAACCTACAGGACATCTGTTAGACAGGTTTATAGATAAACCTCTAAAAATATTATAAAAATCTAGCAAAACCGTCATGTATTTGAAACAATGACAGTCCATGTCATATGACGCCCAGGATTATTACATCGGGGTACTCACTGTCCATTGTGCATATTGTTTGTGGCATGTGGTAAAATATCCAGAACAAGTTTCCTTACTTTCTATGCAATTTTTCATTTAAAAACAATGTCATAGACAACCCTCTGCACTGCTGATCCCTGAATATTGAGATATACACCAAAAATACATTTGATATTATTCTTTGGTTAATATCATCTCATCAATCTTACACAACATTTCAAGTTTTCTGCTAGCAGTCACTTAACATAAATACATTATCTATAATAATAATATTAATAATAATAAAATGAGCATTATTATTAATATTGCCGAAGATGAGTCCAGAGGCTGCAGAGGGAGTAACTTCAGTCACCCCCATATTAGGTTCTACAGCAAATAGAAATTTAAGGTGTCAGATTAAATATAATAATCTCATCTTTCAGATACAGGCAGTTAAAGACATTAGTTAAAGTTCGAAATTTGAACTACAGATGAAGAACCATTTGTTTAGTTTAACCATCTCCAGTCCTGTAGATTACAGAACCACAATCCTGATACAATCTGAAAGATTCTTATTTTTAATAGGACACCAAAATCATTATTTTCAGTGTGATCGAACCAGAGTAGTGACACTCCCCTTGCAGCCTCTAAACTTGACTCATCGCAGGCAATACAAAACTCCACCTTATTTGCATTTGACTTTGGAGTAGGTTTTTGATCGGTTTTCGATCTCAAGAACAATTCATACTCTACATGAGGGAGCAGATAGGTTAATGGGGTAAAATCCGGTGACAGGTTCCCTTTAAGACTTCTCCATCACACAATGTGCATGGCATGTAGCAAGGTTTTAAGGGGCTCAATCTGTTCTTCCTTAATAAACTACATGTAACATTTGGGTAGATAGAAGGTCTCTTATACTTTCTAACAGTTTCTTAACCCTCGATAGCATTGATAGTTGATTGCATCTAATAAACAGCTTTCATTATTCCTTCTCCAATAATTTACCATGTCATGAGGCTGGAATGAAAAGAAACTATATTGAGAATGTAACAAATGTCCTCCACCTGCACCATTACTGTACGCTATTATTGGCATCCTGTGCGGCGGCTGATTCATAGGACTGGATTCGGTTTCCAGGAGTCTGTTTTCTGAGGTCATGTTTCCATTATAAACTCAATGAAACACAACTTATTCCAGGCATTTTTTTTTTCCTCTCTCTACAAAAGCGGCCTGATGTATTTTTAGACAAATTGCTTGCCGAAATCAATGGCGGTGCGTAAGCTGTGATCACTTTTCAGACGGGCACAATTAGCTTGAGGAGAGTGGATGCTGGGCAGTGAAATGGCTCGTTTTAGGACGTGGCTGGGAACAGGACTTTAAAAAAAGATAAATGGCTTTTCACAAAGGAAAGTCTTTATCTGGTAATGGAATGATTTCCTGTACACAAAATACATCACTGTCACCGCCCTGATGAAAGCGACCTCAAACAGCGATCGCAGCCTGGAACGTGTTACACATAGTGCCCTAAAATGGTCAACTCTCCAGCTGTAATAGGAAGGCAGCTTTGCTAAACACCAATGTGTATGTATATATTATATAGCGTGGTAAATGGAGCCTGCACCATCTGTGTAGACAGCAGATTCCACAATTCACATGTTATATTCCCTTTCCGTGCACATTTGTTAGGGAACTTTTCATGGATTTCTCTGAATATTGTTATAGAGTTTATTTCAGAGCCAAACGCTCTTCCACATGTGCAATAGAGAAACCAGAAATTTTGCTTGTGATCCACTGAATTAACCAAAGCCAAATCCATATTTTATTCCTGAAATCACAGGCACACCCCGGCTGCTTTTTCCAGCGAGGACATCAGTAATGAAAAGTATGCCAGAAATTCTGGAGTTGTGACTCACGCACCACTGGGTGAAGGAACTTTTTTTATTGCTTAAAGACAAGACTTTGTACAAGGTAATCAGGGCAGCATATTATGGAACAGGAGGAGCCAAGAACTGTGGGAAAAGATTCTATTTAACATGTATTTGATCAATTTATCTCTGCTTTTTCGTTACTTGGTAGTCCATTGGGTTGCCTTAACAGTTCTAAGGGCCACCCATTGGACTCCTAAAGCCCATAAAGAACAGATGTTTAAATGAATAAAATAAAATGTATAAAATAACTTTCTCTACAGATCTATGACCTGTATCTAGCTGTTCCTGCGCTATACCATACAGATTCTAGACATGTGCTATGCCCTTTAACTCAAGACCCAGTGCAAAGCTCTATGGCCGAACAGTGGAAGCTATATAACACAAGTAACTGAACTGGTCCTATAAATAAGTGAGGATTGAAGATACTTTAAAACGTAACATTTGTCAGCAAGATACTCCACCGCTAAGCACAAAAAGCTTCAGGAAACATTAATGTAAAGGGTAACACTGTGATAATACAGTAATGTAACCACATGGACTGGAAGGGTTTATGTCAGCAACATGGTTTTAGCTAAATATGAAATATACATGCACAAACACAAGGAGTGAGCCAGAGGATGAGAAAATAGTATAATCCTTAACCAAGAAGACGTCACATCTCATTCCACTCGTCACCTATCTATAGATGGGGCAACTGTACCAGTTCTATAGGAAAAATGCTACAAGAAGTTCACATTGCCAAAAAAATTACCTGTGTCAGGACCCCTGACTGAATCTGGAGAGGCTGAGCGGCAGGAGCTTGGGGTACAATGGGAACAGAACTGTCCATCCGAACTGGAAAACCGGAATGCTTGGCGGTGGCTTGCAGCCCAGCAGCTTGGGATACAAATAAGACAATTTCTAAAGTAATACATAAATACTTTAAAAGATTTCCTAATAGTCGATAGATAGAACTGCAATTTTTGAAATGTTGGTCTGAGCTGGGAAAAGCAGATTTTCCAGACTGACATAATGCAAGCGGAATTACTGCAATGAATCCAGTTATTAGACTTCTCACCATGACTGGATGTTCCTAGTTAGTGGGAGATACTACGTATTACAAGCATATGGAATTCATTGAAACAATTCCATAGTGGATAAACTTAAGTATTCAACTACAGCTAGGGGTGCACAGAAATAGGTGGTCTCCCTAAATGGAAGGACATGTCTCATGTCAGGGGATAAGGCCATATTCGCCAGTGTATTTATGAGATAATTTGTGGAATGGTGGCACGGAGGAAAGAACACTAAAAACCAGAGAGCAGGATACCTTGAAAAGCTGGGGGGCAAACTATGAAAGTTTGCTGGAATGGATCTGTTTGGGTGCAAAGCTGGGTTGCTCCGGGCTGGAGAGAAACTCCTTGCTGAGTGACGCCAGTCACTGGGGCAGCAGATGGTGGGTAAAGCGCTGACTGATAGTTCAACAATGACACATCAGAGTTTGCCAGGGAGAGGGTAGCTGTAGCAGATGAGCTGGAAGCCAGTACACTTGCCTAAAGGCAAAAGAAAGGATAAGAATAACAGTAACTTTCCAGAACCAATCAAACTTTAGTAACGGCTGCTGGATATGAGCAGCTGTAAGGTCTACAATAAATACATCAGATTATCATTGGCACACACAGGACTTCAGGAAGAGTTTCCCTAGATCTTTGTAGGCCTTTGTTTTCCATACAGAGATCCAGCTGGTTTAACTAGTCTTAAAAGCACCGATTCACAGGAGGAGGAACAAGACCCTAGTGACCTCCATAGGTAGCAACCATGTAAGCCAAATCCCTTACACAAGAGCTAGGGACATAACAGACAAATTACAGACACCCTGTAGACAGCACTGTTAGGCCGCGTTCACACTTGCCGTTTGAATTGCAGCTACAATCCGTTCAGAATGTGTGAACATAACACTGAACACCCTGTTAACACAAGTTAAAGGATTGTAAAACCAATTCAAACACTATGTGTGAACATGGCCTAAGAGTTCTTGCTAGTCAGTAAACCGCAAGGGTCTGATACCTTTGGCACAACTCCTAAAAGGTGCCCTCCTTGTGGAGGTAAAGCATGTTTAGAGTCTTACAAGACATATTAATAATTATAATGAAACTACATAGACTTCAGCCCAGTTTACACAAGGATCTGGGCTTTCTGTTACAATATGTTTACGCAAAGTGGTCTGAAACTAAAAAGGGAAAGTAAATAGAAGGTGATGAGATCACTGTCCATTACACATCCGTTCTTAATGGTGTGGTGGGGGCGGGTATGGGAGATGCTGGCTGGCTGGTAGATAATTGCTAACAAAATGATAGGATATACTTGAAAGAGAGACATACCTGGTTGTGCACAGTGTTTAACTGGTTATTGAAGCTCATTGTTAGATTTGTGCTTGTGTTAGGAGCCACGTGAGTGGTGAAAGGACTCTTAATCTGGTTCACTGTATCATACATATTGTTCCTTCTTTTACAGATCTCCATGTTCTGAAAACATGACTTTACACTGTGGAACAAAAAACAGAAACCAAGGTTAATTCAGGAAAGGAACGATTTAACCCAAAATTACCAAAAAAAAAACCAAAACCCAGTATTGAAAGGGCACCACACTGCTTAAATGTGTAACAAAGAATATGCCATCATAAGGGTCCAGTAAGCCTTATCCTAACTTGGTAAAGTAGACTATTAGCCCACTGACATCCTGTCCCCTATAGATGGGAGGGTTACCTGTATCAGGCTAATTACAAGACTGTATTAGTAATGGCAGCACAGCTTCTTTGGGCTGTAACAAGGATTCATCAGTTATAATGAAAAAGGAACGTAGGCACCAGAGCAGATGCATTGCGCCAAAACTTTGACGCAATCTATTGGTTCTGGCACTTCTGTCCAACTAAACTTGGTAAAGTGACCTCTTACCATCGCAAAGAAATAATGGAGAGGTGCGTACAGATGCAAGGTCATCTCTGCAGGCAATAATAATGCGGAGCAAGTGGCTAGAAGTGACCTTATCAGGTGGAACAGGGGTCTTGGAGCACGAGTCCCAAGGGAAAAGTTATCAATCACTTCTGAAAACCTTTTTCTTCCTATGAAGTAGTTGGTTAATAGGCAACTCACCCTAACAGTGTATTACTACGTTAGCACAAGTGTTACAACATATATCACTTTCATTCTCTTTATATAAGTCTCATCTAAAAGACTGATTTTCTGCTACCTGTCATGTAGTCCTGTGTCGGGCCTTAAAGGACACCTGTCATCAGGTCTGTGTCACTTGTCCTGTCACTACTACCTGTTGGAGCAGCTCACAAGGATCCCATCCCAGCCTTTATCTAGTTATTTCATACATTATTCATTGTAAAATCACATATTTTTTATCAAGTAAATGAGGCTGGTCACATGGTCAGAGGCAGTGATGTCACCCCTGTTACCCCTCCCCTCTCCTCCCCCTGCTCATGTCTGTGTGTAATGTATAGTAAAGAATTGCTGGTATCTGTGCTGCATCTGCTGACATGCTTCATCCTCCTAATATACAGGTGAGAGACACAGACATCAGCTACACATGAATCTGACATATTCTGCTGTAACATGGCTGCCTGGAGCTGCTGTATCTCTCCTAAACACACACACACATGCACACACAGGCTGCAGGGGGCGAGGCCACCAGCACCAGGAAGCACATCATTATACAGCCTCACAACATTATACAGGCTGTCAGTCATGCACTGGGGGTGTGGCTGTGCCTCCCACTCATGAATAGAGTGGACAGCTTGAATATGCTAATGCTTCATTGGACATTTCACAGGTCATTTGCATACAGCTTTAGGACCTCATTGCTTAGGTTTACAGGCATGTAGAGGGACAATGAAGGGATAGAGGCAATGCTCTCTAATGGCAGTTTATGAAAATATATTTAGTTTAGGGGGGTTATTTTGCATGACGGGTTCTCTTTAAAGCAGAGCAGAAGTTGGATCAGGCATAATGCGTCATCCATAGAAAAGAGCTGGCATTTTCCTGGAAGTACCCTCATACTGCACATGTGCGTGTGTGCTGGGAATGCTCCTACTTACTGGTTACTGTGTGGGAAATCCAGCAGATGATTCATAGTAACAAAAGGGTGATGTAAGGTTTTCATTGGAGTGATCCTCTTATCTGCATCAATAGTCAACATTTTCTTCAGCAGATCTATGTACTCTCTTCTGTCTGCCTTCTCTGCCAACATATCTGTGCCTTCTAGGTCAGTCGACATATTCACCTATTAAAAGGAAGAATAGGTAACAGGAAAGTAGAGAAAAGTAATCCAGCATGGGGGAATCATATCGTAGAATAGCAATGGGCTGTGATTCGAGTTGTACCTAAGGGCCCTAAGGGGTCAGTCCATGAATCACAGACTGCGCAGTCCTTTTTCATGGACCCAACACACTGCTGGGGATGGTATCACAGCGATATAGGATGCAAGGAGTCCCCCTCCCCCCAAGCATCAGAGTTATCATTTACAACAGGGAAGAAGGGGCTCCTTGCATCATAGATAGATATAATACAAGGAGTCCTAACTCTGGTAGTCTGAAACTGTCCTAAGGCCAAGATTTTACAGAGCCCATGACTACAGTCAGCAAGTCCCTCATCTCCTAGTGCAGTCATAGGTGAACTACGTAATACAAGTCACAATACGATTGCAAACATTACTAGGACAAGCAGCCGTATTGTTCTACTCTCATTAAGCCGCATGAGCTAGGACTACTTGTTCACTATTTCTGCTCTTGACAGCGTTATGAACAACTACCCTATAAGGCTAATTGGGTCCTTATCTGTATCTCACCTGTGCCATGTCATCTAAACAGTTGAAGATGTACTTGCGAGCCTCCTTAGATTTTATTCCAGTTTCCATTTCATGCTCTTCCGGTGTCTACATAGGAGAAACACAGTAAATGACAGCAAATTCCAATGTATTGTAAAATTATTACTGTGTAATAGTAAACTTCAAGCTCATAAAAGTAAAGGTGAATGAGCTGAAGGTTAGCTCAGGGCTCACATGATACAATAAGAGTTTGGCATCTTATTCCATGGTTTTTGCAAAAATAAAAGGCTGAGGGGCCAATTTACTTTTTTTTCCCCCTTTAAAAGAACCCCAGTCATCAGGTCTGTGTCACTTGTCCTGTCATTACTACATGTTGGAGCACCTCACAAGGATCCATCCCAGCCTTTATCTAGTTATTTCATACATTAATCATTCTAAAATCATCTTTTCTTTATTATGTAAAAGAGTCTGAGAGAGAAAGTGATATCACCCCTCCCCTCTCTTCCCCTGCTCATGTCTGTGTGTAATGTATAGTAAAGCATTGTTAGTGTCTGTGCTTTATATGCTGACATGTTCTGCTGTACACATGTAAGAGACACAGACATCAGCTACACAAGTACCTGACATGTTCTGCTATACACATGTGTGAGACACAGACATCATCTACACCAGTACCGGACATGTTCTGCTATACACATGTAAAATATAGATTCCAGGCACACTGTTATTGTGTCGTATAGAATAATTAATAAATTATTCTATACTACACAATAACAGTGTGCCTAGAATCAATATATTACTGGGGTGAAAAGGGATTGTGTGATTTAAAAGTGACTGATCTAAAGGTGAATAGCGGGGGTTGAAGGCCGAATGGCTATACACTAGGTGGAGGCTGTGACCAATTCATTTCCTACCCTAGGCTTAAACCTCAATAGGTTTTCCCAGTTTTTTGTGGCAACATTAGCTACCTCAGCTTCTATTCTATTATACTTCAGTATAAACGGTATTTGGATATTTGCTTTCTTTCAGCAGAGATCATGCGCTGTACATGCCATCACTGCAGGCAAGCAAATAAGCAAACACCAAGACTAAAGAGACAGAGACAACAGATTTCATGCCATTCTCCGGTCTTGGTTTGTAAATCGCAGATTGTCCCTTTAAATAAGAAGCGGGATGTTGCACATTCTGGAAAGCATCTGCAATAGACACGTGTTATGATGAGGGGGCCATATGCAGTTACATAACTATAATGAAGCACCTTGTGTTATCAGAATGAGCGACCAAGATGACTAATATATCATTTCCTTACATCCATGTGCTCGGCAAGTGCAGATGACATGTATGAATAGATGATCACTTTACCTTTAGCCTCCATAATGGATAGCCCAGATCTGGGTCTCTATTGAAGAATCGAGAAGTCTTTGTTCCAGCACTGAGAAGGTACTCTGCAGGAAGTCCTTGTGTCTGGGAGATGTACCTTATCTGAAACACACAATAACGGCAGCAATTTAACATGTGGTGATGACAGCCTTTCAGAGTCTTACCATAAACGTGAAAGACCTTGCCGAAAACAATTTATAAATATAACAGCGGAAAATGAAAATTTTCAAGATGATGAGAAAAAGGAACGATCATCTGACCGATCAGTAAAATAGAATATAGACAAAAATAATGGCCCAACAAACCCATCATTACAGATTTCACAAGGCACTTTTCCTATTGCCGTGTATCAGCAATAGCTGGTGAAGTTTACCTCATGTTTTTTGTAACGTGTGTGCAAGTGTTGAGGGGAAGGATATTAGGTAATTTTCCATATACATCTATTAAAAAGTTCTGCATCACTTTCATGATATCCTGTCTTTAACCTCTTCGTGCAGACATTTCTGACCATAAAATGGCCACAGATGGAGGGTCATGTGATCTCTGCCTAATCCTTATGATAGCATTCATGAATATAAGGTTAATGTCCTGAAAGGTAGATTGGTCATTGACAGAGATCACATGACCCTTCGTACCCTTTGTGACACCACCAAATCGTGCTATTGGCCTGGGACACTTCAATGATTATATGCTACCCCAGAACGGTGGCCATTTCATACACAGAACTCATATAACATCACTTATGAAAATGACCTAGTATTCCCTGAAACATCAGGAAATAGAGTATTTTATTTTATCTTCTAAGAAAATGTTGGACCTTTGCAACATAAATTGAAATCTTCAACTCAACCTACAAGAATGCAGAGATTTCTACATGGCTAAAAACGGATGTCAGCGTGAAAAAATTGACCTGTTCATAAAAGGGTCTGTAAATAAGAAGTAGCCCCCACTGAAGTGCGGCGAGCAAAACTTTGGGGTTTTACTTGTGATGAGGATTTTAAGTTTGTTTAGAAAGGTTAAAAATCCATCAAAACTCCATTAGTCCAAATGCCACCACGGTGAGGAGAAACTTCATACAAGCTACAGGAAATTTGCTGTATGGATTGAAGAATTTCCCATTTGGAGCAACTCAAATGTTAAGATGTCAGATTCCCTTTAATCAAGATACTTCTTGCTAGGTCATAATAAAATATTTTACATACATGCCCAAATACAGAAACCATCAGTGAATCACATGCGGCATATAAACATTCAGACTATGCAGATACAACAGATAAACTATTCAGCTCGCGTCTGAAGGTACGCTATCAGGAACGCAAAACGTGCTCAAGACAAACAGATGAAAACCCGGCTACAGGCGGTCCCCTACTTAAGGACACCCGACTTACAGACGACTCATAGTTACAGACGGACCCCTCTGCCCCCTGTGACTTCTGGTGAAGCTCTCTGGATGTTACTATAGTCCCTGGTTGCACTGATCAGCTGTAAGGTGTCTGTAATGAAGCTTTATTCATAATCCTTGGTCCCATTACAGCAAAAAAATTTTAACTCCAATTGTCACTGGGCAAAAAAAAAAAAATTTGTCTGGAGCTACAATTATAAAATATACAATTCCGACTTACATACAAATTCAACTTAAGAACAAACCTACAGAACCTATCTTGTACGTAACCCGGGGACTGCCTGTACTTCATGTCCAAAGGGAGCGATTCTAAAATGGATCATTTTATAGGGAAGGGAAACAAGGCATCTCCTCAGGCCTAGCTCTGACTGGTCCTCAGAAGGCAGGCAGACCCTCGCTCTGGGGAAACCACCCATCTAGTGCACTTTATTTTTAACTACTGAACGTTAAGATTTCCTCTGGAAAGTTACTAAGCGCGTCAGTCAGAGGCTGCACAGATATTCATTTTCAGTTTTGGCAGGTAGACGCCAGAAAGCGTTGACAGGTCATCGAGTCCAACGAGTCACTAGCTCCCCGGCCAGCGCAGATGCTGCTTATATAGAGAACTACCGTGTCACAGTCACGATACACAAGGCTGCCATAAATACACAAGACACCTTTATTCCCGGATGACTCTTGTAACATGACTACTTATACCCAAGCCAAAAGATAGACACTGCTTGATCTGCAGCTTCCAACTCCAGAGACCCTTATGGATCAGGAGAATATGGGAGCCAAATTGTATATGTCTGCAGGAGGTGTTGGGCCATGTATTCACCATCTTCAAGACATCTGTGGTCCGATCCACTAATTCTGATGCATGGATATTTATATTACTTCACCTCTGTTTATACCCAGCTGATTCTGATAATTCACGTTTCTCAGTAAATTTTGAGTAAACCTATGCAGGTCGAGCTCTCTCAGATCACATTTTATAATGAATACTCCACAATAGACAATGAACAAGCAGAAAAGGAAGATGGAAAGGACTCAGCATATAATAGCCAGGGTTATAACAGGGCGTAATACTAATAAATATGAGCAGGATGTTTAAAGGTAGTGGTTTTACCTAAGCAAACAGGATACTCCCATGTAATCTTACCAACAATATAGAAACCTCAAACATACTGTAGATGTTGCAGATGGCATTTTCTGTGGTCACTGTAGATCAGCTACATATGAAAGACTCAGGGTACATGTAACACAGCTGTGGTTGTACTTTACTATCAGACAAGGGCTTCAGGTACAGATATAATGTGCAGGTGGCCGTGCAGACACAAGGAACCCTTACAGAATCTAGAGTGCACCTCCCCGCAGCCCCAAATAGGACCGAAATCACTAGGGGAGAAATGCAAATAAGCTTTCTACATAAGAGAGACACCTGTACAGTCACAAAGGGAACGCTCACATTTATGTAAGTGTCTGTACAAAGGTTAAAAGACTAAGCGATGATCAAAAAAAGCATTGGGTCACAGGTGTGTGCCTTATGTTCTGTAGTGCCAAGGACTATTTAAAGGGAAAGAAAGATCCCACAAGATGGAATTTTGATGCATGAATCTCTTCCAGGGGCCTACATTCACTGTGTGAAGAACAACAACTCATGGGATAAATCAGTGAATAAAAATCTACACCTTTTTTGGATACGCAGCTACCCCAATCCTTATTGAGTGGCCCAAAATTTAAATGAGAGTGTTGGCAGAACCCCTACTTAGGATCAATTTGTAATGTGCATCACAAATTCACATGCCCTGGAAAAAACGAAGCAATGCTAAAAAAGGAAAATATTAGGAAATTTCTCCCACATGGAAAGATGCTGCAGTTAAGTTTTAGAGAAATAACATGGACTACATGCAGTCCTCAGGTTAAATACAAGATAGGTTCTTTAGGTTTGTACTTAAAGGGATTTTACCACCAAACAAGTTAAACCCTACCCACAGGATAGTGTCTAACTTGTTGATCGGTGGTGGTCTCAGTGAAGAGGGGGTCCGATGAGGTCCCAGGTAGCTCGGTCAGGCCCCTTGTCGTTCTCAGAGATGAATGAAGTAGATGGTCACGCGGGTCCGTTCTGCTCCATTCATCTCAGGAAGTGACAAGGGGTCTGTCAGAGGACCCCATCGGACCCCCCGTTCTCAAGATCTGTGGGGGTCTCATCACAGAGTTAGGCCCTAACAGCTGATCATTGCCACTGGGGACTAAGGAAAAAAAAATTTAGAGAGCTTCACCAATGGTCAGAGAGGTCAGTGTGTAACTAGGGGTCATCTACAAGATGGGCGTCAGGGACCACCTGTATAAAACGTTACTTTAAAAAAAATAATAATAAAAAAATACCGAAAAACTAAAAAATTCACAAAGAGGCAAAAGCAAACAGCAAGCACTGGAGCTACAGGAATTCCAAAAATACATACAAGCAGTTACAAGCTAAAAAGTTTTACATTTGTTATGGAACAGAACAAAGAAGTGAAAGACCCCAAGAATCATTTTATTCTTAGGGAACATGTGACTTTAATAAACATGTTTTATGAGCGGCGTTTCACCACTGCAATGGCTGGCATCATGTTTTACGATTATCTGCAGGGACTGAACACCTGGGTGGAAAGTTACGCTGTGTGTACGTTTTTCCTCAGGAAATATACTGGAGGTGATCTCATCCATATTCATGAAGACATGATGTAAGAGCACTGGCAGAAGACCAGCTATGCCGTACCAGGGACACCTACACATGGCTGCTTCTCATCAACACGCTCATCAGAGCTGGGGAGTGGGGGATTATAGAGAATCTGCACTCAATACAAGCTCAATTCTCCTGCAGACAATGTTATCACTGGCAATTTAGAAGGATGTAGATTGAAGACTTCATAAAAGAGTCAGCGGCCATCAAACACCATTATGATCTTCCTTGGCCTCTGGAAGTTTGGAAGACGAAGAAGAATAATGTGGATTTGAACCCCAATGTTACTAAAATATATGATCGATACAAAACCTATAATCTGTCCCCTATGATGAAAATACAACTTATTAAAGTACTAGAGTTTTGAATGTAAATGATCACTTTTCAAAACACATTTCAAAACTCAAGGTATTATATTACAACAAGGAAAAAAATTCTACTATTTTCCTTTATCAGTCCTTTATCCTTTATTCAGTCTTGGATTCTCAAAACGGATTGCAGATCAGTGGAGGATGATCAGTGCTATATCTAGACAGGGAGAGTCTCAGCTTTCACCCAATTCTACCAATGGGACACATGATAGCAGCTAGTCTCCACACACTGGCTAAGAGACAACCAGGAATTAGAGATAAAGCCTGCAGAGGGGGATTGCTTAAAGACTGCAGGGTACAAGTTACAAAGATCATATAAAGTAGTGTAACTCGTCATGTATACAAACGCTATTATTGATTTATGCAAAGTTTTACTGCCATCTTCTTATTACGGGATGAGGAAGGATTACTGGGCAAATTGTATATAGATATTGAAACAAAGGCAGCGTGCTAAAACGAGTGTTGGGGTGCTTGTCATCTGGATAAATGTTGACTCTGTGTTATGGGCGAGTAGCCATTGTATTATGTGCCTAATGTTTTACTTATAAGTGGGATAGGTGGTATCTGGTACAAGCAGTATATTACTGCATTAATTGTATAAATGTTTGAATTTTTTGTAGGTTAGAGGTTTTGTTAAGTCAGTGTTCAGATACTCAATACTATGGCAGGAGCTATTAACCAACAATTGCTCTTGCCTTTAGATCCAGGCCCTGCATAAGAAAAGGGTCCCTTTCGTTACTTATAGATAAAGTTTTTGGATCCTGAACTATATGGCAAAATCTACTTCCCCTCCTGCAATGTCCTTTGCACAGGAAGCACAGTACAAAGCGGTGCCCTACTTAAAGGAAACCTACCACTGCTCGCATGATGAAATTATGCGAGCAGACCACTCGGTAGGCTATCTAATACTGCCGGTACATACTTAGTTAGGCAAGGTGATCTTTAGTTTCACTTAAAAAAAAACAAAAAACACGATTTACTTACATATTTAAATAGCCCTCCGGTGCTACCCCTACCTCATCTTTGGACTGGCTATGGCTTCCGATGTTTAAATATTCCCGCCTCCTTCATTGTACCCGTCCTCCTTCAGGTGCCGAGAGCTGTGACGTCACCAAGCTCTTGGCACCTATTGCCGGCTGACTGTGCCAGAGTTAGTATCTGCGCATCTGCGATAGGTGCAGAGAGCTTGGTGACGTCAAGGCTCTCGGCACCTGAAGGAGGACGGGTACAATGAAGGAGGCGGGAATATTTAAACATCGGAAGCCATCGCCCCCTTCCGAAGATTACGTAGGGGTAGCACCGGAGGGCTATTTACATATATAAGTTAATCATTTTTTTTAGCGAAACTAAAGATTGCCGTGCCTAACTAAAGTATGTGCCAGCATCAGTATTAAATAGCCTACCGGGTGGTCTGCTCGCATGATTTCATCATGCGAGCAGTGGTAGGTTTTCTTTAAGAACACACGACTTACAGACTGACATCTCTGGCCACTGTGACCTCTGGTGAAGCTCTCTGGATGCTTTACTTTAGTCACAGGCTGCAATGATGATCAAATGTAAGATGTCAGTATATAAGTTTAATTGGTAATCCTTTGTCCCATTACAGCAAAAATAAATAAATAAAGAAATTTTAAATCCAATTGTCACTGGAGCAAAAACAAAAAATTGTCTGGAGCTACAATTATATAATATAGACAACTTGTATAATATAGTTTCGACTTCACACAAATTCAACAAACCTTAAGAACCTATCC
The DNA here is from genome assembly GCF_040894005.1 of Engystomops pustulosus. NCBI lineage: Eukaryota > Metazoa > Chordata > Amphibia > Anura > Leptodactylidae > Engystomops > Engystomops pustulosus. The sequence continues at coordinate 191,719,448 of NC_092412.1, read as the reverse complement.
TGTACATAACCCGGGAACTGCCTGTAAATCTAGAAAATAGAGGTTTGAATTCTAGAAATCGAGTAGCACAGAAAATACATCTTTATACAAGAATGAGGGTGAACATGTTAAGTTACCTGATCATACTCTGAAGCACCTGGATATAGAGGCCATCCGAGGAACAGCTCCGCTATGACACATCCCAAAGACCACATGTCTATTGCTTCGCAAAACGGCAGCCCAAGGATTATCTCAGGAGCTCTGCAAGGCGGAAGGAAAATAAAAACGTGAATAACGCAATGACTCATTGCAAATTTAATTCATGTAATCCAGGAAGAAAAGGATTTAGGCAAAAATTTAATTTTCTACCCCAGATTAAATGATGGTTCATATCTGAAAGATACAATGGACTAAAATCAGAGACCACTAACTGCCAACCAAAATACCAGTTCATTAAAAAGTTTCCTAGACAATAGGAACACCCACAATGTACGTTCAGTGGAGGTTGGAGATGGATACAATATGTCAGCATCCGCCCCCATGGGCTATAATGGCCTTCAATGAAAGTATACTTTTTATTTTTCATTACAGGAGGCAGCAGGAAGAAAAGCCACCGTCTACAACACTTTTTCGTCCCATGTTTCCTGCTCATGGCGACTTAAACTGAGAGCTTTCCTTGTATACCCTCTGCGCAGTGTCAAAGAGATTTACGCATTTTTGGGCATATTCAGAGGGATCATATTCATGCCTACGACAGTGCTCGAGCTCATGCACAGCATAAACAGCTAAGCAATCCAGCAGATGACGGATCACCCCCTCCATCCTCTCCCATCAGCGTCATGATCCTTAGAAGCTGTTTTCATAAACTGTAAGCAGAAATATGTACAGTAAATTACATTTACTGTCACTTTCCTCTGACTCAATAACAAATCTGTGGCTTAGGTCAAATTTTTCCTACTTTCATAAAGTAGAAGAAGGATTCCAGAATTCCAGGAGGGAGGTGCATCACACAATTTCCACACCTCATTGCACACAGCAAATATATACATGTCCTAGGCTTCCATCAGCCTCAATGCTCAGGCTGTTCTCTTCCATTGCAGGAGAAGCACAACAGGGAACCCAGAACATCCCATTCACTACATTGGGATCTGCTCTGCTTGCATTTCAGGGTCTGTCATTTTTCCAGATAATTGCAGAAGAAAAGGTACTGTATTATCTGATCCAAAGTGCAATGTGAAATTGGGCCGATATGAACATGATGATGGCCGATGTGTGTGCATCTAAACCTCCCTGTGCTGGTGGCCGATATGCACGTTTCTAAGCCTCCCTGTGCTGGTGGCCGATGTGTGTGCATCTAGACCTCCCTGTTCTGATGGCTGATATGCGTGTAACTAAATCTCTCTGCGGTAGTGGTCGATATACATTTATCCCTGGAAGGTTGCAATGTAAATACATCTATTGCCTTGCTTTTAACACAAGCCATAGTTTAGTATGACAGGCTTGAACAAGGGGGAAAAAAAGAAAGTTAAATAGAAAAAAGTTCAAAGCCATTAAATATCCAAATATCCTTGTATAAAGCTGGGAGGGATGACATCATGGATAATCCATTAGCAGAAACTGATCTTCACTGATTGAAATGAGAACTGGGCAACCAAACTCTCATGGTAGGAATGGGAAATTCTAAATCACATGTGGTCAAAAACATAAAACAGAATTACACAACCAAAAAGCTCCATCACACAAGGAAATGGAATCAGCAATCCTAGAAAAAAGCACTAAGTGAAGGGATTTATAGAATTATTTATTCTATACTTTCATAAATACTAAAAAATAAAAGTGTCTTTTTAAGGCTTATTCCAAATTCTCTATGAGGAGGTTTCCAGTAGGTGACAAATTCCTGACAAAGGTCTTAATAAAAATATAAAATAATAAAGGATGAAGTTAAAAAGAGACAACACTCACAACTGACTTTGCCCCTATATATCAGTTACTATGTAGGCTGAATGTACTAGCCCAAACCCAGTGGAGCAGAGCTGGGGTCAACATAACGGTCATACTCTGCCCTCGTAAACATGCCAGGGGCCCTGACTAAGTACTGGATAACAAGTTTTGATACGAGACAGCACCTGACACCTCTGCCCCTGGCAAGTCATATATACAAGGGGTTTGGAAAGCATTCAAACCCCTTAAAAATTTTTAACTTTGTTTCATTGGATTCTGCAACCCATCTTGACAGAATAAAAACACTTACATGCTGTCCATTTTCTTCTGATCCTCCTTGAGATGGTTCTACTCCTTACTTGGATGCCAGTTGTGTTTAATTAAAACAACTGGAATCAATTAGGAAAGACAAGTGTCTACGACCTCAGAGCTCACAATGCATATCAGAGCACTTGAGAATCATGAGGTCCAAAGAACTGCCCAGGGAGCTCGGAGACACAATCTTGGCAAGGCATAGATCTGCCCAAGGTTACTAAAGAATTTTGGCAGTACTTAAAGGGGTATTCCCATCTGGGCATTTACATTTAATTTAATTAATTTGCCAGATGTAAACATTTCTTCAATTGGATGTTGTTAAAAAAGATTTTCTCATAAATGTAGTCATGTTGTCCCTTAGAAAAGAGATAGCTTCCTCTGTTACGACCACCTCACATTTTGGCAGCAATAGCCAGACATGCGCTATTGAGTCCTGTCTGACCACCTGGCTTCAGCGTTCAGTACCACAGGACGGCTGTGGGACATGTAGTAACTCCCAGACATTCATAAATAAAAACCTTTTCTTTCTTTGTGCAATCACTCCAGCAGAGGTGGTTGTATCCAAGGAGTTAGTCTTGTTTCTAAGGGACCATATAACTACATTTATGAGAAATTATCTTTACACAGGTAAATTTTTTTAATAGCATCTAATTGAAGAAATGTTTACATATGTCATATTAATGAAACAGAATGTCAATGCCCAGACTAGAATACCCCTTTCAGGTTCTTAAGAGCACAGTGGCCTCCATAATCCTTGGAAGGAAGAAGTTTGGGATGACTGCAACTCTTTCTAGACTTTGCCGTCCAGCCAAACTAAGCCATTATGGGTGAAAAGCCTTGGGATTCCAGGGATTGAGTAGGGGAATGAGAAAAAGTTCCACAAAGTCAACTATGACTGCAGCCCTCCACGAATCAGGGCTTTATGGTAAAGTGTGCTGCATACAGTTTTCAAAAAAAAAAAAAAAAAAATCAAATGAAGGACTCCCAGACAATGAGAAGTAGGATTTTCTGCTCTAATGAGAGAAATGTGTAACTTTTTGGTGTTCAGTGTAAGCGGTATGTGTGAAGAAAAACCAGGCACTGCTTTTCACCTGCCAAATACAATCCCAACAGTGACACATGGTGTCAGCATCATGCTTTTCAGCTGCAGGGACAGGACGACTGGTTGTAATTGAAGGAAAGATGAATGCAGCCAAGTACAGAGATATCCTGGATGAAAACATCTTCCAGAGTGCTCTGGACCTCAGACTGGGCCGACGGTTCACCTTCCAACAAGACAATGACTCTAAGCACACAGCTAATATAACACAGCAATGGCTTCAGAACAACGCTGTGACTATTCTTGACTGGTCCAGCAAGAGCCCTGACCTAAACCCAACTGCACATCTCTGGAGAGACTTGAAAATGGTTTCCATCAACGTTCACCATAAAACCTGAGGGAACTGTAGAGGATCTGTAAGGAAGAATGACAGAGGTTCCCTCAAACGGTGCTTCTACTCAATACTGAGCAAAGGGTCTGAATATTTATGACCATGTGATATTTCAGTTTTTCTTGTTTAATATATTAGTAAAAATATCAACATTTCGGGGTTTTTTTTTTTTTCAAGATGGGGTGCAGAGTGTACTGCAATAAAACAAGCGGCTGCAATAAAACAAAGTGAAAAAAGTATCCAAATTGGTGTCCAAATACGTTCTGTACCCACTGTATGTAGCATGGGGTTAGGCTTTGTTCAGGATGGTCCTGCTACTTTAAAGCAGAAGTATGAGAGTAGAAATCACCAGAAAAGTCATATCAATTTCAAAATGGATATAAACAACTTCTAGCCAACCCTACTTCCTTATATTATATCAAGAATCTGTTCTATGGTGTCACACACAGGCAGGACTCATTTCAAGGTCTTCTACTGGGGACAGCTCATCCATTGACCATCTCACAGGTACATGACTGCAGTCATCGAGACAGTTTTTTACTGAATCTCCGCCCCTATAAGGCCACTATACACAGCATAGAGAACTTATCAGGCATTAATGCTGCCTGGCCACATAGTATTATCTGGAGGCACTAAAGACATAACAAGCTTTCTGTTATATTAAACTAAAAATGCAGAAGTGACTTCTTATATAATCTTCTTTGCATTCTAGGTGTGGTGAGAAAGTTTACTTAAAAAGAAAAAAAAAAATAGGTCAGAATTTTAACACTGTAATTACAGACATTGGAAAATCTATCAATTCACCTGCCCAAGGCACCCGGATGTTCTCAAACTGCCTATGGTTGACACTTGAGCCACCACTTACTTTACAATATACAGAATGAAGCAGATGTCTTACCTGTAGTACCGAGATTGCAAGTAGGTTGAGCACACCGCTTTAGAAACATGGCTGGCCGAGCCAAAGTCTATGACCTTCACTCTGTAAGGCTGACGTACTGGATCCACCAGCATGATGTTCTCCGGCTTTAGATCCGCATGAATCAGTCCCAAGCTTTTCAGCTTCATTAAAGCAGTGGCAACCTGCTGCAATATGGGTCGGATATACTTCAGCGGAAGAGGACTGAACTTATTTTGCTTCAAAAAGTCATACAAGTTCTGCTCCAACATTTCAAAAACAAGGCAAGTGTGATTCTTGTGCTGGAAGCACTCGTAAGACCGTACAAAGTTGTACTCGTCCGCATTCTCGCTGCTCAGGCGCGAGAGGATGCTCACCTCTATCTGGCCTTGCCTGGCATAGGAAGGATGGTTCTTTAGGATCTTAATAGCTACAATTTCCTTTGTGCTCCGCTTCCAGCACTTTGCCACCTGACCAAAAGTCCCTCGGCCCAAAAACTCCAGGACTTCATAGCTATTGGTCATGGAACACAGGATTTCATGCTGAACGAGCTGGTAATCGCCCTCGCCACTGGAGCTGCTGCTTTTAGTGGTTACAGTGGTGGTAGTGGCAGCAGCACCCACCGCGGTTCTGTTTTGCAGCATCAGAGGTGGCCGTTCATCAATAATCTGCACGCTACCGTTACTGTCCACCTCTTCACTTTTTCGTTTCAGTCCACATTTTTGGTACGGTTCCAGTAAAGAAACGTTGCTTCTGTGGTTTAGGATTTGGCTGCTCTGGAAGGAGGTGGTGGGCCCACTGCCTGTACTATCGGCCGCAGTCACCACTATATGCTCTGCTGCGGTAGCTGGGATAAGGAGATTGGGCTCGTAGGCAGGTAGACTGAAATTAGCTACCGGGTGAGATGAACTTGTGTGCCCTTGAGCGACTGAGAGGTTCTTGCTGTGTGCGTAATACTTGTTGCTATTACCCTGTCCCGTAACATCCCAGCCAGAAGGCTCAACTTTAAGTTTCTTTGCACTACAGAAGGCACTGGACGATACTGAAGGAGGGGAGAACACCTGCAGCTGTGATGCCATACCTAAAAAAAAACAGAAAAAAAAAATACATTTTTTACTTAATAGAAAATGCAGTTTGTATCCAAGAAACAAACAAATGCACATACTCTTAAAGGAGAGGAAGGCTGCAGCAGAGCGCGGCCAATGTTTGCTTTAATTGACTATATCTTGCATTCAGGCTTATCTAAAAATAAAGCGGAAGCGGTCGAAGGGGTCTTACAGGACAGATTCCAGAAAACAATTTCTCAGCATGGAAGGGTTTATGTTTATTTTTCCAAATGGAAGTTCTCTGGGGGTATGAAAGAAGAATTTACACTGATCTGACCTCCTAGGGAATGACATTTCACTGCCGCCTGAAATGTATAGAGCCAGCGCAAACAAGCCGCTTTTTCCTTCTGCTATTCTGTGGAAGGAGACCTCGAAAGAAAAAACGATTCCCCATGAATGCTCCAGAGCCCAGAATGGACAATGAAGGATTTACATTGCTCTCACATCCACAGGTCCTAGAAGAAAATAATTAGCGTACTTAACAGAAAAACTGAAAACTTTATGCTCAAACCCTCAGTGCTAGTTTTTTTGAGCCTGGCCTTAAAAGTAGGCCTTGATGTTTAACCTGTAGAAGCCAGAGTCTACCTCTACCATCATAAACATGCACACTTAATGGCAATACAGCGGCCCCCAATCCGAGTAACACCATGAAAGAACCCCGGCGGTCGCAGTTACAAGCCAATGGACTCTAACAGGCATCCACTTGTGTCCATTGTGTGACTGAGCAGTCACTGCAGTCAGTTCACAACCTACAGCAGTAAACCAGTCGGATCAGGAAATTTTTATATGCAAATTAAAGTCTTTATTTTGCAAACACAACGTTGGGTTCATTGCCCAGTAAAAAGCACCCATCACACATCCAGCTGGACAATGTTTCAATGCCATCTAGGGTTTACTGTAAGCAGCCATTTAAGGCTGGGAGTGGATCAGCGTCCAGATAAAGGCTTCTTACAGAACCTACAGCCTGCACTCTGAACAACTAGTCTGTAGGACAATCTTAAATAACGCTCCCCCTTCTCCAGCCCATGATAATTGTAGTGTCCGCTCAGCTTTCAGATGGTTAGGAAAGCAAACCCGTAATTCAGCCCTCAACATAAATTACATGGCTGCAGCGAGCAGGATTAGCCAGGAAAATGGGAGTCTAGCCTGGAGGTCAGGGAGCAAGCCAGAAAAGAAAATAAGCCTGCAGAGAACTGGTGCAGAGCACAGCCAGGCAACCTCTTCTGGTGATTACTGTGACCCTTGGAAATTAGTAACCGATGTCCTGTGGGGGTTATTTCATTATCACAAGCTGAATGCAAAGAGCGCAGCTGTGTGGTGACATTCAAAGGAAGCCGTGTTGTTTTTCCTATCACACGCCGCCACCCCCCCTACTCGGAGTCATACAAGTGAAGGCCACATTTCACAGCATAACAAAGACAAGTTTTCAGAGGCAAATAAGAACCTACTTCTAGTTTTCATAATGAATTCAATGGAAAACACCCAGCCTTTAACTCATCCCTAGCATATATACACTGCAAGCAGAGCACGGCACCAGGGAGAGCTGGCACGTCAGAAGCCGGTCATCTAGGTGGAGTGCCTTCTCCAAAATACACCACTTCCACCTATTAGGCTCTCAGCAATGTATCCAGCGTTTTATCAGAAAGAAAGCTTGGATGTACACATGTAACAGAGGCTGGAGTGATCTCAGTCACCCATAGTCGCTAGCGTTTCATGTGAGAATAGTACAGAAGCACATATAATCTGTAAAGGGAACCTAATAAACCACTACCAGTATGTGTGGAGCTTAAAATCTCCCAGATCACGTTTCTTTCATGGCCCAACATGGTTGCATATTCAGGAAAAATGTTAATTGGTTGCATAAAGTCAAAGAGACTGAAGTCAAGCTCTCCCTGCCTCAGACTACCCCTTCTCTATAATTGACCTCCTACATCCAGGGACATCACCAATTCGCTCTTCTGTAGTCTTGTGAATGCTGGTACTTATAATATGATAATAAAGGGACATGAAAGATAAAACCACTATGATAAGGTTATGGGCCAGTCCACATCTCGGTTATCTCATAAAAAAAATTTTAACATCAGTTATTGTGAGCCAACATTAGAAATGGTAACACACACAGAACAGGTGGAAATCCTTCTATTATACCTTATCTCTCCAGACAGTGACTCTAAATATTCAATAACACAACTGAAACATAAATAACATACATAAATAAATATGGGAAATACAAGTAACTTCAGCCACATTTTAGATAAAGTGTGTATGTACACAGGCAGTAGTAGCTATAGCTACCTCTATATTGTAATAAATTAGACCTCCGGCCACTAATAACCCCCTCCTCTGTACCCCCAACCAGTCCATGCAGAAAGAGTTATGATGTAGCAGTAAATTATTCAATAATGTACAACTTACGTAATCTTGCCCTGGTCTATTTTTACTCGAGGATAATCCCTTCCTGTCACAGAAGGGCTCTGTTTTTCAATCAGTATTTCCATAAAACACGCTAAGCCTGGTTGTCTGTCCGTCTATGCCGGCTGCTGGCTGTCCACTGTCAGGGCTGCAGGTTCTGCACTCTCTACAGGCTGTATATATAGGAATAATTACAGCTTGGAGCTGCAGCCTGCCATTACTGACCGACAGTGTCAGGGCAAGCAGTTCTCTCTATGTAATGACCTGATGTAATCCATGGGTACTTCAGACCAGGTTCACATGTTGCAGGAACGTGGCAAATAAACAGCAACATTTCACCATAATGTGCCATCATTTTATGTGAGTGACATGCTATCAATTACCTCACATAGCTGTTTTGTGGTTAACACTTAAAGGGAACCTGTCACCAGGGACCTCATTTTCACTAAAGACAGGTTGCAGGAGCCCATCACACCTACATTGCAAATATGCATACTGCGTTCTTTCTCTAAGCCTCTGCAGTACAATATAATTGTGTGTAATAATTTACCTTGCACCCCAATATATTCATCTGTGTAGTCCCAGGGGTTGGGCTTTGGTTTGGATGCATTTCAAAAATTAACATGTGACTTGCCTGTGCTGCAGACTGTTCAGCTCTCAGCCCCCACCGTTGTGCTCCTGTACAGCTCCTACCTCACTGATTTCACCTCACCAGGCTTTGACCTCTGTAAAGAAGCATGAGGGAGGAGCTGCACAGGAGCTGAGCTGAGCAGTCTGCAGCACAGACAAGTCACATGCTGTTTTTTTAAATGCATCCAAACCAAAGCCCAACCCCTGGAACTAAACAGATGATTCTGTCAGGGTGCAATGTATGTTATAACACATAATTATATTGTAATGCAAATCCTTAGAGAAAGCAGAAAGACAAATTTGTAATGCAGATGTGATGAGCTTCTGTAACCTGCCTTTAGTGAAAATGAGGTCCCTGGTGACAGGTTCCCGTTAAAGAGAACCTACCATTGAAATTAACCCGTTTGCGTTTTGTTTGCGTTTAACGTATGCGGTTTTAAACAGCATAACTGCGTTAAACGAAAACAAAACGCAAAGTGTGACTGCAGCCTAAATGGTTCCTTTCCATGGCTGATGTATGAGGGCTGGTTTGCTAGGAGACAAATTGTACTTTCTATTAGAATAATTTCATATTCTGTGCTGGGAAACTTAAAAACAATGCATATGTGGTTAGAAACAAGTTGCATCATTTTAGTACAGGCTCCACTTCACTAATCCACATGATAACCGCAACTGTAGAACCCTACGGCCAGAGACCACCGTGATTGGTCTGTGAATTCAAGACATTGAACTCGGAGCATCATAGTGATATATCATGACTACAGTTCGGCGAATAAGGGACTTCTTACATCATTATGGTACTCGAGGTCCTGTCCTTGGCAATGTGGTCGATCCATAAAATCAAGCAAGTGCATGGACTGACCACGGTCACATGTCACTATAGAAAAGTATCCTAATGACTTAAATGGGACACTGCACCAGTAGTTCAACAGGCCCTTATTTTTAACATTTAAAAAAAAAAACCACCTAGGCATAGCAAGCGTCCATCGATTATTAGAGCTCCCAGCCAGAGTATACTAGAAGTACTAGATATATTACACACAGATCATTGTGTGATGAAATATATAAAAATTACTTTGAATGAACCCAGTTTAAAAATAAAAAAAATTCCTTTTAAGCCTGCAACTTCAAATAAATGTTGTGCAGAAAATCCAATGATCTGACGTGAACTCACTGAAGATTTCAAAATGTATGTTCTGACCTTTAGGATGTGGGATTTGTGTTTCAGCCTTAGTGAAAGGTGAAGGCATAGGTAAGAGGAAAGTACATGTGCTGCTGAGCGACCTGCACCCAGGCACAAGATTAATTTCCCTTCTCAGTGCTAGTAAAAACAGCTGGTATCAACTTCAAAAGATGGAGACTGTGCCAGGAGCCTTCATGTCAAGTTAGGACAAGGGTTACACGACAGGCAGAGAAAACAAAGGAGATTTACCAACTCGATTTCAAGGACAATTGTAAGAAGTCATTATGGAAGAGCATCAAGTAACAGAAAACAAAGTTATATGTAATAATAATCTGGAGAGAGGACGCTTGGTTTATTTTGGTAGAAATGATGGTCTCCCCTGCAGTAACACATTTGTTAGATGCTGCAGATGCTCTGATATTCCTTCTAGAAGTGGAGAAATAAACATCTCTATTCCTCAAAGCAGTGATGGCGAACCTTTAAGCGGCCAAGTGCCCAAACTGCAACCCAAACCCCACATTATTTATCGCGACCAAAAATTAAAGCAGTAATTTATTGTTCCCTGTTTTTCAACATCTTTCAATCATATTGGCCTCCTGAGGACAGCAACACAGTAGAAAGATGGAAAATTTGCATTATTCTAGCTTCTTTCCAGTGTCCCTCTACACACAGAGAATCGTGGGGCCAGCAGGAGGTCCTCCAAAGATAATTTGGTCCTGTCTACTCATTCTACCTCTTCCTACAGTCCCAAGTAGAAAGTAAGTATCACTTTAAGATTCTTTGAGTCCTGTCTGGTGTGCTGGGGCGATGGCCCGGGTGCCCTCAGAAAGGGCTCAGAGTGCCGCCTCTGGCACCCGTGGCATAGGTTCGCCACCACTGCCTCAAAGTGATGTGTCTGGACACCTAGTTGTAATGAGTCCATACATTTCTGGGAAGAACAGCAAGGGAATGGCACAGCAGTGTCAGGACTTTGTTACACTGAGGGGAATATAATAACTTACTAAAACACGTGTGAGGACTAAGTGGTCACCATACAACTCATGCTTCATATATGAGGTTTGGAGAGCAGATAAAGTAGATTACCTCAAAAAGGAGACATAACAGCTGAAGTGTTTGAGGAAAGGAAGATTTCTGGGGTCATCTCCCAGACCACAGCTCAACTACCGTATTTGGATAACAAGCGTTTATATAGATGGATAAATAACTGCAACGCAATACAAAAGTGTCCATGGGCCGGCCAGAATCCTGAAGCCCCCCAGCCTGTGATATGCTCCGTATCTCCTTGCCCTGCCAGCACATTACCACTGCGCTGCCCAAAAATGTTAAACCCAGAGGTTATGTGGACTTCCAAACTGCTGACAAATGTGTGGAGGAGGTCACACTGACATATTGGACCAGCTCGTATATAAGGGGGGCTTCCAGATTCTTCCCTGACAGATAATGAGATTTGGCATTCCAACTCCTGTCCCTTTAGTTTCCCTTAGAGATAAGCTGCTGTTATAGGTGTCCGCAAGCAGCTTACACCAGCCTCTACAAAGACAACACATACACTCGGCTGGACTGAGGATGCATGTGTATGAGGGATTCCGGATGAATAGCTGTTAGTTATAAATGTGTATGGGAACATACCCAAATTGCAGATTTATCCACAGCATATCATTTATCTATTATTGATCACAGTAATGCAAATCTTGTGCTCCGCCCCCTGCTGCGGCATAAAACACATTGGGGCAGATTTATCAAGCTGCCTGAAAGTCAGAATATTCCTAGTTGCCCATGGCAACCAATCACAGCTCAGCTTTCATTTTACCAGCGCTCATGAATATTTTAAAGGGGAGCTGTGATTGGTTGCCACGGGCAACTAGGAATATTCTGACTTTTAGACAGCTTGATAAATCTGCCCCATTGTAGACAAGCCAAATTTGGCAGGTTTCTGATAATTGCAGAATGGCTGTAGAATTACCGATGGAGTAATTTCTGCAGGTGCCCAAGTACCGTTTATAGTGCAGGTGGAAGCTGCAGCAAAAAGCTTCCAACACGACAAAGCATAACCAAGATTTGAGGTTTTTTTAAATATTTTGTGCCGCATGTGTGAATAAGATTTTTCAAATACTTTTTAAACAAATTCTACTTTGTAAAAAATAAAAAGTCAAGCTACTCCCTCCAATAAAAATAGGTACTCCAGTCTATACAGTGTGTGTCTATGAAGGCTGCATGAGCTGACATCTAATCTCACTGTGTTTGGTTAAATAGCTCTGAGTAGGGAGGATTAACCCCTTTACTTTCAGCTTGATCTTAAAAAAATACTGCTTATAGCATACTACAGTAAAGAGCTGTAAGGGTTAACACCCACAGCTGTGTAAGAGGAGAGAGAGTCTTCAATCCTTCAAGCAATGGCAACATAGAAGTACCATTGTAATTAATGGGCACTTTGCAGTCTGTTTCTTTACATACTAAGGGCACGTTCATACATCCGTACATGCATACAGCTATGCGCTGGAGAGGAGGAGGTGACCCCTCCATAGAAAGAAAGCGTTGAACGGCCGCTGACACAGGGAAAGCTAGAGCATGCTTTATCTCGCCCCCGCCACCAGCCCCCCCCCCCCCCCGTGTACAGCCCAGATCGGTGCCACACATGTGCCGCCATTGCCATCTACGGGGACGTACAGGCAGTCCCCGGGTTACGTACAAGATAGGGTCTGGAGGTTTGTTCTTAAGTTGAATTAGTATGTAAGTCGAAACTGTATATTTTATAATTATAGATCCAGACAAAAAAAAACTTTTGGCCCCAGTGACAATTGGAGTTTAAACATTTTTTGCTGTAATGGGACCAAGGATTATCAATAAAGCTTCATTACAGACACCTTACCGCTGATTATTGCAGTCTGGGACTATAGTAAAGCATTCAGAAAGCTTCACCAGAGGTCAGAGGGGTCTGTCTGTAACTATGGGTTGTCTGTAAGTCGGGTGTCCTTAAGTAGGGGACCGCCTGTATATGCAGTCGCATATACATTCCCCCAGACGGCCATGTAAATGTGGCCTAAGGCTTCATTCAAACTAATGTGATGGGGACAAATACCTGGCTGGAAAATATCGGCCATATTGCCACCTATGGCGCCCGGTCAAGGTGTGTTAGGTGTATTATTGCCTGGGCGAGAATATGTTCATCTGAATGAGGCCTAGAGAGAGTTTTTAATGAAGTGTATTAGAAAAATGTTCACAGTATCAAAAATCCTCTGAAATGATGGTTACTCTTTAAACACATCTTTCATCAAAATCCATGGGCCCTTGGCTGCAGTGGTTGAAATAAAAGTGTCTTTAGCAAACATGGGTGTTTCTTTGAATTTGATGTACAACAGAATAATGTACAATGAGAACTTCATACAAGTATGGCCAGTTGTTTTGTAGGTACAGTAAAGTTAGACAATTGCTTCTAATTAAAAAGAAAAAAAACACAAGTTAACATTCTCATGGTTGCCCCCATCCTCCCACCCGGTCCTCTGCTCGCTCTAGGATTACATAATAAGTACAGGGCAGTAACTTGAGAAGAGTATGCAGGGCTTACGGCAAGGGGCTACTGATCAAAGCTAAGAAAAATAGTAATTTTAACAGATTTCTGCTTCCATCCCACAAATCACATCTGGATGTTCTCATAATACAAGATGAATGGTTACGGGAAGACGACACTGGAGGAACATTACACCACACTTAAGTGCCACATTATCAAGAATGTCATGGACGGCTGAGATAGGGAGGAAGAGGCCCAGAGCAGAGCTGCATCAGCCCCATATCTGCTTATAACTAACAAGTGACAGCACTCAGCCCCCAGATTAAGCCAGAAACATAGGAGTAATGTGATCAGCCCAAAATTGCATTCTGCTATTTTCAGTCCGGTAGGAAACCAGGGGGAGGCTTTTGACAAACAAAAAGGACCAGTGTAAAGAAAAGCAAGATTGTGTATGTAATAATAGATTAGTCCAGATGTACCTCCCCCACCCAGATTCCTCAGAAACTCCAAACTAGGAAATACTTGTGCTTCTTCCAAAGCAGACATATCAAGAACATGTTCAACACTGCCGGTTATACCTTATGCAATCGCAGAACATGTTGTTCTGTGACATGTTGTGCCCGCTGCAGCTGCCAGGAGTTATGGGATCAAAAGCCAGAGGGCACTAGGAAAAGGGGAAGCAATGTGTGGACTGTGCTGGAGAGCTGTATGTGCCTAAGTGTCAGGTGTTAGTAGCAGCAGGACTGTGAAAGATGGATTTATATTGCAGACAGCCAATAGCGCAAATGTGTTACGCAAAATCCGTCTACAAACAGAGAGATATATTATATATAGTAAAAAAAAAAGTCAACTCTGCTTTGTTTCATCAATTTATCACAAAGGTAAAATACTAATAAAAAGCAGCAGAAAACTAGAATAGATCATTCAGACTTCAAAGTCGTTGTCCAACAACCAAATCCATAGGATAGGGCAAAACTTTCTGATCGGTGGGGGTCCTAGTGATGGAAACACCACAGATCACGAGAATGTGCGTTGTACCCACAATGAAAAGAGCAGGCGGTTGGACATGCGCCCTGCGGCTTTATTCATCTCTAAGGCACTAACGTAGATCACCAAATGCACTACTCAGCCATCTCCGTCACTGCCATAGGCAATGAATAGATCGGCAGTGCGCATACAACAGGGGTACAAAGGAACATGTTCTCAGGATCCTGTGGATAAGGGATAACTTGTTAAAACTGAACATCCCCTTTAAGCCCTTTGATGTGCTTGGCCAAGAAACAAAATTAAAAAGCCTCAGATTTTGATAAACTAGATGAATGCTACACAGGCCACAACAATCCATGACTGCGGAATATATATATAACTTTTGGAGCCATAAAGCAGAAGCCCTGCTGAACTTTACAAAGTAAACAGTGGGAGAAAAGTTCAGCGGTAGCTGGGAGAAGTCATCAGCTAGCTCCTAACATTTGGCAATAAACATAAAAGTCCAGCATGGATACAGTCTGATAAACAATTATTCCTTCCATGTAAAGGTTTCTCGAGAAACAATTGCAGGTCGGTGGGGGTTTCAGGACGTTCTCTAAGCCACTTACATACAAGAGCCAAGAATGTCCTGCTCTGATGAAAAGTCTACTTCCTAGAAGCCGCTGCATTCTTCATGTGCAACAGCAACGCCACCCTCTTATACAAGAAGTGACCTGACCCATAGACTCCATGACTAATCTGGATTTTAATCTTTTGTCAAGACTCTCAATCCAAAAAACATTTCACCGGCAGCAGATTGCATGTCATCCTGCCTCTCCCAGACAGTCACAGCTAGACAAACACGCATAATGTATCCCACTCCCCAAACTGGGGATTTTCCAAATTAGGGATAGTAATTTATCCCTTATATGTAATTACAAGTTTAACATAAAACAAGTAACATAAAACATCACACAGTCACAAGAATGGAGGATTAAATTTACACTACATGGATTCATATCATCTTAATATGTTACTTTATTTTTACAGATGCATAAACCCATTGAGTTTGGCGGTCGACAGCAAGCAAGGCATTTCGGGTCCCATGGAATTTTCAGTATAGATCAATAGGAAGGAAGGGACATCATAGCTGAAAGTATATGGCTCTATAATGCCTGTAGAGCAGTGCTTAGGTCCGTTACAGGGGATTCACTGAATTATACCTTTGTGCAGGCCTGAAGGGAGGAGCAGGACTCCAGGTTCTAGCAATGAAAAGGAGTCCTGCTCCTCCATTCAGGCGCTGCACCATTCAGTATTCAATGAATTAGGTGTGACTGGAGTTTCTTGAACTTCTTACAACCCAATACACTGTGTTGGACCCCCACCAATGTCTAAATCACACGTCTCAAGGATAGGCTATTCATTGTCAGTTTCAGACATTATTATTTGGTTGCCCAGCCATGTAAATACCTTACCAAAGAGTGTTTGTTGTCCTACAACGTAAAAGGTTAAAAAAAAAAAAAAAAAAAAAAAAAAACACTTATTTTGATACAAAATAATAGTAGAAATACCCATGTTAGGCCCCTATTAGTACCCATTGTTATGTTTTTCTGGTTCCTTGCCGCCTGCTGCTCAGTGATGACATGGGCATGTGACTGCTGCAGCCAACTGATGCCAAGGCAATGAACACAGCAGCTACAACGTGTGATGTGACAATGCTAAATTCTAGAACAGGGGCTGGTGCAGAAGATTCCTGGAAATTCCTCCATAACCTTCCTCTGTTGAGCAGCCCAGGATCTCTTTGGAAGGCAGTAGCCATTGTGTCAGATGCTTTCTCCTGCGTGCATTAAAGGCATTTGGTAGTTTCCCTTTAACTACTAGTATATGATTGAAGTTCACAAGGGAGAAAGGGCTGTTGCACCAATGAACGCCGGGCTTCATCTATGAAAACCTCAGTTTTCCTTTAGTGCTGCAGAACACCAGGACGTGCTGTGAAAATAACCCATCAACAGAAATGATCCTTATAAACCATTACGATATAAAGCAAATTTACACCTTCCAGATCATCTTCCTGTTATGGTCCAGTATGGAAGCATCCTGCAATCACACAAATCAACCACAAGTTGTAAGGAAATTTGGTGTATAAAGTCACAAAGGCAGAGAGGTCTCCACTCGCCTAAGATTGCTGTTTAGTGATGTTCCTGGACACATGACTGTCAAACACAAGGGGAGGAAGGGGGGGGGGGGCAAGCAAGGAGAGCTTGACTTCAGCAATCAATCACCTTCAAGATTGAACTAATTTAAATAATATTTCTGGGTGATGCCATGACACTGAGCAATAAAAGTAAAAAGATTTACAAATACTACACATCACTATGCACTGTGAGATGTATCAACACAATATGGCAGAGATTCTATAATGGCCTGCCCGGGTGTCAAAGCCTAATAGAGGAACCATGCTTTTATAATATAGGGCTTCATAAAATAATAAATTGCTGTACCTGTTAAATTGTTAAATGTCCCACTTGTCAGTCAATGACATCAACTTCATCGCTTACAGGAAGACCGAATGGCCTCACTGGCTACAGTGATATCATCAAATAAATAATATACAGGGGGGCATTGCTGTAGGAAGCAAGGTCCATAAGACAACGGCAGGGAAAATCTAATGGTTCTCTTAATTTTATATTATTGCCTGCAGCTTTCTGGATATGCTGATATTTCCAGAATAGCAGGAATTGCATTAGTAATAAGTACATATCACAAGGTTACAGTTGAGGCCTCCATTATAAAAGTAGCCGTCATCTGATCATTCAGCATGCCATAAATACCATAAGACAAAACACGGACAACAGATTCCTAGAAAAAGTGAATACCCATAGTTTGCCACAGTATTGGTTGCCAAGGAAATGGTTATTCCAGACACTTTAAATTGGTATTTCAAGCTTTCAAGAAAAACAACAGAACATCTTAAAAAGAAACCTCCTCTGCAGATACAATGTTCCTCCCTGTCAATCACTCCTGCAGATGACTGATAACACAACATTTACAGAGAGATAAAACCAAGCCCTGCTCCTATCCCCCAGCACGGAGGAGACACCATTGTAGCCTTTGGAGTCATAACAAGAGGAGACACTGAACAAAAGGATATTAAAGTTACTGCCCCAGGATGAAGCCGCATTTTACATTCCCACCTGCACACTTGGGGGAACTTCTCAGGTGGTGGTCACTACTTCTACATTCATCCACAAAAAATCTGTGTCCGGACAGATGTGTCAGGAGTGATGAGAAATCAGCAGGCAGCACTTACTGATATCAACCATGGAAACTAGGATGAGATTTCAGAACATCCAGCTTCACCTGCTACTTTGTACTGAACAATCTAGAGCCCTACTATGCTCCTCAAATATTCCCTGTGCTTCCTCCTCCATCTGAAAGTTGCTACCCCTAACTGCCATCCAATCCCACCTTTTCAAAAAAGTCTACAACCTCCAATAACCCTGCTACCACTACCCCAGCATCTGAATGGCTTCCCTACCCATTCCCCTGTAGAGGTCCAGGTATTTGTGCCAACGTGAAGTAGTTTACCGCATTTGTTTTACCATCTTTATAGCATTGATTCGTACGTACAGTGCCCAGAATAGAAGAAGGAGTTTGGCAGGATTAGATATTGATGGGGTTTAGCCCCCTATCATCTATGGATACATTGCAAAGCTTAGCAGCAGTGGTATTACAGTTACATCACTCATAAGGGACAATAACTGCAAACAGACCTGGACACCTCAAACAGCTCATAGGCGAGGGGTACCAAGTAAGACCCTTATCAGTCTGGTATTGATACCTAGCGTGACCATAGAAAGCAGATACTATAATCCCAGAAGACCGTTTTTAATGTAACTAATCACAAGGGACATAATGTGATCCTAATATCACAGGGGGGAGGCAGGCAGCACATATGGATATGAGGTGGTAAATCTGTCAATATGGTCGAGCCAACGCTTTGCTATATATGACCAGTTCTACTAGTTATACAAACTTTTACCAAGACTCTATATAGATTGATCCTCAGTGATTCCAGGTTTCTGAAAGGCACTGCAGTTTATTCTCCATTCAGGAGAGAGGGAAAACAGGAAACCGCTTGAAGATATCATAGGGGTTAAGAGCAAAAGGTGGAAATGTTTACACAGAATTGATCTACTTACCTGTATTCATCCCAACCTTAGTTTATAGACAATTTTAGATGCCCCAGTCTCAAAAAGTTAGATCCTACCAGATCCTTTCAGATATACATAGCAACAAGTTCTTACCATGTACACAGTGTCAGTCCCATTCCATCATCTTTCACCCAGGGAGGGGGTAGGGATCTGGGTAATGGGCTATTTGCCACCTAATAAGCTATAGAGTTGGGGGCTATATAAACACCAGCAAATAAGAGGAGAAACACAGGAAGCTGTTATCTATGCAATGTGCGAAATACCACACGGGAGCAGAGTTATGAAATGCCAGCACTTACTGCAGCCCGCACAGCCTGGCACCAGGG